>NC_063163.1:55358726-56558726 GCF_023159225.1 Perognathus longimembris pacificus | reverse complement strand
ACAACAAAGGGGCAATCAATCTATTTTAGAAATAAGAAAATAGACCAGAACTGATAGCTTTCTGCTTGTAATCCCAGCTATTCAGGAGATGGAGAACCATGGTTTAAGGTCAACCTAGACAAAACTAACAGGGCCCCCAACTCAACCAGTAGGCCAGTTATCACTGAGAAAGAGAGACAGAGACAGAAAGAGTAATTCATTGTACCTATCAAGAGAACAAGACCTTACATGCAACCTATGCAAACTATACCTGCAAGTAGTTTATTTCTAACCACTCATTTCCCTGTTTCTCTTCAACTTTCATAACCCTTTTTTCTGCAGCGTTTGTATTTATTTTTATACTGGAGTTTGAACTCATGGCCTTGACCTTGCTAAACTGATGTTCTGAAATGGAACCATGCCTCCAGACCTTTTTTGCATTGATTGCTTTTGAGATAGGGTCTTACTCTTGTTTGGTGCCTGCCTGGACCATGAATCCTCCTGTTTCTCCCACCATCATAGCTGGGATTACACATGCATGCCACAAAATCAAACTTCTTCCATTGAGATGAAATCTTGTGTGATATGCTACCTGGGATGACCTGAAACTGCAGTCCTTCTGATCTCAGCTTTCCAAATAGCTCAGATTACAGGTATGAGCCAGGAGCAGGGGATTTAGAGCCCATCTCATAATCCTAGCTTCTTAAGGAATCTCCTAGGAATGATTCTACTATCTCCCAACACTCATCCCAGTCATGATCATCAGGATGTTTTCAATTTCCTCTCACAAGAACCAGCTTCCACCAGAGCAACTATGAGCCACGTCACCACCAGGCCTCATAGTTATCTCCTGCCACTCCAAACCATGTTGGAGTGGATTACAGTTTTTTCTTCTCTTCTCCTTGAAGTAAGAGAAGAAAAAAGATATTTGGTTTAGATGTAGGATAGTGTTAGCTGGTTGGGAAGAAGGAGACTTAATTGAGGGGATATATTTGGAAGTAGGACATTGAGAGTAGATGATGGAGAAACAAGGAATTAATTATGATTTCTAGTATTTGGGGTTGAGCAATGGGATGGACAGTGGGGGCACTGATAAACATAGGTTGACTAAGGTATGGAAGAGCCAAGGATTAGGATGATACATGTGAGGTTCTGCATTTTGAATTCTAGTGGATGTAACTAGCAATGTAAGATTATAATGCTAAGGCAAGTCAAGGCTGGATATCAAAGTTAGAGTTCCTCAGAAGGTAATTGAAGTCATGAAGTATAGTTACAGAAAGGAAGGTATCACAGGATAGGCCTCTATAACAGTCCAAAATTTAGAGATTTAGTCAAGAACATGGGAAAGTTACAGCCATATACAAAATAGAAACCAACAGCAGTGTGGTGGTATGAAAGCTATAAGATGAAAAGATCTCATAGATGCAAAGTAGAGGTCACACATTTTGAATGCTATGGAACACTGAGGTATCCCAAGGGCAGAGAAAGCCTCTGTGAATTTGGCAATGTGAAAAGCATTGATAATCTCGAAAAGAGCAATGTAGATGGTTTAATGAGGACAAAAGCCTCATTAGCCAAATAGAAGGGAGTTGATATCTACCTACATGTAGTCAACTCAGGCTTGTAAGACAAATTAATAAATTGACTTCAGACTTGGTCAGAGTTTCTGGAAGACTTTAAATAATTTGGGGGATGATTGGATTAACATGCAGAATCTCCTTGGATGCTCGGTCTCTACTGAGTATCAGCTAAACTGATAAAAAAGCACTGCAAGCTGTGCTTTGTTATGGGCCACAAACATTTTTATCTCACTTTTCAGGTAATTGACACTTCTATCTTATTACTGTCAGTGTGCAAAATATTGTCTGTAGTCATTTTCTCAGGTCTATTTGCTCAGAACTTATAAAATTAAAATTGCTGGAAAGTACAGCTTGTACAAATAGGAATAATTAAAATGGCCCAGACAAATGAGCTGAGCACTGGAATTACTGCTACAAAATTTCAGAAGATAAAGATTTAGAAAGCTGTTTTTCAGCTGGTGCCTCACACCTCACATGCTTTTTTTCCTCTATAAGCTTTATTTATTTGTTTATTTTTCCAGTCTTTGGGCTTAAACTCTGGGTTTGGGTGCTGTCCCTGAGCTTCTTTTGCTCAAGACAAGCACTCTACCACTTGAGCCATAGTACCACTTCTGGCTTTTTGAAGTAGTTAGAGGTAAGAGTTTTACAGAGTTTCCTGCCTGGGCTGACTTGGCACCATGATCCTCAGATCTCAGCCTCCTGAATAGCTAGGATTATAGGCATGAGCCACTGGGTCCCAGCTTGTAAGATTTATTTTTGATACTTCACGTCACTATGTCTTCAATTTCATTGGTCTTTTCTTCTCCAGCATCTAACTGACCCCTCATTTTACTCATTCTTATTTTTAATTTCAGATATTGAATCTTTCAGTCTTAGACACTGTGTTTTGAACTCTTTTAAGTATATTTTACTCCTTTCTCATGATCCCAGGCTTAGGTCCATTACTTTGATCATATGGAGCTATCTATAATTACTATTTGGAGGGGGGGGGAGAAACTGGGGATTGAACTTGCTAGGCAGATGCTCAACCACTTGAGCCACATCACCAACCTCTTTTTGCATTGGTTGTTTCAAGGAAATATCTCATGTCATGTCTCCCACTTGTGCTTTTCTATGTCACTGTGGATGATAAGTGTTCACCACTATACCTAGCCATAGGTTGAGATGGAGTCTTATCAACTTCTTTTTTGTGAATGTCCTTTGCCTAGGGTGACTCAAACTGAAATCTCCTGATCTACACCTTCCAAGTAACTAGGATTACAGGCTTGAGACACTGTGACCAGCACATGTAATTCCTTTTTAAAAAATTCTTTTGTTGGTCCTGGGGCTTGAACTCTGGGCCTGGGCATTGTCCCTGAGCTCTTCAGCTCAAGGCTAACACTCTACCACTTAAGTCGCAGCGCCCCTTCCAGTTTTCTGTTAGTTAACTGGAGATAAGAGTCTCATGGACTTTCTTGCCTGGGTTGGCTTTGAACCACGATTCTCAGTTCTCAGCCTCCTGACTTGCTAGAATTATAGGCATGAGCCACCAGCACCCAGCTTAGATCGTTAATTCTTTAAAAAGCACTGAACACATTCTGGCATAGTTAAGTTCCTTATTGGTTGATTTGATCCTTTTTAAGACTTGTTTTAAGATTTTTTTTTTAGAATGTCTGTAAAGAGACCTGCATTCTAGAGCCAACTTCTGGAGCCTCTTTTGGGTGACTGGGCATTCAAAAAGTCTCTTCACGTTAGCTATAGGAAAGTGAAGCAATTTCTAGCCTTTGTGACATATTGGAATTGTTTATCGTTTCGCGGCCTAGTAATTATTTTTTCCCTCAAATGTTGGATTCAGTCAGTCTTTTGGAGATTTTCCTTTATGTACAAACAAACTGGTATTCATCTAAGGCTTAAGGAGACTGTAGTGCAGATTTTGAGAACATTTTGCATACATGATGCTTTCATTTCTACTTCACACATTTGGCCTTGCCAATCTTTTTTTTTTTTTTTTTTTTTGCCAGTCCTGGGCCTTGGACTCAGGGCCTAAGCACTGTCCCCGGCTTCCTTTTGCTCAAGGCTAGCACTCTGCCACTTGAGCCACAGCGCCACTTCTGGATACTGGGGAATTGAACCCAGGGCTTCATGTATACAAGGCAAGCTCTCTTGCCACTAGGCAATATTCCCACCCCGGCCATGCCAATCTTTGATCTCTGTGCCTTACACTTACCATGATGGAAAGCGTCTGTTAGAATCCCCCCTTTTTTTTTTTTGCCAGTCCTGAGCCTTGAACTCAGGGCCTGAGCACTGTCCCTGGCTTCTTTTTGCTCAAGGCTAGCACTCTGCCACTTGAGCCACGGCGCCACTTCTGGCCATTTTCTATATATGTAGTGCTGGGGAATCAAACCCAGGGCTTCATGTATACAAGTCAAGAACTCTTGCCACTAGGCCATATTCCCAGCCCAGAATCCCTACTTCTGTATGGTAGCCTGTAAATGTCTCCAGGCAGTGAGATAAGGTAGCTGTAGGGTTTGTTTTGTTTTTCCTTCTCTCAGTCCTAGGCTGGCAGTTGTACAATTTCTGGAAACATTAGTTGCTTAAATGTTGATCCATTTGCTAATTGTTTATGGCAGTTTTTCTATCACTTGATAGATGCGTGCATACAGTATACTCTGAAAAATTAATTTTACCCCTTTTTTATCATTCCATCTTCCCTCTCCCCTCCTGTCTAGCCATGTTTGATGTGGTTCATTTTGGTGTGTGTATGTGTATATATGTGTGTGTATGAAATATATATACATATATGTATATATGAAATATATGTATACATACACACTGATATATCTTATATATAGTATATACTACATATAGTATATACATGGCTACATACATATATTTATATGTACATATTTAAATATTTAGCATATTTCAATCCTTTTAACCCACTCAGAATCCATTTACACATTTCCAATAATTACAAATTCCTTAATAGGCCTTCAAGTTATGAGTTAGGAAGAATTCTGATGCTTCAGTTTTTCTGTTGTTAGTCACTAGATGCATTAAAATGGCCTAAGCCAGCTGAACTTAGTGTAAACCAATGTATTCCCCCATACTCAATGTAGATTCCTCTAGAGTTTTGATGTTGTACATTAAGGCCATTATCTCCTGGACCCCCCAAGTCTTATGGATCTCATGTGACTACACTTGCTAAAGAAGAACAACTTAAGCACTTTTTTACTTCTCACCCATTTCTATGGTTTTCAATCAGCACTTTCTTACTCCCCAATAATGCTTAAAACTATACAGATTTATTGTCATTGGGTTTGGGTATGGAACCCAAAAATGTCTGAATGTTTAGTGTACAGCAAGACTGTCACTTCCCTTTAAGTGATAATATAAATGTGCATCAGTGGATCCTAAGGTTCTGTGTAGGAACAACAGCTGTTAGCACCTCACTTCTAAAGAATGAAATACCCTCCTTTTGTGCATTGCCCTTAACTAGGTCTATATGGGTTTCAAAAAAATATCCGTAATGATCTATGACATGTAAACAAAACATGGTATCCTATACAGTGTACAGCATAGCAGGATAAAATTTGCATGTTATAAATGTGCGTGAAATAGATTTATTTATTCTGAAAGCATAATGCTCCTGTTCAAACCAAGGCAAAAAAAAGAAGTGTAATATTTTTCTGATGGCAGTTGAAGTGTCAAGATTTTTGAAGGATAGATAATACTTCATTCTATGAATAGAGAAATTCAGTCTGATAAGAAAAGTTTAAGATACTTTTTCTCAACTTCGCATATGACTTTGTTATGAATTCTGCTTATTATGATAAATTTCATTTTGGAGTTTGACATACTGTGCAAGATTTCTTTGGTGATTTTTCTAAGCAGAGTAAATCCTACCAAGTTTGAAATATAGACAATGAAATCATTGAACAAATAAACTTGATTGGAACAATTTAACAGGCACACTCTAAATGGTTATGATAACATTAGAAACTATAAATTTAGCAGAATGCTCAATATTTCACTTCAAAAGTGGCAACAGCAATGTTTTTTTCTCCCCTGTGACTTTTCCTTTCCTGCTTTTTTTTTTGGTACCAAAGCACATAACAATTAGAAACCTTCTGATTCATATGAGAAGGCTAGTTTTAAATTTTAATGCACTTAAATAGCTATGAAGGATATCAGGAGTGAATTGTATATTCCTCTATAGGAGCAGTATAGTTGTCTCTGTCTCTCTGTCTCTCTCTCTCCCTCCCTCCCTCCCTGCCTCCCTCCCTCCCCTCCCTGACCTCTCTCTCTACTTTAGCCCAGCTCAGTCTCAGTGATAGAAAAAATGAGCCTGGAAGCATTGATTCATTCAGGAAACCTGCACCTAGCATGAATTCCATGCAGAACACTAGAGTGTACTATGGGAAAGTGTTATTAAAAGAGAAAGACTGTGAAAGATGACTTAGGCTGGATTGGCAAGTGCTTAAGACTTCCTAGGGGAGTGGATGGGCCTAGATGAATGCATAGGATGGACACAATGAAGTAGTGAGGTCCATGTGTGAACAACACGATAGACACACAGTGTGCAAACCACCGGGAGTGCCTTATACTGCTGTGATGGGGAGCAAGGCAGTGATGGAAATCAGACAGTGATACTTGTTTGGGAGCTCCAGGGGGCCCGTGCCCCTCAACAGGAACAGACATCCAAGGTCCCATTAACAGTGTCTTTATTGATTATCATGCAGGGGAGTTGGTGTAGAAAGTAAAGTAGCAATCTCTTTGAAGTTACAGACACTGGTATGGGAAGCAATCTTAGGATGAGTGACTTCCTTATTTTAGGAAACAGAGAAAAGTAGCAGACAACCACAATTTGTATAGGCCTTTACCTAATTCCACGGTCCAAGGAAGTTTGGATTCTGATTAACTCACAAGTAGGGTAGAATCTTGGGTGTCTGTAATGCTAGAAGTGATTGATCTTTCTTAGGCCGCTCCCAGCTTCCTGAGAGTCAGAGAGTACCAGACCTTACAGCTCCGCATTTACAGGTTTCCACAACATGGGAGTTTGCTGTTTCTTTAGGAAATGGACCAGTTTTCTGGGTGGCTGTAGGAAACAAAACCAGATAGGTAATTTGGAGGTAGAGTGTGAACAGATTTCTGTGTCCAAATAAGTTTGATGGCTGGCTTGCTTGTTTTTATAACACTATATTGCTTTTATAATTACTATCCCTTGAAATCATTGTCCTCTGTATAGCAGTCAGAGAGCAGGAGAGCATGTGGTTTCCTGAACAGTCCTCATGCTCAGGTCCATCTTGGGGTCTCTTGGTTAGGTACTCCCCATGCCTCTCTCTGAGCTTCAGTGTCTTCACAACTCAAATGAGAATTATGCAGAATTGAAAGCATTTGAGTGCTGAAGTGATTTAACAGAGGCTCTTAGCATTGTTCCTGGCATTTTAATCAACAAACCATACTGCCTGATTTAGCTTAGAAGGCCTCATAGACCAAGCCTCCTTCTGCCTCCTCCCTGGAGTGTATTCATACCACTTTGTTTTCTCACCACACACAGTCTACGTGGTCTCTATCTGGTTTTGCAAGAACACCACACTCTGATTCAATATCAGTTGTAGTCAACATGTCGTCTAGAATGCACCTCTTCCATCTATCTCTAAGGTTGACTCTGTCTCCTGCCTTAGCATTCTGTGTACATATCTATGCACCAGAAAGACAGGCGACACCGATCACTCTTTCAGGAACATCCCTCTTCAGACACTTCCTAACACAATATACTGTTTTTTCCTTCACTGCCTTTATCATGATAATTACTCACATCTGTGTCTACGTGTCTGCCATGAGCACAAAGGGACTCAAACCTCAGGGTGTACTGAACCAATACTAGTTCCAGCAGCACCACAGTAATAGTTAATAAAGGCTGGGGGGCTAGTTTAAGGAGAGATGGTAATTACTTTAAGCATTCTAATCTAGTTGGAACTACTCAATTCTGCTATTATAGTGAAAAAGCAGCCATAGATTTAAATTAAAAAAAAAAAACTGGGGCTAGTCCATGTGCTGTAGTTCAATGACCACTATTTTAGAGAATCGCCATCCTTTGAAATGATTGGATTTATTTGTTATTCCTTTATTCAATGCAGTATTCCTTTAGAGGTTTTCTGTGCACTTGCTATAGGCTAGTTGCTAGTCTGTGTTAGAGATATACTAATTACATATATAGCCCATCCTTTGTGAGGATATAAAGAGATAAAACATCATATGAAGAGATAAGTACTGGATAGATACTGTTCCAAATGCAAACAGGAGAGGTATATAACATAGTTTGGGCGGGAGCGGGGGGAAAGATTTTATAAGGGAGGTAAGTTGTGCTGAATTTTAAAGGACATATTGCTATGCTGAATTTTAAGCATAAATATGAATTTATCAAGTAAAGATGGAGAGATGCCAACATTTTGGGTGATTAAGATCCCTTATAAGGGACCAGTTACTAGGTAGGTATTTCTGGGAGATCTTTTGTAACATCCGAAGTATGGTGGTGGGAAGAGTTTAAGACATTTAATGATAGGAATTTCCAAAAAAAAGCCAGTGCTATTCAAGAGGCTGAAATCTGATGGTTGCAGTTCAAAGCCAGTCCAGGCAGAAAAGTCTGAGACTTTTATCTCCATTTAACCAGCAAAAAGCCTACTGAAGTTATTTTCAAGTAGCAGAGTGTTAGCTTTGAGTGAAAAAGCTAAGGGAAAGTGCCCATACTCTTAGTTCAGGCCTTAATACCAGAATAAAAGAAAGAAAAGGAGGGAAGGAGGAAGGAAGGAAGGAAGGAAGGAAGGAAGGAAGGAAGGAAGGAAGGAAGGAAGGAAGGAAGGAACTTCCAAAAAGCATTAATTGGAGACTAGGGGAGAAGTCTGAGGTAAAGATACACATTTTGGCTTGATTATATGAGAAGGGACAAGTAGACTTCAGGAAAGAAATGAAGGCTATAACAAGGAGAAGGACAAGCATGGAGCATTATACCTCCATTGAAGAGAAAACAAAAGAGATATGTCAGGAGCTCAGAGCAGTATGTGGGGAAGAGTAAGGAGACACCAGGGAAATGTATAGGAGTCTAAGGAAGAAGGAGATTCCAAAGCAAAAAATGGTCAAACCTGTCTCCCAGGAGAGAGGACAAGTAAAAGTGCAAAGAATCTGTTGAGACTGGAAATTAGGCAGCAGTTGGTGACCTAGTTTTGAATGAGCAATTTTAGGAAAACATGGGGGTGGGAAGTCACATATTAGTAAGTTGAGAAATGAATGAAAAGTGAGGAAGTGAAACAGTGAGAATTAGACTGCTGTTTCTAAAAATGTGCAGATGGGGAAGGGAGCCATGGATGCTAGCTAGAGGGAGAGCCGGGCTGGGGTTCATATTGTTCTTTAAAACTATGACAGTAAATAGTGGGACTAATTTGAAATCTGGGAGTGAGAGGGGCCTGGGGAGAGAGGTTGTAATATGTGGTGATAGTGGTGAGGATTAGAGTCTTCTGGAGTATGGTGAATAAAGAATCATAATTACACACAGAAAGGGCAGTCTTGGGATGTAGGTGGAACCTTGGCAAAGGAAACAGTGGGCAAAGTGTTTATTCCTATATTAAGAATGAGAACAATTTATTACCATCATCTAAATGTCACTTCACTATGACATCTATCAATGAAGATTGAATCAGATGGGGAAACATCTGCAGAAGACAAAGTGAATTATTGAGATGGTAATTATAGTTCCTTTGATAGCTGAATGAGACCAGATAACTATATTAAAGCCCTTGGAAACTGTGACAGAAGCACTGAATTTGGTCTGGTGTTTGTTTTATAATTCATGCCAGTGTTAGCCATTTTTCATCTGTTGAATAGATGCTGGCCGTGGTCTGTTTTCATTGTGCATTGAACAAACAGAGTTATCCTATTTTTGACTTACATTAAGTGCATCTGATATACTCAACGATGCATATTTTCTTAGTCCAGTTCAAGAATGCCAGCTTCAGTGGCTCTCGAGTCGAACACATGCATTATAAATGTTTCTGATTTTTATATTTAATTGGAAGATCATTAATTTTTCTATTTAATCAATATTTACTGCCATGTGTCAGGTGTTTTAGGCACAAGGCTGTGTTATATCTTCAACACAACAAGAAATTAGATGGAAGAGTTCTACAGGCAATCACAAGACAGAGTGATAGGATACAGTGATAGCAGAGTCTTCTATAGTCAAAAGAACACAGAAAAGAACTCTGACCCCAAGGTGGGATCTAAGGGTTTCTTGGGCATAGTGTTGCATAAAGAATAAAAGATCTGTGATGTGGGTTCAAGGAATGAGGGTATGGTAGGAGGAAGAAAGACAGATCCTGAGGGAATAGCATGTGGGAACAATTGGTGTGGTAGAATGTCAAATGTCAGGAAAGGATGAAAAAAGAGACTGGAGACAACTGGGGGTATGCTATGAGTGACTTCCTTATATCCTAGGAACAAGATGGTGCCATGAACAGCATTGACCCTAGACATGGATGAGCTCACATTTGTCTTTTACAACTATCAGTTGGATTGAAGTATGGAGGGAAAGAATGGAGTGGTGTGGGGTAGGAAGGGTCAGAGACAAAGAGAGGCTATTACAGGACACCAGAAAGGATAGCTCAATGGAGGTGATGGTGAATCAGAACCAGTAAGAGAGGAAAGATATATTATAAAATATTGGATGTGTGATTATGGAGGCTGAGAATACCTACAACCTGCTGTGTGTAAGTTAGAGGTTTAGGAAAGACAGTGGAGTTTGAAGGCCTAATAACTAGGAACAAATGAGGGAAGAAAAGAGTCCCAGATCAAGTAGGCAGGGAGTGAATTCACTCTTTCTCCACCTTTTTTTTTTTTTTTTTTTGTCATACTGAGACCCTCAACCAGTTGAGTGATCCTACTTGTTCTGGGGCTCCCACTCACTATCTTCCCTACTCATCCCACAATTCAAGTGCTAATCTTTTTTGAAAACATTTTCACAGACACATAGAGGAGTCGCATTTAACCAAATGTTGAAGCATCTCATGCCACAGTCAAGTTGACACAATGAGCCATCATACCTCATCATTCTGAGGGACAAATTCATATCAGAATATCCTTGGAGGGAAAGAATTAAGGTTGAAAAGTCAGCAAAGGATAGTGCCAACCCCAATTCATCTCAGCAGCAAAGATACATTACTAATTAATTCTGTGGGATTAGCCGAATGATATATCTTTGCAATTAGTTCATCTGTAGTTGGGTTTTGTTTGATAAGATGAAAGAAAAGTGAGGATGACCAATGTGGATGTTTGTTCTGCCTCTCTTTGATCTTTGGTGAAAGTGCAGTCCCAAGACATCTGTGCTGTTTCTCAGCATTGATGAGCATGTATCACAAAGCTTGTCTTCTGGATTTTGTGTAATGGAAAAGTACTTTCCATAGTTGGGATCTTCAATGTTCTTCTAAGGTCCATGTGCTGAAGGCTTAGTCCCCAGAGTGGTACTGTCAGGAGGTTTGTGGATGGGACCAAATGGGACATCCTTAGATCATTGCAAGTATGTCATCAATAGAGATTATGGGATGGTTTTTTTCCCAAGTCTTTCCATTTCCTTACAAATGGGTACAGTGGCAGGAAGACAGCAGAGGAGCAGCAGAGCCCTAGCTGAGATCCCTCCGACATCGCAGTTTTCTCACCCCATAAAAACTTTTACTCCTAGAGGGCTGGGGATATAGCCTAGTGGCAAGAGTGCCTGCCTCGGATACACGAGGCCCTAGGTTCGATTCCCCAGCACCACATATACAGAAAACGGCCAGAAGCGGCGCTGTGGCTCAAGTGGCAGAGTGCTAGCCTTGAGTGGGAAGAAGCCAGGGACAGTGCTCAGGCCCTGAGTCCAAGGCCCAGGACTGGCCAAAAAAAAAAAAAACTTTTACTCCTAGAAAGACAGCCAGAGTAAGTTCTAACAGTACAGGGATTCAGGCCAGGAAGGAAAAATCGACTTTGCTCCTCTGATAACACAAATTTGAGCTCCGGGCGGCGTCCCGCCGCTGCACCAGTGCCGGTGCTGGCACAGCGCCTGGCACAGCGACCCGCACTCCACATGGCTAAAGCACACAGCGTAGACCCGGGAGAAATCCTCCAGATGGTGGCTGAGCACGGACGGGCTGAAATCGCAGAGAAAGCGTGAGTACCCCACGAAAGATATTCTCACTCGTGCCCACAGAGCAGCTTCTGGAAGGTAGCCCTTCCCCCACCGCCAGAGGAAAACACCATCCTTGACACTGACATAGGGTCAGACCAGACTGGAACTAAAGCGGGCCTGGGGAAAGCGAGGACAAAGGAGCCATTTTTGAAAAGGGCAAGAGGGACCAACCAGTGAGAGCCAGCTCCACCCAGGAGAATGCCCCCTGCCCAGACGGGAGGCTCGTCCTGGGCCGCAGCTTAGCCAGAGGTGCCCCGCCCTGTCCGCCGGAATTTCTAAATTTAAAGCGAAAGTGGCGAGCAGCTACCGGTGGCATGGAAACACCAGACGGGGGAACAAACAGTTCCTGAGACAGATAAACGGTCCCGTCACAGAGGAAGCCCAATTCCCAGCCCAAAACAGAGCTGAATTCCATAGCCAGCTCCGCCAGGTGGCGGCCCCTCCCAGGAGGGAGAAACCACCCCAAGGCAAGCAACTCTCAGCCGGAAAACCAGGCCAGAGGCGCCCCGCCCTGCTGAGTACACAGCCTATTCAAAGCCAGACATTAAAGGTGGCAGCCCCACAGCAGACAGAGGAGCCACAGTTCCCGAGACTGCTCATGTCCCCATCTACAGAGGACGCCCAAGGCCTACCTGCAAGCTGTGCGAACCACAGAGACCTAGGATTGCACCAACTGGGAAGAAGGGTCAGAATAGATCCACCCCCTGCAAACTGAAATCAAGTCAAACCAGCCAATCACAAAAATAGACTGCAGACCATTGCAAGGAAACCAGAGACTAGGGAAAGACCACCCAAACAAGGAGAACTCCATTTTTTTTTCTTTTCAAACATTTTTAAACTTTTTAAAATAATTTTGTTTTAATTTTTTCACTTCTGAAACGTCGTTGGTTTTCTTCTTTTCCATTTTTACTTGTTTGTTTTATCAAGTAGGTTTTTTTTTGGTTGTTCGCTTTTCTGGTTTTTTTCCTTTTTATTTTTTATTTTATTTTTTTAAAAATGATTTTTCTCTGTTTTGTGCATCTGTCTTCCAGTATTTTTTTCTTTATTTCTCTCTTTGCATTCTCTTTCTTTAAAAATTACTTTCCTATGAATAACACCTCCACTCTTTTCTGCTAACTCTCCATTGTCTATAATTTTAACCTTGTGCTTTCTACTGATTCTACTCTTCTCCACATTTCCATGTCACTGAAACTAAGCCAAAATCATCACACACACCCCCCCCCCAATACATTTTACTCTATTCTGTTTACTACCTCTAACTTACCCTCCTGACTTACTGCCAGGACCTCCAGGTTCCATTGACTCCTGGTTATTGGATAGAGGGTATCCCTGCTTATTCCGAGTGAATCAAAGGGCTTCATAGAGAAAGCCAGTCCTAAAAGAACTTAATATAAGAACAAGAATTGCTCATAGGGTTGTAATAGCAAATAAGTAACTACTGAATACAGGGCCCAGGATCGGTTGTTATATTGAATTGTATTCTTTAGAAACACCAAATCTAATTATATAGACAGGTTTACAAGGTATCTGTATATAATTGTGAACTTATAAGATTTACACAACAGTGCTTGGTAAGGGCTGCTTTGGGTCTTAAACGGTGTTCACAGGTGCTTGTAGACTGCCATTCCCAATCCAAATGGGCAGAAGAAACACAAGAAAGATGGCAACAATGGAGTCTTTTCTCCCACTCAAAACAAGTAGGAAGCAGAGCAGTCAATCAAAGATATAAAAGAGAACCCTCAAAATGCTCTACAAAGTCTACTGATAAACATGTTAAATGAAAAGTTTGAATCAATACAGCAATCCTTCCATAAAGTAATAGATGATTTCATGGCCTCAACAAATAGAAAGATAAACGAAATTCAAGAGTCAAATGAAAAGATAGCTACACAGGTGAAAGATTTGAGAGACTGCACTCAAAACCAAATTAATGAAGTAAAGAAGTCCATGCCAGACCTAAGAGATGACATGGAAATCATCAGGAAAGAACAGTCAGAAGCAAAAGAGACTTGAAATCAAGTAGCTACCCTACAGTCCCGACTAACTGAAGCAGAGGATCGAATCTCAGGAGCTGAAGATTCCCTAGAATCTATGGAGAAAGATAAAAAAAAAATCAATACAAATCCAGTCCAATCAACAAAACAGATTGCTACAGGAGATTCAAGACACGATCAGGAAGCCCAATTTAAGGATAATAGGTATTGAGGAAAACTTGGAGAAAGAAGGTAATGGGATAGGCAACCTATTTAACAGAATATTAGCTGAGAACTTCCCAAATATCCAGAAGGATGGCCTATACAGATACAAGAAGCATTTAGAACCCCAAACCGACCAGACCAGAATAGGACATCCCACCGACACATTGTGATCAAAACAGGATCAGTAGAGTACAAGGAAAGAATCCTTAAAGCTGTTAGGGAGAAGAAAACAATCACATATAAAGGAAAAGCAATCAGAATTACCCCAGGCTTCTCAGCAGAGACCATGAAAGCAAGGAGAGCCTGCAATGAGGCATACCAAACACTAAATAAAAATAACTACCAACCAAGAATACTGTACCCAGCCAAACTCTCATTCATAGCCGAAGGTCAAATAAAAGTCTTCCACAGTAAGGAAAAACTGAATCAATATATCTCCACCAAACCAGCTTTACAGAAAATCCTCAAAGATGTTCTATACAGGGAAAATAATCAAGATCCCAATACAGACAGAGAAATGAACCCTAAATAGTAAACATCAGATCAAGAAATGGGAAGACTCAGCTTTAAACAAGATAGTGATAATGAAAGCAACAAACGATCATCTCTCAATCCTAACTGTCAACATTAATGGACTTAATTCTTCATTCAAACGACATAGACTCATAACTTGGATCAAAAACCAAGATCCATCTTTCTGCTGCCTCCAAGAGACACATCTATCCAGCAAAAGTAAACATCTTCTAAAAGTGAAAGACTGGAATCAAATCTATCAAGCAAATGGCTCCCATAAACAGGTTGGAGTTGCAATCCTAGTATCAGACAAAATTGACTTCAAATTAAAAAAGGTAAGAAGAGACAAAGAAGGTTACTACATACTAGTAAAGGGATCTCTCCTACAGGAAGAAATAACCATTCTAAATATCTACACACCAAATGCAGGAGCACCCAACTTCATCAAACAAACACTACTGACTCTAAAAACACTCATAGACCCACCCAAACACATTGATAGTTGGGGACTTAAACACTTCACTATCACTACTGGACAGATCCATGCGCCAAAAACTGAGCAAAGAAATCACAGAACTAAATAATTGCATAGACCAACTAGACTTAACCAACATCTACAGAATATTCCACCCAGCAACAACAGAATACACATTCTTCTCCACAGCACATGGAACATTCTCCAAAATAGATCACATCTTAGGGCACAAAGAAAATCTGTACAAGTTCAGAAGTATCAAAACCATTCCCTGCATTCTCTCAGACCACAATGGAATAAAATTAGAGCTCAACTCAAACAGCCACCACAGAAAATCCTACAATTCATGGAGACTAAACAACACACTGCTGAACCATCAGTGGGTCATTGAAGAAATAAAAACGGAAATTCAAATGTTTATGGAATTCAACCAAGATGAGGACACAAAGTACCAGCTCCTTTGGGACACAGTAAAGGCAGTACTCAGAGGAAAATTTATATCTCTGAGTGCATACACTAACAAACTAGAGATACAGCTACTCAATAATTTAAGGAAGCACCTTAATTTCCTTGAAGGAGAACAACAAGCCAAACCCCATGTCAATAGACGAAAGCAAATAATTAAAATCAAATCAGAACTAAATCAATTAGAGACAAAAAAACATCAAAAGAATCAATGAAACAAAGAGTTGGTTCTTTGAAAAAATCAACAAGATAGACAGACCCCTGGCAAACCTGACCAAAAAACAAAGGCAGCACACTCAAATAAACAAGATAAGAGATGAAACAGGTAACACCACCACAGAAATAACTGAAATTCAGAAAATAATAAGGGACTATTTTGCAAACTTTTATGCCAACAAATTCGAGAACTTGGAAGAAATGGATAATTTCCTAGAAAAAATTCATATCCCCAAACTCAACCATGAAGATGTAAACCTTCTAAACAGACCCATATCCAGTAATGAAATAGAAATGGCAATAAACCATCTCCCATCCAAGAAAAGCTCAGGTCCAGACGGATTCACTGCAGAATTCTCAAAGGCCTTCAAAACAGAACTCACACCAATATTTCTCAAACTCTTCAATGAAATTGAAAGAGAACATTCACTACCAGACACATTCTATGAAGCCAGTATAACCCTCATTCCAAAACCAGGAAGGGACTCATCACGGAAAGTGGACTATGGACCGATTTCCCTGATGAACATAGATGCAGAAATTCTCAATAAAATTCTGGCCAATGGACTTCAACAGGCCATCAATAAAATCATACACCACGATCAAACTGGATTCATCCCAGGGATGCAAAGTTGGTTTAATATACGCAAGTCAATTAATCTAATCCACCACATCAACCAGAGCAAGGTAAAGAACCACATGGTTTTATCTCTGGATGCGGAAAAAGCGTTCGATAAAATACAGCACCCATTTATGCTAAAAAGCCCTGGAAAAACTGGGATTCCAGGGAACATTCCTGAATATAATCAAGGCAGTTTATGACAAAGCAACAGCAAGCATAACTCTAAATGGTGAAAAACAACAGCCATTCCCTTTAAAATCAGGAACAAGGCAGGTATGTGCACTCTCTCCCCTGCTCTTCAACATAGTACTAGAATTCCTAGCCAGAGCAATTAGGCAAGAAGAAAATATAAAGGGATCCAAATAGGAAAAGATGAAGTTAAACTTTCTCTCTTCACAGATGACATGGATCCTATACCTAAAGAACACCATAGACTACCCCCAAGCTACTAGAGCTGATCCAAAACTTTGGCAAAGTTGCAGGATATAAAATAAACCTTCAAAAATCAACGGCCTTTCTCTATTCTAACAACCTGAAGACCGAGGCTGAAATCAGGAAAGCAACTCCTTTTGCAATAGCCCCCAAAACATAAAATACCTAGGAATAACCTTAACCAAAGAAGTGAAAGACCTCTTTGATGAGAACTTTAAAAGCTTGAAAAACGAAATTAAGTCAAAACTAAGGAAATGGAAAAACCTCCCATGCTCCTGGATTGAGAGGATTATTATAATCAAAATGGCAGTATTGCCAAAGGCTATCTACAAATTCAATGCAATACCCATTAACATCCCAACACCATTTTTTAATGAAATAGAGGAAGCAATCCAGAAATTCATAGGGAACAATGAAAGACCTAGAATAGCAAAAACAATCCTAAGCAGAAAGAACAGTGCTGGAGGAATTACAATACCTAACTTCAAGCTGTATTATAAAGCTATAGTAATAAAAACAGCTTGGTATTGGCACCGGAACAGGCCTGAAGACCAGTGGAAGAATTGAAGACCCAGAAATGAACCCACAGAACTACGCCTACTTAATCTTTGATAAAGGAGCTAAAACAATAGTTTGGAAGAAAGATAGCCTCTTTAACAAATGGTGCTGGCAAAACTGGTTCAACACATGCAACAAACTAAAACTAGTTCCTTATATATCACCCTGCACCAAAATCAATTCCAAATGGATTAAAGACCTCTAATTCAAAACAGACACCCTGAAAACATTAAAGGATGGAGTAGCTGAAACACTTGGGCTCCTTGGTGCAGGACGGAACTTCCTTAACAAAGACCCAGAAAGGCTACAAATCAAAGAAAGGTTGGACAAATGGGACTCCATCAAGCTGCAGAGCTTCTGCATGGCAAAGGACATAGCTCACAAGATAAACAGAAAGCCCACAGACTGGGAGAAGATCTTTACCAGACATTCAATGGACAAAGGCCTCATCTCTAAAATATATGCAGAACTAAAAAAATTATCTTCCTCCAAAACAAAACCGCAAAGAAGCAATAGCCCACTCATCAAGTGGGCTAAAGACTTACAAAGAGACTTCTCTGATGAGGAAATGAGCATGGCCAAGAGACATATGAAAAAATGCTCTACATCACTGGCCATAAAAGAAATGCAAATCAAAACAACATTGAGATTCCATCTCACCCCAGTAAGAATGTCATATATCAAGAAAACTAACAATAACAATTGTTGGAGGGGATGTGGCCAAAAGGGAACCCTACTTCATTGTTGGTGAGAATGTAAACTGGTTCAGCCACTCTGGCAAGCAGTATGGAGATTCCTCAGAAGGCTAAATATAGAACTCCCCTATGACCCAGCAACCCCACTTTTGGGTATCTATCCAAAAGACCACAAACAAAATCACAGTTAACCCACCAGCACAACAATGTTCATCGCAGCGCAATTTGTCAGAGCTAGAATATGGAACCAACCCAGATGCCCCTCAGTAGACGAATGGATCAGGAAAATGTGGTACATATACACAATGGAATTTTATGCCTCTTCAGAAAGAACGACATTGCCCCATTTTTAAGGAAATGGAAGGACTTGGAAAAAATTATACTAAGTGAAGTGAGCCAGACCCAAAGAAACATGGACTCTATGGTCCCCCTTATTGGGAATAATTAGCACAGGTTTAGGCAAGTCACAGCAGAGGATCACAAGAGCCCAATAGCTATACCCTTATGATCACATAAGATGATGCTAAGTGAAATGAACTCCATGTTATGGAAATGATTGTTATATCACAGTTGTAACTACTTTCAACGTCCCATGTGTATCTGTAGCTTCTACTATTGATGATGTTCTTGTATCACCTTCCTGTGGTTGTACCTACACTATCTCTAATCTTATCTGAGTATATTGGAAACCGTGTATACTGGTATTAGAACTAGAAAATTGAAAGGGAATACCAAAGTCAAGAGACACAGGGTAAACAAAGACAAACAACTACAAAAGCAATACTTGCAAAACTGTTTGGTGTAAGTGAACTGAACATCTCATGGGGGGAAAGGAAAAGGGGGAGGAGGAAGGGGAGTATGAGGGACGAGGTAACAAACAGTATAAGAAATGTATCCAATGCCTAACATATGAAGCTGTAACCTCTCTGTACATCAGTTTGATAATAAAAAATTTTTTAAAAAAAGAAAAGACCTCATCAGAATACAAGTGACAGCAAATATGTTCAGAACAAGAGAGCTAATTCTGCATAGAGCAAAGACTTGAAGATACTGGAAATGTGGAAACTCTGGTGACCACAGCTGTATGATGGAAGCCAGGAAAGTTGGACTTGTAAAACTGCATGTATCTGGCAAGAGCAGGTCCCCCAACCAAACTAGATACTTGTTCAGGGGAGGAGCTGTAGGAGCAGTTCTCTTCATGATTCCACCCATTCTACCTGGATTACAAGATTCTAACCCTGCCCCCATTTTTTCATGTTTCTCTCTGACCAATGAGATACAAGAACTGGGGCCACACCCACATTCCACGTTACCTAGTTACACTGGTATTCCTTTTGTTGACTTACACCACTACCAGCTGTTGAAGAGGGTAGAGGTGTTAAGTGGTGAGTGAGAGAACTGAGGTGATTTTGGAAATATAGTAAGAAACAGATAATAGTTTTTAGTGACTGTGAGAACAAAAGTGATTTCAAAGAGCCTGGGAATGTGGCCCCCTCATCTTTCCCATCCCAGTGCTGAGATGTCTGAAAAAACAAGACAAAAGAAAATAGCTGCAGGAAAGAAACTCCTGCAAGAATACCAGCAGAGAAATTGTCCTGACAGACTTGCAGAATCCATGAAAAAGAAGAAAACAAAAAAGTGAGATTTCCCCAAGACGAACACCACAGGGGACTGTCATTCAACTGAGGGTGTAGGCAAAGATCACACTAACTCAGAGCCTTTGGGCACAATGAGAGCTGTCAGAGTCCAGAGTGTCTCAGGTCCCAATAACACCAAGGATCTAGAAAGGCGCTACCAACACCTGATGCTTGCCCTGGACTCCAGCAGAATACGAAACCAGCAGTTGTGGAGTGTGATTGAACAACTAAAGCAGGAAAGGAAAGAGCTCCAGGAGCAACAGGGCAAAGAGAATGAGAAGATGGCCTCTATTCTGGAAACACAGAAGATAGAGCTGGAGCTCCACAAGTTATCAATTCAGATGTTGGTTTCAGAAAATTCTGATTTACAATTTGCCCTGGCCCACGTGCAGCAGCTGACCAATGAAAGAGAAGCGGAGCATGCCGGTCGTGCCAGCCGCCTGCAAGCTTCGCAGCAATGCGTGGAGGAGCTAGAGAGGACACTGTCTGCAGCCTTCACCATGCAGAACGAGGCAGAGACGAGCAACCTCGAGCTCAGGAAAGCCCTGAATAACCTGAAGCTGTAGCTCCAGGAAAAGATCAGAAGCTACAATAACCTGGAGGAAGAGAACACCAAGCTGCAGGAGAGGCTGGACCTGCTCCTGACACAGAAGGCCAACACGGAGATCAAAAGTACTGAGTTACAAGTACTAGAAGAGCGGCCAGAGTTGGAAAGACAACTAGACAGCATGAAAGAGTTGGTGGCAACATTAACAGTGGAGAGAGACACCTTTGCGGAGGACCTGAGGGTAGAGCCCTCCAGGTGGGATGAGAAGGCCCAGCAGCTGTTGGCGCAGAACAGCCAATTGAGAGAGGAGAAAGAGCAAGGGGCGAGGCAGGTGTTGGACCTGGAGAGCAACGTGATGGCACTGAGAAAGCAGCTGGCAGAGCAGCAGGCCCAGGCCATCCAGTTGCAGAAGGAGCTCAAGAACCTGGAAGAACAACATCACATCCAGATACAGGAAACCCAGAGCCTTCATTACCAGAACCTGGAGCAGCAGGAGAGGCTGAGGATATTGGAGAAGAAGGCCAAGGCATGGGACCAGCATGCTGAGGATCCACGCAAGAGCTTTGAGACCATGGAAAAGGAACGTGAGATCGTGCGATGCACACTGGTGCACGACCAAGAACTGAAACACCAGCTGGCCCAGCTGCGGGACGCCTTCCACAGGCTGAGCAAAGAAAAGGAGGCACTCGCCAGCATCCTGCACTCGGAGCAGCAGGACAAGAAACAGCTGCAGGAAAAGCTGGACCAGCTAGAGAAGAAGTCAACAGAATGGAAAGAGATCGCTGAATCAAAGAGCCAAGCAGCTCAGAATTTGCAGGAGCTTCATGACCAGTACCTAGAGCAGCTGCGGGAGCTCAGAGCCGCCTGTGAACGGCACGTGGTCTCCCATCAGCAGCTGACATCTGAGAAGGAAGCCTTGCGGCAGCACCTGCTGAAACAGACCCAGCTGCTGGAGCAGCTGCAGCAGGAGCAGGTGCAGACCAAGTCAGAGGACCAAATGGGACCTCAAAAGTTGCAGGACACATTGAAGTGCCTAGAAGCAACAAGGCAGGAGAATGAGCAGCTTCAGGCACAGCTGAGTGTCCTGGCTCTCCCTAGGGAAGGGGAAGGAATAAGCATAAAAGAAGAAAAGGGTAAGAAGATGATACCCCCTGATGTGACAGTTCCAGAGTATGAAGCACTAGCAATTGCTCAATCAAAGGCAAACCTCAGGCAGCAGCTGCAGGAGCAACAGGCCCACTGCAGGTGCCTGGCCAACCTGGAAGCCCAGTGCCAGACCAAGCTGGAGCATCAAGCCATCTTCCCCAAGAGCTGGAATCATGGCGTGTCTGGAGACAGGAAGCAGAATGCACAGATACCCAAGATCAAGCTGAAACTCTGTTTGATTCACAACCTGCCTGACAAGGTGGACTACCAGAGTCAAGTGGATGGCCTCTACCATCAATGTAACCAGCTGTCAAAACACATCAGTGCCATCCAAGAGTCCATAGTTTTCTATAAAAAAACAGATGGAAGTCCTGGATGAGATGTATCAGGAGAAAGACCAGTGTGTCATCCAGCTGTCCCAGGAGATGAGTGAAAAGAAGCAGCTGCAAGAGCTGCTACTGCGCCTTGCAGGTGAAGGCATGGAGGGTCAGGACAAGATACCAGCAGCCATCCACACCCTCGCTGCTGAGGGCCCCTCAGACCTGTTGGGTCCCACAAAGGTGGAAGTTATGGAGGAGCAGGAGCAAGGTTTTGAAGAGATTCAACTTGAAGACAGTATGGCACCTGCCCCAGGAGAGGCTGGGGTGCCTTGCCCCATGTTGAACCCCACCACAGAGCAGATCATGCCATTGTTGCCTGGTATCCAGCCCCACCAAGAGCCTGCAGGCCTGGGCAATGAGCCCTCCTTCCCTTTCTTCTCGAGACTCATGCAAATGATGAGTTTGGGACAATGACTATCTAAAGACCTGGCAGCCACTCTCCTCTTACATTACTTTGGGAAATGGCAGCTGGGTGGCACTCTCTCAGGCCTTGTTACAACGGGAGATGGGAAGGGGTAACTGCAGGCCAGACAGGATGGACACTGTTAGGAGGTGGCCCAAACACAAGTTTGGAGAGCAACGGCATTGTTTTCATTTATTGTACTAGTGACGTTATTTTATAACTCACTTCAATATTAGCCTATTATATTATTTTCTGATATAGTTTCATGTTTATTTATGAAGTACTTTTCCTACTTCTTCAGATTTGTTAAAGGAAACATTTATAGTTTCCTCAAATGAGTCATTTCATTATTTAACATTTGATGTATGTGTATTCACACGTTTCTTAAAAACTGCAACACTGAATTTTCTCATTTTAAGATACTACTATGGTAGTACACTGAGGTAATAAGACAGCACAAACTGTGAAAAAGTAGAAGAGGTTATTAAACCTTACAGTTTGGAAAAAAGAAATAATTATTCCTAGAACAAACAGAGGTGTCCGGTAGTGGAAAAACATACACTAAAGAAGTACAGAAATGTAATGTAGAATAATATGCACACTATAGAACATCTATGGTGAGATTATCAAGCACCAAGTTTCCACTTACGAATTTTCAAGTGATGAATGTGCATACTGTTCATTGGACCTGTTAAAATAATAAAATTCAAAACTAAAAAAAATGTATTTATGTAAACATGGCATTCTGAGGAAGCTATTTAATGCCTGTCATTTTCTTTTCTGAACCTTTTGAGCATTTTATTCTGAATATTTCTCATCCTGACTACCTACTGTCCCCAAACACCACCATTACCACCAAGGTCCCCCACAGTAATGATTACTATTAGAAACACAGAAGTGAAGTCAGCTGTTACTTCATTTGCATAGCACCTCCCACATTCTACTTTTGGAGTCTCACAACTAGTCTGGGGGGAGGGGACTGAGGCAGGAGGTATCTCCAGCTCCTACACAGAAGGAAACTGAACAAGCTCTTTAGAGTCTGCACCTGATTGCATTCTAGAAATAGAAAAAGTGGAAGTTCAACCTATATGTCTTCTCATTTCAAATCAGGTACTCTTCTCTCTATAGTCACTCTTAGAAGTCATTATTGAAAATGAATAATTTATGAATTAAAAAAATTTTTTGCCAGTCCTGGGCTTGGACTCAGGGCCTGAGCACTGTCCCTGGCTTCTTTTTGCTCAAGGCTAGTACTCTACCTCTATATATGTGGTGCTGGGGAATCGAACCCAGGGCTTCATGTATACAAGGCAAGCACTCTTTCCACTAGGCCATATTCCCAGCCCTTGAATAAATATTTAAAAGTTATTAGCAACATTCTCTACCTCTAGTTTTTATAATCCCCAGAACTCAGTATGTCATCGAGAGTTCAAGGCCAGAGGCAAAAACTTGCAGGGCTTTCACTCGCCAGGTACTGCCACTTGCCCCATGTGACAAATTGAAGTGTCAGGTAATCATGAAAGGGAAAGAAGGGAGATTTACTATTCAGCCTGGGCACACTGTGAAGAAAGGCAATGCAAGCATCTCAGCCATCTTTCCAGTAAGGACAGGAACTTTAAACACAGAAAGACTTGGGGCAAGGGGAGAGAGATGTACATAATCACTGGTATCTTCCAGCTACAGGGCAGAGGTGGCCCAGCTCCTCGTTATCTCCAGAGTTGTTTATTGCTCCGGTATCACCAGGCCATGTTACAATAAGAAAGTTATTGTAGCCTGGCCGGAGGCAGCTTGATCTCCTGTGAGATGCTTATCCATCACTCCTGCCTACTTCCCAGATCTGAAGGTACAAACTGGTTGCAGGAGAGAATGCCACAGAACAAAGACAGATACAAGATGTAGACAAAAATGCTACATGTATACTTTACTTTTAGACACCTGTTGGACATTTGCATGCCTGAGTGGGGGACGGTATCTTTTAGCAATTGTTATCCAATACCTGTTAAAAGTGCTCCCTATGTTTTTTCTTACCTCAGAAAACAGTACACAGTGGTTGTACTTCCAAATAGAATGAGGCATACAGCAGAAAATGAGGAAGCAAGGATGCCCCCAGCTGTACTGGGTTGCAATTGGAGGTCTCAGGAAAAAGTTAGGTTTCCAGTGGAAATCAAAAGAAAGAGACTGGGCTGGGGATATGGCCTAGTGGCAAGAGTGCTAGCCTTGTATACATGAGGCCCTGGGTTCGATTCCCCAGCACCACATATACAGAAAACGGCCAGAAGTGGTGCTGTGGCTCAAGTGGCAGAGTGCTAGCCTTGAGCAAAAAGAAGCCAGGGACAGTGCTCAGGCCCTGAGTCCAAGCCCCAGGACTGGCCAAAAAAAAAAAAAAAAAAAAAAAAAAGAAAGAAAGAGACTATGTGTGTGGTGCATATATGTGTGAAGATGTACTTTTTTGCAGGTATGCATGCACATTATATTTCATTGATTTACCTCTATGTGGGTCTAGTAAGAGCTCAATAATATGAAAGCACACCTAGCACATAGAAGAAAAAAAAAGAATCATTCCTAATGAAGAATATCTTCTGCCCAACCATGGGTGAATAAGCCATTTATCACCATAAGAAAGAATGAAAATCATGTCTTTCAAGTTCCTGCTAAGGGAACTCACCTGAGCAGAACAATAAAGCAAGACTTTGCTTCATTGATTTTTTTTTGTTTGCTTCTTTTGGTTTAGTTTTGGTCTGTGAAGAACTAAGTTTGACTCAAAGATTATAACAAGTTAAGTGGAATGCAAAATGCACATTGTTCGATCACTAGAACTGGCATAAGGTGGATTCAGAGAGGGAACTCTAGCTCACTGGAAAAACTGCACACCCATTTCCTTTTCTCCATCACATCAAGGTAATAAGAAGCTGATCATAAGATATCAGACAGGCAATGCACAAATTGTTCCTGACTAATCTGTAGGGACAATGTAATACAAATTCATAAACAAGATGGGGAGATCTTCATTAGTACACCAAGGTTGTGGAGCAACCTTCTCCTCTTTCACATCAGTGGGACGGGGGGGAGGGGGGGGGGGACATGAGTGTTTGAAAGATCCTGGACAAGCAATCTAATTACCTTCTGAGGGGTCTAGTTCCCAAAACAGCCTCTGGGGATGACAACTCAGAATAAAAACAGGCATTCTGCATTTCTGAACTTCCTTTTCCAGAATATGTCCTTTGCCCATGTATGACTATCAGAGTACATTGCCTGAAATAAAGTCCTTGGATAAAATACTACCCATAGCTCCCTGTCAAAATTATGACGATCCTTTAATTGTAACTTTGTTTACATCTTCCTGTGGATATCATGAATATTAGATGCATTACTATTAATGATGTTCTTGTATCACCTTCCTGTGGTTGTATCTACACTATCTCTGTAATCTTATCTGAGTATATTGGAAACCATCTATACTGGTATTAGAACTAGGAAATTGAAAGGGAATACCAAAATCGAGAGACACAGGGTAAAAAAAGACAAACAACTACAAAAGCAATACTTGCAAAACTGTTTGGTGTAAGTGAACTGAACACCTCATGGGGGGAAAGGGAAAGGGGGGAGGAGGGAGAGGGGAATGAGGGAGGAGGTAACAAACAGTACAAGAAATGTATTCAGTGCCTAATGTATGAAACTGTAACCTCTCTGTACATCAGTTTGATAATAAAAATTTGAAAAAAAAAAACCAAATGGGTATAGTGAAAATAACAACAATGATAAACCACTTATTTCCATAACTTGGAGTTCATTTTGCTTAGCATCATCTTATGTGTTCATATGTACTAGCTATTGAGCTATTGTGATCTTCTGCTAGGACTGTCCTACACATGTACTAATTATTACCAATGAGGGAGACTATAGAGTCTATGTTTCTTTGAGTCTGGCTCACTTCACTTAATATGATTTTTTTCCCCAAGTCCTTCTGTTTCCTTGGGAATGGGGCAATGTCATTCTTTCTGATAAAAGCATAGAATTCCATTGTGTATATATACCACAATTTCTTGATCCATTCATTTGCTAAGGGGCCTTTGGGTGGGTTCCATATTTTAGCTATGGTAAATACTACTGCAATGAACATGGTTGTGTTGGTGGCTTTAGTATGGTCTTGTTTTTGATCCTTTTGGTAAATGCACCAAAGTGGGGGTACTGGGTCATAGGGGAGCTCTATGTTTATTATGGGACCTGAGTATCTTCTCTTTCTTTGGCTTCCTGACCATGAGCTAAATACTTTACTCAGACACATATTCTCTGCCATTTGCATCTGGAACCTGTATTATAATCCCACATGTAGTAAGTCCAATTTATTATGGACTAGAAGCTCTGAAATAGTCTTGACTTTATGCATACTTCTCTCCTTTTTCCAAAATCATGACTTCAAAGCAGGATTAAGAAGTTGGAGAATATGGAGTGAGTACATGGAGTCGTCCTGTATTAACAGGACACTGTGGCCTGTGTTTTTCTTGGTGCCTTCCTCTGGGACATGAAATCTTGTTTTCATTTACCTTGATGAAAAGCA
This sequence comes from Perognathus longimembris pacificus, assembly GCF_023159225.1. Classification (NCBI taxonomy): domain Eukaryota; kingdom Metazoa; phylum Chordata; class Mammalia; order Rodentia; family Heteromyidae; genus Perognathus; species Perognathus longimembris. Next base: position 56,532,130 of record NC_063163.1, on the reverse strand, counting down.
GTCCTCCTGGGATGATCACTGTGTCCTGCTTGTTTGTTTTGTCTGAATATAATGCCAGTAATTTCCTGAACTTAAAATTCAAAGGAGGCAAAGTTGCAGAGTTTTAAGACTTCTGAAAAAGTCCTTTGTTTTCATTCACTTAATCCAAAGCAGTTTCCTATGTTAAAAAGTTTTCCTTCAAAATGTAAAGCATTCCTGTGGTATTTAAGAAAATGACAGCCTGATAAATATTTTTACAGGTAACCTGATTTTCTTTTCCTCCGTGAACATTTTAGAATTTTCCTTCATCACCTGTATTTTATTTTTTCATCACCCATATTTTCATAAGCATGTACATGTTAGTCAAAGCAAAAGGGATAGATATTTATCTTGTTAGTAAGCACTTTTTGGACTGTTGTAAGCACTTGTTGAAGACTTGTGTCTATTTTACATCTGGACAGTCATGCTGTGTTCATTTCTATTGATGTCTCCCTCTCTGAATTGTTGCTGTTTGTTTGTTATCCCTTATCATTTTGGAATTTCATGTGGCTGGTTTTGAACCTCCTAAAGTTTTGCCTGTGTCCTGACCATTTTCTGGCAAGATTTCTACCACCTTATATTTTCCTACTACTACATTGTAAATGATCTTACTTAACTTCCTTTTCTAGCTCTTCTGTTGAATTTTTGTCTTGGTAGTTTGGTACTTAAGTTTGTAAGAATACTTTCTTGTATCTCACTGCTTCTTTTCAGCACATGATTTTGTTGTTATTGTGGTAGTGGTGGTTGTTTTTGATGCCAGTCCTGGGTCCTGTGTGCTATCTCTTAGGGCTTTTTGCCCAAGGCTTCAAGACTAGCAATCTCTTACTTGAACCACAGCTTCACAGATTTTTGGTGTTTAATTGGAAATAAGGGTCTCATGAACTTTTCTTCCCAGGGTGGCTCTGAACATTGATCCTTCAAATCTCAGTCTCCTGAGTAGCTAGGATTGCGGGTAAGCATCACAAGCATCCAGTTAATGATACATTTAAGTAAAACACCATTTATTTCTTGAATTTTCTTATTTGCCAGAGAAGTTTTTCCACTTTGCTTTTGGTTTGTTTTATGCTACAAGAGTTTCTCACATTCTTTGTGCTCATGCACTCTTACAGTTGAGTTGGATGAACTTCATTTTCCTCCCACTTTGAGCTTAGTTGGTGAGGATTGAAAGTAAATAGCTGGGTTTGGGGCACCCTCTGTTCTGGGAGGAAGAGATGGGTGTAGGTGAGTGTTCCTCCTTTCTCAGCATTTTGTGTGCTTCACCTGCCCTTGGCTCTGAATCTCTGGTCATATGGGCTGGGAGGTCAGCCAGCCTCTGACTACTGCAGCACTGCAGTCTCATCTGATGCAGACTGTGCTTCTCCTCCTCTGCCCATAGCTGGGGCTCTCTCCATGGTCTTTATTCCAGGCACGGGAAGTACTTGGCTCAGTAAGTACCTATCTCTTTCTACTCTGTTGTTTCCAAGTTTAAAAATATAAAGTGCTTCCTAGATAGCACTCTATAAGTGTTAGCTGTGATGTTCAGTTCTACCCCTTAAAATCAAGTTGCTCTATTGGATTAACAGAGGATCACAAGAGCCCTGTTCTATCTCCTTGAACTCTCAGTAGTCTCCTGTGCTATTTAAATGAAGGCAATATTGATGTGTAATGGTTGGTTGGGTGCAACTCAGTATTGTGCCACAAGTCTATGATTATAAAAGCATTAATGAGAATGGTGGTTTTAAAATTGTGTTCTATGTCTTCTGTCATCCTATTATAGTTTTCTGATTATGCTCCTCAGCAAGTACAGCACCAGCTTTAGTTCTTTGATTTGAAATGCTGAAGCCATTGATGGGGAAATGGATGAGTTTGCTCATAAAAGTTCTGTGCTTTTTTGATTAACTTTTGAGCTGATGTTGTTTTTCCTGAAAACCACTCATGCAAATAGGATCTTAGCTGTACCTGAGATTTGTCTATAACACAACAGCTGGTACCATGTAGAGATGTGGCATCAGTGAATAGTTGATTAACTCTAATTTTGAAAGGTGGGCTACTGCAAGGTCACCCTGGATTCAAAATACCATTGAAGACAGCATCTACTTAAAATGACATCTACTTGGTTGCTTGAACCAGCAACAAAGCCTGCCATGTGTGTTGTGTAGATTACTAGTACCTTCTGCTCCTTTCCTTCTGAGCTATATTCCATATTCATTCCTTCCCCCTTTCCTGGTCTTTCCTCTGACACAGAGATTTTGATTCCTTTATACACTGATAATTAATTCAAATCCAGTAAGTCACTGGCTATTTGTGAATCATTGGCTTAAACCTAGTCCCTTTAGATAGTATATAAGAAAACCCAAACAGAAGTGCAATTGCAGACGTTTGGATCCTATTTGTTGTAGTAACCTAAAAATGTTTTACCTATGCTTTTTTTGCATCATTACAATAGCAAATGCAAGATTTAAATATCAATTGAAAAGCATTGCATGGATAGATTTATTTGTTTTTTTTTTTTTTTTTTTTTTTTTTGGCCAGTCCTGGGGCTTGGACTCAGGGCCTGAGCACTGTCCCTGGCTTCTTTTTGCTCAAGGCTAGCACTCTGCCACTTGAGCCACAGCGCCACTTCTGGCCATTTTCTGTATATGTGGTGCTGGGGAATTGAACCCAGGGCCTCATGTATACGAGGCAAGCACTCTTGCCACTAGGCCATATCCCCAGCCCTATTTATTTGGTTTTGTTGATTAATGCTCAACTAGAACTTAGACCCATCTTTTCACAACGCCAAAAACATTAACAAAACACCAAACATCTTTTATTTCCCTTCCTGGTCTGGATGTTAAACATTGCCAGTGAGCCATCACTATCTGATAAGGGTTTGTTTCCCTCATCATTCTCAGACATGTACGTTGTATAGAGTAAAACGAAAAATGTTAATTACTGTGCCTGTTTGGGAATTCTGAATATATCCTGCAGTTTCATGCTACTAACTCTTCTAAGACAGTCACAGGAAATGACTTTGCAGATGCCTGCAGAGTTCTAGAGGACAGCATCCCAGAGGAAGTGTGTGTGTGTGTGTGTGTGTGTGTGTGTGTGTGTGTGTGTGTGTGTGTGTGTGCTTGAACTCAAGGCCTGAGCTCTGTCCTTGAGTTCTTTTGCTCAAGGCTAGCACTCTATCACTTGAGCCACAGTTCCACTTCTGGCTTTTTGGTGGCTAATTGGGGATAAGTGTTGATAAGAGTCTCAGACTTTCTTGCCTGAGCTGGCTTCAGATCACAATCCTCAGATCTTAGCTTGCTGAGTAGCTAGAATTATAGGAATGAGTCACCAGTGCCTGGCCCAGAGGACAATTTTGAGGGCTGAATACTGGTGATGGAACCCAGATCCTCAAATACTTCAGCTGTGTCCCAGCCCTTTTGTTTACATTTTGTTTTCAAGATTGGGTCTCTACCTCTCTGCCAGGATGGCCTCAAACTCATTTGCTATTACAGTTATATACCACCACACTTGGCTCTAGGGGACTTTTCTGACCATGTTTCCTAAAGTCTGTACAAACTTCAGGGGGTTTGGTTGTATTTTTCAAGTGCACCTGATCTTAGTGGTTCTCTTGGAGATCTTTGAGTTATGCAGATCTTTTTGAAAAACAACAAAAAGGACTCTTTCCTCATGTCAGCCCTAAAAACTTACCAGGGTTGAAACCTGCTGATTCAGTAATATTAGGACTTCTCTCTCTCCTGCTGCTTACCACCTGATTTCCTTGCATGTGGACTCTGTTCCTATCCAATCCATCCTCTCCACACAGCAAGTAATTGTTCACTTTCTATTCAAATTCTCTATTGGCTTTCCACTGCCCTTAGGAGAATGACCATCATGTCCATAGTACTTGTTTGACCTCCCTCTGCATTACCCATCTTCCAAATGCTCTTTTTCTTCCCTGCCTGGCTAACTCCCATCTACCTCACATGACTCAGTTTAGTCCACCTCCTTCAAGAACCAATTCCTTCCCAGCCCAGGCCAGGCTAGAGATCCCTTCCCCTTTCCTTGCTCTGTGTTCCTGGCTCTACCATGCCACTCAGCACATTTGATCATTGTTTTCTGCATGCACATGTCAGATGGTGTTCACATGGGTGGTTTACATTTTGGTATTTTGTGTCATCACTGAGGCTTGAACTTAGAGCCTTGCACTATTGGGGGTTTGTTGTTGTTTTGCTCAAGGTTGGGTCTCTACTAGTTGATCATAGCTCTACTTCTAGCTTTTTGCCAGGCAACTGAAGATAAAGAGTCTCCTGGACTCTCTTGCCTGGACTGCCTTTGAACTGTGATTCTCAGATCACAGCCCCCTAAGTGGCTAAGATTACAAGTGGGTGGCTGGTTTCCACTTGTTTTTATTTTGTCAGAGCTTCCATGGCTCAAGTTCTATTTATTCAATGCTCCTGGACCTGAGATAAGCAAAAGAAGAAGCAGTTCTGCTCTCCTTCTTATGTAGTTTTATTCTGTTTGAGGTACTAGTCATCCTCTGACCATTTGTTCACAAGTAGGCATGGTACTTGCAAACAACACACATGCCTCTACTTCATTCATCTGTCTTCTGAGTTGAGAGGGACCAAGCTAGCCAGCCTTCTTCTGCCTAATTGTTTGTCTCTTAGGTTCCTTTCCTGAAGCTGATTGTCCAGCTGCTCCCTCCAGTGCTCCCTGCCTCTTTCTCCTAACGTAACCACTTTATTGAGATAGAATTCACATACCACACACTTTTAACTGTTAGTATACAATCATTGCTACAGTGATTTGGGAGCATATTATCACTCAAAAAAGAAACATCAGTCTGCTGCTCCTTAGGAATTTCCTGGAATGCTAGTCCCTGGCAACCATTCATCTTATTCCTGCCTCTGTAGATTTGCCTTTTCTGGACATCTTGGATAATGGAGTTTTACAATATGTTGTCTTTGTATGTAGCTTCTTTCATAGGCCTTACTGCTTTCCAGGTTGGTCTAATTTATCACATAGATCAGTATTATGTTCCTATATTAGTTTCTTCTGCCTGCTACAATAGACTACTACAGAATGGGTAGTTTAAACATTTATTTCCCCATAGATCTGGAGGTTCAAAGACCAAGATTAAGGAACTGGCATGAATGGTTTTTGGTGACATCTCTCCTTGATTTATGACTGTCTGATGATTTTGTCCTCACATGTCCTTTTTTTCTTTCTCTGTGCATACAGAGCAGGATAGATGACTAATGTCTCTTTCACCAGTCAGGTTGACTTAGGGCTCAACCCTTATGATCTATTTTCACCTTAATTTCCTCCTTAAATGCTCTGTTTCCTATGTGGTCACACTGAAGACTAATAAAGCTGCAACATATGAACTGTAGAGTGACACAAGTCAGTCCCTAATAATTCTGTTTTATTGCTGAATAACATTTTGTTGTGCTGACTGTATCATGATATCTGTATAGATCCATTAGGTGGAGATTTGGGTTGTTTTGTTCATTATTAGTAACACCACTGTATGTGAATTTTTATGCAAATACTTGATTTTACTTCTCTGGGGTAGGTGTTCAAGATTAGAAGTGCTGATTCATTTTACTATACATTTAACCTGATTTCCAAAGTGGCTATCTAATTATCTACTCTAACCATTAGTGCCGAGGCTTTTAATTACTCTGCCACTTCTCCAAAACTTACCTGTTATTTGTGCAAGCAGCTTAAACTCAGGACCTTGTCCAGTTTTTTTGCTCACAACTGGCTCTCTACCACTTAAGCCAGGCCTCCAGTTAATTGCTAGTTACCAAAGTGTCTTATGGACTTTTCTGTCCTCCAAGTCTCAGCCTCCTGAATTTTTAGGATTACAGATGTGACTCACTGCAACTGGCTTTATCTCTGAGTTTTTTGTTTTTCTTTTTTCTTTTTTTGCCTGAAATCAAGGCCTGAGAGTTGAACTCAGGGCCTAGAAGCTGTCCTTGTTTCTTGCTCAAGTCTAACACTCTACCACTTGAGCCTCCTCCACTTCTGTTTTTTTGGGTGATTAATTGGAGATATGAGTTTCACAGACTTAATTGCCCCAGCTGGCTTTGAGCTGGTATCCTCAAATCTCAGCTTCCTGGGTAGTTAGGATTGCAGGCATGACCACTGGTGCCTGGCCTATCTATGCTTTTCAATCATGACTGTGATGATGAATGTGTAGTAATTTCTAGTGTGTGTGCACACACATGCACACATGTGTGCACCAGTCCTTATGTTGTTATGTTATTTCTCATGCTTTTGGTCATCCTGTTAAAGGAGGCTTGCGTCAAGCACATAAAGTTTAAGTACATGTACTTGAGTTCAAATACATGAAGATTTATGCTTGTGTTTTCTTCCAAGAGTTTAGTGGTTTTATCTTCAATTTAAGCCTCTCATCTGTTTTAACTATTCTATACAATATAGGGAGCAATCTTAGTGCATCCCTTTGACTATAGATAGCCACTTGTCCTAGCTTACAATTTCTCTTAAATATTAGTGATTTGGTTTTGCTGAGACATTGAAATCATCCTTACTTGGTAGGGACTCTAGCCCTGCCTCTTGTTGGTGGCTTATTCCTTATCAGTAGTCTAGGCACTTCTGTGTCATTGTAATCACTCTTCACACACAGAGACTTTTCACAGTTCTTGGAGAAGTGAAGTTGCCAGCCAACCCTGAGAGCAATGATTCCAGTGTAGTCATCTCTTCTCATTTCCTTAATGCTGAAGTAGGTCTTCTAGAACGAATCCTGGACAGTCTCCATGTAAAATGGAGGAATCGTTGTGCTGGCAGAGAGAATGTCCTACTGGATTAATCCTTGTGCTCAATTCTAGAGTCAGAGAAATGTCTGCTGAAAGCTGGAAGGCTCCTTTCCAGGGTGGCTCATTCACATGATTGGCAAGTTAGCGCTGGCTGTTTGCAAAAGACCCCTGAGGTCTATACCCGAGGTGGCTCAAGTATGCCCATGACTTGGTGGTTAGTCGCCATGAAATAAGCAATGCAAGAGATCAAGGAGGAAGTTACAATGTCTTTATGACACTGTTCAGAATTCTCAAAGCCATCAGTATTAGTCATGGAAGCCATCCGTGCTCACTCAGAAGCACATGACTACAACAGGGTAAAGATCATCGCAGAGACAGCATCATCAGGACAGCACTTAGGAGCCTACTTATTAGTCTACTCTATGATTTTCAATTATTAGTGGTCCTTCTTCTTATAAAATTCTGAAAGTCTCATTCTTTCAAGTATCAGAACAGTATACAGTATCAGATAATGTCATTTGAATCACTTCAAGGTGTGAATAAAGCTACTTAGATACAATTGAGCATATTTCCTTGAGTCTAGTTCTCCTTGATTCAGAGGTTATAAAAAGAGGGAAATTATCTGTCTTATACCCAATGGACAGTAGTGAAACAGGTTTCAGATAGACTCTCCTCAGTTAAAAAGAGGCAGAAGCTGGGCACTGGCAGCTCATACCTGTAAATCTTAGCTGCTAAGGAGGCTAAGAGCTGAGGATTATAGTTTCAAGCCAGCCCAGGCAGTTAGGTCTGTGAGACTCTTATCTCCAGTTAATCATCAAAAAGCCGGAAATGGAGCTGTGGGCTCAAGTGGTAGAACACTAGCCTTGAGGAAAAAAAAAACCCAAAACACCTCAGGCCCTGAGTTCAAGTCCCAGGACCAGCACACACACATAGCCACACACACACACACACATACACACACACACACACACACACACACACACACACACACACAGCGCCACACAGCCACAGAATGGGAGGAGTTACTGGCTTATAATAACTCCGAGACAGTAGAACACCTGTTCATGGCTTCTTTACTGAAACTAAGTCATGCTACTGCCTGTGTGATTCTTCATGATTCTCAGTTCTACATCCTCGGCTCTTGGCTCCTTCCTTTAAGTCCATTTTTATTTTCAATAAAATGTTTGAATCTTAGGCATATGCTCAGCCTTGTTTCTGCATATGAAAGTTTAGTTGTCTAAAGATCTCTTTTCAGCTAGGTTTGTCTCTGCCTATTTCAGTCTAAGCTGGAAGTCTGTATGGAATCCCGCTGTTAAAAGTGATGCTTTTGAATTTTCTCCATTAAATAAAAGTCACACCCAGAGTCATTTCAAATGAAGCCTGTCCCTTTCTTGTGATTGTATTAAAACTATCCCTGGAATTCCCTTGAATCCTTATCTATTTCACCAGTTGCCTTCTATCTTTCTGAAGTTTTTAAAAAATTAATTAATTAATTGTCAAAATGATGTACAGAGAAGTTACAGTTTCATATGTAAGGCAGTGAGTACATTTCTTATCAAACTTGTCACCTCCTCATTTTTCTCCCACCTTCCCCCTCCCTCATTCTCTCCCACCCCAAGTTGTACAGTTGCTTTATAGCATATTGTCTTCTAAGTATTGCTGTTGCATTGGTTCACCTTTTATCTTTTGTCTCTCAATTTTGGTGTTCCCCTTTCCTTCTCTAGTTCAGATAAATGTATATACAATACCCAGAGTACCAAAATCAGTTACAGTGACATCAGGGGTAAAACCATGGAGAAGAAAGGTAAAAGAAAAAGGCATAATTTCACATGGTATAGTGAAAATAACAACAATGATAAATCACTTATTTCCATAACATGCAGCTGATTTTGCTTAGCATCATCTTATATATTTATATGTACTAGCTATTGAACTATTGTGATCTTCTGCTGGGTCTATCCTAGACATGTACCAGTGAGGGAGACCATAGAGTCTATGTTTCTTTGAGTCTGGCTCACTTCACTTAATATGATTTTTTTCCCCAAGTCCTTCTATTTCCTTGTGAATGGGGCAATGTCATTCTTTCTGATAGAAGCATAGAATTCCATTGTGTATATGTACCACATTTTCTTGATCCATTCATCTACTGAGGGACATCTGGGTTACTTCCATATTATAGCGACAGTAAATTATGCTGTGATGAACATAGTAGCTTTAGTATGGTCTTGCTTGTAAACTTTTGGGTAAATGCCCAAAGGTGGGCTTGCTGAGTCATAAGGGAGCTTTATGTTTAGCCTTTTGAGGAACCTCTACACTGCTTCCCAGAGTGGTTGAACTAGTTTACACTCCCACCAACAAGGCAATAATGTTCCCTTTTGGCCACATCCCCACCAGCATCTGTTGTTACTAGTTTTCTTGATAATGGCCATTCTTACTGGGGTGAGATGGAATCTCAATGTTGGTTTTTTTTTTTGTTTTTTTTTTTGTTTTTTTTTGTTTTTTTTTTGGCCAGTCCTGGGCCTTGGACTCAGGGCCTGAGCACTGTCCCTGGCTTCTTCCCGCTCAAGGCTAGCACTCTGCCACTTGAGCCACAGCGCCGCTTCTGGCCGTTTTCTGTATATGTGGAGCCGGGGAATCAAACCTAGGGCCTCATGTATCCGAGGCAGGCACTCTTGCCACTAGGCTATATCCCCAGCCCCCTCAATGTTGTTTTGGTTCCCATTTCTTTGCCATGCAGAAGCTCTGCAGTTTCATGAAATCCTATTTGTATAACCTTTCTTTGATTTGTTGTATTTTGGGGCTTTTATTAAGAAAGTTTCGACCTGTGTCAAGGAGCCCAAGTGTTTCTCCTATTCCTTCCTGCAGTGTTTTCAAGGTACCTGCTCTTATTTGAAGGATTTAATTTTATTGCAAAGGTGATGTACAGAGGGGTTACAGTCACATATGTAATGATATACCAACAACCATTTCTTACTTGTGGTATTATTTTCAAAGATGGAAAGTTCTAAACACTTGATCTTTATTTTTTATTTATTTGTTTTCTTATTTATTGTCAAAGTGATGTACAGAGAGGTTACAGTTTCATACGTTGGGCCTTGGGTACATTTCTTGTACTATTTGTCTGGGAACTCTGTATATTTAGCAGTCCATCTACATTGAAGTTTTTGTCTAATACCAGGAGAGTAAAAAGAAGCCAAGTAGCCTATTTCACATACTTCCTGTCAATCCTAATTCTACATTCAGTAGGTACAGCCTCTACATTTCTTATTCCAGCAGTGATATGTTGGCTCCATTTCTTACCACAAAGATTCACTTCCTGTCAGTTCTTCCCCTTCCTTTAAATCACTGGCAACAGGCTCATTGGGCTAGATGACATTTTTTAATACTTATTTGTTCATTTTTATGTATTTATCTATCTTTTTTTTTGGTCAGTTGTGCTTGAGTTTTTTGTGCTGAAAGCTAGCACTCTACTACTTGAGCTACAGCACCACTTATGGTTTTCTGGTGGTTAATTGGAGATAAGACTCTCATGGACTTTCCTTCCCAGGCTGGCTTCAAACCATGATCCTCAGAGCTCAACCTCTTGAGTAGCTAGGATTACAAGCGTGAGCCACTGGCGCCTGGTCAGATGACTTTTTCTAAAAGTCTTTTTGAAGCTTTTTGGGCTTTAGGACTGTTCTCAAGTTCCTGACAGCCGACTGCTTCTGCAAACCTTTCCTACCTAATTAGGTTCTTGTTATGATAAGATCTTTCAAAATCTATGTCAGGGGGCTGGGAATATGGCCTAGTGGTAGAGTGCTTGCCTCACATACACAAAGCCCTGGGTTCTATTCCTCAGGACTACATATAGAAAAAAAAATCTATGTCAGTTACATGTTGCTGAATAACATCACCGCAAGCCCAGTGTCTCAAAGCTGCAATAGTTATTAATCATCTAGTGGTTTCTGTGGGTGAGGAATTAGGAGCATTGTGGTGAAATGATGCTGGCTTTAAGCCTCCCATGGGGTTGTGGTCAGGTTTTATGAAGTCTACAATCATCTGGACATTGGGCAAAGTCATACCTCACATGGTGAGCAAGCCCATGCTGGCTGTCAGGATGCCTCAGTTCCTCCCATTGTAAACCTCTGCAGAGTGTAATGGTTAATGTTCTCCATCTCAGCCAGCTTCTACTTGAAATAGAAACCTGGAAGCTAAAGGATGAATCTGTAGTGTGTCTGGACCCATCAGAAGTCATGCTGTCACTCTCACAGTATTTCATTAGTCACTTAGGTCAGTCCCAATCCACTGGTGAGGATCACTGGAGATTCATTGTGGAGGCTGACTTTTGTACACCTTGATTTATCCTCTAATTGTTTTTTTACTGCAGAGATGCTCATTGCATTTTCAGTAACAATGGTGTTCATGGTAGCACTTTTGCAACACAGTGGTTGTGCATGTAATGGATGTTTGTCCCATAGCAATGCAAAAAGTTCTCCCAATGGTATTTCTCTTCTACCACAGTAACAAGTAGGTAATTCATGCTCATTTTCCACACAAGGAGCCTGAATCCCAAAGAGTTTGATAGTAATCATATCAAACCTAGATCATTAGTATGACCCTGAAATATGCACTTGTTTTGCTTTGTTTGATTGTGTCCTTGTCTCCTTTGGGAGAACCACAGCCTTAATATGAAAGGATTTTATTTACAGAGTTTGTCCCAGCATGAAGTTAGCTTTGGTAAAAATAGCTTTGGTTTGTTTATATGCTTGAGTAAGGTGAAGAGAGACACAGTTGCTTCTCCGTAGAGAACAAATCACCTTTCTGCAAAACACCTGTGAAAAAAGCAGTGGTTCATTGAAGTAACTTTTTCATATGAAGATATATATATATATATGTACATATATATATATAGAGAGAGAGAGAGAGAGAGATTTCATATATGAAAAATGACAACAGCCCTTGAGAAAAATTCTGAGACATTCTGCTTGATCATCTTTGATGATTGTTTCAAGGCAAGCTTTAATGACAGCATCAAAACATCTATTTGGTTGTGCTCATTATAGCTTAGACTAGTTAGAAGTGACACTGATTTTGCTGGCATTTTGTTGATTGTATTCAAAGAATTAATTTTTATAAATATTTCTTATACCAGAGTTCTATTTCTAAAATGTACTTTTTACAGTAAATATATCTGATTTTAATTACAGTTATTAAAATATACTAATTGTCCCTAGTACTGATTTCACTGTGATACTCTTCCCCTGACTGTCTTTCCCTCAGTCCCCTAAATCTTCCCTAGTAGTCCCTCTACTACTTTTAGACCAACTTATTTTTCCTTGCAAGTCTAGCTTTCATATTTGATACTTGTCTTGCCACATCAGAGTTATTTCAGTTCACAGGATAATCTCCAGTTCCATGATGGCTTCTCTTTGTTTAGTGTTTTCTTCTGAAAGTCTCAGGATTGCCTTAGTCTTCTCCTGTGTCTTAGATCATGGCTTTCAATGAGCACACACTTGTACTCTGTTGTGTCCCCCCACTGCTCCAAACCAAGGTGTTTGTAACGCACCTAACACAGGGGCACATGGTATATTCTGTGAATACATATTGAACCTGGTATGTGTGTTGGTGTGTAGATACAGTAATACAATAACATTTACATTAATAATATTATATATTAATAATAGAATATAGATCTTATATATATAATAGATCTTTATCATTGCAATATTGAAGAGGTACTACAGTCTGATTCTAGTTGAATGGGATATTTTTCCAGCACTGCAAAGTTTTTGTTCAAAGGAGAATAAGCAAAAAAATGAAGAGCCAAAACAAATAAGATTCAACTTTCATCGAAACAGGAAGATTTGCTTTCTTTAAAGGATTTACCTTTTGAAAGAAGAAAATATTATTACTTTGAAATAGCAACACATCTTTTAAATGTTCAATAGACAGAAAAATCTCTTTTGTTGTTCAAACAGGAATTTTCATCTTTTTTCCTCTTTGGCAAAATCTTGTCAGAGTATAAAGCCTTGATAATAATAAATTAGTTCACTTTAGTGTCTTTGCATAAGAATGGAATATTTGATCCTAGTTTTCTATTTTTATTAACTTTCAAGTTTATTTTAATTAGTTTCTCCATTATATCTATTCTCATTTGGCAAGGGTCTTTGATCTGCTGTACAAAACCTTTATTTTACCTGCCTAATAGAAATATATAACAGAGGACATACAATGACAGATCAAATTCTCTGATACAGATCCTCCAAAAGTGAAGATACTGATACAGGCTAGGGAGATAGCCCAGTTTCCTTCCTCCCTCCCTTCTTTCTTTTCTCCGTCTCTCCCTTCCCTCCTTCCCTTCCATCTTTGTTTTCTCCTTCCCTCCTTCCCTACCTCCCTCTTTCTTTTCCTTTTCCTTTCCTTTCCTTTCCTTTCCTTTCCTTTCCTTTCCTTTCCTTTCCTTTCCTTTCCTTTCCTTTCCTTTCCTTTCCTTTCCTTTCCTTTCCTTCTCTCCCCTTCCCTTCCCCTGCCCCTTCCCTTCCTCTTCTTTCCTTCTCCTTCCTTCCTTCCTTCCCTCCCTTCCTCCCTCCTTCCCTCCTTCCCTTCTTTCCTTCCTTCCTTCCTTCTTTTGAGTAGAATTGCTCAGTGATTAAAACAGGTACATTTAAACCATATGTCTATACAACATCTTCGCATCAGTATTTTAGTGGCATTATTTATGAGGGATAAAAGAGAGTAGCAATGAAAATGTACTTTAATTGATGAATGAATATATAAAATGTGGGGTTCCTGTATCTTAGAATATTTTACAGCTACAAAAATAGATGATGTACTGATACATGCTACACCATGGATTAAATGTGAGACCATGAATACTCAACACAAAGTGTATAATTCCATATTATAAAATTTCCATCCCACGCTGGCCTAGATCTTTCTGATCTGAACCTCCTGCATAGTGTGGATGACAGGTGGGAAATACCATTTCCAACTGTTGATTGAGATGACTTCTCATCATTTTTTTGCCTGGGCTGTCCCAAAACCATGGTCTTCCTAATCTCTGTCTTTAAGTAGGTAGGGTTATAGACTTGTGTCACTAGTACCCAGCCAGAAAAAGATTTTTCATTTATTAGTGGAAGCCAGCAAATGTAATACTATTGTATTTATTGTTTTAATGAGTAGCACCATAGCATTACAATTGAATAATATGGTGAGTTTTCTTGGTAAAGGGAGAAACACTGGAGGCACAAGAGAGCGTCCAATCCTTGCAAACCATGCTTAAATGTTCACTCAGCCATATTAATTAGCTTAAATGGGAGTATAGCTACAAGGGTCCTCATTTATGAAGCCAACCTGTAGGTTTCCAAAACTTAATTCTATTTCCATTTGTTAACCATTGGGTCAGAATGCCCATGATGCCTATGATGGGGTATTTTTGGATGATGGGTGCTAAGATTACAGGCATGGACCACTGGAACCCAGTGTTCCTCAGAGGTTTTGAAGCAATAGAGACATAAGAAGGTATCAACTTCAACCTAGGGACATGCAGGTCATGCAGAGCCATCTGCTTGTAGGGATGCACACCTCAGCACTCTGCCTTATGGCTCTTTTTCCTTGTGTCTTTCTTTGCTCCTCTCTATTGGGTCTGTATCTTACACAGGATTCAGTTGTTTTCGTTGAGAAGTCTATAATCTAGAGCCCAAATATCATAGGGTAGTCTTCTCTCTGAGTCTAGCATCCAACATGACTTCATCCTCAGACATACAGGTAGGTCCAGGTTGATCCTACCCCAACCCCATATTGTTATTCCTAAAAGTGGATTAATTGTCAAAGTTTTCTAAAAGTGGATTAATTGTCAAAGTTTTCAACTTAGATCAGCTCAAACTACAACTGAAGCTTCGCAGGACTCAGTGCAGGTAGTGTGATTCAACACTAGCTACTATGGGAATATAAAGTCTTTCAAGAGGATTCTGCTCTTGTCACATCACATGCCAAGCACCCTGCCTCCAAATGCTATCATATGTTAGGTGTAGGATTTCAATGTGTGAATGTTGGTGGGGACAAAAAAATTCAGTCTGTAATATCAGATGTTGAGGTTTCCACATCTTTACCAATAAAGATTTTTTATGAGAATCTCAGATTAAATTAAGGCACATTCACTCAGAATTGCTGAATACCTTATTTCCCAGAGTGAATTGGCAGCTTCTGATATAGTTTTCCAAGAATGGCCCAGGGACTACTTGAGCCAGAATCACTAAAGGACTTATTTAAAAGGCAGACTTTTGAATTCCTCTCCAGAGGAGCTCTCATGCAGAGAGACTAGTAGAGGTATTTGACTCATGGTGGGGGGCTAAGTTGATATGGTACATGCTTGGTTAATGTATTGAGAAATAGAGAAATACACTGTAGAAATCACTGTGAGAGATACACATGGCATACAAAGAATATGGCTTGTTCTTCTAAATTCTGAAAGCATGTATACTGTTCATGGGATTCGTGTAGTAGAAAGAATGACTATATGTATGGTATATATGTTGGTATACAGTATAGAGTACATTAAATTTACAAAAATATTATATAGTTTTTATACTGTATTATTTAAGCAGTACTGCAATAGCAAGAAAAAATTGTACATGGTCAGTATAGAGAGAATTTCTTCCCAAATATTTCTGATCTGTGGTAAGTTAAATCTACAGGTGCAAATTTAAAGGACTGCAATATGCTTTTATGTAAAGGAAGCACTAGGATAGGGAAAAGAGAAAACTGAAAAAATAATTTATAAGCAAGGTGCTTGTGGCTCTATCTGTAATCTTAGAAAGCTGTGTCTGAGAATTATAATTTGATTCCTGGGCAGAAAAATATATAAGATATCATCTCCAAAATAACTAGCAAAAGGCTGGGCTGGAGGCATGGCTCAAGGAGTAGAACACCAACCATGAGCCAGCAAGCCAGCTACAGTTTGAGGACCTGAGTTCAATCCCTGGTATTAGCAAAAAATTAAAAGTAAAAATTACAGACATTTCCTGTGTATTTAGAATCTTGTGTTGTCCATTTCTCCCTCTCTCTCCTTGTTCCTTAGCTACCTTCTCAGCGATGGAATTAGTAATAACTGAACTCTGGTAAGGGAAACATATAATGCATTTCTATTTGAACTCATTCAATGGATGTGGTCTCTTATGTAATTGTTTACCATTTATGCTTAGTTTTTATTCTTACGTGGATGTTTATCATAAGCTAAGATCCTTAGCTATTCATGAACACTGACTTTTCCTTCTTTCTCAAATATGCTACTTTTCAAGAAAAATTCTATTTTTTTCATTTTCTCTTAATTCATATTTTCTTAGTTTTGTAAGTAAATGAATTATCACTTATTTATTTATCATTAATTTATTTAGATTACATAAAAGCTTCCTATTTGGGGAAGAAAATTAAACCACATATGCTTAATTCAAAAGCCCAAGTCCAAAATACCTCAGAATGAAAAACTTTTTGAGCAGTGACATGACACTGAAAGTTGCAGATTGTTGACATTTTGGATTTTAGATTTTCAGAGTAAAGCTGTTCCATAGACAACACCTATATAAATATAACAGAATCTGAAAAAGCACAAAGTCTGAAACACTTTGGCCTCAAGCATTTTGGATGAAGGATGCTCAGCTTGTGAATCGGCATGGGTTTAGGATATATTTAATGTTGAAATTACGCCTGACAGGTAACTACTTTATCCTGCAATTCTTTCACAGGATAAATTAGAGTGCTTTCAATATTCAGGGGCTATCATCAAAAAGACTATAAAATGATCTGAGAGCAGTTTGAAGACATTAAGCATGGCATTAATTTCAAATACAAAGGACCATTAAAGAGCATGTTATTTCTGCAGTTTTATTGTTGAGCATATTCTCCAAGCATTAGGAGAGACCTCAGCTGGGGACATTGGTAGCTTTAACTCCCACCCTCTCTTCTCTCCTGTATTTCTGACCCCTTTCCTCTCCCAGGAGTTAGGAATCCATAGCTATGCAGATGCTGCCTTCATTTGGAATACACTGGTTTCATGGCCTCACTAACATAGGAGTGAAGAGTCACTATGTTTTGTGGACTGCCAAAAAAGTGGCATAACCACTGTTGGTTCTTTACATATTTCCATACACCAAAGCTTTCTAATGTATAATCACATCACTGATGTTTAGACACTGATTTTTAAACAAGTGGGCCATTCTTTAAACTACATTTAATGTGAAGCTTAGTTGATCTTTTGCTTGAGTATAGAGCTGACTAACTACAGAACGGGAATGGCACTGATTGTTCTATATACAGCACTCAGAGTAAATATGACTGCAAACATGAATGCTGAAGGAGTACAATTCTTACAGGGTACTGGGAAGCTTGAACCTTTCCATTTTCCTACCAGGGAACATTTGTGCATTGGAATCAATCAGACCTGGAGCTCAGAGCCTTCTCTAGGGCATGGTGACCATTACAGTGCCATTGGTGAAGCCCAGCTAAGACTCAGAGCAAGGTGATGCTGCGACACTCTATTTATAACTCTCTGTGTTATCATCTTAACACAAGCTGGCTTTATACATATCTGGGAACTACTGCTGGAGTTTGCACTCACATAAAAGCAGATCATGGTACAGGAGAAAACCTAAAAACAGTTTGAACCTCTCTCAAGTGCTATGATACAAGCAGTGCTACACAAAAGCCTCAAGGCCAATTTTAGCATCATTCCTCTTCACAGGAGAAAGCTGTAGTTCCCAGTGTTAGACAAGGGCTCAGGGTTATGCAACAATTGGGAGCACTCAGATTTCAAATCTGGCCAGCCCCATCCCATTTATACATTCTTTTTTTTTTTTTTTTTTTTTTTTTTTTTTTTTTTTTTTTTGGCCAGTCCTGGGCCTTGGACTCAGGGCCTGAGCACTGTCCCTGGCTTCTTCCCGCTCAAGGCTAGCACTCTGCCACTTGAGCCACAGCGCCGCTTCTGGCCGTTTTCTGTATATGTGGTGCTGGGGAATCGAACCTAGGGCCTCGTGTATCCGAGGCAGGCACTCTTGCCACTAGGCTATATCCTCAGCCCCCATTTATACATTCTTGGAACACATTTTTTGTAGTGGTTATCACATGCTGGTTAGAATTACCAGTGGATATTTGCTGCAAAGGATATTTGTTCATTATAATGTCAAAGTGCAAGGGCTATTTTGATCTCACAATTTAAAGAACTTGCCTCAGTTAAGTGTTCTCTTTCTAGTCAACAACTTAAACACTTCAGGCTTTCTTACAGTGAGGCTATTGGTCTATCTCAGCTGCTTATTCTAATTAGCAGATGTGACCTTCTCTAGGACAGGGATTGTTCTCTCTCTCTCTCTCTCTCTCTCTCTCTCTCTCTCTCTCTCTCTCTCTCTCTCATGCTGGTCCTGGTGCTTGATCTCAGGGCCTAGCCTGGGTACTATCCTTTAGTTTATTGTTTTCTTTCTTAAGGCTTGCCCTCTCTCACTTGAGTTACCCCTCCACTTCCAGCTTTTTGGTGGTTAATTGGAGATAAGAGTCTCACGGATTTTCCTGCTCAGGCTGGCTTTGAACTGTGATTCTTAGATCTCAGCCTCTTGAATTGCTAGGATTACAGGCATGAGCCACCTGTGCCTTGGCTAGGACCTTTCTGTTAAAGATTTATTCTCAAGCATAAGGGTTGGAACCTTACAAGACTAATTTAAATCTGTCAGTGAGAGAGGTAAGTTGCAATTCACAGTGTGTGGCATTTTCTGTCTTGCTGTGGACTCAAATTTCTTTTTCTTTTGGTTGATTTTAGCAGATGTAAAGAAAGCTTCCAGTTCCAGTGTTACAAAGTCCAATCTACCAAAATCTGGACTTCGTCCTCCTGGCTACTCGCGTCTTCCAGCAGCCAAACTGGCGGCATTTGGCTTTGTCCGCAGCTCCAGCATCTCCTCAGTATCCAGCTCCCAGTCTGTGGACAGCACACAGCCCGAGCAGAGCCGGCCAGTCACCCGTAAGTGGGACAGGTGTATGGGGCATACCTGGGCACCTGGGGGTCAAATTTATCCAGGGACTGTCTCCAGTCATTCTCTTCCTGGATTCTAGGTAAGAAGTCAAAGGAAGATCCAAGAAAGGTGTTAGCACATTGTATATCATGAAAATACTGAGCATTAAATGTGAATTATTTGGGCTGATGACATGTAATGATTTCTCATCAATGAAACACATACCTAGGTTATAAAGATTGACTACATGGTGTAAGAAATAGGAAGCATGGCTGAGCTTCTTCAGGTCTGTCTGGCTTCCTTCTGACAGGAAGACTTTCCATGTCTGTTTCCTAGAGCATGTTATACACTATAACTTAAGGTTTGTATTGCTAGCCTTCTGAGAAAGTGACAAACAGCCAGGTCCGGGGCTGCTCTGTCAGCTGAGCCTTTGATGAGCAGACCTCATTTTAGCCTTGTCAAGTTCAAAGCCCTTGCTACTGGATCTGAAGCCATGACATCTCAGTTGCTGGTTATTAGGAACTGGTCAGAGGGCCAGGAAAGGCTTTGAGGTTTCTACGTGAAGAGCTCTTTAGAAGGGATTAGAAGAGAGAGGGAGAGAGGAAAGATTTCCCCCCCCCCCCATTTCTCTAAGCTTATTCAATCTCAACTTTTTCTTTGGTGTGGAACTTCTTTACCTTTACTGTTCTGATTTTGGTCTCCCTGGTTATTTGTGAACACACTGTGTTGTGTTTTTCTTTATCTTGATGTGTTTGCAAGTGGTTCCTAAGGCATTTTCTTTGTTTTTATGATGTTTTCTGAAGGTAGACAGCAGACCCTGGCTATTCACAGAGGCTTCATAATGTATTTAGGGATGCCCAGAATTTCCATCTCAAAATCTCCAGTGAATCATTGCAAATGTGTAGTGCATGCCTGTAGTATGTATGTTCCACATTTAGGGTCTAGAGATTTTGAATACAAGCTGGATACCAGTGGCTCACACCTATAATCACAACTACTTAGGAGGCTGAGATCTGAGAATCATGGTTTGAAGCCAATCCAGCAGATAAATCCAAGAGACTCTTACTTATCTCTTCTCCAATTAACTAGAAAACCTCAGAAGTGGAGGTGTGGTTAAAGTGGTAGAGTGAAAAAGCTGAGTGAAAACAAGAGACCCTGAATTCAAGCTATACTACTGATGAGTGTGTGTGCGCACACATGCACATGCACACACACACACACAAGATTTGGAATACAGGATCAATTATTTATCATAATTTTAAATAATAAAACTCTCCGTGGCATGCCTATTTGCAATGAGAGTATGAAGGAAAAAATTTCTCATGGCATGGAATGAGTTATGTTTTGGGTTTTTTTGTTTGTCTGTTTTTTGTTTTTGTTGCCAGTCCTGGGGTGTGGACTCAGGGCCTGAGCACTGTCCCTGGCTTCTTCCCGCTCAAGGCTAGCACTCTGCCACTTGAGCCACAGCGCCACTTCCGGCTTTTTTCTCTATATGTGGTGCTGAGGAATCGAACCTAGGGCTTCATGTATACAAGGTGAGCACTTTACCACTAGGCCATATTCCCAGCCCCAGAGTTATGTTTTTGGTTTCTTAAAAAAATAATAATTTCAAGGTAAGTGGAGATGTGCTCCCAGAACAAGGTGTTCTGCTAAAGGTGGGCTGACAGTTGTGGACAAAGTAATTCCAGATGTGTGGGTGTCATTTCTCACCTCTGCTTCAAAGAACACTAAGTAGGAACCCACTGAACACCCACAAAGGACAAGAGAAATGTGACAGAGGAAATAACGCTAAGGTCAAAACTTTATATTAAAAGTATGTTTACTCCACTCAGAATCCTTTTCTATTTTTCAGAATTATACATGAGAGTTGGCTTATAAGTATCTGCCACCTACTATAAATAGAAGATGTGTAATCCACCAGTAAACCACAATAAAACCTCACACGCACTTGAACTGGTGTGTGAGCCCTACTGACCATACATTTATAATTGTTCTTAGATTTAATATCTAAAAATGGTGTTTCTATACTTGAGTAGATATTGATGCATTGATGAAAGGAATTAAGTAAAATATAAAGCTCCTAGGTGACCTGGAAACTCTTGGATCATATCCTAGGGGCAGAATTTGCTGGTTCAGCTCATAGAAATGGCCAAAGGGATGTCAGAATTTATTTCTTTTTTTCTTCTTGGAAAGTTGATGCTTTGCAAACACTATGACACCCTACTGGGTGTCATTCTAAGAATATTATGGTAATTAGGAATTTTACTATAGCATTTTATAATATAGGGCCAGCCTAGTTTCAATCCTTCTATTTTTATGCCTTCCAAATAACTGAGATGATGGGTGTATCACCATGCCCACCTTCTTGGTTGAAATGGGGTTTCACTAACTTTACCAAGGTTGGCCTCAAACTGCCATTCTCTCCATCTCTGTTTATTGAGCAGTTGGGATTACAGGCATAAGCCACTTTGCCAAGTGTTGTAGTTCATTCTTAAAACCGAGGAAGACCCACCCATGATTTAAATATCTTTATTTTCAATTAGTGAAGTAAATCTTGAGGTCAGAGCTGTGTTGAGAGGTTCCAGAAATCAAACCCTCCTTTTCCCCTATCTCCCAGGTTGCCAGCAGCCCTAACATGAACTATGGAAGTTCTGGAGATTTGTTAATCAATGGAGCATCCTATGAGGCTGGGAGTTCTCATTGTTACAAAGTGCTCCTTTATGGGTTAGAGCTGCCTTTCAGTAATCTGATGTGTAACTAGTATTCCTGAAGTAGCCCACACAACACCCTTCTTTGTTGTGTCACCTGGCGAGCATAGGTGGCTCCTTCCCTTATAGGGTTGTCATTTGATGATAGTGAGATTGGCCCATTCAGATCATCAAATAAAGCTTCAGATTGCACTAACTGGTGATGCACAGCTTTTTGCTATTTAATTTGAAGAGGAGGGCTGAGGATATGGTTTAGTAGTGCAGCATCTACCTATCCAAATGAGATTTGGCTGTCGAATTACAGTACCACCAAGAGAAATGGATGGATGGACAAATGGGATGGACAATGGGATAGGTAGACAACCAGACAGACAGACAGAGAGATAGATGGAGGGATAGATAGACAGGCAGATAGATAAATAGATTTTGACTTAAACTCAAGTTTAAACAAACTTACAGGCCTGACTCAGTACTTAGCTCCTAATTCTTGTACATATTTTTTAAAGAAAGTAAAAGATACCAGTTATGCTTTAGGTGATAAAAACTTAAAAAGAAAAGCAACTCCTTTAGCATTCAGTGTTGGTAACATGCCATAGCCTAAAGTTTACTTGATTGCTACATCAATCAGTAATTAGGTGGAGACTATCCCCATTGGTAGGTGGGTATGACTTGAAGGTAAAACCTTTGGGGGAATATATGGAGAGAAAATAGGAAGACTTAGGGTTTCATGAATTAATCATTCATGAAAACGGATCATATCACTCAAGGACAGAATAATTTATGGGGAGGATTCTATTTCATAGTATATTCTATTCTGGATACATGATTCACTGCCTGGATTATTAAGTGCTTAAGAAGTAGAAGAAAATACCTATCAGGAAAGACATGAACAATACAACATTTACAACAGTCTTTTCCCATGTTTCCTCTTTAAAAGATACTATCATGTTTTTCTCTTTGGGTTAAGAATAGAGATCATAAAGCAAAATTTTGAAAAGATAGCTAAAGAGTCCAAAAATATGTTTCTCTTCTTCCTTCTCCTAATATAGGAAGCTAGGAGAATGAGAGAGAAGGAAAGTACAGCTGAAAAGGGGCAGAGACTTCCATTTGCATAAATAATCAGGACACAAAGATAAGTGTTCCCCAAGCCTGCAAAGCGGCACAGATTGAAGGGCTGCAGTGAAGACTGGTTCTTCAGGGGGCTGATCAGAGAATTTCACAGAGAGGGCCGTAAGCTAAGTAGAATTTTGGAAGATAAAGATGGACACAAGAGATCTTCTAAGGAGAGGTCGTCTGTGAATCCAGAAAACTAGATTTGAGGAGTTGCCATTCCTGGATCTGTCACCTGTTCACCACAGTGACTGAAGCCCACAAGTTTGAGGTCCCCTGTTTGCTCTCAGACTATGACTCTTGGTTTGTTCATCTTGAGTTGTTTTACCCAACGTCAGCTGTCAACACTTTGGACATGATATCTACATCCATATTTCTAGTCCTGGTCTTTCTCTCTCTAGAACTACTTACCTGTATTTTCAATGGCATTTTCAACTGCATTATCCCCAGCCAGGTGACTCAGATCACCTCAAAGCGAACGTTTTCCAAAAAAATGAGACACCCCCCTCCCTAGACTCTTTACCAGACACCATGGCTCATGCCTATAATTCTAACTACTTAGAATCTGAGATAGGAAGTATCATGGTTCTGGGGCCAGTCTGGGGAAAAAGTTTATGAGACCTTCTTTAAGCAGAAAAGGCTGAGCCTGGTGGTTCAACATGGTAGACAAGCTGTAGTGGGAAGTGTAAATAGGAGGATTGAGGCCCAGGTAAGCCCAAGCAAAAGGCAAGTTCCTACCGCAAAAACAGAAGACAATACTGGGACATGATAAATTATTTAGGACTCCAGGCATTCATACCCAGTGAGACAAAAGGAGGATACTCTTAGGGAAGGAATACAGGCACAATGCCTATGTGCATCTGATCCAATAAAATAAGGTTTATTGAAATGAGTTCCAGGAAATGGAAATAAAAGATTTTTTTCTCTGTTGTTTTTGTTTTCTTTTCTTTTTGTCTTGTTTGTTGGTTTATTGGTCATTGGGAGGGAGAAGGGGGCATAGAAATGGAGGGACAAATGGTGAGCAAATAGAGCAATGGTACTCACTAGACACTATGTGGAAAATGAACTACAGTATACAATTTGTGGGTGGGGAAGGAAGGAAAAAACTGAGAGAGAAGGAGGGAAGGGGTGATAGTGTTCATAAAGAAATATGCACACTACCTGACTCATGCCCCTGTGACCTCTCCATAAATCACCTTTATAATAACAATAAAAATAGACAAACAAAAATTCAAAGATAAGACACAAACCAAAAGCAAAAAAGATTGGGGACATGACTCAAGTGGTAGAGCACCTGCCTACCAAGAATGAAGCACCTGCCTAGCAAGAATGAAGCTCTGAGTTCAGTCTTCATTACCACCAAAAACAAGTGAACCCAAACTTCATTTTCTTTTACAAATCAGTGTCTCCTGCCAAGGTTGCTCTTTTAATGAAATCTGTGATCTTCTGGCAACTCAGGCTAGAAACATCAGACCAAGCATTACACCCATATTTACTTTTTCCCTCTTTTCTATTTAATAATCAAATCTGATCAGTTCTTTCTCTCTGGTATTTATCCTGTCCTCTTTTTTTTTCTCTCATCTTTGTTGCCATCTGCAGTCGCTCTCACCTAATTTATTTGCATGCACATCTCGACTCTCCAACCCAAAAAGCATATGTTAGATAACTTTTCCTTGGACTTGTTTTGATTGCTCCATGGTACCCCCTTACTGGTTTTATTTCCTTGCTAGATATTCTAGGTTCTTCATGCTGGGGCCTCAATCTCTCTCTTTTCTGGTATACCATTCCTTGATATATACCCTCATGTAATCAACCAGAGTCATTCACATTTTTGTCTGAGGGCTTTGTGCTTCCCTGACTTTGAGTTTTTGATTAAACCATTCAGCACTGGACTGCTCCTCTTTCCTCCCCCACTTCCCATAGCTCTCTGTAGATTCCATCACTTTCAGGCACATTTCAAAGCTTTATAAAGTCAACACAATGCAATATTTTCTTCCTGGGAACCTCTTGTACCAATTCTTATCACATACTGTCTATTGTAGGTACTTAATTCTGTGTCTTTGCTTCCTTACACATCATAAACTGATTTGAGCAGAGGGACTATGTCTTTCACACTAAAGTACATCATTTTTTTTTCTTATTTACTGTCAAAGTGATGTACAGAGAGGTTACAGTTTCATATATTAGGCATTGGATACGTTTCTTGTACTGTTTGTTACCTCCTCCCTCATTCTCCCCTTCCCCCTCCCCCTTTCACTCTTCCCTCCATGAGTTGTTCAGTTGGTTTACACCAAACAGTTTTGCAAGTATTGCTTTTGTAGTCGTTTGTCTTTTTATTCCGTGTCTCTTGATTTTGGTATTCCCTTTCACTTTCCTAGTTCTAATACCAGTATATACAGTTTCCAATATACTCAGATAAGATATAGTGATAGTGCAGGTACAACCACAGGAAGGGGATACAAGAAGATCATCAACAATAGAAGCTACGGTTTCACATGGCATGTTGAAAGTAATTACAACAGTGATATATCACTTGTTTCCATTACGTAGTGTTCATTTCACTTAGCATTATCTTATGCATTCATAGGGGCATAGCTATTAGGCTCTTGTGATCCTCTGCTGTGACTAGCCTAAACCTATGCTAATTATTCCCTATGAGGGAGACCATAGAGTCCATGTTTCTTTGGGTTTGGCTCACTTCATTTAGTATAATTTTTTCCAAGTCCTTCCATTTCCTTATGAATGGGGCAATGTCATTCTTTCTGATAGAGGCATAAAATTCCATTGTGTATATGTACCACATTTTCCTGATCCATTCATCTACTGAGGGGCATCTGGTTGGTTCTATATTCTAGCTATGACAAATTGTGCTGTGATAAACATTGTTGTGCTGGTGGCTTTAGTGTGTTCTTGTTTGTAGTCTTTAGGGTAGATGCCCAAAAGTGGGGCTGCTGGATCATAGGGGAGCTCTATGTTTAGCCTTCTGAGGAATCTGCATACCACTTGCCAGAGTGGCTGAACCAGTTTACATTCCCACCAACAATGAAGTAGAGTTCCCTTTTGGCCACATTCCCTCCAACATTTATTATTGTTAGTTTTCTTGATATAGGACATTCTTACTGGGGTGAGATGGAATCTCAATGTTGTTTTGATTTGCATTTCTTTTATGGCCAGTGATGTAGAGCATAAAGTACATCATCTTTTAGAACACTAGAATTTTAAGGGAAGTTTTCTTCCAGTAGAAATGTTTCCTCTTATGTAGGGACACAGAAGAGGAAGAGATTTGAATAGCTTTCAGAATAACTTATTCGGAGAACACATTTTTTTCCTTTATGCACATATTTTGATCATGAGTGAGGTTCATAATTATGGTTTTCATCGTTTTCTGAGATCTTTTAAGTATCATTATATTGTGATATGTCTATAGACAATTTACACAAGAGTAGAAAAATAATATATAAAATGCAATTGTATTTACATATAGAGCATCATATAGAGTGTTCTAATGGTGTTACAAATGCCTAGTAACCTATCTCTTTTCATGTAGTGAGTCACTTTAAAACAATCAGGTTAAAATTACTATTGAGGCTATCCTGAGAGAATCTAAAAGCTTTTATAATTAGACATCTTGATTTGGAAAGGTTAGATATATCTCAGTAAATTCTCAAGCTTTATTTCTTGCTTTAATACTTAAAATAAGTAGAGTTTCTTTTAATTATTAAATCAGATTTGAGTTCTGGGGATAAGAATCTGAAGTGGGAAATCATCAGCCTCTTTAGAAGGTTAATCAATGAAAATGAAGGTTAATAAGAAAACTTTCTGCAATATTAACTCAGAGTTTACACTCATGAATACGACAAAATACATTTACATACATAGCTCATTTGATTTTCTATGTCTGGCATGCATTTTAAATAAGATCAGAGTTGACAAGAAGTGTTATTAATAACTATTACAGAAACAGCTATTAATCTATCTCAAGTTCCATTGGCAAAGAAGGAGTCATTTCTTATTCATAGAAAATAAAGCTGAAAGTGACTTGTGAGGTCAGATTTCAGAGAAGCTATCACCTCTTGGAGATTAAACCTTATTGATGTCTTTCTTTTTCATTTCTCCAAACACTCAGACTATGATGCAGTTCACTCAGAGATGGGAGTTCTGTTAACATGTTACAGTTCTCTTTTAAGTTGACCATTTATGGTTGTAAGATAAACTGAAAATTTGTGAAGCATATTTTTATTTATAGTCAAAACAATGTCTAGTGGAGCAGCCTTGTTTTGCTTGGCTTTTTCCTTCCTTAGACTGGCACCCTTTCACCATATCCCGGGTATTAGCCCAGGCTCAGTGCTGAGGCCTCTTTGATCTGGACTCTAGAACCCTTGGCCTGTGGGATCTGAGGTGATAACACAATGCAGATCAACTCTTGCAAAAGTGTTAGTGTGGCCATAACTGAAGATACCACTGCCTTTGGTGTATATGTAGGAAAGAGGACACAGGAAGGAGGGACACCTGATTTCCTGTGGGTTAGGGGTAAGGAAAGAGCTCATACTCTGTAGATCCTCTCCATGCTGGCTTGGAGCTTCTGCACTATGTCTGTGAATTTGAATATTCCAACTAGTTCAGAGGTTCTAGGTTTGCTATAACATACTGTAGTCAAGAAAAAACTGGAGATGGGGGAAAATGAATAAATAAAAGACTTAAAAATCATAAAAACCAGATGATGGAATCCTCAGGGCTCACCATACTATACTGCTTATTTCATTTTTTATGTACATCTGAAAATTCCATTAAAAAGACTGAAATCCCACTTTCTCTCTCAACTGACATTTGTTTGTTTTTGTGCCAACAATAGGACTTGAACTCAGTGCCTATGCACAGTTTCTGAGCTTTTTAGCTCAAGGCTAGTGCCCTACCACTGGAGCAACAGCTCTACTTCTGGCCTTTTGGCAGTAATTTGGAAATAGGAGCCTCATGGACTTTCCTGTATGGGCTAGCTTCAAATATCTGCAGATGTCAGCCTTCTAAGTAGTTATAATTTCAGGCATGAGTTACAGGCATCTAGCTTATTTTTGTTGTTTTGTTTTATTTTATTTCACATTTTATATTTAATGCTCTCTCACCAGATCCTAGATACCTTCTCTTTTTCTTCAAATTTTCTTGCATTATAATGGAAAAATTAAAATCTTATATTTTAATATACAATGTGCTATTTTGGTATATGCAGAAACTGTTGGAATGATTAGTTCAGTTACATTAATTTGCATACCCATCAACTCATAGAGGGTTTTTTAGTGTGTGTGTGTGTGTGTGTGTGTGTGTGTGTGTGTGTTTGTGCTGGTCCTGAGGCTTTAACGAGGCCTGAGCTCAAACCTCAGCCTGTTGAGTATCTAGGATTGCACACATGAGCTACAGAGTTACTTTTTATGTCTATCTGAAGTGTTTTCTGCCCTCTTAGCAAATTTTAAGTATATGATTATGTGACACAGTACCATTAATTATCAACCTATTGTTGTATATTATAGCTCTGGAACTTATTTACTCTGCATAGCTGAGGCTTTACAGAACCTTTGGACAAAACTATGTACCCTTAGACCAACATCTATCTCTTTGTTGTAAAGAGGTGATACAGCATAGTGCTGAAGGACTTGGACTTGATTCACATTTACTAGCTCTGTGACTTCAGGGAACTTAGTTAACTTCACTGTGCCTATTTCCTTGTAGAAAATAATTATAGTAGTAAATAGTTGTTGGGTCTGCTTTCTCTGCTCCGGCTCAAATGCTTATTTTCTCTCTTATTACCCTCGTATCATCCTCTCCCCTAACCCTCGGCCTGCAGGTCTGTCAGGGTGAGACGTAGGGGCGGCTCCGGCCTGGCGTGCGCGCGACCCGCGTGGCAATGTGACCGCTATCCTACCCTAGGAGCTAACGTACATAGACCACGGAGTCGGCTTCTGAGAGCGAACTAACTTTATTGAGAGAAGGACAAGGGGAGATGATCCGGGGGAAGGGGGTTGGCCAGGATTCCGATAGGCCAAAAGGCTGTCACTTGACCTCCAAGGGGCTGGTCACTTGACCTCCAAGGGGCTACGTCACTCTGAGCGCGCCAAACCAGTGCGGGGCTGGTAGGCGCCAGGCTGGCTGCCAGCTAAGTCGGGGGTCTATTTGCCCAACCGGTTTCTCCGGATTCCAACGTAGAGAGGATGGAAGGGCCGCATTCCCCAGCTGGGGGAAGTGCCTCAGGCCCCTTCCATCCAGGGGAGAAAGATGGACCCCAACAAATAGTAATTAACGTAAACCCATCTAGAGGGTTAATGGAAGTATTGAATGGAATTAGCTTATGCCAAGTACTTAGCATAAAGCTTTCATGATAATATTTTTGAGGCCATTTTTCTTGATTATCCATGTGCTAAAAGTTCAGTGTTGAGGGTCAGAAGGCTCTGTTGGAAAAATGGTCATGTTGGATGAACAGTGACTGCCAAGGAGTAAGAGCAGAATGGTTGTGATAATGTCTAAGTTAGGGAGATGATAGCCATTCCAGTTCAACAGTCTGTCACATATTTGATTCATAGTCTTCCTGAGTGTTCAGCTAAAATGTATGTCATTTATGAGGCATTTCTTTTCCTGGAAATCTTTGCTTTTGAGGCTATAAGCTTGTGGTTGTTTGTTTATAAAGTAATGAAAAGTTGTATTTTGATTTCTTTATCTAAGACATTCTTCCAGGTATTCAGGACTTTAGCATTTAAGGAAATACATTTAGTTGGGTTCCCTTTAAGTGAAACATTTATGTAAGGTGACTAATACATAGCACATTAATCTAAGCTGATGGCATTTAAAGCCTCTGCTTAAAATAGAACAGAGAGTTGGTTCTGACTTCATGTCTGGGCCTTTCCAGTGTCTGCTGGGAAAAGATGGGAACATTTGCTTTCACAGTATGTAAGTGCTGCAAACAACTTCTTATCTGGCTGAGGACTAGTTTCCATTGTACTAGGATTCACTTTATTGAACATTTCAGTCTAGTTTGGGTGGGTGGAGGAAGAAGGAGTAAGAACAAGAACCAGAATAAGCTGTTAATTTTCTTGAAAATGAGGAAATTAAACAACTGTCACTGATAGATTGAAGTATCTAGATCCCTAGGATCTGTAATTGTGTAAATTGAAAGTATTCTTCCTAACAAACAAAAAAGTAGAATAGTTTCACTGAATCTTGCTGCTAATTTTCTGAGTGATTCCCATATGCTCAGGATATTCTCATATCTTCTTCACCTTCTCCATACATAGTGATAAAGGATAATGTAATTTTTCTGAATATTTTTTACATTGCTTACAAGTGAAAATAATTTCTTTATTGGATAAGTAATGCTTTGTCTACCTCGATTTAGATAATCTTAGTGAAACGAATAGAAATCACAATGTCCCTCCAGACACTTAATTAGGTTTCTAATTGCTATATTTTGTGTTTTATCACTCATTCATTACGTTTAGTGAAGAAAGGATAGACTCTCAGACTGTAGAAATAGAAAAAATAACAGAAATATGTCACACCTGCAATAGAGAATATGCATCAAAACTAGGTATTGCTGTGGTTTGGGTAAGTGTCCCAAAGGCCCATGTGCTAAAGGCTTTTGTGGCCAGCCTGCGGGAGGTGGTGGACACCTTAAGAAGTGGGGTTTAAACAAGGAAGCAGGATGTCAAATAAAAGAAAGAGCCAGGAAAGACCACATATTGGACTCTCAGGTCTGAGGTCCCTCGACATAGAGTCTTGTGGCTATTTTCCATTCTCTTTGAGAGGAAAAGGACAAGGAAGGGAGAGGGTGTGGAGAAGGAAGGGGAGAGGGGGAAAGAGGGAGGGGAGGCATAGGAGGCCCACTAGTAAAAGGAATTTAGGCCATTGAAGGTGTGCCTTTGAAGGAGATATTGGGAATTTAGAACTTCCTTCCTTCTTTGTTTCCTGCCCACTGTAAGGTGAGCCAGCTTCCTCCTCCACAGCTCCCACTAGGAGGTACTGTGCCACCGCAGGCCCACAGGCAAAGGGGCGCAGAGGCTGTAGATTGAAATCCTGACCCAAAATAAACCTTTCTTCCTTACTTTTTCTTTTGTAGTCCTGGGGATCAAAACTACTGCCTTATTTATACTTGCTAGACAAGCATTCTACCACTAACTTATACATATCCCCAGCCATAAGTTGTTTTTTTTTTTAAATTTATTTACATAGGGTCTCACTAACTGGTTTGAAATTGCTATAGCACAGACAAGATTCACTTCTGTCTCCATCTCCCAAGTGCTGGAATTACAGGTGTGATCTACCGCACCCGACTTAAGTCATTTTATGTCAGGTGTTTGTGCATGGTGATGAAAAGCTAACTAACTTGAGTATTTATAATAAAGTTGGGAGGGCTGAGGATCTATATTCTCAGCTACTCTGGAGGCTGAGATTTGAGGATAGCAGTTCAGACTCAGCCCAAGTTAAAAAAAAATGGTGCATAGAGTTCATGTTTCTTTGGATCTGGCTCACTTCACTTAATATAATTTTTTCCAAGTCCTTCCATTTCCTTACGAATGGGGCAATGTCATTCTTTCTGATAGAGGCATAAAATTCCATTGTGTATATGTACTACATTTTCCTGATCCATTCATCTACTGAGGGGCATCTGGGTTGGTTCCAGATTCTAGCTATGACAAATTGTGCTGTGATGAACATTGTTGTGCTGGTGGCTTTAGTGTGTTCTTGTTTGTGGTCTTTTGGGTAGATGCCCAAAAGTGGAGCTGCTGGGTCATAGAGGAACTCTATGTTTAGCCTGGAGGAATCTCCATATTGCTTCCCAGAGTGGCTGAACCAGTTTACATTCCCACCAACAATGAAGTAGGGTTCCCTTTTGGCCACATCCTCTCCAACATTTGTTATTGTTAGTTTTCTTGATATAGGGCATTCTTACTGGGGTGAGATGGAATAATTAGCACAGGTTTAGGCAAGTCACAGCAGAGGATCACAAGAGCCCAATAGCTATACCCTTATGAATACATAAGATGATGCTAAGTGAAATGAACTCCATGTTATGGAAATGATTGTTATATCACTGTTGTAACCACTTTCAACGTGCCATGTGTAACCATAGCTTCTATTATTGATGATCTTCTTGTATCCCCTTCCTGTGGTGTACCTGCACTATCTCTGTATCTTATCTGAGTCATTGGAAACCGTGTATACTGGTATTAGAACTAGGAAACTGAAAGGGAATACCAAAATCGAGAGACACAGCGTAAAAAAGACAAACGACTACAAAAGCAATACATGCAAAATTGTTTGGTGTAAATGAACTGAACAACTCATGGGGGGAAAGGGAAAGGAGGAGGGGGAGGGGGGATGAGGGAGGAGGTAACAAACAGTACAAGAAATGTATCCAATGCCTAGCATATTAAACTGTAACCTCTCTGTACATCAGTTTGACAATAAAAATTAAAAAAAAAAACGAGCAACTAAATCCAAGGTATATAGCCATGAATGATGAGCATGGCTCCCACCCCATGGTTCCCACATTTTTCTAGGCTATTTGTGTCACCTATCCTCCTTGATGATCTTTTTACTCATCTAATAGTGTTCTCTTTCTGTCACTGGACTCCATACCCCTTGGAGAAGAGATATGTATTTCATTCAGTACCAAAACAATGAGTAAATCCTACCTAAATCTATTGGACTGTACTTACCTTACACTGGACAATTCATATTGCCTGAATAGATTTGTGTTTGTACTGATGTTTTCATGTACTCATACCACGTAGATTGTAAGATTTTGAACATTAATCGTCATGCATTGCCCTCGACATCCTCAGTGTGCCTTTCCTATCTCAAGACAAACAGATACTGGTACAAACACCTGGCAAACATTCATAGAGATAATATGCAGGAGAATTTAGCAGCACAACTGGCTTATAAAAATGCTAAATAAATACAAACTTCCCTTTAAAAAAAATGGTGCAGGAGACTCTTATCGTAAACCAACCATGGAAAGCCATAAATGGAGGTGTGGCTCAAGTGATAGAGCTCTTGTCTTGAGCAAAGAAGCCAATTCAGAACATAAAGCCCTGAGTTCAAGCCTCAGTACTGGCATATATAAACAAACAAGCTGGTTCCAGTAGCACATGCCTATAATCTTAGCTACTCTGGAGGCTGAGATCTGATTATTTCACTTCCAAACCATGCCAAGCTTGTATGCCCTGGAAACTTTTATCATTTAATCACCAAAAAGGTAGAAATTGAAGTGTGGCTCAGGGCTTGAGTGAAGGCTAAGGGCACCCAGGCCCTGAGTTCACACCCCAGTACTTGCACAAGAAAGAGAGATAGAGAAATAGAGAAACAGAGAAAGTAAGGAGAGAAGGAAGGAAAGAGGAAGGAAGGAAGGAAGGAGAGGGAGGGAGGGAGGGAGGGAGGAAGGAAGGAAGGAAGGAAGGAAGGAAGAAAGGAAAGAAGGAAGGAGGAAGGAAGGAAGGAAGAAAGGAAAGAAGGAAGGAAGGAAGGAAGGAAAGGAAGGAAGGAAGGAAGGAAGGGATTTAATGAAATGAATTGACCACTATTGGCTCTCAAAAAGCTAAGATTCTCTCACTTTCTTCTGTAAAATATAGGCAACCACTGTTGGGAAAATGGAGGATAACAGAAAAGGAATAGGCTGGACTTGATCCTCAACAGACTAGGACTGTTTATTGAGGAACAGCGAGAGGCACAGACCATTCCGTGGGTTTGGAGGCTGTGCTCCTGATTGGGTTTTGGGGTGGGCTTATATAGGGCTTAACAAGGAAACAGAAAACAGAAAATGGGTTATGGTCCCTGGGTGATATCCTTGACCAGCCCTACAGTGGAATGCTCCACCAGGGGTGAGGTTCTATTGTCCCTTGGGGACCAAGGGTGGTGTCCTTGGCCTGGCCTGGATTGGAACTGCCTTAGACAGGCATGTGATCAAGCTTGCTGTCTTGCTTGACCTAGGGAATGAAGCAGGAATCAATCCTTCATATTCCATCTTTAGATACATAGGAAGAATGGGCCTGGAAGGGAGAGGCAAGTCCTTCATATAGGATCTTTGGATACATAAAAGAATGGGCTAAGTGGGGAGCAACATGGAGTTATGAGAACAAAGCAGATTCCCATCAACCACCAAGGTCTTTACTGACTAATAATCAGAATTATATTAGAAGGAAATTAATATATGATAATGATGAAGAAAATACTTTTGACTGGTATCAGAGATCTTAGTTCTGCCATAATTAGAGATACTTCGCATCTGAGCCCTACATTATTTTTTATTTTTTCCTTATCATAGTGAGATAATTTCAAAACACTAACAGAGAATGCTAAAATAGTTTTACTGCCTTAGCACTTCCTCCATAAAATGCATAGCTATGAGATATTTGAAAATCACCTCCTTGATCCTGC
Source organism: Perognathus longimembris pacificus (assembly GCF_023159225.1). Lineage (NCBI taxonomy): Eukaryota > Metazoa > Chordata > Mammalia > Rodentia > Heteromyidae > Perognathus > Perognathus longimembris. Next base: position 56,498,167 of record NC_063163.1, on the reverse strand, counting down.
CTTCTCCTAATTTTACACATCTTGGATAACTGACTCAGGACTAGAACAGAGAAGGAGGAGAAGAAACATGAAGCTGCAGATTAAATGATTAGGTGGACTCTACTAGGTTTGAATTGAGTTTGAACAAAATGTATAAAAGCTTTCAGGCACTGGTAGCTCATGCCTGAATCCTAACTACTTTGGTGACTGAGACCTGATCAGAGGCAAAGTTCAAAGCCAGCCTAAGCAGGAAAATTTGTAAAACTCTTATTTCCAATTAACTAGAAAAAAAAAAAAGCCTGAAGGGGAGTTGTGAATCAAGTGGTAGAATGCTAGGCTTGAATGAAAAAAGCTAAAGGACAGTACACAGGCCCTGAGTTCAAGTCCCAGTACTGGCACAAAATAAAAAATAGATAGACAGACAAAAATCAAGTTTTCAGGGGGACGAGGAGGGTAAAGTGGAGAGTGCAAACTACAGTTGAGACGCATGGTAGAGAAAACAAGGACATAGAGTACTAGGGAAAACTATGTTTTGCTGTACAATTTTCTTTTTGTTTCCCATTCAATAAATGTTCTTCCGGTTTTTTTTTTTTAAGAAAGGCTATGACCATATGCAGAAAACTCAAAGTAGACCCAAGCCTATCACCATGCACCAAGATCAACTCAAAATGGATCAAGGACCTCAACATCAGACCTGAATCCTTGAAACTACTGAAGGACAGAGTAGGAAAGACACTAGAACTTATAGGCACAGGAAGGAACTTCCTGAATAGAGTCCCAGGCGCACAACAAATAGGGGAAAGACTCAACAAATGGGACTACTACAAATTAAAAAGTTTCTGCACAGCTAAGGTCATAGCCACCAAAATAGAAAGACAGCCAACGATATGGGAAAGGATATTTACCAGCACAACAACAGACAAAGGCCTGATATCTGTCATCTACAGAGAACTCAAAAAACTAAGCCCCTCCAAGCCCAATAAACCTATTAGGAAATGGGCAAAAGAGCTAAAGAGAGACTTCACAAGAGAAGATATAAAAATGGCAAAGAAACACATGAGGAAATGCTCAACATCCCTGCTAGTAAAGGAAATGCAAATAAAAACAACCCTGAGATACCACCTCACCCCAGTTAGAATGGCCTATACTCTGAACTCAGGAAACAACAAATGCTGGAGGGGCTGTGGGGAAAGAGGAACCCTTCTCCATTGTTGGTGGGAGTGCAAATTAGTACAGCCACTTTGGAGAACAGTATGGAGGTTTCTCAAAAAGCTCAATATAGACCTACCCTATGACCCAGCCATACCACTCCTAGGCATCTATCCTAAACAGCAAAACCCAAGATATCAAAAGGACATTTGTACTTCCATGTTTATCGCAGCACAATTCACAATAGCCAAAATTTGGAAACAACCCAGATGCCCCTCCACAGATGAATGGATCCAAAAAATATGGTACTTATACACAATGGAATACTACATAGCGATTAGGAATGGTGAAATATTGTTATTTGCAGGGAAATGGTCAGAACTCGAACAAATAATGTTGAGTGAGACAAGCCTAGAACACAGAAAACAAAGGGGCATGATCTCCCTGATATATGACTGTTAACAAAGGGAGATGGAGAGACAGTAGAGACCAAGTCTGTGAACACTGTATATGTGCTTGATACATTGTATACTGCATATGGGTCTACCTGACCTAGACAAGGGATGGGAAAACAGGTTGTAAGATATCACAAGAAATGTACACAATGCCCTACTATGTAACTGCACCCTCTTTGCACAGCACCTTGTAAAAAAAAAAAAATTTATGTTCAATTGATAATAAAAAAAAAAAAAAGAAAGGCTATGAATGCTTATGTTCTAAGGTAAGATCCCATAGGAAGAAGGAAACTGCAGATGCAAAGGAGAACAGGTCGTGGAGCAAATCGGAGGGAGGGAAATCAAATACACAAGGGGAGCAGGCAGCCCTGAAGGTGGGATGAGTGAAAGAAATTTTGGACAAAAGGAAAAGAGCAAAAGTTTGCATTGTGTGACCTCATTTGTCCCAGGTCATTAAAAAGTGGGGTAGTTACAAAGAGCAAATGTGATAGGTTTGTGTATGGGGTTGCCTTAAGTAGAAAGGTATAGAATGAAAGCATTGGGCGATGCAGTTGAAGTCATTAAAGTGAATGGGAGAATTGCTGAGTCCCATAGAGCGCCCACCTGAGATTGGAGAACATGAGTTCATACAGGAAACTATAACCAGTTTTAAGGCTTCTGTCTAACCATGTGGCAGATCACACCTCTTTTCATATCCCTAGGCCATCCACCTGTACCAGTCCAGAAGGAACTCCACAGAGCACAATTGGAAACCACTGGTTTTATGACCAATATGTCCAATTGGCTCAAGAAGTAGAGAAAGAATTCATCACTAGAGACAGAGGGAAACATCTCTCCTAAAATTTAAATTCTTAATTATCCTTTTATGACAAGCAGAATTACTTGCTGAGTTGTAATAGGGGCCCCTGTGTGTCTCTAGACCCGCTCAACCCAAACCCTCCTGTGAAGATGAAATGCACATCTGAGCTCTCAGCGCACTAACCACTGGTCACACAGGTGACTGAGCATGGAAATAGTTTCTGTAAATGGCGGACATGAGTCCTCCATCTCATCTCATTTTAATGGCTTTGCATTACTGGCCACCTGTGGCGAGCGGCTGCCTTGTTGCTCAGCCTAATTCTAAACCTCATTGTCACTCTGGGTTTTCTAAAAGACATGGTGATACTCCTGATTACAATGTCTTCCAGATTCACAATGACAGGTATTTCTTCCTCCATGTGGAAGAATCCCTTATTAATTTCCAAAGACTTTAAGATCTTGGCTTGATGGCACAGAGCTAATGAAGATGTCATTTTTTATCCCTTTCACTATTTGTGTAGTGGTTAAGGCTGGGAAGTCTCCTCTAAAACCGCAGACACTGCTTCTATTCTTTACTGCTGGTTTGATAATTTTATAACTCTGATCCTAAAAGGTGGAATAAATCACCCACAGAGATTGGGGACAACATAGTAAGTGTAACTGAACATTGTGTTAAAGATGCCTTCTTGGATTATAAATGTAATAGCTTAATGCCAACTCTCTATATAGACAGAATTGGAAAAAATCCAAACTAGAAGGGCAGGGTAGGGAGGAAAGAGAAATATTGCAGGTCTAAGGAAAGATGGGAAGTGTGAGGTCCATACGGTAAGATCCAGATCCATATGATGAGAAACATTGAGGAGATAAGGAGCCACCCATATTCCTTCTATTCCTTCTGGCTTTCTGACCACTCCTTGCCTAGCCACTATCCTACCCTGCACCCCTCAAGGCAAAGACACAACAGAAAGAACCCAAGGTAAGAATGAACTAAAAATGTTTCTTTGATGCTCCTGGGATGTAGAAATTTGTATTGTTTATGAAGGGAAATGCCCGACTACTGCTAAAATACTGTTTAAACGGGAAAGGGAGGAGTCTTCAATGGATTCTTAAAGGGGAAACCAAAACTTGACTCCAGTGAAATGCACATCTACCACCTGATTTGCTCCACAGCAGTGATAGTTATTAAGTCATGTTTGGTACCTCACATTGAATATCCTTCAACAAGAGCAGACCAAATAGAAAATAAGAGACACAGAGAAGTGTAAGTACAGAAGAAGTGACGCAGGCTTTTCTCTGCTAGTATGTTACCATCAGCTGGAATGAAATATTCATGTTTAAGACATCTAAATTCTGGTAGTGCTGTAAGTGCATTAATAATCCTGTTCAACCTGTAGACACCTAACATTGTATCTGGTGAAGTATGCTAACTTTCTAGTATGAAACTGATATATCATGGAACGTTTGGGAATTTTTCTGCCATGATATCAGGATGTGCTTGATCCAGCTGCCTGTCCATCATCCACATTCTCCATGATGACCAAAATCCAGCTTTCCTAAACACTAGGAGCATTAGCTCATCTTGAGGAAATCATGAAGAAATGTCACTGATTTAAATATTTGGAAAATTGTATGTAGTGGATATAATATGTCACTGGTGTTTTTGTGTCAAATGCATCCTCCATAAATATATAAGAACTTTATATTGGTTTCCTCTCCTTGCCACTTTTAAATGAGCAAGATAGTGATTCATATAAGGAGGGATAGCTAGACTAGTAACCAGGACCACTGAGTCTCAACCTCAGCTGGAACACTCATTAATTAATATGACCTTAGGCAAGGTGATGTTTTGTTTTGTTTTGTTTCTTTTTTTTTCAAATTTTTATTATCAAACTGATGTACAGAGAGGTTACAGTTTCATACGTTGGGCATTGGATACATTTCTTGTACTGTTTGTTACCTTGTCCCTCATGCCCCCCTCCCTCAAGGTGATGTTTTGTATGTGATTCAGGTTCTTTATTTTTCTTTGTGCAGGTTCTAGGGCTTGACTTCAGAGCCTGGATGCTGTCCCTTAGCTTTTTTTGCTGAAGGCTTGTGCTCTACAACTTGAACCACAGCTCCACTTCTTGGTTTTGGGCAATTAAAGATAAGAGTCTCACACAGACTTTTCCGGCCCCAGCTGGCTTCAAACATCCTCAGATCTCAGCCTCCTGAGTGACTAGGATTATAGGCATGTACCACTAGCACCCAGCAGTTCTTCAGCTTCTTTATTGGTGAAATGCTTCATTTCACCAATATAAACTCTTGTAAAGGTTCATGTGAATGACAGGGAATGTGAGTTTCTTCTTACTGCTCAGATAGCTGTCACCAGATCAGCAGGTATTACAGGGCTATCACTAAGTCTTTCCTGTGAGAATGTGTTCATATTTGTGAAATGTGCAATGTTAACTTGGAGCACCCTGAGATATAAATAAAACGTGAGATTCCTGCCATATACCTGCCTCTGAGCCTGGTCCGCCAGCCTCCTCATCCCTGCTGTGAGGAGGGTTTTAGATTCTGTTCAGTTAACTGCCTGCCAGGCAGTTCAGGACTTAGGTTGGTGACAGGATTCACTGAGGAAAGGTGGAAATAAAAGTTTTTACCCTGTGTTATTTTTATTCTAAGTGTAAGAAATAAATTCAGATATGTGGTAGGTTTTGGTATGTGGAATTCTTCCTCTCCAAAGAACTGGTGAGAATCTTTTCTCAGTGTAGCTAAGTCATTGAGATATTGCTTTCTTAGGTCACAGCCTCTAGCCTCCGTTCTATTTATCTGCTAAGCATTGAGCTTCTTTACAATTGCCAAATACTGTCACTTCTTCCAAATTGTTTCATGTTATGTTCCTTTCTACACAAGGACATTTCTATACCCAAGCCCATGATACCTTTTTATTCCTCCTTTCCTGTATTTTCTCCTCCTCTCCCTCTCCTTTTTCTTCCCTCCCTTCCTCTTTTCCTTCCTTCTTCCCTTCCTTTCTTCCTTTTTCCTTTCTCCTTCCCTCCCTTCTTTCCTTCCTCCCTTCTTTCCTTTCTTCTTCCTTCTCCCTCCATTCCTCTCTCCCTCCATTTCTTTTGGTTTTCTCTGTGTATCCCCAGATTCTGTGAGGAGGAATGAGGTATTTTGCAATCTGTTTCTTATGTAGATTGTTATTACAAGTGCAAGGCCATGAGACATAGATTTGGCCAACAAGAAGGTGGATACTGTAACCGTAGCAGTTCACATCTTCCAGCCTGTTGCCACCCATAGGAACACGGGTGAAACATCTATTTAGATTAGTCTCAGGACCCTAGTCCCTCTTACTCCAGCATGTAAAAATGCTCATAACAGTGGGAGAGAGTGACTGGCCTTTGAAACTTCTAGCAACTCAGAGTCTTGTTGAGTATGTCAGCATTCACCTAGGTCATTCTCATGGTTTGTCAGGGTTGGCTACTGACTGTGACAGTGAATATATGGGGATCCTCCATCACAGTCCACACATTGTGTGACCGTCTGTGTATGGATATAAGTGTGTATGCATTCGTATTTACAACAGGCTTGCCCATTGCTAAGATAGAGTCTCTCCATTGCTACCATTTGTTCTTGTCAAATACAGCTCATCCTCTGCTTCTTCAAGTTTTACATTTATATATCCGACCTATCTCAGATTAAAAAAAAATGTTTAGGAAACAATGTGTTTATACAAAGCATGTACAGATCTTTCTTTCTCATCATTGTTCTACAAATAATCCAGTAGAACAATTCTTTAAATTGTGTTATTTTAAGTCATCCAGGTATTATTTAAAGTATGAGGAAGAACTAAGGAAAAACCTGTGCGCATTCTATGCGAATGCTACACCACTGAGCAGATTTTGCTATTGCCAGGGGTGCAGGGGACCTGGAGCCAGTTCCCAGTGGCTGCTGTGGGGCAATTCTTTGATTATATTTATGATAAGGAAGCAATTATCTTAGGACCTTCTACCACAGCCACTGGGACAGAAAGCCTAGACTGGAATCCTCGTCCTAGCACTATTAGTACAAACCATGCATGACCAGGAGCTTGCACAGTAGGTAGCTGTAGCCATCAACTGCCATTACCTACTGACACTGATTAGAAAATGAAAAGTGCCAACACCTCTCAGGTACCATCCGCAGGAGGTATGCCTCCTCTAAAACTGGTGATGAGGTAGGAGACTTCTGTTGCCACTATTCTGGCTCGCTAATGATGGCAAACGAGCCTGGATAGACCCTTGTCACATGGTTTTCTCTGAAGAAACTGGCTGATTAGATGGGAGGTCAAAGAGGAGCTGTTGTTTTAGGCAGGCACCATTCATCTGTGTCCAGCACTGGAACTGAAAGTACATGAGAAGTAGAAAAGATGTATGTGCTGGCTGGGGGCTGGTGACCTGTCCAGATACTGGTAGTTGTGTATGGAGAGTACTTTACATCCCTTGGGTACCCTTCACAGACTTCACTGAGATCCTTCAAGTGCCTTTGGCCGTATGGTTCTTCTGGGAATGCTTGTTACCATCACAGGAAACTAGACTATTGGCCCTGGACCATCATTCCACAAATCAAGACAGCTAAGAATATTTACCACCAAGGATCTGGGCCTGGAGTATGGCATATCATCCCATGATAAACACCAAGGTGAGGGGCACTAAATATAGCTATGGATTTATTGGAAGAAGGTTCCATGAGGAAATTCCGTCATAGAACGCTTGCACTATAAATCTGTTTACCCTGATAGTCCCTTTGCTGACTGTCTATATGCATATAATGTATATATCTACAAACACACACACACACACACACACATGCACACACATATGAGTAGTCCCTGGGGAGAAGTGGGTGGGGAGGGATATTTATTTCAAGCATAGAAATTAGCATGATTGTAAAGAGACAAATGAGGTGGGTGAAATGGTGGCTAGTAAGGAGAGCCAGCCAGCATCAACATACAGGGCAGGACTGTCCTCCTGGACAAATTTCATAATCCTTGCTGATACTCAATGTCCTCTCTGTGAAGCAAAGGGGTGGGATGGTAGATTCTGAGATTACTTCATGGATCTCAAATCTCTAGTCCTGTGACTCCTGAGGGAAAAGTTCCCACACTGCTAGAAAATGAGTGTGCCCCTAATCATGTTTTCATTCAGAAACTGTCAGAAAAGACTCCCTGTATGTCATATATTTTTTTAAAAAACACAATCAGGGATGTTTGCTGATGGCTTACACCTGTAATCCTAGCTATTCAGATGGCTGAGATCTGAGGATCATAGTGCAAGGCCAACTGGACAGGAAAGTCCATGAGACGCTTATCTCCAATTAATAACCAAGGAAGCCTTAAGTAGAGCTGTGGTTCAAGTGGTAGAGCACTACTCTCAATCACAAAAGTACAGGGACAGAACCTAGGCCCTGAGTTCAAACCCTAGTACTGGCACATACACACATACACACAATCATAATCACAATCAAAAGACATACAAATTAGCCAGGTGCTGGTGGCCTGTAATCCTAACTATTCAGGAGGCTGAAATCTGTGGATTGCAGTTTGAAGCCAGCCCTAGCATAAAAATCCATGAGACTCTTATTTCCAGTTAACCACCAGAAAAAGTGGAAGTAGTAATGTAGTTGGTTCAAAGCAGTAGAATACTAACCATGAGCAAAAAAAAACTTAGGGACAGTGCCCAGACCCTGGGTTTAAGCCTCGTGACCAACAACAAAAACATGAAATTTTTATGTGGTGTTTTGTTTTTGTTCTTTTGGTGGGGAATATGATATTGTCAGTCAAAGCAGTAATTGCATAATTGTATACTTAAGACATACAAATGCTACATTTTTCTATTTAAGAAAATTGAAACTCTTGATTGTTCAGTGATGCGCCACATAACCATGTTTCTGCCTTACATGAATTGTGTGTACAATGGCAGTCATAGAACTTTATAATGGAAGTTTCCTACCACACAGTGACATGGTAGCCATTATAAAGTCTTCGTACCATGAGTACTTTCATGTTCTGCTAGTTGTGTAAAAGTGCAGCACAATTATTTATTGACAGAAACTTTTGTGAGGTACTGGTGGCTCACATCTGTAATCTTAGCTATTTTCCCCTTTTAGAAAGCTGAGATCTGTGGATTCCTACTTGACACCAGCCTGGGCAGATAAATCTGAGAAACTTTTGTCTCCAACTAACCAACAAAATGCTGGATATGGAGGTGTTGCTTACATGGTAGAGTGCTAACTTCATTGATAAAAGCTAAGAAAAAGAATGAAGCTGTGGTTTCAAGCTCTAGCACCAGCATAAAAAGAATGACAAAAAGAAAGAAGGAACTATTATTACTTTAAGTATGCACTATAATTCTTTTTAAAAAATCGGAGGTACTAGTGTTTGAACACAGGGTCTCAAGGTTACTAGGCAAAAAGCTCTACCCCTGAGCCACATTTCCAGCCAATATACTGTACTTTTACTTATTAGTTTAGTGTGTTCTCTTTATTTAAAATGTTTTGTAATGAGTATTCCATATTTCACCAGCGTTAGCTTCTTACCAGTCTGTTTACTTTTAATTTTAGCTGCATTGTTTTAACATTTGTTTGGTTTAATCTCATGTCCCTGTACTTATTATAACCAATGAGAAATACATTATGCCATATGTACACATTTATATGCTACCATACATACACAGCTTAAAGCCTAGGTATATAGTAGGTTTGTGTTTAACAGGATAAAATTCTGAGTCTCCAGTATTTGAATACATATCAAACCAATTTAACTGAAGAATAACTTCTAAAAAATTATTTCAAAAAAATTCTAGATTGCAGTAAGGTTATATTGGTTGCTTTGGTGCTGTATCTTGTTTGTATTTCATACAAAAGAAAATTTATAAGTGGCTTATATGCTTAAAAGTAATTAGAGATCCAGTGTAATGAATTTTGAAATTTGGAAAGAAGTATAACAAAAAGTTTTAGTATATTCTTGTATTAATATTCTGAAAAATAAAAACCTCTTTTATGCAATTCAGTAACTTTAAAAGGATAATTCAGTTTTATAACTGGTAAATTTGATGTGGAGAGGTTATGAGATTATATTAATGAGGTAAACAGCTAACTAAAATCCATCGGGAGCAACAGGAAGGAATATCTTTATTTATTTATTTCTGATTTATTTGTCTTTATTTTTTTCCCATGGAACTCTGGCTTGTTTCATATAACTAAAGATCATTCCAAGTTTATACCACCAACTACCCTCCAGCTTTCCAGTGTATTAGCTCAGCTAGTTTCTAAGCATATGCCTGTGTGAACTTTATCTTAGAAATTCTATGTGTAGTTACAAGTCCCAGGTCATAAAATAAATTCATAAAGACAATTAATTAACAAATGCTGAAGATGATCAGGCCATGCTTGCAAAGGTTGGAATAGCCGGACCAATACCTATGGGATGGACATGAGACAAGGAAATCCCCCTTCATCACTATTGATTTCTGTCACTTTCAGTATACTGCCCAAAGCCAAGGAAACATGGAAAAGACCTGTGTGCTGTGAGCACTGCAAAGGAAGACACAAATAACATCTCTGTTTCCTCCCCTCCTGACCCACTCCTCCCCAAGTTATATAGTTCATTTCAAACGTAGTATCTAGTGAGTATCACCCTTTGTCCCACTGTTTGTAAAAAACTGACATGTAAGTAAGTATAACATAGAAGAAAGAAACTAGATGTCTCTTTTCTATCATACAATAAAAATGACTTCAAAATGGTTTATGAATATAAACTGAAAACATGAAAAACAGACCTTCCAACCACAAAAGCCAAAACCATAAAGGAAAAGAATTAAAGAACATTCCAGTGACTTCAACCTACATCAAAAAAAGGAAAGTTATTTTCAATATTTTCAATGAGAATAAAATTTAAAAACCTTGATGGGCAAACAAAAATGGGAAACATTTGTAATCTTTGTGAACAATGATTACTGTTTCTAATATATCAGCCAGGATTCCTCCCCACCCCCTGAAATAAACAGAATCAGTAGGAAATACATTAAAGGAGATTTATTGTAAGATAAATCAAGCTATGTACTGGTGGCTCACACCTGTAATCCTACCTTCTCAGGAGGCTGAGATCTGAGGATAGTGGGTCAAGCCAGCTGTACAAGAAAAATCTGTGAGACTCTTATCTTTAATTAAGCAGTAAAATGCCAGAAGTTGAAGTATAGTTTAAATGCTAAAGCACCAGCCTTGTATAGAAAAGCCAAACAATGTGAGGTGCCTTAATGTCACTGTAACTGATTTTAGTACCCTGGGTAATATATGTATATATATATGAAGTAGGGAAGGGAAGAGGAACATCAAAATGGAGAGACAAAGGGTAAAAGGCGAACCGATACAACAGCAATACTTACAAGACAATATGCTGTAAACTAGCTGTACAACTCAGGCTGTGGGAGAATTGAGGAGGGAGGAAAGTGAGAGAAAAATGAGGGAGGAGGTAACCAGTTGAATAAGAAATGTACTCACTGCCTTACATATGAACCTGTAACCTCTCTGTACATCACTCTGACAATAAATTAATTAATTAAAAAATGAGTATGAGGCCCTAAGTTCAAATCACACACACACACAATATTGACTTACACAATTATGCACTCACAAGTCCCACTTCCGATATCTTCAGCTGGAGACCTAGAAATGCAAGTGGTGTAGTTTGAAGACCTGGGAGCCAGAGAGCCAATGGTATCGATGCAAATCAAGTTCCGAAGGCCTGAGGAGCAGGAGCATTGTGGGCAGGACTTGGATGCTCTGGGACAGGTGGTCAAGTGAGAGCCACCTGAACTGTTTTTCACCCACACAGTGTGGGTGGGATAGAGGAGCAGATCTTCTGCACTCATCTAGAAATTCAAATGTTAATCTCTTCTAGAAGTGTCCTACAGACACACCCGAAATAATGTCATGTCATATATCTCTGCATCTTAAGGATTAGTCAAGTCAACAGAATTGATTATTGTACCTCACATGTAAAGAGTTCTTACAAATTAATTTTAAAACGTATTATGTATAAAATACATTCTATATGTATATATGAATAAAAAGATATATAAATATAAAAAATATATATGTAATGTTCATTAGCAAAAATGGAAGAGGAGAGAAATATGTAGTTATGAGAAAAGTAAAGCCAGAGTCCAACAAACAATATTTTAACAAGTGTTATTTTACATACATATTTACAATATATTTTATTATTATACATTTTATTATTTTATATATTATCATTTTATTATATATACACATAATATATAAATATAATAAACATATACTATAACAAATATACAAATATAATAAATATATGATTTATAATATATCTGTATTATAATTATTTTTATATATGCATATATAAAACATTAGGCATGATATTTTCCCCTCATATTTGACTGACAGAGCTTGAAAAGAATGGTAGGTAATACATAGAGTTTTAGTGTCTGGGTAGGAAACTGATCATACACAGAAGGAAAATTCACAAATTGGCACAATAGTTTAGAAAAACACATGGGGAATATTCTGAAAGAAAACTTTTACTATCATGACTACTTTTTTCCCCAAGAAATCCATGTAAGAAATTTTTGAAATATTTTGACAATGTAATTGAATGAATGAATCTAAACAAGATTCCTTAGTGCTTATTATAATAGCAGAGTCTGAAGTGTATCCTTATAATTGAATAACATGAAACTATCAAAAATGGAGCCCGGGATGCATACTTATTTACAAACCAGTGAGTACTAAATGGAAAATTAAAGCTGGTTTGTATGAGCCTATTATCTACAAAAACAAAGATAAATGCCAAAATTACTCTCTTTAATGGAAGCAGTTGGAGTTATGGAAGACTTTCAAAAGTGTTTGTTCACTTTTAGTTTTGAAACATAGTAACTAAAGTAAGTAAGAAGGAAAATGGGAAGGTGGAAATAAAACACATCTTTAAAAGAAGGAGGAGACAAAGATGGCTAATGAATGTGTGGGTCAGGGAGCTGAACAGGAGTTTCCATCCCTGTAGGAAGTAGAGGTGCCTTCATCTCTTGAAGAGGGCCCTTCCCTTGGGGGTGGTGTGTCTTGCAGTTCCCTCTGTTCTTAACTTCAGCTCATTCTGGCAGTGGAGATCAAAGGGAGGCAGAAACAATCTCAACAACATTCTTGCAAAAATTAAAGATGAAAGAAGGCTGTAGAAAATAATTGATAGAACAAGAAAAAGCAAAACCTGAATGTGTTCAGAAAAGACTTTTGATAAAAGCTTCTTTTAGAAGTCATGCCATGTTATGAAATTTGACAGTGCTTGGAACAAAATGCCAGCATACTCCCCTAAGAAAGCGTATGAGCATTTGAATTTGTTATGTTTTTTTTTGACAAACACATATTAAAAAGAAAAGTTGAATGGCATGCTGTGTTGGCAAAAGTGTGAGAAGGCAGTATTTTCTCTGGAAAGACAAACCATTGTAATTTCATCAAGAATGTGGAAATCCTCATCAAAATTTAAAATTCATACTACCTTTAACAAGGCAATTTCTCTCTGAGCTATTTATTCTGTAGACATAAAGCATGTCTGTGCAATGTGACACTTGTAAAGAGTTATTCACTGTATACTAATGGTAGCACTAAATGTCTTAAATGTTCACTAGAAGACTAGTTAAATTATGATTGAGCCAAAAAATGAAGTAGCTCCTTGCATACAAATGTAGAATATTTTAAAAGAAATATTATTAAGTGGATGCTGGTGGCTCACACCTGTAATTCTAGCTACTCAGAAGGCTGAGATCTGAGGATTAAGGTTTGAAGCTGGCCCAGGCAGAAAAGTCCATAAGATCCTTATCTCCATAGGCCAGCAAAATGCTGGAAATAGAAATGTGTCTCAAGTAATAGAGCACCAGGCTTGAGGAAAAAAAGCCATATGAAAGTGAGCCTGAAGCCCTAAGTTGAAGCCCCAGTCCTGGAATCAAAAAAGAAAACCAAAACTTTATGAGGTAGAAAAAACAAACTTGCACCAAAGTGTTCTTAGATTACTGCTATTTGTGCAAAAACAAAATGGAGGCAGAAAGTTAGACTCTATACATGCTGGCGGCTGCATGGCTTATCTTCAGAAGAAACACGTTAGCCATTTGTAATATGGTTGCTGCGGGGATGGAAACAGCACAATAGGAACCAAACAGATGACTTCCATTCTAACATAATTTTGTAAACCAAGAAGTATACTGTCTCCCTTTTCAGAATAAAAAATGAGTCCTTTTCTCCTCCTCAATTGAACCAGACTATGTTAAGGACAGTATGAAAATCAGCATGTCAGACAGCTGGCTCTTCCAGGGGCCTGCTTCCTACAACCCCCATGGATCTCTTCCCCTTCCATCTATTCCGATTGCAACATCCAGTGTTTGAAATTTTTTATCCTTCTCTATTCTTAAAGGAATGTTATTTCAGTAATTATGAAATTTCTCTTCGATTCTTTATTATGTTTTAAAAGCTAACAATACAGATGTTTTATGAGACATTTATGAGGCTGCAACCCTCAACATAAACACATAGCCAACACAGACAACTGAATGGAGGAAAGATGCATTTTAGTTCCTGATCTCAGGATTTGAGTCCATTGTGCTGGGGAGTGCATGACTGGGTAGTTTATATCATTGCAAACTATCTTCAGAAACACACGTACATGCTCGGGCACACACACACATACACACACACACACACTCAATGAATGTAAACATTTCTCTAATCTCCTAGGCATTTTTATTAATCCATTCAGAATAACAATCAATAGTAACCACAACAAGAAATAACTTCCTCTTATCCCAAAGGAAACTATCTTAGTACAGATTTCATAGGAGTTATCCGGGTATGAATCCCTAAAAATGTCTGTAATTGTTCTCAGTGTTCAACAAAACCTCTCCAGAAAAGGTAAGACCTCATTGGTTTTATTCTGTGCTGGATGCTTGAGTAATGAGGCAGAAATAAACACAAAAGATCAGAGTCTGGGCAGTAAAGATTTTATAGTTATTATTTTTTTAAAGACTTCCTGTTGGGCATTGGTGGTTCACACCTTTAATTCTACCTCTACCTACTCAGAGGCTGAGTTCTGAGGATTACAGTTTGAAACTATCCCAGGCAGCAAAGTACCTAAGACTTTCATTTAACCACACACACACACACACACACACACACACACACACACACATACACACACACGACTTCTTAACATAAAATTAATTTTATAAGACATCTCAGCAGCTATCCTTCTTGCAACCAGGGATTCTACTATTTGCAGAACAAAAATATGTTGAAATTGCCTCTGTACTGAACATATGTACACTTTCCTTCCTGGTCCTTACTCCTTAAACAATACCACACAGCCAGTACTTAAATAGCAGAGTTACACTGTTATTAAGTGGAAGTCATCTAGAGATGGTTTCAAGTATAGAGTAGGATGTGCCTAGGTTACATGCAAGTACTACACCATTTTTATATTAGGGACCTGAGTATTCAGGGAATTGAGCATCTATTCCCAGAAGGACTGGGAACCAATTTCTTGTGGATACCCAGGAAATACTGTGGATTGATTTTGCACAAAGAATGTTATGTGTGTGTGAGCACACATAGGAGGTACATATATACACATCCAGTGAATATAGCAGTGAAGTTAAGTTCTATATAAGTGTATATTAGTCCAGTGCCAGGGTATAGGAAAAGCATAAAACTACCAGAGAAAAGAACTAAATTCAAGGCCCTATTCTGCCATCACTCACTCAGTTTTCCTCAAAGCTCCTTTCCTACTATTTTAAGAATAAATGTATGTAATTGAGCCTCCTTGTAGATTAAAAGGTACCAACTGTAGTATAAATATGGTTCCTTATTCAATATCTAGATTCCAAGCAGAAAGTTATATTCTTTATTCATGTTAAAAACAGCCCTAGATTGAGTGTAGGGGCCAGATGCTTCCACAGAGCAGTGGAAGCTCTGTGGATAGAAAACAGGGTGGGCTGCAAAGGGCCTTAAAGGATGGAGATTTTTCCCCACCCATATTTTCAACCACTCTGGGAAAGTCAGGGTTGCATTTATTTCCCTCCCCAGTGGCATCTGTAAATACGGAGGAAGCACATTTTATTTGCAAAGTTGCCTAGAGCTGGCTGCGTGTATATCCACTCATGTTAGTCTCTTTGTCCAGCTAAGGAATGGAGGTGTATAGGTTAGAAACTGGCCAAAAACCAGAGCTAGTTGATTATATCTTAGAAGTTCTTACAGAAATGGAAATTTCCATACACCTAATAGTCAGAAACAAAACAAAGAAAACCCTTTAAAAAGGCAAAAATAGACCATTTTCTCTAAATGAATTCAGATCCCCGCTCACATCATTGGACCCTTCAATCCCCTTAAACTTTTTCCCAGGGATTTATCATACGAGAAGAGAATATATAAATGTATCATTTGGATAACACTTGGTTATCAACCCTAGGGTTCCATGCCTCATTCCATGCTTGCTTAGAACTAGCTGCCAAATAAATTATTAAAAATTAGCATTAAAAATGTCACTAATGATCAAAGTATCATTTTAAACCTATTTCCTCTTCTTGATCTTCATGTAGTTCTGCTTTTCTGATGCCTTCAGTTTTCTATTATTGTTCTCCCGTCCATACTTTTATTTCATTAACATTTACAATGAGAACTGATTGCTTTAGTTTATCTAATGAGTATCACTCTTCTTTGATTTCTGGCACAAGTGCTCTTAACCACCGAACTGTTCACTTACAATAGTTAAGTTTATGTTATGTGTATTTTTTTTTTTTTACCAGTCTCAGGGCTTGAACTCAGGGCATGGATACTGGCCCTGAGTTTCTTTCACTCAAGGCCAGCACTCTCCACTTGAGCCATAGCACCACTTCCGGCTTTTTCTGTTTATGTGGCACTGAGAAATTGAACCCAGGGCTTCATGTATGCTAGGCAAACACTCTACCAGTAAGCCACATTCCCAGTCCTGTTATGTGTATTTTAAGATAGTAAATGTTGTATGTTTAAAATTATTTATAAGCTGGATGCCAGTGGTCCATGCTTTTAATCCTAGCTACTCTAGAGGCTGTGATCTGATGATGCCTGTGAAGCAAGCCCAGGTAAGAAAGTCCCTGAGACTCCTACGTCCAATTTTTAACCACCAAAAAGTTGAAGTGGATCTATGGTTCAAGTAGTAGAGCGCTTGCCTTAAGCAAAAAGAAAAACCTCAGGGAAAGTTCCTAGACCCTCAGTTCAAGCCCTAGTACTGACACAGGAAGGAAGGAAGGAAGGAAGGGAGGGAGGGAGGGAAGGAGGGCGGGAGGGAGGGAGGGAGGGAGGGAGGGAGGGAGGGAGGAAGGAAGGAAGGAAGGAAGGAAGGAAGGAAGGAAGGAAGGAAGGAAGGAAGGAAGGAAGGAAGGGAGGAAGGAAGGAAGGGAGGGAGGAAGGAAGGGCCAAACATGTAGCTATTAATAAGAAACTACAAACTGGAAAAGTAGCTTAAGTGGGTAAAGGGTTCGCTTTGGTGACTTGAGGACAGTGTATTGGGCCAGTGGGGCATACATGTTATATTCCATAGCATTGGCATCTTACCAATCAATTTCTTGTTTATCTATGAGATCTGCAGCCGCTTGAACTGCTTCATTGGTTTAAAATCAGTAGCTGCTTGAGGAGTTTGCAATGCAACCCAAGAAACACTTAGGGTTGCCAAGCAACATATGACTGCTGTCAACTAAAACGAGCTTAGCATTAATTTCATATATCCTAAAATGATAGAAGAGATATTCAATCTAAATATTTTCCTTTCTCTATACTCTTCTGAATAATATAAACACTTTTTCAAGAACACATTGTGCTCTTTCTACAAGAACATTGTTCCATACACTCCCTATGTTTTGTTTTCTTTGCCAAAGCACATGCAGTCTTTTAAGCCACCAGATGCAACATGTGGATACCTGCTCCTGAGTTTACAATATGAGAACTAATCACTTTCTATTACAAGTTCTGAAGAGCCTCAGTAAAACAAAGCCACTAAATAGCAAGCATTCCTTAATGATGAATTAACCAAAAATCCTTTTGGTTAAACTTAGAAAACAAAAGCAATAGCTTACTCATTGTACTTCCTGCTCCAAACAAATGTAAATGAGAAAGCTTTTTGTTTGATGCATCTGGGTATTAAAGCCCACGATGCACAGAAACAAAATAAGGAAGAAACACTCAAAAATTATTCAACTGCATCTTAATTCATTTCCTGTTGTTGATAACACAGTAACCACACACTCGGTAGATTATAAAGAAAAGAAATTAATTTTGATTCTCAGTTCTGGATCACAGTCAACGGACTGCATCTGGTAATGGCTTTCTTGCTGACAAAGCCCTATGAAAGTGAAATAAATCACAGGACCTAATCTCTCTGACTTCTCTCAAGTCTCACGATAACCTGTAATTCTAGCTACTCAGGAGGCTGAGATCTGAGGATTATGGTTCAAAGCCAGCATGACCAAGGAAGACTGTATGACTCTTTCCTCCACCAAAAAGTCAGAAGTGGTACTGTTACTCAAGTACTTGAGTTCCAGCCTTGAGTTAAAAAGCTATAGCATCCAGGCCCTGAGTACAAGCCCCACTACTTGGCACATATACATTCACACTAAAGGTAACCCAGGAATCCACTAACCACAGGAAGAGATTAATTTATTCCTGGGAGCAGAGCTACAGTCAACCTCTTGAAGGTCCCACCTGGTCCCACCCCATAATGGGGATAAAAATTGAACACAGGGGCTGGGGATATGGCCTTGTGGCAAGAGCGCTTGCCTCGTATACTTGAAGCCCTGGGTTCGATTCCCCAGCACCACATATACAGAAAATGGCCAGAAGTGGCGCTGTGACTCAAGTAGTAGAGTGCTAGCCTTGAGAAAAAAAAAAAAAAAAAAAGGAAGCCAGGGACAGTGCTCAGGCCCTGAGTCCAAGGCCCAGGACTGGCAAAAAAAAAATTAAATAAATAAAAAAAATAATTGAACACAGGACTGGCTGAGGTAGACCTATGGAAGAAAGGAGATTCCTTTTGATGCAAGATGACACTGTCTTCACTGTATTTTACTGATTCCATCCAGAATTCCAGTGAAGAATACAGGTAAGCATAGGAATTATTTTTATTTGTTAACTTTGTTTCCATCTTTACCTGGCACACAGTAGATACACCTTTTGGAGGCAATACATGACATTTTATTATACCTTGAATGTCTTCTTCACCATCCGTCAGGCTGACCCATCCCACACCTGATTTTCTGTTCCTTGCCTGCAATTCAGGCAAACTTCATTCCAGACCAGCATTTCCCACCTATGCCACTGCCGATGTCTTGTCCATCTCTGGTCTTAGTTCTCTATGCTAATCTGTGGTTTTCTGTTCAGCCTCTCTTCTTATCCCATTTCCTACAGGCTATGCCAGATGTCCAGTGTTCCTAGAATCCTTGCTTGACTCCTCCGTATGCTTCTTTCTGTGTCCATCTTTACTTCTTTCTTGCCTGTTTCTGTCTAAAATCTAAAGTGCTTTCTCCATCAGGGCCCTAGAATCTACTTCTTCTCACCTGCATCTGCTTCTCCATGGCCAGTCTGCAACGAAATTGTAGATGCACTGAAGATATTGTATAAAAGTGGTCTTCAAGTATGTGTATAAGATGAGTAGAAAACATGTGACTTCTACATTTAGGTACTGTCCCAGTGTGCATTATTATGGGTATGAAAATATTCCCAAATCTATAAAAACTCAGAAATCTGAAATTCTTCTGCTCTCAAGCATTTCAGACACAGGATGCTACCTGTGATAAAGGTTATGAATTATCTTTTTACTTCTGTGCAATCCATTTTGGGAGTTAGCTCTTTGGATTTCTTACCCATGAATCATTTGGACGAAAACAGTTTATAAGGAGCTGTTCAGAGCTGGGTGATTTTTCTTCCTACATCATTCTTCACTAGGATTTTTCTTTCTATAATAGGATTCTTTTAAGAGGCCTGGCAAGAAGTTTGTTTTGGAACCTAGGTAGAGGCCAGATATGCTCATGGAGATGTCGGCATAGATTAGTGATGTGTGTTTACTCTGAAATACAGATTTCTCCTTTCTGCTCTGGATGACACTTTTATTTTCCATGTGAGAGTCGCATTGCACTGATCATTGTTTCTACTATTTCTTAGCTGATCAAGTCATCCAGCACAAGCCCAAAGTGTGACCTCTGATTTTCTGACACTGACAAGGTGCCACCAATGCTCAGGACAATCTTTAAATAGTGGCAGTTGTGATAAAGATCCTATTTCTGAGCTGACACTGTGGGTCCTCCAATTAGGACTGCTCGGATCCCTCTGCACATGACATAATATATTTTGTCAAAGTTGGAACACATTGAAGATATGAGCTCAGGCAGCTCTTTGAATTGTTTGGCTCCAGAGACACTTATGACAGCTAAAAATAGCTTCATAAGGAGAGAAATGTATCAGGACATTTCTCCTTGTTGGAAGGCCCTCTGTTCATTCTGTTTTCAGCTCCTTGGAAAACAGCATTGCTGGATCCAGTCATGGGAGAAGGGTTTGTTGTAGCAAGCTCAACTTCTTCAGGTCAGTTGCCTGTGTCTTCGGGGATCCTGTTCAGTCCCTGTGCTCCCCTGGACCTTAAAGAGGAGGGTTCAGTGCCACAAAAGGCATAAGGGATCTGACCTTGGAGAGACTGTCGTAAGTCAAGGGTCTGTCTAGTACTGGACTGAGTAAGCAGATGGTAAGTAGTTTGGCTGTAGCTAGGGTGGAATGTCTCCCAAAAGTATTCTCACTGCAATGTGATTTTTATTGCATTAATCATGTGCAAGTTGCCAAGGAATAGATATCATGATTCTCATCACTTACATTTTTAATAGTGTGTAGGATGACTTATCGCAAAGGCATGCAAAATCTGGAAGATGGTTACTATGCAAAATTCCCCCCCATCCTGGCCACAATTTAGGCTGGCTGAGATCTTGTAAAATGTTTGTGGATACAGATAAGGTAGTTGTGAATCCCAACTCAGTAGTTTCTCTATATGTAAATTGAGAATACAATTCCATCTTTCCTGCTGCAGACAATGTGTAAAAGATTAATGTCTTAGCCAGGCACCAGTGTCTTATGCCTGTAATCCTAGCTACTCAAGAGGCTGAGATCTGAGGTTCAAGGTTCAAAGTCAGCCTGGGCAGAAAAGATCAAGAGACCCTTATCTCCAGTTAACCAACAAAAAGCTGGAAGTGGAGGAGTGGCTAAATGGGGACAGTGCCAGCTTTTAGTTTAAAAAAAAAAAAAAGCCAAAGGAGACCACCAAAGCACTGAGTTCAAGCCCTTGTAACAGGATTTTGAAAAAGATAAACATCTTTAGCAAATGTTCACTGAATCTATTCTATATCACACATCATTTGTGAAGTGCCATGTAGAAAGATACTATGGTTACTTTATTAAGAGTTCCACCCTGGTGGGAGGCCAGCAATAAAACCCACTTGTAGATAATATGGCAGTGGAGGTGAGTACAGAGTGAATAGGCTGGAAAGGTTGCTACATGTGCTTAGGACATCAAGGAAATCACTGGGAAAAGAAGAAGCAAATTTAAAAAAGATTGTGGGATGTGGGTGTTGAGAACAGTAGCAATGGATGGGTACAGTGTGGACCTTGAAATAAGACTCAGCAAATGATGGGTTAGATGTGGGAATAAAAGAGAAGATGACAGATGGGATGGAAGTAGATTCAAGGGAGGTAAAGCTAGAGAAGGGAAGGCCAGTAGGAAAAGCCCAATGACAGGTAAAATAAGCTAACTGTGAGCCACCAGTCTCTCTCTTTTGCCTTCTGGAGACTGTGAGGTAAATTGTTTGTTCTGCTACACTGCAGTCATGAGATATTATGACATCACAGGTACAAACAGTGTGGCCAATCACAGACTGCAATCTCCAAATCCAGGAGCCTCTTTAGAAGGTAGTTATTTTGAGGTGAGCACCAGTGGCTCATGCCTATAATCCTAGCTACTCAGGAGGTTGAGGTCTGAGGATTGTGGTTTGAAACCAGCCCAGGCAAGAAAGTCTGTAAGACTCTTATTTCCAGCTAGCCACTAATAAGTCAGAAGTAGAGGTATGGCTCAATTGTTAGCAAGTTTTATCCTTGAGAGGAGAATCAAAGGGACAGTGCCTAGGACCTGAGTTCAAAGTGCTAGGACAGGCACAATAAAATTAAAAAGTAAATTAAGTGTTTTGCCACAGTAAAAGGAAAGTGAGTAACAAAGTCCCCAGATTATCAGTAAATGTCTCTGAATGGTGGCATTTGGGATGGTTTTATTGTTTTCTTTTTCTTTTCTTTTTAGCATTATTTAAATGTTTTGATGCTAGCAGTGTAATACTTACGTAACTCGTATAGAGTAGACTGTCAAGTTGCCTTCCATAGTCGCTGAACTGGGCTCTCTTCCAGCTTTTATTTTTACCATGTCTTGGTATTTTACTCATATCTAAGGCTCAGCAAATATTAACTTTACTCAGAGATTAGAGGAGAAATAAGGGAAAGGAGAAATTCTTCATCTTTGATGCTTTTATATGTGCAGAATATATAAAAAATGGTCATAGTTTGAAAGAAAATTGCAAATGATAAAGTTGTTGCTCAAACCCATTGCTCTTAAACATGGAGTCTGGTAGACCATTTCTTTAGAGTTTTCTAAATGTGTGGCAAGTGCAATTTCACAGAATGATGGGCACCGTGTGCACTTTCCCTGCTTTATAAATATTTAGTACCGTGATTACTCATAAACCGAGGGATTGCCATGGAACTATTTTTCCCTGGCAGCCTGGGTTTTTTTTCAATCTGGAATGATATTAAGATTCAGAGAGGACTGGCTGTCATTTAGCTGTGTTATTTGGAGGAACTATAATTCTGTATATTCACAGATGGACCAGGCCCCAGAATTTGTGGAATAATACTTGGGTCTTTTTACAAATAGTTATGAGACAGATAACTGGATTCATGATAGCATTTTTTTAACTCCTAAATTAGGCCACCTCCTTGAGTGAGGAAGTTGAAGAGTGGCCTTCCCTTTGAATGCATTGCCCATGTCTGTCAAACCTACCTGCCTTCCTTACGACCTTGTTTAAACAAAAGCCTCAGCATATTCAGTGGATGTGGCTTCATTATTCAGTGGTGGAATATGTTTGGCTGAAGGGAGGATCTAATGACTCTTGGTGGGTCACAAAAGTCCCCTGAGTCTGTGGATCTTTGTGAGGCAAGGCCAGGACCCTGACCTCCATGTGATAGGATAGGCTCATTTGGTGTCTTAGTGAAGCAGAAAATAGTTTCTTCCCCCCAAATTATGGTGGTGGTTGGATGAGGAGAGTTAGGGTCCACTAAGGTCAGAACAGCAACGGTTGCTTTATTATGTAAGTATAAACCTAGATGAAACCCTCTTATTTCTAACTGCTATTTGTTAGTCATGGCTATTGCTAAGCCCCTGCCTTCATGTTTTCAGAGACCTTTGGAACCCTGAATTTTGCCTGTCCCATGAGTTGAGAACCATCTTGTTTTTGTCATAGGACAAAATGGAGTGAGTCTGAGAAATGGAAGGCTTGGCCATTCTCTGAAGACCCTCATTGAAGGGAACAGCAGCATTGCTCTCGTCATAGAATAGCTATGGGTAAGAGGCTCTGCTGTGAGAGAAGTCACAGTTTTGTCTTTCATTGAAAGCCAGGTGCCAACCTCTCAGGTGACCATGTTTAAAACATGTAACTCAGATCAATTCCGTTCTACTTTATTTCCTCAAATCTCCCACTTTTCCTTTCACTCAGTCAAGGCTCCATCCATATTACAGCAGCCCCAAGTTCCTAGGCCATTTGGCCTCCACTCTTCTCGGACTCTTCTTGTTCTCCATCACTTACTCTCCTGAGCTGCTTCCTCCATCTTGCTGTTCACTCTCACACCAGGCTTACACCTCTTCAGGTGCTCCTGCTTGCTGTGCAGGTGCTTTCCTAACTGAGCCACACCTCCAGCCTTATGTTTTGGTGGTTCTGAGATTTGAGTTCAGGACCTTATAGTTGCTAGGAAGGTGTTCTACACTTGAGCAACACTCCAAGCCTTCTATTTTTTTTTTTATTTTTAAAGGAAACACCATTTTGTTTTCCAATGCAGATATATCGTTTCACATTCCTGACATTTTTTCTACATCCATCCTAACATTTGCTATTTTCTGAAGTTTAAAATTTTTTTTCTCTTTTACCTGTGGCTATACCAATTGGTATGAGATATTGTCTTAGAGTTTTCCAGTTTCCACAATGGTTAATGATGCTGAATATATACATATACATATCTATATACATATATATATCATATATTTATCATATATATGATCCTCTTTGGAGAAATGTATTTAGCCTATTTTTGAATTGTTTGTGTTTGCTATGCATTCTGGATATTTTTTTTGTTAGTATTTGAGTTTGAACTCGTGGCTTTGTGTTGCTAGACCAGCATTCTACCACTTGAGCTATGCCTCCAACCCTTTGTGCTCTGATTATTATTTGGGGAGTGGACATTATTTTTGTCCAGGCTGGCTTGGACCATGATCTTACTATTTAGACTTCCTAGTGTATCTGTAATATGTTCATATCACCATGTCCTGTTTTTATCTATTGGTACAGAGTCTCATTAACTTTTATTGCCCCAGCTGGCCTAGAATTACGATCCTTCCAATCTCAGCCTCTCCTGAAGCTGGGATGATAGACATAACCATTGCACTCAGCTATTTGTTGAGATAGAGTCTTACAAACTATTTTTTGCCTAGGCTATCCTTAAAATTCTTGATTTCTACCACTAAGTAGCTGAGAATTTTTGCAGGTTTGAGCCACAACAGCCACATGGATATTAATTCTTTGTTGACTAGAATTTGCAAATATTCTCTCCCATTGTGTTGTCATTTTTGCTGTGTTGATAGTGTCTTTTTGTACAATTTTTAAATTTTTCTTTAATTCCAGGTAATCTGTTTTTTCCTCATGTTGCCTGTAATTTGTGTCATGTCTAAGAAATCACTACCAAATCCAATATGGAAACTGTTGCCCTTTTTTTCAAAGACTATATAGTTTTCTGTTTTCATTGAGCTTTTTCATTCATTTAAAATTTTTCTTTTATACATGGTATTAGGTTAAGTTCCAGGTTCACTCTTTTGGTTATGAATATTCAATTTCTTCAGCACATTTTGTTCAAATGGCCTTCTTTTTGTCTTGAATTATTTTGGCACTCTTCTCAGAGTTATTTGACCCTATTGATTTAAATGCCTGTCTTTAGTATTGCAGTATTTGGATTACTATGGCTTTGGAGGAAATTCTGAAATAGGAAGGATGAGTGTCTCAGATGTATTCTTTTTCCAGATTCTGTCTGGCAATTTAGGCCCATGTAACAGCCAGCTATCTTGTTGCTGTGACAGAATGCCTGACATAAACAACTCAAGAAAAGAAAGATTCACTCTGATGTACAGTTTTAGAAGGTTCAGTCAATGACTGCTGTGTCCCATGTATTTGGACAGAACATCACGGTGGTGATGGAGGATCATATGACATAAGGATCATGCATAGAGGTCATATGGGAGATGAAATTCTTTACTTCATGGAGGGTCACAAAGGGATGAGACACCAAGCATGACCTTCACAGGCACCTCTCTAGTGACCTAATTCCTCCAACTAGGCCCAAGAGTTCAGTACATGGCACTGTAAGGGACATTTTATACTCAAGCCATAATGTTCTTCTCCTGGCCCCCAAAGATACATGGCCAACTCACAATGCATTTAATCTAACTATGAGAATCACAAAGTTCCAAAAGTTCCAGCATCTCTCCAAAGTCGAAATTCAAACTCTCTTCTGAGACTCAAAGCCAACTCTTAGCTGTGAGCCCCTATGAAATCAGAAAGAAAGTTAATACTTCCCAAGAAACAATGATTCAAAGTAAATATCCTCATTCTAAAAGAGAGGGACTGGAGAATAGCAAGGAAGGAGAAGAAAAAAGCAAGATTGAAACCCAGTAGGGCAAACATGCAATCCTGCAGCTCCCCTGGAACCCAGGGTGTTGGAATATCCACTCCAACCAGCCTGGAAAGCCCCACCTTATTGCCTTTCTGTTTGAAGTCTACAGGCTCTCTTTCTTAACCTAGCTCTACTCACTACCTGTGGTTTTCCTAGACAAACATTTCCAGTTCTTCAATATCCTGGGGTTTTCATTGCAGCTTATGCTTCATCCTTACAAGTTAGTATATTAGCTTCTCGGGAACTACCTGCAGGAAATCTGACCATGTCCCATATTGCCTAGCTTCCCAGGTATTTCTTTGAGCCTCATGACCTCATAACTCTTACATTCTGCATGTCTGCAAAACCAACATCCTGTGGATGACACTAAGGTCTGTACTTCATGGCTGCGGTATACCCTGTTCATATGATATGCCCTCATTCCTCTCTTCTCAATGGAAAGGCTTTCAAATGAGTTAAAACATTTCTATTGAATCTGGTAGCAATGGGATCGTGCTAATTCCTGAGCTTTCCTCAAATCATCTTTCCTACTGTTCTGACATGAATACCTCATTTCTTTTTAATGATGCTAATCTCTTTAACAGCCATGCTCTTATTATCTTTTTTAATAACATTCCTTTTCTGGCTAAGCTGTCTATTTTTCAAATCTTTCCATACTGTTCTTTCTCCGAATTCTCACTATAATCTTAGCTAAAAGCAGCCAACAAGAACCATACTACTGCATGAATGCTAAGCTGTGTTGAGATTTCCTCCAACAAATTAGTGAGTTCATTACTGCTAAGATCAGTTTCATTCATCTCAGATCATGAACAAAATGGAGACAAATTCTGTCTGAATATAACACGAATGGCCTCTAAAATTTCTAACGGAATCCCCATTTCCACTTAATACCTTTTGAGTTGTTTTCACTCTTCTTATTTCTATTGGCATTCTAGTCATCTGAACAGCTTCCAGAATTATTCATTAAGCTCAGCATACAGAATCCCAGGCTGTCCTAGTCCACGTCTCCAAACTCTTCCAATATAGGTCCAATTCTTAAGGCTTACATGGTCAGGAAGTCACAGCAGCACTTCTACTTCTCTGGCACCGTTTTTCTGTATTAATTACTTTTCTCATTGCTATAACAATATACCTGACCCCAAATCAGCAACAAAAACAACAATTGAAAGATTCATTTTTTCCCTCACAATTTCAGAGTTCAGCCCTGAGTGCTTGGGCAGACCATTGTGGTGGTGAGAGAAGATAATAGAGTATGCTCACTTCGTGGCAGGCAGGAAGCAGACAGAGAAAGGGATTTGAGACAAGGCACAGCTCTCAAAAAAAAAAAGTCCCTTGTGACCTACTTCATCCCTCTAGGCTCTTGCTCCTAAATATTACAGAATCTCCCCAAATAGCAGCATTGTTTTGAGTTAAGAGGTTTCATATGCAAACCATAACAGGTCCATTAATATTCCATATGCATTTTAGGATTGATTCCTCTGTTTCATCTACAATGTCATTGAGTTCTGGATAGAATAGGAATTGCATTCAATCTGTAGACATTCTTTAAAGGCAGGTTTGTGATTACTGATTCATCTCCTTTCTAATTGATAAGCCTGGGTAGTGGCTTATGCAAGTCCCTCATAACCTTTTAAATTTCTGTAAAAATCACTAACAATATCTATTTTAGTACCACTTTTGGTAATATGAGTTTTCTCTTTTGCTTTTGTCCATTTGTTCATTTCTCCAAAGAAACAGTTTCTAGTTTTGTTTATCTTTCTCTGTTAATTTCTGGTTTGTCTGTTTCTACTCTGACCATCGGTTTCCTTCCTGTGCTACTTTAACTTATTCTTATTCCTTAAAGTTATGTTGTTCCTTGTAAAGTTATGTTGTTGATTTTTTTTTTCTTCTTTCGAGTGTAGGTGCTCACAGCTGCTGTAAGGCTTTCCCTTAGCATTGCTTTCATTTTTTCTAAAAGTTTTGGTTTAACATTTTGCTTAAATTTCTATCTGTTATTTTCTTGTTGTATGTGCCAGTAATAGGTCTTGAACCCAGTGCCTGATACTCTTGCTTAGCTTTTTCACTAGACCTTAGCATACTATCTTCGCTTCTGTATATATTACTTTTTCTAAGTTTTCTTTCAATTTCTTCTTTGATCTTTCAGTTAAGTACATGCCATTTAATTTCCATAAATTTGATTAGCTTCCAGTTTTCTCTCTGATAGGGGGTGTGTAAATATTTATAATTGTCATATCTTTCTGCTATATCATTTATTAATGTAAATTATCCTCCTTTATTTCCTCAGAAAAAAACTATTTTTAAATCAATATCTGAAATTAGCTTAGATACTCTCTTTCCATCATTTCATTTTCAACCTATTTATGTATTTGGATCCTTTAGACCCCAAACACATAGTTTAATCCTGGTTATTTTTTTCTTTACCTATTCTATTAATAGCTGTCTTTTAAAAAAAAAATTAGTGGCACTAGGATCAGAATTCAGGACTTACTATGCATACTACTACTTAAGCTATGCCCCCTGCCCTTTGTACTCTTGCTA
This sequence comes from Perognathus longimembris pacificus, assembly GCF_023159225.1. Classification (NCBI taxonomy): domain Eukaryota; kingdom Metazoa; phylum Chordata; class Mammalia; order Rodentia; family Heteromyidae; genus Perognathus; species Perognathus longimembris. The sequence continues at coordinate 56,470,178 of NC_063163.1, read as the reverse complement.
TTTTGAGATAGGGCCTCAGTTTTTGTTCATGCTGGCCTGGACAGTGATTCCTCCTATTTTATGCTTTACACCAGAGCTAGAATGACAGGTTCACACAAACTGTACCCAGCTATTTGTTGACATGGAGTATCATGAACTGTTTTTTTCCCTGGCTGGCCTTAAACTGTAATCTTCCTGATTTCTGTCTACAGAGAGGCTATGATTACAGATGTGAACCACCAGTGTCTGGCCAACATCTGTCTTTTAACTGGAGAACTTGATTCATTTACAACTAATGTGTTACAAGATTTTGTCCCAAACAGGTCCTTATTACCTCTCAGAACATCTAAGACCAACCACCCAATTGAGCAATGAAGGAGACTTGGCAAGAGAGAGAGGACTATGATATAATCTGGTAAATTACTACTCAAAATCAACTACTCAATTGTTGGGTCAAGTGGTTGTAACCATAGAATAAAAGAAATGAAGGAGGAGCCAATGCCATTGGTTCATGTCTGTAAACCTAGCTATTCACAAGACTGAGATCCGAAGATCTTGGTTTGAAGCCAGCTTGAGCAGTGTAGTCTACATTAACTGGCAAAAATGCCAGACTGGAGGCTTGTCTCAGTGGTAGAGCAGCATCTCTGAATGAAAAAGATGAAGGACAATGTGAGGCCCTGAGTTCAAGTGTGGGGAAGGAAGGAAGGGAGAGAGGGAGAGAGGAAGGGAGGAGAGAGGATAAGCTAATAAAAGGGAACAATTCTCATGTATTTCCTGGGAATGTGCCAAGATTTTCTGGGAATTTAGGAGTTGCCTCTTGTCATTCCTTTTATAATGCTTTCCAGTTTTGTTGCTATGACAGTAGTCAATGGTCATTCATATCCCTGGACAGTATGTTAGTTAACATGCAAAAGGATTAAAATGGAATTATGATTATCAGACATCACTCTTACAGCTGTCTTCGATCAAACCAGTTTTGACTTGCTCATCTGAAGTGGAACTTCTGATTTGGAAGCATCCTGTCCTGAAACAAAAAAATAATAATAATAACTAGAGCAGGTTAGAAATTCAATTAGGTCATTGGATCAATACTCAGGGTCATACACATAGTGACTGCCAGGAAGGAAATCCTGACATTTTGTTACTTGTGTTTTTTTTTTTTTGTTACATGCCTTATAACTTATTTTTGTCTCTGATTTCTTGTATTACCATCTTTATTGTGTTTAGGTGGTTTGTTTTTGTAGTGGAATGTTTTAACTATTATCTTATTTCCTTTTGTGTATATTCTGTAGCTGTTTCCTTTGTGGTTACTATGGGAATTATGTTTAATATCCTAAAGTTATAACATTTTAATTTGAATATATGCTATCTTGATTTCAATAACCTAAAAAACTCTGTTCCATTACAGCTCCATATTTACCCCTATCTGTTGTTGTTCTCACAGAATTGTCTTTGTACATTACATATTCAAGCAACTAAACTAAGTTGTATTCAATGCATTAATCTCTTAAATTATGTAGGAAAGGTTAAGTTACAAACTTAACTTAATACTAGCTTTTAGACTAATAATTTTTTAATGTATTAGTAGATGTAAGATGTAAAGATCAGAGTTGTACCTCCATTGTTATAAAAACGTTGCTAATGTCTTTATTTTTCTGAGATTTTTATTTCTTCACATGGTTTCAAGTTGCTCTCTAGTGTTCTTTCATTTCAACCTGCATGACTTCTATTAGCATTTCTTGTAGGGGAAGTCTAGTGGTAATAGCATTCTTTATCTCCTATTAGTCAGGTAATAGCTTAGTTCTCTCCATTCTTTATATTTTATTTTAAGCCAGCATTAGGGTTTGAACTCAGGGCCTCAAACTTTAAATTGGATTTTTCACATAAGGCTACCATGCATGTATTTGAACTCCTGGGGTTTTCGGTGGTTAATTAATTGGAAATAAGAACTTCCCACACTTTTCTGCCTGGACTGGCTTTGAACTATAATCCTCAGGTCTCAGCCTCCTGAATAGCTAGGATTACAGGCACGGGCCACTGGCACCTAGTTTGCCCCTCGTGTTTATAAGCAGTCTTATCAGATATGGACTAGCAATATTATAAAATACCTATCTGTTCTTTGTTTTCTAACATATGACTTCTAAAGTCCTTAGACTCTTAGAAATGATATGGGCTTTGGGTATGCTACTGAGACAACAGATGGCTGATGGCTCCTGAATAACTGCAGGATAGGAACTTGTTATGACATATAAAGTCATAATTAGAAGGTTGGGATTGTTCAGTTCCACCCCCTAACTACAAGGATGGAAGCATGGGTAATTTAGAGTATCATCCATGGCCTGTGATTTAACCAGTAATGCTTATATAAAAACTCCAAAGCCTAGGTCTGGGGAGATGATGGATATCTGAAAACTCAGATGCTGATAGTAGTGTGATATATCCAAAAGGGAGAGAACTCTTTGAATTCCTCCTATTTGACATTCATGGAACTTTTTATTTCTTCTTTTTATGTGCCCTATTTTCCTGTTTTCATATGCATTGTGATTTTTGTTGTTGTTGTAAACTGGACATTTGAATCTAACAATATGGTAATTCTATAAATTCAACATAAATCATGTTCTACTCTTCCTCCCTCACAGCTATTTTAGCTTTTGATTTTGTTTGGGCTTTTGGATTTTTTTTTTTTTTTGCAATTACATGCTATCTGAGGCACCAGAATTATCCAGTCTTCTTAGGTCTTTCTGAGACATTGCCTTCCTTATGGCATGCATAGGGAATTTCTAGTCTATTCTGTAAATACTGTTTCCAGTGGATTCCCTGGTCTTAAATATGTGACAAAACTGGAAAATGAGAAAAATAAAGAGGAAAAGACACCATTTTTTTTTCGGTCCCTTTGGAAGTCACATTAGCTAGAGGGGAGGAGCTTACAACATAATGGGGATAAAGAAGGTGATCACTGCCTCTTTGTGCCCTAATATTGAGAAATCATGGGGCTGGGATTGTGGCTTAGTGATAGAATGCTTGCCTTGCATGCATGAATGCCTGGGTTCGATTCCTCAGCACCACATAAACAGAAAAAGCCAGAAATAGTGCTGTGGCTCAAGTGGTAGAGTGCTAGCCTTGAGCAAAAAGCCAGGGACAGTGCTCAGGCCCTGAGTTCAATCCCCAGGACTGACTGACAGAGGTAGGGAGGCAGGGAAGGAAGGAGCGAGGGAGAGCGAATGCATAATCAGAATAGCATAGATCTTCAGTATGAAGGAAAAAGGTATTTCTTCCCATCTTGACTTCTGTGACCTATGTGCAGGCTGTAACATATGTGCAGGCTGTTCCAAGAACATGAAAAGTACTTGTCATAGGCTGAAAAGTAAAGGATGAGTAGCTGTGGGTATCGTAAAAGGTGGAGCTGACAAAAATTAACCACAATTTATGATACCAGCTTTCTCCTTGAAGTTTTAAGGCTTTCCTAGATCCCAGAGTTACAAAATAATTCTGCCAATATAAATGTTGTCTATGTGGAAAGATAGAGTCTTAGTTCTTCCTACTCCACCATTAGCTGTAACACCTCTGTATATATCACCCCTTCCCTCACTCTCTCCCAATGTTTCCCTCTTGTCCCACCCACAAGTTGTAAAGTTCATTTTCAACATAGTGCCTAGTGATACCACTGCGGCATTTGTTCACCCTCTGTCCCTCCATTTCTTTGCCCCCACTTACTTGACAAAAAGAGAAGAAAACAAAAACAACAACAAAGGAAAAACCTGTTTTTATTTCCTGGAGCTCATTTTGATAAATACTATTTTGTATGATCAGATGCACATAGTCATTGGAACTTTGTGTTCCTCCCATAAGAATGTTCTCCTTTATTCTCATTGCCTGTGAAAGCCCAGACTCCTGTATAATTTATCATGCCCCACTACATTTTTAGCTCTAGCTTTTGTATATGAGAGAAAATATGTACTGTTTGTGTCTCTGAGCTTGGCTTACTTCACTTAACGTGTTCTTTTCTAGGTCCACCCATTTCATTTTTTTTTAGTATATATGTGCCAGTACTAGAGTTTAAATTCTGACATGACAAATTATACAGGAGTCTAGGCTTTCACAGGCATTGAGACCAAAGGAGGACATTCTTCGAGAAGGAAAATAAAGTTCCAATGACTATGTGCATCTGACCATATAAAATAATATTCACTGAAATGAACTCCAGGAAGTAGAAACAAAGTTTTTTCTTTGTTGCTGTTTATCATTTCTTCTCTTTATATTCCTTATACATAGGCAAGTGTAGTTCCTCTGAGCTACTTATCCAGCCCTACTTTCTTTATATTTAAATCTTTATGCTGTCTAGAATTAACTCGGGGATGCAATTTGAAAAGACTCTACACTTACAATACACTGTTAGCCAGTGGTCCTAAAACAGTATGCAAAACAGCTAATTGCTCCCACTTTTAGTATATATAGAGTATAACAGTAATCATTACATTTTACTTACAATAATTACAATACTAAATTATAATATCTACTTTTAAAATTTAATTTTATTGTCATGGTGATATACAGAGAGGTTACCATTACATACATAAGGTAGTGAGTGCATTTCTTATCATACTTGTAACACTATCCCTTACTTTTCTTTCACCTTCCCTCCCTCCAACCTGCCCCCCCGCAAGTTGTACAGTTAATTTCCAACATTTTGTCTTGTGTGTATTACTATTGCATTGGTTTGCCCTTATCTTTTGTCTCAACTTACCATAGCTAAAATATGGAACTAAACCAGATGCCCTCAGTAGATGAAAGGATCAAGAAAATGTGGTACATATACATAATGGAGTTCTATGTTCCTATCAGAAAGAATGACACTGCCCCATTCATAAGGAAATGGGAAAGTCTTGGAAAAAATCATATTCAGTGAAGTGATTTAGACCCAAAGAAACATAGATTCTATGGTCTCCCTCAAGTGTAATAATTAGTACATGTCTAGATGAACACAATAGCTCAGTAGCTATGTGCATATGATTATATAAGATGATGCTAAGTGAAATGAACTCCAAGATATGGAAACAAGAGGTTTTTTTTTATTGTTGTTATTTTTAGTGTACTATGTTTTCTTTTCCTTTCCTATGGTTTATCCCCTGTTGTTGCTGTATTTGATTTCAGTACCCTGGGTATTATATATACATGTATCTGAATATTTACTTTTAATACCTAATATAATGCTGATTTTAATATCTTTTCATGGACATTATACATTCTATTGAAGTAGTTCAATTGAGACAAGAAATATTGTACCCTTGTACTACTTTCTTATTCCCTTTACTAGTTGTACTTTGTGGTTTCAGATCTAGTAACAGGCTAAGGATGTAGCTCAATGGTAGATTGCTTGCCTAGTAAGGCAAGGCGTAAGTCCAATCCTCAGGCCCACAAAAACAACAGGACATGAGGGACAAGGCAACAAACAGTACAAGAAATGTATCCAATGCCCAACGTATGATACTGTAAACTCTCTGTACATCAGTTTGATAATAAAAATTTGAGAAAAAAAAACACAACAGGACAAAATTAGATCTAGGTAATCATTACACATTCTGTATAAGAAAAATGGCCCTGTATCACAAATCTATGCCACAGCTTCTTATATTCCTCCTGTGGTATGGTTTCTTTTTCTTATGCTTTTTAATTTGTGGTTAGTTCAGGTCCTGGATCTTTGAGACAGTGAGTGGCTGAGGCAGGACCAATGTGTTTCTCGGCTTCATGCCTCCCTTTCACCTGCTAGCTTTTCCTACGTTATTTCTTCTCTGCTGAGCACCACCTCACCTGTAATAACAACTCCTTACACAAATATCTGGTTTAAACATTAGATTGCCTTCAGTTTCTTTATCCTCTATACTTCAGGATCAGTAGTTGCACTAAGGGCCACTACTCAGGTAAATTCCACTTTCCCTCAGCAACAGAGCTGTAACTCATTTATGAATATGTGCATAAGATCTCTTCTGCGCGCACAACTGAGTCATTGACATTTAAGTTCGATGCTTGAAGGATAATGAATAAGGACAGGGTAAAGAAGTGACTGGCATCCAGCCAAACATGTAGTATGTAAGAAATGTGTGCAGAATGTTGCTATTGGTGCTGTGGGTGTAAGGAGAAAATAATAATAAATTTTGTTTCATACTTCCTACTATCTGGAACAGGTTGTATTCTAAGTGGAGATCTAACAAAAATTTTAAGCAATCATTTATATACATAGCATTTGTGTATATATACATGTGTATGCACCTGTTTCAACATTCATATATTTATACACACGGATAAATCAGAGGTTCCTAAGCTTAGAATCCGTTAGTATCACATACAAGGCTTATATAGACAATTGATGGAGACTCCCTGCCTGTGTCTGAGTCAATATGTTTGGAGTGGAGCCCCATAATGTGTTTCTTATAAGTTCCTAGGTAATGCAGGTATGGTTGGTTTAGGAAACACCAATGTCAGTGCAAGCCAAGAAGCTCATGCAGCTAGGTGCTGGTGGCTCACTCCTGTAGTTATAGCTACTGAGGAGGCTGAGATCTGAGGATCATCATTTAAAGCCAGCTCAGGCAGGAAAGTCTATAAGACTCTTCAATAAACTACCAACAAACCAACAAAAACTAGAAGTGGAGCTGTGGCACAAGAGTATGAAAGAAGCTCAAGGACAGTACTCATGCCATGAGTTCAAGCCCCAGGTGGTAGAGTAAAATTAATTAATCATGAGATGACTATTATACTTGCTTTGAAAGTGGGGAGAGAAAACACCTTGCACAGATAGAAATATCACTGTGAATCCCACTAATTTGTATAATTTATACGGTAATAATTGTAATAGTAAAATCAAAATGCATAAAGTGTGGCAAGCTGAACAAGACCTATGTTATCCTGTTGGGCTGAGAAGAAAGTATGTCAGAAAAGGAGAGAAGCTTTGTTACTATCTTAACGAACTCAAAGAATTCCTGAATATGAACTAATGAAAAATTAACCATGAATATTAGCTTGGAAAGAAAGTGAACAAGGTCTCGCAGGAGCTCTAACAAAGCCAAAATATTTATATGTTGAATAATAGGCAAAAGAAGTACCTGCCCTCTCCCAGTAGAAAGTAGCCTGGAGTGATCATTGCTCCTGTTTCCTAATGGCAATTAAGGAGGGGAGAATGAGGGAAAGCAAGGAGAACTGTGTAGTAGATGAAGATAAAAAAAATGGTGGCTATAACAGGTAGCTGGTAACACGTGGGCCATCGTGCCACTTCTTGTTTCCATAGTGCCTTGAGTTGCTGCTCAAATGCTTCTTCCCATAATGCTGTGAGTTTCCCTTCAAATACTTCTTCCCATAATGTCCCAGATGCCTACTCACCCAATGGAAAGAGCCAGTGTTGTGTATACACAAGCCATGAAGCACTCAGTGCAAAACTCAGAGGAAGCAATGTGAGAGGAGCCACATACTAGAAAAACTACATTCCTAGAGGATTCCACTGGACTCATCCTTGCAGCCTCTTGCCAAAGGGAGAGACTCACCACTTTCCTTTGGTGGCCTTCCTTTTGCTTTAAATGTACTCTGTTTACTTGAAAAAAAATAGTAACAGGTATATGGGATATAGGTAGCTCATGCCTGAAATTACTCTAGAGATTGAGATCTGAGGATCACTGTTCAAAAGCATCCTGATCAGGAAAATCCATGAGACCCTTATCTCCAATTAAGCACCAAAAAGCCAGAAGTGGAGCTGTGGCTCAAGTGGTAGAGGACTTGCCTTAGCACAGAAGCTCAGGGACAGCTCCCAGGCCCTGAATTCAGGCCCAGGTCTTGACACAAAATAATAACTAATCATAACAGGCAAAAGAAATTAATCTCAGTAGCAATAAAATAGAGCTTAGCGGGGCATTCTCTAAGTCCCATGTCAGCTGAAGGGCTTGCATAAGCTACAAGCACTAAGACAAACAGAAGCCTTTGTGTATGGAAATACAAGTAGAAAAAGATAAAATAAGAAAACACACAACAGAATTAAAGGAAACTAAGTTGATAAAGCAGACAGATTAGATCTGTGTCTTCCTTTAAATCCAGCCCTCCAAATGTTTTCATTACTTAATAAATAATAAACATAAGCCACAGAACAACTCCAAAAAAAATTTCCTGCCTCTGTTTCTTTTATCCCCCAAATGGGGATTATATAGCAAGTCTAACTCTGGGTATATAAACAAAATAATTGGCATAAATCACTTTGATCATCAAAAAGTCTAAATATGATTATTATTGCTAATGACAGGATGACTAATTGAGTTCTCCTGTGGACTTAAGTTGGTTCAGAGGAAGGAAATTGATACAAGCCTCCTCCATAGAAGGCACTAGTAGGGTGCCTCAGGAATTGGTGCCCAGCATGTGAAATAATTAGTTGGAGAACAGTGGCTAGTTCATTTAAGAAGCTGATGACACAAAAATTATATAGGCTAGGGAAAAAAAACCACAGAGTTCTATAAAATATTCCAGAAGGAGCTAATCAAACAGTATGACCAGAAAATAGGACAGCAGCTCCATTTTAATGAAGATAAATGACTTGCTTAGAAACAGAAATATTTCCAGTGTTCTCAGGGTGTTGATTAATCAAAAGATGTAAGAGGAGGAAACAGTGTCTTTGGGAATAATAAGATACCTCATTCATTCAACCACTCAAGGGAGTCTTCACTAAGTGCATACTTATATCTGTGCGTCTGACAAGAATGCCCAATCACAAGGGAGAAGTACATCAACACTGTAAAATTCAGTCCAGTGGGAAGACAGAAAGGTAAAGAGATAATGACTATGAAACTACCAACTAAATAATTGTTTTCTTTCTATTTTGCTAGTACTGGGATTTGAACTCAGGGCCTTGAGCTTAGTAGATAGATGCTTTACCACTTGGGCCATGCCTCCAGCCTTTTTTTCTCTGGTTTTTGTTTTATTTTTGCCAAGACTGGCTTCAAATCATGGTTCTCTTGATTTCTACTTCCCACATAACAATGGTTACAGGCATGAGACAAAATGGAGCCCAGCCCGATTGTGTTACTTTGCTACTGCTGTGTAACAAATTAAAAAAAATTAGTGACTCGACACAATACACACTCCCTCTCAGTCTTCAGGGTCAAGTACCTGCACACTCTGCCCAGGGTCCCAAAGACTGTCAGAGTGTCTGCTGTTTGTATCGTCATCTGGAGAACAATCTTTTTTTTTCTATTTATTGTCAAAGTGATGTACAGAGAGGTTACAGTTTCATATGTTAGGCCTTGGGTACATTTCTTGTACTGTTTGTTACCTCCCTGGAGAATAATCTTATTTCCATGCTCACTTAGATTATTGGCAAAATGGATTTGCTCATGGCTATTGCACTGAAACCCGTAACTTTTTATGAACTGTCATCTGGAAGGCATCCTCTGCTCTTCAAGGCACTTGAAGTTCTTAAAGATCATTCATAGTTCCTTGTCACCTGGGCTTATTCAGTATGACCACTTCCTCAAATCAGAAAGGGGCAACTTACTCCAGTCTACCAAGTCTTACAGGCATCACCTAATTGTGGGAGTGATAGTCCGTCATCTGTGTCAGGCTCCATTGGTTATAAGAAAGTCACAAATCCTAACTACATTCTGGTGAGGGATTAACACAGGCCATGGAAAACAAGACGTAGGTATCATGGGAGATGCACACATTAGTGTCTGTCTGCCATAATTCTGTGCAAGAGGATTCCTAGCAAAGAACACGTGTAAGACAAAATAATTTCAGAAGGGAATGATCCATATCTCTAGGTAATTTTGTTGTTGTTGAATCTTTGCATCACTTTGGCTTTGTATTTGGCCTTGGTAGGATTTTTCTTATTAGAGGGTCCTTTATTGATAGGTTATTGACTTTTGTCAAAGATCATGTATAAAAGCAACAATTATTAAAATTATTAGCCAGTAGCATAAAACAAAAAGGACCCAATATATCTTAAATTATTTCACTTAAACTTTATAAATATGACTATGTCAAAATTATAATTTAATTTGAAAATTAAATCTTAAATTTATGATCAAATCAGATTAACACTTTCCTTGCTTGGTCTAAATATTTTATTTCTTTGTACCAGTATTTAGAACCAAAGTAACTAAACAATTCATGCCATAGACAAATATGACTAAATGTCAGTATGAAAGCCAGTGATATTTAGGCCTAGAATATTCATGTTTCTTGGTGAAGCCAAATAGAAGGGACTGATACTTCAACTCTCTGATTTTTGGCCTGTGACATGGAAAACACAATATCTACATTGCAGGATTGTTTTAAAATAGAAGATAATTTATGTAGTTTTTAACACAGAACAGGATCTATTGTGTATTCAACACTGGTGATTGAATCAATTAATGAACAAATGTACTACTGAATAATTATTGGTATGATAATCAATTTTCAATCAGGATGGAAGAAAATGAGTTCTCAAAGGAAAAGCTGGCAAGTAACAATAGCTGTTCCAAATATTCTCGTTAACTTTACAAAGGTTACTTTAATATCCATCATGTGGAAAAGAAATTTAAGAGAGAGAACAATGAAAGGGGTAATACTGATCAAGATGAATTCTACACATAAATTGACATGCATTGAAAACCCCCCATGGGCTGGGGATATAGCCTAGTGGCAAGAGTGCCTGCCTCGGATACACGAGGCCCTAGGTTCGATTCCCCAGCACCACATATACAGAAAACGGCCAGAAGCGGCACTGTGGCTCAAGTGGCGGAGTGGTAGCCTTGAGCAGGAAGAAGCCAGGGACTGCTCAGGCCCTGAGTCCAAGGCCCAGGACTGGCCAAAAAAAAAAAAAAAAAGAAAGAAAAGAAAACCCCCTGGCACTGTTTAAAGATAACAAAAAATAAATTTATTTTTAAGGAAATTTAAATAAAAATCTTAAGTCACAATTTCAAAGCTCCATCTGTTAGTTAAATCTAAGCCTCATTTATTAAATAGCAATGAAAAGCATTCAGTCAGTAAGAGGTTAAGTTACAAATTAGGTGAACTTCATAGTTGATATCTTGTAATGACCACAGATCAATTCATCTCCTTGGAAAACTCGTATAGTTGACCAAATGATAGTCATTTAGTTGACTATACATTGTTTCTGCAGTCACAAGTCATTCAAAATCTGAAATCAGATGTGTGTGTGTGTGTGTTTAGATAGATAGAGATAGAGATGTACATATATTAGACACATCATACAGTAGTTACTATTTTGTATGTGCAGGGCTAACATTTCTTGTGCTGTAATAGCATTGTTTGTTTCCAAATGGTTTTTCTTTAAAAGTTCTTCTAAAAGCCACCATAATAAATCACTGAGGAATTAGTATACTAAGGACTCCTAAAACTAAGTTAAAAGATTCTCTCAGTTCAGAAACATATAATGCTTAATTTGGGGAAGAAATACTTGATGGATTTAGGAAACTAGTCAATGTATGACTTAAAGAAATCCCTTAGTCTCTACTACTGAGTAACAAATTACTCCAAAAAACATGGCTGAACACAATAGTCAATTGTTACCTCAAATTTTCTTGGGTCAGGAATCCCAGTGCAGCTTAGCTGGATGTTTCTGGCTCAACATCTCTCTGAAGCATTGGGCCGGGTGGTGGTCTCATGTGAACGCTCTGCTGAAGGGAGGCTTAGTTTCCAAACCACTCATGTGGCCTTCAGCAGAAGTTGATTCCTTGTGTGCTGTTAACTATTACTTGCCGTCTCCCCCAGCTCCTTCACATCTGGACCCTTGCACCTAGATACTTCAAGATATGCCAGGTGGGCTCCCACAAAGAGCATAAAAAAGAGATCCCTCAAGAGTGAAATCACAATCATTTTCAACATCACTTCAGACCATCCATTTTATCACTGTCCTATCATTATATGTTGGAAATCTCATTAAATCCAGCCCCACTCCCAGAGAAGGCTCAGTTAGGAAATTCTGGAAAATGAGATCCTGAGGCTGCTGTCACAGATAGGGAGGGAGGACTTCCTAAAAACAGGATGAAGTTTTCCTCATTCTTCTTATCTGGGCCTTAACATGAAGAGAAAGATGCAAGGACTTCTCTGATCTTCAGTGTATACTACCCCCCCCCCCAAAATAACATATATTATAGCAGCAGATAAACCCCACAGTGGCTTCGACCTCAGAGCTCCTAAGTTTTCTGTCTCTGAGATAATGGATTTAGACAAAGCAGCATTTCTAGTGGAGCTGGACTTTGAGCAATTTGTAGCAGGGCAAAGTTCAAAATGGTGTGCAACTAGAACAGGGCAACTGCCAGCCTTACTGTCCACCTACCAACAGCCCAAGGAAACACCAGTAGTTGAAATAATAATAATAACCCACCTTTCTAGTGGAAAAAACTAACTGATGAAATCTAACTATCTGTCCATGCCTACCACCTGGGAACTGAATAAATCACAAACTCTCTTGTCATTCACTGGATGGGATTTTAAGGAAAGGAAGGCATTTCCCTAGACTGCCTAATTAATGATCATTAAAGTCTTTAACCAAAAAAATGAGAATAAAATAAGACAAAGAGTAAAACAAAAAATATTTAACTACCTACAAATACACAGTAGTTTATCTGCCTTGGAAACAAATTACAATTATACCCTCAGCCCCTCCTGTCATCCAGGCAGAGCCTCTTAACCTCCCTACATCATCTAACAGCATGTTAGAGTTACAAATGCTTTATAGGGAATAATGGATCTCCTGATCCACTAGGCTACAACTCACTCCCATCATCTGCTGTCACTTCCACCAAGGAGGCTGACTGGTAGAGGGGTCTGTCTGCAATGGTGCTGACTCCAGGTCTAAAACAACTCCACTTAGCCACTTCACTAATAACCTTTTGCTCTTGATCCCGGTGTTCATGGGCTTACTCTTTCTCTGCCCTTCTCTAGTTAGCCTTTGGTCCCTGTGGAATGAGCACCAATGCCCCCATTCACGCCTCCCCAATTCTCTCCCTGCTCCTCTTCCTCTTATTGTTTTTTTTTAATGTAGTAACTCTACATGTATGTTTTCATACATGTGTACACTGTGTCTAATTATCATCAAACCATAACACGGAACACATCTATCAACCATAACACGGAACACATCTATCAGCTATTTCATTTTGGTTGAAAAAGATGTGTGTGAGTGTGTGCGTGCGTGTGATCAAGTCTAGCATTCTACCACTAGAACCACAGCTCCACTTCCAGCTTTTTTTTCTGAGTAATTTATTGGAGATAAGAGTTTCATGGACTTTCCTTCCTGGCTGGCTTTGAACTGTGATCCTCAGATCTCAGCCTCCTGAGTAGCTAGGATTACAGGCATGAGCCACTGGCACTCTTAGTTGGCTTTTTCACTAATGGCTAGTACTTCTGCCACTTGAGCCATACCTCCACTTCCAGCTTTTTGCTGGTTAATTTGAGATGAGTCACATGGACTCTTCCACCCCCTGTATCCCTCCTTTCCATTCCCCCCCCCCATGAGTTGCACAGTTGGTTTACACCAATTGGTTTTGTAAGTATCGCTATTGCAATGGTTTGTCTTTTTATCCTTTGTCTTTTGATTTTGGTATTCCCTTTCCCTTCCCTAGTTCTAATACCCATATATACAGTATCCAGGGTACTCAGATCAGATACAGTGATAGCAGGGGTAAAACCACAGGAAGGGGATACAAGAGAAAAAAAAAGGCACAGTTTCACATGGCATGTTGAAAATAACTACAACAATGATATAGCACTTATTTCTATAACTTGGAGTTCATTTCGCTTAGCATCTTCTTATGGAACACTGGATTTTCATCTTGAACTGTATCCTTGTATAATATCTGAACTTATTTTTCTGGTAACTCTGCAACTTGAAAATGCTTTTCAAGTGTTTAAAGCAACACAAATTAATTCATAAAGTCATTTTGTCCATCTTTTCTGTAACTTTTAATACATTTTTGGTCTTACTGGAAATACAAACAAATTAAAAGGCTATTGTGTCATGCATTATTAAACATAGCAAATCCTGTCACTGGTTTAATCAATTAACCATTACCCTCCTTTCAATGCAGTGTGTCAAGCCTCAATTTCATAAATAATGTACTTTTAAAATGATAACTCAAAATGGAATTTCTGCACAGATAGCTTTAGAATACCAGAAAGCCAAATCGTTGGGATATTCCTTGAAATTTCAGGAGAAAAAACAAATCAGTTGCTTGTCATCATGCCTTGTGCCACCTCCTCTGCTTGTCTAATTGTGTGGCATTTATTTCAGTGTTGTTTAAAATTACTTACTAAGACTGAGTTGAATTGGCTTTCACATATTAGCAATTACACAGTAAAATAAATATCCTGTTTTGGTAATGCTGGTTTATAATTTATAATCCTTTGGCTTTTGACTAGATTTTTTAAGTCTACCATTTGTTAAGAAACCAAACAATCGCTTCAAAAACGGAGGAGAGTGGCTTTTAGCACTGAGATGCAAATCACATTTTCCTTTCAGCGGGACAAGAAGGTTAGAAAGTAAGTTTAACTGGCAACACTTACTGCTGATGGAATGAAATGCATCCTGAGGGAAACCTGGACCTAGTTTTCAGTGTTCCACTTTCATTCCTCTGAATTGTAAGGCTGAATCTCATGGCCAGGAAGGGTGATAAAGATAAACTACAGTAACATCAAAAGGGTTTATAAGATTTGAAAAGTTTGCCTATATTTGATGAAACTGGACTCTCTCTGAATTGTGCTAAGCATGCTTTGTCACCCTTGAAGATATATGTGGATTTCTGTAACCTTCCTATAAGAAATAAAGGGGCTCGAGTGAACTGAGAGATTTAAAAGGATCAGAATTTCATTAAAGGGACTGATAGCAGCTGGTCTTTCCATATGACTATATAGTTTGCAGTGCCCTTAGCAAAACAGGAACACATAAAGTAAGTGTAGTGCATTTGACCTTATCACCCAAGACAAAGCAGAGGTGCTGCGTGTCTCCCTCTGCCATGCCTCTGGCCTGTCTGCCTTGTACTGAAACTGCCCTCATGGGAAGGGAGTGGGGTGGAAAGAGAGGATCAGCCAGGATCATGAAGCACTGACTCAAGAGAGATGACCACTGAGCTAATATATTCCAATACTTATCCTCCCAATTGGAAAATGACTATAACATTGGGGAGAAGGGTAATATACAAAAGAAAGTAATTCTGTATCCCTAACTCAATTGAATGTATATATGTATGTATGTAATCCAAGTGATATTATACTGCTTTTATCCATAGATATATTTATAAATAGAGCTACATATACATAGGTAAGCATAGATAGATATCTATCCATATATCTGGCCCTATGCATCTATCTACAAAGGCTTAGATACACACATATATTCACTTATCTCTGAGAATAATTATAGTACACAATTATTTGATCTCTGCTTTGTCCACTTAGTGTGGGATCATTACCAGAGTATATTACAAATACTTGGCTGGTTCAGTACAGATCCTGACCCAGGAAGCAATCGCCAGGCAAAATGGATTCCAAGCATAATCAATCACTTACTCTGGTGTGTGAACTCTGGCTATGTATCAGCCTGATCATCATCAGCTAACCCCAGCCCTAGACTTCATGACTGAAGCATTAATGTCTTCATCCACCAAAGTTGGATGCTTTTTGCCCTGCTCTTGATTATCTAGGGTACTCTCACGTACCCACGTAATAAATAATCATGATAGAAATTGAGGCTATAATAAGATTCACGCCCTGTGCATGCTGTACTACTTGAATCATAGAAGGTATGCATATCCATGACAAATATGCAGTCTTTAGAGTGTTTCAATGTTAATATGAAACTCCATATTTTTAACTCATTCCAATTTTTGGAAGATTCATGTGTGTTGACTCTATGGTGCTTTGTTTACATGGCTGCTAGGGCTCCACTGACAGTGACTGACTGACTGAGAGCTCCTTTCCACTGCTCATGGGCACTGAGGCCAGTTCCCAAGTGCAGCTGCCATAAACTAGGCTGTGATGCCTCTCTGCACCTGTCTCCTTGTACACATGTAAGAATGATTCCCTAGGGCTAGGAGTGGACCTCTCCATCCTTGCTCGATGCAGCAGATGGCCCTCACAAGAGGCCTGGCTATTGGCACTCTTGCCTGCATCAGGAGTATAAGAGTTCCTCCTTTGCCACATACTCTCCAGCACTTGGTGGTTTTGATTGTTTCATTTTAATAATACCTTGATGTAACAAATATTCCTATTTGATTTGGCAAATGGCAATAGTACTTTTTCTTTCAATACTGACCTAAATAATGTCGACCAAAATAGACACTTACATGATGAAATAGAATACTCAGGACCCTGATCTGGGAGGCTGACAACAACCCCAATACTGCTCCCTTTCTCTACTGTGACCAATGTAGGTTTCAAACAACTTCTGAGTGGAGAGATGAACTCCCGGGCTCTCTGGAGAGTAAGTGCAAGCTGGATGTGGCCACTAAGAATTCCCAAAGCTGGAGCCAAGAATCTGTGTTCCTGACACGCTCCCGTGTATGAGTGGGTGTGTGGTTCCAAGGAGAGAGTTGTTATGGGCAGTTGTTATGGAATGTTCAGGATGCATGGAATTTGGTGCTATACTAGAAATGCTTGACTCATTTTCCCCAGAGTGTCACTCAACTTCCGCTAAAGACAATTCAACAAATCTCAGATTTTCACTTGATTGTTTCTATTAGACACATAATTTTTTTGCCTTGCTTTTGAGCACCATTTGCTTCAGGGAGGCATATTTTCACAAAGTGAAGGGTGAGGAAAACCTTAGATCACACAGATGCAAGTAAACATGACTGATGATAACCCAGGACTGACTGAGAACTTCTCCCATCAACCAAGCTTCATAATCTGTATGTGAGAACTTTAAATTTTGTTTCTGAAATTTCTTTTGATTTCAAAAACATTGTTACTATTATCTGTTGGATTACACTTGATCCAAACCCGGTGTAATAAACCCAGACATAAGGCAAGGTTGGCTGCTTGCATATATAAATCTTAACTATGGAAAAGATGTAGAAAAGAACCATGTGGGCATCATGTTAGTCAAGAGGAATCCAAAAGCCTCATAAGGTGGTTCTAGAGATGCCATGCCCTTTGACCTGGGAAAGGAATCACTAAAGAAGAGATTAAAAAGACCTTCCAAGTGCTATCACTCTTTGTGTCTTGCCTACTTTCTATTTACATTTCACAACATGTTCCCCAGGCTATTTTTTTCCTCTCCATCTTTACCATTTAAAAGCAGGAGGTGGTGGTACCCGATCTCACCCAGGACAGTCTGGGAAGTTGGAGCTGATGGTTGTCTCTCCCACCTCAGAAGAGCTGGACCAGCAAGAAAAGCACAGAGGAAGAAAATATCTCAGCCCTGTCTTCAGGTCAGGGAGCCTGAAAGGAGGCACATTCTTCTATATCTGTGCCCACCAGGGTACCTGCAGGATGTGTTAACCTCCCAAGAACAGAGGTGGCAGAAAGGAGAGGGAAACAATCCTGGCCCCTAAAGGTACCTGAAGCCTTTGTCTCAACCGCACTCATCATTTCCTCTGCTTCTGGACCAGTGGGGTTTTGAATTCTTAACATGCTCAGAGAACGCACTGTCCAAAATGACAGTACAGTCCTTCAAGCCACATGCTCCAGAAAAGACTATCAAGAGGCCACCGGCAGAGATCAATGGAGCCTGGGACCTGTGGCAGGTTCCAATGATAACCAGTCTGCAGTCATGTAATAGGAGACCTAAGACCCAGATGCAGTGGGCTCCATCTCAAAGCCCTATGCAGCTTCAAAAGTGATACCAAAGTTACTATGCAGAAAATATCATGCTTAGAATCCTAGCTACCTAGGATGCTGAGATATGGGGATCCCAGTTTGAAGCCAGCTTGGGTAGATGAATCAGGGACTCGTATCTCCAGTTAACCAGCACAAAGCTAGAAGTAGGGCTGTCGCTCAAGTGTTAGAGCACCAGTCTTGAGTGAAAAAAAACTAAGAGATAGCATCCAGACCCTGAGTTCAAACCCCACTACTGACAAAAACAAATAAAAGAAAACACATGGCTAACAATTTAAGCAATACAATCATATTTGTGTTTCAATAGTTTATGTATGCATGTATCACAGGAACTTTTAAAATAAACATCTATAAATGTAAGCTTTATAACACAAGCACAGAACTGTAAGAACATATAACAAATACTAGCAGGTGGCTTTAAAAGAAGTTTTGGAATCATTTTAATATTATTCATGCATGTATATGTATCAGCATGTGTATATATTGATACATACATAGATATACTCACACATACTCTTACTTAAATATAAAACACAAAAATGTTTTAAGAGGGAATCCTGAGAACCTAAAATTAGCCAGAGGATTCCTAGGTTGAACATAAAAAGCATGATCCATCAAATAAAAATTAATCATTTGAACCTCATCAAAATTCAGACTTTTGTTTTGCAAAATATTCTATTAAAACAAGATGAAAAGATAGATTACAGATTGGTAGAAAGTATTTGCAAACCACATATGTGATGAGATTTAGGACTGGTATCTAATGATCCATTAAAACTCTACAGTAAAGATGGAAAACATCAGTTAGCACCTGGGTAAAAGGCACAAAGTACCAGCCAACTATCTTACCAAAGAAGATACGCAGGTGGAAACGAAGACATACAGATGTTTGACTTCATTAACCACTTTGGTAAAGCAGATTGGAACAATAATGCGAGATTATTCTCACACCTTTCTAAATGACTCAAATAAGCACCACCAAATCCTGGTGAGAAGACAGAAAAAACTGAGTAGCACATACATTTCTGAAGGGAATGCAAAATGCTGTGTCCACTCTGGAAAAGTTTAGTTCTATTATCTGAAACTGAACATTTAGTTACGAAGAGATCCATCTATTAGACTCCTAGACATTTAATTACTCCCGATCAAGGAAGTCCTGTGATCATAAGATAAACCTTTATGCCAGTGTTCATAGCAACATTGTTTGCAATAGACCCAAACTACAGTCAGCCCAGAGGCTGTCAATGAGCAAATGGTTAAACGACTGTGGTTCATCCATACTATGAGATACTACACTGTAGAAAATGGGAAGAAATTACTAATATGCCAGACCACCTCATGAATCTCCAGGGATTATATTCATTGAAAAAAACCAATCCCCAAAGATTACATTCTGCATATTCCATTAAAAGATTACATTGTAGAGCAGTCATAGTTACTAGACATATGTTTGTTGAAAATGAACTGTACAAGTTTGGAGGGTCCAGGGGCACGGGAGAAGAAAAATTGGGGGAAAAAATGAGGGAAGAGGAAACACTGTTCAAAAAATGTACTCATTACCTGACCTGTGTAACTGTAACCCCTCTGTACATTACCTTTACAACAAAAAATATTACATTCTGCTCCATTATTCAACAATGTGTGTGTGTGTGTGTGTGTGTGTATGTGTGTGTGTGTGTGTGTGTGTGTGTACTCTGGGGTTTGAAACTGGAGCTTCAAATTGGCTTGGCTTTCTTGCTTATGGCTAGTACTCTACTACTTGACCCATACATTTTGCTGGTTTATTGGAGATAAACACTCATAGACATTTTTTTTTTGTTTTGCCAGTCCTGGGGCTTGGACTCAGGGCCTGAGCACTGTCCCTGGCTTCCTTTTGCTCAAGGCTAGCACTCTGCCACATGAGCCACAGCGCCACTTCTGGCCATTTTCTGTATATGTGGTGCTGGGGAATCGAACCCAGGGCCTCATGTATATGAGGCAGGCACTCTTGCCACTAGGCCACATCCCCAGCCCTCATAGACATTTTTGCACTGGCTGGCTTCAAACCTCAGTCCTCAGTTCTCAGCCTCCTGAGTAGCTAGGATTACAGATGTGACCTACCAATGATTGGCTATATACAATCTTTTTGAATGACAAAATTATAGAGATGACCGGGTGCTGGTTGCTAATGCGTATAATCCTAGCTACTTGGGAGGCTGAGATCTGAGGATCGCAGATCAAAGCCAGCCTGAGAAGGAAAGTCTGTGAGACTCTTATTCTCCAAATTAACCACCAGAAAACTGGAAGTGTTGTTAAGTGGTAGTATGCTAACCTTGAGCAAAGGAGCTCAGGGGAAATGCCCAGGCCTCAAATTCAAACCCCATGACCAACCAAAACAATTTATAGAGATGGAGGATAGGTTATAGGTATGGACTCACCAAGAGCATTGGGAAGAAGGTGGTTGTGGTCATAAAAGGGCAAAATATGGGCTCCATGTGGTAAGGAAGTGTTGTGTGTCTGCATAGCAGTGATGGACAATCAGATAGAATTAGACACACATCCATCATCTTGTGATGATGTCAGATGACACCATGCCTACATATCTCTGAGATTCAGGGAGGGGAATGACATTGTGGTGTGGCATTGGGCCACTATAAAGGCTGCTTGACCACCAACAGTACAATACCAGGATCATGGTTCTAAACCAGGACAGTCAATGTAATATCTGAGACCACTAAGTGGCTAATTGACAAGTAATACATAGTGTGGATCCAGGAGGGATGGAGCATGTCGTTAGGAGATTTCACTATGGCACTCAACATGGCATGCAGTTTAACACTTATGAATTGTTTATTTCTAGAATAGTCCACTTAACATTTTTGGACTATGGATGAGTACTTGAAACCTTGGGAAATAAAACTATAGATGAGATGGAGAGACTGTACTTGCTATGAGTGTTTTCAGGGCTGGCTCTGTCCTGTCTTCTCATGGTGTTGAGTCACTGGAGATCAGCCTCTGAGAATTAAGACTTGTGCCACAGACTCCTTGTTGCTCATTAAAC
The DNA here is from genome assembly GCF_023159225.1 of Perognathus longimembris pacificus. Lineage (NCBI taxonomy): Eukaryota > Metazoa > Chordata > Mammalia > Rodentia > Heteromyidae > Perognathus > Perognathus longimembris. Next base: position 56,449,348 of record NC_063163.1, on the reverse strand, counting down.
AAAATGCTGCTTGTGAGTTTCATCCTTTTCTGCTGGGGGCTATGATGGAACCTAGGGACTCAAATGTATTCTAGAGGCTGTGAAAACAGTGATTTTGTGTCTTGTGTCTTGTGTCACATTAGATCTTGGTTATTCCCAGCATTCATGCACACACATCTGTGTATATATGTATGTGCATATATGTGTGATGTGTGTTGTGCTGTAGAATATACTGATGTGTGTGGTGTGTGTGCTTACCATGTGGAAGGTGGAATAAAGTAAAGTCTTCACTTTAGGTTCCATAAATCTCACTGGGATCAATCAATATTGTACTGCCTTGAAAGATGAAAACTCATGTAAAAACTGGGTACTGGTGGCTCATGCCTATAATCCTAACTAATCAGGAAACTCAGATCTAAGGATCATGGTTCTAAACTTGCCTAGGCAGGAAAGTCTGTGAGACTCTTCAATTAATAACCAAAAAAATAAAGCCAGAAATGGAGCTGTAGCTTAAGTGGTAAAGTGCTAGCCTCACACAATAGCCAAGGGATAATGCCCAGCAAGCCACAAGACCAGCACACGCATACACAAAGTCACATAAAATCTCCACAGCAAACAAAATATCAAAATTTATTGCTCAATTTTATGATGCTGTGTTACTTCACGTTATGAATATCCACTGGTTCCTGCTGAAAGTGGCAGGTGTCCTGTTCCTAGTTAGCAGGTTCAAGAAGGCCAATGATGACTGGGCATGTGGGTATTGTACATTATCATGTTTTGTTATTGTAGAGTTCTTATTCCTTCCTTCACTTGGTTCAGAACATGACAGGTAGCTGAGCAAGACTGTGTAAAATGAATGAATGAATGAATGAATGAATGAATGACTAGACCCTGATCTCAACAAATAAAATAAAAAGCCTTTTATTTCAGCTGGGAAGCATAAATAGAAAGGTTGCAGTCTAGGCAGAAGAAACTGAGACCCTATCTCAAAAATAATCAAAATAAAAAGAGCTAAAGATGTGGTTCAAATAGTAGGGCACTTGCCTACCAACTCTGAGACCGTGAGTTCAAACCCCAGTCCAACCAAAAACAAATAAGAAAAAGATGGGAGGATGTTTGGTCAGTGTCTCTAGGGATGTACACTTATTTCCTTTTCCCTCATGCTCCTATCTTGAGTCAGCACACCAGAACATGTATGTGCACACCTGGGTGTGTTTGTATGTTTGCTTGTCCATCTGAGTATTTAGTCTCTGGAACATTTATGGGAGAGCAATGTGGTTGCTGGTCAGATTCTGTTGGAAGGACCCCCTAGGTTTTACTTCATCTCCGTTCTCTCAGAAGGCAATTCTTCTTGGCCCCAGTATGGCCCAGGACATTCCTGATAAGTTGTGTAGAAGTATCCTATCAGTCATATTGGCCCTGCAGCCCACACTTATATCCTTACTCTGCTCCACAGGTAGCAGCACTCTGCCCACTTTGACATCAGTCGGCCCTATATTGTCATCTGTCTCAGTATGTGTGTGCTGCAGTTGGCAGACAGGCAAGTGCCTTACCTGGAACAAATGACTCAATGATTTTCAACTCCTATGCACTCAAAGATGAGGCCTGTTAGCTGGGTACTGACAGGGTTGTTGGGAGAAAAGCCTTTCCAGGGTCAGTCTCTCATGCAGTACAAGATGAGATATTCCAGTCCTCTGTCTAGGGATGACACATGTGCAGATTTAATTCATAGCACTTCAGCACTGGAGTGGAAACCCATAAGGAGAAAATAACTAAATAAAATTGTTTTTTACAGAGTGTTAAAAATAAAGGATGCTCTTGTGATAAAGAAAAATGAATCATGAATTCCCAATACCACAGATAATTCTATATTACTCTTCTTATGAAATAATTCCTAGTAGGAAATAATTTCTGTCTATGTGAAGTACAAATATCTTATTTTTTTATATTTATATAACTTTTATTATCTTGAAGCAGTTGTACAAAGGGGTTTTAATTCAACATGTCAGTTTATGAGTACAATGTATCATGATCGATGTCACCACTTTTATTGTTCTACTTCATCTCTCCCAATCCAAGCCATCCACTTTGCTTTATTTTCACACAAAAATATGTTTTTTAAGCTAGGCATTAGTGGCTCAGGCCTGTAATCCTAACTACTCAGGAGGCACTGATCTGAAAATGGAAGTTCAAAGCCAGCCTGGCCCTTAGAATCTGTGAAACTTTTATCTCCACTAAACTACCAAAAGAAGCTGGAAATGGAGCTGTGGCTCAAGTGATAGAGTGCTAGCCCTGAACAAAAGAAGCTCAGGGACAACACCCGGGTTCTGAGTTCAAGCCCCAGGACTCACGTGTGTGCGCACATGCCTGCGCGCACACACACACACACACACATACACACACACACACATCAGATTCTCTATCATTTGTAGCAAATAACAGAAACTATAAAAGTCTTTATATATGTTTGTTTCTGCTTAAGCAATGACATCAATGACATGATAGAAAAGATTTTTAAGGCAAATGTATATCACGTAACAGTGAAATGAGTGTAGGGATAAATAGTTCTCTAGCATCAGAATGCTGAAAATCTGGACTCAGTGGCTGATGAGGGCTCTTAGATTTAACACTACCCTGCTCAGTGCGTGCTCTGGAGCACTGTGGCTCCTCCCTGCCTTCCAGGTCACAAGTGCTGTGTTTCAGATGGGGAGCTGGGGTTTGGCTGCAGTGGACAGGACTACAGAGAAATGATGTTTTGTATTTTCTTGGCTCCCACTACTGCTTCCTTTGTTAATGCAACCTGACCACATGCCTGTAGTGTTCTGGATGGGAGGAAAATGTTTAAATGCAGTTTCAGCTGTTCAGAAGCACTTCTACGAATGATAGCCAAATGCCATGAGAAATTGAATTTCACGGGATGGATGAAGCGAGGAAGCCCATCTTCCCACCAAGCACCAGGTCTCAGTAAAAGCAATTCATGTCTAACTGCTTGCTAAAAGGAGGGCATGAGCAACGGTCTTACCAAGTGCGCACAGAACTTACAGTTGCAGGCAACATCTGTTTCTCCAAGTTTCTCAAGGTTTCAGAGTTCATGTGAGACTATTACTATTTACAATGGAAATGTGTGACAGGAGCTTTGAAACATTTTCATTGATACTGAGACTTGAAGGGGAAAAGCAGGCTGACATGGAGAACTGACTGACAGTTGGTATGGAACTGTAGACGAGTCTGTGACAGTCAAACATGACTGGCACTTTTCTGAGCAAATCTTTCTTTCTGACTGTGATGTGGGCTTTGGGCCTCTGCTGGAGTGTCATGGAATGATACAGGAAGCTTCACGCTATGACCCAGAGGAACCTAATCACATCCACTTCCTATCTCCTACCTTCTGATGTTTCTCCATCTTCTTGTAAATCTCAGCAGTGGGTGTTCTGAGTTCTATGTTTGTTTCGTGTTTAGAATATTAAATAAGGTAATTTTGTCTTCAGAAATCAGGCTGATTATTACAAATGAGGGAAACCATGGAACCTATATTTCTTTGGGTCTGGCTTACTTCACTTAATTTGATTTTTTCCAAGTCTTTCCATTTCCTTAATGAATGGGGAAATATCATTCTTTCCAATGGAAGCATAGAATTCCATTGTGTATATCTATCACATTTTCTTGATCTGCTGAAGGGCATCTGGGTTGATATCTTAGCTATGTAAATAATGCTGCAATGAACATGATTATGCTGGTAGCTTTAAGTTGGCCTTGTTTGTGGCCATTTGGGTAAATGCCCAGGAGTGGGATTACTGGGACATAGGGAAGCTCTATGTTTAGTCTTCTGATGATCCTCCATACTGCTTTCCAGAGATGAACTCCATGATATGGAAACAAGAGGTTTTTTGTTCTCTTCTTTCCCTGTGGTTACTGTTTCTGACCCCAGTACCCTTTGTCTTGTATATAAGTTTATCTGATTTGGGGAGAGGAAGAGGAGTCACAGGAATAGTGAGGACAAAGGGTGAACCAATATAACAGTGATACTCACTAGACACTATGTTGGAAATGAACTTTATAACTTGGGAGGGAGAGAAGTCGAGGAGGAGGGAAAGTGGGAGAAAGTGAAGGAGGGAATAACACTGTTCAAAAAGAAATATACTCATTACCTTATTTCTGTAACTATAACCCCTCTGTATAGCACTTTTACAATAAAATAAAGTTTTTAAAAAAAGAATCCAGACTGGCAGCTCTTTGCTGTCTGGTGTTTATTTACATGTACAAGTTCCAAATCAATTACAATTTACACAGACATCTTTTAAACCTGAGCTAAAAAAAATGCTTGAGGTACTCTCAGCTATGCAAGATGCAAAAAGTGAAATGATGAGAATTCTAAGCCAGCCTGGTAAAAATGCTAGTGAGGTCCTATCTAAAAAGCAAGCCAAAGCCAGGAGCCAACAGCTCATACCTATAATCTCAGCTACTCAAGAACCTGTGATCTGAAGATTGGCATACAAATCAAGAAAGGCAAGAAAGACCATGAGATTATGATCTCCAATTAAACACTAAAAGGCCAGAAGTGGAATTGTAACTCAAATGTACAGCAGCAGCTTTGAGGAAAAAAAGCTAAGGAACAGAGCCCACTCCCTAAGTTCAAGTCCTAGTACCGACAGCCTTTTAATGCCAGTTAGATAAGAGGTAGAAATAGAAGGATTGCAATCCAAGACTGACTTGGGTAAAACTGAGAGTCTACCTAAAAAGTAACTAAAGATTATAAAAAGAGCATTAGATGTCTGGCTCAACCAGCAGAGGTCCAGATTAACAATCACAAAGGACGAGTTCAAAGTCTGGTACTGCCAAAAGAAAAATTGCTTGTAGATTTGGCATAGAACTACTTGCCAGATCAGAAGCTGTATTACATAGCTTAATGTTACTGTAACAAAATGTCTGCAATAATCCATTTATAATAAGTAAGATTTATTTTGTCCCATGGTTTTGGAGGTTTCAGCACCTCGTTGAGATGAGCCTTGTTGCTCTAGGACCAATGACAGAGCAAGCAATGTGTCATGATGGAAGTGCCTGAAGATGCTTAACTCCAAGTGGCCTATAAGTATAAAAGGAAGGGGAGGGGCTTGGGTCTCAATATCCTTTTCCAGGCCATCTCCTTTATGATCTAACTTCCTTCTTCCAGTCCTTACCGTCTCAAGGCTCTACCACCTCCAATAGTACTGTGTGCTGCGGCAAAGCCTTTGACACATGAGTTGGGGCATACCTCTCCAAACCATGGCTACCATCACTAACCATAAAATTTAAATTAACACAAATTGATCTGATTTTGAAGTAAAAATGTATTTCCCTGAAAACAATTTAGTTTTAAAACAAACTCTGACTTCGTTGCTGATTTAAAAAGCAAACAATTTTTTAATGGCTCTTCAGTATTCTAGGTAGCTAATTCAGTTTTTCTACCAATGTGCAGAGCCAGGAGAATGGTCTAAGCATACCATTCAAAAATCTCTGTGCATGACTTGGCCTACTTCATTTGACCCATACATTTGGCTAATTTCTAGAACAATCAAGGAGCCTTCCTTTGGGGGCAAAAAGAAGAGATAGACATTAAAAACAAAAATAGTAATATAGGAAAGTATTTTCTTTACAAACTTTTAAACAAATTGCCCCACCCCCCATCCCCCAAGACTTTCATTCTGTTATCTCAGGATCACTATGTTAAAATTGGGAGCAAGAGAGGCTGAGCTGGGTAGTCCTGATACTGTAATTGCAGCCTGTCTCAGGGGGAGAAGGCTCACAATTTACATACCCCACAACTCATGTGTGGCTCACTTTGCTCACCTACATATATGCGTGGAAAGAATATGTTGACCACCATTGTCATTCCTACCTCATGTTCATATCAACCCTGTCCTGATAGTCTCTGCCAGTCAGATCATTGGCCATCCACAGGTGAGATGATTTTCCTTTTTAGTGTGACCTGCTCAGAGACATTTGACAGGACAATAGCGGCCTTAATCCTGGCTTCTAGGTTTCCAGCTTGTTAAGTGAAAAAGCAAATGACATGTAAATTAGGCCTCACTGACTGAAAAACTATATAACTGTTAAAAAGACAATATGATGCTTGACATTTTATAAAAGTTTAATTTAATCATTATATTATTATAAATCATATATACTATTCCAATACCAGGACACTCAATAGTTTCTCCCATGAAATATCCTTATATATAAAGCAAACAAACAAACAAAAGAAAAGGCTAAGAGGTGGTATATGCCTATTTTCTCAGCTACTAGGGAGAAGAGTTTTGTGGTTAGATGCTAGCCTAGGTAAAAGCAAGAGTTTTGTGGTTAGATGCTAGCCTAGGTAAAAGCACAAGCCCCTATCTGAAAATCTAAACACAAGCCAAAAGGGATGGGGGTGTTGCTTCAGTATTAGAGCACTGCCTAGAAAATGTGATGTCCTGGTTTCTATCTCCAGTACCACAAAAATGCAGGAAGAGAGAGGAAGGAAGGGAGGGAGGGAAGGAAGGAAGGAAGGAAAGAAGGAAGGAAGAAAGGAAGGGAGGGAAAGAGGGAGGAAGGAAGGAAGGAAGGAAGGAAGGAAGGAAGGAAGGAAGGAAGGAAGGAAGAAAGAAAGAAAGAAAGAAAGAAAGAAAGAAAGAAAGAAAGAAAGAAAGAAAGAAAGAAAGAAAGAAAGAGACAACTTCTCAGGAATTAAGAGCAAAATAATAATGGTTAGAAGTTAGAATTGTTTTGAATATGTGACTCATTCATTTGTATGGTGATATAAAAGCTGATATTTGCAGCTGCGAGCTTTCATCAAAAAACAAGGCTGGGTTTAGTGGTTATGTATATGAAGCATTAGTCAAGTATCTGCATGATGTACAGGAGACTATGGCAGGTACGAGAAAATTTCTGGTAGATATTATAGATGTATATGTATTGTATACTCATAGACATAAGTTCTTGTTTCATTCTCAGTTTAGAAATAAGACTCATCATCTCTACTTCTTTCTTGTCTTCAATTTCAAGTCTTCAATTTTCTGTTATCCTACTGAGTTTTGACAAGCAATTAAGAACGTTTCTAGTCAATTCTCACATTTTAAAACTTCAGGGTGGTTCTTTTATGTCTCTAGAGGTGTCTTGTCACACCTGCAAGAAGGAAAATGGATGTGGAGAAAGGTGCAGACCCCCCACTGTGAAAACAAGGGTTGGACATTCTTTATCTGCCTCTCATATTGTCTTGCCTGTAGCTAAGCACCCCTAACCTGTCACCTTCGAGGATTTCTCTGCTGAGGGACCCAACACTGCACTGCCAGGAGTTATGGGCTATATTAGCAAAGGCTCATGAGAAAGCCTCATGAAGAGAGCTGAAAATATTGCTGGTAGAAATGATGACTAGGAAGGGAACAGAGGCTCCTAGGAGAGAAGGATACTCCACTGATTTAGGAAAGAGGTAGGAAAATGTACAAGAATGTGACGATTGAAACCGTAGCTTCTATTGTTGATGATCCTCTTGTATCCCCTTCCTGTGGTTGTACTCACTATCACTGTATCTTATCTGAGTGCATTGGAAACTGTATATACTGGTATTAGAACTAGGAAAGTGAAAGGGAATACCAAAATTGAGAGACAAAGGATAAAAAGACAAATGACTACAAAAGCAATACTTGCAAAACTGTTTGGTATAAATCAACTGAACAACTCATGTGGGGAGAGAGAAGGGGGGAGGGGGAGGAGGGGGACTGAGGGAGGAGGTAACAAACAGTACAAGAAATGTATCCAATGCCTAACACATGAAACTGCAACCTCTCTGTACATCACTTTGACAATAAATAAGAAAAAAAGAAAAAAAATAAGGTTTTAAAAAAAAGAATGTGACAATTCTGAGAAAAACAATTAACAAAATGCAAAGGAGCTTCTCTCTCTTCCTTTATTCTTTTAAATAGTTAAGTAGTTGCACTGAGGGGTTTCAATTCAACACATCAGTTTATGAGTACGATGCCTCTGGATCAAGTCACTCCCCCATCTCTCCCAACCCCACCCATCCCCTCCATTTTTCTAGCTCCATTTTCACATACATACCTGTAATATTAAAAGAGTTTCTCTTAATGGGAACTTTGTTTTATGGACACCCATTATGACTCTCTCAAAGTATAATAACATAGTGTGATTGTTAACTGCACTTCCAGGTGATTGGCAATCTGGAACTCAAGAGTGTGAGCACCAAGGAATAAAAGCTCAACTCCTATTAAAAAGTACACCAGCCACCTGCCCCAGGAGCTACCCCTGCTTCTAAGAGACACAGGAAATCCTGTAGCTGAGGGATTTTTTCATCAAATGACATGTTGTGTATAAAAATAGACCTTCATTGTAAAGCTGAATAGAGGGTTAATAATTTTTAAGCCTGTTTCTGATTCAGCCCGACCATGTAGGTCCCTTGTTGGCCCTTTTGTTCAGCTGTGCCTTTTTTTTTGGTGGTAGGACCAACAGAGAATGGGCTGGAGAAATGCTACTGACCTGAGATTTTCTCCTCGCTCAAGACAGAGATGGGTGTTTTACAGCCTTCCTAGTGTGTGTCTCTCATTGTTCAGCAATACAGTTCTTCAAAACAACTTTCTGTGTATTGACCACTGAAGAAAGCATCTCTCTCCTTTGTACAGCCATTCCAGGCTTGCATCAAGGGGAGCATGGCTCTCTATTTCACTAGCCCTTTTCTTGGGAACGTGGCTGCTCGCTCACTGAGCAGTAAGTTGACTTTTGGGAGGCTGCTGCATCTTGTCCCTCCCTGTGTCGTGTCTGTGTGTTATCTCAAGGGTCACCTGGAAACACAAGAGGGCATTTGGTAGAAGACTAGGTGTGTGCATGGTGATGGGAAGAGGGTATCGTAGTGAATGGAACATGCTTAACCTATATTCAGGTTCTAGTGAAACTTTTTCCTCTGTTTCATTGACCTCCTATATCTCATGGAGATTGAACTCTGAGCACAACTGGGTTCTGACTTAGAGGACTAAGGATCTGGTAGGGCTTGTTGGGGGCTGGTTCTAAGAACAAGGGGCTTCGTAAGTTGCTGTACAGAAACTAGGAGATCAGGCTGAAATAAGATCAGCTCTGGTGCTTGGTTTTCTGAGTAAACTGTGCTGTGGCCTGTGGGATGTGATAGGACAGATTGACAAATAGGACATTTGTTCTCAGTCAAGAGGAACATAAAGTAGGCCAGAATTTAGAGGTGGTGGAGGTATGATCTGTCAGTAGAGGAAGTCGAAGAAAGGAAAATCTACATAGGGCATGTGGGTTTTATCAGGACTAGATTTATCTGGCTGTGACCAAAATCGGAGACATTAAAGGCTTAAGCAAGGTAGATTTTTTTTCTTTCCTGTAAAAGAAATCTGATGATGGCTAGTCCCAGGACGTTCATAGCATGGTATTAGAAATCCAGGCTGCTATTATACTTCTCTGCCAACTTTATTTCAATGCTTTTTCCTCATGATGCAAAATGCTTGAAATCCAGCTATTATGTCAGCATTCAAGACCATAGGAAGAAAAGAAAATCAAAGGAAAGCTAATCTCTTTCTTCAAAAAGCAGCTTCCAAAAGATGAGAATTATATTTCTGCTTTTATCTCTTGAGTTGGAACTTAGCTACAGGCCTCACCTCGTTGCAAGGGAAGCAGAACAAGAGATCCTTCTTTGAGGTGGCCATGTGCTCCATGAACATCATGCTGTTTCATTGTTAAAATGGAAGGGAGCTTGATACCAGTGGCTCACACCTGTCATCCTAGCTACTCAGGAGACTGAGATCTGATGATCAAGGTTCAAAGCCAGCCTAAGGAGGGAAGACCATGAGGCTTTTATATCTAGTTAATCACCAAATCATTGGAATTAGAACTGTGGCTCAAATAGTAGAGCACCAACCTTGAATGACACCACTAAAAGACAGCTTCCAGGTGCGGAGTTGAAAACAGGAGAGAGAGAGAGAGAGAGAGAGAGAGAGAGAGAGAGAGAGAGAGAGAGAGAGAGAGAACGTACAGACATGGTAAAATAGCCCACAATCACTAGAATCAGGTTTGCCATAAAGGCTGATGGTGGTCTTCTGTCATGCTTACCACTCACCAGCAGTCTCTGACTGATTCTCCTGATGATATTGTTACAGTCTTCTCATGTGCCATCAGGAAGTCACCTCATCTTCCCAGGACTGAGTCCCGTCATCTTCAAGCACGGCTGCAGAACTTCAGCATGCCTCCCTGCGTGTGGACTGTCTGCACAAGACCACTGATTTGAGTTGTTTAAGCCTTAGTACATCAATTAAACACTTTTTTCTTTTTCATGCCAGTCCTGGGGCTTGAACTCAGGGTCTAAATGCTGCTCCTGAGTTTTTGTGCTCAAAGCTAGTGTTCTACCCCCGGAGCCACAGCTCCACCTATGGCGCATATATATATATGTATGTATATATGTATGTATGTATATGTATATATGTATATATGTGTATATGTATATATGTATATATATGTATATATGTATATATATGTATATATATATTATTATCAAACTGAATTACAGAGAGGTTACAGTTTCATACATTAGGCATTGGATACATTTCTTTTACTGTTTGTTACCTCGTCCCTCATCACCTATGGCTTTTTGCTGGCTAATTGGTGATGAGATTCTCATGGACTTTCCTGCTTTGCCTGGCTTTGAACTATGATCCTCAGATCTCAGCTTCCTGAATAAGTAGCTAGGATTACAGGCATGAGCCCCCAGCACTTGGCTCTCTTTCTCATATGAATGTACCTTGGCCTATAAAAGGAAATGTACCCAGCAATCAATTAAACCTACTCAGCATTTAATAAACTGAATAAAATAATATAATGGATTAACAGATTAGTCAAACCTGATATTTCACAGGGAATTAAATGTTGGCAATGTCCAGTTTAGTGTCTTCCTCAATTTGGGACTCTTGGTGATGGTTACAATTAGCATTATAATTTATTATAATGTGATTCAATTTCACATTCATGCTTGAAATCCTTCAAGGAGATAAAATTACAATGAGAGCTCTAGAGCAGGTCATTGTTTGTTCTCATTACAACTTGAAACTCTACCTCAACAAGAGCCCTATGAAGCATTGGTTCCCAGCTCCAATAAGGCCCAAACAAGCACCACTCCCACCAAGAAGTGTGCTGCCCACTGGGAGGTAGAGAGGACCCCAAAAGAGAAGATATGCAATGAACATGGTTGTGCTGGTAGCTTTAGTGTGGCCTGGTCAATTGCATAAATGCCCAAGGATGGAACTGCTAGGTCATAGGGAAGCTCAATCATGTTTGTAGCAGCATTGATTACCACAACCAAGATCTGGAATCAACTCAGATACCCCTCAGTGGACAAATGGATCAAAAAACCGTGGTATGGGGCTGGGGATATAGCCTAGTGGCAAAAGTGCCTGCCTTGGATACACGAGGCCCTAGGTTCGATTCCCCAGCACCACATATACAGAAAAAAAGCCAGAAGCGGCGCTGTGGCTCAAGTGGCAGAGTGCTAGCCTTGAGCGGGAAGAAGCCAGGGACAGTGCTCAGGCGCTGAGTCCAAGGCCCAGGACTGGCCAAAAAAAAAAAAAAAACCGTGGTATATATACACAATGGAATTCTACTTATCCATTGGAAAGAATGGCATTATACCATTCATAAGAAAATGAAAAGACTTGGAAAAAATTATATTAAGCAAAGCCAGACCCAGAGAAACATAGGTTGCATGGTTTCCTTCACTTGTGCTAACTAGAATGTACCTGTAAATATACAAGTAAGCACATTGGATGGTAAAAGAAAAAAAACACACACCCACACTGGGATATTATAAGTTATACAGGTCTCTAGGCATTCACACTGTGAGAAAAAATGAGGCTATTCTTAGGAGAAGATCACAAAGGTATAATATCCATGTGTATCTGATCATATAAAATAATATTTATCAAAATGAATTCCAGGAACTGAACAACAGGGTTTTTTCTTTGTTGTTGTTTTTGTTTTCCTTTTGTTTATTCTTTTATCTGTCCTTGGGAGGTTATGGGGGAAGGCACAGAAATGGTGGAACAAAGGGTGAACAAATGCATTAGTGATACTCACTAGACACTAGGTTGAAAATGAACTATACAACTTGTGGGTGGGAATGGGAGGGACAATTTGGAAGAGAGAAAGGGAAAGGGTGACATTGTTTGAAAGGAAATGTACTCCTTATCTGACTTATGTAACTGTGATCCCTCTGTACATCACCTTTACAGTAACAATAAAGAAATGTTTAAAAGAAGAAGTGCAGGGAAGTGCCAGGCCCAGTTGAGGTCAAGCAGGTAGGATTTGAGGTGCAGGGGGCCACCTGGGAGGCAAGTGCAGGGGGCAAGTGTCTCTCCAGGCAGAGAGGGTCAAGTGCAGGATAGTTCTGTGGACAGGGAAATCTCTCTGTGCAAGTGGTGAGAAAACACATGGAATGTCAAAAACACCCAGGAAGAGGACCTCCACTGAGAGCTCAGATGCCAACTTGTAGGTAGATGAAAGCGGTGGAGGTGGTTGGAAAGGAGCTCAAAGGCAGGAGAGAATCTAGCCCCTGGTGCTTCATAGAGATCAGAGAAAAGTCACTGCGCATGGGCACAGCTGTGGGTATGTGCATATGCACCTGTGCTTATGCGAATCTGAGACACTGTGTGAGTCTGGATGTTATGTGTGCATATGAGTGTGCATGCATGTGAGTGTGAGTGTGAGATAGTGTGTTGTGTGAGTGTGAATGTTGTATGTGCATCTGAGTGTGTTGCTAGTGTGTATGAGTATGTGAGGGGGTGTGTGTGACTGTGAGTTTGGTGTTATTGCTGAATACAATTGATAGCTGGCATCCAGCCTGAGATCACAGTCAAAGCAGCCTACACCCAGTGTATGTTGAGGAAAGCAAGGAATGGATGGATGGTAGATAGATGGATGTGTCTAAACATACATAAGGAACACAGAGTGGCCTTGGGATCTGAAACCAGAAGGGACTGAAGAGCCAGGCACTGGTGTCTCATGCCTGTAATCCTAGCTACTCAGAAAGCTGAGATCTGAGGATCGCAGTTCAAAGCCAGCCCAGGCAGGAAAGTCTGTGAAACCCTTATCTCCAGCTAACAACCAAAAAGCTGCAAGTGGAGTTGTGGCTTATGTGGTAGATCATGAGCCTTGAGAGGAAATGCTAAGGAGCAGTTGGTTGGATAGAGGGACCAAAGGAGATGATAAACAAATGGGGTGTTTGAGCAGACACACCTCATTCCATTTTGGAGGTGAGAGACTAAGGGCCAAACACAAAGGAGCACATTTGGGCAGATGGTGCTTGTATATAGGTATTTAGAACTTGGGAAAAACTGAGAAAAGAACTGTTTGAACTCTGAACCATGAACTTCCGAAAATCTGAGTTGAAACCAATGGGTAGGTCACAAAGATGGGGTGGAAGCAAGGCTAGCTGGGTTTGTGCTCACAGGTACCTCCCAGAGCTGGGTCCCTGCTCTATCATCGTGATCCTGAAATTGCTATAATATGTAAGTCAGGCCATGTTCTCATTTTGCACTGGACTCACACATCATGATGGAGAGCAAATAAATAATTAAATAACATTTTCCCCAATTCTTCATCACTTTCCCATTCATTCTTCTATGCAGCACATAGCTATTGTGTGTGTGAGCCAGACACCCTGCTACCCACTGAATTCTTAGGTCAAACTTGTTTGTGTTGGTTGAAAAAGAATTGGATCTGTTCCTTACTTATTTTCTTTAAAAACTGATTTTTTTTCTTTATTGATGTTGATATTTTACTGCTTCTCTTCTTCTTCCTCCTCCCCCTCCTCCTCCTCCTCCCCCTCCTCCCTCCTCCTCCTTCTCCTTCTCCTCCTCATCCTCCTCCTCTTCCCCCTCTTTCTTCTTCTTCTTTTCTTCTCCTTCTTCTTCTTCTTCTTCTTCTTCTTCTTCTTTCTTCTTCTTCTTCTTCTTCTTCTTCTTCTTCTTCTTCTTCTTCCTCTTCTTCTTCTGCTTCTCTTCTTCTTCCTCCTCCCGCTCCTCCTCCTCCTCCTTCTCCTCCTCCTCCTCCTCTCTCCTCCTCCTCCTCCTCCTCCTCCTCCTCCTCCTCCTCCTCTTCCTCTTCCCCCTCTTTCTTTTCTTCTTCTTCCTCCTCTTCTTCTCCTTCTTCTCCTTCTCCTTCTTCTCCTCCTCCTTCTCCTCCTCCTCCTCCTCCTCCTCCTCCTCCTCCTCCTCCTCCTCCTCCTCCTCCTCCTCCTCCTCCTCCTCCTCCTTCTCCTCCTCCTTCTCCTTCATGCTGGTGATTGAAACCTGGACCTCATGAATGCTAGACAAGCATTCTCTGACAGCACTACACCCCCAGTGATATTTGGGGTGATACTTTGGGATAATGTATTAAAATCCATTTTCCTCTCTTCCATGTTTATCGTTTTTACATTTACCATGTTTACATTTTCAAATACAGATATGAAAGGAAGCTGTTGTGTAGCAAATCCAAGTTCCATGGTTTTTAGGGGACAAGACCGAAGTGCCTCTAGGCCCCCATTCTCTTGTCCCTTGCTTTAAGTATTTCTTTTTGTGCTAGTACCAGGGCTTGAACTCAGAGCCTCTTGCTCTTGCTTGGCTTTCTTTCCCACCGCTAGCAGTTTACTACTTGAGCCAAACCTCCAGCCTGATTTCTTGCTGGTTAATTGGAGATGTAGTCTCGTAGACTTTTGTGCCCAGGCTGTCTTCAAAGCATGGTGTCAGCTGCCTGAGTAGCTAGAATTACAGGTGTGCACCACTGTCCTCCAGGTTTGGTTTGGTTTTAAAGCACACTTGGTTTCTCGTCAGGTCTAAATCTTAATTGCCTTAAGTGAAATATAGTAAAATTCAGAAGTCTATGTGACATGAAGTATTTAACTTCCACATTTCAATTAATGAATTATAAAGCTATAGTTTTATTGTGTCCCCTGTAACTTTAAGTAATTCAAGATATCAAAGCCTTTACTGCTCAACTAAATGCCTGCCTGCTTCTCTCCCTCCTTCTCTCCCTCCCTCCTTCCTTCCTTCCTTCCTTCTTTCTTTTCTTTCTGCAGTACAGGTGTTTGAACTCAGGGCCTCAAGCTTTTAGGCAAGAGCCATGCTGATCCATGCCACCAGCCCTCGATACTCTTCTCTAATTATTTTTAAGGTTAAGTCTTACTTTACAAAAAACAACAACAAAAAATAATGGGGTTTGGGGTCTAGCATGTACCTGGACCACAATCATACTGTTGTTAACTTCCTTGCTCAGTCTTAGCTTCCCAAGTAGCTGGGATGATAGGCATGCAATACCACATCCAGCTAGCTATCAGTGGAAATGGAGAGTCAGGAACTTTTTGCCCAGGCCAGCCTCTAACCTTGATCCTCCTGATCTCAGCCTTTGGAGTAGCTAGGAGTGAAAGTATGAACCACTGATGCTGGATTCACCATTCATTTCTTTAGGAAAGAACTATAGTTTGAGATGAATGATTAGGATAGAGATAGCATATTGATTCCCTGCCAAAGAAGATTAAGATGATGGTGAATTATTTGAGCCATTTTGTGAAGATTAACAGTGGATCAGTATTGCATTCAAAGAAATTATATTGCTCTTCTCAGTTCTTGCCTTAAAAAAAAACCCTCACCTGTTTTCTAAAATTAGAATGGAAAAATTATCTTTGAGCCGTGCTAACCTGCTGATAGTCTCTTAGACCTAGATGCAGATTTTCATTAATGTGTTTGTCTTGCTTCTCTATATGCATCTTTAGATATTTCAATGCCTTTTTTTCTTGTTCTATGCAAAGAATACAAATTTGCACTGAAGGCATCTTCAGTGAATTGTAATACTGTCATTGCAAAAGCTGTCTGATTTCATATTAATTAGAAAGAAAGCATACCTGCAAGTTAACAGTTATTTCATTCTCTTTTCCCCTTAAATCAGCTTTGCTTTGCTTTGTTGGAAAATACGCTTCATTTAGCCCAGATGTTTCCATGCTACCTAGAAACACAAGGCTGTGCCTGCATTATTTGGTCTGCATAATGTGACAATGTGCATGTTTGGTGCACTCTTAATGCATTCTCTTTACCTCTGAGATGATTGAGAAACCAATTTACTGATAACAAAAGAGGGAAGGTCCTACAGCAGTTTTCACATTTCTATTTACTCTTCTGCCCTTGAGAAAGCCTTCACACTGTTTAAGCCCCAACATTAAGAAATAAACCAATGAGCCCTTCGAACCAGAACGGTAGCCTGCATGCTCTGTTCATTAGCATTGGTCATGGCCTTTCATATTCAATTATGCAGTTTGAAACTATTTTATGCCATGAAAACGTGGTTAAGTTTGGTTTGCAAAAACAAATGAAATACTCATGAGATGAGCCAAATTGAACTCTGCTTTTCAGTCTAAATTTACCCCTAATTTTCCTAATAAGCATATTACTTTCCACTGATTAAGAACTCTAATGGGCCTTACAGCACGGGTTATGGTTTCTTCTTAACATCAATGTAGTCTATAGATACAAAACAGGAATTTTTCCTTGTAGAATTGGGAGGAAAAAGTTGAATGGCTGGTTCCTTGGTTCCAGAGGGAAAAGTAGTAATTATTATTGGGCAGCTTTTCATGAAAATTAAATTCTCTGAGATTTATATTTTATTTATTTATTTATTTATTTATTTATTTATTTATTTATTTATTTATTTTGGCCAGTCCTGGGCTTTGGACTCAGGGCCTGAGGACCATCCCTGGCTTCTTCCAGCTCAAGGCTAGCACTCTGCCACCTGAGCCACAGCACCCCTTCTGGCCGTTTTCCATATATGTGGTGCTGGGGAATCGAACTGAGAGCTTCATGTGTAGGAGGCAAGCACCCTTGCCACTAGGCCATATTCCCAGCCCGAGATTTATATTTTATAAGGAATAATGCTTTGTAGCGTAAGTATAAAGGGCTGGCATCTTTTCCAGTCTCTAACTTGAAGCAGCTCACTACTCTTTTGCTGACAGTTGTTTGGCTTCTTTGCCTGTCAATTATATTTTCAGCCAATAACATGATCAGACATCAAATGGGTAGCCTGAATATTTAAATCATATATAGGTATTCATTTATTTATATGTATATATATATACATATATATATATACACACACATGAATATATTGTCAGGACTAGAGATCTCACTCAACATATCATTGTTCAATTTTGTTATAGAAAATTTGTATTTTTAAAAATTATAAACCAGAAATAAAACAAAATCAGACATGGAAATCTAACATTTATTTGTACATTACAAACATAAAGTCTGTATTCATTCTTGAAGAATGTTAGACAGAGATGAAGCTGTGTCCTCTTGTTGAAATGCAAGGACTAATGGACAGTGAAATATAAATATTTATGACTTATTATAAAGGAAAGAGATTTGATTCCATTTGCCCCAGGGGAGGCGGGTTGGCTATCCCCTTTTTCATAATTATAGTCCTTTCCACTTGAAACTTTTTCTGGCAAGAAATGGAGGAGAAATTGCAATATTGCATTGCAATGGCCATTAGATAGTATGTGCTCCCCCTCCCACCACTTGACATGTGGGGTGAAAAAGATTGCTTTAGGGTGGTAACAAAGGAAGCAGCAGCTGTGAAGATATCGTGCAGGCTGCAGCAACTGTGGCACTGGAGGACTACAACATTTCTCATGTTCTGGCAAGATTGCTGGGTAGACTGAACTCACTAATGATTGCCTTTGAGCAAAGCAATAAGATGTTGCTAAGAGAAATAGACCTTTGGCCTTGTGCACACATAGCCAGCAAAGGCTGCCTGGGAACACATAGCTCAATGATCATCCAGGGCCTCAATGGTACATTTCATTTTTTACTGGAAACTTAGAGTAGAGGTTTGCTTGTTTTTTCTCATTGTGACAGCTGAGCACTTCACTTAATTTAAGTAGCATCCCTAATTTCCATTAACAATATATTGAAACATTAAAGTGCAACCAGGCCAGAGATAGGTCGGCATTGGTGAGATGAACAGTCTCAGCCTAGATTTAAGGGGAATCAATTCTCTCAAATTCTCTCTTTACTTTCCTATAGCTGAACTCATGTTGGTCACAAGCCACTGTTTCTGCTGATAGCAGAGAATGCGATCTCACCACTTAAAGCTCGGTTGCTCCGGAGGGGGGGCGGCGGGGAGGGGTGAACAAAGGGGGCAGTTATATTGTCAAAATGCATTGTACACATAACCTTACTTATGGAATTATAACCTCTTCATACAGCTACTTAATAATAACAATAAAAATGTTGTATTTTGTGCAGTTCAATTTTTTTCATGTTATATCAATGTAGATTCCACACTCACTGACTAAGAGCTTTTTCCTCAAAAGTTTCTTCTGTCCTTCCCTCCCCCACTTCCCCAGCTCCAGCCCACTAGCACTTGGCTATAAAGACAGGGCCTTCTGATTGGCATCATTTGTGACACATGGCCAGCATAGCTGGCATATGTGCTGGCTGCATTGTGAGGGCTCCTCCTTCTTGGCCTGATGATGGTCTCTGTCATCACCATCCCCCTGCTGTGGCATCCTTTGCTGTGTTCTTCTGGTACAGGTGGCACCCGGCACAGCTTCCAGGGCTTGTCCAGTGTCTCAGTCCATTCCAGCTGCTGTAACAAAACACTTTAGATTGAACCATTTATAAAAAACCAGAAGTTGATTGCTTGCAGTTCTTTCTTACAATGCTGAAATCAAGCAGATTTGGCACCTCGTAAAGACTCTACCTTTCTCCAGTGTTCTCCAGAAAAACAGAATCAATAGAATATGCATGTGAAGGGATATGTTAGAGTGGTTTCTGTGACCAGAAACTGAATAGTCCCGTGATGGCTGTCTTGTAGGCTAAACTGGTAGCTACCCAATTGAAAAGCCAAAAGTCGAAGGAGAGAGGGAGAGAGGAGGAGGGAAGGCGGGAGGTTAGTGGTGAGAGGGGGTGAGGAGAGAGAGAGAGAGAGAGAGAGAGAGAGAGAGAGAGAGAGAGAGAGAGAGAGAGAGAGAGAAACAACAGAGTTAATAAGTATGTAAGTATGAAGACATTCTCCCTTAAAGGAGAAAAATGGATGGCTGACAGAGGAATTGTTTCTATTTTCAGCAAACCAAACCAAGTATTATACAGTGACGTGTTATGTTGTCAACCCAAGGAATTGATATTTTATAAATAAAAAATACACAGGAAATAAATAAGTTTCTTAAGTAATTAAATTCAAACTATGAAACTTTGGGGATTAGGATGTAGGTTAATAGTCGAACACTTGCCAGAATGTGTGAGGTTCTGGGTTTGATGCTCAGCACTATTAAAACGACACCAACAAAGCAATTTTGAAACATTCATGAGTTTTATTCCTATTTAGAAACCCTGAAAGTATTTTGACCTGTAATAATATTATATTAGAAACATTTATTGCTTGAAAGTTAGATATATTCTACAGACTCAATCTGATTAAAATATTGTATGTGTATGTGTGAAATACAATGGTGAAACCCCTTCGAACAATTGGCATGCACTGAAAATAAATGAATGACAGGAATTTAAAACAGATCTTCTCCAGGGTAAGGGTACCAGTATGGAGAGGGAAGAGGAATGAAGAGGATGATGGAGAGGGAATATAATCAAAGACGTTATGTACATGTGTGAAAATGGCACACTTGAACCTGTTCAGATGATTTGGGAAGGGTGTAAGGGCGGGAGGCGGACGGGGATAAGGGAGAAGGACGGAGGGGATGAGTCTGGTCAAGGTACATTGTATGTATTCATGGGCTTGTCAGAATAAACTCCATTGGACATGTAATTGATGCTAAAAATCCATGAGCTTCTTATCTCCAATTAACCACCAGAAAGCTGGAAGTAGGGCTCTGGCTCAAAGTGGTAGACCAGTAGCCTGGAGCAAAAGAGCTCAGAGACAACACTCAGATCCTGAGTTCAGGCCCCAGGACCGACAAAAAAAATAAATGAAAGAAACAAAGTTTTATTTTATATATATGCTTTCTGATTATCTCATGTAGGCTTTCAGATTTACAGGTTCTTTCATCAGTCCATAAAAATAGCTAAGCCCATTCTTTTCTAAAATCTGTAGGAATATTTTCTCAGAATGAGGAGAAATTGTAAGGATGGGTTATAAATAAACTCTTTAAAAACTAGTAACAGTTGCTGTGTCTTCAGGCACCAGTACTATGTAGGCGTTTGAGGTGGATAGATATTATCTAAAATTTGGAGAGTAAAACGTGTTAAGCTTTTTTGGTCCTAAATTTGGTTGATAACTACTTTGTCTTTGCTTGGTTTCCAAAAGAAGATGTGCTTTATTTTTTTTTTAAAAAAAAGGGAAGACAAGTGATTTTTAATGACTCTTCATTTCTTTTTTCTAAGTAGTGTTTCTCTGTTAAACTCCCTTTGAAGGGGCCTGAATAATTGATGCATCTTTAATATTGGAGAGGGAAGTTATCCCTTGAAGGCCAGCTTTTCATAACCACTTTGTCATGGCTGATTGATCTCTGCATTCACAATGAAAAGCTGCCTGCCACAAAGCACACAGCCAGTGGGTCACTAAGTTTAACCCCAGTCACTCTAAGCACATAAGTGGGTCACCCATGCACAGAGATATGCAGAATATTGGCTTTAAGTGCCCAATGTAAGTATTACAAATAAGCAAACAAAAATCCCTGAAATAAACAAAACTGGCATGTAAAGACAGATGTGTTACATTAAAAGGAAATGAATGAATTGCAGCCCTCCATTGATGAATCAGGCAGGGATAAGATCACTCTGTTTGAAAAAAAGAATCATAAAACTTCCCCCCAGGTGAACTGGACTTCTCCCCAGGAGAACAAAAACATTCTTAGACATCTGTTTAGATCTTCAGGTAAACATATCAAAGAGAATGTAATTTTTAGGAAAATGATACTTTCATCAGAAGAAACCAGTGTATTGACAAGGTCAGAGGCCTAGCCTAAGAGATGCCTCTCCAATAAAAACAACTCATAAGGCCCCTAAACATAGAATGTGCAAACTTTGATGTATTTGTACAACAGATTACAGCAATGAAAACCAACGGACCACACTTAAACACAACTTTAAAAGAGAAAGTATTTGTAGATAATCTTTCTGCCAACATCTGACACCTGTCCCTACGTTGCAGCTGAGCTGAGGGTCGCCCTTCTGCCACCTGGTCCTGCTTTGTTAAAAAGTGAAGTGGCTGGATGCTGGTGGCTCACACCTAGAATCCTAGCTACTCAGGAGATGGAGATCTGAGGACCATGATTCAAAGCCAGGCCCTTGAAGAAAAGTCCAAGAGACTTATCTCCAATAAAATACTTAGAAAAAGGCAGAAGTAGCACTGTGGCTCAAGTGGTAGAGAGCTAGCCTTGAGCACAAACAGGCTCAGGGACAGCACTCAGGTCTTGAGTTCAAGTCCCAGGACCATCAAAAAAAAAAAAGTGGGGTGGGAGTTGGAAAAGTTCTGAGTAAAGGTCTGATTCCGTTGTAGAGTTGGTGTTAACACCAACACCAATAAAAAGTTGAATAAACTATTGTATCATAACATTTCCAAAAAAAAAAAAGAGATGCCTCTCTGGATGACATGTCCTATGTACAATAGTCAAGTACCATACTATGTAACCAGCTCCGACTACCTGCCCACCACTATGGCCACAAGCCTCAAGGATCCAGTCTGTATGAGTTGGGATAAATGGCACACTTCAGTCAGAAAGTACCTTGAGATGAGATGAGTGTGACAGCACCACACACCAAAACACATGGACTACAGCTAAAGTCATGCTTCAGGAAGTTCATAGCTGTGAATATCTAGATTAAAATATAAAAACGATGCCAAGTCTATAACCTTCCACATTAAAAATTACAGAAAGATGATCAAACAAATCTTAGGCAGGCAGATGTAGGAAAACAACATTTGAGAGTAAGTAAATGAAATATGAAAAGTGAACAAAACTCAAACTTACATTTTAGCTGAAAAAAATTTTTAGACCTCTCAATTTATTAGCTAAACTGAGGGATGGGAGAAGGGAAGAGAGACAGACAGACTGAGACAGAGAATTCAAATGACTAAAATCAAGCATTGAAAAGAAATAACCACTCATCTTAGAGACATTTATGATAATGCAGTAGCACTATCATCAGTTGATATACCAAAAAATTAGATAATATAAATAAAATGTGTACATTTCTAGAAATGAAACTGTTCTGAGCAGTAGATGAGATGTTTTCACAGCTGTTACTGTACATATCGACCAATAGTTGGTGCTAAGTTAATGATAACTATGGCTATACATGGGCTTATTTCATTCCTGGCTACAAATTTAGAAATGTGTTTTCAAGCCTGGTTCTAGTAGCTCATGCCTGTGATCTTAGCTACTCAGGAGACTGAGATCTGTGGATCGAAGTTTGAAGCCAGGCTGTGCAGAAAAGTCTGTGAGACTCTTATGTCCGAATGAATGAAAAAGCAAAACAAGACTGCAAGTGTCTGTGGTCAAGCCCCAGTATTGGTACACACAAACACAAGAATGCAAAACCCTGAGTTCAAGCCCTAGTATTGGTACACACATACACACAATATCTCCATAAAGACATGCCAGTTTCCTTTAAAGATTACCTGCTAACTAACTTACTAATGTGTATCATACTGTTCCTATTTAAGCCACCATATATATATATATTTTTTTTTTTATCAAACTGAATTACAGAGAGGTTACAGTTTCATACATTAGGCATTGGATACATTTCTTTTACTGTTTGTTACCTTGTCTAAGCCACCATTTTTAAACATTTGTTGCTATATATTGATTACAACATACAAAGTTGAAATTAAGTGTTCTGTCATAATAAGTGGCTTTCACGGTAACATGGTTAACTGTACTAGGCAATTAGAGGTGAGAAAGGCAACTCTGGCTTTTAAGTGATTTTATCTGATATTCCTAAAGATGTATATTTTGATGAGGAAGAAAAAGCAATCTACTGAAAGAACCAAACAGGTAGTGATCATACAGAAATAAACTTATAACAGAGCATTGCTAGGAAATATCATTAAGAAGAGACGCCACCCAGCTTGCTTCTTGATATTTATTAGTATTCTCACTTGCACTTTGCCGATAGCAGTGATGGGAGATTTTTACATTCTGGAGCATATGTGTTGAATACTCGCCCTCTAGGAATAGTATAATTACAATGTCTACTGGGACAAACAAAGCTTGTGTATTCTGGGGTCCTTAAGCCACTTTCTGAATTAATTTCAGTATGTTGCTCAGTGTTTATGATATGAATGGACAGGGGAAGAACCAATGCCTACAAATTCTTTTCTTGAGTATGTGGGGGAGGGGAAGGCAGGAGGGAGCTTTAGCAAAGGTTTTATTTAATGTCACAGGATAAAATAGGGACAGCTAGAAAAAGATAATACAGGAAATGGGACTTAAAGCTGCCAAATGACTAAAAAAATTTAAACATTCGAATATATGACTATAAAGGGCTAAGATGTTAATGCAACCTCTTATGGTTTTGTATGTTAGATATTTTATAATACTTGTCAATATAGTCAGGAATCTAGAGACTCAAATATGGGAAATTTTAAGACAAATTTTAAGTCAAAGGACCTTATTTTCCCCCTTTCTTTCACTTATGTTTTCTTTTTAAGCAGTTATACAAAGGGGTTCCAATTCAATATGTCAGTGTATGAGCACAATGCATCTTGATCAGTGTCACTCCTTCAGTTATCCTCTCCTGAGTACTTTAAATACATGTAAGAAAATATTGCAATGAAACACATTTAGAATGTCATTTTAAAATGAGTAAATTTTAAGGCCGGGAGTTCACATCTGGAATCCTAGCTACTTAAGAGGCTGAGATCCAAGGATCACGGTTTTTTTCCCTTTAAAACATGACTACAAGAATAATGTAAATTGTCTGTGTGACAATTTCCACTGGGCAGTGCTCTCTTAAGTTTTAGTTATTTACCTATTTATTTATCTATTTATTTTTGGTGCTGGTTCTAGAGCTCGAACTCAGGGCTTAGGTGCTGTGCCTGAGCTGCTTTTGCTCAAGACAAGTGATCTACCACTTGAGCCACAGCTCCACTTCCAGATTTCTGGTGGTTTAATTGGAGATGCAAGTCTCTCGGACTTTTCTGCATATGTTGGTTTTGAATCATTGTCCTCACAACTCGTCTTCCTGAGTAGCTAGGATTATAGGTGTGAGCTGCCAGTGTCCAGCGAATCTCTTCTTCTTCTTTTTTTTTTTTTTTTTTTTTTTTTTTTGGCCAGTCCTGGGCCTTGGACTCAGGGCCTGAGTACCATCCCTGGCTTCTTCCCGCACAAGGCTAGCACTCTGCCACCTGAGCCACAGCGCCCCTTCTGGCCGTTTTCATATATGTGGTGCTGGGGAATCGAACCGAGAGCTTCATGTATACAAGGCAGGCACTCTTGCCACTAGGCCATATCCCCAGCCCAGCGAATCTCTTCTTGTTGGCACATTTTCCACAGAATGGCATTAGCCCAATCACTCAGTCCTCATAGCCTCATTATGTGGGCCCTGGGTAGAGACCCTGGCAGCAACCACTTCACCCCATAAGTTTCTTCAGGATGTTTCCTTTCCCCAAACACCTATCCTCTCTTCTCAAAGTGCAGTTGTTTTATTCTTACATTGGCATAGCAAAGCAAGTTCAAGCAGGAAGAGGACATATAGCTTATTTCTCCACAGAAACTTCCAGAAACTTGCCTCTCAGTCTGGCTTTCCATTACCTAGAGAACTTTCAAAACTAAACAACTTACTGACCTTCATCTCACAGGAGCACATATCTGGGAGGGCACTTAGTGCTCTGTGTCAGGTGTGTTTTCTGAGGGCCTCGACCAAATGATGAGACATCAAGAAGCAATGGAGTAAATGCTAGAGGTGGCCAGCTTCTCTGGCATGGAAGTAAAGCTCACAGACATGATATGAGTAAATTTCAAAAGGATTGGACATCAGCTAGGTCAAATGATTAATCATTAGCATAAGTTAAACTAGGAAGGAGGCTTGGATTTCATTGGGCCTGACAGGCAAGTTACACAAATGAACCAAAAATGGCCTCTGTATTTTGGCCGGTAGGTTATTTTTTTGTAGCAAGCTGCCATCTATTAGATCAAAATCATACCAGATTCCAACCAAATTTTTATATGTGTGTGTGTGTATGTATGTACACTCATCCTGGAGCCAGAAGTCAGGGCCTAGGCACAATCCCTGAGATTTTTTTTTGTGCTCAAGCCTAGTACTCTACCATCTCTACCACTTGAGCCACAGCTCTATTTCTGACTTTTGGTGGTTAATTGGAGATAAGAGTTTCATGGGTTTCTCTACCTGGGCTGGCTTTGAAACACAACCCTCAGATCTCAGCCTCCTGAGTAGCTAGAGTCACAGGTATGAGCCACTGGCACCCAGATTTACATCCACTTCTTTTTACTATAGCCTACATGAGTGAATTTTTTTTGTGTGTGCCAGTCTTGGGACTTGAACTCAGGACCTGGGTGTGATTTTGAACCCTGAGCTATTGTTCTCAAGGCACAGCTCCACTTCTGGCTTTTTTGTTGCTTAATCAGAAATAAGAGTCTTATGGACTTTCCTGCCAAGACTGGCTTTGAACCACTATCCTCACAGCTCAATGTCTTGAATAATTAGGATTACAGGCATAAGCCACCTGTGCCTGGCACAAGCAACTGTTTTAGTTACTAAGAACCCCAAACTGCACCCAACACCTGAAAGCCACCTTCAGACTACTGCTGACCTTCAGAGGTCATTGCCCCAGAGATGCCCTGCCCTGCTGCGGAACCACATTGGCAGCGGGTAGATAGTTAAGCATCCTCTGTCTCTCTCCTCCTCTTCATGAGTTCCTCTGCACTTCTCTCCTTCTGCATATCTACCTGTGCAGTACCTGTCGAACAGTCACACACCCCATGGACTGCTCTGGGTACACACTTGTCAAAGCCTCTCCTCACACAGTCTTTGTGTCCTCAACCATATCACGGTCATAACTTTGTCCGTGGGTAATCCTCAAGTCCCTCAGACCCCCTACACCAGGAAGATGCAGTGGGCTGTGGCCCTGGGGATGCACCTGTATCCAGTGGTCCACAGCTCAGAGGCAGGAGAGGCATAGGGAACTTGGAATCACTAGGAATTCTCAGCCTACTGTGTACACTTGCGTTTCATAAAATCCATACTTACCTCCTCCCCAAAGGCGTGGCACAATGGAGGAGAAAGAAGAAAATACTTGGGATAGCCATAAACATTAGGCTCAAAGGTTCATATTTGATAACTTCTAGAAGCATATATATCCAGAGGATAGAAAACCATAAGTTATTTCTTTTGTTATGGAGCTGTTTTTTATCCCTAAAAGACGTGCACCATGCTTAATATTTGTCTTGTACACCGAGTGCACGCTCCCATGTGTTAAACTTGTTCAATACTCCCTCTCATTATCTTCATGATATTAAGGCTGTAAAACTATCTTTGCTTCAGTGAAGATGTTAGACCTGCTAAAATGTACTTAGTATGAAAACGATTTTCAGCCATGCACTAGTAGCTCATGCCTGTAATACTAGCTTCTCAGGAGGCTGAGATGTGAGGGTTGAGATTCAAAGTCAGCCTGGGCAGAAAAGTCAATGAGACTTATCTCTAGTTAACCAGCAAAAAGCCAGAAGTGGAACTGTGGCTCAAGTGGCCAGACTTGAGTGAAGAAGCCAAGAGACAGCATCAAAGCCCTGTAGTACAGGCAATAGACTAGAAAAAACAATTTCACCAGGAAAATTTTTTTAAATGAAACAGGAAATGTTCACCTTTAATTATGTAACTTATCAAATGACATTTTGCTCTTTTTGTTATCGAATTCTTTTGAGATGCTTGGGTTTGGACTCAGGGTCATACACTTACTCTGCATGTACTCTATCACTACTTTTTTATTTACATTAGTAATTTTTTTTTTCAAATAAAGGTGCTTTCAGGTTTTTTTTGCTTGTTTTGTTTTTTTGCCAGCCCTGGGGCTTGAACTCAGGGCCTGAGCACTGTCCCTGGCTTCTTTTTGCTCAAGGCTAGAACTCTACCATTTGAGCCACAGTGACACTCTGGCTTTTTCTATATATGTGGTGCTGAGGAATCGAACCCAGGGCTTCATGTACATGAGGCAAGCACTCTACCAACTAGGCCATATTCCCAGCCCTCAAATAAAGTTTTGTGTTATGCCCAGGACCAAACCTCCTACCTCTGGTTTCCCATTTAGCTGGGATGACAGACTCTAGCCACCACATCCAACTTTCTCGTTGAGATGGGAATCTTGATAACTTTTTGTCCCAACTCACCGAAAACCACAATCCTCCTGATTTCTGCCCTCTTAGTAGCTCTGATATTCCAGGCATGAGCCACTAAACTTGGCTTACGTCTTTTTGTCTTACTTGATTTCACTTACAATATTATTTATTATGCTAGGGTGTGTGACTCAGTGATATAGTACTAGCCAACCATGCATGGGGTTTGTTTTTAATCCTCAACACTGCAAAAAAAATCCAATTTATCTAATGTTCAGTTAAACTAGGAAGCTCTACCACAGAAAAGAGGTGGGTCTTGAACACTGACTCCTTTACAATGAAAGATTCTTCAGTGCTGTAGCCTCAGAGGGTGCACATAGCTTTTGCTTCTGTTCCAATGGGGTGTATGCATATAATCCTCTCCAAATTGGAGTCCTGCTGCATAGTGTGGTAGAATTGGGAGGCAGGACCTTTGGGAAATGCTTAAGGTCAAATGAGATCCTGAGAGTGGAGCTCTTAGGATGTGATTAGTGCCATTATGCTGTACAGGGTAGGGGCCATAATGGGACAAACAACTATGGTCTTGTTCTTGTTAGCTGCCTGCAGTCTGCCTGCCTGTATCATAATTTTATATGTCATAAATATCCAAAGGACCCTTGGCAGAAAATCATGGTTCCCTGCTCCTGCAAGGAAAGACACCCACACACACACACTAAGTCATGAGAGGACACAATGAGAAGGCTTGAGACATTTGCAGGCTTGCAGGAGAGACCTCACAAGGACCTGTATTCACCAACACTTGTATGATGGAGTTGTATCTTCTGGAACTGTGAGAAATAAATATCTATTTCAAGCCACCTGATCTATAGCATTTAGTTATAGCCACATGGGCTGACTTATTTTGCAAACCCATGTACTCTAGTGATGATTGAAAAATAGAAAACAAGAACAGTATAGTTAATACTTAACATATAGATGTGCCTCTAATACTGAATCTTTTTGTGAATTAACTCAATCATTATATCTACCTCATAAGTTAAGTCCCACTTTAACCCCATTACTCAGAAAATTAAGGCAAAAAAAGCTATAAAGAGCCTGGTTGAATTAGATTTATAAAACTGGACCTTGGATTTGAACACAGGTTATCTGTGTCTCACTAGTTTTGCCAACTCTGCTGAGTCCTATGCTCAGGAGCTGGCTGGGAAACCTGCCTGTCCTGGGATTGGCTTGGCCTCCCTATAGGTTTGGCAACAGGTGAGGACAAGACCTGTGCTTGTGTTATTAACTTGTGATTGGCACATTGGCTAAACTGGACACAGACATGTATTCAGCATTTTCCCTAAGGACCACACTGTGGCTGTAGATGGGAAGACACAGGAAATATGGACTCTGGCTCTCTCACAGCATTCTCCAGAATCTCAAATTGTTTTGCTCACCCAAGTTGTGTGTGTGTGTGTGTGTGTGTGTGTGTGTGTGTGTGTGTGTCCCAAGGCTTGAACCCATGGCCTGGGTACTGTCCCTTAGCTTTCTACCACTTGAGACACAACTCCACTTTTCTGGCTTTTTGTGGGTTAACTGGAGATAAGAATCTAATAGACTGGGGCTGGGGATATGGCCTAGTGGCAAGAGTGTTTGCCTCATATACATGAAGCCCTGGGTTCAATTCTCCAGCACCACATATACAGAAAACGGCCAGAAGTGGCACTGTAGCTCAACTGTCAGAGCAAGTGGCCTTGAGCAAAAAGAAGCCAGGGACAGTGCTCAGGCCCTGAGTCCAAGGCCCAGGACTGGCAAAAAAAAAAAAAAAAAAAAAAAGAATCTAATAGACTTTCCTACCGGGGCTGGCTTCAAATCTTGATCTTCAGATCTCAGCCTCCTGAGTAGAGTAGAGTAGAGTAGAATAGCTAGGACTATAGGCTAGAGCGACCAGCCAGTGGCCAAGTTGTACCACTATTTAGTCTAAGGGTCAAAAGTCTAGGGTGAGGATATCACACTGTGGAAATAGCAGAAGGAACCTCTGTTCTTGGTGGCTTCCACATTCCATTGCTGATACTACACGTTCCAGGATACTTTCTCTATTTTAACAACTGGCTCACAGGAGACTGCTTTAAGCAGGGGGAATGGAAATAAAGAAATAATGATGAGAAGCAGTTGTTAGATAGACAAGTAATAATTAAAGTAGATCCAGAGCTTGTTTCCCTGGGTCCCACATAACTGGGACATTGACATGCTGATAGCTGCAGCAAGTAGCTGTCTTCTCTTTCCCCCTGGAAACTTATTTGCAGTGTTTGTGAAGGGGAGCTCCCTACAGTGCAAATGACAGACTGGGGATACAAGGCACTTGGGATGCTGTGTCCAAGAGACCATCTGGAGATGGATCAAGCCAGACTGGAATCCCCAGAGTGCTCATCAAAGACTAGTCCTTAAAGATCCTGGGTTTTGAAGGAAACTGTTAACCCACCAATCCCTGGTTCATGGCAGTTAGACGTAGGAAGGAAAACAAATAGCTCAGAATACACTTTCCACAAGTATCTTTTGGGATTTTTGAGTGAATAATCCCAAAATAGTAATGACTATGAAATCATATAGTCACCAATTTCTATATTTTCTCCTCTACTAGTGAGGCCTCCAGTACTGTGTTGAACAGGACTTTATATAATATCAGCAAAAAATATTTGTCACTGATATGGTGAGGATAATGGAGCGGGTTATTTCCCAAGAGGTAAATAAAGCTTGGAAGGGATGTTAGCAGCTCAGAGTCTATGAGGATGTCATAAATCTCCGAATTTTCTTTGTGCCAAAATATTTTATTGCTGCATTGATGGTCCTTGGGAAAAAATTTATTGGATAGTAAATCACACAAATTAAGTAATTTCCATGTTTGTGTCTGCTCATAAACTTCATCTAGGTCTTAAATGTGTTGATCAAATTTTATGAGACTTTTATTTTTGCCTGGCATTTACTGAAGACGTGCTTTGGTAAGTTCTAGTTAGTTCAGAATATGAAGCAATAGGTATATGACTTGCTTTAAAGCCTGGAATCTATCTGCTAAAAATGCTATGTCACATTTCCTGTACTCTGCTTTAAATTTCAATCATTCCTTTAAAACCCAAACCAGTGCATTATCTCTAAGGCCATGGTCAGGCTGCCTATGGTATATCTGGAAACAACATGTGGTGGTTTAAATTGATTCATTTAGGTCCCAAGTGGATGAAAAGCAGGGATGGCAAATTGCAATTTAACAGACTGGCAGTTGGACTTCACTGGTGTGAAGGGTTGTGGGTAGGAACAGGATTCCAAACAATGCGTTTCATATTTTCATCCAGGATTATCCTTTGAGGGAGACTGAATCAATAGCCTAAATTTTCACTTAAGGCAGATCCTTTTCTAGTGAACAGAGCATCAATTAAGGTAATGTCTACACATTGGTCATACACACACACACACAGTGTGCATATATATGTGTGTGTATAAATATGTGTGTATGTATCCTGAAGATCTCTCTGTGCTCACTATACAATGCAGGAAAATGTCAGAGGGTGATGTGTTTTTATTATCTTCTTAAACTAATGAAATAATAGAGTCCTTCTTTCTAGTTTATAGACAACTAGAAAGAAGGGAAGTAGTAATAAATATAGAACTCTTCGTTTAATTCAGTGAAACACTTCTGGGCCAGATACTGGAATAATATCCTTCCTTCCTTCCTTCTTTCCTTCCTTCCTTCTTTCCTATCTATCTACCTTATTTCCTTTGCTTGGTCCTACTTTGATTTAATCTCAGTGTCTTGTACTTATTAGGCAGTCATTGTTACCACTTGAGCCATGCTCTCCTTCTATTTGCTTTTAATTTGTTTTTTCAAAATCAAATTGTTGCCCAAAGCTGGCGTCAGATTCTAGTCTTCCTACCTCAACTTCCTGAGTATCTGACATGAATTGCCACAGTTCACTATTATTACATCTTAAGAACTACAATAGGCAGTCCTTCAAATTAAGCTAAAGAGTAAAATAAATTGTCCAGGAACCCTGTGACTCATGCCTGTAAACCTAGCTACTCAGGAGGCTGAGATCTGAGGATAGCAGTTTGAAGCCAACCTAGATAGGAAAGTCTGTGAGACTCTCCAATTAACCACCAAAAAAGCCAGAAGTTGAGTTGGGCCTCAAATGGTAGAGCACTAGTCTTGAGCAAGAAATAATGTAAGGATCAATGCCTAGGGCTTGAGTTCAAGCCCCAGTATACACACACACACACACACACACACACACACACACACAGAGTGTTAAGTATCACACCTTGTGAGAGCCAGAAGAATGGTATCCTGCCCAGAATGGTCGACTCTGCAAAGTTACCCTGGTGATGACAGTGATACTAAAGAATTGCAACCCCTGGATCAGGTCCTTTCTCTCTATGGTCTCAAAGAATGAGTCCATGGACACAGAAGAAGTAAAACAGCAAAGATTTATTGAAGACAAACATCTTCTGAGAGGCACAGGAAGAGTCCCAAGAGAAAACAAGACCTGGGGTGTGTTGGGCAGGGGTTAATAAAAGGTGTCTCTGAGAGCACAATTCTCAAGATCATTGGACAGGCTGCAGTCTATATATTAGTCTCAGACCCAATCAGAGGCTCCCAACAGCCATCATGAGCTCTCCAGGCATCTTTGAGCCCTTCTGACTGGACACCCATCCAATCACACTCCTCTGGGGTCCAATCAGTCTGCTGTTCCCATGTAAGTCTTCTGGGGTAGATGGGCTATGACATGATCTCCGGGGTCCTATATGTGCAACTGCTCAAAGCCATGGTGATTTGATGTCTCTGGGGCCTGCACACAGGACTGCTCCAGGCCATGGTGAGGGATGCAGAACCTCTTTAGGAGGAGCCCTTTGGCCTGATCGCCTACTGAGGCTCTTGTTCTGCCCTCAGTAAGGCCAGAGTCATTGTTGAAAAAGTGTTTGTTGGGGGTGGGGGGGGTGGGAAACAATGTGATGTGTTTGAGGGACTGAAAGAAGCTGGACTATTAGGAGCATCAAGTGTGAGATGAGGCTGGACACTGATTTCTAGATGGTCTCCAAAAAGCCTATAAGTTTGCTGTGGAGCCTGTGACCTGGGCCTTTGAAAGGTAAGGGATGAGAACTGATTAATCTATGTTCTAAAGTGATCACTCTGCCAGTGCGGGAGGAAGGATTAAAGGGACTATGTTCAGAGCCATCAAAGCTGTCAGAAAAATCAAGTCAAGATGGCACAGGCCACATATCCTGCAAATTTCATACTGAGTCTAGAAGACTCAGTAGACCAACATTTTCTAAGTCTCTTTAACCTTTTGTTTTTAAAGCATGAGTTTTATTAGTTTTTCTGGTAAAATATAAATCAAGGTAACCATTGTTACAATTTCTAAATATATGGTTGAGTGATGTTAAAAATAAATTCACATTTAGCTGGGCACCAGTGGCTCATGCCCATTATCTTAACTACACAGGAGATTGATATCTGAGGATTGCTGTTAAAAGCCAGATGGAGCAGGAAAACCTGCAAGAGCCTTATATCCAATTAACTAGCAAAAAGTCAAAAGTGGAGCTATGATTCAAATGGTAGAGTGCTAGCCTTGGGCTAAGGAAACTGTTCCAATCAAGAGTTTAAGCCCCAGTAACAGCACTCAAAACAAAACATAAAAACCATTCACATTGCTGTCTCACCACCAGCATCATCCATCTCCAGAGCCATTGTCTCCTTTAAAACCTGAAATGTCACCCATTATACCATAACTCCTCATATCCCTCCCCCTAGAGCCTTGGCAGCCACCAGACAATCCATTTTCTGATGTTGAGTTTGGTTACTCTGAGTACACAATTTCCCACATCTTCCCTAACACTTATTTCCTGTTTTGGTTTTGGGGGGGAAGGGCTGGTTGGTTGCTTGGTTTTATGCCCATTCTGGGGGCTTGAATCAGGGCCTGGGTGCTGTTCCTTAGCCTTTGCATTCAAAGCTAGCATTCTAGCACTTCCAGTTTGGGGTGGTTAATTGGAAATAAGAGTCTCACAGACTTTCCTGCTTGCTACCATCCTCAGATCTCAGCTTCCTGGATAGCTTGGATTACAGATATGAGCCACCAGTGCCTAACTTTTCTGTTATTTTTTTTTTAATGGCATGAGCGGGATCAGACTGAATTATTTTAAAACATATAAAAGCCCACATTCCAACCATGAAGATTTGAGATATTAATGCATTTTTCTATTTTATAATTTGATTCGTGTTTGTGTGTGTCTTTGTCACTGAAGATTGAATTCAGGGCCTTGTGCGCTTATTGGGCAAGCCCTGTATCTACTACCACATACCTCCTGCCACTTTGGCCTTGGTTATTTTCTTTCTTAGGAGGGTCTGAACTCAGACCCTCAATCCTGCCTGGCTTTCATGCTTATACAGCTGGCATTCTACAATGCCTCTAGTCTTGCATTTTGCTATATGAGCCACTGGTGCCCAACTTCCTTGGTTATTTTCAATATAGGGTCTCACATTAAGGCCCTGCCAGCCTAGGCTTTGATCCTTGTAGTGTTCTTCCCTGTGTTACTAGAAAACCATGAACCTCTGCACTCAGCCACAGCTGGGAATGATGGAACAAGCCATCATGACCACACACATACATAAACTTGGTGCTTCTAGGAATTGCCGGTCTTTGTACATCCCAAATTTCTACTCAAGTTCTATCTTTTTCTTGTTTTAAATTTGTTTATATAGTGTAATTGTTAACCCTTTGTGGGTTATGTGATAAAAATAAGTTTAAATTTACTTATGGTTCCTTTGCTTTTTTTGTTGGTTTGTTTGTTTTTGCTGGTCCTGAGCTTGAACTCTGGGCCTAAGCGCTGTCCCTGAGCTTTATTTGCTCCAGGATAGCACTCTACCACTTGAGCCAAAGAACCACTTCTGGCTTTTTTTCTGAGTAGTTTATTGGAGCTAAGAGTGTCTTGGAAATTTTTGCCTGGGTTGAGGTTGAACTGCGATCTTCAGATCTCAGTCTCCTGAGTAGCTAGGATTATAGGTGTGAACCACCAGCACCCAGTTTATGGTTCCTTTTGAAGATCAAGGAAAAGTTATCATATTAATTTGTCATCAAATTGTTATCTAGTGTGGGTATATATGTGTCTGTGAATATGTATAAATTATACATGTAAAGTTTAATGTTATTTATTTCAGTTGACAAATTTTTATTTCCAAAGATCCTAATAATCCTCTCATATCCATATGTTGCTTTATTTCCTCCTGTTTTGTTCCATAATGTCTTAGATATTTTATTTCATTTTCTTTGGGTTATTTTGTTTTATTGTTTTTCAGTAATGTGTCTCAATCTATTTCTCTGTGTATCCTAAACATACTAACTTTAAAATATTTGTCTGATTGGTCCATAAAGTTAACCCATTCACAGTAAACTCATGTAGGTATTTTTCGGCTTTGTTTCTGTATTAATATGTTTCCTTTTGTTTACAGGTCCATTTTCTGGTTACAAAATTAGGTTTTCACTTACCTGTGTATCTAGAACTGATATATAGCATCCTTGTAAAGCTGGGCCTTCCCATTTAATGGCTGTGTGTGCTTAACTCTGGTCAGTCCCATCCAGGACCAGGTCTTTACATGCAGCTTGAGTTCCTATCTCCCAAAGTGATTTTCTATGAATCCATTGCACTCTAGCATGCAGTGGGAGGGAGGAGAGCTGCCTTGTTCCTGGCCATCAGCTACAGCTGAAACATAGCAGAAGCTGAGACCCAGGAAACAGAGAGCAACAACATAGATTCCCATCCTTCCCAAGGATGCCTCCCTGGCTGGCTGGCCT
Organism: Perognathus longimembris pacificus; assembly: GCF_023159225.1. Classification (NCBI taxonomy): domain Eukaryota; kingdom Metazoa; phylum Chordata; class Mammalia; order Rodentia; family Heteromyidae; genus Perognathus; species Perognathus longimembris. The sequence continues at coordinate 56,414,245 of NC_063163.1, read as the reverse complement.
TGGGCAATGAAGCACAGTGAGCCCCTGCCCCATCCAAAGCCTACCTCCAGACTGGGACCCTGAGGTTCATGGCTCAGCCTTGCTTCTGACTTTGAGATCTGTTACATTTTCATCTCAGTTCTGTGTTCATTTGGGAGATGACCATAGTAACATATATGTGCCAGTACTGGTGCTTGACCTCAGTGCCTCAAACTCTCACTCAGCTTTTTCTCTCAAGGCTGATGTTCTGCCATTTGAACCATGCCTTAACTTCTGGCTTTTTGCTGGTTAAGTAGAAATAAAAGTCATGTGGTCTTTTGTCTAGTCTGGCTTCAAACCACAATTCTCAGATCTCGGACTGGGGATAGGGCATAGTGGTAAAGTGCTCACCTCGTATACATGAAGCCCTGGGTTCGATTCCTCAGCACCACATAAACAGAAAAAGCCAGAAGTGGCACTGTGGCTCAAGAGGCAGAGCACTAGCCTTGAGCAAATAGAAGCCAGAGACAGTGCTCAGGCCCTGAGTTCAAGCCCCAGGAATGGCAAAAAAAAAAAAAAGAGTCTCACAATTCTCAGATCTCATACTCTTGAGTACCTAGGATTACAGCCCCCAGCTCTATATTTTTCATCAGTCTCTGACCTGGGTATTCAGAGCAGAAACAAAGTATGACAATGCCTTACCATCTCAACTACTCCTCAAACTTGGGCTAAAAAATAATTCTCCAAGTTAGGTGGTATTATGCTAATATTCACTTGTCAGAATAATGGCATTCTGTATACAAATCCGTACCCTTTCAACCCCTGCACCCATCTGCCTTTGCAATTGTGGAATTGAGAGTGACATTCTCTCAGTGAATTGTATCGTGATCCACCAGCTGAAAAATTAATTCCAGAAAGATGATTAGAAAGAGACATCTGAATAGTTTATCTGAGCCATAAGGCGTGGACATAGGTGACAGGATTTAAATAGCTAAAATGAATTCTCTTTAGTTTTCTTGTCTTACCAAATTAGCATCAAAATGTTTTTACCAGTTTAGGTAAGGAGGTGTCAAGAAATTTAACTGCTTTACTGCTCATAAATTATTTCTGCATTCATGGTCTGACTGAAAGAATACTGTCTGTTACTAAAACACATAGTTTGCCTCTTTAAAATAACAATAATATGGTATTGATAACACTTGAGGGTTGTACCATACTCTGTATTCTCTTCATCGGTTTGCCATCAGTCTGCTTAAATAAGAAATTACATCTTCTCTTTAGTAAACAATGTATGTCTATTGTTTCGTGCTTTAGAGAGAGTAACAATGGCAAGAGCTTGGCATTGCTATGTCCCGAGTTAGGGCTGTGTCTCCAAAAATACCATATTAAGTTCAAGTTTAGCCAGCCACTGGTGGCTCATACTTGTAATCCTAGCTACTCAGGAGGCTGAGATCTGAGGATATGGTTCAAAGCCAGCCCTGGGAGAAAAGTACATGAGATTCTTATCTCCAATTAACCACCAGAAAACTGAAAGTGTAGCTATGGTTCAAAGTATTAGCTCTAGCTTTGAGCAAAAATTGCTCAGAGACAGCACCCAAGCCCTGAGTTCTAACCCCAAGACAAAAATAAAAAATCAGGCTGATGTTGATTGGACTTTCTCAGTGTTCTGCTATGTCTTGTCATCTGTATCTTGTCATCATTATCATGCCATCAGATCTCAAAACATGCTAATGAAACAATATATTCTGCATGCATCTCTCTTATTTACATTCATTTTTTTCAACTTTAGTTTTAAAACAAAACATATTTAAGGCTGGGAATACGGCTCTATGATAGAGCACTTGCCTAGCATGTACAAAACCCTGGTTCTATCCCCAGCATGGAAAAGAAAAATAATGATACATGTTTAGAAGGTTTTAAACTGATATAAAAATATACAAGGAAAACTCACTGCAGGTTTCACAAAATAATGTTTGACACATATGGGGAAATTTCAAGTGCTAAACTTCTAAGTGGCTTTTCTTATTCTCACTGATACGATTGAAGGAAGAGGATGCCGCCTCTGAATTTGACTCTTGTAATATCAAAGCCTCTCGACTGAAGGAAGCAGAGCTGATGCTCTTCCTGACAGAGGCCACCATCACTTGATACTTCGAGCAAATCCATTCAAATTCCCAACACAAGACCTAGATTCTTTTCTTTGATGTTTTTATATCTTAAACATGAGATAAACATTACAGGAGTTTTTTTTCCCCCTCCAAAAGCTTTGAAGACTGTGGAAGAGTTCATCTGTATTCATAGCATGTGGAAATCAATGTTCCAAACTTGAATTACTTTTATTTATATTTGAAGCCTCTTAAATCTTAGAATATTTTCTGAGGAAAAGGGAATCCCTCTATCCATGCCCTTCAATAGCCAATATGAGAAATTTGAATAACTCAAAATCATCAGTCACAACACAGATCACCTTGTTACTTTTAGTGGACTCCTCAAATGTTTAGATTGAGCCATGAGATGACATTTGACCTTAGGCTCCTTAAAAAAGTCGCTGAAAGCTTCTGAAGATAACAGGATTCTAGAATCTTCTTTCTCTTTCTCACATGGATCTTGGATTCCAATGTGGCTAGAGGAGGTTCTATGCCAAACAGGAATACGCTATAGTGCCATGTGAATTGACAGAGATTGACACCTACAAGGGAACATAAATTAACTAGGATGGATGTGTCTGTAGCACAAGAACATTTTCTGGGCTCACTGCTATGTGTTCCTTTCTTCTTTCTGCCAAATAAGAGGACAAGAATTTGATCAAAGAAAATTTTTTCCTCCCAGCTCCCCTTCCATTATGCTAAGAAAAGTCTGAGGGCTCTCCAGTGGTATTTGAGTTAGTATTGCTTCCTTCTGTGAAAAATAGAGAAAGAGAAAATTATATGGGAGATATGTTCTTATTTTCTAGGAAGGAAGTTACTTTAGCCTTGAAATGGAAGCGAAGGCCTTACTGTTGAACACTGTGCCAAACTAGGGTCATGTACTATTCTAGCAGGCCACGGGACTGCTCAAACCTCAGGATCCTCAAACTTGGCAGAGACAATAAAAGCCATGTCCTAGAAAGCATTACAGTACCAGTGGCCAAAAGTCTCATGTGTTTCATTGAGGTTTATGTGTTTTCAAAATGATCTTGTCAATTTTGTCTTCTATTCTGAAATATATCCAGTTTGATGTGATTAGAAATAAACTGTTTAAAATTGCATTTGTGAATGGTTACAACATTTTGCAAAGCAATTTGTCATTATCTATTATATGTGCACCTTTTTACTCAACAATATTACTCCTGGGAATCTATCTCATAGAAATAAAAGCTTTAGCATATGAAGATGTATGCATAATGATATTTATGACCACTTGTCATGTTAAGAATGGGAATATAGTCTTCCATCAATCATGGAGCTGCTATAGAACAGAGTCATTGACTATTGTGCATCCTTTAAAGAAAACAGATTGGAACTGCCAGATGATGCAAAGGAATTTCTATCATTAAAGCAAAATGTTAGGAAATATATATAGATATATATGCATCTGTATATATGTATATATATATACATACATTCTATTTTAAGAAGGAATAATGGGAGAATAATTCTATAGGTAACTAATATTAGCATGAGGAACTAAATAATTTCTCAGATTACCTAAAGTAGAAGAGTTGCAGGGAAAAGAGATGAGAAACATAGAAATAAAGAGAGAAAAATAGAGCTGGGCTTTGGTGGCTCTGTAATCTAGGCACTCAAGAGGCTGAGATCTGAGGGACGAGGAAGCTAGTCCAGGCAACAAAGTCAGAGAGACTCTTCACTCTGATTAACCACTCAAAAGCAGGACATAGAACAAATGGTAGAATACCAGCTTTGAACACAAAAGCTAGGAGACAGCACCTAGTTCAAGCCCTAGTATTGGCATGAGAAAGAGAGAGAGAGAGAGAGAGAGAGAGAGAGACAATGTAAAAGGGTGAAAGGGAGAAGGAGGGAGAAAGAAAACATTACATTTATTATGATGTTTTGTAATGACAAATTGTGCAAAATTAGTCTTGTATATGTGATGCATATAAATAATGTAATACAAATTTTAAACAGATACCTCACAAATGGTACATATGCAGAAGCTAGATATTAAATACCCCAGGACATGATAACAGGATTCTAGGCATTCATACACAGTGAGACCAAAGGAGGACACTCTTAGGAGAGGAACACAAAGGTGCAGTGCCTATGTGCGTCTGATCTTATAAAATAATATTTATCAAAATGAATTCCAGGAAATGGAAGCAAAAAGTTTTTTCTTTGTTATTTTTGTTTTCTTTTCTTTTTGTCTTGTTTGTTCATTTATCTCTCTTTGGGAGGGTAAAGGTGGGTAACAGAAATGGAAGGACAATCGGTGAACCAATGCAGCAGTGATACTCACTAGACATTGTTGGAAATGAGCTATATGAGTCGTGGATGGGGATGGGAGGGGAAAATTTAGAGAAAGAGAAGGAAGGAGTAACATTGCCCAAAAGAAATGTACTCTCTCTAATATAACTGTAAGCCCTCGGCCCATTGCCTTTATAATAACAATTAAAATTTTTACAGCCCAAATATTTTCCCTTCTTGAAAATTCCATAACATAAGGCCCATACTAAGTGGCTTTCATAGTATAACCCTAGGAATAGTTGTACATTGGCGTGAGAAACGTGGGTAAAACAACTCATAATGCAAAACCTCCAGAAGAGGTTTTGTTGGTTCTGCCAGATGGGAACATGAAGGGGAATCTTGGCCCTTCTAAGCTAAGGTCATTTGTAATAGTCCCTAGGCTTCTGTACCTCAGTTCTGGGGCTTGATTCTGCTGATTTCCCTACCTCTTTTGCACTGCCTGATTTTAATTCTGGCACTTGGCAATAATTATAGGGATTTCTTTTTTTTTTTTCAATTTCATCATGACTTTGTTATACAATTTCTGTGTTTGACTCATTCCTTTAGTTATGCAGTACTTTTCACAACATTTCTCTCAGTTTCTTTTGTGCCTTTCATAGAAAAGCCCCTCTTCTTCATCTGCCTTCATCTACATGGTCTAGGATCATGTCTTATCTAACATGTACAAGGTACTGGCCTTGGGTCCCAATTCTGGACAAAACATCCTTACTTCATGCCAGTTATGCATTAAGTGGTTCCTTCCAGTAATCCTAGCTAACTTGGGAGGCTGTGATCTAAGGATTGCGGTTTGAAACCAGCCCAGGCAGGAAATTCTGTGAGTCTCTTATCTCCAGTTAACCACCCAAAAGCTGGAAGTAGAGCTGTGCCTCAAAGGTAGTGCAGTAGTCTTGGGGGGGGGGGGGAAAAGGGCTCAGAGAATGCACCCAAGCCATGAATTCAAGCCCAGGACTGGCTTGATACACACACACACATACACACACACACACCTACATTCTTAATATGGAGGAAGAGAACATCAGAGAGAGCACCAGAGAGAGAGAGAGAGAGAGAGAGAGAGAGAGAGAGAGAGAGAGAGAGAGCAGAGAACATTCAAGAGAGAAATGTGTATTTACCTTCCTATCCCATTGACTTTTTCATGGAGCATTCCAAAAATTGCTGTGTTACTAATCATTAAAATTTTGTATGATAACCTGCATACCTGGTTCACGTGCTTTCAAAAGCTGAGTTTTATAGATGAATTTGGATTCCTGGGTTGGTGAGCTCTGCTTATTGTACTGATTTCTCTCCCTTGCCAATAAACTCAAAGAATCATAGTTTTAGAAAGGAATCCTAAAGGAATTAAATCCATCCATGCCTCAAATATGAATCCTTTCTGAAAAGCACAAAGTAATTGGTCTTTCTGAATATTTGTCTCTGTCCAGGGGAACCCTGCTCATCTAGGCATGTCTACATTAAGCTTAAGCCTGGCCTGTGACCTGCTCATCCTTTAACTAGCAGCCAGGTAAAACTTAGATCCTTCCTGCTGGGTGCAATGGCATATGCCTGAAGATCAAGGTGCGTGGGAGTAGCTTGAGGAATGTATTAAAGGCCAGCTTCATCTGGACACGGTGGCATGCATCATTATCCCAGCTATAGGGGAAGCACAATGGCTGGCAGGGTGGTATGCACCTGCCATCCCAGAAATACAGTGAAACACTGGTTGAAAGACTGCAGCCTGTGCCAAGCCTACCATGAGGCCCTAACTCAATAATAACCAAGGCAAAGGGTGCTAGAGGTATGGCTCAAGTGGTGGAGCTCCTGCCTATCAAGCACAAAGACCTAAATTCAACCCCATCAATATCATAGCCTGGTTTTATATAGTGTAACTAAATACCACCTTGGTTTTTTTTACTTGTTATTATAAAGGTGATTTATAGAGGGGTTTTAGTTACATAAGTCAAGTAAAAATACATTTCTTTTTGGACAATGTTACCCTAAATACTATATTGTATAACCTGTTCACCTAGCTATATACTGCTGTGGCTCCCAGTCATCAGAGTGTATCTAATTATTCATTATATTTTTTGTATGTATATGCCGGTCCTGGGGCTTGAACTCGGGGCCTGGGTGTTGTTCTTGAGCTTTTGTACTCAAGACTAGTGCTCTACCACTTCTAGCTTTTAGATTAGAATTTTAGAGTTTTAAAACCTCAGCTCCACTTCTAGCTTTTCTTATTTTGTAGTTAGTTGGAGATCAGAGCAACTTTCTAGGCTGACTTGGAATCATGATACCCAGATCTCAGCCTCAAGTAGCTAGAGTCACCAGTGCCCATCTTTATGTTTGCTTTTTACATTTACTATGAAACATTTCCTGCCAAATAACTCAATGAAGTGATTTAAATGACTCCTCCAAAATGTTGTCATTGAATGATGCATTCTATAACCATGTTCTGTTTTATAGCATGTGTTAGATTACCATTGAAAGGAGAACTATCTTATATATCTTTAGTACGCTAAGTTTCAGGAAAAAAAAAGAGAGAGAGAAAGAGGGGGGAAGGAGAGAGGGAGGAAAAGAGAGAGGGAAGAAGGAAGGAAGGAAGGAAGGAAGGAAGGAAGGAAGGAAGGAAGGAAGGAAGGAAGGAAGGAAGGAAGGAAGGAAGGAAGGAAATGTGTAGAAGGTTTCCTCAGCACACAAAATAAGTTATTTCCTAGCGCCTTGTGTTTCATGATACTGTGTCCAACAGCTATTCAGTCGTGTCAACTTTCTCTTCATGCTACACGTGAACACAGCTTACAATGGTCTCATCAGCCACAATTGAAAATGTCACAAATGATTTATCTTTTCACGCAGCTTGTCCTGTAAGTTTTCCACTAATTCTTCAATACCCGAGCATCAGTGTTAAAGGTTACATTTATATTTACAAAGGTTATTTGTTTGCCCTGGATATGTAATTGCCGCCACATTCAATAAACACTTTTATAAATTTGCTGTCCCAAGGAGATCTAATGCTCTGGCATCCAATCTATTTAACTCCTTATGTCACTTACAGCAGTATTTCATCCTCCTTCAGAAACAAATCTTATAGATGCTGCTATGGTTCTTTTTCTTTTGTTATTAAGTTTTCATCACAGATCTTGCCTTGTGCTATTATTTATTGTACTTTATTTCCAAGGGAATCTCACTCTGTATTCTTTCCATGCAGATATGCATATTTGCCTATTTTACCAAGAAATGAAGACTATTACTTTCTCCTTTTTCACTGGCACAGGCAGCTTTTTGGATCTGCTTTCTGTGTTCCTGCTTTGAATATTGTTATAAGGGGTGACACTACTTCAGATGCACTGTACTCATATTGACATATTGACATATTGAGTTGAAACTCACCCTTTGTACAATTACTTAAAGATAATTTTTTAATTAAAAAGTCCACTTTCTTTGTGTTCAAACATGACAGAAACAAAAGCAATGGCAACTGACGTGGAAGCTAACAGCTGTGAGGTTGTTAGGGAGTAATGGAGAGTGGGGTGGGGCTCAGAGAAAGCACTCTGGGTACAAAGCACTACCTACCTCCAGCCGGGCGTCACACAGTATGATGCCACAAGATCTGGGTTTATTAAACAGAAAAATTCAAAGTGTATATATCCACACCCCTCAGTGTTGAATGTTGTTCATTAATTCCTTACCTTCTGAAAAGTGTAGAGGCCAGATAGAATATATCTGTTGAGCCAACAGGATTGCAAATGTCAATATAGAAACATGGTCCTTGACTAAGATCAGATTCAAGACTCCTAACTCCGATTTCAAGATATTACAGATTTCTATTTTTTAATTATTAGTTACGTAACATTTATTTGTGTGATGGTTCAAGGACTTATACTCAGAGTCTCATACTCTCACCGAGCTTGCTAGATCTGCTGGTACTCCAACACTTGAGTTATACCTCCAGTCTAACACCAAGGGTGCCTAATATGTTTCATGAGAATTGTTTTTCTTAAAAATATATTTTACTGTTATTGTAGAGGGGATGGACAGATGGGTTACAGTTCCATAAGTCAGATGATGAGAACATGGCGATAAACCATGTCACTCTTTCCTTCACTGTTTCACAGTTTTCCCCTCCTGCCACCACCCACAAATTACATAGTTCGTTTTCTACATAGCGTTTTTTATACAATTTTACCTAAAGCATACTAGCTATCATTAAGAAGTTGTATTTGTTTTTTACTTTTTTCCCTCAGACTATCTTAGTAAAGATATATCTGAATTTTTTTATATTTCACTATTATTTTTCAAGTTTTATTCTATAGGTGATGTACAAAAGGGTTACATGAGGCAGGTGATATTGTACATTTCCTTTTGAACAGTGTCACCCCCTCCCTCATTCTCTCCCAGTTTTTCCCTCTCTTAACTTCCCCACCCCCCTCCAACTTGAATAGTTCATTTCCAACATCATGTCTCCAGAGTTTCACTGCTGAATTGGTTCACCCTTTGTCCCACTATTTCTGTGTATATGACCATATAAAATGATGCTTATCAAAATGAGCTCCAAGAAATGGAAGCAAGAGGTTTTTTATTGTACTGTTGGCAGTGCTCTTTTTCTTTTCTTTTCTTCTTTCCTTTTTTCTTTGGTTTAATCTCGTCTGTCACTGTTTTTGATTTCTGTTCCCTGTGCCTTGTACATAAGTTTATCTGACTTGGGGAGTGGGAGGAGGGGGAGTACAGAAATGGTGGAAAATGTTTTAATCTAAACAATTAATGGAAAACCCTGCTGAACCCAACTAACCAAAGCAGAAAGAATTCAAGCAATGATACTCATTACTGCATTTTTACCTGAAATACCTGAGCAGTTCTATTTTTTCTTGTTTTTGCCTCAATATATTTAATCATAAAGTGTTGTAGAGGAGTTGTCTCTGTCTTAGGTTTCTGATTAGAACTAACTACTGTATGCTTTCTGCTTCTTTCAGGTAGGTAGCAAATTCTGTTTTTCCAACACGGACCCTTCTCTGTTATGGGAGAGATGTCTACATTAAATATTGTGGTGTAAAAGCATTCTTTCCACCCAAACATTTAAATGTTTGAACTTAGAATTGCTCTTCTTTATTTTTCTAACTGAATTAGGAAGGATTTGGCCAGAAATGGCCCTAAGAGTTTAACATCTCATAACTCAAGTTGCCTCAAAAGTGTTGGGCTTGGTCATTAAGAAAAAAGGTTATGATCACAGTAAAGCCACCAGCACAACAATGTTCATTGCAGCGCAATTTGTCATAGCGAGAATCTGGAACCAACCCAGATGCCCCTCCGTAGACGAATGGATCAGGAAAATGTGGTACATATACACAATGGAATTTTATGCCTCTATCAGAAAGAATGACATTGCCCCATTTGTAAGGAAATGGAAGGACTTGGAAAAAATTATACTAAGTGAAGTGAGCCAGACCCAAAGAAACATGGACACTATGGTCTCCCTTATTGGGAATAATTAGCACAGGTTTAGGCAAGTCACAGCAGAGGATCACAAGAGCCCAATAGCTATACCCTTATGATCACATAAGATGATGCTAAGTGAAATGAACTCCATTTTATGGAAATGATTGTTATATCACAGTTGTAACTACTTTCAACATCCATGTGTATCTGTAGTATCTACCATTGATGATGTTCTTGTATCACCTTCTTGTGATTGTATCTACACTATCTCTGTAATCTTATCTGAGTGTATTGGAAACCATGCATACTGATATTAGAATTAGGAAATTGAAAGGGAATACCAAAATTGAGAGACAAAGGGTAAAATAAGAGAAACAACAACAAAAGCAATACTTGCAAAACTGTTTGGTGTAAGTGAACTGAACACCTCAGGGGGGGAAAGGGGGAGGGGGGGTATGAGGGACAAGGTAACAAACAGTACAAGAAATGTATCCAATGCCTAACGTATGAAACTGTAATCTCTCTGTACATCAGTTTTATAATAAAAACTTAAAAATAAATAAATAAATAAAATAAAAACTTCAAAAAAAAAGAAAAAAGGTTATGAGAGTATCCTGAAGTCCTTTTAGAGATCAGAAGTAACCACCATGTGAAGTGTGTGTTCAATCTCATACTGGCCTGTTATTGCCTTTTGGGGAAAAACAGCTTAATAAAGTTTACCTTTCATATTAGACACTATGTAGCAAACAAACTGTACATCTTATGGGCGGAGATGGGAGAGAAAAACCAAGAGAGAGCAACAGAAGGGGAGACATGATTCAAGAAGAATTATACTTGTATTCATTACCTGACTCATCTGTATATCAATTCTACAACAACAATATTTAAAAAGAAAAAAGAAGACATACCACACCAAAAAAGAAAAGAAAGTTTTACCTTTCTTCCCTCTTTATCTTTCTGAGGGTGATATAGTTTAGCTATTGCCTAGTGCCATTTTTATTTTTGCTTTTTTTGTTTGTAATCTAGAATGACTGACAAGATGGGGGATAGGTGACTGAGAAGTGGACTTGATAATTAAATAACGTGTGGGGAAGACTCTTTTTTTTTCCAGCTGTGGGGCATGAACTCAGGGCCTGGGTGCTGTTCCTGATCCTCTTTATGCTCAATGCTAGTGCTCTACCACTTTGAGCCACAGTGCCACTTCTGGTTTTTGAGTGGTTAATTGGAGATAAGAGTCTCACAAGGACTTTTCTTTTGTTATTGTCAAAGTGATATACGGAGAGGTTACAGTTTCATACATTAGGCCTTGGGTACATTTCTTGTACTATTTGTTACCTCCTCCCTCATTCCCCCCTCCCCCTTCCCTTTCCCTCTCCCCCTATGAGTTGTTCAGTTGGTTTACACCAAATGGTTTTGCAAGTATTGCTTTTGGAGTTGTTTGTCTTTTTATCCTTTGTCTCTCGATTTTGATATTCTCTTTCACTTCCCTAATTCTAATACCAGTATATACAGTATCCAGTGTACTCAGATGAGATACAGTGATAGTGCAGGTACAACCACAGGGACTTTTCTACCTGGGTGATTTGAACTGTGATCCTCTGATCTTAGCCTCCTAAGTAGTTAGGATTACAGACATGAGCCACCAGCACCTGGCAGAAGACACACTTTTAGTGTCACCATTGTCAGTAGCAATGTAAGAAGTTATACTCAATGTTAATGTCATCTTGGGTTTCTTTTCATCAAGTTTGGTCATTTCAAGAGCAAAGCTCATAATTCCATGACCAATAATGGTTTCCAACAATCTGTTGGTAATGCTGATGATGAACTATAACTCAGAGGCTGGTTGGGGAGAAGTATGACACTGTATTTTCACTTGCTCACAGACATTTTATATTTGTGATGATCCAATGTCAGCATTTTAATTGTGTCTAAAAGTTGCTATATCTGGGGAAATGTTTCTGCTGTCATTTGGGGAAGGAGAGGTAAACCCACCTTTTTGTCTAGAGGTTGGCAGAAAAAAAATGAAGGAAAACAGCTCTTTTAAGTGCCATTGGAAGAAGAAAAAAAATGAGCCATTTTACTCATTCCCATTTCTGAAGGTTATTTTCATCTGAAAAATAAAAAAGGATACTTGAGAGGTTGAAATGGACTGTTGCTACAACCACAACTCACATGGCGAAAGGAAGTAATAGGCAGTTATTTCTGTAGGTGCTTCTCAGAAGAAAAGCTAGGCTGGACTGCGTCAGCTTTCCTTAGATAAAATGAAGACCTGAACAGTTATTCAATGAATGGCAAACACTGTCAAAAGCCAGCCATGACTTGGGCCCTGAAGTACTGAGAAGGACTTTTCAGAGTGAAAATGGCTAGCAATCTCTCTTCCTTGGGGATGAAAATATGGTTTCATGATTTCTTTTAAAAGGCAAACCATATAGAAGCAAAACAAAGAATTGATTTCAGTCTTTCAATTCCACCGTTATTGAACGCCTACTAGGTGTAAGCCAGGTGGTGGTTCAGTACTGTGTAGAGAGTGAGGGCCCTATCCTTTTTTCTCCACTGCCTAGGTATACCCCTGAGTATTCTCCCTGTCATTTCTCTGTGTTGACATACCTAGATTCATGGGTACTTTTGTAACAAAATGGCCTCTTATTAGTGGAGCAATTTTGCAGCAGAATGTGAGCTTCTCACAGATGATCATTCAGAATTCTAGCAACCGTTGATTGGACCCTGATGAAATAGATGTTTCTGTGGTCAGACCTTGTGAAGGACAAATTGTATTGGGCTTATTTTAAGAGAGCTGTTCCCTCTCCCTCAGCATACACTAGAAGAAAAAAATTACAAGAATCTTCCAGCCAGGGTCTCCCTGGAGATTTTTTTTTTTTTTTTTTTTTTTTTTTTTTTTTTTTTGGCCAGTCCTGGGCCTTGGACTCAGGGCCTGAGCACTGTCCCTGGCTTCTTCCCGCTCAAGGCTAGCACTCTGCCACTTGAGCCACAGCGCCACTTCTGGCCGTTTTCTGTATATGTGGTGCTGGGGAATCGAACCTAGGGCCTCGTGTATCCGAGGCAGGCACTCTTGCCACTAGGCTATATCCCCAGCCCTGGAGATTTTTTTTTTTAAACTCTTAAATGAATCCCCACTGAGCATCTGGCGTCCAACTGTGGTTTGGTTTTCCTAGTGCCTTCTTCTGAATTTCTGCTCCACAAATTGTGATTTTCTGTATCTGCCTGTCTCTGCAGTTTCTGAAACAGTGGTTTGCCCTCTGACCCTGCTTCTGCTACATCTAAGAAAAGTTGGCTTCCAGTTTGTTCATGGTTTTTCTTAATATTTAGCTGAGAATGCCAGCTTCAAACTCCTGACACACTAGACTAGAATGAAGTACTTGTTTAACATGGGGTTTTCAATTTGTGTGTGTGTGTGTGTGTGTGTGTGTGTGTGTGTGTGTGTATTATGTGCCTATATATGTGTATATAGTGCCCTGACATCTAGAACCCATTACCTTCTGTAGTTGATTGACTAATGCAGATCAAAGATTACAGGAAACACTGGCTGATGTTCTCAGCTAACTTTCCTTATGGTAAGGGCACACTCTACTCTGCCCAGCATCAAAGAGTTTACCTATTTTACTATATCCCCACCAACACTACTACAGAGCTATACCTTTGTCAATTGGATAAACAAAAAAGTGCTATCTTATAGCTTTACTTGTATTTCTTTGATTACACATGATTCCAACTGCCTTTGAAAGTCTATTTAATGTCTTCTTGGATTTCTTCTTTTACTAATTACTTTTGCATATTTCAGCTATGTTTAGATCATGATACTTTTTTGTTGTTTTATTTGTTTGTTTGCTTGCTTGCTTATGCAGGCACTGGGGCTTGAACTTGGAGCCTCTTGCTCTCCCTTAGATTATATCTTTCTTTTTATAAATTAAAAAAAAATCATCTTTAACCAGTTGTACAAAGAGATTTCAGTTCAATATTTCAGTTTGTAAGTACAATGCATCTTGACCAATGTCACTCCTTTCCTAATTCTGCCCTCACAGGAGGCATTCCACCACTTCAGCCACACTTCTACTTCCAGCATTTTGCTTAATTGGAGATAAATGCTTATCCAGTTTGTCTACCTTGATGGCTTCAAACCATGATCCTCAGATCTTATCTTTCTGAGTAACTAAGATTACAAGTGTGAGCTATCAGCTCATAGCAATACTCGTCTATTTCCTTTAATTTATAAGAAAGGTTGTTTTTAAAGATAATATGTTTTGTGTATTTTATAAGTGTTTTTCTTATAGATATGTTGCTTAGGTTCAACTTCAGTTAAAATAAGACTTTTTTAATATTATGTTTTTAATGTCTTCTGTAATAAAATGTATCTACCTTTATCTTTACATTTCTGTTTGGTGCTTGCTATATTGCTGACAAAGATTTTCCTCATTCCTGGACTATTTAGTCAATGTTTTTACTCAGCCCATGATTTTTGCTTAGCTACATTTTCTTCTCATCTTTAAAATATGCATTCTTTGGTTCACCTGGAATTTATGTTGGTGGAAAGCCTAAAATTGAGGTCAAGCTTGATTTGTAGCCAGTGGCTAACCAGCCATACAAACACTTAGGAAATGCTTTTTCTTCCCCGCACTGATTTATAATGCTACCTTTGTCCCCTGCTGGGACTTCCTTCTGGTCCCTCTACTTTATGGATTTGCGTGGTTCACACTGTATAATACTATACATTTACTCTCTGGGGGTACACCTCTCTGGGCCCTTCTCTTCTCCAGCTTCTTAGACAGCAGGAGTGCTGTTTTCAGAGTTATTCTTTTAAATAAAAGTTTCAAGGTCACTTCCCCACAAAATAGGAGTTGGCACTATTTTTATTGCTTTCATATATTTACAGCTAAATTTATGTTTTATTTTGTAAATAATTTGAATGGACTCCTTTATGTTTTTTTAAGCTAACTCTCCCACAGTTGTTTATATTCTAACTGGTGATTTAACAGAATGTTTATTGTATGTCTTATTTCTGGCAAATGATTTATTTTTGTCCATCATTGAGGCTTGAACTCACGATCTTTTGCTCAAGGCTAGTACTCTACTAGTTGGAGCCACAATACCACTTTCCATTTTCTTGTAGTTAATTAGAGATGAGTCACAGATGGTCCTTCCTCTGGCTGGCTTTGAACCATGATCTTCAGATCTCAACCTCCTGAGTAGCTAGTATTACAGGCATGAGCCACCAGCACCCAGCTAAGTGGATGATTTTTTAACTCACCGGGTATGTTAGCATATCATTTGAAAATAAAAATTTTTCCTCATTTCTAGTACTTAAATTTTTTTCACTTTTTGTGTTGTTTTAGCCATACCTTTTAAATAATTCTATTTATTATTATTATTTTTTTTTTTTTTGCCAGTCCTGGGCCTTGGACTCAGGGCCTGAGTACTGTCTCTGGCTTCTTTTTTCTCAAGGCTAGCACTCTGCCACTTGAGCCACAGCACCACTTCTGGCTGTTTTCTATATATGTGGTGCTGGGGAATCGAACCCTGGGCTTCATGTATACAAGGCAAGCACTCTTGCCACTAGGCCATATTCCCAGCCAATAATTCTAAATAATTGTAACATCAGTAATACTTTTATCTCATTTGGGGCTTTGCTGGGAATGCTTTTAGTATTTGTTAATTGTAATGATTCAGCTGATACTATGAAATACAGGTTTTTTATTTTTTTAAACAATTGTTATTTTTATTCATTATCTTTAAGTAGTTGTACAAAGGAGTTGCCCTTTAACAAATCAGTTTATGAATACAATGCATCTTGATCAGTGTCACCCCTTTCAACATTCTCACCCACTCCCGCAACCCACACTTTCCCGTTTGTTGAATTTTGTAGTAAGTACATTGAATTATTGACTGCATTTTTCCCTCTTCTCTTTATTCATCTATGTCTCACTCCTTGGCCCTAGCCCCCATCTAGCAAGCATCCATTTCCTGGTATTCATTTCCTTAGGCTTTGACTTTGCCTTTCTAAGAAATTACACTATTTGAGTTCTCCCTTGGATCTACCATGTGTCATTTCAGTTAACACATTCGTAACCACTTGCTTACCACCCAGTGTGTTTATAGGCTAAATTCTAGTTTCCACACATGAGGAAAAATATGCAACCTTTGTGTCTCTGGGCCTGACTTACTTCACTTAGTCTAATTTTTTCCAAGTCTTTTCATTTCTTTACAAATGGTACAATATCGTTCTTTCTAATCAATGAGTAAAATTTCATTGTGTATATATACCACATCTTTTTGAACCATTTGCCTAAATACATGCTCTTTTACTTTAAGAAATTTTCCTTTTTCTCTATTTTATTCAGTCCATTTTCTCCAATCAGGAATAAATGTTAAATTTCATCAAGTATGTGTTTAAAACAATCATTAACAGACTTCCAAGATTTCTTGCTTTGACTGGTTCATATCGTGAATTATTTACATGGAGTTCCTAATGTGGGGTTATTTTTCTCTGTGCAGTTGAACTAGTTAATTTGCATACTATTTTTTTTTTCTAATTCACTCATGAAACTCTCTTGGCCTGGATCTCATTATAAATTGCAATTGGCAACTTTCTTAATGATGTTTTTGCCTTTTTACCCTACTTAGGTGTTCCAGTTAATTTCTATGACAAATTTGCCTACAAAATTACCTATTTCACATGTTTCTAACCTATTCACATACAGTTCTTAATGTCTGTCTGTTTGTCTCTCCTCCCTCTCTTTTGGGGTCTGAACTCAGGGCCTAGCATTTGCTCAGTTTGCTTGCTGAATCAGCACTCCACCACTTGAGCCACAACTCCAGCCCTTATCTTCAAACCCTCTCCCCTTTGTGTGTGTGTGCTAGTACTGACTTGAACTCAAGGCTTCATGCTCTTCCCTAGCTTATTCACTCAAGGCTGGCACTCTACTACTTTAATTCTAGATTTTTGTTCATTAATTAGAGGTAAGACTCTCACAGACTTTTCTGTCCAGACTGGCATTGAATGTAATCCTCAGGTCTCAGCCTGGATTGCAGGCATGAGCTATAGAACTCAACTTTCTTTCCCATTTTTACCCAATATTATATACTTGCTTATTTCTTGATTACCTTGAGGTTTATATGATTGAATTGGTTTCCTCAAAACAAAACATAATTTATTAGCTTACCTTTTCTTTCTTAATTCATTACATTTTATCTTTAAATCTTTCCCTGACCTGCCATGAACATCTTCCTCTGCACTTCTCATAGCCCCTTCTGTTAAGGGTTTACTTCATTGTTTTCTCTTACTAGGCACCAAAGGCATATCTTCTAAATACATCTCTGACTGTTTTCTACAGGATGTATTAAATAATGAGAGATCCCACAGCAATACTGCTGTGGGATCAAATCATTTAGGGGAATAGAAGGACACAGAACTCTGACCCTAATCTATCCCTTTTCGTCCACCAAGCCCCTGAGAACTGAGTCAGTGCAACCTAATCAAGAAGCTAGACAGTGAGACTGAACTGTACAGAACACATTTTTCCAGCTACAATAGATTGCAGGAGCTTCTGATTAGAACTATGGTGAGGCCTGTTCTATTTTACTTCCACTCAAAGGCAAATCTAAGCCCAGCACAGTATTAGAATTGCAGAATGCATGGCCACAAACCCTGTGAGAAATAGAATCAGAGTTGCAACGATAATCACCTCACACCTCATATAATAATGGATAAAAATGAGTGTAGTCAAAAATAGAAAAGGCAAGTATTGGCAAGAATGTGGAGTGGAGCACACCTCAGTGCACTGTTGGTGTAACATAAATGGGTACATCTCACATGCAAAGCGGTATGAAGGTTCCTTAAAAGGTAATAGTAGAGCTTCCATATTGTTGAGTATATAAAAAAGAATTAAAATCTATATAGTGCAAAGATATCTGTATTCCTGTGTTCTTCGTGTATGGTGGCTTTTCAGCACAATTCTGTGTCCCATGACCTGTACAGAATTATTCACAATTGGGCTGGGATGTAGCTCAGTGGCAAAGCGCTTGCCTAGCAAGTGCAACGTCCTGGGTTCGATCCCCAGTACCAAAAGAGAAAACACAAAAAAATACAGTTAAAAAAAAAAGAATTATTCACAATTGTCAAGATGTACAAACAACCTCTAGTCGGTTAAATAGACCAAGAAAATAAAATGTTCATGTCTACACATATAGATATATTTAGATAGATAGATATATAGGTATGTATAGATTAATATATAAGGGATATATACACATATCTATATATGTACATATATGTGTATATGATTGTTATTCAATCTTTTTAGGGAACAACGTGGGTAAACCTGGAGGACATTATGATGACCCAAATAAGCCAAATATAAAAGCCAAACACTGCATGGTCTCACTTATGTGTGGAACCAATTAATGTCATGCTCATAAAAGCAGAGGGTAGAATAGTGGCCACCAGGGGCTGGGAGGAGGGAAAAATGAGGAGATGATGATCAAAGGGTAGAAAGTTTCCATACAAAATGAATAATGCTGAAGCTCTAATGTGCAGCATGGTGCTGTGGGTAATTGTGTTGCATTGGGTATTAAAATTTTACAAAGAGAGTAGACCTTAAATGCTCTCACCACACACACACACACACAAACACACACACGTGCACACACACATAGGCACACACACATACACAAACACAAGTAACTGTGGTGTGTGATGTTGTGTGAATTACCTTGATTCTGGTAATCACTTCACCATGCTCACGTATATCAAAACGTAAAAACACTTTAAATATATATTATTTGCCAGTGATACCTCTGTAAACTGGAAAAAGTATACAGACTCTCTCAAGCTAAACAAAATATATTTGGTCCAGAATTTTCACGAGTTGGGGAGGAGAGCGCAAAGGTGGGGAGGGGGGAGTCTGTGTACCACTGGCGCCTGCTCTGTAGCCTGCAAGTCTGGATTCACTGTGACACCAACTCCATGATTAGTGCTGGTTTTCAGCTATAAGTACACAATGTATCCGCTCCTTCTATTAAGTCACTTCAATGAGATTCAGCACATGCTTATAAAGAATCTACTCCAGGGTAGTACTCTGTTGGATGCTATGCGAGATTTGATCTCAATGACCAGTGATTCATGATTTGGTAGGAGGAGCAGAATGAACAGAAGAAAGATAGAATGGAGCACACATTTGCACATACGTGGGGAAAAGTATTTCTGATACATATTAGAAATGAAGATGAGACAATAATGTGGGTTGCTTTTTCTATTTTATTCTGCCCATGAAGTTGCTTTTATTCTACCCGGATGCCTTCGGTTCTGTGCTGTTCTTCCTGTGCCCTCCTACCTGACAACAGAGGAGCAATTTTCTGCAATATTTGGGGTAGTCCATGAGTCAGGCCAGTTGTTGGATTCAGAGAGGTAGAATTCACCAGAGTGGACCGACATGGGTAAATTCCAAGATGTTCTCAAAGTTAAGAGGCCTTTGCAGAATCACTGAGAACCTGAAGGGAAAAAAATCTGTAGGATTTGTTCTCATAAAAATAAAAAGTACTGGGCTGGGGATATGGCCTAGTGGCAAGAGTGCCTGCCTCATATACATGAGGCCCTGGGTTCGATTCCCCAGCACCACATATACAGAAAATGGCCAGAAGTGGCGCTGTGGCTCAAGTGGCAGAGTGCTAGCCTTGAGCAAAAAGAAGCCAGGGACAGTGCTCAGGCCCTGAGTTGAAGGCCCAGGACTGGCCAAAAAAATAAATAAATAAATAAAAAATAAAAAGTACTCACTCATTCTGAATTACTTTTTCCAGATGTGTCCACAGTGTGATGCCTCCTAGGGCAAGGAATTGCTGAAATCAGTGTAAGATAAACACTTTAGAAAATAGGTTTTTAGGTGGGTAATGGTGGCTCACACTTGTAATTCTAGATACTCAGGGGGCAGAAATCAGAGAACTGAGTTTTCAAGCCAGCCCAGACAGAAATGTCTGTGAGACCTTTACCTCCAATTGACTAGCAAAAGTCCCAAACTGGAGGTGTGGTTCAAGTGGTAGAGTGCCAGCCTTGAACAAAAGAGCTAAGAGACAGCAACCAAGCTCTGACATCCAAGCCCCAATACTGACAAAAGAAAGGAGGGGTAGAGAGGGAGGAAGGAAAGGAAGGAAAAAGAAAGGGAAAGGGAAAATAAGTTTTAGTTCGTATAACCTAAAAAAATAAAATATTAATTTTTCCTCTATGGGATTCTCAATATGCCATAAAATTTCCAGTGCATTATCCTTGCTAGGTGACTTGGTTCTGGGTGATCTTGTAAGGTGTTGTATGATTCACTTCATAAATGGTGGGATCATGTGGGACAGTCTTAGGGAATAAATGCAATGTTATGAGATTATTTTTGCTGATCTACATTTTTTTAATCTCATATCTATTCCTTTACATTTTCTTGCTTTCATTTTGAGAGGTCAGTAGGTAGACCATTTTATGATCACCTGTATAGAAGATCCAAACTCACAAAAAAAGAAAAATTGCAATTCTTTTTCTATTATCTTTAAGTTATTGTACAAAGGGTTACAATATAATTCTTCTCAATAAAAAAATGCCCCATTCTTCCTTTCTCTGCTCTTTTCTGTTTCTTTAATATCATTACACGTCTGTTTTTATATTCTCAGTTATTGACATAAAAGAGAATGAAGACTTAAGTATGGTTTACATTTAATATAAATCAAATACTGATTACCCCAAGTGTAAAGGTAGAAAAAGGAAAGACCCTTTGGTAGAGCTAAAAGAGCCCCATACCCAGGTTCAAGTGTCTCCAGTTTGTTCCAGTTTGGGGCCCAGCCACTTTCTGTACAATCTTCAACAAGCCACTTGTATCTGTCAGTTTTCTTTCCTGGAACAAATCAGAATAATGCTATGAAGACTTTAAATGAAAAATCAAAGGCCTAGCTTAGTGTTACATGCCTCCTCCCACTCCTATGTCTCTGTATTTTCCTTTCCTAGCAGTTATCTCCTCTGTAGATATGTGTGTGTGCCTTCTCACTTTATAGGGACAGAATCTCAGATATCTGAGCACCATACTTGCCTTTCTCTAGTCAAATCTTTCATGCTTCTCCAATCACATACCAAGGCATTTTCTGGTCCTCCTCCTTCCTCTTGGTAAACTGATCATCTCTGTTACTCCTCAAGTGCCCGCCTGCAATGTCTCAAAAAGCACATTCCATTTGATTGTATTTGCTTTGCTATTTGTTTGGCTCTTTCTTCCTATAGGTCATCAGGCCTTTCTCCAGCTAGGGTTCTGTCTTACCCATCTTAATCTCCTCAGTATCTAGGATGGTGTTAGCCTCTATTCTAGATGCTTAATTTTTGCTTTCTGTGGGTCATTGGGCTTGAATCAGGAACTGGGCACTCACT
Source organism: Perognathus longimembris pacificus (assembly GCF_023159225.1). Taxonomy (NCBI): domain Eukaryota; kingdom Metazoa; phylum Chordata; class Mammalia; order Rodentia; family Heteromyidae; genus Perognathus; species Perognathus longimembris. Next base: position 56,393,020 of record NC_063163.1, on the reverse strand, counting down.
GTCCCTGAGCTTTTTCACTCAAGGCTAGAGCTCTACCACTTTTAACCACAATGCCACTTCCGGTTTTCTGGTAGTTAATTGGAGATAAGAGTCTCTTTTGCCCAGGATGGCTTCAAACCATGATCCTCAGATCTCAGGGTCCTGAGTAGCAAGTATTAAAGGAATAAGTCACTGGCACCTGACAATACCTAATTTTTAAATGATTGAAAAACATGAAAGTCATTGTGGCTAGGCTAGCACAGTAGGTGTTTTGACTTGTGTGTGCCCAGGCACTCTGTCCTGTTAGCCCCAGAACCCACCCACTGCTAGGTGGGCAAGGAAGTGTTAATATAGGTAGGGTACTGAGCATGATACCCTGCCCCAGCAGTGCTCACCACCTCTCCCATTCAGTTTAGCATTTGCCCCAGATGTGACATATTTATATAAAGTGTGCATTATATAACATGTGTTTTAATAACTAGTAAATGATTTTATCTTTGAAATTCATTTTTAATAGAACCATATTAAAATTTACTTCTACACATAATACATAAAACTTTTTATCATTATATGCTTTTCCAGTTTGTTAGCAGAAAGTTTATTTGTGTGAGGAGGACAATTCAATGGCGCTTTTTTTTTGGTAAATTTACTGAGGGGTTTGATCATCACCATATTTAGTATTAGAACATTCTAATTACCCAAAATAAGCCTTCTTTTACAATTCATTCTCATTCTTACCCCCAGGCAGGAATCTACTTTTTGTGCCTAAAAATTTGCTTTTTCTGGAAATTTCATATAAAGGGCACCATTCAGCCTATGTTTTCTTTTGTCTGACTTCTTTCATTAAATAGAATACTTATTTCGTGGCATATCTATGTTGCAGATGTGTTAAGAGTACATTCCTTCTGGTGACAGAACAGTTTTACAAATTGTGGACACTCCATATTTTATCTGTTCACTAGTAACCTTACATTAAAATGTAGAAGCAATCACTTGGTATGAAATATTTTTAATATAATTGTAAAAATATAAGTTAAATTAAAATTGTAAGATATAATTGTATAATTGTGTCATTTTGACATAGAATCTGTTTGGATGACATCATCATCCTGAGGAGAATCTAGCCTGTCTATGGGGGATGGTTACCAGGTCAGAGCGCACATAGGAAGCAAGATAGTTACCAATTCAGAGAGCACATAGAAAGCAATGCAACTTCGGGTTCTGAAACCTGAATCAAATCCCATCCTTGCCTTTGAAGCACTTATAGTCCATTAATAACATCCCTCATTTACTGAGCACACACTATTCCAGTTATGGTTCCATATATGTATATTACACGCATCATCTTTTTAAATTCTCACCATAACAGAAAAGAAGTTAAATATCATTGTCATTACCCAATCACATACAGAATTGGCCTAGTGAGGCTAATCGACATACCCAAGCCACTGGTTCTGGTTCAGGAGAAGGAATGGATGATAGTTAAGTATGACTGATGCTGTAGCTTGCCACTGGAACATCCCACAGAGGCTCATGTATAAAGGGTTGTTTCCTAGTATCCTACTATTGGGAACTGGTAGGAACATGAGGAAGTGGGGCCTACTAAAACAAATTAGGTCATTGGGATTGTGTCCTGGGAATCTGGCCCTCCTTGTCTCTTTCATTTCCCAGCACCATGAGCTGAGTAGCGTTATTCTACTATGATGTACTACTGTCACAAACTGCCTTGGAAAGGTTCAAAAACAACGAGGCCAAGCCAGCATAGGCTAGAACCTCTGAAATGAGGAGCAAAAATAAGCGTTTCTTCTTTTTATTCATTTATTACTTTTTTATTTTAGTTTTTCAAATTTGTTTTTGGTCAGTACTGGAGTTTGAACTCAAGGCTTCATGCTTGCTTCCCTGACTGATGCTCTGCTACTTGAGCCACCTCTCTCGCCTGCCATTTTTTGCTATTTTTTTTTTTTTGCCAGTCCTGGGCTTGAACTCAGGGCCTGAGCACTGTCCCTGGCTTCTTTTTGTTCAAGGCTAGCACTTTGCCACTTGAGCCACAGCGCCACTTCTGGCCATTTTCTATACATGTGGTGCTGGGCAATCGAACCCAGGGCTTCATGTATACGAGGCAAGCACTCTTGCCACTAGGCCATATTCCCAGCCCCGCATTTTTTGCTATTTAATTTTGGAGAGTTTTAAGGACTTCAGGGAACATAACTGAGGCACATTGTATGTATCCATGAAAACAGAATACTAAAGACCAGGTTGACCTCTTGTATTTCACCTTGCATGTGGTTGTGATTACAGATATTCCCCTTGGTGCCCAATTTCATAAAAGTTCTTCGTGAGTCCGTGTGAGAAATGCAGGTGTAGCAAGCTGAGCCCAGTTTTCCTTGCTTGCTGAGCACCCTGGCTGCAATAGATATGCAATTTTCAATGAGTGTGGGTGACTTCTTATAGTTTGGAATATTAAAGTCAGGCAAAAGCAGTACTAAGAGATTCTCCTGGTAGTGGATAGGGGGAAACAGGGAAGGCAGTGGGCAACAGTAAACAGTGAAGCGGGAGGAAATAAAAATACGTTGAAATGTTCAGATCACATGGTAGTGACACTGGCTCTAGAAGTTGTGTTCAGTAGTGCACTACTCTGTACTAAAATACTATGCAGGGATTGTAACAGGAAAAATTAATAGGTTCCATGTCAGCAGGCCTTCCCAATAGCCTGCACCGAACCATTGATCATTATTGAACAATATGCTTCTCATTGACTGGAAAAATGAAGACCTACCTCATGATTGTTGTCTGTTTGGGGAAATCATGCAGACATTCCATCTGGCTCACATGGCTGAATTTCCAATCTGGACCATCTGAAAACATCTCCTACTGACCTCTGAAACACAGAACGTAGAGGGTGAGAACTAAGATGAGTCCCACAGTGAAAATAAATGCCTGCCTTTCTCTCCTCTCTAGTTCTCAGAGGGAAAAAAAACTCTTTAAAAAAAATAGGAAGGTGTTGATGAACTGATTTAAATTCTTAGTGCCTGCTAGCTACTCGAGAGGCTGAGATCTAAGAATCATGGTTTGAAGCCAGCCCAGACATGCAAGTCCATTCAACTCTTATGTCCAGTTAATCAGCAAAAAAGTCATAAGTGCTTTGGCTCCAGTGGTAGAATGCCAGCTTTAAACAAAATATCTAAGGGACAGCAACCAAGCTGGGACATCAAGACCCAGTACAGGCACAAGAAAAAAAGGATTTGGAGAATTGCTTAAGTAGCAGAGAACCTGCCTAGCAAGCATAAGAACCTGAGCTCAAACTCCAGTTCCATTAAAAAAAATTGTTTTGATTATGCTTTCTTTGAAGAATCATTCTGCTCCCTAACCACAAGATTAAGATAGGGCCCTGTTTGTAATAATAATTATAAGATAATTTTTAAAAATAAATGATTATTAAATAATTATTTTTAAATTTTATTTAAATAATTGTACAAAGGGACTGTAATTCAACATGTCAATTTATGTGTACAATGTATCTTCATCAATGTCTCCCTTTTCACCATTCTCCCCATTACCCATCCCCTCAACATAGCTTTTCTCTTTTTCTTTTCTCTTTCTTTTTTCTGTGCTAGTACTGGGGTTTGAACTCAAGACCTGGGCTCTATCCCTTAACATTTACTCAAGGCTAGCACTCTCACATTTGAGCCACAGCTCCACTTCTGGTGTTTTGCTGATTAAATTGGAAGCAAGAGTCTAAGTACTATTCCTATCCATGCTGGCTTTGAACTCAGTCTTCAGATATATTACACTTCTTATTAGCTAGTTCCACAGGCATGAGCCACCGGCAAATGGCCATAATTTCCCTTTATCCAAGTCTTTTGTGGCTTTTTTCCCATAGGCTTTAGCCCATTCATTCAGCCATTCATTCCAGTGATGTGTACCAAATGCCTTCAATGAGCCTGGCTCAGTCCTAGGTGTTCAAATGACATCAAGGAGCAGACAGACAAAACTCAGAGTAGAATTTAGGTGCTATTAGGAGTAAAACCAGTGAATGATTGTAGTCTGATATAAAAGCAGACAGAACTTGAACAAGATTGAGAATCTGCCCAGTGATGAAGTGTGAGGTTAGTGGTAATTATGGCCAACTGAATGAGTTTAAGTGTTACTGTATGTTCTACCTCTTTTTCGTAAATGTCTAGCTCTCTGGTGCTACCATTATCATCTTCCTCGGGCAGAGAAGTTTCTGTTGCATGTGATGCATGAAGGGGCAAATAAATTAGCAACTGAAACCAGCATGGAGACAGAGGCAGGTGGCCTGGCAATGGTCCAGGGCTGTGGGATGGAGAAAGAGAATAGATTTGAGAAATACTTTATGGCCCGGTGTCGGTAGCTCATGCCAATTACCCTAGCTACTGAGCAGGCTGAGATCTGAGGATCATGTTTTGAAGACTACAATCCATGAGGCTCTTGTCTGCAATTAACCAGCAAAAGTCAGAAGTAGGGCTATGGTTCAAGTGGTAGAGGGCCAACCATGAGTAAAAAGCCAAGTGAGAGCATCCATGCTCTGAGTTCCCAAGCTCTGAGTTCAAGCCTCAGTACCAGAACAAAGAGTGGAAGAATAAAAACAGAGAGAAGGAGGGAGAGAAAAGGATGAGGCGGAAGAGGAGGGGGGGAGGAAGGGAAGAATAAGAAGAAAATGAGGAGAGAGAAAGAATGAGGAGAGAGACAGAGACTTTATGCAAGGTTAGGTAAGTATTTGACAATCAAGTCAAGTTGATAACAGGACAGGATTGAGTCTCACTATCATTGATCTTCCTGACTTAGAAAATCAGTGCTGCTGCCACCTATCCACTGGCTGCTGCACGGGGGAAGCCAGATGGTGGACAGCACTTGGCATTCTCCATGCTTCGTTTGTGTGCGCAGCAGGATTTCCTTTCTGAATAAACATCCCATGGGTGTGCTGGAAGAATTTCCAAGTCCTGTCTCAGTTTGGATGTAAGTGCCTGTCTCATCTCCCAAATCTCTGATACACTTAGCTTTCTCTGTTTGCACCAGCGATTCCTTCTCAGGACAAGAAAATAGGGGAGCACTTCACAGAAACAGGAAAACACTGCCAGCTCACATTACCTCCACCTCATCTCCTTCCGCAGCTTTACAATTTGGTGAGCTCTCAATATAGGAAGGCATAGCTGCCAGCCAACTCCATACAAGGACAATTCTTCCTCTCCCTCCCCCTCCTTGATTCCCCCATCCTCCTCCCTTTCCACCTCCTTCCCCTCTTCTTCCTTCTCTTCTCTTCCTCCTCCCCTCCTTTTTCTTTTTCTTCTCTATCTTCCTCATCCTCCTTCTCTCCCTTCCTTTTCCTTCTTTGCCCCTCCTCCTCTTTCTTGTCCTTCCTCCTCCCCTTTATCTTCTTTCTTCCTCCTCTTCTCTAATTCTCTCTCCTATTCTACCTTTTTCTTCTTTCTTCTCCCTCCTCCTCCTCCTCATTCTTTTCCACCTCCTCCCCATCTCTCCTCTCTTCTTTCTTCCCCTTCCTTCTTCCCCTCCTTTTCCCCCTCCTCTCCATCTCTCTCTTCCTCCTTATTTCAAAGTCATAATGCCCATCCATGCTATTACTTTTTGAAAAGTTGCTTCCCTGAGTTGCCTGAATGAACTGTGCCTTATGAATTTTTTTTTCCTGAAAGATTCAAAGTGCTGAGAATTCCCTAGTGCACAAGGGCTGATTGTCCCCTAGTGCACAGATGCTGAGTGTCTCCTAGTGTATAGGTGCTAGATTGTCCCCTAGTGCACAGGTGCTGAGTGTCCCCTAGTACACAAGCAAAATGGCTTTCTCCTGTGGTGCACACCCACTCCAGCAGTAAGTAGCTTGCAGGTGAGTGTCCTCCAGGCCCGGCTGCCATCGTGCATGCCATAGCACTGAAGCTATATGTCAGTGAACTAACTGGCTTACCCTGGCTGCAGGGCTGTGTGCCTGAGGTTGTGAAACAAGTAAAAACACAAGAGTTCATGTGATCAACCTTAGAGCTTTTCCATTTCAGACAACACTAGTTGAGTTTCCCATCTCTCGGTTACTGTTATCCCCAAATGGAAATTCTGAACATTTACCTACAAAATGAAGGATCTCCTGATTCTTCTGATTCTTAATCTCTTTCGACCTTTTAATATAATTGTTTACAGTAATTTTATATTTGTCCAGAAAATAAAATTTAAGAATGACATAACATGGTAATAAACCGAGGACCAACTTTTGTCATTGTCCGTCTTCCTCTTTGGGATGCACTCTATCGGATCCAGTTGAGTTAGGCAGGTGAGGAGAGCATGCTTCTGTGGTTTGAGGCTAATACCCATTGTCTGCAGGGGCGAGCAGCATGGGGGCAGGGAGAGGCAGAGACACATGGAATGGAGAGTCGTGGGAACTCTGGGGGAGCCACAGTGATCTCAACAGGGCAATGCAAAGTGGAGTCCAGATACTATCTTGTCGGAAAACACAGAAGCAGCCCCGGGCATCTGGGCCAGTTCCATGAGTATCTGGAGTCAGACAGACTTGAGCTCAAATCCTGACTTCGAACTTCCTGCCTTTCTCTGATTCAAATCACTCATCCTCATACCTGCTTCTATAAAAGAAGACTATCACACCAATTGCTGGAGTGTTTAATCAAAGTATTTAATAGGCAGCAGGACTTCAGGCAATGTTAATTCCTGTTTCTTCTGGGCTTGGACAACAGGAAGGCATTATATCAGAGGCCTTGTTCTAGAAGTATTAGCATAATATCAAAACAATAAGGTTTTTTTAAGTACTGAGTTATGTTCAGTTGGTGGCTCATTGCCTGCAATCCTACCTACTCAGGAGGCTGAGAACTGAAGATTGAGGTTTGAGGCCAACTCAGGCAGGAAAGTACATGGGGCCAGTAAAAAGCCAGTATATATGTGTATATATGTGTATATGTATGTGTGTGTGTTTGTGTGTGTATGTATATGTGTATATATACAAATATATATGTGTATATGCATGGATGGATATGTACAGTGCCAGCACTGGAGGTTAAACCCAAAGCCCTTCGTTCTTTCACTCAGGGTTGGCACTCTCCCACATGAGCCACACCTCCACTTTTAGATTTTTTTGCTGGTTAATTGGAGGTAAGAGTCTCAGATTTTGCTTTCCTGGGCTGGCTTTGAGCTCAGTCATCAGATCCCAACCTCCTGAGTAGCTAGGACTACATGTATGCAGTACTGTTTGGAAGTAGTAGAAACTTTAAGGGGTACAGCTGATGGGAGGTCTTTGGTCATTGTGAGTGTATGCGCAAAGGAGACTGGAAGACTCTGGGCTCTTCTTCTGTTTTGTTGTACTCACTGACGTCTTCCAGCACGGACCAAAGCAAGGGCGCCCATCATCATCCACGAAAGCCTCAAGAACTCAGTTCCGAAGTAAACCTTTTGTTTTTATAATTTGGTTTATTCAGATATCTGTCCCAACAATGGAAAGCTGACTAGTGCAGTAACCATACTGAAGAGCTGCAATATCTGGATCAGATCCTTCGTCTCTCTGGTCCCCACAAATGAGTCCATAAACACAGCAGGAGAAGTAAAATGGCAAATGTATTGAAGAAAAAGATGAGCAGAGCTCATGTTAGACAGAAAAGGTAACAAGGGAGGAACATTACATAGGGTACATGCTGCAGGAGTTAATAAGGTGTCTTTAGGAGATAGCTACATGACTCTAAAGACCCTGAGCCACAGCCCATGAACCAGATCAGTCCCCACACCTAATCAGAGGCTTCATGGATCTTTCAGTCTCTCAGAGTGAATGTCCATTCTGGCACACACCTTTGGGGTCCAGTCAGTGCACTGTTCAGGTGCATATCTTCCAGAGGCAACAGAACACCAACGCCCAGGGACCTGCATGTGCTGCTTCTCAAGGCCATGGTAATAGGATGTTGTTGACTGGACTGCTCAAGGCCATGATGAGGGATGCAGAACATCTATGGGATACCTAACCAGGTTCTTATTCTGTTCTCAAGAACATTCACTTCACTATTGTGTATCAGAAGCTCTTATAGTGGCTTCATCCAGGCTGCTTTAATTTTTACCTGAATCTAACAAATTAGAAATTTTTGATTCAGAAAAAAAGAGAAATTTCTCTGATGCCCTCATATCAAACACATGGTAAAACTATATTTTTGGGCGAATGTAAATTGCACAAGGGTTAGGTAGCCTCAAAAGTCCAGGGAAGAGCTGGAAGCTGGTGGCTCACACCTGTAACCCTGGGTACCCAGGTAGCTGAGATGTGAGGATCCTAGGTCAAAGCCAGCCTGGATAGGAAAGGCCATGAGACTCTTATCTCCAATCAACCCCCAAAAACTTAGAAATGGCACTGTGGCTCAAAGTGGTAGAGCACTAGCCTTGAGCACAAAAGCTCAGGGACAGTGCCCAAGCCCTGAGTTCAAGCCCCAAGACTGACAAAAAAACAACAACCCCAAAACCAACAACAAATTGTCCGTGGCAGCTGGAACACAGTGGGTTTGGATGTTCTTAGACTGCCCTTTCTCTGGGGCAATATCTTATTCCCCCAGGCCCACCTGTACCCCTCTACCTCTACCACATTGGGCCAATGCGGGTAATGCCTACCTGTCTGATGTACTAGTAATCTCTATGAGTTTCTCTTGCCAACTAGTAAGTCTCCACAAGCCTAACTACCTAAAACAACTATTTGTCAGCTCACATATACCAGAAGTGAGCTTGTGTAATTAGGTCAGACCCACCCAGAACATTCCCTTTGCTTAAATTCAGTTGTGCCACAGGGCATAACCTAATCATCAAAAAAATACATTCTAAGAGAAACCACGCAACTTAAGTTTCTTTGGGTCTGGCTTAATTGGCTTAATATAATTTCTTCCAAATCTTTCCATTTCCTTATGAATGATACAATATTATTCCTTCTGATGGATGAGTAGAATTCCATCGTGTTTATATACCACATTTTCTTGATCTGCTCATACACTGCAAGGCATCTGGGTTGATTCCATATCTTCTCTCTGGTAAACCAACTTGTGGGTGGAGACAAGAGGGAGAAACTGGGAGAGATCAAGGAAAGGGGTGATATTGTTCAAAAAGAAAAGTACTCTGAATCTGACTTATAGAACTGTAATCCCTCTGTATATCACCTATACAATAACAACAACAAAAGTTCAACTGTCACCACTGGGACATTGTATAGAAAGTATGCGCTAGGGGGCACTGCTGTGGGGCCTTCATGTGTGCTCGGCACAGCTCCTTTTTTTCCAAGTAAATCTCTTCCTCCTTGGAGTGGCCCTGATTTTTGCCTAACATTTCACCAAAAGTCTCAAAGATGGAGACTTTAGCAGATGTTGCATTTCATAAATATTGCAAGAAACAATTTATTCCACTTCTGCCCAAGCCTGAGGCTGCAAACCAGCCTGCTCCTTCCTTTCTGGGCATTTCCTTTCAGCATCTTCTCATTCAAGGTGAGTAACAAAGAAGTGCCACCTCCTCAGGTTCCACTACTGATAAAAATGCTTTCATTGATAATTAATATATGTGTTAAGTCCAAAGATAAATAAAAGTTATACTTATTTTTCCAGACATTCTTGATTTTAAAATTTTTATTGTTATTATAGAGGTAGTGTATAGAGGGGTTACAATGATATTAGTCCGGTCATGAGTACATTTCTTTTTGGACAATGTCACCCCTTCCCTTGCTCTTTCCCAGTTTCTTGATTCTTTTTATTTATTTTTTCTTTATTGTCAAAGTGAAGTACAGAGGAGTTACAGTTTCATTCTTGATTCAAAAAAGAATTAAAAAAAAAAAAAGACAACAAAAACAAGAGGTGAAAGAGAAAGCATTAGCTGTCCCTTGCTGGAGTTAGCAGGAGGAGGATGGGATAAGAATGGGGAGAAGGAAGATAGCGAGCGGGACCAAGAGAAGACGGTGGAGGAGCGGCTGAGCCCTTGCAGCGCTCCCTCCGATATCATAGCTTTATCACCTCATAGAAACTCTTTCTCCGAGAAAGACAGCCAAAGTAATTTCTAACAGTACAGGGATTCTGAACAGGAAGGAAAAATCGACTTTGCTGGTCTGAAAGCACATAATTCAGCTCCGAGCGGCGTCCCGCCGCCGCGCCGCGCCAGCGCCGGCTCCGGCACAGTGCCGGGCACAGCCTCCCCCGCCCCCGCACTCCGCACAGCTAAAGTGTTAAATACTCCAGACGGCAGCCGAGCACGGAGGACCTCACATCGCAGAGACAGCGTGAGTACCCCCAAAATTTATCATCACTTGTGCCCACAGTCCAGCTTCTGGAAGGCATCCCTGTCCCCACCGCCAGAGCAAAGCGCCATCTTTGACACTGGCATAGGGTCAGACCAGACTGGAACTGAAGCGGGCCTGGGGAAAGTGAGGTCAAAAAAGCCATCTTTGAAAAGGGCAGGAGGGGCAGAATCAGTGAGAACCAGCCCAGCCCAGAAGAACGCCCCCTGCCCCCCTGCCCTGGCGGGAGGCGAGTCCGGGGCTTAGCCAGAGATGCCCCGCCCTGCCCGCCGGAACTTCTAAACTTAAAGCAAAAGCTGCGAGCAGCTACCAGGGGCACGGAAACAACAGACGGAGGAACAAACAGTTCCAGGGACAGCTAAACGGTCCCATCACAGAGGAAGCTAATTCCCAGCCCAAAACGGAGCTGTATTCCATAGCTACATATGCCACAGAGGCCGCCTCCCTCAGGCAAGCAACGCTCAGCGGAGCAAAACAGCCCAGAGGCGCCCCACCCTGCTGTGGTCACAGCGTAGTCAAGACCAGGCATCAAAGGCAGCGGCCCCACAGCAGACAGAGGAGCCACAGTTCCTGAGACTGCTCACGTCCCCATCGACAGAGGACGCCCAAGGCCTGCCTGCAAGCTGTGGGAATCTCAGAGACCCACGATTGCACCAACAGGGGAGAAGGTCAGAACAGAACCACCCCTTGCCAACTGAAATCAAGTCAAACCAGCCAATCAGGAAAATAGACTGCAGTCCATTGCAGGGAAATCAGAGACTGGTTTCTTTTTCTTTTCAAACATTTTTTTTTTATAAACTTTTCTTTTAAATTTTCTTTTTAATTTTTTCACACCTGAAACATCATTGGCTGGTTATTTTTTTTTTTTTTTGGTTTGTTTGTTTTTTGTTTGTTTTCCATTTTTATTGGTTTGTTTTATCAAGTTTTTTTTTGTGTTTGTTTATTTGTTAGGGTTGTTCTTTTTCTGTTATTTTCCTTTTTATCTACTTATGCTTCCTTTTTAAATAATTTTTCTCTGTTTTGTGTTTCTGTCTTCCAGTATTTTTACTTCATTTCTCTCAATGCGTCCTCTTCCTTTAAAAATTACTTTCCTATAAATAACACCTACACCCTTTTCTGCTAACTCTCCAGTGTCTGTCATTTTATCAATGTTCTTTCTACTGATTCTACTCTTCTCCACATTTCCACGTCACTGAAACTAAACCAAAATCACCCCCCCCAATACACTTTACTCTATTCTCTTTACTACCTCCAACTTACCCGCCTGACTTACTGCCTGGACCTCCAGGTTCCATTGACTCCTGGTTATTGGATAGAGGGTATCCCAGCTTAATACGAGTGAATCAAAGGGGTTCATAGAGAAAACCAGTCCTAAAAGAACTTAATATAAAAACAAGAATTGCATATAGGGTTGTAACAGTAAATAAGTAACTACTGAATACAGGGCCCAGGATCGGAGGTTATATTGAAATTGTATTCTTTAGGAACACCAAATCTAACTTTATAGACAGGTATACAAGGTATCTGTATATAATTGTGAAATTGTAAGATTTACACAACAGTGCTTGGTAAGGGCTGCTTTGGGTCTTAAACAGTGCTCACAGGTGCTGGTAGACTGGCATTCCCAATTCAAATGGGCAGAAGAAACACAAGAAAGATGGCAAATAATGAAGTCTTATCCCCCACTCAAAACAAGCAGGAAGCAGAACAGTCAATCAAAAACATAGAAGAAAACCCCCAAAATGCTCTACAAAGTTTACTGATAAACATGATAAATGAAAAGTTTGAATCTCTTCAGTCAATTATGTTAGAGCGTGAGGAGGCAAAGCAAAAATTAATGGAGAATTTCATGGCATCCACAAATAGAAAGATAAGTGAGCTTCAAGAGTCAAATGAAAAGATAGCTACCCAACTTAAAGATTTGAGAGACAACACTCAAAACCAAAGTAATGAAGTTAATGAAGTAAAGAAGTCCATACAGGACCTAAGAAATGACATGGAAATCATCAGGAAAGACCAGTCAGAAGGAAAAGAGATTCGAAATCAAGTTGCTAGCCTACAGTCCCGACTAACTGAAGCAGAGGATCGAATCTCAGGAGCTGAAGATTCCTTAGACTCTATGGAGAAAGATCAAAAATCAATACAAATCCAGTCCAAGCAACAAAACAGATCGCTACAGGAGATTCAAGACACAATCAGGAAGCCCAATTTAAGGATAATAGGTATTGAGGAAAACTTGGAGAAAGAGGTTAATGGGATAGGCAACCTATTTAACAGAATACTAGCTGAGAACTTCCCAAACATCCAGAAGGAAAGGCCTATACAGGTACAAGAAGCATTTAGAACCCCAAATCGACCTGACCAGAATAGGACTTCCCACCGACACATTGTGATCAAAACAGCTTCAGCAGAGTGCAAGGAAAAAATACTCAAAGCTGTTAGGGCAAAGAAAACAATCACATATAAAGGAAAAGCAATCAGAATTACCCCAGACTTCTCAGCAGAGACCATGAAAGCAAGGAGAGCCTGGAATGAAGTATACCAAACTCTAAATAAAAATAACTACCAACCAAGAATTCTGTACCCCGCCAAACTCTCCTTCATAGCCGAAGGTCAAATAAAAGTCTTCCACAATAAGGAAAAACTGAAACAATATATCTCCACCAAACCAGCTTTACACAAAATCCTTAAAGATGTACTCTACAGGGAAAATAATCAAGATCCCAACACAGACAGAGAAATGAACCCTAATTAGTAAACACTAGATCAAGAAATGGGAAGACACACCTTTAAACAAGATAGTGATAATGAAAAGAACAAACGATCACCACTCAATCCTAACTGTCAACATTAATGGACTTAATTCTCCAATCAAACGACATAGGCTCATAACTTGGATCAAAAATCAAGATCCATCTTTCTGCTGCCTCCAAGAGACACATCTATCCAGCAAAAGTAAACATCTTCTAAAAGTGAAAGGCTGGAAACAAATCTATCAAGCAAATGGCCCCCATAAGCAGGCTGGAGTTGCAATCCTAGTATCAGACAAAATTGACTTCAAATTAAAAAAGGTAAGAAGAGACAAAGAAGGTTACTACATACTAGTAAAAGGATCTCTCCAACAGGAAGAAATAACCATCCTAAATATCTACACACCAAATGCAGGAGCACCCAACTTCATCAAACAAACACTATTGGCTCTAAAAACATTCATAGACCCAAACACAATGATAGTGGGGGACTTTAACACTCCACTATCACCACTGGACAGATCAACACGCCAAAAACTGAACAAAGAAACCACAGAACTAAACAATTGCATAGACCAACTAGACTTAATCGACATCTACAGAATATTCCACCCAGCAAGGACAGAATACACATTCTTTTCGGCAGCACATGGAACATTCTCCAAAATAGATCACATCTTAGGGCACAAAGAAAATCTGTACAAATTCAGAAGTATCAAAATCATTCCCTGCATTCTTTCAGACCACAATGGAATAAAATTAGAGCTCAACTCACTCAGCCACCACAGAAAATCCCACAATTCATGGAGACTAAAGAACACACTGCTGAACCATCAGTGGATCATTGAAGAAATTAAAACAGAAATTCAAATGTTTATGGACTTCAACCAAGTTGAGGACACAAAGTACCAGCTCCTTTGGGACACAGCAAAGGCAGTACTCAGAGGAAAATTTATATCTCTGAGTACATACATCAACAAACTGGAGAAACAGCAACTCAGTAATTTAAGAAAGCACCTTAATTTTCTGGAGAGAGAACAGCAAGCCAAACCCCAAGTCAATAGACGGAAGCAAATAATTAGAATCAAATCAGAATTAAATCAATTAGAGACTAAAAAAACCATCGAAAGAATCAACAAAACAAAGAGTTGGTTCTTTGAAAAAATCAACAAGATAGACAGACCCCTGGCAAACCTGACCAAAGAACGAAGGCAGCACACTCAAATAAACAAGATAAGAGATGAAACAGGTAGCATCACCACAGAAATAACCGAAATTCAGAAAATAATAAGGGACTATTTTGCAAACCTTTATGCCAACAAATTCGAGAACTTGGAAGAAATGGATGATTTCCTAGAAAAAATTGATACCCCCAAACTCAACTATGAAGACTTAAACCTTCTAAACAGACCCATATCCAGTATTGAAATAGAAACAGCAATAAATGATCTCCCATCCAAGAAAAGCCCAGGTCCAGACGGATTCACCGCAGAATTCTACAAGGCCTTCAAAACAGAACTCACTCCAATATTTCTCAAACTCTTCAATGAAATTGAAAGAGAACGTTCACTACCAGACTCATTTTATGAAGCCAGTATAACCCTCATCCCAAAACCAGGCAGAGACTCATCACGGAAAGAGGACTACAGACCAATCTCCCTAATGAACATAGATGCAAAAATTCTCAACAAAATTCTGGCCAATCGACTTCAACAGGTCATCAAAAAAATCATACACCACGATCAAACTGGATTCATCCCAGGGATGCAAAGCTGGTTTAATATACGCAAGTCAATTAATATAATCCACCACATCAACCGGAGCAAGGTAAAGAACCACATGGTTTTATCGCTGGATGCGGAAAAAGCGTTCGATAAAATCCAGCACCCATTTATGCTAAAAGCCCTGGAAAAACTGGGATTCCAGGGAACATTCCTGAATATAATCAAGGCAGTTTATGACAAACCAACAGCAAGCATAACTCTAAATGGTGAAAAACTAAAGCCATTCCCTTTAAAATCAGGAACAAGGCAGGGATGTCCACTCTCTCCCCTGCTCTTCAACATAGTACTAGAATTCCTAGCCAGAGCAATTAGGCAAGAAGAGAATATAAAGGGGATCCAAATAGGAAAAGATGAAGTTAAACTTTCTCTCTTCGCAGATGACATGATCCTATACCTAAAGAATCCCATAGACTCTACCCCCAAGCTACTAGAGCTGATCCAAAACTTTGGCAAAGTTGCAGGTTATAAAATAAACCTTCAAAAATCAACAGCCTTTCTCTATGCTAACAACCCGAAGACCGAGGCTGAAATCAGGAAAGCAACTCCTTTTGCAATAGCCCCCAAAAACATAAAATACCTAGGAATAAACTTAACCAAAGAAGTGAAAGACCTCTTTGAGGAGAACTTTAAAACCTTGAAAAACGAAATTAAGTCAGAACTAAGGAAATGGAAAAACCTCCCATGCTCCTGGATTGGGAGGATTAATATAATCAAAATGGCAATATTGCCAAAGGCTATCTACAAATTCAATGCAATACCCATTAATATCCCAACACCATTCTTTAATGAAATAGAGGAAGCAATCCAGAAATTCATATGGAACAATAAAAGACCTAGAATAGCAAAAACACTCCTAAGCAGAAAGAACAGTGCTGGAGGAATTACAATACCCAACTTCAAGCTGTATTATAAAGCTATAGTAATAAAAACAGCTTGGTATTGGCACCGGAACAGGCCTGAAGACCAATGGAACAGAATTGAAGACCCAGAATTAAACCCACAGAACTACGCCTACTTAATCTTTGATAAAGGAGCTAAAACAATAGTATGGAAGAAAGATAGCCTCTTTAACAAGTGGTGCTGGCAAAACTGGCTCAACACATGCAACAAACTAAAACTAGATCCTTATATATCACCCTGCACCAAAATAAACTCCAAATGGATTAAAGACCTTGAAATCAAAACAGGCACCCTGAAAACACTAAAGGAAGGAGTAGGAGAAACACTCGGGCTCCTTGGCACAGGACAGAACTTCCTTAACAAAGACCCTGAAAGGCTACAAATCAAAGAAAAGTTGGACAAATGGGACTGCATTAAACTGCAGAGCTTCTGCATGGCAAAGGACATAGCTCTCAAGATAAACAGAAAGCCCACAGACTGGGAGAAGATCTTTACCGGACATTCAACAGACAAAGGCCTCATCTCTAAAATATATGCAGAACTAAAAAAATTACCTTCTTCCAAAACAAAACCGCAAAGAACCAATAGCCCCCTCAACAAGTGGGCTAAAGACTTACAAAGAAACTTCTCTGATGAGGAAATGAGAATGGCCAATAGACATATGAAAAAATGCTCTACATCACTGGCCATAAAGGAAATGCAAATCAAAACAACATTGAGATTCCATCTCACCCCAGCAAGAATGTCATATATCAAGAAAACTAATAATAACAATTGTTGGAGGGGATGTGGCCAAAAGGGAACCCTACTTCATTGTTGGTGGGAATGTAAACTGGTTCAGCCACTCTGGCAAGCAGTATGGAGATTCCTCAGAAGGCTCAATATAGAACTCCCCTATGACCCAGCAGCCCCACTGTTGGGTATCTATCCAAAAGCCCACAAACAAAATCACAGTAATGCCACCAGCACAACAATGTTCATCGCAGCACAATTTGTCATAGCGAGAATCTGGAACCAACCCAGATGCCCCTCCATAGATGAATGGATCAGGAAAATGTGGTACATATACACAATGGAATTTTATGCCTCTATCAGAAAGAATGACATTGTTCCATTTGTAAGGAAATGGAAGGACTTGGAAAAAGTTATACTAAGTGAAGTGAGCCAGACCCAAAGAAACATGGACTCTATGGCCTCCCTTATTGGGAATAATTAGTACAGGTTTAGGCAAGCCATAGCAGAGGTTCACAAGGCCCAATAGCTATACCCTTAGGAACACATAAGATGATGCTAAGTGAAATGAACTCCATGTTATGGAAACAATTGATATATCACAGTTGTAACTACTTTCAACGTCCTAGGTGTATGTGTAGTTTCTATTATTGATGATGCTCTTGTATCACCTTCCTATGGTTGTACCTACACTATCTCTGTAATCTTATCTGAGTATATTGGAAACCGTGTTTACTGGTATTGGAAGTAGGAAATTGAAAGGGAATACCAAATTTGAGAGACACAGGGTAAAAAAAGAGAAATAACGACAAAAGCAATACTTGCAAAACTGTCTGGTGTAAGTGAACTGAACACTGGGGGGGGGGGAAGGGGGGAGGGAGGGGGGCATGAGGGACAAGGTAACAAACAGTACAAGAAATGTATCCAATGCCCAACGTATGATACTGTAACCTCTCTGTACATCAGTTTGACAATAAAAATTTGAGAAAAAAAAAAAAAAAAAAAAGAATGGGGAGAAGGCAGAATGTGGTCATGCTCTTACTCTCATAGTCAGTGCCCCTGCCCTAAGTGAGCTCTGGTGATTGTATGTGCTTGGTTCATAGCATCTTGCTTTTGTTGGAGATCAGAGAAAAGAGAAAAAAAACTGCTGAGAGTTGGAGTCTACCAGGAGCCCAGCTCATCATGAGAGAGTCAGACAAATCAGAAGGAAAACACCTGTCTTCCTTGTTTTAGGCTTCTGGAAATTCCTCCCAGGAAGGTAATAAACCTGAGCCTTTTGCTTCTTGCTAGTAAAGTTTACAGCCTTTAAAGAGGCTATAAAACTCATTTATTAGTCTGTTCATGGTTAATTTGCAAAAACAGTTTAAATATTGTTTGCTTGATTGATTTTATACTAGATCCTAAAAATCTGTGACTTTATTTGGTATGGACAGTGGTTCCAACAACAGCCATAGTTCAAAGTCATGGTTCAAAGATGGTAACTAGCAAGAGGAATAGGGCTTTCAATTGAGGGCTTTTGTATTAGAACGGACTTTCAAGGGAAGGATTGTGTTCATAGCCAGGAGTATAACATAGCATATGTCAGGAGAGGGGAATGGCATTTCTCCAGAGTTCAGCTCATAGCACATTCTGTAGACATAATTTTTAGGGCTTGTCCCTGCTTTTTCTTCTGATGTTAGCAAAGCACTCCCTGGGTGCCGGCAGTGAAAAGGAAGTCCTGAATGAGGGGGGTGAGAATTAAAGAAAAGGAAAAATACAAGACAAGAGAAAAAAGACAAGAGGCAAAGATGGGGTACGGGAGGTCTGAATCTTAAGATTGTAACTCAA
This sequence comes from Perognathus longimembris pacificus, assembly GCF_023159225.1. Classification (NCBI taxonomy): domain Eukaryota; kingdom Metazoa; phylum Chordata; class Mammalia; order Rodentia; family Heteromyidae; genus Perognathus; species Perognathus longimembris. The sequence goes on along the minus strand of NC_063163.1, from coordinate 56,374,781 downwards.
GACTGCAGCCATGTTTATTCTTAACTTCCAGTTTACATGCAGTTTAGGAACCAGGGAATAGCGCAGGGTTGCTAAAATTCAAGAACACAAAGAGGCATTGAAGTTCGCAACATCTGATGGCAGTAAAGACAGAATGAGGTTGATTAACATAGGAATGTACTCCAGCGGACATAGCAAAGCAATTCTGGGTAGTGGCTGAGATGCTAGTAAACAAATGTCCTTGCACTTAGCATATCCTAGTGATAACAACACAGCCAGAGGTCAGAATGAGATTAGCTGCTCCTTTGGCTCCCAACAGCTGAGGACAAGTTACTGACTGTTCCAGCATTGTCATGTACCCAGTGATGGAGCTCAGAGACACAGGTTCAGTCGCCATGAAACCCTCTCATTGGAACCCATCTGACAAAGTCAGAACTCACTCCATTTTGTTTGTATGCTCGTTTGGTACTACTGGGTTTGAACTTAGAGCATTGTACTTGCTAGTGCACCTGAGCCACTCCTCTAACCACTTGTTCTTTTTTTTATAGAGTCTTATACTTGTCCCCAGACTGATCTGAACTTCAGTTCTCCTATTTACACTTCCTCCTTTGTATGCTGGGATAACAGACATACGCCATCACCTCTAGCTTTTTATTGGTTGAGATTATGTCTCATGGGTTTTGGCCCAGGCTTGTCTTGAACCACAATCCTCCCATTGTCTTCCTCCAAGTAGCTGGAATTGCAGGCATGAGCCACTAGTCCAGGCACTTAGTTTAATTTTGATTTATGAATCCAGTGATTTTTCATGCTCTAAAAACTGTTTATTTCTGTATATTACTCTATGATTCTTCCAACAAATCAACTATTCTCCTCTAAATCATGATGATTAATCTGCTCCAAGAGTACCACCATCTGTTTTCTGTTGGCTTCCTTCATACAGTTTCAGCCAAAATCAGTTGTTATTTGTTTTATCAAGGTGGGATTTTTTTTTTTTGTATTTAATTTGGACAGTACAGTACAGCTCCAAAAGGTTCAGTGTTTTCTACCGAAGCTGTTGTCAGATCAGGAAATTTCAGTCTCATTTCCAGTCACCAAACTTCTGTTGAATACTGAAAAAAACAACCCACATTTATTAAGAAAGCTAACCCAGCAAGGTTTTTTACACAAACGATCTCATTTTACATGGATACAAGTAAAGACTGTGTTTTGACTGAATCGTCATCTTTTATTAAATTAAAGCAATGGTTGGTTCTCTATTGAAAGTGAGTTTCCCAAAATTAGGTTACATGAAGTAAGACAGACCCAAAGAGACAAAGAATGTGTATTTTTTTAATTTGGAAGCTACATTTACCTTATAAACTTATAAGTAAATATGTTGGGTGGTATGCAAGTGCATATAAATGTACTAAATGAAATATGGTAGATTTGAGGGAAAATTCAAATAGTGTAATTCCTTACAAAGGCAAAGTGAACATTCAGCTAAATAAAACACCAGGAAATGGGTACTCCAAGAGTGTGATGAAGTTAAAGGGGAAGGAATGGACAAAGGAAGAGGGGAGAGATGCAGTCAAAAACTGACGGTGTATCCTGCAACATTAAGAAAAGTAAGGGAAAGGGTGAGTAGGGGAGGGATGGGTGAGAATGTTGAAAGGGGTGACACTGCTCAAGATATATTGCACCCATAAACTGCTTTGTTGAATGGCAATTCCCTCCTACAACTACTTAAAGGTAATTTTTTTTTTTTTTTAAGAAAAGAAAGTGGTTTCCCTCTGAGAAGTGGTTGCTAGTTTCTAGACACATTTTTGGTCACAACTTGGGGGCAGGGAGACAGGTCGAGTGTGGCCAGCATTCTGTGATTGGGTCCAGGGGTACTGCTAGCCATCCTGAGTTGCCCATGCCCACTGAATGGCAAGAATCCTGATTTGTATTGGGAAATAGAGCCAGTACATTGAAAGAGAAGAGGAGGGGGAGAGAGGGAGGATAGAAGGAAGGAACAAAGGAAGGAAGGAAGGAAGGAAGGAAGGAAGGAAGGAAGGAAGGAAGGAAGGAAGGAAGGAAGGAAGGAAAAAAAGAAGGAAGACAATTACAACCATATTTTGAAGTTTTTTTGGTTCCCGAGAGAGAAAAAAATCACTTAAAGTTCAGAAGAGAAATATTATTTTTATTTACCAGTTGACACACCTTCTTAAGGCCAATATGTTGTTCATTTCCTGGGAGACTTCAATTATTTCCCCTGAATGATTTCATATTTCCCAGAGGCTGTTCAGTATATCATTCTTTTGACAAGTTAAGAAATCCTAACCAAATTGAATCATCCAGCTCATAGAAGTCCCTGATGTATGTACACATATATGCAAGAGAGGAACTCAGGCTACAAAATTCTTCCTTCCTTCCTTTTTCGCTCCCTCCCTCCCTCCCTCCTTTCCTCCTTTCTCCTTCCTTCCCTTCTTTCCTCCCTTCCCTTTTCTTTGCTGGTATCGGGGTTTGAACTCAGGGCCTCAGCACTCTTAGTTTTTTTCACTCAAGGCTCGTGCTCTGCCGCTTTGAGTCACACCTCAATTTCCAGCCTTTAGGTGGTTAGTTGGAGATAAGTGTCTCACAGTTTTCTGTCTGGGCTGGTTTGAACCTCATTCCTCAGTCCTCAGTCTCTTGAGTAGCTAGGCATGACAGGCACCACACACTCCCTCCCAGCTGCTCCAGTTTTCAATATTTAACTTGGCTTTTCGAGATTCGAACTGTATCTTTTGACAAATCAGGATTCACTAAAGCATGTAATAGTCTACAAGTCCTTCACCTGCCTCACAATGATTAAACAGATCTATGTCACAAAGTAAAAACCAGTTAACACGAAATCCAACTTCAAGAATGGAATACCTAACTTCCTTCTTGATCTATTAGTAAACACTGATCTATAAGACCTTGATTATTATGTCTATAATTTCTTATACTACAGTAATAACTTCAGTAGAATGTAAATTGAGTTCAGATCAAATACTCCAGTTTAAATATGTTCCCCAAGGAATTATCTACTAAAAGATTCACACCGTGAAGAGCTAGAGTTAGAGTCATGGATGATAGATAACTGGAGCTTTAAAGTACTTCACTACAAAGGGATGTTTTGCAAGTGCTGTAATTGCTGTAAGAGAGAAATGATACAAAGACTTTCTTAATTACTCAGGTCTCTTGATATAATGTATTAGCCCTTAGTCTTTTAAGGAACTAATAACCCCCATCAATGTTTGACTATGTTCTCACCTCTGTGGCAAATATTAAAGAGAATTTCCCAAATCAAAGGGAAGCTTTAAGTCATTTTATGTGCTAGGAGTTCAAAAGTCCTAGGTTGGCTGATGCTGACTTTGATCCTCTGTGATGACTTCTGTGGCTGAGTCAGTGTGAGGCCCTTGGCCTGTGCTGCCTTTGTTAACCACTCTTTCTTCCTTTTGAGTAGTTCTATCCACCTCCAGTTGTCAGTCGTCAGACTGTTGTCAGTCTGTTTTCTATTGTGACAGCTCAATACTTGAGCCTGGGTGATTGATAATGGAGAAAGAAGTTTACTCTGGATCATGGTTCTGGAAGTTCAAGGGCATGGTGCTGGTGACTACTTCACTTCTAGTGACAACCACATGCTACTCCATGCATTGCAGACAAGCAAACAGGCAAAGGCAAATAGACTTGAAGACAGAAAGGCTAGGCAAGCTGGGAGGGAGTGTGTGTGAAGAGCAGACACCTGCCACAGTGGTTTATCCATTTCCTAGAGAAAACATTCTGCCATTCGTAAGGGCTCTGCCCCCATGACACAAACACCTCCCAGTAGATCCCACCCCCAGCAGAGCTGGGGTGAGGAAGAAAGCCTTGTGGGAGTCTGGGTGGGGAATGACCTATATTCAGTCCATAGCAGAAACAGGAAAAGACATCCCAGAGAATGAAGTGCATGATTGGTCTGGAAGGATGGGGCAGGGGGACACTTGTGCACCATCACAGAATGCCCCTCCTTCAGCTGGAGGACCAAGTCCTTTCACCTGTGTGCTTGAGCCTTTATGTCATTTTACCAGTCTATCATCCCCCATAGTCCTCTACTTCCTATGGCGAAATAAGAAAGCGGACTCTGCTTCACCACATAGTAGAATGGACTCCAGAAGACATGGATGAGTGGGGAGAGGAATGAAGAATAAGAGAAGAAATTTTTTCCCAGTATACTATGATCTAGCTGAGACCATTGAGGGGATTATACTGAGTCTTGGGATATAGATTCTAACTAAGATCATCGCTCAAGTCAGCACTGGGAACCCCTTCCTGGAGCAATTATGGAATTCAGGAAGCTAAGACTGCCAATCCTGCTTCTTGCTGTGTTATCAATTGACTTGGTGAAGTAAGAGGTGTCTCAAGGTTTTGTCTATAGACTTACATGGGGCAAGATCACATAAAATATGTACCATTTGGGGTCCTGTGGCATAGATGAGAAGTTTGAAGAAATGACAGGAGATGTCAGCCCTGGTGCTTGGTGTTAAGGGTAGCTAATATGTACTGACAAGGGCTGGAATTTATTGAGTACCAGGCACTTTTTAGAGTGATTTGTGTACATCTTCTCAGATAATTCTCAGATTCACCTAATAATAGATGCTAAATTGTTTATGTGTGTCTCTGTTCTAGGGCTTGAACTCAGTGCCTGAGTACTGGTTCCTGAGCTTTTTTCACTCAAGAAAGGTGCTTTATCACTTAAGCCACAGCTCCATTTTCAGCTTTCTTTTCTGGTTAATTGGAGCTAACAGTCTTACAGGCTTTCCTGCTGGGCTGGCTTCAAGCCCAGCCTCCTGAGTAACCTAGCCTCCTGAATAGCCAGGATTATGGGTGTGAGCTACTGGTGACCAGCAATAAATTTTAAATATCAGTAAAAAGCATTCAGTGAATTAACTTTCCTAAAAGAGTATTACTACTGAGTCAGGTGCCAGTGGCCCACACCTGTGATCCTAGGTACTGAGGAAGCTGAGATCTGAAGATGTAGATTCAATGCCAGCCTGGGTAAAAAAGTCTGAGACTTTTACCTCCAATTAGCTAGAAACACACACACACACACACACACACACACACACACACACACACACAACCAAACAAGTGAAGATTTGGTTCAAGGTGTGGAACATCAATCTTGAGTGAAAAAAACCTAACAGAGATGTTAAAGCCATAAGTTCAAGACTCAGTATTGGCAGAGAAGTATAAAGAAGAGGAGAAGGAAGAAGGAGGAGGAGAGAAGAAGAAGAAAGAGAAAGAAAAGAGGAGTAGCTGGTGTTACTACTTGTTGGGGTCCATCTTTCTCTCCTGGATGGAAGGGGCTTGAGGCACCTCCCCCAGCTGGGGAATGCGGCCCTTCCATCCTCTCTACATTGGAATCCGGAGAAACCGGTTGGGCAAATAGACCCCCGACTTAGCTGGCAGCCAGCCTGGCGTCTACCAGCCCCGCCCTGGTTCGGCGCGCTCAGAGTGACGTAGCCCCTTGGAGGTCAAGTGACCAGCCCCTTGGGAGTCACGTGACAGCTCAAGGCCTATCGGAATCCTGGCCAACCCCCTTCCTTAGGAATCATCTCCCCTTGACCTTCCCTCAATAAAGTTAGTTTGCTCCCAGAAGCCTACTCCGTGGTCTATGTACGCTAGCTCCCAGGGAAGGATAGCGGTCACATTACCATGTAGGTCGCATGCACGCCAGGCCGGAGTGACCCCTACGTCCCACCTTAACATACCTGCAGGCCGAGGGTTAGGGGAGAGGACGATACGAGGGTAAAAAGAGAGAAGAAATAAGCATCTGAGCCGGGTCAGAGAAACAGCCCCAACAACTACTCTTTTTGAGATGTACTTATTGTTCTATGTCCAACTCTAGCAAGTGACTGACACAGGTATGCCCACCCTTGATCAAGACATTGGGTGTAGCTTAGGTTGTGGTCTCTCTCTGGTCTAGGGATGAGACATTTTCTTGGATTCCTGGAGTTCTGTGTTGTGAGAGACTCTGAGGCCACATAAGAGGATCTAACATTTGCTTTAGGTGAAGGCGAAGGAGTGAGTTGTATGTCATATTGTCCTCCATCTTTCATTAGAGCTGAGGCTGCTGGGAATACAAGGACAGAGGGATAACCATGGTCTCCCAATGTTGCCTCTTTAAACCCATTCCTTCCTCAGTGATCACAGTTGCTGTCCTGGAAAGCTGTGAAAGCTAGAGGTTTGATAAGTAGAAGACAAGATGGAAAGCAGATAGGTTGATGGGCTGTGATTAAGGCTCATTGTCAGGTTGGTGGGCATATCTATGCCAGTGTTACTATTTCCTACAATTAATATATGTGACACTATCCTGGGCACTTACTAATGTATAATAACTTCTTTAATATAACTTTAATATAACTTTACACAACACATTTCAAATGGAAGATGTGAGATACAAGAGATTAGACAATTTGCTCAATCAGACAGTTAGTGAGAGCTGAAGCAAGGATTTTAATCCAAACTCTGTATGTGAGTGTGTGGGGCGGGCACTGGGGTGTACACACATACATGCATGCCAGTACTAGGGCTTGAATTTAAGGCCTCAAGCTCTCTCTTGGCTTTTCTGCTCAAGGCCGGTGCAGTATCACTTGGGCCACACTTCTGCTTGCAGCTTTTTACTGAAGAGTCTCGTGGACTTTCCTGATCAGGCTTGCTTAGAACTACAATCCTCAGATCTTAGCCTCCTGAGTAGCTAGGATTATAGTTGTGAGCCACCCGTGCCCAGCACTCCTCACTTCTTAAATAGCAGAGGCCCCAGCCTGACCATGCTGAGGGTGACAACATCTATGGTGCTCCTGTGAAAAGTGTGAAGCTCTCAGAGAATGTCTATGAGCTCAAGAACTGAGAATAGGATGTGACTGTGACAGGCAAGAGTGGCCTCATGGGACAAATTCACATCCAGTATTTGATTCCTGTGGACAGCAGAGATTTTTCCAGCACAACCTGGTTCAGGAAGTCCCAGAGTGGAATCTTCATTGCCTGCAGTTTGTCCTGTGTCTGATGATGTTATAAGAAAGCTATGATGCAAAGTTATGTTAGGATCAGACAGAAGCAGGTTGGAATGCTAAGCAAAAAGATCTGGCAATTCTAAGCCCAGCTAGCTACATTGAATCACTGATATTGTAGACTGGGTGGCAGGGCCCAAGGAGGAGGATGAGAAGCCAGGACTGTGGCCCCAGCAACAAGGGCTCAGTACTGACCTGGGCACCTATCTCTGGAGCTCACAGGGGATTTGGACTTAAATCCAGAATGGAGCTCCAAGATTGCATGGGCTGACCATAGGGAAAGACAGAATCAAGGGAGATTCTGATACTCTGTTTAGATAATGTCACCAAAAACCATGTCAATGCCAACCACATGGGAAAGGATCTTTACCAGCACAGCAACAGACAAAGGCCTAATATCCGTCACCTACAGAGAACTCAAAAAACTAACCCCCACCAAGCCCAGTAAACCAATTATGAAATGGGCAAAAGAGCTAAAGAGAGACTTCACAAGAGAAGATATAAAAATGGCAAAGAAACATATGAGGAAATGTTCAACATCCCTGGCAGTAAAGGAAATGCAAATAAAAACAACCCTGAGATACCACCTCACTCCAGTTAGAATGGCCTATACTCTGAACTCAGGCAACAACAAATGCTGGAGGGGGTGTGGGGAAAGAGGAACCCTTCTCCATTGTTGGTGGGAGTGCAAATTAGTACAACCACTTTAGAGAACAGTATGGAGGTTCCTCAAAAAGCTCAACATAGACCTACCCTATGACCCGGCCTTACTACTCCTAGGCATCTATCCTGAACAACAGGTCTCAAGATATCAAAAAGACATCTGCACTTCCATGTTTGTTGCTGCACAATTCATGATAGCCAAAATATGGAAACAACCCAGTTGCCCCTCTGCAGATGAATGGATCAAAAAAACATGGTACCTATACACAATGGAATACTACATGGTGATTAGAAATGGGGAAATATTGTTATTCGCAGGGAAATGGTCAGAACTTGAACAAATAATGTTGAGCAAGACAAGCCTAGACAGAAAACAAAGGGGCATGATCTCCTTGATCTATGACTGTTAAGGTGGGGGGGAGGGGGAGACAGTAGAGACCAGGTCTGTGAAACAAAAAACTTCTTGTCAAATGGTATTTCCCACAGGTTTGGGTCAGCAACCTTACATTATGTAACTATAACCAAACAACTACTCAACATATAAAGGTCAAAAATAGATCTCTCAGTGGATCACAATAGCTCAAAAGCTATGTATGTATGATTATATAAGACAAGGATAAGCAAACTCTATTGTTGATATTTAAAGTTATATTTAAAGTTATATTTAAAGTCCTAGGCGAATTTCCTTTGGTGTATGCCACATGGCTACTGTATATGTTTTGGGTACACTGTGTATTGTATATATGTCTACCTGATCTAGGGAAGGGAAAGAAAAACAGGGTGTAAGATATCACAGGAAATGTACACATTGCCCTATTATGTAACTGTACCCCTTTTGCACAACACCTTGTCAAAAAAATTAATTAATAAATAAATTTTTTAAAAACATGTCAATCATCAACAGTAAAGAACATTGAGGCCAGTGTGCAGCTGAAAGAAGTAATTTCACCACCCTATATTTGCCCCTCTCCTTGGCCTAAAGTGGGTTTTCCTCCTCCACCCCAGAGGTTTCCTTCACGAGGTTTCTTTCATAGCTTCTGATGATAGTTTGTGATGTTGATTTGTGTGAGTACCTGTTTGTTTTCAATCTATCTCTTGCACTGGGTTATAAGATCCAGTCTTCCACTGTCCAGAATCTGGTATGCGCCAAGGATGTATTAAATCAGTGAATGGATTTAATAAATAGTGAAGTTTGACATCACACCACATGGTTACAGCAGTCACGTTAAAGGGAAGGCCTTGAAGTTAGCCTTGAAGTTAGACTGAGGTTCTTCCTAATAGCACAGGGCTCAATTAAGGTAGTTATTGATATCAAGAGAACAAAGGAAAGAGGCCCCAAGATGATATAAAGACAGAAGACCAAAATTATAGGCCTGTATAGAAGCCTACATCTAAGGACTAGGAATAGAAAGACTATCCAGAAAATGAGATTGAGGAAGGGACCACTGAAACAATGGAAGTGAGGTGTTCACCAGGGAAGATACACACAGAGCCTTTGAGTGCTGGGAAACTGGTCAGGACAAAATGAAAACATGAGCTTGGCAATGGCCGCTCATGCCAACACTTAAAATTAAAGAGAAAGGATCTCATACTGTTGCCATAATAAAACTTGAATACCCTGATCTGGCACCAATGGCTCTTGCCTGTAATCCTAGCTACTCAGGAGGCTGAGATCTGAGGACCACAGTTTGAAGCCAGCCAGGGCAGGAAAGTCCATGAGACTCTTGTCTCCAATTAAGCACTGAAAAAGCTTCAAATAGAGCTGTGGCTGGAGAAGTAGAATGGTAGCCTTGAGCAAAAATGTTCAGAGACAGTGACCAGGCTCTGAGTTCAAGCCCAGGTCTGGCACCACACACACACACACACACACACACACACACACACACACACACACACACACACATTGCATACCCCAAGGTTATACCAGAGAGGGCCCAGTCAAATAGCCAAAATCCATGTGTTAATTCATAGTGCTCCTAAGGAAGAACACCCCTCCCTTAGGAGGAGTCATCCCAAGAGGGAACGATAGGGATTGTCAGTCAGCACCCTCCCTTGCTACAAACACAAGCAAGTTTTTAGTACTACTTCTTAGAGACTAATGAGCAAAATCCAAGTATGGCTTATGATAGTCAATCCCTGAGGGCTCTGTGGTTCGGCAGGCTAGAGACAAAGCTCACTGGAGTGAGGAGTTCCAAATTAGAATCCTCTGCCCTTTGACTCTGAGCAGGGTTCCCCTGAGCCTCTGGATTTTTGATGTCTTATTGCCTCCTGTGAAGACCCTCGTGTGGGACTGGCACAAGGCCCCTGTGGGGCAGTGCCTTCTCCCTGGGGAGGGGAGCTCCCTCCATGCCACGAGGCACTCCCTGCAGACAGCAGCTGCTGGCAGTCCTCTGTCTGGTTGGCCCTTGACTACTGCTGGAGCTAGCATGCCCTGGGGCAGGCACAAGGCCTCCTGAGCAGATGGCTGGGTATGTGAGCCTTGTCACAGGGTTGAAGTGGGCCTCCCAGAACAAGCCTGGGTTTCACCCTTGTCACCTGTCACCATCAGAGAGCCTGCTCGGAATCTTGTAAATGTCCTGGCTTTACTCAACCCAGCTCATGAACAGAACTTCAGATATATTCTGCTAGTGAAAATAAAAGGGTGCAGAAATGGGGGGACAAAGGGCAAACAAATTCAGCAGTGGTACTCACTGGACACTATGATGAAAATGAACTATACACCATGTGGGTGGGACAGAAGGAAAAAGCTTGGAGAGAGGGAAGGGGTGTCACTATCCAAAAAGAAACTGTAGCACCTCTAACACTACCTTTCTAATAACAAATTGTTTTTTAAGAAAAAAAAAGTAAAATAAGTCAAGACACTGGTAGCTCATACCTATAATCCTAGAGACTTTCAGAAGCTAAAATCTGAAGATCATGGTTCAAAGCCACCTGGCCAGAACAGTTTGTGAGTCTCTTATCTCCAACTAACCATCCAAAAGCCAGAAGTATAGTGGCTCAAGTAGTAGAGCACAAGCCCTGAGTGAAAAAGCCAAGAGTGTGAGGCCTTGAGCTCAAGCCCTAGTATTGGCTCAAAAGAAGAGGGCAAAGAAAGATGATCAAGTCAAAATTAAACTGATTTGATGTGCTAGCTTTTCTTCCTCAATTCAAGCCATCTCCTGGGTCTATCACCTCTGACACCCTTTGAATCTTTTAACCTTTGAAAATAGGACTTGCATGTAATCTTTGCAGTGGCTTTTGGCTTCCTGATCTCTGCACAGCCTCCTGTGGTATCTCCCTCTGGTGGCAGCTTCTAATTAAGCCTAACCCCATCCACTTCTGGGGATTTATCTGGAAGAATTGTAGTTAGATGGTTACAACCATCTCTGAGTGGAGGTGGATGAGCAAGAGGCTTCAGAGGGAAGAGACGAAGATTCCCACTCAACCTGTCTTCCTCCTTCTCCCACCCCCTTTTTCTCCTCCTACACTCCCCCAGCACTACCACCATCACCTCCTCTTCCTCCTCCACCTCCCCTTCTTCAACTCCTTTTTCTCCTCCTTCTCTTCTTCCTCTTTTTCCCCTCCTCTTCCTCTTCCTCTCTTCTCTCTCCTCAACCAGCACCATCACCAGCACACCAATAGCACCTCTTTCTCCTCTTGTTTGTTTGAGACATGGTTTTGCCATGTTAACCAAGACAGCCTCGGTCTTCCCACCTCAGTCCCCCTAGTACTGGGATTTTAGCTATGAACCAGCACATTCCACTTGAATCTTTCATTTTCCCCCTGAAACTCACTCTTTAGCCAAACTAGCTAGCTTCCTTGCCAACTATGGGGTTCTTCCCTGCAGTCTGGATCCTTCTGAAGCCTGGTTTTTAGATCCTGGAACCAAAGTCCAGGAGTCCTAAGTTAGAACTGGCCACTCATCCACACATGGCAAATGCAGGGATATCGAGGTGAAGGGAAGAGAAAGGAGCTGTAGTCCATGGCAACCATGGGAAGACAGCACCTCAGTACATCTTCAGCTGTCTTCAGAGGCACAGACATTGGCTTCAGGTTAAATAGGGAGAATTGAGGGCAGGGAAGGAGAAAGTGAAAGGTATGCATAGTTTAAAAAAAAAAACTCCCAAGTCACAAGTGTGGCCTGGCTGACCATTCGCTTAGACTTTGTCTCTGGAAAAATTCTGGATAAGTCAGCACTTTACCCTGGGGACAGAACAACCAAGTTTGGGGGTCTGTTTCTTTAAGATGATAAGAAGAAAGCATTGCCTGTTTGACAGCAGTTTGCCTTCCACAAAAGGTAGTTGGGAATCTTCTCTTTCCCCAAGCCCAAGGTAGTTATAAAGTGACTTCAGCAGAGAATAAATAGCTCAGATCAAAGGGCACAGATACAAAGCTGGGGAGCTTTTAGTTAATTCACAGGAGTCCACAAAAGCATCTTTTAAGTTGCCTCTTATACTTCCTCCCCTCACTTTTACTTTGCAGGGTATTGTTTCTTTTATTCCTGGTCTTCGTTCTTTTGTTGATTTTTATTTTTTTCTCATCAAGCCCCACCTTGAATGTCTTAGACAGCCCCTTCCCCCAGGCTCCTGGTCTGAGCTTTCTTGGCATTTTATTGGTATTTGTGATGGCACAACTCACTTTCTTCCTGGCCATTCCATTTGTTTCCCTGTTTTTTGAGAATTCACAAAGGGGTTACTGTATCTCCAGTACAGGGGCTTGTAACAAGGATGACCGCAGCCAGCACTTTCTGTGCTTCCTATGTCTTCCTTAAGTTTCTGCAACTTAATACATCCATGAGACATGTCAGCCTGTCAGGATTAGCAACCCCATCCCTCATCTTAGGGGTGGGTGTAGCACCACACCTGAGCCCTCCTTGGCACCCAGCCCCAGTTCTCATGGAAGACAGGAAGCCTCCTGTAAGCACTAGCACCTGCTTAGAGGTTATGATGAGTCAAACATCTTTTCAAACTTCCCTTACTCTAAGTCTTGACAGGTTTTCCTTTGTAAAAGCTCCAGAACTTCAGCTTGTTTGGCTAAAAAGTGAGATTCCAAGGGGAAATGGAAAATTTGAGATGAATGTCCCGTTCATCGCTATAATCCCAGCACTAGGGAGACTGAGACAGGACTCAATTCTCTTAGTCAAATATTTCCTTTCAAAGAATAATGCCTCTGCTCAACTGGCAACAGGTCTGATTGACTTTACTCCTTTACTGTAAGAAAGAAAATATCCACTTGGGTGAAAATATGCAGCAGATAGGGAATAAAACATTCCATGAGTGCTTTAATAATTAATTAATTTTTGTCACCACGTGATAAATGCTAGTGAAACAAGGAAATATGTACCAATTAACTTATCATGTACCAGAACATTATACGGCTTGATTGACTGGGATTCTTTTTGTTAACAATAACAAGACCCAATGAAGAGAGAGTAGTTTAACTATTATAATATTGATAAATATTCAAAATCAGGGAAACTCATTTCTTAGAGTTTGTCTATAAGGTTTTCATATTAATACCTTCTACTTTTTTTTCCTGTTCCTTAAGAAGCTCATTTGGTACTAGTGTTTGTCTTTCATTGCTATTATTTCTTCTTTGTTCAATTTAGGCTCTGTTATTGGCATTCTCACTAAGTGTGTTATATCAATTAATTAATTAATTATTGTGAGTTTGTGCCTAGTGCTGGTGGCTCACACCTGTAACCCTAGATCTCAGAGGCTGAGAGCTGAGGTTTGCTATTCAAAGTCAGCCTGGGCAAGGAAATCCATGAGTCTCTTATCTCCAGTCAACAAGCAAAAAGCTGGAAGTGGAGCTGTAGCTTCAATGGTAGAGCACCAAGGGAAGAAGCGAATGAAGAACACAAAGTCCTGAGTTTAAGCCCCAATATTAGCTCATAAAATAGAATAAAGAAGACTAAGGATGAGAAACCCTAAATTGTCATCCATCCTGACTTTAGTCAGAGTCAGGATCACCCCTGTGCGGGGTTAAGGAGGTTACTATGTTGGAGGATGATTGGTATCCTTTGAATCTACACTCCTTCTCCCACTACCTAAAATCCAATTAGACTTTCCTTCCCTTAGTTCAGGCTTTTCTGATCTGGATTTGCATGCCCTCCTCTTTCTGTGGTTGTCTTATTCTGTTTTGTATTGCTATAACAAAATATCACACACTGGATCATTTATAAAGAATAGCCATTTGTCTTTTGAGGCTTGTAAGTCTCAGATCAACAGTAAATTTTTTTCCAATTTTTATTATCAAACTGATGTATAGAGAGGTTACATTTTCATACGTTAGGCATTGGATACATTTCTTGTACTGTTTGTTACCTTGTCCCTCATACCCCCCCCCCTCCCCCTTACCCTTTCCCCCCCCTGAGGTGTTCAGTTCACTTACACCAAACAGTTTTGCAAGTATTGCTTTTGTAGTTGTTTGTCTTTTTTTACCCTGTGTCTCTCAATTTTGGTATTCCCTTTCAATTTCCTAGTTCCAATACCAGTATACACAGTTTCCAATATACTCAGATAAGATTACAGAGATAGTGTAGGTACAACCACAGGAAGGTGATACAAGAACATCATCAATAATAGAAGCTATAGATACACATGGGACATTGAAAGTAGTTACAACTGTGATATAACAATTGTCTCCATAACATGGAGTTCATTTCACTTAGCATCATCTTAGGTGTTCATAAGAGTATAGCTATTGGGCCTTGTGATGCTCTGCTATGACTTGCCTAAACCTGTACTAATTATTCTCAATAAGGGAGACCATAGAATCCATGTTTCTTTGGGTCTGGCTCACTTCATTTAGTATAATTTTTTCCAAGTCCTTCCATTTCCTTACAAATGGGGCAATGTCATTCTTTCTGATAGAGGCATAAAATTCCATTGTGTATATGTACCACATTTTCCTGATCCATTCGCCTACTGAGGGGCATCTGGGTTGGTTCCAGATTCTCACTATGACAAATTGTGCTGCGATGAACATTGTTGTGCTGGTGGCATTACTGTGATTTTGTTTGTGATCTTTTGGATAGATACCCAAAAGTGGGGTTGCTGGATCATAGGGGAGTTCTATATTTAGCCTTCTGAGGAATCTCTTGCCTCTGCTTGCCAGAGTGGCTGAACCAGTTTACATTCCCACCAACAATGAAGTAGGGTTCCCTTTTGGCCACATCCCCTCCAACAATTGTTATTGTTAGTTTTCTTGATATATGACATTCTTACTGTGGTGAGATGGAATTTCAATGTGTTTTGATTTGCATTTCTTTTATGGCCAGTGATGTAGAGCATTTTTTCATATGTCTCCTAGCCATTCTCATTTCCTCATCAGAGAAGTCTCTTTGTAAGTCTTTAGCCCACTTGATGAGGGGGCTATTGGTTCTTTGCGGTTTTGTTTTGGAAGAGGGTAATTTTTTTAGTTCTGCATATATTGTTTTAGATGCAACAAACTAAAACTAGATCCTTATATATCACCCTGCACCAAAATCAATTCCAAATGGATTAAAGACCTCAAAATCAAAACAGACACCCTGAAAACACTAAAGGAAGGAGTAGGAGAAACACTTGGGCTCCTTGGCACAGGACAGAACTTCCTTAACAAAGACCCAGAAAGGCCACAAATCAAAGAAAGGTTGGACAAATGGGACTGCATCACGCTGCAGAGCTTTTGCACGGCAAAGGACATAGCTCGCAAGATAAACAGAAAGCCCACAGACTGGGAGAAGATCTTTACCGGCCATTCAACAGACAAACGCAACAGTAAATTTTGTTGTCTGGTGAGGGCTGGATCCTCCCTAGCAAAGGATTGGTGCCTTATCACATGACAGAAGGCAGAAGGGCAAGCAGGCTATATATGGCTGAAGGGTCTTATTTCCGTTGATGAGGGAAGATGCTGAATCAAATTCAAAACCTTAACTTTTGATTCTCTCACTTTGGCCACATCTTCATTTAGAGGTGATGCATTCAAGTATACATAAGAAACCATAGCCTCTTCCAAGGTCATTAAGATTTATACTCATGTCTTTTTTCCTAAAAATTTAATATTTTTAGCTCCTATGAGTCTATTAATAATCTAAATGTGAAAAACACAAACTTAAAACTAGCCAGACACTGGTGGCGCATGCCTGTAATCCTAGAGACACAGGAGGCTGAGAGAAGTGCATGGAGAGTGGAAGCCAGCCCAGGCAGGAAAGTCTGGGAGATTCTTATCTCCAATTAACCACCAAAAAGCCAGAATAGAGATGTGGCTCAAATGGTAGAGTGTGACCCTTGAGTGAAAAAGGAGGAACGTGAGGCCCTGAGTTCAAACCCTAGTAGTAATGCAAGCAGCACGCATATGCACACCACACACACACACACACACACACACACACACACACACACACACACACACCTTAATGCTTTTAGAATACACGGGAGATTTATACTTATCATAAGAAGTGAAAGTCTGAGACACAAACTACAAACATAAATTATATTAAAGTGGAAAAAAAAACTTCTGAGTAAAGACACCACAGAGGAGGAGAGCATTTGAAATATATATTCAACAAAAGATCAGTATCCACTGTACTCATGGAACTAGGCCAAAACACTTAATAGAAAACTAAGCAAAAGTTATATATGAGCATTGTAGAGAAAAGTAACCCTGAATAACCAACTTCCAAATGGAACAATAATCTCATGACTTCTCAAGACTGAAAGCAAGTCACTCTCATGTCCGAGTGATTACTAAAATTCAAGTCCAGTGAAGCAACCTTCTAACTATAGTTATATGAATAACTGCTTACAGTTAATGTGAATCTCAGTAAGCAATCCAAAAGCAGTTCTGAATGTTCAGGACAGATGGAGACATTTCCTCTGTCTCATTAATTTCAGTGGCAGTGAATTAGTGGTGTTTTGCTGGTGGTCCATTCTGTTACTTACCTAACCTTTCTCTTTTTAAATTATCTTTAAGGGGTTTCCATTCAAATTGTCAATTCATGAGTCCAGTGCAGCTTGGTTGATGGTTCCCCTTTCATCATTCTCCCCCATCTCTCCCTGCATCACCCATCCCCTAAAGTTACCTGGCTCCATTTTCATATATGTACATTAAGTGCTATGATTATATCCACACACAATTACTCTTTCCATTTATCTTCCCTCTCCTCCTAAAATGCTACTTCCTCAGACAAAACCTATTTCAGATCCCTGGTATTCATTTTGTTAAACTGTAAAGTTAGTGGTTCAAAGAAGTTACAGCATTAGAATTCTTATTATATATCATACTTGTATATGTAGTATAATTGTATACCATACTTCAGTCAGTTTGTATATAGAAGCACATGGTCCTGTATGTATTATTTATTTTTAATTTAGATCTAACTTCCATGTATGAGAGAAAACATGTACCTTTTGTCTCTCTGAGCCTGACTTAATTCACTTGTAATCTCACTGTGTGTGTGTGTGTGTGTGTGTGTGTGTGTGTGTGCACATGCCCCAGTTTGAACTCAGGGCCTTATAAACTCCCTTGGATTTTTTATTCAAGGCTAGTGTTGTACCATGTGAGCCACACTTCCACTTCTGACTTTCTGCTGGTTAACTGGAGAGTCTCATAGACTTTTCTGGTCAGGCTAGCTTTCAACCTTGATCTCTGATCTCAGCCTCTTGAGTAGCTAGGATTACAGGCTTGAGCAACCAGTGCTCAACTAATCTCATCTTTTCTATGTGTAAAATGCTTCATATTTTGAAAAGTTTGTGCTTAATCCTGAGATGATTGAATTTACCACAGTCTTTCCCCCTCTTCACTTAGAAGAGCTGAAATCAGATGAGCTGCTTGGAGACTTCTCAAGTTCCTATGAGAAATTAATTTATTCTAAAGACTAGCTGCAAAACTTAAATTAGTACGCAAGTTAGCAATTAACATCAGCACATACAAGGTACCAGACACTAGTGTTTTCTTGTACTTTCTCACTAGAGAGAGAGAGAGAGAGAGAGAGAGAACGAGAGAACAAGAATATTGGGCCTTGGATTCAGATTTTGTTTATTCTTTTAGTTTTTTCCTTTTTTGCTCAAAGCTAGTGCTTTATCACTTGAGCCACACCTCCACTTCTAGTTTTTGCTAGTTAATTGGAGGCAAGAGTCTCACAGACTTTTCTGCCCAAGATGGCTTTGAACCATGACCTCAACCTCCTGAAGTAGCTAGGGTTACAGGTGTGAGCTACCAGAGCCAAGTTCTCTCACAAATTAAATAAAAAAATCCTTGTGGTAGCTTTTGGGGGCCTCCTAAAACTTTGTGAAATGACTCATTATCCCACCTACAAATGGAAAAACTGAGGTCTAGGAAGTAAATTGGTTCACACTCTGTTTCCCCAGCCTGCACCTTGCCACGGTTTCTGCCATTTTGTGGCCAAAAGGAAAGACGGAGAGCTTACATGCTCTATGTAGGCTAGGTTGATGGGGGTTGGCTGGGAAGGCGAAACCTAAATTAGCTGTGCAAACTACTTCTAACAGTTTGAGTTCTTTAGTGCTTTTTTACTTCTTCTGGTTCACACGAGCTGTTTTCCAGTTGTTTTCTTTCTCTTCAGCAATGTTTTTATGTTGCCAGCATTGTTATGAAGTATTTCAGGCTGTTAGAAACTCTCAGCCATTCCCAAACTCAGTGTTTTTCATGTATTAAATAATGCACATTTAATTATTGGTTAACTGGAGGAAATCTCTAACGTGTAGAGCCATTTAATCCCTGCCATATCCCACACTGATGAACACACATGATATTGTTCTCTGTGTGTGTATGTGTGTGTGTGTGTGTGTGTGTGAGAGAGAGAGAGAGAGCAATGGAGCTTGAACTTGGGGCCTCACGCTCTCACTTGGCTTTTTCACCCAAGACTGGTGCCCTACCACTTGAGCCATACCTCCACTTCTGGCTTTTTGCTGGTTAATTGGACATAAGAGTCTCACAGACATTTCCACAAGGCTAGCTTCTTACTGGGATCCTCAGATCTTACCCTCCTGCATAGCTAGGATTAAAAGCATGAAGCACCAGCATGTATCTCATTATATTGTACTTTTGTTATTGTATTCTTTTTGTTTTTGGGTAATGGAAGACCTTTCTCAAAAGGGAGGTGTGAGGCTTCTTTAGCTCATGTATTTCACAAACAGATTTCTCCTCAGCATGGAAAACAGCCAAATCTCTAAATTGACATGTTCACTGAATAATAAATTTTATGAGAGATCATACCAGATGCAAGAGGATTTGATAAAAATGGCTTTTGAACCCTGCAAGCAATACAAAATATTTCTATTCTGAAGAAAATTTAATAAATTGACAAAGAAAAGACTGCACAGACATGTTTGTGCTCGATGCAGCATCTACCTGTCTCCTTGAATAGATGGTTCTGGCTGCTTGTCATCCACACACTGGATCTCGAGGATTCCATGTGAAGTGTTTCCAGTGCTAATTCCATCCTCCGTGTGAACTATCACATGTACCTTCAGAAATTCCCTGGCACAGGAACTGGAGAGCCTGCTGAACAGTTCAGAAGCAAACGCTTACTATTTTGTTAGTGCATGGTGTTGCTTTTCCTGGCTGGATTTGGATCAAATGTATACACGCTTCTTTCTGTGATACCCAGGACACTGTGCAGACTCTATCGATGGAGTTCCAGAATATTTGTTCAGTGTGCAGAGGTCAAGTACATCCCCTCTGCTAAGCTTACAATGATGGAAATTATTACACAGCATCTTATAAAAAACTGCGGGGGTGGGGGGAGTGTGCACTAATGGCTCACGCCTATAATCCTGGTTACTCAGGAGGCTGACTGAGATCTGATGTTTGTGATTAGAAACCAGCCTGGGCAGGAAAGTCCATGAAACTCCTACCTCCATTTAACCACCAAAAAGCCAAAAGTGGAGCTGTAGCTCAGGGACAGCACTCTGAGTTCAGGCCCTGGAATCAGCACCAAAAAATAAACTAACAAACAAATAGAAAACAAAAAAACAAAAATCCCTGCAAGACACAAGTTCTGTTTCCAAAAAGTAAAACAAAACAAGAAACTGTATTTTTTCCTTCCTACGTAGGCTTTTGGTTAGGCAAAAAACACAAATCACCGATTTCTAGCCCATGACTAGTCCTTAAAGGGAGAAACATGGCCACATCTTATTCAGATTGGTAGAATGAATCCCTGGGATAGTATGGACCCAAAACCATTCTGGTCATTGCTGTGCAGGCTCTATTAACATGGCCAGTTATGGATATCCTTTTTAAATGATGAACATTTTTTTAAAAGATTAATCTTTCTCTCCAATGCTGTCTACCTCTTCCAGCTGTCATTGCTTGTTTTCCAACAATATATGGTCAGGATCCTATGATTGGATTCCAAACAAGTGCCCATCTCAGTACATTCAGGCTCTCTAAATTAATGGATTAGACATTGCAACTGTACTTAGAAATGCATTTAAAAGATTTATCACTTAACAAGAACAAGATGATGATTCCATTATCTTTAAATGGATAATATATATATATATATATGAAAAGGGTTTAGAATCTCCAGAGGAAATGTTGGGACTATGCAACATTCCAAAGTAAATTTCATACAAATATTCACACCATTATGCCATTTCTGCAGGCTGTCAGTGTGTCCGGTTGTAACCAGCGTACAGTGTACAATAGATGAAAGGGTCCTTTCTGTATTGAATATTAACAGTGGCTATCCATTCAGGTCTTCTGCCTTTGAAATGAATCAAGTAGTTATGCAGTCCTTTCAGTTTTATGAGGACTCAACTTTTCCGACAAAAAAGCTTGTCTAAGCCAGGTGCTGATGACTGATGCTTGGAATCTTCGGTACTTAAGAGGTTGAGATATGAGGCTTATAGTTCAGAGCTATCTGGGCAGAAAGTTTGTGAGACTCTTCATCTCCAATTAAGCACCAGAAAGAGCCAGAAGTGAAGCTGTGGCTATAGGGCCAGCCTTGCTGGGAAAAAAGTGTAAGTACCCAGGCTCTGAGTTCAAGCCCCAGTACTAGCATACACACACACACACTCTCTCTCTCTCTCTCTCTCTCTCTCTCTCTCTCTCTCTCTCTCTCTCTCTCTCTCTCTCTCTCTCTCTCTAGGCAGATTGAGAATCATGTGCATGCCTGGATAGAAACTGAGACCATATCCTAAAAATAACCCAGAAAAAAAAAATAGGACTCCAGTGTAGCAAACATGAAACACTGAGTTCAAACCCAAAAGAATTACATCTGTATGGAGCATGGCGAGATGTTTTTCCTTGTCATTATTCCCTGAGCAACACAGCATAACAATGGCGCACATAGCATCACATTGTACCAGCTATTACACCTCAACAGAATTGAATTTAAATGTACAGGGTAGTGTACCCTGTTCTATGCGAGACCTGTTCCCGATTCGATTGCACAAGAAGCACCTGAAGCCCTGGACAGCCTCTGGGGCTCCTGGAACCCAGCTGGAACTGACACAAAAGAATAACTGATTTTTGGTTTGCATTTTTCCTGGTTTACTCACACTTTTATTTCAAGAAAAGTGCTCATCACCTTCTGTGAGTGACTGGCTTGACGCTTCTGTCACACATAAGCAAAGAGAGCTTCTTGGATTTTGTGGAGCCTCCTTTGATGCAGAAAGTTTAAATGGCAGGCATTTTACTTGTGTTTTATGTTATTAATTTAATTTCTTGTGAAGGTGCTAGGGCTTGAAATCAGGTCCACTCTCTCTGGTTTAGCTTTCTTCACTCAAGGCTGGCACTCTACCACTTAAACTACACTTCTACCTTCAGCTTTGTGCTGGCTCATTGGATTCATTTGCCCATGGCTGGTTTTGAATGGTGATCCTCAGATCTCAACTTCCAGAGTATCTAGGATTACAGGCATGAGCTACCAGTACCCAGCTATACAACAGGCATTTATTTGGTCTGGGACTAATATTATTTTCCACATCTGCTTCCCAAGGTCACCCACTTACAAGGTCAAATTTTAAGGCAGATGGCAGCCTTGGTGCGAATGACAGGGGTCCTTGCACTTTTCACCAGGGTTATAATTAACACACTGTCTGCTCCACAGGTTCAACCTTCGGGAATGAAGAACATCCAGCTCCAAAGGCAGCTCCACCATCTAAGGACATAGCCAAAGGGTCCAGCCGAGCAGCCCCTCCGACCCCCTCCAGTGTGACCACACCCCGCAGGAGTTTGCTTCCAGCACCAAAATCTACTTCTGCACCTGCCGGTAAGACTTTGTGCCTTGTAGAGGCTTCACACAGCCCAGCGTCCATTCTACAGCCATAATAAAGCCTTGTTCTGGAAAGTCCCTGTTCTGGAGAGACAGATGACTTCTAAACCATTTTGACTTCAAAACAATACACTGTTTGCAAGGTACTTTCCAGTCTGCATCTGTATAAATTCTCACAGCTGCCTTTCACGCCTCTCCCTATCTGGAAACCCTGTGAATCACGCCATTTTATTTGCAGAAAGCCAGAACCAAGCTATTTTAAGCAGAGTGGCATTTGGCTCAGGGAAATGGGTGCTCAGGAAATCTAGATGGGCCAGAGGAGCTCTGATGGAGCCCCAGGACTGGGGTTCAGAACTCCACAGAGCACTGCTGCCCCCTGCTGGCCTAAGGCTCACCCCTCCAAAGCTGGAAAGGACCCAGGGATCGTCTGGGCCCACCTGCAGCCCAGGCGGAGAGATTCCCTGCACCCCCTAGGTCCATGCCAGCACCTTTCTGTCTCTCCACTCCATACTCAGTCATTGAGTGTGAAGAGATACGGAGTGTGAGGCCCGCCAGGGTTACATAGGGAGTTTGTGTCTTCTGTGTCTGGGTACTTTACCCATTTCGTTTTTGTCTTTTCCTTTATTTTTTCTTTTTTTCTTTCATTTCCTTTCCTTTCTCCTTAAACATGAGAATGATTTGCTAAGCTCCAGTGGCTCACTGTTGTAATCCTAGCTACCCACGAGATTGAGACCAGGAGGACCACTGTTTGAAGCTTGGCAGAAAGGTTTTCAAGAGTCTACCTCAATTAACCAGCAAAATAAAATACTGGGCTGGAAGTGTGTGGCTCAAGTGCTCAAGCGCCAGCCTTGAGCAGAGAAACCCTTGCAAAACAGGAAATCCTGAGCTCAAATCCCAGTACTGGTAACATGTTTCTCCCCCTCCCCAACACACACACAGATTGGTTACAAAGTAGTAAGTTATCTACCTGAGTGGGAGGGAGAAAACAGTAACTTGCAAGTATCTATTATACTCCATCTCTGAAAGTTTAATAATTTGTGCTTTTCCCCTCCTTGGTTCTGGTCCTAAGGGCTTGATCAGGGCCTGAGAGCTGTCCCTGAAGTTTCTTTCCCCCAAGGCTAGCATTTTACCACTTGAGCTACAGCTCTACTCCCAGCTTTTAGAGTAGTTAACTGGAGATAAGAGTCTCACAGACTTTCCTGGCCAGCCTGGCTTTGAACCGTGATCTTGTGTTTATTTTTATTATTTTCTTTCCTTGGCCCTGGCTGCCTTTGTTATTTTCTTTCCTAAAACATCACAAGGAGAATTAAGTGATGGAAGTGTTGTCTACTGTGTTGCTGATACATCCACACGAAGAAAAAACTTTTCCATGTGACCTTAAGTCCAGCAAGTTTTATTGTGTCCCTAGTGATAAATCATCTTAGCTCAGAAACAATATGCAACAAAGAAAGCTTAAACTGTTTTCAGTAATTATATTCTTGATGGTAGTGTTTGTGTTGTGATCCTACATCTGCTAATAGTCTGAATGTGTGTATGATGAGGTATACATATTTGTGTATGAGTATTATGGGATAGTACAGGTACTCTTTAAAAATCCTAGCAGTGTCCTCTGGAAAGTTATAGACAATGACTATAAAGCAGTAGGCATTCATGTTGTTTCTAAACATATTTCCCATTACAAAGAGACGGTGGTTTGAAGAAAAAGCCGAACATAGCCTAGGATAGGAAATGCAGACTTCAGACCCTCTTGCCCTACTAGGAACTAAGAAGTCAAAGACTTACGAGAGTTCTATCAAAAGACTCAAGTGTCCACATGAATCACCTTCTACTGGTAATAATAATAAGAGTGCCGGGCACCAGTGGCTCCCTACTGTAATCCTAGCTACTCAGGAGAGGTGAGATCTGAGGTTTTGCAACCAATTGCTGGTTAAGTTTGAAGTAGCTCAGGCAGAAAAGTCTGTGAAACTCTTCATTCAAGTTAACCCAGAAAAAGCTGGTAGTGGAGTTGTGGCTCAAGTGGTAGAGCACCAGCCTTGAGCAAAACAGCTAAGGGATAGTACCCAGACCTTGAGCTCCAGCACTAGTCCTGGCACAGAAAAAGAAAATAAATATAACATCAAATAAAAATGTTAAACATAAGTTATCTGTAATATTACTATGGATTAATATTCAGCAAATTATAACTATGTCCTTAGGTACATGTGAGGCAAAAACAAACGTGAAACTAGTCACTTTTTTATTGTCAAACTGATGTACAGAGAGGTTACAGTTTCATATGTTAGGCTTTGGATACATTTCTTGTACTGTTTGTTACCTCCTCCCTCATTCCCCCCTCACCCCTCCCCCTTTCCTTCTCCCCCCATGAGTTGTTCAGTTGGTTTACACCAAACAGTTTTGCAAGTATTGCTTTTGTAGTCGTTTGTCTTTTTATCCTGTGTCTCTCAATTTTGGTATTCCCTTTCACTTTCCTAGTTCTAATACCAGTATACACAGTTTCCAATGTACTCACATAAAATACAGTGGTAGTGCAGGTACAACCACAGGAAGGGGATACAAGAGAATCATCAATAATAGAAGCTACAGTTTCACATGGCATGTTGAAAGTGATTACAACAGTGATATAACAGTCATTTCCATAACATGGAGTTCATCATCTTATGTGTTCATAAGGGCATAGGTATTGGGCTCTTGTGATCCTCTGCTGGAAACAAGTCACTTTTTTTTTTTGGCCAGTCCTGGGCCTTGGACTCAGGGCCTGAGCACTGTCCCTGGCTTCTTCCCGCTCAAGGCTAGCACTCTGCCACTTGAGCCACAGCGCCGCTTCTGGCCGTTTTCTGTATATGTGGTGCTGGGGAATCGAACCTAGGGCCTCGTGTATCCGAGGCAGGCACTCTTGCCACTAGGCTATATCCCCAGCCCACAAGTCACTTTTGACAGAGGAATTTCAAGGTCTCAACAGCAGCTGTGTCCACCAGGGATGTCAGCATCAGACGTCACCTTGGTCCCAAGCTTCCTTTGAAGACCTCTGCATGCATTTGTTAAAGGGGAAGAGGGGAAGATGATTCTGTGGGGTGGGCAGCAATGACAGGTCTGAGACATGGCTGTCAGAGGGAATGGTGAGTGCCTTCAGTTCAAGTCATTTCCCATTATTCCAGACTCTGGGAACATATAAGACCCAAGGGGAATGGGGCTCCCTTGTCTTGTCCTTCTGATGTAAGGAGAAAAGGTCTTTCGCTCTCAGAATTGGGTCTTAAACTTTTGAGCAGAAAAAAAAAAAATGGCTTTGATGTGTTCCTGCATTGCTGCCTGAGAGACAGCTGTTCTGCAATTGGCCAGGAACTTCCCTCTGTGGTCTGTGAATGCTACAGTGGATTAAATCTGCAGTGACAAAAGACAAGTACTTATGTTAGAGGCTTGAAATAACTGATTGAATGATTTCATTATTTCCATTGCATACTAATGAAGATCGACAGCATTGCAGATGCCACTGCCTTTTTTATTCCAATGAGGAACACATGGATGCAGGTCTACTTGGTGTCTTTTCCAGCTTTGTACCCCAGGTTCCTTCTATGTCCTGGGAACAGAGATATTAGTAACAACTAACGTTTTAGTTTTATTTTACTAATTAAAATGTGATCATTTGAAGAACACTTCATTCCATCTCCAAAGCCTTTCTTTATACTGTTTTATAAGCTCTGTCTTATAAAACTTAAGACATACCATCTGCCACTTACTTGAATATTCCATTGCTTGTCTTCATTCGTTTTGTTCCAATACTGAGGCTTGAACTCAGGGCCTTGTGCTCTCCCTTGGCTTTCTTGCTCACATCTGGTGCACTACCTCTTGAGCCATGCCTTTAGTCCAGCATTTTTGCAGGTTAATTGAAGAGAGAGTCTCTCAGGCTTTTCTGGCTAGGTTGGCTTCAAAATGAGATTCCCTCAACCTCAGATTCCTGAGTAACTAGGATTACACACATGAGCCACTGACATCCAGCAAGATTCTCTTTTCTAAGTCTGATATAACTCTAACATCAAAAACCTCCTTGCATATCAAAAATAATTACTGATAAAGGATAAGTTGAATTACAGAATTTGAGCTTTGCATCTGTTCTGTGGGTTTGTGTTTATAGTTTAAAGAAAGTCTAGGTTTCATAGTCCATCAAGCTAACTAAACAGAAGAAAGTAAACATGCAGATTATACTTAAATCCCAAATAATTGGATTTCTTGGAATCTGGGATGGTTGGGTTATTTTAATTACCTAGATAACAGCCCACAAACCTGTTGTTTGAGCTGTGTGTATGTGTGTGTGCTTGTGTGTGTGCACACATGCATGTGCTAATAGTGAGACTTGACCTTCAGCCTTGCACTCGCAACTTAGCTTTTCCATGAAAGGTGGTGCTCAACCACTTAAGCTACACCTCCACTTCTGGCTTTTTGCTAGTTAAATGGAGATAAACATCTCATGGACTTTCCTGCTCAGGTTGGCTTTGAACCACAATCCTCAGATCTCAGCCTCCTGAGTAGCTAAGAATGCCTGTACCCACCTTGTTTTAACTCTTATTTTTTGAAACATTCCCCTGTTCTGTGTGCACATTCTATGCAATCTCTCTACCACAGAGCATCCTGGGAACCATATTTCTAAATGATGATTCTTAGCCTTTGGGGACTCCAAGCTGAATGGTGACTAAGCTCTCATGTCTTCGTGTCACCTGCTCATTGACTGTTACCCACTGCTGGATAGTAATCCACATCCTCAACTACAGACACTGTAGGACAGACCCAGTGCTGGGCTGTTTTCTTTAACTTAGATTTCTGAGAGGAGTAGTGTGTGTGTGTGTGTGTGTGTGTGTGTGTGTGTGTGTGTGTGTGTGTGTGTGTGTGTCTTTTCTGCTTCACTCATTCAACAAACCTCTTATTGCTTGCTGTAAGGCAAAGGTGACTTGAGTACAAAGATAATTAGGGCAACCTTTACCCTAGAGGAACTCACAATAAGTAAATGGATTTGTAGTGTAGTAATTAGGATGAGAGGGGAAGGCTTAAGATCTTGTTATCTGGAGTCCAGTTAATTCTAGTAGACCAAAAGTAGAAGGGATAGACCGAAAATAAGAAGAGATAAGAAAAGAATGATCTCAAAATAGTTGAAATCAGTTTAGCCTATTTTCCTGGATTATTTAAATAATGCTGTATTTAACATTTGTTTAATCATATCTCTAAGTTATTTATTATTAGCTCACCTTATGATTTCAAAAAAGATCTAGATCTAGTAATTTATAGACTGAGACACAGGGCAATGCAGGCATAGAGCCTAAAATCCAAGTGGTGAAAAAGAGAAAAGTATAACAAAACTAGGCTTGGAGCTTCTTGGTTACCAGGGCAAAGAAAGAAGCAGTTGGGAAAAGTAAAGGTCTGTAATTTCATTGAAAAAGAAAGATTCACTCCCTAACATCCCTGACACAAATGTTTCCTTAATTCTGTGACTTCTTTTTAAACGATAGTGGACAAAATAAAGAAAAACTTTATCATAATAAAAAATAGTTTGAAAAGAAAAGCCTTTGTGGGTTTTGCACTCTGTGTGTGTGTGTGTGTGTGTGTGTGTGTGTGTGTGTGTGTGTGACAGGAGAGAGACAAAGTTTGTATGTGTGTGTGCTGATCCTGGGGCTAGAACTCAGGGCCTGGGTGCTGTCTCTGAGCTATTGTGCTCAAGGCTAATGTGTACTACCTGAGACATAGCTCCACTTCTGGCTTTTTTTTTTTTTTTTTGGTGGTGGTGGTTAATTGGAAATAAGACTCTTATGGCCTTTACTACCCAGGCTGGCTTCAAACCATGGTCCTCAATCTCAGCCTCCTGAGTAGCTGGGATTACAGGTGTGAGCCACCAGCACCCAGCCAGAGAGAACCTTTCTTAGCAACATGCAAAACCTGCCCAGAAACATTTTTAAATGACATACTTAATTATATAAAAATTTAAACTTTCTACAATGAAAGGCATGAGAGTTGAGAATTAGGATAAACTGTAAAAAATATTGCAACAAAATGTGAAAATTCATGCAGTTTTTAAAACCAGGAAGCTGAAACATATCTGAGGAGCTTATGGGAGTATAGATGAATGCAGAGAGAGAGGGTGGATGAATACAGTCATAACATTCGATGCACATATATGAAAATGGAAGTAGGTAACTTGAGGAATTGGGTGGGTTGAAAGAGATAAGGTGACACTGATTAAGATGCATTGTACATATAAATTGACAGGCTGAATTGAATTGCTTTAAACTATTTGAAGATAATTTTGTAAAAAAATTTTTTTTAAGAAAATAGACTCCTGAATACCAATAGGAAAGACGGCTTAAGTTTTTGAAAAATGCATAAAGGTCAGGAGGAGGAAGGAAGGTTAAATGTGGACAAGAAAGGGGTGCCCTTGTAAAAAAGCAATGTATACATCCATGAAATATCAATATGATTTCTGGGTGCTGGTGGCTCATGGCTGTAATAGCTCCTCAGGAAGCTATGATCTGATGATTGTAGTTCAAATCCAGTCCAAACAGGAAAGCCTGTGAGACTCTTATTTCCAATTAACTATCAAAAAAGAACACCCCCCCCCCATTTAAAAAAAAGCTAGATGTGGATCTGTGGCTCAAGTGGTAGAGCACCAACCTTAAGAGAAAAAACCAAGCAAAAACAAGAGACCCTAAATTCAAGCCCAGTACCAGCACAAATTAATTATAATCCCATTGCACAATTAGTATTAATTTAATAATAAAAAGGACATATGCCAAAAGCGGCAGCCTTTTGTGAACAGCCTTAGGAGGGTTGGGAACATAAGGGACTGTATCTCTACCTGACATGGACACATTTTCCTGGTGTTGACAAGCTATTTATGTTTCAAAAGTTAAATTATGTCCTGAAATCCATAAATTTGTGGAATTTAAAGGGAACCACTTGCTTCTAGAGAAACAAAATTAATTTTTATGATACAAGTAAAGATTCTGTAACCCATAGATTAGCAGCCTTACAAGTCCCAGTGATAAATTTTTCATCAAGTGGAGAAGAATCCACAGACACACCAACTGTTTGTTTTCTATAAACTGTAGGAAGAAATCCTTCTATATCTGAAACAGAATAAAGTAATCCTATTTTCTGTACTAAGTGACATCATGTCAAAATGACGGAATCAGAGGGCATATTGATGAAAAAGTGATCTATCTGTAGACCAGTACTTTAATGCAATGAATTTTCCTATTTGCTACAATAATACAAGCCATTAAGCCCAACTGTTCATGTAGTTATACAGATCAATGCACTATAGATTTTGTGACTTCACACAGGAACAACAGAAAATCTATTTATGAGAATTTTGAGAAAAGAACTACTGAAAAATGGAGGCAAAGTTTCTGGAATACTTGGGAACTTTACTTTTTTATTATTATTCTCTTTTAGTAGTTGTACACAGGGGTTTTAATTCAGTGAGTCAGTTCATGAGTGCAGTGCATCTTGATCAATATCATCCCATTCATCATCCAATCACACAGCCATGGTTTGTGCACACATGTGTGTATGCATATGTGTGAACCCTAAATTCTTAACACTTCCTACTATCCTCACAGTGATGTTATGAGGAATGGTCAGCACCTTCCAGAAAGACAGCATTTTAGGAGAGAATCATACTTCACACCTGCAGAAATGCAAAAAGTGCAGCGCATTGGTTTTCAGCCTGTAATTCACAACCCTGGACATTGTCAGATCACAGAATGATTGCAAGCAATCTGGAAAGCTCTATGCAAACAAACTAACAAGACCACTCAGAGACATTAATCATAGTTGTTCCAGGAAAATCAAACTACCTGGCCTCTGAGGAAGAGGCACAGAGCTTCTGTTTATAGGTTTTTGGGTCAGGCAGACTTAGGTTGACTCCTGCTTTTCTAC
Source organism: Perognathus longimembris pacificus (assembly GCF_023159225.1). NCBI lineage: Eukaryota > Metazoa > Chordata > Mammalia > Rodentia > Heteromyidae > Perognathus > Perognathus longimembris. The sequence goes on along the minus strand of NC_063163.1, from coordinate 56,344,982 downwards.
AAAGAAATTGTATGACTCTGGGGAATGACTTAATTTCTCTAAATCTCAATTTCCTTAGGTTTTTGTGAGTAGGTTTATGAACTCATAAGCATTTTACATGGTAATCTATAAAGTTCCCAGTAATATATTGTTTGGTTTTTTTTTTTTTTTTTTTTTTTTTTTTTTTTTGCCAGTCCTGGGCCTTGGACTCAGGGCCTGAGCACTGTCCCTGGCTTCTTCCCGCTCAAGGCTAGCACTCTGCCACTTGAGCCACAGCGCCGCTTCTGGCCGTTTTCTGTATATGTGGTGCTGGGGAATCGAACCTAGGGCCTCGTGTATCCGAGGCAGGCACTCTTGCCACTAGGCTATATCCCCAGCCCTTTTGTTGTTTTTTGTTTTTTTTTTGCCAGTCCTGGTGCTTGAACTCAGGGCCTGAGCACTGGCTTCTTTTTGCTCAAGACTAGCACTCTACCACTTGAGCCACAGTGCCACTTCTGTTTTTTTCTACTTATGTGATGCTGAGGACTAGAACCCAGGGCTTTGTGCATGCTAGGCAAGCACTCTGCCTCTAAGCCACATTCCCAGCCCCAAGTATATTTTTTAAAAGAAATAATAGCTGGCAACTTGTGGCTAATGCCTCTAACCCTCTACTCAGGAGGCTAAGACCTGAGAATTGCCAGTTCAAAGCTAGCCTAGGCAGGAAAGTCCACAAGACTCTTATCTCCAATTAGCCATCAAAAAGCTGGAAGTAGAGTTGTGGCTCGAGTGATAGCATCCAGGCCCTGAATTCAAGCCTCAGCACTGACACACAAACACATAAAAGAAATAATTTAATAAAATAATTGATGCGTATGCTTGGTAAGTAAAACACTTATCTATTCACATAGAATACCATACTGATGGCAGATTAATATCAACTTACTTTCCATCACAGATTGAATGTGGAGAACTTTTATGCAGGGGTAGGGACACCTGGCCCTCTTTGGAGTGCAGAAGCCTTTTATTGTTTTTTCTTATTTATTGTCAAAGTGATGTACAGAGAGGTTACAGTTTCATACGTTAGGCCTTGGGTACATTTCTTGTACTGTTTGTTACCTCCTCCCTCATTCCCCCCTCCCCCCTCCCCTTTTCCCTGCCCCCCATGAGTTGTTCAGTTGGTTTACACCAAAGGTTTTGCAAGTATTACTTTTGGAGTTGTTAGTCTTTTTATCCTTTGTCTCTTGATTTTGTTATTCCCTTTCACTTCCCTAGTTTTAATACCAGTATATACAGTATCCAGTGTACTTAGATGAGATACAGTGATAGTGCAGGTACAACCACAGGAAGGGGATACAAGAGGATCATCAACAATAGAAGCTACGGTTTCACATGGCATGTTGAAAGTGATTACAACAGTGATATATCACTCGTTTCCATAACATGGAGTTCATTTCACTTAGCATCATCGTATGCGTTCATAAGGGCATAGCTATTAGGCTCTTGTGATCCTCTACTGTGACTAGCCTAAACCTGTGCTAATTATTCCCTATGAGGGAGACCACAGAGTCCATGTTTCTTTGGGTCTGGCTCACTTCACTTAGTATAATTTTTTCCAAGTCCTTCCATTTCCTTACGAGTGGACAATGTCATTCTTTCTGATAGAGGCATTAAATTCCATTGTGTATATGTACCACATTTTCCTGATCCATTCGTCTACCGAGGGGCATCTGGGTTGGTTCCATATTTTAGCTATGACAAATTGTACTGTAATGAACATTGTTGCCACCAGAAGCCTTTTAATCTGATGCAGTCACACTTGTCAATTCTTGCTCTTATTTCCCAAGCAATTGGAGTTGTATTTATAAAGACTATAGTTGCCTATGTCTGTATCTTAAGATTTTCCTCTTGTAGTTTCAAAGTTTCAGGTTTTACATACAGATATAGGGTCTATATAGGGTCCAGTTTCAGCATTATACATATGAATATTCTGAGCATATCTTAAAAAATTGAGAATGAACTTGGTTACAGATGGGATGTTCTTACAGTTCCATGTGATATGAATTCTTATAACTATAAGAATGCTTTATTTTCTTCTCTATCTTTTTTTGTCAGTCATAGGGCTTAAACTCAGAGTCTGGGCACTATCTCTGAGCTTTTTTGCTCAAGGCTAGTGCTCTATGACTTTGAAGCACAGTGCTACTTTGGGTTTTTAGGTGGTTAATTGAGGCTAAGAATCTCATGGACTTTCCTTCCCCAGCTGGCTTTGAACCACAGTCCTCAGATCTCAGCCTCCTGAGTAGCTAGGATTACAGCCATGAGCTGCCAACACCTGACTGAACATGTTATTTTCTGATAATGAAAGAATCATGACGCCTGGCAATGTGGAAGCTCCATTTGACGCAGGGATGTTGAAGGCAATAAGGCTGCGCCCAGCTCTTCAGTGTTATTGCTTGGTGTTGACTCTTCTCCCCTAGGTTGTGTCTGAATTGCTATCACAGCTTTGGCTTATTTGTCATTGTGAGGCCTACAGGGAAATCAGCCAGTGGTTTGGGAATGGAGGAGGTTGGAGAAGAGCAGGAGGAGTGTTTTGAAAGAATCTCTGTAGGAGAAAAACGAACACAATAACTAAGAGATCCTTTCCTTTCCATGAGGTCATGGAAGAGGAGATGGTGATAGGACTGGTGCATTGAATGTCTGACAAGAGGAGTCGCCCACTTCCTCCTTTCAGAGAGCCAATGAGTGAGCATCGTAGATGGCCTGCTTGCTGTTCTGTCGACCTGCAGAAAGGACCAGAAGCAGTGCACATCAGAAGCTGTGCCACTCTGAGGCATCCCAGGGTGAGAGGACAGATGGACCATGTGAACCCACTCATCCCACAAACACTCACAGAGTACCCTCTTTGAGTTGAACCCTCTGCTACATTCCTGGGAAAACAGATACAGCTCTTGTCCTTGTGGAACTAATGATGGCCCAGGGTGTCACATAATTACACACTTACTTTAGTACAGTGGTACTAAACACTGAAAGGGAAATGAATGAACAATGGAGGCACACAGTAGAGAGAGCTAGCTTATACAGCATGCAGAAGATGCATAAGTGAAAATGTGAAAGTTTGTTTTTTGTGTTTCAGTACTGCGGGTTAAACCCAGCGCCTTGTGTGTGCTAGAGAAATACTTTGCAACTTGAGCTCTGCCTCCCGGAGCAATTTTTGGTTGTTGTTGTTTTCATTTTGTGTTTGAGATAGTCACAGTGTCATTTCTGGGACTGACCTCAATCATGTAATCTACCTATTTCCACCTCCTGAATATCTGGAATTATAGACATGAACTACCATACCTGACCAAACCCTAAGGTTCTGAAGAAGTTAGCCAGTGGTGGTGGGGAACAGCATGCCATGTACATGAGCAGCAAGAATCTTTATAAAGTAAGAGATTTACTAAGCCACTCTCTCCTTAGAATACTGATCTAGAGTGGCTTGTTAATTTGAATGTATACATTCTCCCTTTCTTTTTAAATATATTTTTGTTATCTTTGTTTTTTATATATTTTTATTATCTTCAAGTAGTTGTACAATGGCGTTTCCCTGCCGCATGTGTACTATGAGTACAATGCATCTGGATCAGTGTCACCCTTTCCATTGTTCTCCTTCTCCATCAGTCTTCCCTCTTTCTTCCATTTCCTTTAAGAAGTGTTTTATAGGTTGTGAAATGTTCAAAAGACTGAAAGTATAAAAAATAATGCAGTAAGTTCACAGCTGCTTCAGTCGTCTGAAATTCAGCAACATTCATTGGGACAGTTTGGCATTTTGAAGCTGGTACTTGGGATTGAATTCAAGGCCTTGCATTTGTTGGGCAAGTGCTTTACCACTTGAATCATGTCCCCAGTACTTTCTGATTTTAGTTTACTAGGGCGATCTTTCACATTTGCCTGGGCTGGCTTTAGACTATGACTATTCTATTTCTACTTTCCTAACAGCTGGGACTACAGGCATGTATCACCATGCCCAGCCTAGCTTTCTTTCTTTTCTTTTTTTAAAACAATACTTCAGTTTAAAATCCTTATGAGTTTACCTCCTGTTGCCATCTGGTAGCCCTCAATTCTTGTTAGGTGGAATAATTGAAATGCCACAGACCTAGCCAAGTAAAGGAGAAGAAACATCCCTTTATTTCTGCTCTGCTTTTCCAATGCTTTTATTGAAACAACAAGAAAAATGATAATTTACATAATTTGAGAAGCTTTACACATAGTGCCAGAAGAGGAGTGAGATAATTCTGAGACTCACCTTGACATTAAGCCACCTGCAGACTGGGATGAAATCTTTTATTTTGAGGAGGTTCTTCAGAAAGTAGGGCACTAAAATTCTCTTATTTAAGCAATGATATCCACATCACATCTAAAAGGTTACACACCTGATAGTTTTCTCCCTCTGCTCGTCAGTCTTGAGATGAGGTGGAAGCGAGCCCAACAGTAATTAATGCAAATGGTCTTTTGGAGCTGTGTTTTTCATTGTGATTTCTGACATTTGTACATTTCAGAAATCTGCCTACTGTGCTAAAAATGCATTATTATGCAAATAATTACTATGATGTCTTCTAATCTCTTCGTATGATAGTGGGGAACTTTTAATTCCCTGGCAATGTTTTCAGACTTCCTATTTTCCCCCATAGACTTACATGTTCAACTACCTGTATTACACTGATAAAATACCAAATACTATTTGTAATATTTCAAGTATTTGAAGGCAACACTCTTCGTGAGATCTAGAAAAGAATGTACATATCATAGTAATTAGACAAATGCAGGTATTCATTTTATAGAATAGCCTAGAAAAGAATAATAGTTTTCCTGGATCTTCATCTTCAATCCATCCTTCAGCAACCAGCAATCAGTGGTACCAAGAGCCACTCTTGGTCCTACACTTTGCCATCAATAGTCAATCATATCAGATGCTAGTGGCTCACACCTCTAATTCTAGCTACTCAGGAGGGTAGGATCCGAAGATCTTGGTTTGAAGCCAGCCCAGACAGAAAAGTGTGTGAGACTCTTACCTCCAATTAACCAGGACATAAAGAAGTGGAGGTGTAGCTTAAGTGGTAGAATGCTATCCTTGAGGAGAAAAAGTCAAGCCCAAGAGTACAAACCCCAATGCTGGCACACATGCACAAAACCAATAGACCATCATCCATCAAACCAGGCTAATATGCATGGAAAACCCTTCAATCAACCTCCTGCAGTGCTGCTGGAAGCCTATAACCTTTCCAACTGTGTATCTGATCTTGTCATTTTCCTGCTTAAGGCCCACTAGCCACTCCTACTGCCTGCAATACAGTTCCAGTCCTTGAGCTATGACCACCTAGCACCCACCACAGCCTTCTCTCTGTCTCCTTACATCTGTCTTATCTCAGTAAGCCAAGCTATGGTGCAAGTGCTCCCATGGGCTCTTAAGCCTTTCTCCTTGTGTTTACATGTCATACCACCAGGCTGATGCGTAACCATGGTGACATTTCTGCTTATCATTTCTCCAGTTAAGAAGGAAAAAAAGCCAGAAGTAAGAGTTGTGGCTCAAGTAGTACAATACCAGCCTTAAGCAAAAAAAAGCTAAGAGACAGAGCCCAGGCCCTGAGCTCAAGTCCCACTACCAGAAGAAAAAAAAAATGCTACTGTGATCATGAGTTTTCTTGTTTCCCTGTAGCTCTGCCATGATAACCCATGTGCTGTGCTGAGTACCAGAGGTCAGCATGTGGCCACCAGAAACAGGACCTTGAAACACCAACCTTCTGCCAGATATACCTCAGTATGTTGAGGTGCCATGTAGAAAGAAGGATGGCTTGAAAGGAACTCAGCAAGGCGGGGAATTTGCCAAGGCACTCTTTTACAGAAGGGTGTGCCATTAGACAAAATCTGGCCAGCAGGCACCCAGAACAGGGGCACTGCTCTCTTTTTATCCTAACACCAGGGGCCCTGCCCTTCTGCTCAGATTGACCAAGCTCAGCCTCACAGTCAACTTGCAAATGGTTGAAGACAGTGCAAAACAATTTTTTAAACAGAATGTGATTTCATTGACAGGAACAGGATGTCACTAAAATTCAATGAGCTTAATTATAGTATAACAGGAATAGGATATAACTAAACTACAGTCAACTGGGGCTAAGCCATTTGGCCAAAGCAGAAGATTAAAAAACAAACAAAACAATTCTCACAAGATTGTTAGAAAGTTGAAACAGGAAATGAGCTTTGAATGAACTTTCACTCAGATTTCTACTTTAGTTGTACCAAATTTGAAAGAAAAGACAGCTTTTCTCACATGGCCTTGAAGAAGCTTCAGCTCTTGACCAGTCTACAAACTGGAGTGAAGATGGAGAGTGAATGAGAGTAGAATGCCTAATTATTGTGAATATGCAACTTAAAGCAACAGGCTATGGAATAAGTAGCATGAAGCAAGCTAAAAATGCCATGATGATTCCTTGACTAGTAGCTATAAGAAGAATGGCCAGTAGAGAACATCACTGGACATTAAGCATTTATTGTATGCCTATTACCTGGTCTGACCTGATGATGATGCTCAAATTCTATCTCAAACCCTCTTTTACAGAGAGTAGATTGCAGATCAGAGAGATTGTGTAGTTTGCCCAACATAAGGCAGCAAGGAGACTGGTTGGATTGAAGGTCAGGCACCTGTCTGGCCCAGTGCCCTTTCCTGAGGCCTGAACAGGGTGATTCTGGCAGGAACAGCCTCTTTCCCATATGAAAATTCATCTAGCAAAGAATGACTCAGAAGGCTGAACTTGTATGCTCTCCTGAGGGGAGGGGTGTAGGAATGGCACATTATAAGATACTTTTCATTTTTTATTGTCTGTACCTTTTGGTAGAGTGTGTGTGTGTGTGTGTGTGAGAGAGAGAGAGAGAGAGAGAGAGAGAATGTGTGTGTGTGTGTGTGTGTGTGTGTGTGTGTGTGTGTGTGTGTGTGCTGTCCTTGGTTTGAACTCAAGGCTTGTGTGCTATCCCTGAGTTCTATAACTTAAGCCATAGCTCCACTTGTGGCTTTTCATTGGAGATAAAATGTCTCACAGACTCCTGCACAGGCTGGCTTTAAACAGCAATCCTCAAATGGTAGCTTCCTTAGTAGCTAGGATTATATGTGTGAGCCACCGGCATCCAGCTTGGGGAATTTTTTTAAGCCACTTTGAACATGCTTCTGTTTCCATATAATAACTGTTCAAAAGAGTGGAAGAAGTTTATTAGTAGCCACAGTGAATTGTTGGTTTGTGACAGTAGAATTTGGAAGGCAGAGGAAACAGGAAATGAGCTTTGAATGAACTTTCACTCAGATTTCTATTTTAATTGTACCAACAATAGCTCTGCGACCTGAATTCACTGGCTTAACTTCCCTGATCCCCAAATTCCTCAGGTTTTTAATATGTGTTCAAGTACTAGGGCTTGAACTCAGGGCCTCGGCACTCCCCTTTTATTTTTTTTTCAATCAAGCCTGGTTCTATACCACACGAGCCACACCTCCTTCCAGCTGGTTAATTGGAGATAAGACTTGCCTGCAGGCTAGCTGATCCTACAGTCTCCGCTTCCTTAGTATCTCGGATTACAGGAGTGAGCCTCTGGTTCCTGACTCCAGGACTCATTTGAAGGAGGAGAGCAATACCAGCCTGGTGTAGAACAATTCAATAGACTGGCCTCTGCTGACAATCTTTAGGTCCTATCTCAGTCCATAAGGACCTGTACCAAAATAGGAGAGTCTGGATAGCTTACAAACAGCACACATTTACTTCTCATACTTCTGGAGCCTGAGAAGTTCAAACTCAAGGCACTGAAAGACTATGTGCCTAGTGAGGGCCTTCTGACCACATCTTCACATGGCATAAGGGGTGAGCTGGCCACTGTGGGCCTCTTTTATGAGGGTGCTAATCCTGGTCATCAGATAGTAGTATTGAGCCTCCAACTAGATTTTCACATAGGTTCACATTAAGGGGAAGCTAAGTAAGTATATTGGCTTTGTCTGATGTCCTTGAGCCTCATCAAAGGCTAGAATCACTACAGGCTCCACTCAGGAAACAAACACGCCAGTCTCCATCCTGAACCCTCCCTCCCTGAATGTCTCTTTACTGCCTTGGCACATAGCCCCCTCCCTGTGTATCCTACTCATTCTTACTATATCTTGTGAATACTTCATGTCTCAGCTCAGATATCAGCCTCTTCAGTATAGCCTCACCTGGCTCCTGCTCCATGCTTCCAGAGAGCCATCCTTACTAGGTAATTTTTACCTAGAACTCTGTGCTGGCACTTGCTACATTAGCGTATCCTTTCTTATTTACATGTACTTGGTACACTTACTTGGTAAATTTCTGGAGTCAAGGGCTTTGTCTCTACACTTTGGAAACTCCAACAATAATTATTATATCAAGTGCAATGGGGTCACCAATAAATACATGAACAAAGGAAGGAAGGAATGGTTAGGATTTTTCCGAAAAAAAATTTAAAGGATGGCCCAGCCTTTGGAATAAACCCACAACATGCTAACACCATCACACTTACTTAATGCTAAGGAGACCATTTTAGTGATTCCTCATTTATATAGGGAGGAAAATGTGAACTCTGGCAAGTATAATTTTATAATGCACTTGAATTCATTTGAAAGATCAGTTATTGAGTGGAATGAGATAAAATAATCCAGACATTTTCTTTCACTTTGGTTTTACTTATATAGAACTACCATCATGAATAGAGCCCAAGTGTCTATTTGTATGTCTTCAAAAAAGACAAAGTAATGTTTCCACAACTACTTACTGACTTACATTTTCTCAGTACCCAGCAGATAATGCAGGAGTGTCCCAGATCCCCAGGAGACCTTGATTATTTTCTTCCCATGAATCTATCATTTTGAGAGCTTTATTCCTTTTGCTTCCCAACAGTGTGTGCAGTGATTTCTCATTGCCCTTCTAGGACATGCCTGTTTACTATGAGGGGTAAGATAGGTTTCCAAGTGTCAGGAATCAGCCTCATATCAAGATTGTTTTTCATTTACCACAGAGAAGAAACAAAATTAGTACTCAAAACCAACTCATCTATTTACAGATAGTTTGAAGAAAATCATAGGATGCAGGGTTTTTCTTTTTTGTGCTGGTCCTAGGGCTTAAAATCAAAGCCTGAACATTGGTCCTAAGCTTTTTGCTCAAGGCTAGAACTCTACCACTCTAACTACAGCTCCAATTCTAGCTTTTTATGATTAATTGGAAATAAAAATCTCACAGACATTCCTGCCCAGGCTGGCTTCAAACCACAATCCCCAGATATCAGCCTCCCGAGTAGCTAGGATTATAGGCATGAGCCATCAGCACCCAACTCAGGATGCTATTTATTTTACTAGGGAGTATGGACAGGTAAAATCACATCTAATCATCTAATCCATAATGAAATACCAACATGGACGCCCAGAGCACGGCAGCAGCTTCCAGAATCCTCTGGGCAGATTGAGACGAGAAGGGGCATTAGCAGCTTCAGGCAGAAGTGACCTTGCTCGAGTCATAAAGCTACAGTAAATATGAAAAAATGAAGAGACCCAGTATAATATCTGATACATAATTCACAAGATCTGGAATGTAAATAAATGGGAAAAAGAGAAGATGCTGGTGGCTCATGCCTATAATTCTGTCTACTCAGGAGGCTGAGATCTGAGGATCCAGATCAAGATTTGAAGCCAGTCTCTGCAGCAAAATCCATGATACACCTATCTCCAACTAACTACCAAGAATTAGGAAGTGACATATGGCTTGATTGACAAAATGCCAGCAGAAAAGCCAAGTGAGAGCACAAGTCCCTGAGTTGAAGCCCTGGTATCCACACAAAAAGGAAGAGAGGAAGGAAGGGAGAAAGGGAAGGAAGAAGGGACAGGAAAGAAAAAGAAAGAGGAAATAAAAACAAGGCCAACATTTTTTTTTACTTAGGCAGAAGGCATATTGACCAAGTTGAGGAAGTTAAGAATGAAAAGTTTTACAAAGTGACAAGGAACTCAACTTTAGAAATATCAGTGTGCCTTGAGAGAATGGGAACAGAGATATTCAGATGGAGAGAATGTATTGGGAATTCCATACAACAGAACCTATGAATCAGATAGTAAGAAATTATCAAAGCAACACTTTAAGCAAATTTCCAAAACCTTTAGGAAGAGGCTTTGCCATGCTGGGCATAAAACAAATAACAAAAATGACAACCTGTAAACCTACAGCATAAATTTTGCCCACTGAGGGGAAAAGAGACAGTACCAAGAACATCCCACATAAATGAACAGATCACCCACAAAAGGCTGGGACTTAGAATAGCACTAGGTTGTCAACAACAACCCCAGGAGAAAGGATTACCACATGAAAAAATTGATGTCAGCCATACATTCAGTTTTACAAAGCAATTTTAAGTTATGAAAGGTGTCACATAATTTACCTTCCACATACCTTTCTCCAGAAACTCAAAAAAAACAAAAAGAAAACAACAACTGTGTTGCCCATAAGTAAGGAAGCAGACTAAAAAAAGAATAGGACAGGATACATTGGTCTAGAGGAAGCTGATACAGGAAAAAGGCAAAGGAATTTCCCAGAATGATCATAAGATTCCAATGTCTCAGACAAGCAACAACCTAAAAAGAACTGATTGAAATAAAATGGGGATTTGAAGGCTCCAGGAAGAATAAGTTTAAGAAAAACAAAGTGAAACTGATGTGAAACTGCATGCTATAATTGTGAGTAGAAGGTTATACTTTGTTAAGAGTTGTGGAAAGACTAAGCAACAGGTACATAAAAACTAAACAAAAACCAAGGCAGCTATTAAGTTCAGGGAAAATAAATGGTCATTTGAGTAAGAAAATGGCTCCATAACAATCGTGTTTATGTCAGTGTAACAAGGTGAATAGCTAACTTTTCCTTAGTCAAAAATTGTGGGATAACTGTTGGGATGACGAAGATGAGAGGATAGGACCCTACTTTCTATAGTAGGAAGCTACTAAAATATGAAGGAAGAGGGATATGACAGAGTTTCTTAGATCTCTGGAGATAAATACTAGGAAGAAACTATTCTCAAAGTTGGAAGTGGTCAGTTTGTTGGGTTTTGTGTATGTATGTTGTTGTTTAAAGCCTTATAGAATAATCTTTTAGAATATCACAGATAGATAACTTTTGTGTTAAAGAATATTAGGTTTCATTTTGGGGGTGTAACTTATTGGTGGAGTTTATGCATAGCAAGGACCTGAGTTTAATCCTTAGCATAGGAAGTAAGAAAGGGACAGAAGGAAGAAGGGAGGGAAGAAAGGAGGAAGGAAAAGGAGGCATGTCATGCTTTGTGTTTTCCTCCTCTTTCTCCTCATTTCCTCTACCTCTTCTCCGCACTTTCTCCATCCTTTTATATCCTTCTTCCCTCCAAATATGCTTTTGGAGTCAAATTTCTACAGTCATCGTGTTCCTAGGTAGGTAGAAATAGAACACATTACTTTCTCAGGCCGTAGTAGTGTAGAGAAATGCAGGCTGAAATTAGGGTAAGAAGCCACAGGACAGATCTTTGCTCAGCTACATGCTGGTTAACATAAATATATTATAGCCTCCAGATCTTTTCTTTTCTTCATTCACAAATTAATAAAACAGGCTGAATATCTCTTATATGAAATACTTGGACTAGAAGTATTTTGGCTTTCACATATTTTTGGATTTGGGTAGGTATAGATAGGTAGATGGGTAGATGGGTGGATAGACCAGATAGATAGGTAGGTAGGTAGGTAGGTAGGTAGGTAGGTAGGTAGGTAGGTAGGTAGGTAGATACATACATACATACATACATACATACATACATACATACATACATACATACATAGCTGGCTGGCTGGAGAGACCAGATAGATAGGTAGGTAGGTAGGCAGGTAGGTATGTAGGTAGATAGGTAGATAGATAGATTAAAGCACCTGGAAAAGGAACCTAGATCCAAATGTGAAATTCATTTATGTTTCTTATATACTCACACAGCAGGAAGATGGCTTTGTACAGTATTTTTAGTGTACCTATGTTTTGACACAACCCAATCATGGGCTCATGCATGAAATTTTCCACTTAAATGTCATGTTGATTCTCTGAAAGTTTTGTTTTGGGATTATTTAGAATTTTGAATCAAGGATGCTCAATCTCCATTAATAATTATACCAACCTGGCACTGGTGACTCAAGCCTGTAATCCTAGTTACTCAGGCGGCTAAGAGCTGAGGATCTTGGTTCAAAGCCAGCCAGGCAGGCAAGTCCATGAGACTTTCCTCTTCAATTAACCACCAGAAAAGCCAGAAATAAGAGTTAGGGCTCAATCAAAAAAGCTCAAGGACAGCACCTAGGATGTGAGTTCAAGCCCCAGTATCAGGTAATGGGAATATTACTGATAGTTTTTAAATACTACTGGCTATTAGAAAGTATTTCATTTTCCTCTTATCCTGGAATACACACACACACACACACACACACACACACACACGCACGCACGCACGCACGCATGCACACGCACACGCACACGCACACACTTCTCTATTTAAAGTTCATTTGGTCTCATTTTTTCAAATCTGTTCTTTCCTAGATAATGTTTCCTTTCTCCACCCTCCTCAATCCTTATACATGTTCCTCCTTTTCAGTTCATCTTATGAACAGCCTCAGAATCCCTATTTCCTGATTATATCATTCATTTCTTCTGTTTACCTTCTTCTCTCGTAACACCATATGACATTAATCGCTCAAATGGTTTATCCAGTTCGCATTTTATTGCTTTCATTTCTTTCACTAGTCTGTCCAGGATCCTTGTCTGGGGCAGGATTGCTGGGCTGGGCTGTGGAGCAGCCAAGTCACCTCTTTCTCATGCCTGTGGAGAGAGATCTGTAGATGGTTGGAGGATAAAGTCCATTGTTGTGTATATTTCTTTACCCTTTTTATTTCTTATCATTTTTGCTTGCACTGAGATTTACTTAATGGAATTTATAGCCTATTGTGTCTGAGTTTAGGAGCCTGTAAAAATTCCTTTTGAATCTTTTGATGTGCTGATTTCTTTTTTTTTTTACTAAAAAGCATATGACATTCTTCTAACCATTATCTCAAATACTCTTTTCATTTAGAGGAGCTCAGTGAGGGTCCTGAATTAGGTATTGTCACCATCATTTTGTAAAAAATGACAGCCTCCTCTTTAGAGCCGCTGGTCACTTTTGATCTGGGGTTTTATAAGTCACATTGTCACAGCTTGCCTGCAAGTAGCCTTCACTTAAAGCATCCCATGATAAACAGGTTCTAAATGACTCTCACAAAGGCCATTGAAGCCACTTATGCCCAGAAAGACAAAGGCTCCATGTTTTCTCTCATATGTGGATCACAGACCCAAATACAACCTCCTATGTAAACACACAGAGGCTTACATGCTTATATAAACAACCAAATTGACTAAAGTACAGTATATGCTGAAGTCAAGCTCCATAGAGCAAACTTTCTGAACAATGAACAAACAGTATAACAAAATGAATATCAGGAAGCTGAGATGAGATTGTATGGTGGTGTATGAGGGGGTAGATGAATGAAAAAGGGAAGAAGGGACAAATACCATCAGAACATTCAATGTACATATGTGATCAAAGAAGTAGAAAACTTGAAAAGAGTGAGGCAGGAGGGTGAGGATGGAAGGGATAACTCTGATCAAGAAACACTGGACACTTAGTTGCTGTGTTAAATTATAACTTTCTTATACAACTGTTGAACTTTTAGAAATTAAAAACAATGAAAAAAACCAGGAGATTTTTGTGGGTTTTTTTAAAAATCAAGAAATGATAAGGATAAAACTTAGGCAAACAGTGAGAATGAATGAAGGAACACTCAAGTGCAGCCATAGAGACAGGAAGACCTAATGACTACACTCCATGTAGGAGCATCAGCTGCTTTCAGTGACTGGAGGAAGGATGGACCAGGGAGGAATGAAGACTCACCTCAAGGGGAAACTAATTGTGGCAGTTCCATTTGGGATATGGTGGTTTGTTTGGGAATCTAGTAGGCCAGTGCTAGGTCTGGCTGGTGATGGAAAACAGGTCTAGGGAGAAACACCTAGGCCACCTGCATTGCAAAGCACAGATTTTGCAGCCAAGCGAGCCCAGTGAAACAGGATCCACAAACCCAAAGTTGACCACAACATTTCCAGACACTCAGAGACCTCATAGAGTTCAAGCAAAGCTTACAACGGATTTAGAAAACATTTAGGAGAGCTTAGATGCTAGAAAACTACATGAAGGATAGTCCTGACAATGGCTATGAGGCTCTGAGCCAAGTATTCTCCCGGTGGTCTGTGTTCCTATGGGGAGATTTTCTGGCAGAGACAGCATGGAATTTTCCATTAATATTCCCTCTGGCATTGCTTAGACCACAGTGGTGCCTGATCTGTTCATAGATCAGATGAACTATTTTCATTTTGGTGTTCAGTCTATCTCTTTTTTTAAAATTATAAAAGTCTTGTGTGATTGTCAGAGAAATGGAAATGTTGCAGAGGGAGAGAGAAGGGAAAAGGAATGAAGGGGAAGAGGGGAGAGGAAAGTAGAGGAGAGAATGGGAAGGGAGGGATGGCAGGGGAAGGGGACGAGGAGAGGAGAAAGAGGATAGGAGAAGAGGAAAGGAAACATGGTATCTGACATATTTAACCAATAGCTATATTTTCATATGTATATCCATACATATAGATGTACATATATACATGTCTGTGTATGTATAGGTGCATGCATATACATGTATTTGTGTGCATCTGTATCAATTTGTATATATGCATATATACACATGTATATGCATGTATACATATGTACATGTCTGTATACACATATGTATATGTGTATATGCACATGTATGTGCATGTATGTGTGTATATGTATAGATAGAATATCTGATAGCACAAATACCCAACTGCTAGTGACAGTTGCTTCTGGGAAGGAGAGTTTGGTGCCAGGGCTTGGGGGCATTCATTTCCTCCCTCCAAGGAATGGTCCCAGTGCTGATTCTACAATGATGCCAGTGTACCACAGCTGATGCTGTGGTCTAGGGACATGTAGGTCTGTGTGGCTTCTTTAATCTTCCCTCTACTGTTCTATGGCTTTCTGTGAAGCTGTTTACCCACACATAAAGGAGAAGCCCCACCGGGGCCCACCATCACTTGGTGGAGGGGTGGTCCACATGGGTTACTAGATGCTCCCTGCACTCAGGTTATCCCTTCTGCTGGTCCAGCTCCGGCTGCAGCTTCCACAAAGCCTCCACTGCAGCTGTGAGGCCCATAAGCCCTTGCGGTCACCTCTGTGGACCAGTACATGGAAATTAATTAGAGTCAACCATGTCCCCCAAGGCTCTGGATGGTGCCAATGTCGTTAGCAATTATGTTCAGCTACAACTTCCCTCCCTATCTTCTGGAAAAAAAAAATATTCCAGCAGGCAGAGGTAGGCAGACACAGTTAGTGGCTATGAATGGTAAAATTTAAATTCTAATATGCTTTGCAAGGGTCACGGGGTGGCAATGACCTCTAGAGACTGGGATATTTTTTCATCAACCCAGAGATGACAGTGTACTTGATCCGCTGGCCACTGGCCACTAAATTCCCTGGGCTGCAAATGAGGTGTCCTCCTCCAGCCAGGGCACAGTGGGCATAACAACAAATCACCAAAGCAGTGTGCTGTCATTGCACCACTTGCCCTCCTTGGAGCTGTCCTTTTCTGCAAACAATACGTATTATCATTTGTGTTGTCAGTAAGTAGCCCTTTGACTTTCTATTTCTCAACTCTCTGCACAGGAGCAAAGAAAGAAACACCAAGAGATCAAGATGCTAACAAACCCGTGGTTTCATCTCCTAAGAGAACAGCAGTTTCGGCCACCAAGCTCCACTCGCCAGGTATTGAAGAAATGTGATCTGTGTTATTTGGGAGAAGACTTGAACTTGGGGCTTCTTCTAGTCAAATGTCTTTAATGGAGCAGTGCTAGCCCAGGTGGTATTAGTGATTGTCCAGGGTTGGCACATATAAGTTGATTTTTTCTTACACTACATTAAATGAATCAGTTAGTTGCCCCACTTTTTTCCTTAAAAATCAAGATGTTATGCCATGTCGAAGAGAGAAACTTTTCTTGCTTAGTAGTATCTGCTCCTCCAAGAACCAGAAGCTGAAGGCTCATGCCTAGCTACTCAGGTGGCTGAAATCTGACAATCTCCGTTCCATGCCAGCCAGGACAGGAGACTCTTATCTCTAATTAAGCACCAAAATCCAGAAGTGGAGCTATGGCTCAAGTATTAGGGCAATAGCCTTGAGCACAAGAGCTCAGTGACAGTGCCCTCAAGACTGGCACAGAGAGAGAGAGAGAGGGAGACTTGAAAACAACATTTTGAAGATTTAACCTCATGATGTACTATTTTCTTCTGTCTTTGTGCCAATAGTAGGCTTGAACTCAGGGCCTCACACTCTCATTCGTCTTTTCTGCCCAAAGCTTAATGTTCTACTTGAGTCATAGCTCTACTTCTAGCTTTATGGTGGTTAATTGGAGATAAGAATCTCACAGACTTTACTGCCCCAGCTGGCTTGCAGTCATGATCCTCAGATCTCAGCCTCCTGATAACTAATGTTACAGACCTGAGCCCCTAGCCCCCAGCAACAGTCTATCTTAATAAATGTTTAAGATCTAACTCTGCTTTGCTATAGTGAGCGTGTTACAAATCTCATAGGTCAACTGGGAATACTTTGTTCAAGTATACCACACCCTTTCTGATTTTCTGACTGCCTGCTCTGCCAGTAATTGGGACAGGGTGAAATGCCAGACTATAATTGTGGACTTGCCTTCTCCCTTCAGTTCCATCCACATTTGTTTCATATTTTTGGTAGCTCTAACATGAGGTACATGAATGTTTAGCTTAGCATTTTCATGAACTGACCACGTTATCATTAACAGATGACCTTTATCTTGGTAATATTCTATTCCCTGGAATCTAATTTACTTGTTATTAATAGACCCACTCCAGCTTTCTATTATTGCAGCATGATACAATCTCTTTTCACACTTTGGCCTTTTTAGTTGTTATCTCTTTATATTTAAATAGTTTCTCGCAGGCAGCATGTAATTGCATCTTGTATATCTACCTAATCTGAAATCTGCCTGTGATGCGTGTACATTTCCAAGTCTTTATTAGTTTGCTTCGAATGGAATCTACCATATCACTATATTTTGTATTCGACCTGCATGTTCTTTTTCTCTTTTCCACCCGTGATTGCTTTCTTTTGCATTGAGTAGTTTCTATGATTCTATTTATCTCCTTTGTTAACACAGTAAGTATTCACATCTCTTACTTGTATTGTGTAGTGTTTGCTTTAGCATTAATAGTATACACATTTAAGGATTAACTAGCTTCAAGTGATATCATATAACTTCATATATAGTAAAAGAATCGCACAAAGGTTTATTTCTATCTCTTCCTCCTGGAATTTGTATTATTTTTTGTCAAACATTTTGATTCTTTCTACATATTAGGATATATATTTCCATATAATATAATCATAATTATAATACTATAATAGCTTTGTGATGGTTAATTAGAGATAAAAAGTCTCACAGACTTTTTTGCCTGAGCTTGGTTTAAGCCATGATCCTCAGATCTCAGCCTCTTGGGTAGCTAAGATCAGGCATGAGCCACCAACACCCAGCTACATCCTCTTCTAATAAAAGTATGAATCTTGTCCATGACCTTTTTTTTTTTTTTTTTTTTTTTTTTTTTTTGCCAGTCCTGGGCCTTGGACTCAGGGCCTGAGCACTGTCCCTGGCTTCTTCTTGCTCAAGGCTAGCACTCTGCCACTTGAGCCACAGCGCCACTTCTGGCCATTTTCTGTATATGTGGTGCCGGGGAATCGAACCTGGGGCCTCATGTATATGAGGCAAGCACTCTTGCCACTATGCCATATCCCCAGCCCTTTGTCCATGACCTTTAAGAGCTAATTACCTCCTAGTGCCCACACTCCCAATTAAATCCTAACACTGGGGATTAAGACTTCAACTTACAACTTTTGAGAGGACACAAGCATTCACTTGTAATCTATACACAGGAGCAAACATTTTGAGGTTCAGCATAAAACCTTGCCTATCTCAACTGGGTTGCAAGCCAGCCCTGGAGAATGATGACGTGGAAGTGCTGAGCAATCACAGTGCAGATCTGGAAGGTGTTGTTTTCCTTTGCCCAGGCTCAAGTCCTTGCTTCCTTCGTTCCTTTTGAATAACAGCTCTTCTTTTTATTCAATGTACAGAAAATCAGTTAGAACATTTAAATGCCTACATTCTTCCACTGAGCCTTCTAATGACATCTACCTAGGAGATGCTCTCTGGTTGGTCAATTTGAGGAACGTTTCTCTCCCTGCTCATCTGTAAATTGCGTGAAAGCCAGGGCTGTTTCTTCTGTCATGTCTCCCATCTCCAAACAAAATAATTCTGAACGAACTTCCCCTGATATTTATATTTATAGGATGCCACTCTTTTCTCCTGAAGAGCTTGGGAAAGAATCATTCACATTTCCCATCTCTGTCCTATCAGTTGGTTTTCTGTCACTATAACAAAACACCTGAGATAAATAAAAAGAGAAAATTAATTTTGGTTCAAAGATTCCAATCCATGATCACTTGGACCCATAGCTTTTGGGCCTGGAGTGAGGCAACACATCATGACAGGAGCACAGGGTAGAGCAAAAGCATTCATATCACAGCCATGGAGCAAATGAGAAGAGGAAAGTACTGGGTCCCACTGTCCCCTTCTAGGCATGCCCCACCCCCATGGCCTAAGAACCTCCCACCACGCCCTACTTCTTACACATTCTGATACTCCCAGTAGTATCACTACGGGAACCAACTCATGGACCTTAAGAGAAAATTCAGCTACACACCAATGGGTCACATCTGTAACCCTCGCTACTTAGAAGGCTGAGATCTAAGGATCCCAGTTTGAAGCCAGCCCAGGAAGGAAAGGCCATGAACCTCTTTTCTCCAATTAACCACTAAAAAGCCAGAAGTAGAGCTGTAGCTCAAGTAGTAGAGTCCTAGCCTTGAGCAAGAAAAGCCCAAGAACAGTGCCTATGCCCTGGAGTTCAAGTCCCAAGACCAACACACACAAATACACACACACACACACACACACACACACACACACACACAGAGAGAGAGAGAGAGAGAGAGAGAGAGAGAGATCCAAACTATAACAACTTACAAATGAGTCCTTTACCAACTGCTGGTTACCTGTGCTATTTTACTCCTGCTCCTGCAAAGGTCACTACTGACTTCTTGGTTATTAAGTCTTAATAGGCATGTCCTATTCCTTATTTTTCCCTTGGCATGTGACATTACTGACCCTCTCTCCTTCCTTTGACCCTGTGATGTCACTCTCTGCCAATTCTCCTTTTACATCTACAAACACTGGCTCTTATCTCTCTTCACTAGAAACTCTTCCCCTGTTTCTTCTGTGTGCTGCCAGGTCAAACTGGCCCCAAATAACATCCTGATAAAATGATGTGTGACCTTGGGAATCGTTCTATGAGCCTTAGTTGCTTCTTCTGTAACATGGGAATTGTGTCTGTGCTGTGGTGTCATAGTAAGGACGAATGATAAAATGTCCCATTGAATGGCAGTGAATATCTCCATGTTCAAATGGACCTAGCCAAATGTCCTTATTGAGTCTTTTTTATTAATTGAGCTATAACCCAAATGTCACAAAAGTCACCCTTTTAAAGTATGTGACCAGTGGATTTTAGTGTGGTTAGACTATTATACAACTGTCATCACTGATTTCAGGACATTTTTATTATCCCCCAAATAAGCTCTGTACCCCTAATAGGGCTACCCTCCATGCCCCTGGAAATTCAAATCTGATTTCTGTCTCATGGTCTATGTACTCTTCCCAACATCTGCCTCCCTAGTAGCTGGAATTACAGATGTGAGCCACTGCACCTGCCTGAAGATGAGGATAGTCTCTACCCATTTTTTATTTTGCCTAAAGAGTAGAATATTTAAATAACTTTTCATCAGTGGCTTTGGAAACCTTGATTGCATCTTTCTGAGTATTTTTGTTCTCCTCTACATGAAAGTGAAAAGGAAACTGCACCTTCCTCGGGTAGGGAAATGTAAACTTCTGCTTTCTGTAAAATTATGTTTTATTTATTGTGGCTGTGTATTGCCCAATTCCATAACCCCTAGCCATTCCCATTCTTAGGACTGTCTGGAAGGAAATCTGTCACCCTTCTCTCACCTGCTCTTTGCCTTCCCTTGTTGCAAGGCAAACCCAGGCAAACAACTGCCAATGCTCAGTGGGAAAATTATACACACCACTGGGCAAAAAAAATTCCTGAAATAGATTTAGATTAGTTTGACAAATATAAAGCCCAGTTCAAGTCCACAAAGAAATCAGCTCAAGCACCCTTTGGAATAGCCTGCTGTCTGTGAGGATGTTGGTCAACCTCATGACGTGCATTTCCTTAAACTGAGAAGCTCTTAAAGCTGTGTCCCATAACTATATTGCTTCTTGTTTACAAGTGTGAAGGTCAGAGGCTTTCTCTGCCATTAGAAGTACGCAAGTTCCAGGGGGTAGTACTCTGTTTACTGTGTCCGTGTTTTCCAGCTTTAAAAGATTTCTAAGCTTCCCCATCCATTGCAATCCTCTGCATGGGGACTAGATGACAGCAGATGAATTTTTAATATTCCATTTTCAAACTCTGAGTAGTCCCCAGTGCTCAACCTGTGCACACAAACTATTTGCAGCTCAGCCTTTGCACGCAAACTCTTTGCACTCACCTTCTTAATGATGTCCAGTTACTGGGCTTTTCCCCACCAGCCTCAGAGTCAATGGCCAGTTGTCACTGGGACCAGCATGGATCCCATCTGTCCCACTTGGTCTATAGCAACCAGCAGGATAACTAGGAGGACATTGTGATTGGGGAAAGATTGGGACAATGAGAGGAGATTCCAGATTCAGAGCATGCCCCAACTCTGTGAAATATGTTAGAGATGCTGTGTGGCCTAGCAGAAGCCTGGAGGTTGTGGAGGCTGACCTGGCTTGGCCCCTCTGGGACAATGGTTGTCCTGAGGCCACGGATGGGTTTGGTTCTGGTGTATGCTACCCTGTACCTCACTTGGTAGGAGTCAAGAAGAAAATGCTCAGGGAAGGTAGTCAAATATTTTGACCCTCCACAAGGCACATGATGTGAAGTCTTCTTATCAGGTTTGACATCAAAATCCATAGATGTTCTTTATTATTATTATTGTTGTTGTTGTTAATGTCCATGCCTGTGCTGGGACTTGGACTCAAATTCTCATGCTCTTGCATGACTGTTTTCATTTAAGGCTGGTGCTCTACCATGGGAGCCATGCCTCTACTTTCAGCATTTTGTTGGTTAATTGGAGACAAGGGTCTCTTGGGTTTGTATCACCCAGACTAGCTTCAAACCTCAATCTTTAGGTCTCAGCCCCCTGAGTAGTTAGGATTACAGGCAGGAATCACTGGCACCTGCCTCAAGTTCCTTATAAAGAGGCATTTAGATACAATCTGTATAATTTTCCCATTTGCTTTTACTCCTCTCCAGAAAATTTATATCTAATGCCATGCAAATGCTATATAATGGTTATTAGGCTGTGTTGTATTGGGAATAATGACAAGGGATCAAAGTTCCATGTAGTTGTTTGAATCCTCAGATACAGAACCCACAGATATACCCAAGACTGGCTGTATTAAAAAAAAAAATAGGACTGTTTTCAACTAACTACAACAAGGAACCCCACAGATAGCTTTTCTTCTCCACCTTTCCTTCTAGAGGCTTAGCTCTGGGTCTGAACTGTCCTTTGTCAAGTGGTATTGGAGATGAGACACTACAGAGAAGCAGCTAATTAGGGATCCCACACAGTAGGCGCTACAGAGAAGCAACTAATCAGGGATCCCACACAGTGGCGGGCCTCATTATATTGCTGTCTCTTTAGGTAGTTTGGTGTCACAAAGCAGCTCAACTTCCTTTGGTGGATTGATCCCAAAAGTTGATATTCTCATTGAGCTTCTGTCTTTGGGAAATTGGAAGGAAGAAAGAAAAAGGCTCAGGATTTCAGTTGTTGGTGGCTCAAGGAGTAGAAATAAAAGCTGCTTCTGCTAAAACATTGGAATTCTGAGTATGTGATTAATATACAAACAGTGCTGCTTATATCAAAATAAGTGCCAGTAGTGAGATTTTTTTTTACTGACTCTTATATTTACCATTGATGGTAATTTCTAACATAAGGATGATGGTGATGAAGATTAATGATGATAATTTGGTTTTCCATTTCCTGGAATTTATTGTGATCAGTATTATTTTATATGATCAGAGGCACAGAGGCATTGAGCCTTTGAGTTCCTCCCCTAAGTGATGTTGATCATTTTAGAGCTGTATATATAGCTCAGTTAGTACAAAACTTGCCAACATATGTGAGGAACAAAATTCCATCCCTAGCACCATAAAAAATTAATAATATGAACTTTAAAGATGGAAGGTTTGAAGAGCCATTCTCCTCCAGATTGAACTTGACAGCTAAAAACACAGGAACAGCATGAATGCATCCATGTTTATAAGCTCAGAAGTGATCTAGACATCAAAGATGGCAGTTAGCTCTCATTCACTGCACTAGAAGTAAGTTTTGCTTTTTTCCTTCCAGTGTCCCAAAGACAGCATGCTTTTTGTGTTCATAGTGTTGAAGTAAAGAAAGTGGAGCTGGTAGGTAGGTAGATATAAAAAGTGGTGGCTATAACACATGGTAGATAACAAATGACCCTATCGTGGCACTGCTTCTTCCCATAATGCACTGAGTCCCCACCCAAACTCTTCTTTCCATAATGCCATGTGGGTCCAGTGAACCAATGAGAAGAGCCAGTGAGATATGGAAAGAATTCCATCCTGTAATAACTGCCCGCTGAGAAGATTCCATTGGACTCTTGTTTGGGGGACCCTCTTCATCAAGAGTCTGTTTCAAATCTGTTGACTTTCCTCTTACTTTCAAGATAAACTTGTTCTTGCTGCTTTAAACATTTTCTTGCCTCTTCATTCTTTAATAAGCCAAGACTCGAATAAACCCTACCCTTGGATGGTATCAGTGTCAAACATCTGGTATATCAACATAGTCTTTAAAGCACTGGAATGTTTTATAAATTCCCCAGCCACCACAGTGAATGACAAAATAACTGTGGGCCAAAGTCTACTTAGGTCCTAGGCTATGTCTTACTGTACAGTGCAGGCAGTAAAAGCTCTTGCCTTTTGTTGTTGTTACTCTGGGGGGTTTTGTTTGTATTTAGGTAACCATTTTAATTTCAATATAGAAGATGCTGAGATGAAGTCCACCATCAACATTGATTTGCCTGCAACATGCAAGCGCATTTTCTAGAATACCATGGTCTCTGATCTCATAAAGGCAGTCTCTAAGAAGCAATAATAACAGTGCTGCTATTCCAGTAAGTTACATGACTTCACATCTGTCCTGGGTGACATCACATTGAAATCTCTGATGAATTGTTAAGCGAAAGACGTTTTCATTAAAATAAGCACAGCTGCCATCAAATTAACAGTTAGGATTGTTTAGATTATATTAACCACTTTTCTCTTAAAATATGAGGCCACTTATTTATCCACAAATCCAGTGCCATCCTAAGTCTTGGTGGATCATGTATTGAAATAGCTGACTTTTTTTGTTTGTTTGTTTTTATACTGGTGCTAGGGCTTCAACTTGGGGCTTGAGCACTGCCCTATAGCTTTTATCACTCAAGGCTGATACCCTACAACTTGAGCCACAGCTCCACTTCCAACTTCTTGGTGGCTGGTTAACTTGGAATTAGGAGTCACACAAACTTTCCTGCCTGGGCTGGCTTCAAACCTCAATTCTCAGATCTGAACTCCTGAGAAACTAAGATTACAGGAGTGAGCCACCAGCTCTTGGCATGGCTGTTTTCTGATTTGTTTGATTGTGATTCCTGATGCTTTGGAAAACAAAAAATGACATGAAGAAAGCACACTTAAAATACTAAAGAGGATTCATAGCTATGCCAGTCAGTGTCAGAGAGAAGAATTTGCCTCTGTTATCCAAAGCATAACCAATCAATCACTAGTCCTCTGTATATGGGTACAGGTCTCCTAGAACTTCCATGAGGCAATGTGATCCAGGAACATGTCTGCTCAACTATGAGCCTTTAACGATAATGGGCTGCTTTCCTCTGTGCTGTTTCCTGGGGTCTCACCATCCTTTCTTCAAGCCTCTACATGGAAGTCCAGTTCCCATAAGCCTTCCTAGATCTTGCTCTCAATCCAACAGAGCTCCAGGTTCCTTCTGTGTACACAGCAGCTCATGTGTGCACAGTAGGAATTTTGTGGGCAGGATCAGGGGTGTGGTCTTCCTTCTTGATGCACAGGAAGGCAGTAGAAGACTGGTGAGGAACTGCCTCATGACTAAATGAATCATTCTGGATATGGAGGGGTGGAAGATGAGAAGAAGCAGGGGAGAGGTGACAGTGGCAAACACGAAATTTTAGCCATGGGAATAGTATGAAGCTATACTGGGGAAAGGGGGGAGGGGAGGAGCACATGTTGCAGGAGACCTGTCTAGACATTTAAAGTCAGAAGTCTTTCTGGGGGCTGGGGGCTGAAGCTTGTAGCCCTAGCTATTCAGAAGGCTGGGATCTGAGGATCGGTTTAAAGCCAGCCCAGGCAGGAAAGTCTGTGTCATCTTTATGTACAATTAACTAGCAAAAAGTCAAAAGTGGTACTGTGAGCAGAGGTGCTCGACACCACAGACAAGAGTCACTAGCATGGCCAGTCTTCATGGAGAAAAGGGACCTGGACCCGTTAAGCCCCAGCGCCAGTGAGAGGTTGCTGTGTTATTGTAAGTCTGATTTCTATCACAATTGAATGGTTGATTGCTTTCCCATCACACATTTCCCAAGGATTATCTCTTTTAAGGAAAACAAATCAAAACACAAAGATCTGGCTTTGGTCACTCCTGTCAGGTTAGAAGAGATGTTGGAGGCTGGAAGGAATGTGACTTTGTAGGTTGCTCTTCTTTCACACCTAAAACTTTGCACTTAGAAATATGTACATGGAGTAAATAATGTAAGTCCCTGTTTTGTCTTTTTAATTCTTAAAATAACAAACCACAGGAAGTTCTTTCTCTTCACTTACTTCTGATGAATACTTTTTCAAGAATCTGTTCTCATATTTATGATGAATATCTTTTCACAAATGACTAGATCTGGCCAGGGTGGAGGCACATGACTATAATCCTAGCACTAGAGTGGCTAAGATAGGAGGATTATGAGTTTGAGGCCAGTCTGGACCACATAATTAACACTATCTCAGCATACACACACACACACACACACACACACACACACACACACACAAATTTAAAAAGAACAAAACAAAATCACATAGGCTCACGCCTGTAATTCTGGCTACTCAGGAAGTTGAGATCTGAGGACTACAGTTCAAAGTCAACCCAGGCAACAAAGTTGGTGAGACTCTTATCTCCAGTGAACAAGTAAAAAGCTGGAAGGGGATGGATCAACTGATAGCACATCAGCCTTGAGCAGAAAAAGTTAAGGCCCTTAGTTCAAGCCCTGTTACTGGCACCAAAAATAAAACTGTGTCTTTTTCTTTTTTTATAGGGTACCCAAAACAGAGGACCACAGCTCCTCGAAATGGGTTTGCATCCAAGCCTGACCTGCAGGCCCGAGAGGCAGAGCGGCAGCTAGTACAGCGGCTGAAGGACAGGTGTGAGCGGCAGGCTCGGCAGCTCAGCCTCGTCCAAGGCGAGCTGAGGAGAGCCATCTGCGGCTTTGACGCCCTGGCTATCTCCACTCAGCATTTCTTTGGAAAGGTGAGACCATGTTCACGAATGCTGAAGGGTTTCTTATTTGGGGACATTCGGTACAGAGGTGATTGCAATAGCTATTGAGAGTCAGAGTATAGTTTGAGTTTGGGATAGAACTGAACTTTGGTTTTCAGAAATCATCAGAATCTCCTGCAGCATTGTATGACGTGGGACCCAAGTTTATACTTCGAAGATACTAGTTTGGGAACAGTAATAAACAACCATGATTGTGATGGAGGAGATTGGAGGGTGTGGGGGCTACACATGAGCATGTTCGAAGGTGGAATCATTGAAGGAAGGGGAGCATAGGCTGTTTATTCTCAAGGGCAGATAAGCAGATGCTGGCATTTCTGTCACATCACATGAAAGCCAGTGAGGGCCACAACGGTGACACCAAGGGGTTGTGCAGCCCAGGGGATCTCAGAGGGCTCCTGTTCACATTTCAGAAAACAGATGGGGTAGGATGAGGCTCCCCTGTACCTTTAGTTTCTCGGAAAATACAGAGTGTTGGCTCTATTGTCAGCGAATGTTTGGGGCTCCTGAGACCAGCTGGACACAGAGTCTGTGATTAGACATGGAGCTTTAACACCTCCCAGCTGCTCACTGTCAGCCAGGCACAGGCAAAGCCTGGCATCTGACTGCATCAGTGCTGAAGTTTTAGGTAGCCGAGATGTTCTTGGGCATTGAAAATAAACATTAACCAAGAAGATTTAAATAGTGCAGCTGGCTTGGTGCAATTTTTGTTGCTATGACTGAATACCCAAGACTAGTTAATTTATTTAAAAAGAAGGTTCATTTGAACTCACATCTCTGGTAGTGTGTACTGGCTTTAGGTGAGGGCTGTATATGGAGAAAGGGAGGGGACGAAGGAACCCAGCCATTTCGTAGCAACCAACTCTCTCAAGAGCTAATCTAAGAATTGGAGCTGTAGCTCGAGTGGTAGAGTACCAGCTTTGAGACAAAAAGCCAAGCAAGAGCTCAAGACCCCGAGTTCAAGTCCCAGGACCCAATACACATACACACATGGTGTTAATTTAGTCCCCCAAGAAGGAATCCAGTCTTGAAGTAAAGACATTAATTTGTCATAAAGGCCCCATCTCCCAATGCTAACACATTGACTGCGAAATTTTAATGTGAGCTTTGGGAGTGAGAAACCACACCTCATGCATCTGAAGAGCGAGCATTGCAGGTTTTACTAGTGGGCCTTTTGGGAGACAGTAGAAATGCCATCCAGAAAAGAAAGTGAACCACAGGTCTGACTAAATGAAACAAGAGAAACAGAAGAATATTAAATAACACCCTGTCCACTGGCTTCTTCCTTTATCTAGTGATCCTTGAAGTACAACGGATTCTGCCCTTCTTAATATCCCTATCCTACCCCTGTGCTCTCCAGTATAGAAGCCTGAGTTTTTGTAACAACTTTAATTTTTGCACCAGTACTGGGGCTTGAATTTAGGGCCTCACAATTTGACTTGGCTTTTTTAATTTTTTTTTTTTTGCTCAAGATAATTGCTCTACCACTAAAGCCCCAGCTTCATTTCTAATATTTTGCTGATTCATTGTAGGTAAGAGTCTTTCAGATTTATCTGCTCCTCTGGCATTGAACTGTAGTACTCAGATCTCAGCCTCCTAAATAGCTAGGAATATAGGCAAGAGCCACTGATGCCTGGCTTCTCATACTTCTTATTGTGTTTTGCTGACAGATTTCAGCAGAAAGAGCCATTTATCCATGTGTTGTTGTAAAGAAGGACAAAGTAAATAAATAGCACCAAAATTTCAGCCTCCTTCCCAACTAAACTTTAATCCCAACAATAAATTACCAGTGTGGATTTATGTCTTTCTTTCTGGTCTAGTTATATTGTTGTCAATCATTAGTGACAAGTGCCCATACTCCACTTCCTGCAGGATTAAGCTTCCATACCCATTGTTGAGGTACCAAGGAAGCTTGGCTTGCTACAGTAAACATGGATCATTTTTCTTGTTGGAAAAAGAATGGCATAGCTTGTCCATCATCGGATGCATATTTCCCATGGCCTCTCCAGCCTACAGTAAAGAGAAGAAAATAGCATTCACCTGAACTCAATAATCACAATCCCACTGCTCTTCCCACTGTGACCTTCTACCTTCCATACATCACCCATGGAACCACACAATGCCCTTCATGAAACTTTCACATAGGAAGGCATGTTAGTAGGCGGATTGGATATTTGGTAATACGTATTGTGTTTTACAAGTTAGAACCTCTGGATCCACTTACAGTATCCTGGCTAGTGAGTTACTATGTCAAAATTAAGCATTGGGTTCCCACAGTTTTATATTCCCAAGACAAACTCATTTGGATCATGAGCCATGAGTTTTAGTTCTCAGTAGCATGTACCTAGCTCCTACATCAGAGACCTAAAAAGTCTAATAGGTAAGCTGGGCACCGATGGCTCTTGCCTGTAATTCTAGCTGTTCAGGAGTTTGAGATATGAGAAAGTTCAACGTTTGAAGCCATCCTGGCACGAAAATCTAATTATCTCCAATGAACCATCAAAAAATGATGGTTATCTCCAAGGAACCATCTGGAGGTGGAACTGTGGCTCAAGCAGTAGATGGCTAGCCTTGAACAAAGAAGCTAAACCATAGTGCTCAAGCCCTGACTTTAAGCCCAGGACTGGCATAAAAAAAAATAAGGTCTAGCAAGTGATTTGTAGGCATCAGCTACCTGCTACAGAACAGCGCTTGGCATCATCTGTCGGCAAGAAGCATCTGAACACAGATTGCTTTGCCCTTTCAGTCAGCCACACCTACCAACTGCACACAGGCATCAGACATGACTGTGGCACTTCCCCTCTCTGCCCCCCCCCCCACACCATGCTGAGCATCCTTTCCTAGCTTCCTGATTATTGTTCTTTCTCCAGGTAAATCCAGGAGTAAGAGGAGGCACGTGGTCTAAAACACACACACACACACACACACACACACACACACAGTCTTTAGCCAGGTGCCAATGGCTCACACCTGTAATCCTAACTACTCAGAAACCTGAGATCACAGTTTGAAGCCAGCCTGGTGGGAAAGTCTGTGAAACTCCTATCTCTCCATTTAACTAGCAAAAAGCCAGAGGTGGAGCTGTGGCCCAAGCACTGGAATACCAACCTTGAATGAAAAAGCTAAGGGACCTGCCCAGGTCCTGAGTCTGAGTTCAAGTCTGACGCCCCACCCCCCCACCACCACACACACAGTCTCTACTTGAACAGCAGCCTCTACACAAGTCATCAGGTGTTAGTAGGATCTTTCAGCAACACCAATTTATACCAGAAGTTCAGAGTGGGACTCCAGAAACAGAGGCAGATAGATGCCTTGGAATCTCTGACAGTGGTCTTCTGATGATCAAGGGCCAGGCAGCCTGAGATCCTGTGTTATTGTGTGGGAAACAGATGGCCTATCATGAGAAAAATGGTCAGCCATGAAGAAGTATACCCAGACCCAAAATCTCCTGTGACTAGAAAACCCACCAGAACTCCATCCTTTAGGGAGTGCACATGTGCCATTTGTGTCTCATACTGTGTTCATCCAGAAATCATGCAGGGGTAGACAGAGGTACAGTGTTAGCCAAGTATAGCTGCTACCAATGCCTCCACCCAGCAGTGGGGTTGGGAGCAAGTCCCTGTCCCTGTGTGAGTCTATCATTGCACTACTGAAAATAACAACATCATCCTCGCTGGGCCTCTGATGGCTGAGTGCCCTTGACCTCTTCAAGAGTCTCAACGTCTTCCACCTGAAATAGGATTAATGAGAGTTCTTCACTAGGGGGTTATGAAGATGTATCAAGTTAATGCACAAAACCACTAGGAGCAAACACTCAATAAAACCTTTTCTGAACACAAAGAAATCAGACAAGACATATCTTAAGGACTCTACTCTCAAACAGTTTGGACACAGGAGGCTTTATTAGTTCATATAAAGGGAACACTCAGTCCAAGACACTTGGAGTTTATGTTACAGTTCAAATGTTCCTAATGGGAAAATCTAAACTTCGGGAAGTGGAGGTGTGGCTCAAGTGGCACATCACCATACTTGAGCAAAAAAAAACAAGCAAAAGTGGAGACCCTGAGTTCCAGCTCCAGTACCAGCATGAAAGAATGAGAGAGAGGGAGGAAGGGAGGGAGGGAAAGAGGGAAAGGAAAGGAAAGGAAAGGAAAGGAAAGGAAAGGAAAGGAAAGGAAAGGAAAGGAAAGGAAAGGAAAGGAAAGGAAAGGAAAGGAAAGGAAAGGAAAAATGAAAAGTTGAGCTTTAAAAAGTTTTTAAAAATCTGGGATATTTTGAGTATTGACAGGACCCAGTGAAAAGTTAGCATGAAGGCAAACTAAAATTATTACGGAAAGTTACTTTCAGCCTGTTAATAGAGGGTTTACGTATAAGTGAACCTCATATTTAGAATTGGGTTTTGCCCCCAACTTAATATGCATAAATAGATAAGATTCTGAAGAAGAAATGATAATAACACCTGAAATCAAGAACAATATGAAACATTTCTGGTCCCAAGTATTTCAGGTAAGAGATGTTTAGCATATACATATGTATATATATATGTGTGTGTATGCATATATATGTGTGTGTGTGTATATATACATATATATACACACACACACAGAGAGAGAGAGAGAGAGAGAGAGAGAGAGAGAGAGTGGATGGCCTGGAATGTGATTTAAGAATAGAACTATGTTTAAGAATAGAAATACATTTTTTTCTACTCTAGCTATTCAATTGTTCTAGTATTTGTTTTCCTGAGTGTGCTGATATTATTAAGGACATGCTGGGAATAAGTCTACTCACTAGAGAAAAGCATAAAAATCCAGATAAGAATCTCCCATTTTGGCCTCACACTGAAAGCCCCTGGCCGAGCAGCTGTGAAAGCTATCAGCCCTCACACAGCTTCAGCACAGCATCTGGGGACAACTCTAAGATGCCACCTTGAGGTGCCAACCTGTCCTCATACTTATGCTAACCCCAGGCAGCTCTGCCCCTGCGATTAGACATGTTCCTTAGTAAGCTAAACAGACCTGCTGAAATCTATGGCCCCAGACCATTGGTCGATGTAGCAATGAGTGTGGCTCTCTGGGAATCGCACTTTGGAGAGTCAAGTCCAATGATTTGAATCATATTCTTCTCTGTGTAGCCACTGGGAACGCTACTCTCTAGCAACCCCTGGTGGTCAATCCATGAAGCAACCTAGACACTGGTCCTGTAGTACAAATGAATGTTTCACCTTGCAGCCAACATCGAGTTTTTTTTTTTTTTTTTTTTTTTTTTTTTTTTGGCCAGTCCTGGGCCTTGGACTCAGGGCCTGAGCACTGTCCCTGGCTTCCTTTTGCTCAAGGCTAGCACTCTGCCACTTGAGCCACAGCGCCACTTCTGGCCATTTTCTGTATATGTGGTGCTGGGGAATCGAACCCAGGGCCTCATGTATACGAGGCAAGCACTCTTGCCACTAGGCCATATTCCCAGCCCAACATCGAGTTTTATATTTGTCTCATATAAGGTGGTCTTTATTTTTACAAGATTAATTATGTTTATGTGATACATTTTCATGTTGACTTTTTTCATTTAATCATTTGTTATGAACATGATGGTAAATGATAGTTGTTGTTGTTTTTAGTTATTATTAAAGTAGTTTAGGCAGAAAAAAGTATAAAATGTCAAGAACTTCTCTATTTGTGTATCAGTATTGGGGCCTGAACTCAGGACTTGTTTTTCACTCATGGATGGTGGTCTACTACTTAGCCACATCTCCAATTCTGGCTTTTGCTGGTCAATTGGATATAAAAGTCTCTCAGATTTATCTGCCCTAACTGGCTTCAAACTGAGATCCTCAGATCTCAGCCTCCTGGGTAGCTAAGATTATAGGCATGAGCCATAGGCACTTGACAATGTCTGTACAGTCCTAGCTTTCTATTACGATTACAAAAATATCATCAGCTTATAAGGAGAAAATATTTACATTGGGCTCATAATTTTGAATATTCCAGCCCACAATTGATTGACCCTGTTGCTTTGGCCCTGTAGTGAGAAAACAAATCACAGGAGTGTGTAATAGAGTAAAACCACTCACCCTGCATGCCAGGAAGTAAACAGAGGAAGAAGGGAATAGAATCCTACATTTCCCTTGCTCAATTATGTGAAGACCTCCCATTAGACCCTCTCTCTTTTAAAAGTTCCATCATCTTCCAATAGTGGCAGTCTGGGACCAAGCCTTTAACACACACAGGCCTTGGTGTTCTATTCCAGAGTCAAACTATAACATATGTTTTCTAACCTTAATAGTTATTAATGAGCTGGATATGGGTGACTCAGCTCTTCAATTCTAGTTACTCAGGAGGCTGAGATCTGAGGATCACAGTTCAAAGCCAGCCCAGACAGGAAAGTCCATACGACTCTTATCTCCATTTAACCACCAGAAAACTGGAAGTGGAGCTGTGGCTTAAAGTGGTAGAGTGATAGCCTTGAGCAGAAAAGCTCAGGGACAGGCCCTGAGTTTAGAAAAAAAAAAAAGAGTTAATAATGTATCCACCTCCTTCTTCCCAAAGTATATGATAGTGTAACTACTTCTACTGCCTTTTATTACATCTTTTTTATGCAGAAAGGTGGAAAGAACAGACAAATGCTTTTATCTGTATATAACACATCATACCACTTTCTCTTTATATGTTTCACTCTTGTTAGCTAGCATATTTTATTTTTTTCTCCTTCAGCATTTCAATGTCAACTCACTTACGTTAGCAGAGTGTCTATATGCACACTGCATCTGCCATATGAAAGAGTATGAAAGATTCAAAAAAGTAAAAGCAGAGCTACTAAATAACACTACAGATCTTACTGCTTGACCTATCTTCTCTCTCTCTTTTTTTTTGACCTACATTCTGTACATACATTATTTTGTGTACATGCCTGTTCTCCAGCTTGAGCTCAGGACCTTGCATTCTACCTTAGCTTTTAACCCGCTCAAGACAGTCACTCTATCAGTCGAGCCACAGCTCCATTTCTGGATTTTTGCTGATTAATTGGAGATGAGAGTCTTATGGACTTTTCTGCCTGGGCTGGTGTGGCATTGAGATTCTCAAATCTTAGCCTCCTGTGCAGCTAGGATCACAACAGTGGCAGTCCAGGAGGGAAGTATTTATGTCCACCAGGCAGAGCGCTTCCTGTTTCCAAGGTTTTCCTGAGTAGGGGTTCTTGGAGTAATAATTACATTTGATCAGACTTGGAAGCGAGCATCGAGCTCTTAGTGGTCTCCAGATTCTCAAAAGGGCCAAATAATTACAGTACTTTGCACCCCTCCACCTTATAAACAATACTGGTTATCTTTTCTGATGAGAAAAATGGCTAAACACGAAAGACTATGGAAGCTTTTTGGTTAGCATTTCTGAGAACTCTGTAGGAATGTTGGTAAAGTAGTAAACTCAAGGAAAATTGGTGGAGCCCATGATAATTGCCCTTAAAGAATTCCAGAACAAAGAAAGATGGCGCCGACAGAGTAGGGAGGCACCCCGACTCGCTCCAACTGAATAGCCAGCTGGGAACTCCAACACCCAACACCCCATCAAGAACCCAGCAAAACCAGCAGCCAGAAGCCGTGGAGAAACGCAGGAAAACAAAAAGGAGCAAAAAAGAAGAGCCGAAAACCTACACGGAGCCGGAGAATCTCCGGGGCACCCTCCCCACCAGCCGACCCTGGCCCAAACAGGGCCAGGCTGGGAAAGGGGAACCCAGCGATTGGCAGACAGGCTGCTGGGAGCGCAGAATTCAGATAACGGGAGACCCCACGGTCACTAGGGAGGGTGCGGACCAAGACACACACTGGCAGTGACGAGAAGTTCGGGTCAACACCGGGTTCGGACAGGGGAACCCAGCACGGCAGAAGGAGGGAACCGGGGAAGCCACCATGACACTTCGCCACCCCCTGAAGGGCTAACGGCTGCGCGGGACACACACACAATGCAGCATCAGTGAGTCCCCCATTACCCCCTCACCCAACAGGAGACCAGCTATCAGAGACCCAAGCCCTACAAAGAAGCTAGATCTCCCTCCCTCCCCCTCCCCACCCCGAGGGAACAAAGAACCCCCAAATCAGGCGGGAAGCTCCCATCAGGCGCTGGGAAATCAGTTTAGCAGGGAAAGGGCGGAGCAGCCCCACGGCCGCACAGGTTCCTGAACTGGCAGAACCGGCCCTGCCCCCTTCCCAACAGGGGCCAGGGGACCGCTGGCAGGGCAAGCCCCACCCCAGGCGCCTGGACCTCGAGGACTCTTACAACTAAAATCACAGGCGCTGGTGGGCAATACCAGCACAGAAGGGACACCTGGGCCTGATCACACCCCCCCCCCCGTAGCGGAGGTGAGGTCTGAGGGTGCTAACCCACGCCCGGACAGTTGATCCCACTGGGCCCCACACATACCGTCCCCCCCAACGGACTAGCGGGAGGGTGCAAACACAACCCAACAACCGGGGGCTCGCTCTGGGAGGCGTACCCCGCTGTGGACGGGGCCACAGCGCCAGAGCCTGTTGCAGCAGGCGCACAGCCAACGGGAGGGCGGGTCCCCCAGCGACAGCACCCGCTCTGATAGGCGTACCCTGCACTCGTGGGTGGGGCCACAGCAGCAGCACCTGCTGCCGTAGACACACCTACACAGGAGGGAGGGCAGAGTTACAAACCAAACCTGAGAAGCCATCCACAGATCTCCAGATGCGCAAATCACAAAGAAACATAACACAGTTCATCAAAGGGCAAGCCAACTCGCCAGCTCCAAAAAGCAGCACAACTGAAGAGGAGATGGAGATTAAAAAAGCAAATGAGGCCATGTTAACAGGAATGATGGAAAGCGTCAGAAATGAAATCAGAAAACAATTCCAGGAGTTTAGAGCGGAAATTTTGAAGGACACCCAGGAAGCCAAGAAAGAAATGGAAGCAAAAATGGATACAATGCAAGCCTCCTTTAAAGAAAATCTTCACATCCTGAGAATTGAAATGCATGAAAAAAATAGATTTAAAATACAACTCTTTAAAGGAAGAAATTTCCACGATCAGAGCTGATCTGACAACCATAAATAGCTCTCTGACATCCGTAAACTCCGCAATTGAAACCATAACACAAAGAGTAGACCATATGGAATCCAGAATCTCTCGCCTGGACGATGAAGCAGCTGACAACAACCAGAAAATGACCACACTCAAAGAAAAGGTGAAGCTTCAGGGCAGACTAATCCAGGAACTAATGGACAAAGACAAGAGATATAATCTGCGCATAATTGGAATAGAAGAAGGAGCCGAATACCAGAGCAGAGGGCTTAAACATGTTCTCAATAAAGTTATTGCAGAAAACTTCCCCAATCTCACAGGGGACCCCATCCAGGTAACCGAAGCCTATAGGACACCTGGCAGGCCAGACCCCATGAAAGCCACCCCAAGGCACATAATATTCAAGACTACAGACCTCAAGATTAAAGAGCAAATTCTGAATTCAGCCAAAGCGAAGAAGGAAACTTTCTACAATGGGAAGAGGATTCGAATAACATCTGACTTACCCACACAAACTTACCAAGCACGAAGTGAGTGGAAGAACACCATCCAAGTACTTCAGACTAACAATTTGCAACCTCGGATCAAATATCCAGCAAAATTGGAGTTCACATTTGAAGGGAAAACCAGATCTTTCCACACCAAAGAGGAGCTAAAGGAGTATGTGAATAAAAAACCAGCCCTACAGCGAATTCTAAGAGGGGAGCCCCACCCAACAGAGATCGTAAAAGACACACAGACAGAATCAGAAAGAAACTTCAATAGCCAAAGTCCATCAGAAAGAACAGCTCACTAAAGACAAGAAAAAAAAAAAAGAGGAAAAAACAGCCCAACAAGAAAATGGAAGGAGGAAAAACACCCTTATCCTTTATCTCTTTAAATATAAATGATTTAAACTCCCCAATAAAGAGGAGCAGACTGGCAGAATGGATTCGCAACAAAAAGTTGACATCTGCTGTCTACAAGAGACCCACCTTACAGCAAGGGACAAAAACAGGCTTCGAATGAAAGGATGGAGCAAGATCTACCAAGCAAATGCACCCACCAAAATGGCAGGTGTAGCCATCCTGATCTCAGACAAGCTGGACTTCTCATTAAAATCAACTCAAAAAGACAAAGAAGGACACTACATATTAATACAAGGAAAATTCCAGAATCAAGACATCACGGTGATAAATGTATACTCACCGAACAAAAGAGGACCTACATATGTCAAGCAAATTCTCACAGAATTACAGAACAAGATAGACGCAAACACAATCATAGTGGGTGACTTTAATACCCCTCTCTCTCCAAGAGACAGATCCAACACCCAGAGGATTAGCAAGGGAGCTGAGGACCTAAGTAACACCATTTCCCAAATGGATCTAACAGACCTATATTGAACCTTCCACCCTACAGAGACCCAATACACCTTCTTTTCAGCAGCCCATGGATCATATTCCAAAATAGACCACGTCATAGCCCACACAAAGAACCTCAGCAAATACAAAAGTATTGACGTCATCCCATGTATTATATCTGATCACAGTGGATTAAAGGTAACCCTCAACAACAAAGGATACCAGAGAGGCTATACACACTCTTGGAGGCTAAACCCCACACTGCTATCCAACACTTGGGCCACAGACCAAATTAAAGATGAAATCAACGAATTCATAAGCCACAATGACAATGAAAACACATCACAAAGAAACCTATGGGACACAGCTAAGGCAGTACTGAGGGGCAAGATCATTGCCCTCAGCACTCACATTAAAAGAATGGAAGCAGAGCAGGTGAATAACCTCATGATGAAACTAAAACAAGTGGAGAAACAAGAAATGACAGAATCAAAAACGACTAGGAGGGGAGAGATCACAAAGATTAAAGAAGAGATAAATCTGATTGAAAATAGAAAGACCATTCAACAAATAAATAAGATTAAAAGCTGGTTCTTTGAGAAAATAAACAAAATTGACAGACCCCTTGCAAGACTTACAAAAAAAAAGAAGAGAAGAGACTCATATACGTAAAATCAAGGACTCCACCGGAAAAATTACAACAAGTACACACGATATTCAAACAATCATAAGGAGCTATTTCCAAAACCTCTACTCAGCAAAAAACAATAATTTTACATAAATGGATCACTTCTTAGAGAAGTACAAACTGCCCAAACTGAACCAAGAAGAAATAAATCAACTAAATAAGCCAATAACTTACAGTGAGATACAGGGGGTAATCAAGAGCCTCCCAATAAAGAAAAGCTCAGGCCCAGATGGATTCACCAATGAATTCTACAAAACCTTTAGTGAGGAGCTAATACCAAAAAACTCAGTACCCAAACTCCTACACCTAATAAACCAATTTGGCAAAGTAGCAGGATACAAAATCAATCCACAAAAGTCAGCAGCTTTTCTGTACACCAGCAATATACAAACAGAAAAGGAAATTATGGAAACAATTCCATTTACAGTAGCCAAAAAAAGAATAAAGTACCTAGGGATCAACTTAACCAAGGATGTGATGGACCTATTTAATGAAAATTATAAAAATCTAATAAGGGAAATCAAAGAAGACACAAGGAGATGGAAAGACCTCCCATGCTCATGGGTAGGCAGAATCAATATAGTGGCCATATTGCCCAAATTGTTATACAAATTCAATGCAATCTCTATCAAAATCCCAGCCACATTCTTCGCTGAAATACAGAAAGCAATCCATAAATTCATATGGAACAGCAAAAGACCTAGAATAGCCAAAGCAATTCTAGGCAAAAAAAGCAGTGCAGGAGGTATCACAATACCAGACTTCAAGCTCTACTACAAGGCCATTATAACAAAAACAGCATGGTATTGGTATAAAAACAGATCGGAAGACCAGTGGATTAGAATTGAAGACCCAGAAATAAAACCGCACTCTTACAGCCAACTGATATTTGACAAAGGAGCTAAAGACATACAATGGAATAAACATAGCCTCTTCAACTACTGGTGCTGGGAGAACTGGGAAGCCATATGCAGAAAACTCAAAGTAGACCCAAGCCTATCACCATGCACCAAGATCAACTCAAAATGGATCAAGGACCTCAACATCAGACCTGAATCCTTGAAACTACTGAAGGACAGAGTAGGAAAGATGCTAGAACTTATAGGCACAGGAAGGAACTTCCTGAATAGAGTCCCAGGGGCACAACAAATAGGGGAAAGACTCGACAAATGGGACTACTACAAATTAAAAAGTTTCTGCACAGCTAAGGACATAGCCACCAAAATAGAAAGACAGCCAACGATATGGGAAAGGATATTTATTTACCAGCACAGCAACAGACAAAGGCCTGATATCTGTCATCTACAGAGAACTCAAAAAACTAAGCCCCTCCAAGCCCAATAAACCTATTAGGAAATGGGCAAAAGAGCTAAAGAGAGACTTCACAAGAGAAGATATAAAAATGGCAAAGAAACACATGAGGAAATGCTCAACATCCCTGGTAGTAAAGGAAATGCAAATAAAAACAACCCTGAGATACCACCTCACCCCAGTTAGAATGGCCCATACACTGAACTCAGGCAACAACAAATGCTGGAGGGGGTGCGGGGAAAGAGGAACCCTTCTCCATTGTTGGTGGGAGTGCAAATTGGTACAACCACTTTGGAGAACAGTATGGAGGTTTCTCAAAAAGCTCAATATAGACCTACCCTATGACCCAGCCATACCACTCCTAGGCATCTATCCTAAACAGCAAAACCCAAGATATCAAAAAGACATTTGTACTTCCATGTTTATCGTGGCACAATTCACAATAGCCAAAATATGGAAACAACCCAGATGCCCCTCCACAGACGAATGGATCCAAAAAATATGGTACTTATACACAATGGAATACTACATAGTGATTAGGAATGGTGAAATATTGTTATTTGCAGGGAAATGGTCAGAACTCGAACAAATAATGTTGAGCGAGACAAGCCTAGAACACAGAAAATAAAGGGGCATGATCTCCCTGATATATGACTGTTAACAAGGGGAGACGGAGAGACAGTAGAGACCAAGTCTGGGAAACCGAAAACTGCTTGTCAAATAGTATTCCCCACAGGATTGGGGCAGTGACCCAACAGTATGTAACTAAAACCAAACAATTACTCAACATATAAAGGTCAAAAATTGACCTCTCAGGGGAATACAATAGCTCAAAAGCTAGGTATGTACGTTCATATAAGACTACTGTCAACATATTGTCTAATTTCAACATTACATTTAAAGCCCTAGGCGAACTTTCTTGGGTGTGGCCACATGGCTACTGTATATGTTCGCGATACGTTGTATATTGTATATATGTCTACCTGACCTAGAGAAGAGATAGAAAAACAGGACGTAAGATATCACAAGAAATGTACACACTGCCCTACCATGTAACTGTACCCTTTTTGCACAACACCTTGTCAAAAAATTTGTGTTCAATTAATAAACAAATACATTTAAAATAAAAAAAAAAGAAAAAGCACTTTAGCAGGATATTCAAGAAGATTCTGGTAACTGAAAGAATCACTTACTAATAAACAGACGTTTTCAGCTGGAAAAAAAAAAAAAAGAAGAATTCCAGAACATCGTAGAAGTGACCCTGAAATGGGCCTGGGAGGTCAGGTGTAGAAAACATCCTGGCAGGTGGAAAGTAGAATGGAAGAAAGAACAAAGTCATCTCAACATTTATAGAAGAATCTAAATTCTTCACCCTGATAAAACCCAACTTTATTGATGACAACATTAATTTCATGATAAGGTACAATATAATAATAATCAATGATAGACTAAGGTGCAAATCAATCACCCTCGTTCACCTTTGTGCTTTGTCATAAATGACATATTTTCTCACGAAACAACACTCTTTGGAAAAAGATGGACACCCTCCCTTTTTTTTGTGTCATTACTGGGGCTTGAACTCAGGGCATGGGCATTGTTCCATAGCTTTTTCTTTTCTTTTTTTTTTTTTTTTTTTTTGGCCAGTCCTGGGCCTTGGACTCAGGGCCTGAGCACTGTCCCTGGCTTCTTCCCGCTCAAGGCTAGCACTCTGCCACTTGAGCCACAGCGCCACTTCTGGCCGTTTTCTGTATATGTGGTGCTGGGGAATCGAACCCAGGGCCTCGTGTATCCGAGGCAGGCACTCTTGCCACTAGGCCATATCCCCAGCCCCCATAGCTTTTTCTTCACAATGACATATGTAGCTGTAACCCTTCTGTATATCACCTTTACAAAAAAAAAAAAATCAAATGCTCAAAACTCTCTTCCAAATGAAAATAAATCAAAGGAATAATAATTTTCAAAACTAATTACTACTTAAAGACATAAAACATGACTGCTTGAGCCCCCAAAAGTCCGCTTAGTGAGAAACAGGTTTCCTGGCTTATATTCAAGTCAGCTTTGAGAGAGAGAGAGAGAGAGAGAGAGAGAGAGAGAGAGAGAGAGAGAGAGAGAGAGAGAGACTAAAGATCCAACTTCAGTTGTTTGCTTGCTGTCAAAAATCATATGATTTAGGAAGTGGCACTGTGGCTCAAGTGGTAGAGGGCTGGCCTTGAGCTGAAGAGC
The DNA here is from genome assembly GCF_023159225.1 of Perognathus longimembris pacificus. Lineage (NCBI taxonomy): Eukaryota > Metazoa > Chordata > Mammalia > Rodentia > Heteromyidae > Perognathus > Perognathus longimembris. The sequence continues at coordinate 56,304,485 of NC_063163.1, read as the reverse complement.
TCAAAGACAGCACCCAGGCTCAGAGTTCAAGCACCACAACTGATAAAAAAACAAAACAAAACAAAATCATATGATTTAGTGTTGATGGGAATGAAGGGTTGGCAGGCCCTGGTATCTGTGATGTAATTCACCACCCCTGACTCTGAAAGGTCATGTTATAGGTAAATACCGGAATTAGCTCAGCCTGCCTACAGGTATGCATCATGCCTATCTATCTTACCTGGTAATTCTATAGCCTGATTTAGCTGCACTTGCAACACGATAATTACAGTTTTGAAAGCATGTTAAATTACAGTCTTTAGCAGGGGAAAAAAAGCTTTGGAATGACCAACTTCAGTAAAGCACTCCCAACTGGAGTCCATCTCTAGGGACATTATTGAGTCCCATCACCCAGCCCATCACCAGCACCAGCACAGAGAGCACCTAGCTCTCAGTAGTTTCCTGATAAAGCTGAGCCTTCCCTGTGACCCTTTTTTGCTGTCTGGCATCTGAAAGGTACAAATGACAAGTGGCATGGAAACTTCCACTGTGTCTTTCTACGTGGGACCAGAACTAGGAGTTTAGCAAGTCATGATATAAGTCTATATCCCTGTGTTCCAATCCCTCCTCCTGCACACACAAGGGGAAGAGTCTACCCCAGTGGTTTTATTTAATTCAGCACCTACTTGTTAAATTGAAGATGGAGAAGCTAAGGGTGGTGCCCTGTCTCCCAGGTCTGGAGATGAGCTTCTCATTCCAGTCCCAGCCTGGGCACAGAGTGGCCTGTGGTGGGAGCAATATGGCATTGAGGTAGCCTGGGAGAATAACGTGCGGCCGGCAAGGGTATCCAGGACCACTCCCTGAAGAGGGATTCTGGGAAACTAGGCCTGAATGAGTAATAAGATTTCAGCAGGCAGAGGTGGAGAAAGTGTGTTCTAGACAGCAGAAAACTTGAGCAGGGAGCCACAATGCAGGGAAAGGGGTAGGCCTGTACAGTGGAGGGTGGTGAGTCCAGGATGCTTAAAGCTTGGAGCTTAAGAGTGTGATAGGAATGAGGCTGAGATCCTTCAGTGACAAAATATAGGGCTCTATACGAGGCCACCAGAAGGTACTGAGATCTTTGGTTGGGCAAAACACTGAAGTATTGTAAGCTGCATCTTAAGAAGATTAATATGGTAGATGGAATTGAGAAAGATGATAGTGGCTAGGTGCTGGTGCTCATGCTTGTAACCCTAGCTACTCAGGAGGCTGAGATCTAGAGGATCATCGTTCATGGTCAATTTGGGCAGAAAAATTGTGAGACTCCAGCAAAAAGTCAGACCGGAGACATGGCTCAAGTGGTCAAGGGCCAGTCAGGCAAGCACAAGGCCCTGAGTATAAACCCAAGTACTGGAAAAGGTGGAGGAGGAGGAGAGGAAGGAGGAGGGAGAAGAAAGAAAAAATACACTACAGAGTAGGGAAAACAAATAGGAGGCTTCAGCAGTAGAATAATAATCCAGGAAAGAGGTGAGAAGGACCAGCGGCCTGCGGGTCTTTAGAAAAAGAAGGCAGATGGAGAAAGGTCCAAAGGGCCTAGTTCTGAACAAAAGAATTAAATGCCTTGAGGGGAGGAGGATTAATGGATATAGAATACCTGAGTGATAAACAACGAACCCAGCACTCCAGCCAAACAGTGCACGTGTGGACGTGTGTATAGAAACCACAGAACTGCAGTGCTGGTCCTAAGAACTTGGGAATTGTGTGTGTAGAGCTCAGAAATGTTTCTTCCTTTCAGTAAACTTTCTTTGGAACTGAACACTGCCTGTACCTGTGACCCCTCCAGGTCTAGAGGAATATAAGGAGGGATGGGGCCTATCTCCCCAAATAGACGTCTAACTCAAATGTCCCCTATGCTTTTAGAATTCAGACAATAAAATCTTGGACGTCAACTGGAGCTGTGGCTCAAATGCTAGAGAAAAAAAAAAAAGGAAAGAAAGAAAAGCTAAGGGACAAGGCCCAGCCCAGAACTCAAGCCTTAGGACTGGCACACACACAAAAAATAAATGAATGAATAAATGTCTTGGATTTCATCCCACATTCCAGGGATATTCCAGGGTCTCTTGTCTTCTCCTGGAATGTTGGAGTGAATCTGAACTGCTGTCTATCTAAGTCTACTGATGAGTGGCAAGGCAGAAATGACTACACATGCCACTACCAGACAGTGGACCATGGAAAAGGATACAGAGTGAAGGAGTCCCCAAGTAAAGACACCAGGTTTTCCTGCTTCCTCTGTTTAGCAAAGTCTGATCTCCTATCTGACTGAGGTGAAGCCAGTGTTTATCCCATAGAGAAGTGGAAATGGCGCCATCTTCAGGCGATTGTCTGGAATTGAAACTATGTACTTTGGGGGAAGTCAACCAGCCAAGCTTTATCTTCAATTCCAAGGAAACTGCACAAAAAGCCAACATTGGTCTCCTCCCCCTTTTCACTAATGGCTGAACCACCCACCTGCTTATTTCACAAACTTAATTGCAACTAGGTTTGAAATTAAAAACACAGCTTCCTCTCGTTTTTCCTTGTATTCCTGACAATCAAATTACTAAGGCAGCTGAGAATAAGATTTATGTGGAGCATTGCAAGCAGTTGGCCTATGATATAATCCATACAAGCAATTATACATTGCACAAAGGCCGATCTATACATGTAATTTAGTCCCTGGGGAGATTGAAAGCCCATCACTTCTGCCCTCCCACGACTAGCAAAGGAAACACTTAAATCCCAGAGTTCTGAAACCCTATTACCTGACAGTGTTCTTCTGGAAACAATGACTTATATCATAAGAAACAGGCTGATAAAAATAGATATGCACTATTATTTCTCAAATCCTGCTTCAATAGCATTTCCCCAATTTTTGTTTCTGTCTGACATTCAGAGCCAAAATTCTGTACTTGTTTTCAGTGTATGAAAGTAGCTGTGCACTGTGGCTCACATCTGTCATTCTAGCTACTCCAGGAGGCTGAGCTTGGAGGATTATGGTTCAAAACCAGGCATGAAAGTTCTATAAGATTCTCATCTCCAACCAACAAAAAGCCTAAAGTGGAGGTGTTGCTCAAGTGACAGAGTGCTATCCTTGAATAAAAAAGCTAAGGGATAGAGCTCAGGTTCTGAGATCAAGCCCCAAATACTGACACACACAAAACAAGTGGTAAAGAAAAAAGGCAAGAGAACCAATGTAAGAGATGGGAAGGAGTTACAGAGAGACTGTTGTGGATATTGATCTACTGTGAGTGGCTTGACAGGTGGTCAGAAATTATATTTTTAAGAACCCAACTGTATGTTGTAAACAAATCTATGAGTAACCCAACTAACATATAAAGACCAGATTAAAAGTAAAGGAATGAGCTGGGCACTAGTGGCTCACACCAGTAATCCTAGGTACTCAGGATGCTGACATCGGAGGATCTCAGTTTCCAAGCCACCCTGGGCAGCAAAGTCTATGACACTCTTATCTGTAATTAACCACCAAAAATCTGGAAGTAAAGATGTAGCTCAAATGGTAGAGTTCTAGCCTAGAGCAGAGAAGTCAAGTGAGAATGGAGTTCAAGCTCTAGTACAGAGAGAGAGAGAGAGAGAAAGACAGAGAGAGAAAGAAAGGAAAGGAATGGCAGAAGATATAGAACACTAATCAAAGGACAACTGTGATCACTGTAATTATGTTAGACAAAGCAAACCTCAGAACACATCAAGGACAAAGACAGGCATGATGTAACATAAAGGAGATGGTTCAGCATAGTGTACACATGCATGAAAGGGTCATGAAAATATGATTTTTTTTTTTTGCTGGTCCTGAGGCTTGAACTTTGGGCCCGAACTCCTATCCCTGTGCTGAACCACAGTTCCACTTCTGCCTCTTTTGGTAGTTTATTAGTTTATTGGAAATAACAGTCTCAAAGACTTTCCTGCTTGAGCTGGCTTTGAACTATCAGTCTTATATCTCAGCCTCCCGAGTAACTAGGATTATAGGCGTGAGCCATTGGGATGCAGCTTGAAATCAATTTAAGAATTGCAAGCAAAAAAAATTTAAAGGACCAGGAATGATAATGATGGTTTTTGCCTGTAATACTTGCTACTTGGGAGGCAGATATAGAAGAGGAAAAAGTTAGTGAGAACTTTTCTCAAAGAACGAGTGGTATGTGATATGTCACCACTATAATGTCACCACTCCTATAATCCCAGCTAAACAGGAGGAATGCCAGCTCCAGGCAGAAGCACAAAGGCTTTCTGAAAAATAAACTAAGAGTAAAATGGGCTGCAGGTGTGGTTCAAGTGGTATAGTACCTGCCTACCAAACACTACAGGGCCCTAAGTTCAAACTCCAGTGGCATAAAAGACTTTAATAAAATAAATTTTTGAGACGAAGGTATTAGATAGCATATTAGAAGAGTATTCAAGAGGATGATCAGCATATGTAATATGTGCAAATATAGAAATATTACAATGAAACCCACATATAACTTTTAAAAGTAGATGATATAAAGCATGAAGTTAGTTACTGTTTAAGGCTTGATTCTATTTGGGGTGCAATGACTTAATCCTTGAGGTGATAATCAGTGTGTGTAGTTCTGTGGCTTCAAACTTGGAAATCTGCTTTAAAAAAAGAAAAGCTTTCATTTCTTAGGAGGCTGAGATCTGAGGATCACGGTTCAAAGCTAGCCCATGCAGGAAACGTCCCTGAGACTCATCTCCAATTAACCACCAGTAGCAGCTGTGGCTCAAGTGGTATGACTCTATCCTTGTTTGCAGGCCCTGAATTCAAGCCTCAGGACCAGCAAAACAACAACAACAACAAACAAACAAACTTTCAGCCAGGAGCCAGTGGCTCACACTTGTAATCCTCGCTACTCAGGGAGCTGAGGTCTGTGTATTAAGGTTCGAAGCCAGCTTGGCAGGAAAGTCCATGAAATTCTTATTGCCAATTAACCAGCAAAAAGTCAGAAATGGATTTGAATACTAGCCTTGAACAAAAATGCTCAAGGACAGCTCCCAGGCCCTGAGTTCAAGAAGTCCCAGGTCTAGCACAAAAATAAATTAGTTAATTAAATAAAATAAAAAGCTTTCTAGATTTAGGGAAAAAAAACATCGTAAACACCTAAAGTATGCTGAATCCTCTTTCCCTTTTACTAATGCATATATTATTTCACTTAATCTTCACATTAGCTTTCTGATGTAGGCATTTCTATCCCTGTTTCATAGGTAACATGGGGTAGTTTCATCAAGTAATTTTTTCATACTATTTTACTCATCAAATATTTATCAAACACCCAGCAGATCTCAGAATACTAAAATGGATATGCCACAGGACCTCCCTTCAGGAAAATCCCAGGCAAATATCCCATCTAAAAGCTGAGACAATTCATTTGACCCTTCCAGCATTGCCAAAAACCAAGCAGGAGAGCTCATGCAAATAGAGGAAGGAACCAGGTGCCAATGTCTCCTGCCTCTAATTCTAGCAACTCAGAAGGATCTGAGGACCTGAGGATCATAGTTCAAAGCCAGCCAGGGCAGAATAGCCCATGAAACTATCATTTCCAATTAAACATTAAAAAAAAACAGTAAGTAGAGTTATTAAAGTGGTAGAGTACCAACCCTGAGCAAAAAGGTTAAAGAACAGCACCTAGGCCTTGAGTTCAAGGCCCAGTACTAATGCAAAAAATAAAATAAAAATAAAACCTAAACGCAAAAGCAAAAACCATAGAAGGGAAGTTGCTGCTTGCCTAAAGATTCTTGGAGAATAAGCAGTAGATATAAGACTATTCTGCAGCAGAACCGTGCTGTAAGCCATGTTTGCCTTCTGTCAACCATACTGGCTGTAGTTGATCATCTTGTACTGAACACTGAAATTTGCTGAGAGCAGATCTCAAACATTCTTGCCAAATATCTAGCCCATTTTTATTTATATCACAGGTATCTGGGTGAAGTGACAGGTGTGTTGTCTGCCAGTGTAGCTGGATGGAGACATGCGGGTTATTTCTTCAGACCAGGGTTGCATAGACTGATAGTCCCCCAAAATACCACCTAGGAATGAACATATTTCCTTTTCTTAGGTAGTTGGATACAGCATTTATGCTTTGACCCCTGTAAAGACCACAATCTTGTCCTCATGTGAAGTTGCTTCAGCTCTGACAATGAAGAACAGAGTTTAAAACAATATGCCAAACTGGATTTAACAAAGAAAGTGGCACTAGCTTCTTGCTGTGGATTTCTTCTTGCCCTGTATTGCCAGAAACTACCCACCATACCCAAGATGAGCCATGAAGAAACTCACGTTGCTGTTAAGAGCCACACAATGCTATGCTTCTCTCAAAAATAAAATCCTGAGCAATTTTTGAGATCTAAGCTATCCAGAATTTTGTTTGGGGACTACACTGGGGGACCTAAAGCTGAAGCTTTCTAGGCACTTGAGCCATCTCTCTAACCCCAATATCTAGTATTTTTACTTCCTAATATGGCCAGAATTGTTGTTCTCCTTTCAGATCTTTATATATATATATATATATATATATATATATATATATATATATATATATATATATATAATTGGTGGAATGTAGAATGATTGCAGGGGAGGGGGGTCAGCTGGTCCTGGGGTTTGAATTCAGGACCTTGGGGCTGTTCTTGAGCTTCTTTTGCTCAAAGCTAGCGCTCTGCCACTTGAGCCACAGCTCCACTTCTGGCTTTTATTTTGGTAGTTTAGTGGAGATAAGAGTCTTGCAGACTTTCCTGCCTAGGGCTGGCTTCAAATTGTGATCCTCAGACCTCAGCATCCGGAGTAGCTAGGATTACAGGTATAAGACACCAGTGCCCAACATAGAGTGACCATTTTTTAAAAATATGAAGACCTAACATACAGGTGACATAAAAGTTTTCCATAAACTTCTATGTCCAGGGAGACAGAGGACTCATTCCACTCTGCCTTTCTCAGTAAAGGCATCTGTAAGAAGACATGGACAGTGTGTATGGAGCAGCTATTAGATGACTCTGGAAAGGAATGAGAAACAGACAGGTGGGACAGCACACAAACTCCAATTATCATAGGACTGATGATGAATTCGTAAGTTTTCTTCTCCACATTTGCTAGCTTGAACTCAGTACGGCTTAAAACCCGGAAGCGGGCACGTGCACTGAGCGAGAACCTCTGCATATGAGTGATGTGGAAAAGGAAATGGCTAGCACTCAGAGAGAGCTCTAGAAATCTCTTTCCTTCTTCCTCTTTATTGTCTCATTCTATAAGCATCTTGGCAGCAGGAACCACCAGAGCCCACCTCTGGGGGAAGCAAACTTTCCTCTTCGTGAGGACAAGCTGTGGTTCCAACAGGGCAGAGGAAATTCCCATTGTCTATCCTGTCTCTGTTCATCTTCCACTTGGCTACAGAAAGGAGCACACTTGTAAGAAGCATATGACAGACTGCATGTCTTAAGTCCTACCTTTCTGGTTGGAAGGCTAACAAGAGAGACCCCAGGGAAGTAGAAGGAATTTAGGCATGTGACCCCTTGTGGTTGTTGATGAACCCTTGCCTCACCCCTGAATTCCACCGATATGAATGGCATTCTCCTAGTCCATGTAGACTAGGAGTGCTGAGCTGGAGAACAGGCTGCCACTCAGTACCATACTGGGCACTGTTCAGTCCATTCACTTTGAAAATGGAACTGGCATTGCGTGCACAACTGGCAGAAGATTAGATAAAACTTGATTCTATCTGGTCAGCTGACTGCTACTGGTTCTATGAAGAATTTAAACAAGACCCAGAATCTCATACAGTAAAATTCAAAATGCTCACCACACCATCTAAAATTACTCATAAAGAGAACTGGGAAAATCTCAATGAAGACTTTTTATAGCAAAGTCAGTCAAACAGCAGACAATAAAGTTGAGGTGGTAGATGTTGCATTTATTTGACAAAGATATTAAATGGAGTCATGACTCCAGTGGTAGACTGCTAGCCAGCCCATCAAGACAAGCAAGCAAGAGGCCCTGAATTTGAACTCCAGTACTGTAAAGGAAGGAGGAGGAAGAGAAGGAGAAGGAAGAGGAAGGGAAGGAGAGGGGAGGAGGAGGAGATGAAGAAGAAGAAGAAGAAGCAGAAGCAGCAGCAGAAGAAGAAGCCACTGCCACCAGGCACCCGTGGCTCACAACTATAATTCTAGCTACTCAGAAGGTAAAGATCTGGGGACTGCAGTTCAAAGCCAGCCCAGGCAGGAAAGTCCATGATATTTATCACCAAAAATCCAGAAGCAGAGCTGTGGCTCATGTTGTAGGGTACTAGCCTTGAGCACAAAAGACCAAGGAGAGTGCCCAGGTCCTGAGTTCAAGCTCCAGGACACACACACACACATGCACACGCACACGCACACACACACACACACACACACACACACACACACACACACATAAACTGGGGCAGCTATGTTAATGTTAAAATAAATGTAAATTTCAAAACAAAAAAGAATTGCAACAGATAAAGAGGAATATTAATTACATAAAGATGAAATGACAGGCACGCCTATCTTAAACGCATTTGCCCCTAGCTACAGACCTCCAAAGTCTAGTGAGCAAAAAAGCTAGAAGAACTGAAAGGAGAAATCAATGAATCCAAAATTATGCATGATTTCACCTTTCTCAATAATAAGTAGAAGCAGTAGACCAAAAATTCATAGAGAAGGGGGGAAAATAACCAGCAGTATGATATTAGTGTTTTTAAGATACTTGCATCTCTATGAAAAATCTGACAAAAGACCGCTTAAGGAAGAAAACCCATCTGTACTTCGCTCCAGGTTTTAGAAGGTTTGGTCCATCGTGGCTGGCGCTGTTGTTCTGGGATCCATGGAGAGTCAGAACAGCATGGTGGGTGGGAGATGTGGAGGAGCAGGCTGTTTCCCTCATGGTGGGCAGGAAGCAGAGAGCACAGAAGGGAATGGGGAGCAAAGGGAGTGGCCGGTGACTGACTCTTCCAAGTAGTCTTCCTAACTCCTAAACTTTCCAGAACCTTCCAAAATAGGTGAGCCAGGTGGGGACCAAGCATTCACCATACGGGCTGTAGAGAACATTTCACTTTCAATCCGTCACAGCAGTTCACTCAACAACAACAGAGTACACATTTTTTTTACAAGTGCAGATGGACCTTTCACCAAGACAGACCACATTCTATGTCAGAAAAACCCACAAAGACTAGAAGTTGGAAAAATGCATGTTATCTGACAATGATGAAGCCAGTACTAGAAACACCACTTTTAAAAAAACAATAATAGAAAGGAAAAATCTCTAGATATTTGGATGTTGAGTAACACTTCAAAATAAGCTATGGGGCAAAAGAGAAGTCTCAAGGAAAATGAGATGATATTTGAATGGAAGGAAAATGAATTTGTAGAATATGGTGAAGGTAGTGCTTAGAAAGATACATAGGGCTGGGAATATGGCCTAGTGGTAGAGTGCTTACCTCACATACATGAAGTACTGGGTTCAATTCCTCAGCACCACATATATAGAAAAAGCCAGAAGTGGTACTGTGGCTCAAGTGGTATAGTGCTAGCCTTCCTTGAGCAAAAGGAAGCCAGGGACAGTGCTCAGGCCCTGAATTCATGCCTCAGAACTGGCAAAAAAAAAAAAAAATATATATATATATATATATGACATCAATATCTAGTAGTTTAAATATTTATAATAGAAGAATTCAAAATCTAAGCCTCCACCTGAAGAAAATAGAACAAGAAAAGCAAAACAAACCAAAGCAAGGAAAAGAAATAATAATGATGGGGGGAGGAAATCAATGAAATTGAAAACAGAAGGAACAGTGAAGGAAAATCAATTAAACTAAAAGCTGGCCCTTTGAAATGATCTAGAAAGTTCATAGATCTGTTTCAGAAAAAAAGAAAGACTACAATCAGTGTATCTGAGATGAAACAGAGGTCATTCTCACAAACACCACAAGGACTGTTGTTTCACCTGACAACGTGTATGATTGTAAAGACATTATGTTAAGCAAAAGAACTGTTCCTACTGTATGATTCCATTTAAATTAGATTTCTCCAAAGACACATTTTCTAGGTTGGAGAACAGGTGAATAGTTGCCAGAGCTTGGAGATAGGAAAAGGATATGCGAACGGAAATTTTTGGAGTAAGGATACCGGTACATGTTTGGATTGTCGTGCTAATTTCATGCATCTGTACACACTTCTAATGTTCCAGAACTGTGAACAAAACCAGACACACAATGCACATGTGCATACACACACACACACACACACACACACACACACACACAAATCCAGCATTTGTGTCCATTGTTTAACTTTTTTTAAAAGATAAGAAGATCACAACCCATGGGGGATTTTCTTCATGACCCTTTTCTCTTACTCATTTGAGACTTACAGGAAAGGCAATGCATCAGTGGTTAATGAGGTGGACTCCCAATCCTTCATGGGAACAGATTGCACATGAGACAGGCTAGTATAAATGTGCACATTGGCAGTGAATGGGTTCAGAATATTTCCTTGTTCTCTTGTCCTCTGCAGTGTGGAGGACAAGCACCTCTCATGACAACAGTGGCCACAGAGCTCCTGCTTTACTCTGAAAAGGCTGTTTTCTGTTACTATAGTGAAATAAAAAGATTTGCATTGCCAGGCTCTGGTGGCTCACACCTGTCATCCTAGCTACTCAGGAGGCTGAGATCTGAGGACCACAGTTCAAAGCCAGCCTGGGCAGGAAAGTCTATGAAACTCTTATCTCCAATTCAATATCTAAAAAGCAGGGAGTAGAGGTGTGGCTCAAGTGGTAGAGCACTAGCCTTGAGCACAAAAGCTCAGGGACAGCACCCAGGCCCTGAGTTCAAGCCCCATGACTGTTTTCGAAACTTTAAAAATACATATTTTTAAAAATACATACTTTAAAAAACTATTATAACTGAAAACGGGAAAAAACTGATGGTCTTAGTGTTGTTACTGTGGTGGCGGTGATTGTCAAATCCTGGTAATAAATTTGATCTTCAGCATTCCTAAGGGATTGGTTCCAGGATCCTCTGTGATACTCAAATCCAAGCATGCTGGAGTCCTTGGTCTAAACTGATGTTAGTGCTTGCCTACACATACATGCATTCCCCCCATAGACTTAAATAAATTCTAGTTTACTTTTAATGACAAATGCAGTAGAAACTGTTGTTAGACTATTTTGTTCTACCATGTTGGTTAAGTGGCAATTCTATTGTATATGTTCAGTATAGACACAGCTATTTACTGGGGTTTACACTCAGGATCCCATGCTTGCTAGGCAGATGCTCTTCCTGCTGAGCCATGCCTCCAGCCTTGTTCTTCTTTCCTGGTTATTTTTGAGTGAGGGACTTACTTTTTGCCAGGCTATACACTTAACCTACATTAGGCTTTCCATGTAGCCAGGATAGTAGGCTCATGACACCCTATCTTGCTCTTTGTGGAGAATGGGGTCTCACAAACATTTCTCCTTGCTGACATGGAACTGTGATCCTGTCAATCTCAGCCTCCCAAGTTGCTAGGATGACAGTCATAAGCTACCAGCATCCAGCTATAACCATATTAGTGAAAAATATTTTAAATCTGAAAAGGTGGATGTGAGGATACAAAATCCATAGGAAAGAGTCGTCCAGCTGCTCAGTTCTCAGAGCAGCCCCTGCCCACAGCACGGGTGGCAGGGCATCTTAGAGAGACAGCCTCCCACTTAGGGAATATGAGCATCACATGACCAGCACCGCTCTGACACTGGACAGCTGTGACTGCCACTTGGCGCTAGGAGATTGTTTCAGAGTGTGAACTCCTCATGCTCCGGTGAGTTCCTATTGTTATCTGAAGCAACTATGTCAGCACTTGCTCTGTCATTACAGACAGTATTTAAAGCAGAGACTTTCCAAGATGAAGGGTTTTTCCTACTGTGCACATTCTTCTGGGGCGTTGAGCTGGTATAACCAGATAGGTGGGCAGTGTTGGTCATCTCATGAATTTCTGTCTCTAATAGGACCAGTTGTTTCTGCAAGAAGGAAGGAGCTTGAGGAGAAGGGCTCATGGCTGCTCTGCCTTCCTCGGTAGAAAGGAAATGAACGTAGTTTCAGATACGCGCTCAGCTTCTTGTGAAGAAGGCTGTCTCCTTTCACATATCCTTCTAGGAAAATGTGTGGTTTCAGAATGATGAATCTATGGCAGAGGAAATTACCAAATTAGAACATGCAGATGGCTTAAAATCCTTTTTGCAGTGGGAAAACTATAGCTGGAGTCCTAAAGGGACAGACATCTGGGCCTCTGCCCAGATGCAGGAGCTGTTCCAAAAAGGAGAGCGGAAGCTCTGTGCCAGAGGTAAAAACTGGGGGGCAAAGGAGACTAGGGGAGTGAGTAGCTAGTTTGCCATTGTGGGAAAGAAAGGAGGCAAAGGGATTTGATATTGCATCATAAGAAGCTACAGGGCTTACAGCAGCACATAGTATGCTTGTAGTATAGAAAATAGCCTGCCAAGGTCTAAGAAGTACTACGGAGGTATAGAACTAAAAGGAACTTATCTACTGCTTATTCTTCATTGTTAACTAACATGTATGTGTTTACTATGTGCTGAATCATTTTGGGTAGGTGCTTACCATTCATTGTCCTATTTACTTCTCTCATTAACCGTGTGGTAGGCATTTCGTTAGCTGAGAGAGATAGGTTGCTTTGCTAAAGCCGTGCAAGTTCATTCAAGCAGGGCTGGGATCTGAAGCAAGGAGGCCTTAGCATCAAAGCTGCACTCACCAAGATAGGCTGCTGTCTCCTCCTAGCCTGAGGCTTAGTGAGATAATGTAATGTAGAGAAAACACAGAATTGGGGATCAAACACCCATCTCAGCTCTCATCATAAGCCCAGGACCTTGTTCTCTTTCAACTTCCTGGTCTGTGACATGACTCTATAATGAGGGTGACTATATATGTGAAAATGGCTTGAAATATTCTGTCATTTCATGTGCATAGCTGCTTATGCAAATGCAGTCATGGGGCTGAACCAGCATCATACTCTGTGCCCTTCCAAACCCAGAGCCCAGTTGGGTAAGTCATTGAATCACCACCACAACATAAAGCATATTAGGGAGTATGAGCTAGTCTATAACATGATGTGTGCTCTGAGGTGGAAGAAAGTGGCCCAGGAGCAATATGAGAGTCTTCAGAGGGTTACCATGGAAGGGGAGAAGCATGGCAGAGCCACAGAGTTAAAAGGAGTTCAAGGGAGATTAGATGGCACTCTAGACTGCGGAGAGCCTTGGCTAGTCAGGTCTTGCAGAGCCTAAGCATTAATGAGGACCCTGGTCCCGGTCTAATTACAAAGAGAAGTCTCTGCAAGGAGGGTGAATTGAGCAGACCTGCACTGAAGTGCAGGTGGACATGGAGACCAGCCCCAGGCCATGGCAGTAGACCACCTGGGGGTGGTGATGGGACATGACCGAGCATGGTGGAGATGGGGATGACAATGGTTAGAGAGTTATTTAGGAGGCATATTGGGTAAGAGCAGTGATGTGCTGCATCATCAGATGATCCATTCATCAATGGCTCATGTCTGTAATCCAAGATATTCAGGAGGCTGAGATCTGAGGATTGTGGTTTGAAGCCAGCCTGGGCAGGAAAACCCATAAGACTCTTACCGCCAATCAAAATTACCAAATGGTCAGAAGTAGAGCTTGTGGCTCAAGTGGTAGAGTGCTAGCCTTGAACAAAAATAGCTCATGGTCAGCACCCAAGCCCTCAGTTCAAGGCCAAAAACCTTCTTCCCCCCCTCCCCCCAAAAAATTGGATTGACAAGTCCAGCTACTAAAAGAAGATACATATTTAAAAAGTTAGATGTTTCTTCTTAGAGTTATTGGCTTTCTATTTGGTTTTCTATTGGCTTTTTATTTCTAGTTATTGGCTTCTTTTGATTTTGTTAAATAATAGATCAATCATAGAAAACAGCAATCCTATATTCAAATGGCCTGAAAATGTAGTACATATTTATATTTCTCCTACCTCACACAAGCATTTAGGGAATGGGGTGCCTAATAGCCATCTTAGTAAAAATAATATTTTTAAAGCTATGAGGGCTTTAAAGGAAAGGGGAACTACGATGTCTGTCTCAATTCAATCTGTTTTGTGCTAGTGTAATAGAATACCTGACATTGAATAATTTAAGTAAAAAGAAGTTTATTTCTCATACTTCTAGGAGATTAGGACAATGAAGACCAAACTCCTCATACTTCTGGAGGCTGGGACAATGAAGATCGAAGTGTTAGGTTCTAGAAAGGACCTTATTACTGTGTCATCATATGGCAGAATACAAAAGGACAGAGAGAGAGAGACATCGATCCCTTAGTGAGGATGACACCTTTAGGACCTAAATGCCTCCCACTAGGCCCTGCCTCTCAGTGGGAGTAAATCATGGAGTTCAGAGTGTTTGTACTTGGGATAGGCAGATGCAAACCATTGCAGACCCGTTTGTCACATGGGATGTGGGGGCAGCCAAGGTGACCCTGCAAACTTCCCTGGAAGCTCTGCAGCAAGAAAGAGTGGACAGCTTTTCTTAGCCAAGGCAAAGATGTGTTACAAAGGGAAGAACAGATCAATGATTCTTCTTAAATGTTGGTTAATATGAAAAAAATGTCTTTTGCTTTAAATTTTTTTTAAAAATTTAAATGAGTATGGACTCATTTTTCACTCAGCTTTCCATAACAAATTACTTTAGATATAACTTAAAAATGTTTTAGAAGTTTATATTGGCTCTCAGTTTCAGAAGTTTGGGCGGGGGGGTGGTGGTCTGTGGTAGGGCAGAATATTGTGCTATGGAGCACTGGTGAAGCTAGCTGCTTGGAGGCAAGAAAGAGAAAGGAGAGACTAAAGCCCAAATATTTCCTTCAAGAGGGGCATAGCCCCAATGGCTAAGATACCTCCCACTAGGCTCCACCTTTTAAAGGTTCCACTGCCTCTCCAAAACACCACACCATGGACTGAAGATGAAGACTCAATGATGGACCTCTGAGAGACCATCTGTTTAGGGGAGAGTTCTCATCATTGGCAGGTTTGTTGTAGATCTCAGCAGAAGGTACTCATCTAAGAGCCTGGTGAGAGGAAGTCTCTGTCTCTCTGTACCAAGAGCATGGAGTATGCTGAAAGAGGGCTCTGCCATCGTGTGTGTGTGTGTGTGTGTGTGTGTGTGTGTGTGTGTGTGTGTGTATGCATGCACATGCTCCACTATCAGGGCCTAAACTACAGCCTAGATACTGTCTTAGCTTTTTAGCTCAAATTGGAGCCCTAACACTTTAACCACAGCCCCACTTCTGGCTTTTTGGTGGTTAAGTGGTGAGAAGAGTCTCTCAGAATTGCCTGCTAAAACTGGCTTCAAACTTTATTCCGGAGATCTCAGCCTCCCGAGTAGCGAGGATTACAGGTGTGAGCCACCTGCAGACACCTGATAGCTCTTCCTAAGGTGCTGAAAAAGGAGATGGAGCACCGGGGGACTCAGGTTCTTCCACATCCACTCGTCATTACTGTCCTACAAGATTGTCCACGGGCCACTTACCCTCAGGAACCATTCGTCTTTGACTTCTCACTGCCCACTTTTTCTCTGCAACTGAGAATTTTACTCATGCAAAACAGCTAACGCAGTTCGGGGACAACCACTTTGGGGCCCACTTAAAATAAGATGACCTATATTGCACATGACTAAGACTGAAGTGCAGTTGCATTTTGAAACATGCTTCTAAGCTAATGAATTTTTTTTCATTGTACCATAGCAAAATCCCTAAAGTAAAGGGAGAAAAAAACCCATCTCGGTAAATTTACAAAACAATTCTGGATGTGACCGTATTTTGTGAGAGCTAAGCAATAAGAGAAAACATACAGTCCAAAGAATTATCTCTTCAGACACTGGTCAAGGTGCATTGTA
Source organism: Perognathus longimembris pacificus (assembly GCF_023159225.1). NCBI lineage: Eukaryota > Metazoa > Chordata > Mammalia > Rodentia > Heteromyidae > Perognathus > Perognathus longimembris. The sequence goes on along the minus strand of NC_063163.1, from coordinate 56,288,576 downwards.
CTCCTAAATTGATGTGTTGAATTGAAACTTTATTACAACTACTTAAACATTAACAGAGAGAGAAAATTGGCTCTTCCAATAAAAGAGGTGTTTTTATAGCAAAACAAAGTAAGAATGAAGAAATGGAGGTATGGCTTGAATGGCATAGTGGTAGGCTTGAGCATGTATGTGTACACACACACAGAGTAAATATGAATGAACTCCATTTTTTATGCAAGTGTAATAGAAATCCTATGTCCATTGGATTCTTATTATGTGTGTTTTTTGATATGTTCATCATGACTTATGCCTCCTAGAAATAGACAAACTTCAGTCCAAGCCATATATAGAATTCATGCATCTATTAATAATGTCCTGGGCCCTCAAGAGCTAAAGGATTAAAATAAAGGCCTTGTGATTGTCAAGGATCATGTTTAGTGTGGTTCACTCCTCTTATCTTCAGTCCTGACAGCAGTCTGGGCACATGGAACCTTCCTTCACAGCTGTTGCTATCTCTTCAACCATGCACAATGTACACAGCATCAGCCTGGAGAGCAATCAAATTTGGCAGCCCTCAGCTTTGCTCTCCAGCCATCAGGGTTCCTAGCCTGTCTTCATTTAAACCCCATTACTTTTCATAGTTACTTCTCTCTGAAAACCGTATCTGCTACTGAAGTATTTTGGTGCCGTAAAAGCATCTAGCTGTAGGTTTGTGTGTTGTTTTTTAAGTAGCCTGGCGCCAGTAGCTCACACCTGTAATCCTAGCTGCTCAGGGTGCTGAGATTTGAGGATCATGGTTTAAAGCTGGCCTGGGCAGAAAAGTCCTGACTCTTATCTCCAATTAACCACTCAAAAATACCCAAAGTGGTGCTATGGGTCATATTGTACAGTGCTAGCCTTGAGATTGAAGAGGCTCAGGGACAGTGCCCAGGCCCTCACACACACACACACACACACACACACACACACACACACACACAGAGTAAAGTTCAGGGTACTGCACTATTGGTTTATAACACTGACACAGAATTTTAATCTCAACCCCATTTGGAATCATATATTTGTTACGTTTTTCCTCGGGGTCTGTGGTAGGACAGATACTTTGCTGGACTCCAGGGTCCAGCAGAGGCTCACACAGACTTCAAGGCTATAGTTTATCAGTATCATAAAGCAAGTTGAAACTATACCAATATTTGTGAGAAACACCAACAGTGCTACCAGAATCCAAGCTCATCACCTATTCTTTTCAGATCAGCCAGGAGATCGTGTCTGGTTTCTTTGTAGATTAGCTCTTCTGTCCCACTTCTGCTCTCTGAGGAGTGATGCCTTAGCGCAATTTTGGGTGCTGAATGTCCCATGCCCACAGATCCCCAGTTGTCCTTATGGCCTAAATCTCAAAGCAGAGAGGTGACGAACGTAGAGATGGCAGAGTAACCAAGCAGGTTCCAGTGGCTTACTTCTGCAGCCTTTTCTTATTTATCTTTCTTGCATCTTGTTTATATCTGGGAGTAGCCAGCCAAGTGTTCTCCATCACTGGAGTCTTTGGTGTGAGTTGCCTGTATACTGTTGTTGAAGGAGTGCTCCCCATATTGTTGGCTGTTTGTTCAAATATAGGAACAAAGAAATTGTAGGATCAAGCTACTGTGTGCTTAGTCAGTCAATGACAGGACCAGCAGCAGCAAGAAAGTAGGTCAGAGTGAGCTATTTTTCTTTTTTTAACTAACTAGCATAGGAAGATATTCATCCCCGGAAGGCACACATATATACTCCAGCTGAGCACCAGTGGCTCTCTCTCCTGTAATCTTAGCTTCTCAGAAGGCTGAGATTTGAGGATTGCTGTTTGAAGCCAGCCTGGGCAAGGAAGTCTGTGAGACTTTTATCCCCAGTTAACCACCAAAAAAGCCAGAAGTCAAGCTGTGACTCAAGTAGTAAAGTGCTAGCCTTGAGCAAAAAAGCTAATGGATAGCACCCAGGACCACTATGTTTCCCAGTACTGGCACACACGCGTGCGCACACACACACACACACACACACACACACACACACAACATGTATACTCGAGTCTCCTGACCAAATCTTTCCCTATCACTACCTCATAGTGAATAAGGTAAACACTGACCACTCTCAAACAGGGTACCCCCCACTTTAGTGTATAGCACAATTCATAGAGGACTCTGTAACAGCACAGGGGCTTTCAATAAATAAGGAAAGAATAAAAAAAATTGCCCACCCAGAATTCTTTGAGTAAGTGAACTGCGTGAACACATTCAAAATTCATTTTGAATAATGCATGGACAGATAGAAAAAAACAACAAAGTTAAAAATGTGAAGGTCACCATGTAAAGCTTTTTTTTGGTTAAAGAAATAAATTATTCTGATACTAGTCAAAATGAGGAGGAACATTATTCAGGACTACTGTGAAACAAAACAAGATTTTTGCAGTCAGAGATTGAACTCAATTCCAATTTGACAAAGAATGATGAGGATTAATGACCAATAAGCAGAGAGGGGACAGTTACTTGGTGGGAAAATCATAAAAGGGCTAAAATAAGGACGGGGCATTTATGCTATACTGACTTGACAGGATTCTTGCAGAAGGAAGGCCAAAGTATTAGGATAACAAGGGAGTGAGGGTCTCGCTACACATTCCTGGGATGAAGTCAAGACCCAAGTAAAACAAGGCTAGGTCAATAAGAGGTCTCAGAGGAGCCTGTGTGAAGTTTATTCAAAAAGATAATCTTGCCAGAAGCCAGTGGCACACACCTGTAATCCTACTGCTCAGGAAGCTGAGATCTGAGGATTGTGGTTCAAAGCCAGATTGAGTAGGAAAATCTATAAGACTCTTATCTCCAATTGACCAGCAAAAAGCCGGAAGTAGAGATGTGACTCCAGTGGCAGAACACTAGCCTTGAGAGAAAGAGCTAAGGATCAGTGACTAGGCCCTGAGTTTCAGCCGTAATTTCAGCACCAACCAAAAAAGAAGATAAAGAAAAAGAAGAGGAGGAGGTACTTGTTACTTGATATTTGTCACCAAATTTTAGTCAGCTTATGTTTTTTCTGTATATGTGTATACACATTATAGTGGAGTAACTGAATCCCTTAGAGACAATAACACCAAGCCAGTCCTTCCTATGTGGTTTGCAAAGGCCACAGCAGGTGATAGGTCCCCAATGGGGCTACTTGCTCCAAACATGACTGTTCTGGTAAAGTCTTGGTGGAATTTTTTTCACTCTAAAGATTCAAAGGTTTAAGAGTCTAGAATTCTTATGTTTTCATTGTTCATTCCAAAAGCATTTACTGAGTGTCTACTGTATGCTATGCAGAATACTAAGTACTAGGCTGCAAGTGCAGAAGACTGAGTAGCAGCCCAGTCCCATAGGACTTCACATTCTTGTTTGAATCTGTCTGCCATAAAGCATGTGTTGGGAGTTGGGCCTTAATAGCAGGTGTTTAAACCATAAGGGATAGATTAATACTGTTTCTAGATCATTACCTATCATGGACAGATGAATAATGATTACAAAAAGCCTGGAACTTGTAAGTTGAATCTTTTTCCCCTTTTCTCTCTGTCTCCATTTTGAACTCCACCTCCAGAGCCATGAGCTAATACATTTCTCTTCACTACAAATCTCTCAGACTGAGGTATTCTGTGACAGTGACACAGAACAGGCAAAGACACCTGCAAAATCAGAGCAGTGCAGAACCGTGTAGTAAGTGGTTCTGTGGTGAAATGCTTAGAAAAGGCAGAGCTGACCTCATAGGAGACAGAAGAAGTGAGTACTATTAAGGAAGCAAGAAGTGAGCTGAAGATATGTCCAGTAGATGCAGAAGGCAAGGGATGAACAATCCCAAGAAAGGAAATCCCACCAGTACACATGGTCCAGCACAAAGTATGTGGAGCAGGAGACACCCTGGTAAGAGCATAAGCAGTGAGGGATGGGGAAGAGGCCACCAGACTGGAAGGAGAGGGGAGCAGGTGGGGACAGAAAAGGAAGAGCAAACTATGTGTTTTCACTTCTCCTATAACCAGTAAAAAAGCAGGCAGAGGTTTAGGAGGAATGTGCAGTGTATGTACAGAGCATTCTTCTCCAGAGTGGCAGAGAGGGGCTTGTGTGAACTCAGCCAGCTGGGGCTATAGAAAGTAAGACCAGAAAGATGTCTTCCTGGATCAAAGTGGAGTGAGATCTGCAGGACTTGGTGAAGGATTGAGGGTGGGGTTTGGGGGTGTTCACAGAGAGCCTGGTGTTGGTTTGCTTAACTGGGTGGATGGTGAAGCCACTTACTGTTACTAGCATGAGACCTCCCATGTCTAATGACTGAAGTCCTAGGTATGATTTTAAAATGGCATTGATGATATGCACAGTGATTAATATAAAAAACCAGAATTTCCCTTAGCCTATCATGACTAGAATACAGTACCTATCCATGATGGTTTCACAGCTTTGTTTCCAATGTGATCACCAGAAGACAAACATGTCTCGCTACCCTGTGGAATTGCAGACCTTGGGCTCTAGGGACTTAGCATGACCCTACTTGCAAATACCAAGATGGGTTGACCTCCCAGTTCCATCAGCATATGAGAACTTACTCCAGGTGTGTGGGTAAACAATCAAAATAGAAGGTTACAGCTGAGCACAAATGTTTCATGCCTATAATCTTTGTTATTCATGAGGCCTAGATCCTGAGGACTACAGTTCAAAGCCAGCCAGAGCAGAAAGGCTTATGAGACTCTATCTCCAAAGTAACCAGCAAAACAAAAGCTGAGCTGAAGGCATGGCTGAAGTGGTAGAGCACCAGCCAAGAGCAAGAAAAGCCAAGTGAGTGCAAGGCTCTGAGTTGAACACGTGATCCCAGAAGAAAAAAAGAAGGCAAGTTGCCATCATTCCAAGTATACTGAATTTCCCCCAGTGGTTTCCCTTTAGTTTATACTTGATCTTAGCCAAAAGGCTGAAAAGTGATTCCCTTTAGTTTACATTTGATTAAGCACTATGACAAGTCATAGTTAAATTTACTAATATGGCCAGCAGAAAAATGGAAATAGAATCAGGGAGACTAGCTTTCTAGTCACATTTTACAGATTATCTGGCTAATTTTGTCAGTAAAATGGGGTGCCTATGGCTAAGAATAGATGTCAAGCTTTTTGAACATAGGAATCTAGGAAAATAGCCTTTAACTGGCATCTTTTGTCATCTCTGTAGGCAGGAAGATGGCAAATATTAAACTTAAGCATCCTAGGTGCTCAAATCTGTCCTCTATCTACAAACAAAGAGTGTGATCTAATTCTTTTTATTAGATTTCTAACGACCAAAACAGCTCTAAGTCAAAACTGTCCATTTGATCCTCTCCTGGGAGGCCATTTTACTTTTGAACTAAAAGAGAACTAAGCTGCCTTTGCAGGCATTATAGATCCAGCTAAGAGTGAAGGAGAATGTCTGAAAGCCATGATGTGGGACTCCAACTGGATTGTCACCTCTCAGCGGGACTTGACTGGGCTCTCCTGGTCCTTGATTTGTGGATAGGACTCATTCTCAACTTCACTCCATTTGAACTGAAAAGAGCCCCAAGGCTGCTGTTTTGTCCCCCAGCAATAAGTCCAAATGGAACTGCTGTTAAAAAGCCACCTGCATCCATCCACCCCTCCTTTTCTCATGGCAGTGATAAGCTACAAATTAAACAAATTAATATTTCATAGACACTGTTACATATTTGATGCCTTTGTGCTCATCAAAGATGACCTGGATTGGTTTAATCACAGTGTTCTTTTACTGACAGAGCAAAGAAATCACAAATCGTTTTGCCAATACATACTACTTGCTTTCTAATAAGGAGTAAGGCCTAGAAGGAATAAGACTAAGGATTCAGAAGGCCCACATTGACTGGTGAGTCAATGGTGTAAAAGATTGCTAAAAGGTAGCTTACGAGGTGACTCAATTGATACGTTGGAGGAAAAATGGCTTTGTAAGATCTATTTGCATTGAGCCTGAAAAAAATGACTTGGGATCTCTGTGGGCTTAGGAGCATCACCACTTTGAGAGCATATATATATATATATATGTATATATATACATATATATGCATAGAGAGAGAGTCTTTCAGAGCCTTCTGGACCTTGTTCTTATTTATAATATAAATATAAATGCTTTGGAAATAAAAAGAAATGTACTCACTGCCTTATGTATGAAACTGCAACCCCTTTGTACATCACTTGGATAATAAATAAATAAATATTTAAATATATATGTATATGTATATATATGTATATGTATATATACATATATATGTATATGTATGTATATATGTATATGTATATGTGTGTATATATGTATATATATAAATGTGTGTGTGTGTGTATATATATATATATATATATATATATACACACACACATTTCGGGTTCAGTGGACCAGGAATTCACTGGGCACACTGTGGGACAGGGTTTCTGTAGTTGGATGTAGGGTCTCCTGCTCACAAGTCCTAAGTTGGATCTACTTCCTTACTCCACATGCCTTCTGGGACATCTCAGAGGAGGTTGGGAATCTTCTGAATTTTCTCATTCTTACTATTTTCTTGGTTTTCTTTCTCCCTTTTTTGGACTGGATTTTGAACTCTGGACACTGCTTTTGCTGCCCAGAGGCTCTACCACTTGCACCACCCACATCCCTTTTTTTTGTTTTTGTTATTTTTCAGATTGGGTCTCATCCTTGTGTCCACGGTCTAATTCAAACCAGAGTCCTCCTTTTTATGCCTCCTGCTTAGCTGGGGCTAGAGACCACACTTGGCTTATTGGTAGAAATGGAGTTATATGTCTGCCCAGAACTGGTCTCCAATTGCTAGCATCCTGATTCTCTGACTTCTAAATAGCTAGTATTATAGTCAGTCATGGGCCACTACTTTTTGTTTTGGCCTTGCTTTTTTGCTTTTTTCTTTTTTTTCTATTTCCTCTTGTGAGAAAATGTAAACATAGTAAATTACTTAAATAGATAAACACACAGAACATAGTTTGCCATTTTAATCATATGCAGTCTGAGTCACCGGTGCTGTGCAATCATCTCAGCTACACAGCTTCAATCTTTGCCTAATTAAGAGACAGGACCATTGTTTTCTACAGGGGCCACTGGACATGTGAGGTTAACTGATATTGATGTTTATGTTGCTATGAATAAAACTCCTGGATTAATTGAATTCGAGTTGCTTTGGTAGGGCCAAACCAAATGATTTCCCAGGCTGTGTTAGGTCTGTGAGCTAGACATTGACTGTAAATACCCCCACCGTATGGTGGACTCACTTGGTCAGCAGTGCAAGGTCCCAAGTCTCCACATGGCAGCACATGTACCCCATGGGTCTTCAGATCTGTCCAGAGTGCTGAAAACAGAGCTGCATTCTTGGCATCACAGAGACACACCATGGAGATAACAACACCCCCACATGTTTTCTGGATGGCTCTGGCCAAGTGTCCAAGGACTAGGAGATGGATTGACATATCCAAAGCATTCAAGCTTCAGGTCCTCAGAGCTAGAGGCCCATTGCTCTGAGTTTCAGAAGCCAGAGATTTATTATGGCTCTAGATATCCAGGTTTATTGCTCTAGACTTTCACAAGCAGCCACAGTACTTATTAGTTTAAAGGAAAAAATATTGAAATGGATGCTTTCAATAAAGGCTTGTTGGCACCGTGAACAGTGCTTTAATATGCAATAGTATGCAATAGTATGCAATAGTGCTTAAACAGTGTTTATCTCCTGCCACTGTGCCACAAGAAGAGATAGCTCCCTCTGGTATGTCTCAGAGTCACCCATTGCAGATTTTCTGTGGCCAGAGTGAAGGGGAACAACCTTACTACCACCAAGGTACCACATTTTTTGTTGTTGTTGTTCTAGGTCATGGGGCTTGAACACACAGCCTGGGCCCTGTTGCTGAGCTTTTTCCACTCAAGGTTAGCACTCTACCACTTTGAGGCACAGCACCTTTTCTGGTTTTCTGGTGGTTATTAGAGATAAGAGTCGCATGTATTTCCTGCTCAAGCTGGCTTTGAACCAAGATCCTCAGACCTCAGTCTCTTGTATAGCTGGGATTACAGGCATGAGCCACAGGCACCTGGCAGTAGGTACCACATTTATAAAGTGCTGCTTCTCTGAGTGTGAAATATTCCAACATGCAAAAATTAAAAATATTATAAGATAGACATCCTTGGCTCGTACCTGTAAGGGTATTTTTTAGGTATTGACATTTTAAACTCAGGCCTTGGAACTTGCTATGCCAGACCCTACTACTGAGCCAGGCTTCTAGCACTTTTTACACTGATTATTTCTGAGATAGGGTCTCTAATTCCCTTAGACTTCTTGTTGTAGCTGAAATGACAGGCATGCTTCCCAGCTCTTAGTTGAAAGGTGGTTTCAAAAACTCTTCTGTCTGGGCTGGCCTCACACTGCAATCCTCCAAATCTCAGCTTCCCAAGTAGATAGGATTATAGGCATGGGCCAATGGCCTCTGACACAGCTAGTAAAGACAACCTCAAATATTATTTCCCTGCTAAGAGGAGCCAACTCTTGTGCAGAAACATATGCAATGCAGAAACATACGGAACACAGCTCTCCTGAAATCATCCCAGTCACTGGCTTAAAAGAAAATAATAATAAAGACACCGTAAAAGGCTAGCAGAGGAGAAAAACTCCATTGATAGCAACTTCTTAATTATAGCTAAGTAATTTCTTTAGTTTTCTTTTGATACGCATCTAGGAAAATACTAGGAACAAAAATACGTACTGTTTTGTCTTTTTCCTTTCAGTTTTCTAAATCCAAGTCATTACACCAACAGTGTTAAAACCTCTATTTTCTCTATGCAGATGAGGTAGTCACCAATCGCTTTCAGTTGTGCAAGATTTCTGTTCTCTATCTTTTCCTTCCTTCATTAAAATCTCTAGATGAGCTATATTTGGTTTAAAATAAAAATAAAAAAGAACACTATTCACATTTTCCTAGCAGTTGTCTCTACAAGCCACTAGTACCAGAGCTCCAGCTCCTGTGTGAGATATATGGAAAAGGGAGAGGCGGAGACAGTGGAACCAAAATAAACAGATGGTTGCCATGACAATCTGTGAGATTCTTGCAGGATCATTTTTTCATGGTTGTCTTTTGAAAGAAATGGTGAGACAGGGATACTTTTTTTTTTTATTTCATTGACCTCCTGTAAATGCTCTGCAGCTCACAAAGTGCACAAAACAACAAATGCCTTGGGTGAGAGCCCACCTTGGCTGGGCTTGATCCCTTCGGCTTTCCATCCCCCATCTTTTCAGAATGTAGCTGTGTGCAACCATTCTGCAAGCAGATCACTGGTTCTGAAGGGTGAACCCGATGGGGGCCCAGATAGGGGAGAGAGGGGGCTGGGATATTTGGCAGATGACAAATGAGGACCATTATTATCACATGAGGTAGAATGTCTGGTCCAGGCTCATACAGAGTGACAGGAAATAACCAGAATAAAATTCATTTCAAGAGAGAAAGGTAGAAGTCCTAGAGAAGGTAAATGGTGCCTATTAATCAGTTTAAATCGAGCAGAACTGAGTGGCTGTCAGTCTGACTGGGGTAACTAAGGGAGAAGGAAAAACAGAAGTTCTTGGCTTGAAGAGGACAAAGAAAGAAAAAGATTGAAAATGTTCACATTGTAATATGATTTCTACTACGTCAAAGTACTTATATATAATTCTTTTTGCAAATGTACTCTAAAATGTTAAAACATTAGGCCAGGCTTGGTTTAAAAGGACAAAGATCTAGGGAAAGGTAGAAAGGGGTATGCATAATACTTATGTGTATTGCCAGTGCTGGGATTGGAACTCAGGGCCTCACACTCTTGTTTGGCGTTTTTGTTCATGGTTAATGCTCTATCCCTTGAACCACTGGCTTTTTTTGGTAATAAGTTGAAGAGTCTCCACAGACTTTTCTGCCTAGGCTGGCTTTGAACTTCATTCCCCAGATCTCAGCCTTCTAAATAGCTGGGCTTACAGGCATAAGCCCCCAGTGCCCAGTGTGCCTATTTATTAAACAATCCTGGTCACACGTGTGTCCCAGTGGTCAAAGGTAGGGGCAGCTGTTGGACACTCTATTATCTCAGGATTGTCAGGTAAGGCTGGGAGGACCATTATCTCAGTCCTTGTTCCTGGACATTCTGGAGACGTTATTTCTGTCATCACTGGAGGGGGGACTTTGGTTCCCATGAGACAATTCCTCCTGCAGCCTTGTCATTATAAGTAATTGTCCTCATTTAGGGGAGTGGGATCTGTTCAGTCAGGCTCTACTGTTCCTTAGGGGTCATTTCAGCCCATGTCATGAAGATGCTACTGATCAGCTAGTTCTTATTGGAAACCAAAGTGACTGCAACACAACTGGCTGGCTTAGCACAAAGGACACAGACACAAAATGGAGGTTGAGATATCAAGCTTTCCTCTTGCTTTTTGTTAATTTGTTGCAGTGAAAGTAGCTTTTAAACACCTTTTAGAATCAGGAGTCTGTGAGTTCAGTTTCCTTTTATATCTAAATTCCACTATGCAAACTGCTGTTGTAGTTTGCTTTTGAGAAGGTTACTCCTTTTTTTTTTTTTCCAGGTATCCAAATCATGTTGAGAGTTTCTGGAAGTTCTGTCTGTTGGGTGGTTGATTGGCTTTTGGATTCGTTGTTTGGGTTGTAGGGATTGCACTCAGGGCTGCTTCACTCATGCTAAGGGCATACTGCTGCTATGAGATAGACCTGAGCCTCTGGAGAGATTCTGCCCAAGAGCTACCTCTCTCTCTCTTTTCCTGCCTCCCTCATTTGCCAGTAGATTATCGTAGCCAATTGCACTGATAAATTTTCCTCTACCTGGAAGCCAAGCCCCAACTGTCAAGGGTTTCCAAAGAAGGAACAATTTTCTCTTCATTCTCCCAAGGCCTCGTCACCCTAATGTCTTCTCAGAGGATGTTTGTCTGAGGGAAGGACCCCTTCCTTCAAGAGGACCCCTGTACCCTCTAGGTGTTCTAATATACAACAAACAGCGGCGGGGTTTGGGGGTGTATCTGACCCTTTCCAACCAGAAGGGAGGATGGCTGACTCCAGACAGACCTGTGCTGGACAAGATGAGCCTAAGGTAGTCCAGGAAGCAAGGAGACAAATAAATTATATTGAAGGACACAGGGACCAACATGAAGAGTCTTCCCTAGGCCAGAAATGGGGTATACTGTGCATCTGGAAAGGAAAAGTGCCAAAATATATTATATATATATATATATAAAATATAAAACATTCATTTAAAATTTATATTTTGAAAAGGTAAGAGAAAACTTGGCACTGGTGGCTCAGACCTGTATTCCTAGCTACTCAGGAAGCTGAGATATGAGATAAACAGTTCAGAGTCAGCCCATTAGACCCTTAGCACCAAACTAAAAAAAAAAAAGCCAGAAGGGGTGCTGTGGCTCAAGTGGCAGAGTGCTAACCTTGAGCAAAAAGCTAAGGGAGAGTTCCCAGGCCCCCCCACCCCCCCCCCACACACCATGTTGGCATGATAGTAACATTAGCTCCCTCACCTCTTTCCTGTTTAGCAAGTGTCCACTCTCATAAGAACAGTGTGCGTGTTCTCAAAGCATCATTCAAATAGACATATACAGACAGACAGACAGACAGACAGACACACACACACACACACACACACACACACACACAGTTTCTTTTTGTCTTGAGGCAGGGTCTTTATCATTTAGGTTGGTCTCAGTCCATCCTCCTGCCTTAGACTCCCTAGTGCTGGAATTCCAGGTATGGGCAACCACGGCATCTGCTTGCTTAGTTCTTTTGCTGCTCAATGCTATTATTTCCTTTCCATACAATAAGAAAGCCTCAGACACCTTAGGTATTTCCTACTTTTATATTTACCAAAAAAAAAAAAAAAAGGCAGACACCTGTTCACATTCTTTGTATCAACTCAGGGCCTCACACTTGCCAGGTGGGTGCTCTACCATACTTCAGGTCTTTCTTGCTTTATTTTTCAATTAAGGTCTTACATTTCTGCTTGGGAATGGCCTTGGACCTTGTTTCTCCTAGCTTAAAGATGTCATCCTCTTGGCTGAACTACAGACATGAGTACCATGCCCACCAAGTTTGTTTGTTGAGACGGGATCTCACTAATATTTTCCCCAGGCTGGCCTTAAACCCTCAATCCTCCAGACCTCTGCCACCTGAGTGGCAGCTGAGATTACAGGTATGAGCCTTTTTTTTTTTTGAGGGGGGGTGTAGAGCAAACATTTCAAACATACCAGTTCTTATTTGGTCATTGTGTCCTCCCCACAAGTAAATGTACAGAGCCTACATTACTTAATTAAAGCTCCTGCTTGGGAGCATGTTTGGAGATTCTTGTGAGGAAAAATAGAATCTTTTATTGAGGATGGTTATTCTCTTCACCAGGTGCACAATTTTTGAGCTGAGACCTGTCTGTAATCCTAGCTACTCAGAAGGCTGAGATCTGAGGATCTGTTTGAAGCTAGTTTAGACAGAAAAGTCTGTGAAAGTCTTATCTCCAATTAATCATGCAAAAACAGGAAAGAGGGGGTGGTAGAACACCAGCCTTGAGCCAGGAAGGTAAAGGACAGCACCCAGGCCCTGAGTGTATTGAGTACATGTCCCAGTACTGGCACACACACACACACACACACACACACACACACACACACACACACACACACATTAAAAATAAAGCCTGCTTGGGAAATCCCAAATTAGTAAAATTACCTGTTTTCGGCAACTGTTGTCTGCTTGAGACCTTAAGCAAATTTAGAGGACAAAAAAAACAAATGTAATTGTGCATTCCTGCTGGTGGAAGTTTCAGGATTTCTTTTCTGAGGAATCCTGGCATATCAAATTAATTGTGTCAACATTTGTATCATTTACTTTCTGGATTACATAAATATGAATGTAAAGGCCTTGCATCTTTTGAAAACAGAAACAAAAACTTTTGTTCCCTTCTTAATTGGTAGCTGTTTGGAAAATTACAGATTGACTAGAGAAGATCAAAGCCTTTTAAGGCCATTTGGCTTAAGAGAAATATCTGTCCAGAACAAACCTTAATTGTGCATTATTTCCATCACCTGGATGATTTGGGTATGTCAGCCTAGGCGAGCAATTTCACAATTGTACTTTGTTAAAGATGTCATTAAAGAAAATTTAAACAATAATCAATTTGAAAATGGGCGTGGGGGTTGGAGTGTGTGTGTATTGGGGGGAGGGGGAGGTTCCCTGATCGGTAACAACCCGAGATGTGAACACCGGGCAAGGCTCTGCCAGCCTTTGGGGGAGGGGGGCGGATCCTCGGGCCGTGTCCCCGCGAGCCAGGCTGGGCTTTCCCGTGCGTCCTGCGTCCTCTCCAGGCGTTGTCTGCGTGGTGCAGAGGCGCGTCGTCCCCGGAGCGCTCGGGGAGCCCCGGCTGGGTCCTGCTGGCATCGCGGCCTTGGGAAATGTCCCCACCCCTTGTTACGTGACTATTGCTTTGCCTCACTCGGAGGGTTCCCGGGCGCGGTGACCCTCCCTCCTGCCTGTCGCCTCCCCCTGGGCGCTGCCTCCCTCGCGCAGCAGGATCTGAACGCGCCGGCTCCGCCCTCCCTCCGGCTCTTTCAGCTCCTTGGGCTCGTGGATTGATGCCTGAAGTTATTAGGAGAAATAAGGTAGCCGAGGGGACCACATGGAAGTTGTGACAGCTCCCAGCGGCGGGCCGGCACCTCGGCTTAGGGACAATCGCGGGACACACTGAATGCAAGGAGGTCCCCTGCCTGCCTGCCAGCCTGCGGGGATGGGCCATTGCTGCTCTAAGCCTTACCGCTGCCTTCAGTGCCTGGACCACACGGTACTTTGCTTCCCCCACCCTCTCCCCCTCCTCCTGGCCAGGGCTGGGGACGCGGCCACCTCGGTCCCCGCCTCCCCAGCTTGCCTGGGCTTTGTTGGAGAGCCGAGCTGAGCGTCTGCGGCTCCCGGAAACGAGACTCCGCAGTGCCTTACATAATTCCTTACTCCTGCAGTCACAATGAACTGTTGCATTGGCCTCAAAGAGTAAGAACAATCTTGCCAGGATACCATTTGCAGAATCTTGTTTATATTTATTTTCTCCTCTCTCTCTCTCTCTCTCTCTCTCTCTCTCTCTCTCTCTCTCTCTCTCTCTCTCTTCTCCTCTCTCCTCTTCTCTCTCTCTCTCTTCTCTCCTCTCTCCTCCTCTCTCCTCTTCTCTCTCTCTCTCTCTCTCTCTCTCTCTCTCTCTCTCTCTCTCTCTCTCTCCTTGGTACTGTTGGTACTGAGGCTTGAACTCAGGGCCAGCCACGCCACTCTCCTTTACCTTTGTTGCTCAAGGCAGGTGCTCTACCCCTTGAGTCACAGGCTTGCTTCTGGCATTTTGCTGGTGAATTGGAAATAAAAGACTTAAGAGACTTTTCTGCACATGCTAGTTTCAAACTCTGATCCTCAGAGCTCAACCTCCTGGGTAGCTAGAAATTACAGGTGGGTGCATCAGCACCTGGCTTGTGCAGATTATGAATGCATTCCAATGTACCTGCAAAACCTAAGACATTCCTTTCCTGGGGGTGGGAGGGAGAGGGCGTAAAGAGTAGCTAAGTGTGTTGTGCTGTGTTTCTTTCCCACATTCAAACTCTTAGAAAGTTTACCACTCTGTTTAAAAAAAAAAAAAAACTAGCACCCATCATTGTTATTTGTATTCTTCGTGTCAGAGACAAAGCACCACGGTCTGGTTGACCCCCTGTGAGAACTTGAAGAGCCAGGGAGCTGGAGGATAGAGGATGTGTTCAAGTATTCACTGCCGGGATGGGTGCCAGCCAGGGAAACCAGAAATAGAGGGAAAAGAGTATATGGACATTTACCTGTTTTACGAACTCACTGGGAGTTAAAATATGCTTTTGTTGTTGCTGTTGTTGTTTTGTGTCCGTACTGGGACTTGAACTCAGGACCATATCTTCTCACTTAGTTTCTTCACTCAAAGCTAGCCCTCTACCACTTGAGCCACAGCTTTGCTTCCAGCATTGTGTTCATTAACTGAACAGAAGTCTCGAGGACTTTTCTGCCAAGGGTTGGCTTCAACTGGTGTGCTTTTAATTTCATCACTAGATAACTGTTGGAAGGGCTCTCATCTCCATGATATATTTTATTGTCGTGCATATTTGAATTTCTCAAAGATGCATGAAATGGAATCTCACAGGGGGCGGAAATTGCCTTTCTACCCATGTGGGGAACAGCTACTTGATATCTTGAGGTCTAGAATGTGAGCAGGTGAAGGGAAATATATAGTTTAATTTAAATCTCATTACAAGACAGTCACTGGGGGGCAGCTCAGTTATCAGCTCAACTTGTGAACTTTGACCTACGGGAAGCAGACAGCCACCTTGGAAAATTTAACAGATCCCTTAAAAGTCACTAAGTACTTTTGTTCTAATAGAAATATCTCAATGGGTTTAGCTTTTGACCCAGCTAAGTATGAACTAAAATATTTATGTACACATTAAAGTACTTTTAAAAAATAGAAATATAAAACGTTGTCAGCCGCCAGTGGCTCATGCCTGTAATCCTAGCTACTCAGTAGGTTGAGATCTGAGGATTGCGGTTAGAAGCCTGTCTGGGCAGGAAAAACTAGGAGACTCTTACCTCTAATTAACCACCAAAAAGAAAGAAAAAAAGGAGGGAGTGAAGGAAGAAAAGAAGAAAAGGCTGGAAGTGGGGCTGTTGTTCAAGTGGTAGAGTACTAGCCTTGAGCACAAAAGCTCAGAAACAGCACCCAGGCCCCAAGTTCAAGCTCCAGGATTGGCACAAAAAGAAAAAAAGCGCTGCATTATCTGCAGATGCAACCTGGAAGTGCTTAAGCCCTATTTCAAGAGAGGATTACCAAAGGGAGAAGAAAAATTATTAGTTATAATCAAAGGTAAAGATATAACACATGGATAGTAATAGGAATATATTCAGGCACAGTGCTGTTTACTTGTAATCCCAGTTACTAGGGAGGTTGAGGTACAGAAGATTGAGAGTTCAAGGCCAGACAGGACAGCATAACCAGATTCCATCTCAAAAGAGGTAGAGAAATGAAAGAGAGAGGGAAGGAGGGACAGAGGAAGATAGAGGCTGTGATACACTAGTACAGTAGTCCTTTGGGGGCCTTTTTTCTTTCATATCATATTCCTGAAAATTATTGTCCTTATGTCATTCTTGAATTTAGAAATTTGAGGAATCATTTAATATTATTCATCTCTTTACTGATGTGACATGTAAGTAGCTTTCATACACTTTAGCCTTGAAACTCAGTATAAATCATTGCTTACTGATAGGCTTAAAACCCGAAGCTGTATTTATGAAACTTTCGCTGGGTTCCCACCAGTCCTTCTTGACTTTGCTTTGCTGTATTTCATTTGAGGTTTGGTAGGTCTATGCTCCAGGTGCCCTTTGAAGAAACTGAGGAATTTCTTTGGAAAAATAATAGAATTGTTCTGTTTACTTACCTACTTTTAGGATCACTTTGCAGGCAGCAAAGTTACCTGCAGGCGGGGCATGCAGAGGGAGCTACACTGTGGGATCTCACTTGGGCCCCAGATCTCTGACTCCATGCCTAGCCTCAACACAGGTGGGAAAGTGTGAGACTATGCTAATAAAGGAACTTAATGACCCTTATAAATTTAAAATAAACTTTTCAGTCGAGCACTGGTAGCTCACGCCTGTAATCCCAGCTACTCCAGAAACCGAGCTCTGAGGATCACAGGTCAAAGCCAGCCCCGGCAGGAAAGTCCATGAGACTTTTATCTCCAATTAATCACAGAAAAAGCCGGAAGTGGAGCTGTGGCTCAAGTGGTAGAGTGCTAGCCTTGAGCAAAAGGAGCTCAGGGACAGTGCCTAAGCCCAGAATCCTAACTCCAGGACTGACAAAAAATAAAATAAATATCTCACCAGGTGTTAGTGGCTCACACTTGTAATCCTAAACTATTCAGGAGGCTGAGGATCAAGGTTAGAAGCCAACCTAGACAGAAAAGCTTCTGAAATAACTCCAATTAACTACCAAAAATCCAGAAGTAGAGGTATGGTTCAAGAGGCAGAGCACTGGCCCTTATGTCAAACCTGTCCCAGTACTGGCTTACATACATACATACATACATAAAATTTTCTTAGCACTTCATATATATATATATATATATATATATATATATATATATATACAAAAAATTGAGTCATAAAGCCATTTTTTGTTTATAGTTTGACCCTATGGCAGCTAAAGGTATTGTGAAAATCATAGCAAACAACTACACAAACACGTTCAACAATTTACTGAAAGATGAGACTGAGAAATAGGAATCTGAAATTTTTTAACAATAACTTTTGGGGAAAACCATAGAATCTTTCCTATAGCATAATTTTTTAATTAAGTGAGCAAATGTGGGGGGGAGAGGTTGTGTCTTTGTTTATGCCAGTACTGGGTGCTGGCCCCTAGCTTTTTCATTCAAGACTGGCCCTCTACCACTTGAGCCACAGCTCTCTTTCTAGCTTTGTGGTAGTTAATTGCAGGTAAGAGTCTTATGACCTTTCCTTTGAATCATGATCCTGAGAACTCAGCTTCTTGGGTAGCTAGGATGGTTTTTAAAAGCTTATGTGCATATATGCACTTATAGCTTAGGAAAAGCCATGCAATTCACAGTTTTTGTTGCCAGTTTCCTCTGTGTTTGGTAGCTTTGAATTAATCAAAAGTATGGCCTTGCCTACCGCCAGCTACTGCTTTGGTTGTAATTCCACTTTGCAATAAAATGGCAAGTGATGTAGGCCTCAGGGACCTACCTGATGCATTAGTGTAAGACTAGAATGGAATAAAGTAGCCTTTCTGCAGCTTGACCATCCTGTCTCTGAGATTTAGTAAGAGGGCAAGAAACACTAGAGCCACAGGCAAGGTTTCTTGAACAAAGAGAAACAAAAAATATACTTTGTAATATGGGGCAGGAGTTTCTTAAACAAAAATAAAAAGAATGGAATTCCAATTGAAGAATACACTAGGAAAGTGTTTAGTTCATAGCATATAGAGTGTGTGGTGGAGAATTTTCCAGTCTGAAAGCCAGATTTCAGACTTTTTTAACTTGTGTAAATTAAAAGGTACGAATCTGCCTCTCTTCAGGTTTGGTGGTTTGAACTCAAGACCTTATACTCCCTTGGCTTGCTTACTTGGCTGGTACATTACCACTTGAGCCACATCCCCAGTCTGTCTTTTTGCTGGCTAATTGAAGATGGACTCTCTTTTCCTCCCGGGTTGGCTTTGGACCATGATACTTTGAACCATGATACATGGCCAGCTCTGTCTTGGGTTTTTGAATAGGTATGTAATCTGTATAGAAAGGTTCATCTTTAGATTTGTTGGGAGTGAATCCATGGCCCAGGAGGACTATCTGGACCCTGTAATGGTTCCATTTACCTGAGAATTCAACATGGTCCTGAATAAAGCCAGATTCTTTTCATCTTTAATCTTCCAGAAGTCGTCAGTCTTAGGAAGGCTGAATTATTAAGAGAAAGAAACCAGATGTATACAGGATACTACCAACCTATTTTTTAGTGGTATTATTTTATTTATTTTTTAATTATTAGCTTTAAGTAGTTATACAAACAGATTTTAATTCAACAAGTAAGATTATGACTGTTCAATGTCACCCTTCCATCATTTCCCTCCATTATTCCCAATCCCATTAAACTCAAGTTACATGGTTCCATTGCTTTAACTGTCAGAGGCATAACTAACATGCAGACAAATAATAGCAAGCCCAATAAATGTGTTATTTTACTTCAGTCCAAAGTCTAGCTTTTCACATTAAGATACATTCTACTTATAAACTGATTAGTTGAACTAATATCCCATTGTACTTAAAGAAAATTTTCAACATCTTTAAATTTTTTACAAGTCTGGCTTTGAAAAGCTCTGAGGTCAATAGAATTGAGCCCATGCATTTTGTTATTTAAGAATTAAGGACCAGGTGCCTGTGGCTTACACTTGTAATCCTAGCTACTCAGGAGTCTGAGATCTGAGGATTGAGGCTCAAAGCTAGCCCAGACAGGAAAATATGTGAAACTCTTATCTCCAATTAAACATTAAAAAAAAAATTAAACACCAGAAATGGAGCTGTGGCTCAAGTGGTAGTATTAGTCTTCAGTGAAAAAGCTCGAAGACAGCGAAGAAGAAGGAAGGAGGAAGAACAGGAGGAGGAGAAGGAAGAGGAGGAGTGGGGAGGAGGGCCCTTAAGTTTAACAGGCCCTTTTCTCCTCTGGTCTTATATTCGGAAGTGCAGTGTGATTCTTAATGGCCCTAATGACTGTCTTCTCTAAACTCCCAACACTCACTAACGTCCCTTGTAATAGATTTCTTCTTCCTCCTTTGTGTTAATGGACTTGAGTTACTAGTCATGCCTTACTGCTTTATGGATTACCCTGACCCCTTAGGAACTTCCTTGCCTGTGTCTCCTTTAACCTATTACATGTTGATTATAATCTTGACTATAATCAAAAGTTCATCCTAGTTACTTTTTCTCTCAATTCCAAAAAAGCCCAAGTAACTTCTTCTGGGAAACACAAATGCACAGTCCTGACTCATTTCTCATTCTCCTGCACTTATTCTGGGATCTGGAATTTCTGATCTTTACTTCTTAGCATTCCTTCCCTTAGTCCCATTAGTCTCCTTCCCTTCCACTTGGCTTGTTAGTAATTCAGACGCAGATTTCCCTTGTCTTCTCCAGATTAGATAGTCCCTCATTAACTAAGGTCTCTTGGGTAAACTAGGTGCTTTCTTTTAACCAATGACTCTCTCCCTCAGGCCCAAGGACAAAGGCTGCAGTTACACACTCTTAAGTTTAATCATTCTGATTTCTTTTTTTACAACAAAGTTTGGCTTTGCTCATTTTTTTCATATGATTAGACACTGAAATATATTGAAGAATGTTAAGTGTGGATGACACTTGGCCTTTGAGGGGTTTATATTAAATTTCATTTCACAGAAGAAAAGAAGATCATTATACAAAAGCATTGGCCTTGGTGTTAATTATATGTGAAAGAAACAATACTTATTGATTAATTCTGACAGAGTATCAGGGCTGCCTTAAAGCCATAATAATGGAAATGAAAACCAGAAGGCCAGTCTACCTTCCCAAGGGATGTTTTTTCCCACAGGGCTATGTTATGCATCTGGCCAATGTTCTTAATATCAACATTGAAAATGAATGCGGTATTTACAAAAGGTACAATGAGAGCAAGTCTAAAGACTTATGTGTTGTATGAACACATCTTGGAAATGAAAAATAAAATGTATCCCTAGGAAGACTAATTCTGACATAGTGAATCAAATCCTCACCTGAATTCATGAGGAACAAGGGGTACAGTTTCTGTGAGGAATGAAAAATTCTTCCACCTCGTGGCAATCTAGTGACTTTTCATAGCCACAAGAATTTTTAAACTCTCTGTAAAGAGGATCCAGCTATTTCCTCAGATATCAGAATTCTATAGATTTCTTATTTAGTCTCTCCCTCCCTCGTGCTTCTTTTGTTTAGCTTGGGGA
The DNA here is from genome assembly GCF_023159225.1 of Perognathus longimembris pacificus. Classification (NCBI taxonomy): domain Eukaryota; kingdom Metazoa; phylum Chordata; class Mammalia; order Rodentia; family Heteromyidae; genus Perognathus; species Perognathus longimembris. The sequence goes on along the minus strand of NC_063163.1, from coordinate 56,268,030 downwards.
AAAAAAAAAAGAGTGGTCCTGATCATATGGATTTTTTCATTTTCCTTCTCTTCACAGATTCAGATTTTAGCAGACTAAAAATCTAGGCCAGAATACTCGAGTCTGTGGACTTATAGATGTATTCTTTAAATATATCTATATGTCTATCCTTTAGTTATATACACATACATATAGAGCGGGAAAGACAGGGTTATAAAGATGCTGAGAGCTACACTGAATTTCATGTACTCTTTCCCTGTATCCCTGGAAGCCCACCAATAATTCCCAAAGGAAGTTATCATAGGCCAGAGGCAGAAAGCAGAAAAGAAAAAAGGAAGTAAAGGCCCATCCGAAGGAACGACAGAGGTTCCCACAAAGTTCCCAGTGCTATTTTCTGTCAGTGGTTCTCCTGGCCTTTGCCCTGGGAGCCAAGTGGCTTTCACTTCCTCCTATTCTTTTTTCCCCCTGGTTTTCTTTTCTATCTCCATCTCCATCTCCACACAGCCTTGCCAAATTGAATTGGTCCATAATTGTGCATGCCTGGATGATTCAATAAGAGATATGCTCGTGTGTGTGTGTGTGTGTGTGTGTGTGTATGTATGTGTGTGTGTGTGTGTGTGTGTCCATCCACATCTTGAGCTCAAGATCTGGAATAATGTTCCTTAGCTTTTTCACTCAAGGCTGCCATTATAACAGCATAATCCACACCTGTGCTCCCAGCTTTTGGCCAGTTAATTGAAGATATGAATTTCTAAGAATTTTTTTTCCTACCTAGTCTGGCTTTGAACCATGATCCTTAGATCTCAGCCTCCTGCATAGCTAGGAACACAGGCCTAAGCTACCAGCACTCCACTGAAAGACATATTTCTTGAAGGCAGAGATAACCCACCTGGCACATAGTAGGCCCACAGAAAGTCTAAAATGTGTTGTATAAGCTTCCTATTTCTGCAGTAGCAGAGTGTGAAGGCATCTCAGAATTCCCCACCCCCCACCCGAGTCTGTTTTAATAATACACAGCAGAAAGATGGGGAGAATGATGGAAGGTATGGCATTCATCAAGATGCACTGTACTTATAAATGATTTTGTTGAATCAGACCCCTTTATACAACTATTTAAAGATAATTTTATGAGTATTAAAAAGTAATAATACGTAGCTGTTGGGTAGTTGGTACATCCAGAGTGGTCTCAGCTGACAGATGTTCAAGTCTAGAAGAAGTACATGATAATACTAACAAGGAAAGACATTTTCACTTCCTATTACCAGAAGGTTCACACAGTGATAATCAGCCAGCGAAAGCAATAACTTCTATGGTGCTAGCACATACAAGTAACTGAATGTGGCAGGCTGGCTTGGGGCTTGGCTACACGTCCAGTTGCTTGAAGTTAATAGGACGATGTGTCAATGGTATGTTTGGCCATACATCTCTAGCTAGGAGAAATGAAAGGTAGCATTTCCCAGGAGTTGTGAAAGGCCTTGATGTTGAGAGCCAGATCGACGAGGAAAGGTAGCTCTGGGGAAATAGCTGTGGGGACAGTGCTACAAAGGTTCAGAACTGGAAGTAGCAGGCTGAGTTGGATGTTTCTGTAGATTCTTCATCTTGGATTACAACTGGAGTGAGATTTATAGACCAGGCTGAAATGGAAAGCTCTGAGTGCAAAGGAGAGCTCCGTAACTAAATAGAAGAGCTAGCTAAGAAGATGCAGCTGCTGGCTGGGGACTTAGAGGAGTGGCCCCCAAGAGTCCATTTTTAGTTAAGCCCTTCGTAAACACTCCTTGGAGAAGAATGGCCTTCTTCAACTTTCCCAGCTCTGGACTATGTCACCAGAATGGTTGGATGGTTAACATTGAGTTCTATTCTTAGCCCTCTTGAGTGAACACAGGAGCTCACGTGCTTGGCACAGGTCAGGAATTTTCCACTCATCCCCTAGTTTGGGAAGCGCTCATCTAGCTGTGGGCCAGTAGAGGAGGCTTTGCTCAGATTCCAGGCATCCTGCCCTGTCATCACCTGGGAATTCCACTACAGTGGGTCACTACTGCTGGGTTGTGTGGTGCCATAATGGAAGGGGTGGGGATGTGGGGTTCATGTGACAAGAAGTGGCAAGTAAAAAGGTCCTTGACACTCACCTTCTGCCTAGGGAACACTGGTTGCTGTGGGCAGAGCTGTTGACTCATTCCCTGTGGGTCATCCTGTAGCATTTTAATTTGGCTGGCAGGATTCTTTGCTTGATGCAAAGAATCTGTAAAATAGAAAGGCTGATATCATCTCAAATATAAGCACTTAAAGGAGAAGAGCTGTCGCCAGACCACACAGGCTGGCTGGCCTTCATAAGCCTGGGCTGAGCCCTGCCAGTGTCTTTTGCCAGAATGCATTCAGGGGCCATTGGAAAATTCCTTCTAGAGGTATGCTATCTGAAGTTACAGCCCTCAACACTTGCTGAAGAGGGTCCAAACACTGGGACTGTACATATACAGCCCATAATCTACACATCAGTGCTAAGGACACACACAGGTAGTGTGGCTGTGGGATGGAGAGCAAGTGCAGCCTGGGAATTCTCCAGTCAGTGAAAAGCTATGGGGGGAAATGGCCCCAAGGACCAGTGCAATGTGGATCTTAAGGCTGCATCTGTCTAAGTGTAGAGAGGAGGAGAGAGTTTCCATGTGGGCAAAGTTTGATGAGCAAAGTGGGTGCTGGGTTAAAAGTCCTAATTGTAGTTGAGCACTGGTAGCTCAAACTTGTGATCCTAGCTAATCAGGAGGCTGATCTCTGAGGATCATGATCCAAAGGCAGCCTGGGCAGGAAAGTCTGTGGAACTTTTATCTCTTAACCATCACCACAAAGAAAGAAGTGGAGTTGTGGCTCAAGTGGTAGAGCACTAGCCTGGAGCAAAAAGCTGAGGAGCAGCATCCAGGCCCTGAGTTCAAGTCTTAGTACCAATACACACACACACACACACACACACACACACACACACACACACACACATATCCTGCCTTTGCCATAAACCTCAGTTTCCCTACCTATGTAAAATGGGTCTATGTTCTCTTTCCTTGATGGGTCCCTGTCTGGTTTTGAGATAAGAGTTATACTAGCATCACAATAGCTCAATAGCTATGCCCATATGAACACATAAGATAATGCTAAGCAAAATGAACTTCAAGTTATGGAAATAAGTGGTATATCACTCTTGTAGTTATTTTCAACATGCCATGTGAAACCGTACCTTCTTTTTCTCTCATATTCCCTTCCTGTGGTTTTGCCCCTGATATTACTGTAGCTGATCTTAGTACCCCAGATACTGTATATACGTGTGTTGGAACTAGGGAAGGGAAAGGGAATACCAAAATCAAGAGACAGAGGATTAAAAGACAAACCATTGCAATTGCAACAAAACCAATTGGTGTAAACCAACTATACAACTCATGGGGCGGGGGGAGGAAACTGGGGAAAAATGAGGGAGGAGGTAACAAGTTGGATAAGAAATGTACTTGCCTTATATATGAAACTGTAACCCCTCTGTACTTCACTTTGGAAATAAAGGAGATGAAGAAAAAAAGGGTCATAGGTTGGTTGTCAGCCCCCTGTGTATATGAGTTCTACATCTTTGGGTCCAACCAGTTGTGCATCCAGAACATTTGGGGGGAAATGCATCCATACTGAAAATGTATGAGCACTTTTCCCTTGTCAGCACTCCTAAACAATAGAGTACAGAGTTGACCTTGCACTAGGTATCCTGAGTCATCTAGAGATGACTTAAAGTGTAGAGGAGGTGTGTAGTTCCATGGAGAGACAGGACCATTTATATAAAGGCCCTGAGCTTCCATAGTTCTTAGTAACTTAGAGAAATGAGGGATGCTGGCACATTCTCTGTATTTGGAGAATCCAAGGATAAAGGACCTATAGGAACTTTGGTAAAAGTTAGCACTGATAACCTTAACTAATATATAATTTTAATTATTAATAAGATATATAAGTAATGGTTTATTATTAATAAATAATATTATTAAGTTCTGGTAACTCAAAACTTACCAGACTTTTGTTATTTTTCTTCTTCAGCCCCTTACCCCAAACCCCATGGTGCTGGTGATGAACCCAGGGCTTTGTGTATGCTAAAACAAGTTCTGTCCCACTGAGCTTCATTCCCAGCCCTGGTCACCTTCCTTACCATTTTAATCACCAACTTTGTGGCTTATCTTTGGCCATTCACCCATCCTTGCTAAGCCATTGAATGACTTGGTTGGAAAGAAGTTGGCATAGCCTGAGCATAAAAAAAGAGTTCCATCTTTTATGTATTTACTATTTTGGTATGTGTGGTATTGGGGATAGAACCTAGAGCCTGGGTTCTAGACAAGGGCTCTACCACTGAGGAAGACTCCAAGCTCTCACTCAATCTCCTTGACTTGTCACCTGTTCGCCAATCTGGGAAAGGTTATAGGGTCTTACTTGATTTGTCTATCATATCCCCTTTATTCTCTTTCCTATCCCTTCCCTTTCTTCTCTTGTTGTTTTCTCTCATTCTCTACTTCTTTTCCCATTCATCTTGTTCATGTTTTTTTTTCTAAAGACTTGGATTTTACTTTTCACCAAAGTAAAGGGTCTAACTCTGCCTCCTCTCTGAAGGAAGCAGCTAGAGCAGTCACCGCCCTCACCCATTTATGGCAGTTAGGGGTACCATCCAAGAAGGAGGGAATGAAGGAGAGTTATGCCTCCTCAGTTACATAGATAGGGATGGAAAATGGTGGACATGACACATGGCAGACAACATGTGGCCCATCATGCTTTGGGTTCCCACTCAACCAATGAAAAGTGCCAGAACCACACATGCACAAGCCATCAATCAGTGCAAAGCCCAAGGGAGGAGATATGAGAGGAACCACTCTATTATAAAAAGTGTCCTACTAGAGAACTTGACTGAACTCCCAGGTCTGGAGCAACTTTCTATGGAAAAATCTGTTTTGTTGTCTTTTTTTCATTGTCCAATAAACTTGCTTTGTCTGCTTAAAAAAGAAATGTGACCGGGGTCTAATGTCTTCACCTGCCCACTTCCTTCATCCTCAGCCTAGTATCCAATGTCCCTTCCAAGGCTTCCCAGCCACTCTTTCCCACGTGCCTGACTCTTCTGGGCCTAGGAGGTTTAGTGAGGTTCATTGTATGGGAGATCCCTGACAGAACACAGCCACCATAAACACATGCCACTGCAAAGTTGAGAAGGACTTAGGCTGTAGGTTTTAAACTAGAGTTGGCTTGTTTCTGTTAAGTTCTGATTCACTGTCTGACCCTGCTGGAGCCTTTTCATCACTCCGAGAACAATACCTATGGGTGCTATTCCTAGACTGATGAGTGCAGGTTTGCAGTTCTCTGGTTTTTGAAGAATTCAAGGACATTAATGTTCAAAATGAACCTTGATAGTAGAAGGCAACTTCATTTTCTGTATACTTTAAGATAATTTTAGCTAAGTACTAAGATGACCCTTCTCCAAAACACTACATTTTTTTAACTTCTCTAACAAGTTGGTTATCAACTGACCATATTGCTACTGGTAGAACAAGTTCATAAGCTCTGTAATTCATTTGATTAGAATATTTGCTTTCTCCTCTTCCTCCTGAAGAGTGTGTGTGTATGTGTGTGTGTGTTGGTGCTTCAACTCAGAGTTTAGGAGCTATACCCTAGCTTTTTTCAATTAAGGCTGGTACTCTGTCACTTGAGCCATAGCTCATAGCTTCTTTTTGATGCTTAACTGGAAAGAAGAGTCTCACAGACTTTCCTGCCTGGGCTAGTTTCCAAATGCAATCCTCAGACCTCAGCATCCTGAGTAGCTAGGATTATAGACATAAACCATTGGTGCCTGGCCCAAATTCTTTAACTGTGTCAAAATTCAGAGTAGGAGCCTAGGGATATAACTCAATAGCGGGGGCATGCTTAGCATATATAAAGCCTTTCTTTCTATCCCCAGTGTGGCACGCCTGTGCACGTGTGCGCACACACACACACACACACACACACACACACACACACACACATACACCCATACATGCGAAAACTTAAGGTTGTGACAGTCAGGTGCCAAAGAAACCAGACATCAGGGGCTGGGGTGCAGCTCAGTGGCAGAGCATCTGCCTAGCATGTTCACACCCTAGTTCCATCCCCAGAACATATATATACATATATGCATACATACATGCATACATACATGCATACATATACACACACATATACATACATGCCAGGGCATAAGGCTGATATCAAAACACAGATAATAGAGAAAAATCAACTTTTCTGTTATTCAGTCACAAGTAGAATAAAAAGAAACCATAGAATAGTTCACACCTAACACTTGTAGGAGCTTACTTCTACCTGCATTTTATAGGCTAACTTATCTAATCTTTATAACAATACTATCAGTGGCCGTTCAATTAGGGTGGCCTGGTTTAATGCACCTGAGGAAAATGTCCTCTCAGGTTTTTGCTAGCCCTAAATGCAAAGAAAGCAGGAACATTAGGGTAGATGAAGGTGGAAGGTTTATGAATAAGATTCAGGATCTGTTGTAGTCTGTGCACATTGCTTTAACAAAATGCCATCTGCTGAGGGCCATATAAACAGTAGAAATTCATGTCACACAGTTCTGGAGGGCTGGTAGTCTAAGATCAAGGTTCCAACAGATTTGATGTTTGACAAGGGCCTGCTTTCTCATAGGCAGAGTCTGTCTGCTGTGGTATGCTGGAAGGACAAGGCTGTTCTCTGGACTTCTTCTTGCCAGGGCACTAATCCTGTTCATGACCTAATCCCATTCATGACCTCATTTCATCCATGCCCTCATCACTTCCCATATAGGCCCCTAACAGCATCACCTCAGCATTAGAGTTTCAATATATAGCACAGCATTCACCCCAGATCCATGTCCCCTCAAAAATGGTTCCATTGCCACACTTTAAGAAAATCATTAGCTAATAACGGTTAGTACCTATGAGTATAATAGCTCTATTTGTGATAATAGAGTTTTATTTTTGACATTGTTAATTATGACCCTTTTTAATGGGATTAATTAGGCCTTTTGGATAGTTCTAGACTCTCCTAGGAACCCAAAGTAATACCCCTGTTACCTGAGTCTAAGTGCAGCAGACCCAAAAATTAAATTGTGAGAATTGCCTGTAGGCCCATTCAGTAGAGGTTCATCCGAAACGATAAAACCAATGGCAAAGGTGAGTGGTCCAGAACTATGTATGCCTGTAACCTCAGTCACGAAGAAACTGAAGATCAGGAGGATTGTAGTTCAAGGCCATCCAGGGCAACAGTTAGTGAGATCACATCTCCACAAACAAGTCAGGGTGACCTGCTCTCGTCATCTCAGCTCTACAGAAAATATAAATAGGAGGATCATGGTCCCAGTCTGGCCCCTGGTAAAAAATGTGTGACCCTATTTGAAAACAAGTAATGAAAGAAAAATACAGTCTGGAGGCATGGCTCAAGTGGTAGAGCACCTACCCAGTAAGTACAAAGCCTTGTGATTAAAACCTCTCTGCTAAAAGAAAAAGGACTGTGTCATAGCCAACTTCCTGGCATTATAATCAAATACTTGATAGGATTAACTTATAAAGAAACAAAGTTTGTTGTTTTGGTTCACAGTTCTAGAAGTTCTAGTCCAAGGTCAGGTAGACCCATTGCTTTGGGCCTCAGAGGTATGTCTGGATAGCAATAGTGGGAAACACATTGTACAACCAACTGCTGACTTTGCTGCCAGGAAGCAAATGAAGAAGCGGAAGGAGCAGGGTCCCATAATCTTCCTCAAAGGCTGTGCCTCTTAAAAGATTCCACAGCCCGTCCCAGAGTACCACCCTCGGGCCTTTAACATGGCACCCATGGGGAACATTGAACAGGCAAACTAGAACAACATTTTCAAGATCCTGAAGGTATTTTGCACTATATGTTAAGTTTACATTTTAGCCAAAATTCTTTCCCTGGAAATCAGTTTGCCTGAGAGTACATCTGATTGAATGAGCGTCTGAAGGGCCACATCTTACTAATTAATATTAACATTACTTAACCACAATGCTAATTAATAAAACCATAATAAACAAAGGTGGCCTATTTGCATCTACTTCCATTACCTCAGAATGTAGTTGACTTGAAAACAACTAAGCAGTCGTTGAGTTGAACATGTATTCCTTGACCTTAATCATGTGTATTCCTTGACCTTAATGATTCTCCTGTTTCTGCTATCGATGCTGGTCATGCAAGAGTTTGGTAACTTTAATTATTGCTGTTCTACTCTAATTTTCCTTATTCATTAGTTAGTTAATTAGATATGAACAACGAGTAGGTTTAAAGGAATAATTGGTTGGGTCCTGGTGGCTCATACCTGTAATACTAGCTACTCAGAAGATTGAGATCTGAGGATAGTGGTTCGAAGCCATGTTGGGTAGAAAAGGCCATGAGACACTTATCTCCAATTAACCAGCAAAGGGCTGGGAATATGGCTTAGTGGTAAAGTGCTCACCTCGTATAAATAAAGCCCTGTGTTCGATTCCTCAGCACCACATATATAGAAAAAAGCCAGAAGTGGTACTGTGGCTCAAGAGGTAGAGTGCTAGCTAGCCTTGAGCAAAAAAGAAGCCAGGGACAGTGCTCAGGCCCTGAGTCCACACCTCAGGACTGGCAACAAAAACAAAACAAATAAACAACCAGCAAAAACCAAGAAGTAGAGACATGGATCAAGTAGTAGATTCTCCACCTTAAATAAAAAAGCCAAGTACAGGTATAAAGTTCTGAGTTCAAGCTTCAGTATTGGCACAATGATTGATAGATGATAGATAGATAGATAGATAGATAGATAGATAGATAGATAGATAGATAGATAGATAGATCAGATAAAGGGATAATTGGTCAAAAAGCACCTACCGCCGGGCTCCAGTGTCTCATGCCTAGTTACTCAGGAGGCTGAGATCTGAGGATTATAGTTCAAAGCCAGATTGTCCTGGGCAAGAAAGTCCATGAGACTCTTATTTCCAATTAAATGCCAAAAAAGCCAGAAGCATAACTGTGGCTCAAGTGGTAGAGTGCTATTCCCCAAAGTCCTAGTAAGACTTAGCAATGTATAGTAACATATGCCAACATATTCATATGTAGGACACAGGCATGCAAACAATGATTCTGGGGGTGCCATAGAGAGAGAGCACAATCATGGGTATTATTGTATAATTCAAGCTTTGCCACTTATTTGAATGAATACAAAAGAAAGAGTCCAACTTGACTTTGTTTTTTATATGCTTTTATAATGAAAAAAATTATTTCCTTAGGAGCTGGACTTAGATGTTTGCTTAGTATGATTTATGAATGAAACATGTGAAAGTACTTACCTATCATAAAACCAGGGGACTCTCGGTATCCATTTTGTTTTTTCAGAATGAAAGTGCCCTTGTGAAAGAAAAAGAGCTGTCAATCGAACTTGCAAACATCAGGGATGAAGTTGGTAAGTAGGGCATGGAACATGAGGACCACAAATAATGCCTTTTTTCTGATTCCTATCAATGTATAACAAGAGCCATTTTGTCCCCTGCAATAATAAGCAGTGTCAGTCTGCCTAGATGCCAGAAGTGTCTTACCCAGCACAGCAGTGGACTGCTGGAGCCTCACGGGGTGCCATTATTTTTACATGCCCTTTGTTAAAAAGACAGCTTCCTAATAGTTGGCAGGGAAACTAATCAGGCCTGACTCTTCCATTCACAGATGGGAGCACAAATATCAGGCTGTGTTGTTGGCCAATGGGATGGTCTAGTACATTTAGTGTCCTGAGGTTTTTACCAATACATGAAAACCCCCAGGATCCAGGGATGTGATGGAAGTTAGGCTTTCACCAGCATGGTGTTTGTCATACTCTCACTTCTCAATCCCATTTTCTTCTTGATACTTCTTGTTACTCAGTTTCTCCTGGAATAAATCAGTAGAAAAATAAGCATTGCCTCTTCTACTGGCCTGTGACAATTCCCTTTACTAGGAACATTTCTTCTCCATCTGTGGCAATCATGAGTTGCAGGTAGGGCTTCCTCCATGACTAAAGGTACTTGAGCTATCCTGGCCATCCTTGACTGGTGGCCATCTCTGAAGGTTGACAGAAAGCCAGCCTTGACTTTCCTCCCCAATGTGGTCAAAGTTTAAAAGACTGCTTCCTCTATGTTCTCAAATGAATTCCTTTCCAGTGTGATCAAGACTCCATGAGTGCCACCTTTGTACCTTCACTGGAGTTCCTTTGTACTATCATCCTGAGTGAACAAATCCCACTCAGGTTCTCAAAAGAGAACTGCCAAGAAGGAAAAGCTCAACTGGGCACCAGTGGCTCATGCCTGTAATCCTAGCTACTCAGGAGGCTGAGATCTGAGGATCACAGTTTGAAGCCAGCCTGGACAGAAAAGTCCATGAGACTCTTATCTCCAATTAACCACCAGAAAACTGAAAGTGGCACTGTGGCTCAAAGTGGTAGAGGGCTAGCCTTAAGCAAAAGAGCTCAAGGATAGTACCCAGGCCCAGAGTTCAAGCCCCACAACTAACCAAAAAAGAGGAAGGCTTCCAGCACCCACCCTTTCTAAAAGTGGACATGCTAGATGTTAAGGACCACTTTCTTTTCTCTCCAGGAAGGTCTTGCCATTATTCACCCACAGAACCACTGGTTCTCCATCAGACTGGGATGTTTAACCTGTGTATATGAACATGTGTGCAAGCCTACACAGGGCCCTCCTCAGCAATGACCCCTGCAGTCTCCTTAGAAGACCATTTCTCCTTTCGCCTTTATCAGAAAAGTAGTGACTCACTCTTAACTGCAAAGGCCTACCCCTACCCCTACCCCTTCAGCTTCAGCCTCCGCAGGCCCTGCTCTCTGAGATCGCTTGTTCCTAGAGGAGCAGCAGAAGGATCTTAACTTATGCTCACCTAGAGGTCAAAACTCAGACGTGGGTGGAGATCACTGTGAGCCCTTGGTCTTTTTCCTGCTGAACTAATAGACCCATCTTCCAAGAAGGCTCTGGTAGCATTGTGGGGACAGCTCAGAGGCATAGGGGAAGGGCTCTAAAATTCATGTGTGTGTGCGCACGTGCGTGTGTACACATGCATGCATGCATATGCCTGCCAATCCTGGGGCTTGAACTGAGGGCCTATGTGCCATCCTTGAGCTTTTTTGCTCAAGACGATTGCTCTTAACACTTGAGCCACAGTTCCACTGCTGGCTTCTGTGTGTGTGTGTGTGTGTGTGTGTGTGTGTGTGTGTGTGTGTGTGTGTAATTAGAGATAAGGCTCACAGACTTTCTTTCCCAAGCTGACTTTGAACTCAGATCTCAACCTCCTGAGTAGCTAGGACTACAAGTGTGAGCCACCAGGACATGGCTTCAACTTTGCTACAATCTGAGGGTCAAATGAAGCCTCATACCTCCATGTATTAAGTAGGTAGATCTAAGCAACTTAAAAGTTTGTATGTCCCAACAACTTACTGACCATTTCAAAATATAGCATAAATTGGAAGAAAATATATTTTTATTTCCTTTAAGGAGCCACAATTGCTTGCGAGTGGCATGCATAGGCTAGTGGGCCCTGTGCCTCGCAAACGTTGGAATCAGGTCGGATAAGGCCACCCTAATGTCCTGCTACACCTTGGTACTTTTGTCACTGTACTTTGTGTCACAGTTACAGCTAAAGCCTCAGCTTCATAAAGGCATGTTATGGAAAGGAAGGGAGAGCTAGTGTAGGAGTAGTGTAGGAGAGCTACTGTCAAAACCATGGACTAAGAATTCTCAATGTGTTGTTGCCCTTGGAATTTTCAGATATCCTGATAGGTTTGTGTGATTTTGCTGCTGTGATTAAGGATGACTCAGCATACAGTTTGGGAACCAAGGCTTAGGGACATGTGTCTGCCTTTGGTGGCTAAAGGAGGTTAAGAATGAGGATGAGGTTCCTCTGAGATACAAACAATGCTATAGGAATTGTTCCATGAGAATTCCACCTCCTGCCACTTTCCTCTGTGAGCAAGATACCTCACCTTCATGTTGAATAGTATGAACAGATTTTCTCCAAAGTTTTCACTCTAAGTCCATCTCAGAAAATGTTCTCCATGAAATGAGGTCTAGATGATTCCCAGACTGGGTGATCCCCAACTTGGGCTTCAGAGGACAAATTATTTGGCCTCTCTGCTCCTCCGAGTCCCTTCCAAAAAGTGGCAAGCATTTAAAGAGGAAAACTGTGACAAAGCATTCAATGAAGGTGACTCCCATAACTATTAGGTATAGCACTTTGAATGGAAAGATAGAGGGACAAGTTTCTCCTCCTGAAGTTGATCCTCCTCAGAGAGATTGTCTCACAGGCTTTAGATCTGGTGGTATGTAAGGGATCTAAATGGGTTGGGTGTGCCAATCCTAGCATTTTCCGGAAACTTCTAAATGCATCCAGCTTTGGGTCTAAGTCATTTGATTTCTGCATTGTGCTAACAATAGAACCAATTCATCTGCCAAATGGAAAATGCTCTTGCAGGCAGAGTAGACGATTCCTAGCAGTACCACACCTGCTAATTCAGATAAGCATTCATCCGGGAGAACAGTTCATCTCCTGTCTACTGTAGAACACGCATTTATGAAAACAGAAAAGCAGAGGGGAGTATGTCCACTGCCACGCCCATAACTTCCGGGGGCAAGATTTGCAATGTATTCCATTGAAGGAGAAAAGGATGAGTGATCGAGAGAGAGGTTGGGGGGGCACCATCCCTAACCCTCCCAAGCAGTGCTACCCTTATCCACACCCCAGATCAACCTTATCAACAGAGTCTCCAGAAATAATGGAAGGTGGGGCTGTGGGGAGAGACTGAGGATGAGGAGATGAGATTTCCAAAGGCTATGAATTCAGACATAAAGTCAGCTGCCAAAAGTAAGAATAGTTCCGGCTTGCTTATTGCAAATAACAAAATCTAAAATTTGCTACTTAAACTTTTTGTTATATGTATGCCAGTTCTAGGGCTTGAACTCAGGTCCTGTGTATTGGCCTTAAGCTTTTGTGCCCAAGGCTATTGTAGTACCCTACCACTTAGGCACAGCTGTACTTCTGGCTTTTTGGTGACTCATTGGAGATAAGAGTCTCTGACTTTCTTGCCTTGGGCTAACTTGGATCTGAGATCCTCAGATTTCAGCCTCCTGACAAGCTAAGGTTACTGTCATGAGCCACCAGCTTGCTTAAGCTTTTTTACATTACAAATAAACGACTACTCTAAATTCTACTGATACCTGCCCCATGCCCTTGAAGTAAATCAATTCAAAACCTTATAGCATCTAGTCACCATCAACTTTATAGGTGGTTCTCAGCCTTGATGTCTATAAGAATCATCTAAGTGCTACCTTGTCCAAAAGAACCATAATACTTTCCCTAGAGTTTACACTGAGTGGTAGAATCAAAATGTTTAAGGTTGAGTACTATCTACATTTTTTTTTTTGCCAGTCTTGGGGATAGAACTCAGGGACCTGGGTACTGTCTCTGAGCTCTTTTGCTCAAGGCTAGCACTCTACCACTTGAACCAGAGCTCCACTTCTTTTGGTGGTTAACTGGAGGTTAAGAGTCTTACAGACTTTTCTGCCTGGGCCAGCACTGAACCATGATCCTCAGCCTTCAGAGTAGCTAGGATTACAGGCACCAGCACTCAGCTGCTAGCTACAAAAAGAAAAACATAAAATAAAAACAACCAACCTCTCAGGTGTTTATTAAAGTCAGTAGAGTTTTGAGATCATTGAACATACTAGAGAACAGGGTTCTGATTTGGTCAAAATGAGGTCTGGGGAGGAGCCATAGGTGAGTGGGATGGGCATAGGAGAACCAGGTTCCATAGCTGAGGACTCAGCAACAGGCAAGGCCAAGGCAGGAAAGTACAGGTAGAGTGTAAAGAAAAAGATGCCAAAGACAAGTTCTACCTGTTGGGAATTATATATAGAGCTGTCCTAACTCCTGGAAAACAGGCTTCTCCCTTCACCTTTGCCTCAAATAGTCTGGGGCTAGTAGGCACTCGAGTAAGCTACCTCTGAGTCAGGTGAAGTTTCAGGATCTAACCACTGAAAGTCATTCCCTGCTATGTTTGTGGAACATCACATTTAGAATACTTTCCTACTGTGACATCACTGGTGTAACCACCACAGAATCTTCTAGAAGATAGAGAATCTCTGATCCTACTTAAGCAGGAAATGCCTGGCAACTGGTTTACCGAGAATCATAGAGTACATTTCCTTGAGAACGATGGCTTCTGACACCAAATTGGGGGTGGGGTGGGATTTTTACACCAACAACCAATTTTCCCATTCCAGTTGGATATCCAAAGTTCCATTTAAGTCCAACTCAGGGTTGTTGTTACAGAGCCCTTAGGTTAAGATCTCAACTCTACAAGACTGTCCCCACTGTACACCCCATTCCTAAGTTTCAGAAACCAACTGAACTTCTGAGCAGCTGACTGAAAACTCAGAGCTTCTTCCATGTGTCTTGTCAGGTTCCATAACAGGCACAGAGAAGGTATAAGGGGCAGGGGATGGATGTAGAGCCTCCACACCCTCTCCGGGCACACTGGCTTCCTACCACCTCCAAGCGTTGCCCCACCCAGGAACTCACTGATTATTTGCAAGCTTATCTCCAGCCTTTTTCTGTTTCCTAAAAATCACAGACCTGAAAATTCCAGTTATCTAATTAACAATAGTTCTTAGTGACGAGCCGCAGCGTGAAAGTACTACCCAGCCCCACACTACCCTTAGATTAAAATCAAGTGTGACTAGAAAGAGACTCAATAGTAAAAGAAAAACAAGGCTGATGGTAAAAAGTAGTGGAGAAGATAGGCACTCTTGGCTTCCACCTATAATTCTAGCTGCTCAGAAGGCTGAGATCTGAACATTGAGTATCTGAGCTAGTACCACAGGAAAGTCCTTGAGAGCCTTATCCTCACTTAACCCCCAAAAGGTCAGAAGTATAGCTATGGCTGAAGTGGTAGAGTGCTAAGAGTTAGCAGGAAGGCCCTAAGCCTAAGCCCCAGTAAACTCCCCACCACCAACTCCACTGCCACACACACACACACACACACACACACACACACACACATACACACGGCAACTCAAAACATTATAGCCAAACTTAGAATTACAAAAAGAATTCATGAATTCTGATTTCTAAAAGTATTTCTTCTAAAAACATCAATAACAAGCCAAAGTTTATCAGATTGTATAAAAAAGCAAGACTCAGTGCCAGTGGTCTACGCTTGTAATCCCAGCTATTCAGAAGGCTAAGCTCTGAGGATCGTGGTTCAGAACAAGCCTTGGTAGGAAAGTCCTTGAGACTCTTATCTCC
Source organism: Perognathus longimembris pacificus (assembly GCF_023159225.1). NCBI lineage: Eukaryota > Metazoa > Chordata > Mammalia > Rodentia > Heteromyidae > Perognathus > Perognathus longimembris. The sequence goes on along the minus strand of NC_063163.1, from coordinate 56,252,712 downwards.
AGGCACCAAAAAGCCAAAGTAGAGCTGTGACTCAAGTAGTACAGGGTTAGCCTTGGGCAAAAAGCTCAGGGACAATGCCTAGACCCTGAGTTCAAGACTTAGGACAAGCACCAAAAAGAGAAAAAGACCCAATTATGTGCTACCTAAAGAAACCTATTTCAAATGGACATAAATAACAATGTAAAAGGATCTGCATTCAAACCACATAAAACAAACTTTAGAATATTACTAGGGATTAAGATAGTGATTATGGTGACATTGTCCAGAAAGAAATGTACTCATTACTTGACTTATGTAACTATAACCTCTCTATACCTCACCTTTATAATAACAAGTAAAAATCATTTAAAAAAAAAAAAAAGAGGTCTGGGAATGTGACTCTGGTGGTAAAGTGCTAGCCTTGAACAAAAAAAAAAAACACTCAGGGACAGTGCCCAGACCTTGAGTTTAAGCCCAGGACCAATATAAAACAACAGAACAAAAACCAGAAGAAAACTACTTCTAAATAATATGTGGTTCTCAAGAGATGACCAGAAGTTTAAAGAATAGGTAGATGATGATAGACAAATGGATGGATGAATAATAGATGAATAGGTAGATAGATAGCTTTGAGAACAAATATCTCTCGTGTGTGTGTGTGTGTGTGTGTGTGTGTGTGTGTGTGTGTGTGTGTGTGTGTGTTGGGAGTGTGGCTAGGACTCAGGGCCTTGCAATTTCACATGGTTTTTCCTGCTCAGGCTGCTGCTTTGCAACTTGAGCCATACTTATTTGAAATAGCTTTGAGGATACAACATAGCAATTTTTGTAGGATGTACAATTCTCTTATCACTAGAGTTGAATCTTCTCTTTCTATTTGCCCAACAAAATTTGAGAAGCTTCCCAAAATATACTCAGCACTGTTGTGCAAAATCAGATATGAAGGGCGTCTTTGGTTGAAAAGAAAATAGTTCTGATCTACAAAGTCTAATATGCTGTCAGAAATTGGAATGTGACAACACAGCTTCAAATATTCAAATGTCCTTGTGAGCTAGGCCATGCAACATTACTGCAGCCAAGAATCCTCCCCCTCTTATAGGAAAATAATATCTGTTCTGAGCTGGGAAAAATTCAAACCAATGATCTCAACTACTATGATTAAATTTTATTCTCATAAATGCAATTTTTCCAGAGTCATTTTAGTTTCTCTCCCAAATAGGTACTTACCCATGTAATATCAGAACCACTAACTCCCTGAAATTTACCAGAGACTAGGGTTGGTTGCCATGGAAAATACATTATCAGCTACGATTTCGAAAAACTATTACACTTTTTTTTTGAGACAAAGATTTACTCTAATTGTCGGCAGCACATTTATAAAATTCTGTTATATCTACATACATAGAACATTCTAGTTATTTTAAATGGAGATGATTGCTTTGTGCTGTCCTAAAATATTTAATCTTTTCTGAATAAAGATTAGTGGATTAGCTAACCACTGCTGGCTCACATCTATCATCTTATCTAATTGGACAGCTGAGATCTGAGGATCGAGGTTCAAAGCTAGCCCATGCAGGAAAGTCCATGAGACTCTTAATTGTTAACCAGAAAAAACAGCCAGAAGTTGAGGTGTGGCTCAAGTACTGGAGTGTTAGTCTTAAACAAGCCAAGAGAGGGCTCATGTGCACATAAAAACACATACACAGATATTTGAACACTCTTGTTCGGGGTTGGGAGTGATCTCAGTGTGCTTCATTTGTATGATGACCTGGGTTCCATCCTAAGCACCACAGAAAACTAAAAAAGAAGAGGAAAAAGCCAGAAGGTGGTGCTGTGGCTCAAGTGGCAGAGTGCTAGCCATCAGCAAAAAGAAGCCAGGGACAGTGCTCAGGCCCTGAGTCCAAGCCCCAGGACTGAAAACAAAACAAAACAAAACAAAAACTCCTGAAAACACAAAAACAAAAAGAAAAAAGAAAAAAATCCTCAAGTTTAATCCTTAATTTGATTTGACACCAAGGGCTTTCCCTAAACCCCCCTGGGGCTGGGCAACTTCTCAAAATGCAGATCCATCCCTTCCATTGATTTGGGGCTCTATAAAATCATGTAAATAAATATAGTCTATAATTTATAAACTCCTTTGATGTGTATTATTTCTTTTGATTCTGACTACAACCATAGGGCACATAGGTAAGGCAGATTACAATACCACCAGTAAATACACTGTGGCTACAGAGAGTGGAAGCAAACCTCAAATCACATAAACGATGAAGCGTAACAGAGCTGCCTTCTTATCTCTTTCTGACATGACCACAGCAGGCTGCCATTGTGTTCTATCTAAACAGTGTCAGGAGGAAGATAATAAATAGCAAGGAAAAGACGTGGCATATTATAGATTTAACCTGGAAGTTGCTGAAAAACATTCTGTACAACATATGTTGTAAATTGCAGTCGCTCACAAATTATGCAAATGCAATCATCACAGTTGGGAGTTTCTTGTGTGCATGGATCCACTCTCATTTTTCTGTGCATCTTGAGTCAGGACCTAGCAAATGAATATGAATAAGTCACTGTTTCATTCAAGTTTATAAACTTAATTGAATCTAGGGAATGATCCTTTTCTGTGACAAGAGGAAAAAGGGAATGTGACAAAGGTTCTGGCTCCAGGAACACCTCTGTATCAGGTAGACAGTCATACAGAAGGTAGTTTTCGGGCCCCCTGTGTGACCAGCTGCTGACCCTGAACCAGCACATGGAGCAGCTGTGTGCTTCCTTCGACCAGATGGTGTCCCTGGCCGTGGGCTTCATCCTGGGCAGTGCGGCCGCTGAGTGTGGCGTCTTGGGGGGCCCGTGCTAGGGGGGCCTCCACAGCCGGCAGCCACCGGCCCCCGCCCCGCCCCACCCCAAACGTTCAATACAAAGGTTTTGTTTCACTGGCCATAAAAGAAATGCAAATCAAAACACATTGAGATTCCATCTCACCCCAGTAAGAATGTCATATATCAAGAAAACTAACAATAACAATTGTTGGAGGGGATGTGGCCAAAAGGGAACCCTACTTCATTGTTGGTGGGAATGTAAACTGGTTCAGCCACTCTGGCAAACTGTATGGAGATTCCTCAGAAGGCTCAATATAGAACTCCCCTATGACCCAGCAGCCCCACTGTTGGGTATCTATCCAAAAGCCCACAAACAAAATCACAGTAAGGCCACCAGCACAACAATGTTCATCGCAGCACAATTTGTCATAGCAAGAATCTGGAACCAACCCAGATGCCCCTCCATAGATGAATGGATCAGGAAAATGTGGTACATATACACAATGGAATTTTATGCCTCTATCAGAAAGAATGACATTGTTCCATTTGTAAGGAAATGGAAGGACTTGGAAAAAGTTATACTAAGTGAAGTGAGCCAGACCCAAAGAAACATGGACTCTATGGCCTCCCTTATTGGGAATAATTAGTACAGGTTTAGGCAAGCCATAGCAGAGCATCACAAGGCCCAATAGCTATACCCTTAGGAACACCTAAGATGATGCTAAGTGAAATGAACTCCATGTTATGGAAACAAGTGATATATCACAGTTGTAACTACTTTCAACGTCCTATGTGTATGTGTAGTTTCTATTATTGATTATGTTCTTGTATCACCTTCCTATGGTTGTACCTACACTATCTCTGTAATCTTATCTGAGTATATTGGAAACCGTGTTTACTGGTATTGGAAGTAGGAAATTCAAAGGGAATACCAAATTTGAGAGACACAGGGTAAAAAAAGAGAAATAACTACAAAAGCAATACTTGCAAAACTGTTTGGTGTAAGTGAACTGAACACCTGGGGGGGGAGGGAAAGGGGGGAGGGAGGAGGGTATGAGGGACAAGGCAACAAACAGTACAAGAAATGTATCCAATGCCCAACGTATGATACTGTAACCTCTCTGTACATCAGTTTGATAACAAAAATTTGAGAAAAAAAAAAGGTAGTTTTTCCTCTGCATCCATGGATTTCACATCCTTGAGTCCAGAAACTGCAGATAGCTGTGTGCTGATGGCTCATGCCTGTAAATCCTAGCTACTCAGGAGTCAGATCTGAGGATGGTAGTTTAAAGCCAGCCAGGGAAGTATGTGGGACTCTTGTCTGGATCCAATTAATCACCAAAAGGCCAGAAGTGAAGCTGTGGTTCCAGTGGTAGACTAGAGTGAAAAGACCAGACCCAGTACCAGTATAAAAAGGAAAGGAGTGAAGGAAGAACAAAGGAAAGGAGATAGTAACTGCAGATAGAAAATATTTGGGGAAAAAATGCATCTATTTTATCTATCCTGAACATGTAGATTCTTTTCATGTCATGATTCCCTAAATGTTATAGTACAGCTACTTACAAATGATTTGCATTGTATGTGATAGTCATCTAGACATTGTTTAAAATAAATGGGAGCAGATACATAGGTTCTTTGAAAATGCAACATTTTATTTCAGGCACTTGAACATGTTTGGATTTTCGTATCTCCTAGAGTCCTAGAACCAGTCTGCAAATAACACCAAGGGACAATTGTAACCAAGCTTCTGAGTAAGGAGGTCATAGGGGACTGGGAATTCAGTGAAAGTCTGTAACCTTCACAAGACTCTAGAAAATGCATTAAGGGTAAAGCAGCTCAACCTAGAGAAAAAGTAGTCTGTGACACGCGATTCTCCCATGCACTTGATCATTTAACAAAGATGGCGTTACTGAGGTCACTGTCTTAACCTCTCTATTGGAAAATGAGGTAGAACAGGGAAGATGGGTTTTCTACTTGGCTGTCACTAAGCAAGAGGAGTGGAACAAATGAGCATGTGTTATAAACTACTTTAAATTGGTCAGGTGCTGGCGGCTTTATGCCTGTAATCCTAGCTATTGAGGAGGCTGAGATCTGAGGACCACAGTTCAAAGCTAGCTCTGGCAGGAAAGTCCATAAGACTCTTATCTCCAATTAACCACCCGAAAACTGGAAGTGGCACTGTGGTTCAAAGTGGTAGAGTGCTAGCCTTGAGCTGAAGAGCCTAGGCCCAGAGTTCAAGTCCCACAACTGACAAAAACAAACAACAACAACAAACCACTTTAAATTACTTACAAGAAAGTAATTTATGCAAAGCTAATGTTTGGAATATGACTCTCTTAAGTTGTGTGTGTATGTGTGTGTGTGCGCGTGTGCACCCGTGCCAGTACTGGGACTTGAACTCAGTGTCTAGGTGCTGTCCCTGATCTCTTTTGCTTAAGGCTTACATTCTACCACTTGAACCATAGCTCTAAGTCTGTCATTTTGGTGGCAAATTGGAGATGAATCTCAAGGACTTTCCTTCCCAGTTTGGCTTCAACGTAAAATCCTCAGATCTCAGCTTCCTTAATACTAGAATTATGGGTGTGAGCTACCAGTGTCTGTCTTCATGGCAAGTTTTTAGCATGTATTTTTCTTGTCATATCTATGGCTATTGTGACTTTTTCTCATTTACCCAAAGAGCCACAGATTATACCAGAGCCTCCCATTCATGTATTTAAGAATACTATGGGACTGGGGATATGGCCTAGTGGCAAGAGGGCTTGCCTCATATACATGAGGACCTGGGTTCGATTCCCCAGCACCACATATACAGAAAACAGCCAGAAGTGGCGCTGTGGCTCAAGTGGCAGAGTGCTAGCCTTGAGCAAAAAGGAAGCCAGGGACAGTGCTCAGGCCCTGAGTTCAAGGCCCAGGACTGGCCAAAAAAAAAAAAAAGAAGAATACTATGCATTTATTTGCTTTATTTAGCAGTTGATATGAACACAGTCTAAAAATTGAAGTATATTCCTGATCAGTGTTCATGTCACTCTTAGATTACAATAGCAGGTTATCAGTGAAATGTCTAGTCTTTGGGAACTCATGTCTGTGGATTAAGATGGGTAATGAGACCAAGTCTGCATTATAAGTAACAATGCAAGACTTACCAGTTTGTGGCAATAATGAATCTGTTCAAGATTTCAGGGCTCCTTGACCTGGAAGTGTGATTGAATAGAAAAGCATTTGCATAGCCTTGATCCTTGGGTCATGGGGAAAGGAAAAACACAAGTCCAACTAATTCATTTGGAATGAGAAGTATCTCTCATTATGGGCAGAACTAACTAGAAAGCCAAATTTGTTATCTGAGGTTGTTGGTTCACCAAGATCATCTGTGCTCTTGTTCTGCCTAGATTTCCGATCCCCAAAGACCACCAAGGAGCTGATTCCGATGCAAACGCACGAGAGTCTTTATTGCAAGCTCGAGCCTGGACTCCCAACCCTCACTGACGCAGCAGATCTGGATTGAGAGCCCAGACCCTCAGATAGGCAGGGGTTTCACTGTGATTACAACAGGGGCAGGGTATTTTCAACTTGGCAGATACTTGATTGGATGGCATTTAGCAAGCAAGTCTTGTTCTATTTCTATTGGCTATCTACCCTTTCAGTTATCTATTTTGGCTTTGATAACTGGAACTGGCCTCGGTATCAGGAACTGACAGCAGGTGGTCATGTAGCACTGATGCAAGGGGTTAATGCAGGGGGTAGAGCAAGTCACAAATGGGTTAAGCAAGCTGTTTACAGAAGCAGAATTCTGCGGTCAGACTAACCTAATACCAACTTTATTTAAACAATTGCCACCATGTTTTCCCATTACCACTAAGCAAGCATGAGCGGGCTAAAACAATCCAGTACTCAATCATAAGTAAACCAACCCAACAGTTACCATGGCACTTCTACTACTATTATGGTTATTTCTATAGTCAATGACTATGATCATTTTTTACTGTCCATTACCATGGTTGCTACCTAGGTAAAGAGGGGAACAAGGTTCCCTATATTTTTAAATGTCAAACTACAAGAAACTAGTCTCATGGGTGGGGATGCAACCCTCTAGCATGGAGTCATCACCAGGGTTATAAACTGTTATAATTTTAACACTAAAACTTATATTTAGTCACTCAGGTTCTCAGGTCAGCCCTTACACTCTTCCTGGGAAGCTATCTGCATAACTCTTTTTCTAGGCCAGAGACACTTAGCCAGGGCTCTTTATGGGAGGAGATGGAAGCCTAGTGGAACTACCTGAAAGTTTCACCAACTGCCCATGCTCCCCTTTCACTTCTAGCCAGACACAAAGCTAAGTAAAAGAGACAGAGATATAGCCAAGTGCTGGTAGCTCACACCTGTGATCCCAGCTACTCCAGGAGTTGAGATCTGAGAATCATGGTTCCCAACTAGCCCAGGCAGGAAAGTCCATGAGACTCATATTCTCCAATTAACCATCAAAATGCCAGAAATGGAACTGTAGCTCAAATGGTAGAGCTCTCGTCTTGAGCAAAAGAAGAGAAGGAACAACCTTTAGACCCTGCATCCAAGAGAGAGAAAGAGAGACAAATTATAATCAGGCAACTGCTCCCAAGCATTGGGCAGTAGAAGCCACAGCCCAGTGAGCTTAGAGAAAATAGAAGCAAGGTGAGCTTCATTGCTAACCTCAGCTTTCTGCCTGCGGCCACTCCCCTCTCCAGAGGGCCCAGGCAGATTCTCTGGACAGTGGCCACCATTGCACTGAGCTGAGGAGGCAGATTCCAGAGTACTGGGTGAGAGAAGTGGTTAGGAAGTATGGGGTGAGCTTTAGGACTATTGCATCTGAGCAGAAAAGTGGCTCCGGCATTTGCATGTGGTTCCCAGATGCTCCTAGAATTGCAGGAAGCACTATGCAAAGAGGCCCGCAGAGGGCACTGCTGCCATGCTGAGAGCTGATGGGAGTTCTGCAGGTGCTGTGACGCTGAACCTGGGGAGCAATTTCATCCAGATAGAAAAAGGCAGTCTTGAGAAGCAAGGACCACAGCCTTTGGGAAGGGTCTCTTTAGAGCTAAGAAGACATGATTAAAGAAGTAACATAGCAACAATAAATAAAATAAGATCTCTATAAATCCTGTTAAAATTTTCAAGACTAGTTCAAATAAAATAGAGCAGTCTGAAACACACACACAAGAAAAAAGTATTTACTCATTCTAGCAGAGAATGAAGCAACTCTGATAGGATCAAAGTACCCAAGAATTTAATGGCCAGAACAAAACAATTAAAGGAAGGCAAATTCATTATAATTCCATCTACAAGGCTTGGCATACAATTTTTAAAAATTGGATGTATAAAGAAGCAGGCAAAGGTTGTGGGTTGAAATGACCCATGTGCTGGCTGGCATTGGCAGATAAGAAATTTTAAGAACTATTATAAATATATTCTGGCTATTCTAGAAAAAAAGACACTTGAGAGTAAATAGAAGAGTACAACAAAAATTATTTTAATAGAACTGTATGGACATTGTTAGCACTCAGATTTAGCCCCCGTAAAGCTTCCAGCACCTTCTAAAATCATACCTCCAGCCTGGGCAACCTTCAACACAGAACCTGTGAGGAACATTTCCTATTAAAACTATTACATTGTTCTTGGAGTTCATTTAAATAGCATCAAACAGCATACAGTCCTGTCCTGCTCCTTGTAACAATCTATCAATCATTGTTGGTGTGCACATGAGATATATTATTTATGATTCCTGCAACCATAAAGATCTAATGATGTATCTTTTCGGAGGTAAATGGCACATGACTGTATGTGCTTTTGTGTCTGGATGTTTTTGCTCTACATAAGAAATTCATTCACATCACTGAGTGATTCGGGAGTTTCTTCTTTCTTTGTTGAATACTGTTCTTTTTATATGAGTGTAATGAGTTCGTTTTTATTCTGGTGGACAGTGGGGTTGTTTCCCCCTTGTTGCTGTTAAAATTAAGGCTGTTATCAACATCCTTATACCAGTCTTTTGTGGTCATAGGTATTTATTCTTTCAGTAACTCCCTACGTATAGAATTGCTAGGTTGTAAGATGTAAGATTAATTTTACGGGGGAAGCAAGCAGTTCTTGAAAATGATTATAACAATTTGTACTTCCCCAGCAAAGTTAAGAGTTCCAGTTGCTTCACATTCTTACCAGCCTTTAACAATAATCTTCTTATTATTTTAGTCTTTCTAGTAGGGTCAAAAAGAGTAATGCATTATGGCCTTAATTTGCATGTTCCTGATCACTAATAAGCACTCTTTTTTCTTTTCTTTTTTGCTGGTCCTGGGGCTTGAACTTGGGCCTGGGTGCTTTCTCTGAGCTTCTTTTGCTCAAGGCGAACACTGTACCACTTGAGCCACAGAGCTACTTCCAGTTTTGTTTTGTTTTTGTTTTGTAGTTTATTGGAGCTAAGAGTTTCATAGACTTTCCTGCCTGGACAGGCTTCAAACCGAGATCTCAGCCTCCAGAGTAGCTAGGATTACCAGCACCTGGCAAGCACTGCTTAGTAATTGTCTTCTTTTGTGAAGTGCCTGTGGCCTATTTTTAATTGAATTATTATTATTACTATTATTTTTACTAAAAGTTCCTGCCCCTTCACTTGGGTAGATGGGCTCCTTCAAATTTGCCATAAATTCCACCTTACTGCTTGTTTGTCAAGTGTCTTATTAAATTTCCAGCATTTAAAGAGTGATTCAAAATGAGGCCTCAGTCTACAGTCATGATATGGAAAAGTAGAAAGCAAATCCATTGCTAAATTCTAAAGTATTGTAGTCATCGGTGGATGTGTTACTTGCTGGGTATGAAGTATGAGAAGAGGGAGAGGAGGAGTGGAGACTGATTCCACAGTCTAATGCTCACCTTAATATACACTTGAATGTCTTTTCTGCATGTACTCTATGTGTTTGATTCAAAGCTGAAGGAGCTATAATCCAGGAACTCAGAGAATTCAGTCAGGTAGGAAGACACACACTAAAGCAAATGGTTGTAAGATAGAATGCATTCGATATTCTTAAAATACCTTGTTCCTTCATGGGTTTTGTAATCAGATGACTCATCTCTTCTATGGCCTCAACTCTTCGATCCATGTCTGGCACTCTGTCTGTCTGTCTGTCTCTGTCTGCCTGTCTCTCTCTCTGTCTCTCTCTGTCTCTCTCTCTCAAACTCCCACCTCTTGAAAGCCATGATAGTACAATTCTTCAAGGTTGGAACAATTTTTTCTACCCACCACATACTCCCCACTTCAAAGCAAGCCCATGTCTCTCTTCTGTGTGCCTACCTTAGTTCATGTGCTAGTTCAGCTTCTGTAACAGCAAGACCCCCAAGCACAATGGAGGATGTAAGATAGAAGAATATTTTTCTCTCATGTAATAGTCTAAAAGTGAGAAACTCAGCTGCCTGCATGTACCATCTCCAGAAGGGCATCGGGTACCTGGCTCCACAATCTCAATACTGTTCTGCCCATGTCATTGAGCCTGGTGCTCACAAAAAGAATGTTTCAGTCTGAGAGAAGGAGAAAGGAAGAAAGGCCAGACCTTTCCAGATCTGAAGTAGAATTGGACATTTCACTGCTTTGTGTCCAGTCATGTTGCCTCATGTAGCTGCAAGGGAAGGTAGTAATGGAGCCACCAGAGGGAAAGCCACTGTGGTGACAACTTGGAGAGAACTACTTATAAATGAGAAAGATATGGAGACAATGTACACATTCAGCCACAACTTCATGGCTGCCTTGACACTCTATAATTCAGAGTGACCTCATGCAGCAGTCTAGAAGGTAGCTTCCACACCTCCTCTCCCTCTGCTTATGCTTCACAGCCCAGTAAGGTACAGGTTTATGGACTAGCATTTGGGAATGTGGGATAATTTTTCTCCTTCTTATTCCTACAGTGACTTAGTTCCTCCTGTTGCCAAAACCTCCTCAGTAGTTTCCTTCCCCCCTTCCTTGCCCCTAAGTCCGTCCTCCTCTTCTCTAACACTGGATTATATTTGAATTGTGACTCTGACTTTGTCTCCTTGGCTAAAACCCATTTGTAAGAGGCAACACATTTTCCTCCAGCCCAAACAGGTGTTTGTATCTAGATGGAGTGAGTGCCTGGGGCAATGGAAGAAATTAATTTTCACTATTACTTCCTTTCATAGTTCTAGAAACATTTTTACATGCAAAAGCAAATATCGGAACAACTCTAAGGGGATTCTTCCATAGCTTTCTATCATTCAGAGGATAAGGAGAACTCAAGCTGGCCCCAGGGCCTCCTACCTCTTTGTCTAGTGCAGGTAATTCCTGCTACTCATGGTCCGCAGAACTTAAGGAGTTCTAATGACTTCCACAGCCTCTTCCAGACCTGCCCCCAACCCCCTCTTACAAACCTCAGAGCCCCATGTGCCAGAACTCAAAGAGAACACAAGCTACTTGAGCCATGCTGGGCTTGTATTGGGCACCCTAGAAGAAGGAATGGAAGAGTGATTACCAACAAATGCACTAAAATGTATTATTTAGCCAGGTGTTGGTGGCTCATGCCTGTAATCCTAGCTACTCAGGAGACTGCAATCTGAAGACCATCATTCAAAGCCAGATCAGGCAGACAAATCTGAGAGACTCTTATCCCCAATTAACCCACAAAAATCAAAGGTAGAGCTGTGGCTCAAGGGGTAGAATGCCAGCCTTGACTGAGAAAGCTAAGTGAGAGTGCCAGACCCTGAGATCAAAACCCAGTACTGGCACAGACACACTACTACTACTACTACTACTATGTAGCTACTTTGTTTCCCTACCCATCCAGCAAATAAGTAGAATGTGATCCTTCCAACTGTGGGAGAAAAGGTAGTATCAAGCAATGTTTTGTGGAGTTGGGGACTTGCAAACTGCATAGCAGATTAAATGTTTGGATCCTAGGAGTTCACCTTCTACAATTTAGGAGGGTAATTCTGCTCAGGGAAAAGGAGATTTAGAACAGAGACTTTTGCCTCTGTTTAAACTTTTTTCCCCAGTCATTTATTAAAAGTTTTTTTCTAAAAGTTATGTTCAACTTGGAGACAGTGTGATAGTTTATGTGACATGTTTATTTGGGATAAAATGTAAAGGGTCAGTTTCCAATAGGACTTGGCACAAGGAAAGAATTGAAAGTAGTAAATCCTGAAGCCCTGTGACCACACAGAGTCATTAACTGTCATTTCCAAAGGCCAGGCCTCAGAATGGACCCTGGATGGGTTATATAGTCATAAGTTAGCACTGCAAAAATGCTATTAGAACTCTGCAAGGCCACAAATTAACCAGCAAGAAAGGAAGGAGTTGGCTCCATACAAACCCACCCACATAAAGCCATTTCCTGTTGATGGGCGTTGGCGTTATTCACTCACATTTGGACAGTGTTTTTTCCCTTTTAATACTACTTGTAACTACCTTCTTAAATCCATTTCCCCTTTCCTCCTTTGTCTCCAAAGTCATTCTTATAGTGCTCTCTTCTCAGACTAAGAAAGTAATAATAATAAAAAAAAGAAAGTAACAATAAGCATCGCCATTATAGTCCCACACAGGATCAATAACTAGCCATTTGTCCTACTGTTTGTGGTTTAACACAAAATGGCACTAAGTATTTATAACTGTCAAATAACTATAAATGAGATTTATGTTCCCAATCTTTCTGATATTCCTTTATTCTACTTCCAGAATATAAGGCAGAAAGCAACATTATTATTGTCAAAAGAGCAGATCTAAGATACAGAGCAAATCTTGTTCCATAAAGAGTGTCTCACACAGGCTAAGCACGTGCTCTGCCTCTCTACTACCTTTATGGGTCATTTTAATTTTCTTTCCTTCTTTCCTTCCTTCCCTTATTTCTTCCCTCCCTCCTTCCTTCCTTTTTTGAACCCAGGGCCTTGCACTCTTGCTTAGCTTTTTCACTCAAAGCAGATGTTTCACCATTTGATCCATGCCTCCAGTTTTGTTTTTTGCTGGTTCGCTGGGGCTGGAGTCTCATATTTTTCTACCTTGTGACTTTGAACCTTGATCTTCAGATCTCAGCCTCTTGAATAGCTAGTATTACAGGCATGAGCCATCACCACCTGGCTATGGATCATTTTTAAATTAGATTTTTGTCTTTTTAGTTCTGAGAAAGCAGTCCAGTCTCTCTGAATGTGGTATTGCCTTCCAAAAATATGTAATGATAGTGGCTATTAATAGTAACACACATATATGTGTGTATATACATATGTGTGCATATATGTACATATATATGACACATACTATATAAAATTGTGATATCATCTTAGAGCCTTGGATTCTTTTTCTCCACAGAATAAAGAATTATGAGAAAGGAAAACTGAGAGCAAAGGTCAAGTGAGTATAAGGTGCCAGAGAAGGTACAGATAGACTCTTAGCTATTGGCAAGCTGGTAAATCCTCAAGCTTGGAGGTTTGCCTTATGCCCTATGAGGTCCTGTCTGCCTGCTTCCTGGGCAAGGAGAATGAAGAGAGTAAGAATGCAGACTTCACAATATAAGAAAGCTTCATCCACGCTGAAAAGCAGTATTGTGGTTCCTCAAAAGCTAAGGTTCCACCATAGCTAAGATGTGGAATCAACCCAGATGCCACTCGGTAGATGAATGGATCAAGAAAATATGGTATATATACACAATGGAATTCTGTGCTTCCATCAGGAAGAATGGCATTGCCCATTCATAAGGAAATGGAAAGAACAGGAAAAAATTATATTAAGAAAGTAAGCCATATCCAAAGAAACATGGGCTGCATGGGCTCCCTCATTTGTTAGTTAACTTAGCTCAACAACTATGAGCATATGACCACATAAAATGATGTTTATCAAAATGAACTCCCAGAAATGGCAACAAGAGGTTTTACTAGTATACTGTTTGCAATTATTTCTCCTCTTCCTGTCCCTTCTTCTTTCCTTTTTTCTTGCTTGCTTGTTTTCTCTCCTTTTATTTTATTCCCTGTTGTCATTGTTTTTTTTAATTTCTGTGCCCTTTGTCTTATATGTAATAAGTTTACCTGATTTAAGGAAGGGAAGGAAAATCACAGAAAGAATGGGACAAAGGTTGAACTAATGCAGCAATGTTACTCATTAGATATTATGTTAGAAATGAACTTCACAACTTGGGGAGGGGGAAGTTGGGATAGGAGGAATGGGAGAAAATGAGAGAGAGGGTAACATTGTTCAAAAAGAAATGTACTAGTTACCTTATTTACATAACTGTAACCCCTTTGTACATCACCTTTACAACAAAATAAAATAAAATAGAGTAAAATAAAGAAGCAAGAAATGGGGCCTGGGAATCCATAGCCTGATGCAGGCTTGTTTTGTTTAGGGTTTTTTTGGGGGGGGGGGGCGGGAATCCTCTTTTATAGCGTTTTTGGATAAGTCACAGCTGTTCTGGTGTCTGGCTGGGTCTAATTAGTTACCTCACCCCAAAGGAAGTTGTGCCTGTCTCCTGTGCAGGGCAGTTCCAGAATTGTCAAGGGCTTTGCTTTTACCAGAGCCATTATCTCAGCTTCCTGGGGTCTACAGGAAGAGAAGGAGGTGTTGTTTTCATCAAGTTGCCTGTCCCCGGAACATCAGGAGGTGTTGTCTCCACCAAATGTTGTCTCCTAGTTTCCCTGTCTGCCTAGTCTTCCCCTAGTTTTTCCATCTGTTGCATGAATATCTTCACCCAATCCTCCAGAGATGATCAAGCCCCACAGTTGTCCTTCTGTTCCTTAGGATGCCAAAACTGTTCCTGTTGTAGCTCCATCTGTCTGGAACTCCCTTCCCTGTGTCTCTACATTCTTCCTCTTAACATTCAAGGCTGTTGGAATGGTATTTTTGAGGAACTGAGGAAGGACCTCTTCCCTAGATGAAGAAACCTACCCTTCCTGACCCCCAGTCCCTTCCCTAGCAATTCATCTTTTGGCTTTTTCACTGCTGGGATCTCTAAAAGAGTTTCACTGTCAAATTTTGCTAGATAACTTTTTTTTTTTCTCTTCAGCTGGAAATATGGCCTAGTGGCAAGAGGGCTTGCCTCATATACATGAGGCCCTGGGTTCGATTCCCCAGCACCACATATATAGAAAACGGCCAGAATTGGTGCTGTGGCTCAAGTGGTAGAGTGCTAGCCTTGAGCAAAAAAGGAAGCCAGGGACAGTGCTCAGGCCCTGAAGTTCAAGGCCAAGACTGGCAAAAAAAAAAAAAAATTTCTCTTCATGACAATGTGTGTATCATTGTGCCTAGACCTATGTTTCACATTCAGCAGCTTCTACCTAAGTTCAATGACTATTTATTTATTATGTATTTAGTGCTGGTACTGGGGTTTGAAGTTAGAGCCTGAGCACTGTCCCTTAGCTTTTTCACTCAAGGCTGGTATTCCACTTCCATACCCCCATTTTTTTTTCAAATTTTTATTATCAAACTGATGTACAGAGAGGTTACAGTTTCATACGTTAGGCATTGGATACATTTCTTGTACTGTTTGTTCATACCCTCATTTTTTGTTTTTGGGAGGTGGTTAATTGGAAAAATGATTTCACAAACTTCCTTGCTCAACCTAGCTTCAAACTGGAACCCTCAGATCTCAGCCTCCTGATTAGCTAGGATTATAAGCATGTGCCACTGGTGCCTGGGTAATATCATTTATTTGGTTAGGTAGTTATTTGGTACTGAGCCTTGGCCTAGGGCCTTGCACATTCTGAGAACAGGCCCTAGCACTGAGCTATACTCCCAGCTCAATAACTATGTACTGACTGCTGAACTACTTATTTGAACAAAAATGCAGAATTGGATGTAGCAATGGTCCTTCCCCTTGGGGAGGGGCCTAGGCAGCTTAAAGGATGTATAATGACTCCAAACAGTGAGTATTCTAAGGAACATAGTGCAATACATTCCACATACTTGTGATTTCGGGGCTAACTTCCAACCCCCAACCCCCTGAAAGGCCTAGCTGGTGACCTGAACACAGGTCTCTGAGCCCTCACCTGCCCATTGCAAATAGAAATTAGGCTGGGGGCTGGGGATATAGCCTAGTGGCAAGAGTGCCTGCCTCGGATACACGAGGCCCTAGGTTCGATTCCCCAGCACCACATATACAGAAAACGGCCAGAAGCGGCGCTGTGGCTCAAGTGGCAGAGTGCTAGCCTTGAGCGGGAAGAAGCCAGGGATAGTGCTCAGGCCCTGAGTCCAAGGCCCAGGACTGGCCAAAAAAAAAAAAAAAAAAGAAATTAGGCTGGCTACTGGACATCTAGTCAGGTTTCTATGAGCAACCATACCTATCCGGGTGAAGTGCTGTGCAGATGTTGGCTCTTGTGGCCACAAAGCCAGCGTCCAGCTAGTAACCAGGCCTTGGAGATGCTTCGCAAATCTGCAAAGGTGACAAGACACTGCTGACTGTGGCTCCTTCAGTCTCAGTCCATTGTTTATGGTCCATGAACATTTTATCCTTTGTTTTCAGTCACTCCTTTTTGTAATTCTTAACACCATCATCCAAAAGAAGGATTTAAAGAGCAGAGATGTGCAGGGCAGTACATCCCAGCTCCAGGCAGCTGTATTTTCTGTTCGCTTCAGGGACCTTACTGTGATCTAACAAGTTAGGACAGATGACGGGTGTTTTCCAACCCCCTGGTGGTCACAGACTCACTGCCACCAAAAAATAACAAATAAACCCCACACATCGCTGCATAAGGAAACACCACTCCAGAGAACTCATCCTCATGTAAAAAGCACAGTGGCATACAACTAAACATGTTGGTTATATCATCTCTAATAGTGGATCTGAGAAACAAGCTAAATGTCCAACAATGAGGGAAACTATATTATTATCTCAACCAAGAATATAAAGTAGCCACACCAAAAAAAAAATTACATAGGAAAAACTACTAACAAAGAATTCCACTGCAAGGGATTGTGCTGTTGAAATTCTGTTTTCTCTGTGTACTGAATTATGGATCACATTTACTTGTTTATTATATATATTCTACACACATATATGTATATATGTATACATATTGTATACATATATAGCATGTATGTATATGTACATATATACATACATATATTTGTATTATACCATGTATATTTGTAATTTGATATATAATTGCATATATAATGACATGTGCTATACACATATGATATCATTTCTTTGCATCCTGTGACTTGTTTTATTTATTTTTACTTTTTATTGGCATGTATTAGTTACTCAAGGGGGGGTTACACTGTGACATTTCCACACATGCATACAATGTACCCCGACCAACCTCCCCCTCTATCACTCTCCCTGCTCCCTCTTCCCACTTCCTAGAACACTCTCTGTGGATTTTGCTTTTCTATTTTCATATATACATATGAGTATTTTGACCATGTTTACCCACATTCACCCCCTCCTTTGTTAACTCAACAACCTACTGGTACCCACACCCCAACACAGCCTGTCTTCTTTCCTCTCACTCATCTTTGCAATGTGTTTTTTTTGCACCAAGGGAATTCACCATGATATTTCACAGGTGCATAAGTTATGTTTGATTATGTTCTAATTGAATGTTCATTTTATAACTATCTTATCTAAACATTTGTTACAGTGTGCATGAGGCAGTATAATACTGTACCTCGGCCTTTAGCAGGCACTATAAGGCCAGGTAGTTCTCTTCAGTTTAAGCCTACTACTGTACCCACTGATCTCTTCTACTCTTTAAAAAAAATTAGAGACACTTGGGACTGTGGTTTAAAGCGAACTTACTCTGTAAGTAAGATCTCTCTTGACTGATCAACCGTGGCTGACCTGAAACTTAGAATGCATTCCAGTAGCCATTTGTCCCCAGGATGATACTTCAGCTTAATGGTGTGCATTCCAAACTGGCGAGGGAAACCGCTGTCTTTATATATGTCTGAGGAGCTCCCAAATACAAATTTAATTATTTTTTTGTGCCAGTCCTTGGACCTAAACTCAAGGTCAGGGTATATCCCTTACCTTTTTGCTCAAGGCTTACCCTCTACCACTTGAGCTACAGCTCCACTTCTAGCTTTATTTTGTTGGTGGTTAGTTGGAGATAGAAGTCTCATGGATATTTTTTCCTGGGATAGCTTTGAACTGCAATCATCAGATCTCAGACTCCTGACTAACTAGAATTATAGATATGAGACATTGGAGTCCAGCTCAAAATAATACTTTAATAATGTTTTAATATTATTAAATATAATTAATAATATTTCAATTGTTTATATATCATATTTATGAAGATACTTATGTGTGCATTGCTCATTACCAATGAAGATCAATTACCTAAACATTCTAATTTTGCTTTTTTAGTTCATATTTATCATTTAGAAGCAATCAGAATTCTGTTATTGCCAGGATCCAGTAGCCCACACCTAGAATCTATCTACTTAGGAAGCTGAGATCTGAGAACCACAGATCAAAACTAGCCAGAGCAGAAAAGTCTGTGAGACTCTATCTCCAGATAACCACCAAAAAAAAAAAAATCAGATCAGCAGTTGTGAGCAAAAAAGCCAAGTATGAGCACAGGCCCTGTCCCAGCTCTAATACTGGTAAAAAGAAAGACAGAAAGAGTGATAGACAGAAGAAAAAGAAGGAAGGAGGGAGGCAGGGAGGGGGGAAGGAGAAAGGAAGGGAGGGAAGGGTAAGGAGGGAGAGAGGAAGGAAGGAAGGGAAGGACGGAAGGAAGGAAGGAAGGAAGGAAGGAAGGAAGGAAGGAAGGAAGGAAGGAAGGAAGGAAGGAAGGACAAATGGAATGATGGAGGAAGAAAGAAAGGGAGAAAGGGAGAAGAAAGAGTAAAGAATGAAGAAAAGAAGGAAAAAATGAAGGAAGGAGAGAGAAGGAAGAAAATGGAGGAAAGGAAAAGGAAGAAGAGAAAAAGGAAAAGACAAGAAATGAAATTCACTGAATCACAATCCTATGTTCAAAAAATATCCTTATTAGGTCAGGTGCTGGTGGCTCATGCCTGTAATCCTAGCTACTCAAGTAGGCTGAGATCTGAGGATCATGGTACAAAGGCAGCTCAGGCAGAAAAGTCCCTGTGAGACTCTTGTCTCCAACTAACCACTCAAAAACCAGAGGACTGGGAATATGGCCTAGTGGCAAGAGTGCTTGCCTCCTACACATGAAGCTCTTGGTTCGATTCCCCAGCACCACATATATGGAAAACGGCCAGAAGGGGCGCTGTGGCTCAGATGGCTAGAGTGCTAGCCTTGAGCGGGAAGAAGCCAGGGATGGTGCTCAGGCCCTGAGTCCAAGGCCCAGGACTGGCCAAAAAAAAAAGTGGCGCTGTGGCTCAAAGTGGTAGAGTACTAGCATTAAGCAAAAGAGCTCAGGGACAGTGCCAAGGTCATGACAAAAAACAAAACAAAATCCCTATTATTTAGAACATTTATATTTACAATGCCCTAAGGTCTAGGGATTTGTTAAAATAAATATATCAAGTATTTCCACAGGAATAGAAACAAAAATAATAAAAGCAAATTCTAGATGTTGTCTAACACTAATAAATTAGTCTATATGACTCTGAAAAATGCCCAAGCAGATACACTTCTGAAGGCTTTCTAGAGGCAAGAGGAGAGTTCTTTAGGAACTGCATTGTTGACATGCTTTCCCTGTACCCCAGCTGCTTTTTAGCACCCAGAATATTGTACAGACCTGGGGCTTCCAAGCAGGTCACTTGAGGAACGTAAATGCCACCTTTCTCATCATATGAAACAGAAGTGGGAATTTGGGGATTAGAACTAGATGTACAGAAAGTGTTAATTTTGCCACTTTCCAGAAAACCAAACTAAGGCCTACAAAATTAATGGTTTATTGATGAAAACTCATCATCTCTGATTGCCTTGGTGTGCCAGTTCTGTGAATCCTCCTGCCACTGACATGAATGAAACTACAAGGAAAAGAGGAAAGGCTGCAGGGTGCCGATGGCTCACACCTATAATCCTAGCTACTCAAGACACTGAGAGCTAAGAATCGCAGTTGGAGGTCAGCATGCGCAGGAAAGGCCATGAGCTATGGTTCAAGTGGTAAATTACCAGCTTTGAGTGAAAAAGCAAAGGGGGCAATACCCAGCACACAGAAGGGGGGGGGGCGGTCGTCACAACTACACTAGATATCTTTAAAAAAAAAAAAAAAAACCTACTGTTCTCCTTAATTATGATAGTGATTCTTAAATGTGTTTGCTTATAAAAGCTGCTTACTAGTGGCTTATGACTGTAATCATAGCTCCTCAGGAGGCTGAGACCAGGTCATAATTGGAAGCCAACCCAAGCCAAAAAGTCTGTGAGACTTATCTCCAATTAACCAGCAAAGTGACTGACTGGAGTCATGACTGACTCTAATAGTAGAGCACTAGCTATGAGTAAGAAAGTAGAGTGAGAGCTCCAGCCCCTGAGGTATTTTACTCATAAAGTGTGCAAATAACAGAGCTATGATTAAACACACATGTGGTAGGGAGTAACTCTAATGTGACTCCGATAGCCTAGAACACAGCCTCCTAGAGAGGAAGAGAAGTGTAAATAGTTTTTAATGACAAATAGAATCATATAATGCCACTATTTCTGTGCCCCTTCTTTTGTTTCAGTTAACATATTACAGAATCATTCCATGTCAGTACAAAAAGATATGTCTTCTTTTTGCTACTTACTGATTGATATCCATTGTAAGATTTACTCTGTATGCATTCTGGATGGAGCCCATGTATTCATCTTGCTCCCTAGTTTTTCTCCAGGACAAATGGGACATCTTCAAAATGTTGTGCCCTTGTAAAAATGTCATTTTAAAAGCAGTGTGTCATTTGAGGTTTTGTTACCAGTATAACCCATTTCTTTTTATCCATTTCTTTACCTTTTGGACTGTTTCATCCTGTGTTCATAATCCATTGTGATTAAGTTATTCCCTTGGTTTTCTGAGGTTGAAAATGCTTATCTTAGCACAGGATAGATAATCTATCACGAGAAACAATACTTTCCGAAGATGAAGTAAATGACTGGCATTTTTCATGCTTCCCATTCAAGTTGTGTGTTCTCAATATGTCTACAGTGCAGAAACTGCAGAAATCAGTCTTATATTTTGTCTGTGTATGTTTACACAATCGTATAGTGGTAAGGTTTTCATTTTTGTCTTATTATGCTACCATGTATCTTCATTAGTATATAAAGTTTAATATCAGACTACAAATTTCCTTTCTGTAAAACCCTCCAAAGCTGGGTGCTAGTGACTCACCCTGTAATCCTAGCTACTCTGGAGGCTAGAATCTGAGAATTGAAGTTCAAAGCCAGCCAGGCAGACAAATCTGAGAGAACCTGATCTCTAATTTTTACTAGCAAAAGGCTGGAAATGGAGGTAATGAGGTAAATCACCAGTCTTGAGTGAAAAAGCCAAGCAAGAATCAAGGCCCAGTATTCAAGTCCCAGTACCAGCACAAAACAAAACAGAAAATCCAGATGTAATTCTCTGAGATACCTCTCTTGATAGGTTTTTATTCTTGTTTCCTTTCCCTTTTTTTGGGGGGGGGGGCGGGGAGAAGGGGTAGAAGAACTTTGCTGACGCATAATTCTCATGCCACACAACTCTCCTAGCCATAGTAGACAAATGAGTGGCTGTCAGTATGTTTGCAAATTGTGGAACATTCTCTTCACCCCAGGAGAAAGCTCTATTCCTTAGCTATCACCCCAGCACCCCATCCCTGTCATCTGACTTATGAAGGTTGCCTACATTCGCATCTCTTCTGTTCCCCTCTTCTGTTCCCCTCAGCCACCCATCAAACCAGACTTCTCACCT
Source organism: Perognathus longimembris pacificus (assembly GCF_023159225.1). Taxonomy (NCBI): domain Eukaryota; kingdom Metazoa; phylum Chordata; class Mammalia; order Rodentia; family Heteromyidae; genus Perognathus; species Perognathus longimembris. Next base: position 56,231,134 of record NC_063163.1, on the reverse strand, counting down.
TCTTTCCATAGAGCACAGCACATGACCACACCATCAGCATTATGGATGGCAACTTCATTTTGCTTCACTTTGCATGATTTTTCTATCCTGAATAGTGAGGACCATCCATCTCCTGTTTCTTGGCCATTTGTGTTTGTCCTGTGTGAACTTTATTGTTTGACTTATTCTAGATACGGATTCATCAGTGTCATTGCCAGTACATGACACACAAGGTGGGGTGGGGGTTGTCACACCCTTGGTTGTCTCCCGAGGGTGTTCACACATCCTCTCCTTCCACCCCTGACATATAAGAAAGTCTTGTGCTCCCTGGCAGCCTTCAATGCCGCCAAGTGTGAGAAGCTGCAGAAGGAGAAGGAGGAGCTGGAGCTGCGCTTCGAGGAGGAGCTGCGGAGGCTGGGCTGGCAGCAACAGGCCGAGCTGCAGGAGTTGCAGGAAAGGCTGCAGCTGCAATTCCAGGTGGAGACAGAACGCCTGCAGGAGGAGCACCAGGGCCAGCTGCTGCGAATCCGATGTCAGCACGAGGAACAGGTCAGTGTGCAGGAGCAGGTGGCACTGGGGGCAGCTGCTGGGGACAGTGGCCTGGGAGGCAGCAGGAAGGCCCACTCAGTCCACTCTCTGCCTCTCCAGTGGCTCTAGCCTCCCTCCCTCTTCCCCAGGCCTTTTCTGCTTGCTGGGTCCCCTGCCTGGACATTGCCTAGCTCCCATTGCCTTTTCCTTCCAGGCACTCTCCAATCTCATCTTCTCAGCAAGCGTTTTCCTTGTCTAAAATCACAGTTCCACTGGGTGCCCGTGGCTCATGCTCCAATCCTAGCTACTCACCAGGCTGAGACCTAAGGACCACGGTTCAAAGCCAACCTGGTAGACAGTCCATGCGACTTTTATTTCCCATTAGCTAGCAGAAAGCCAGAAGTGAAGATGTAGCTCAAATGATAGAGTGCTAGCCATGACGAAAAACAAAAAGCTCAAGGATAGCATCCATGCTCTGAGTTCAAAAACCCCAGTAGTTCCATGCATGCGTGTACATGTACACACACAAAGTAGACATCCTATATAACTGTAGCACAGCAATATTAACAGGGAAATTCTCCCATGGGATATCAAGGAACAATTTCCAGGGAGCCTGTCAGTATCAGAACAGTAGGAGGCAGACATGCCAGTATCCAGCACCGAAGGGAGATGGGTAGAAAGAGGCAGCATATCAGTCTGCTTATACCAAAGCTGCTCCTTGCTTTTCCCTTGTCTCCAAGTCCCGTAAAGTCAGACATTGTTTTCAAAAGCAACAGATTCATCACATGGTACCTATGTATGGGCCCCCTGCCATCTGGACTGTACTAGTGAGGGACCCAGCCAGCTGCAGAGAGGAATGATCCTGCATCTTGGCTCTAACAGAACAAAAAGGATGCTTCCCCTCTCACAACCTTGCTAGTAGTCTGAGAATTCTTTTATCTCTGATTTTGTGATCTACAATGCAGAAAATCATCTCACATTTCTTGGGAGTCTTGTCTAAATCTACCCAAATGCCTTCAGATGTTTGAAGATCTTCTTAAGCAGGCACTTTATTCTTCCTGGTGCCTCAGGATTGTGAGCTCAGATGCCTGAAAGCACCCAGTGCCTCTGGAAGAGAAGTCACAGGGATTAATGCTGTGACAAGAGAGGATGGTTCCTAAGAGACAACATTCTCTCCTCACTGAGGGACTATCCTTTTTTTTATTTCCTTCTCTTATTTTGTGCTAGTTGTAGAGTTTGAATTCAAGCCCTGGATGCTGTCTCTTAGCTTTTTCACTCAAGGTTGGTGCTCTCCCTCTTGAACCACAGCTCCACTTCCAGCTTTTTAGTAGTTAAAGAGTCTCAAGGCTTTTCTGTCCTGGCTGGCTTCAAACTACAACAATCCTTCTCAGCCTTCTGAGTAGTTAGGATTTCAGGTGTGAGCCACCAGTGCCTAGCTGAGGGAAAATTTTTTTAAAACTATAATGAGACCAGGCACCAATGGCTCATGTCTAATCCTAGCTATTCAGAAGGCTGAGATCTGAGGATCATGATTTGAGGCCATCCCAGGCAGGGAAGTCTCTGAGACTCTTGTCTCCAATTAAACACCAAAAAGCTGGGAGTGGAGGTGTGGCTTAAGTGGTAAAGCACTGTTAATTACAAAAGCTCGAGGACAGTGCCAAGGCCCTGAGATCAAGCCCCAAGACTGGCACCTGTAAAACAAAAAACACCAGAACAAAAAAGGTAAATGATCCATGAAGCTTGAGCCGCAGCAAAACAAGGGGCATTGTGCTCAGCTGTGGCTCAGACGATCTGTGTTCCTGCTAGTCCCATAAGGACTTAGAGTTAGAACAAGATTTCACTCACAAAGCAGTTAGAGGATGTATCTCATCCTCCTACCATCCTTACAATGTTGGTCATAATACTCCACTATCACTAAGTCAACTGACATGTCTTCCAACACATCAGAAAGGCTTGCATTTTCCTTCCAAACATAACATAGTATCGCCAGTTGGGCCATGTTCACTCCAAGGACCCATGGACCTTTCTAGAACTTAACCCATCTCTCTATCTCCTTTCTGAAACCTCCCATAGTAATTTGTGCAAGTCTCTAGTAAATTAGAATCATTTAGAAACCAATGAGTCATTGACAAAACCAATGAAGTTTTCCATTATAGTGAGCTTCAGATAATGTTTGGGTCTCATGTCCAAAAAGTGTGCTGTGCACTGTGTGGTTAACAGAAACAAAAGGTAGCTCCTCTTCCTTTTAACAAGATACCAGTCATTTATTTTCCCACCAGACTGAAAGGCTTGAACAACGAGTCCGTTAAAGCTTCATATAAGGGGCTGGGGATATAGCCTAGTGGCAAGAGTGCCTGCCTCGGATACACGAGGACCTAGGTTTGATTCCCCAGCACCACATATACAGAAAACGGCCAGAAGCGGCGCTGTGGCTCAAGTGGCAGAGTGCTAGCCTTGAGTGGGAAGAAGCCAGGGACAGTGCTCAGGCCCTGAGTCCAAGGCCAGGACTGGCCAAAAAAAAAAAAAAAAAAGCTTCATATGAAAGAACTCAACTGGATGCCAGTGGCTCATGCCTGGTCATCTTAGCTACTCAGGAGGCTGAGATCTGAAGTCAGCAGTTCAAAGCCAGCCAGAGTAGTAAAGTTCATAAGACTCTTATCTCTAATTAACCAGCAAAAAACCCAGAAATAGAGGTGTGACTCAAGTGGTAGGGCACCAGCCTTCAGCCAAAAAGCTAAGGGACAGCACTGAGACCGAGTCTGACCATCAGCTCTGGCACCAAAATTACAAAAAAAAGAAAAAGAATCTGGACACTTTCAAAGTGTTGTGATCAGCCTTGCTGCTGAATGGATTCACAGCACTGAACCACAGTTAAAATATTATTTAATCAAGAATGTCAGCCGGGTACCAGTGGCTCACATCTGCCTGTAATCTTAGTTATTCAAGGAGACTGAGATGTGAAGATCAAAGTTAGATGGCAGCCAAGGCAAGAATGTTTGTGAGACTCTTATCTCCAATTAACCAGCAAAAAGCTGGATACAGAGCTATAGCTCAAGAGGTAGAATGCTAGACTTAAGCAAAAAAAAAAAAAAAAAAAAAAAACTCAGGGACAACACTCAGTCCCTGAGTTCAAAAAGAATATCCAGTGAAAGAATGTCCAGTATGCAGGAGTGAATCATTCCCTACGAAGCCCATTTTCACAATGAGATCTAGCTTTCCTGGCAGTGAGATGAGTGCTGCTGTTGTCGCTTTGAGTACAGGTATGAGCCCTGCCCTGCAAGTCCTTCTTTTAGGCTGACCTTTCCTTTCCCTTCTCCATTGCAACAGAAAGGAAGGGAACAGGGTAGGAACAGTCCAGAAGCCAGGCCAGGGCTCTACAGAGGCACCATCTGCTTGCAAAGTCCCACATTAAGGGCACCAGTCAGCAGGTGTCTGTCTCTCTGTAGATGACATTGTCCTGACCCTCAGGGCCATGAATTGTATCTGTGCTCTGCAAACACCAAGGATGTCCCAAACCACAGCTCCCGATCTCCAGATAACCTGTGTGCTGCTTCTCCTGCAGGTGGAGGACATCACCACCAGCCATGAGGCTGCTCTCCTGGAGATGGAGAACAACCACACGGTCGCCATAGCCATCCTGCAAGATGACCACGACCACAAAGTCCAAGGTGCAGGGGCAAGGTTGGGCTGTGCATGATGGGCCTGCTACATAGCAAGGAGCCCTCCTCTCCTCCTCTCTCTCCTCTACGCTTCTCATCTCCTCTTCTATCCTCTCCTCCTTTATCTTTTCTATCCTTTCTCTCCTTTTCTCATCTCCTTCCTCTTCTCCTCTCTTCTTATCTTTACTATTCTCCTCCTCTCCTTCTTTCTTCTTCTTTCCCTCTCCCTTTTCCTTTTCATCCTCTCTTACTTTCCTCCTCTCCACTTTCTCTCTTTTCTTCTTTCCTCATTTGCCTCCTTTTTTTTCCCCCTGATGCACCCTTAGTGTTGGTTCCTGTGAAAGAATCCATAGAAATCAAGGCTCCAGCTAGGGCTAGATGCTGCTCAGTGGTGTAATATGCCTAACATGCTCAAGGAACCATGTAAGAAAAGAACCAGGTAGCTCTTTGTCTCTCTCCCAGGCAGTTATTCTCAGCCTCGCTTGAATTTGAGGATCACCTAGGGATCTATAACAAAAGACAAACACCTTGTCTGTCATGGTACTCACCAGGATTCTGATAGGATTGGCCTGGCCTTCGGAAGGGCCCCAAGACTTTTCACAGCTCTGTCCATGGGGCTGAGGTGAGGAAACTCGAGGATCCCTCTTCTCAACCACGCATAGACTTCTTATACTTTGTCTTGGGGAGCATCTCAGAGCCTGCACCCCTCATCCACATTCACCATGGACAGATCTTCCTGTCCACATTTTGTAATCAAATTTTCTTTGTGCTATGGTTTGAATGTGATTTGTTCCCCTCGAATTCATGGGATAGAATTTGCCAGTGAAGATCAAAGACAGAAGATTTGCCAGTGTGTCAAAGAGGAAATAAAATGAAACCTTTAAGAAGTGGAGCCCAGAGCTGCGAATATGGCCTAATGGCAAGATTGCTTGCCTTGTATACATGGAGACCTGGGTTCGATTCCTCAGCACCACATGTATAGAAAAGGCCAGAAGTGGCGCTGTGGCTCAAGTGGCAAAGTGCTAGCCTTGAGCAAAAAGAAGCCAGGGACAGTGCTCAGGCCCTGAGTCCAAGCCCCAGGACTCGCAAAAAAAAAAAAAAAAAAAAAAAGTGGAGCCCAATGAGAGGTGTTTAAGTCATTGGGGGCACTTAGAAGGAACTGTGGGAACCTAGTGTCCTTGGATTACTGTTTGTTTAGTGATGTCAGCTCTTTCTTGCATGTATTCTGTGTTAGCTTTCCATGGCTCTAATACAATACCTGAGATAATCAACTTATAAAGAAAAAGGGGGTTATTATGGCTCCTTTTGGGAGGTTCCAATCCATGGTCCATTGGCCTCATGGCCTTGGACCTGCAGAGGAGGAGCTCATCATGACTGGACTACTTGGTGAGGCAAAACAACTCACTATGTGGCCTGAAAACGAAAGAGAGCAAGGAGAGGGCCTGGTCCTCTAGTCCCTTTTGAGCACATGTTCTCAATAAACTAAGGCCCTCCCATTATGTTCCACCTCATAAAGGTTCCATCACCTCCAAAAAGCACCACCTTGAGACCAAGCCTTTGGAGAACATTCCAGATCTGAACTGTAGCATGTGCCTATCATAAGTCCTTCTGGAGCTTTGAACCTCTAGAAATTTAAGCCTTAAGAACTATTGGGAACCTTTGAACTTCCAGAACTGTAACTATAAGTTAAACACATCTCCTTTCTTTATAACATTAGCCTGCCTCAGGAACTTCGGTATATAACAGAAATCAGCCTAATGTGTTTTCTTCAAGTCATAACAACAATGTTGCTGAGGGCCAGTGGCTAATGCCTGTAATCCTAGCTACTCAGGAGATGGAGATCTAAAGAATCTCTCTTAGAAGCTGCTGGAGGTAGGAAGATCCATGAGACTTTTATCTCCAATTAATCACAAAAAGTCCGAAGTGGATCTATGGCTCAAGTGGTATAGCACAAAAGCTCAGGGACATTGTCCAAGCCCAGAGTTCAAGCCGCAGGACTGGAAAAACAAAACAAACAAAAAATGTTACTAGGTTCTACTAGGATTTTCCTTTTAAACTTGCACATGGATTTGCATTGATACATGCAATTCATTTTAGAAATTTCCCCTCTTTACTTTCTTTCCCAGATGTTAAGTATATTTTAATGAAATCTAAATAATTTAACAACTAAAAATCTGAGCATGCACATTAGAAATTTTTTAAGTTATTTTTTGGAAATATCCTTTGTAAAAAACAAAGTTCACTGCTTAGTTACCCACCTCATGTTATCAGCTCCTTCATGCACCAACTTTCTGCCCAGGAAGTATTAAAAAGCAAAAAGTCCCGCCAGCTACCATTGGCTCAGGCCTGTAATCCTGCCTATTCAAGAGGCTGAGCTCTAAGAACCCCTGTTCAAAGATAGCCCTGACAGGAAAGTCTGTGAAACTCTTACCTCCCAATTAACCATCAAAAAGCCAGAAGTCGGGGCTGGGGATATAGCCTAGCGGCAAGAGTGCCTTCCTCGGATACACGAGGCCCTAGGTTCGATTCCCCAGCACCACATATACAGAAAACGGCCAGAAGCGGCGCTGTGGCTCAAGTGGCAGAGTGCTAGCCTTGAGCGGGAAGAAGCCAGGGACAGTGCTCAGGCCCTGAGTCCAAGGCCCAGGACTGGCAAAAAAAAAAAAAAAAAAGCCAGAAGTGGAGCTGTGGCTCAAATGATGGAGTGCCAGTCTTGGCATAAAAGCAAGGGAGAGAGTCTAGGCCCTGAGTTCAAGTTCAAGCCCCACTACTAGCACCAAAAAAAAAAAAAGGTACATTGTGAGGACATAGCTATTGCAGAGTAAACAGTGGTTTCTATCACCTTCTCTTGGGTTACCAATGACAACTGACATGTCATCCCTGCAGTGATCTCTAAAAAGGGACCACAAACACAAATGATGTGACCTACCTGTTGCCACCATTTCTTTCCAGAGTTCCTCTGAAAAATTAGTTCTTACTTAGACATTATTTCCAAGGCCTTTGAGATATACATAATGTCAGGACAGTGTGGGTGTATGCAACAGTAGCTTAAAATTATATTATTATAACCAGAATAATGTGTTCAGTGGTTTTAAAATCTCATTTTTTAAGAATGTAAATAGGTTTTACTTTTCCTTCTTTGTTGTCAAAGTGAAGTACAGAGAGGTTACAGTTTCATATGTAAGGCAAGTTCATTTCTTTTTTCTTTTTTTTTTCCAGTCCTGGGCTTGAACTCAGGGCCTGAGCACTCTCCCTGGCTTCTTTTTGCTCAAGGCTAGCACTCTACCACTTGAGCCACAGTGCCCCTTCTGGCTTTCTCTATATGCGTAGTACTGAGGAATCAAACCCTAAAGTGCTTGCCTTGCAAGCACTAGACCATATTCCCAGCCCACAAGCTCATTTCTTATCCAACTTGTTACCTCCTCCTAAAAATCTCATTCTTTACAAGAAGCAGTTGGGCCAGAAACTAGTAGGCTTTATAAGTGGGGGTGGGGGGTAACATTTCTAATGTAAATTTCAAGCTACAATCACGAGATTTTTTTTTTTAGCAAAGATAACCACCATTAGTTAAATGAGAACTACCAAGTTTTTCCTATTGTAGCTCATGCCAAAGTGTTAATTGTTAGTCTGCAGGAAGCCCCTGCTCCAAGTGTGTAATCCATACTGATTAATGAGACTCTCTCCTTCTAGTTATAACATGAGAACAAATTGACTGTGTAGCTTCACTCAGCTCACAAGGCCTTTACATGGGAAGATAGACCCATTTGTTTAATAACTCTCTGATTAAATTGCAAACTATTGCTATTCACAGAACCAAATTGCTGCAAACCCTCTGAGAAGAACCATTTCATTAGTCCTTCCTTCTGTCTAAATCCTAGGAATCTCTTCCTCATCATCATTGTATTCCTCCTATTTTTTTTTTTTTTACTTTGTGCTGGTACTGAGGCTTGAACAAGGTCTTGCACCCTGACTTAGCTTTAAGGCTGGCTCTCTACCGCTTGAGCTACAGCTCCACTTCTGGCTTTTTGCTACTTAAAGATAATTTCAGCCTGGTGAACTGCGATCCTCAGATTTCAGCCTCCTGAGAAGCAAAGATTACAGGCATGAACCACTAGCACCTAGCTTTCTCCTCTTCCTCCTCTCCTCCTCTCCTCCTCTTGCTTCTTATTTTTACATTCTATTAGCATATATTTGTGTACATAAGATTTCATTGTGACATTTCCATACATGAATATAATGTACACAGACCAAACTCACCCCCTCCATCCCTCTCATGCTCCTCCCCCTTACTTAAAACAATTTCAACACATTTCTACTATTCTACTTTCATACATATGCAAAATACTTGACCATATACACCCTCATTTACCCTCTCCATTCACCCTCAACCCTCTCACTGATACTTACCCCCCAGTAGAACCTATTGTATATTCCTGTCATGAATTTTTGTTACCATATATTAGTTGTACAAAGGAGTTTTGCTATGGTAATCCTGGGTATATGATATTTTAATCAGATTAACACCTTCTGGGGGCTGGGAATATGGCTTAGTGGCAAGAGCGCTTGCCTCCTATACATGAAGCCCTGGGTTCAATTCCCCAGCACCACATATATAGAAAATGGCCAGAAGTGGCGCTGTGGCTCAAATGGCAGAGTGCTAGCTAGCCTTGAGCGAAAAGAAGCCAGGGACAGTGCTCAGGCCCTGAGTCCAAGGCCCAGGACTGGCAAAAAAAAAAAAAAAAAAAAAAAAAAAAAAAAAAAAAAAAAAGATTAACACCTTCTGTTACTGTCTCTTTCCTTAACCTCAATATTCTTCTATTATTTCAACAGCTTCCAGTGAATTTCCTCATACATCTCCAAATATAGACTCAGTGAAGGTTTATATTATTCATCCTCCATGATTCTCTTAATCTCTCCCCACTTTCCATGTCCCCTCAAACTGTCCACAAAATTGTGTGGCTTTACATATGTATAACATATATATGTGTGTATGTATGTATGCATGTATATTTTAGAACTAAATTCTACATAGGAGAGAAAACATGATCTTTGTCCTTCTGAACTTGGGTTACTTAATGATATCCAGTTCCATCCATTTACCTCCAAATGACACTATTTCATCATTTTGTGTGACTGAATAAAACTCCATTGTGTATATATGCCAATATTTTTGATACATTCATTGGTTGGTTGGAGGGTATCTGGGCTGTTTCTATAGTTTTGTTATTATAAACAGTTCAGCAGTGAACATGAATGTGCAGGTACCACTATTATATCCTGACTTACATTCCTTCAGAGTGATAATACTGGGTCATAAGGATGATAGTTCTAGTTTTAGTTTTTTGAGACACTCCCATACTGATTGCCATAGTGGTTGCACTAGTTCACAGTCCCACTAATAGTTTGTTGAGATTCCTTCTTTCCTGCATCCTCACCAACATCTGTTGTTCCTTGTTTTCTTGATGATTATCATTTTGACTGTCCTAAGATGCAATCTCGATATTGTTTTGATTTACATTTTCTTTATGGCCAGGAATGTTGAGCATGTCTTCATGTGCTTCTCATTTCTACTTCTTTCAACAATTGTCTGTCCCGCTTGGCACTGGTAGCTCATGCCTCTAATCCTAACTACTCATGAAGTTGAGATCTGAGGGTCACGGTTCAAAGCTGTGGAAAGTCTGTAAGATTCCTGTCTCCTATTAACCACCAGAAAACCGGAAGTGGTGCTGTGGTTCAAAGTGGTAGAGTGCTAGCCTTGAGCTCAAGGACAGTGCCCAGGCCCAGAGTTCAAGCCCCATGACCACCAACAACAACAAAAAAATAATTGTGTGTTCAGTTTATTCACCTATTGGATTGTTTATTCTTTGGGAGTTGCTTTTTGAGTGCTTTGTATATTCTGGTTATTAGTCCCCTGTCAAATGTGTAGCTGGCAAAGATCCCCCATTCTGCAGGCTGTCTCATCAGTCTAGTGTCTGTTGTTTTAGCTATACAGAAGCCTTTTGGTTTGAGGTAATAGGATCTGTATTTCTTACCAAAGCACCAAGGAGTCCAGCCCTGAGCCCATCTACCCCATGCATTCTCCAACAGCCTGACAAGCAGATGATGGCTGCAGACCCACAATCTTTGGGCAGCCTCTTCCTCAGACCCAGATGGCCACTTCACATTAGGAAGGAAAAGTCGTGGGTGGAAGAAAATGGGCATTTGCTGTGGATCATGCAGTTGTTTCACCATTAGGAAAAGTGTGAGAACATCAAGATCCAGCAGTGTGCCCACACATGCCTATGGTACAGCAGGACACAGAAGTGTGTGTGTGTGTGTCTGTAGAGCAAGATGCAGACATGTGCCCATGATAGAGCAGCATGCAGAAGTATGCGTGTGAATCTTCATAGTATAGTGGGATGCAAAAGCGTGCATGCGTGTGCCTGTGGCATAACAGAACACAGAAGTGCGCGTGCATTATGCGCCTTCATGCATACTGTCTTTGTTCCCCTTCTTTGTTCTTTCCTTCTCCTTGTGAAACGAATGGAGGAGACTCTTTAGCCTTGAATCTGTCATATTAAGGAGATATTTATTGACTAAGGTCATCACTACTGGTCTGCCAAAAGAGTCATGTTATCCTTTTCAAAAGCAAGTCCAAATTTTAATGATAGAGGATGGTTAATATCAAGATGCATGGTGTCTATATATGAAGACATAATTGAGGAAACTCTCTTAAAGCTACGGAACAGCAGAGTTGAAGGGACATGGAAAGAGACTAAGCAATAGAGGGATTAATGTGACTCAATTATAATATATGGACATGTGAATCACCATACTGAAGCTTCTTTGTACAATTGAGATACTACTGTATATCATTAAAAATGAAACACAGGAAAATAAGACAGGTTATGCTGGGGAGTGGGTACTAACAAGGAGGTGAATGAGGGTGAATATGATTGAAGTACTTTATATGCATGTATGAAAAAAGAACAATGAAGCTGTTGAAACTTTTAAGAGGGAGGGAAGATGAAGGAGAGAAGTGGAGGGCTGAGTATCAAAGTACATCATATACATGTATAGAAATATCACAAAGAAATGGCTCCTAATACAAGTAATAGATGCTAATAAATATCTTTTATAAATACTAACTTAAAAATGTTTTATCTTCTCTCCAGAACTGATATCTACCCATGAACTTGAAAAGAAGGAATTAGAAGAAAATTTTGAGAAACTACGACTGTCATTGCAGGTTAGTGTTTTCTTAAGTGATATGCAGGTAACAGGAACATCTTTATGCCCACTCAGATCCACTTATCCAGAGCTGGTGCCGGTTGGCTCATGCTTGTAATCCTATCTACTTAGGAGGCTGAGACCTAAGATTCAAAGCCAGCCTGGGCAAGAAAGTTCATGAGACTCTAACCAGCAAAAAGCAGGAAATAGAAGTATGGCTCCAGTGGTAGAACACCAGCCTTGAGTGAAAAAGTTAAGGGACAGCACCTAGGCTCTGAGTTCAAGCTCCAGTACTAGCACAAAGAAAGAAAGGAGGAAAAGAGGGAGGAAGGAAAGGAAGAGTCAGGAAAAGGACAGGACAGGAAAGGAAGGGAAGGGAAGGGAAGGGGAAGGGAAGGGGAAGGGAAGGGGAAGGGAAGGGGAAGGGAAGGGGAAGGAAAGGAAAGGAAAGGAAGGGAAGGGAAGGGGAAGGGGAAGGGGAAGGGGAAGGAAAGGAAAGGAAAGGAAAGGAAAGGAAAGGAAAGGAAAGGAAAGGAAAGGAAAGGAAAGGAAAGGAAAGGAAAGGAAAGGAAAGGAAAGGAAAGGAAAGGGAGACTGATTTTGCACCTCTTCTGAGATAGAGGTAAAGAGGATGCACTTCTGGCCCTCTAGGGACTGGCTGTCTCCTCAGAAAGCTAGGGCACAGAGAGTTGTCAAGAGGTGAGTCACACTAGCACAGAATGAATGGTACAACTAGTGAACATTCCAGAAGTGGAGGATTTCTGGGACCTCTCTGCGATCAGACAGCAGAGAAGTGACAGTGGAACTGGAAGAAAAGGGAAGAGACAGGTAAGAGAACATTCCAGGCAGGGAATGGTACCAGGTGAGTTGTGAAGGTCAAAACAAAAAGCCCACACTCTAGGAGTTGTCTAAGGGATTTCGATTGCCTAAAGATGGATGAACTGCACCCTTTCCGCATCTCCCTACCACCTGAGGAAAAGTTGGTCTCAGATGCCCCAGGGGCTGCCTGGCTGCCTGCTGGTCTCTAGGAAAAGAATGCAAGGGCACCCAGGTCACCTACCATCGCCTCCTGCCTTCCAGCCCCCTAGCCAGCTGCCTCTGTGGAAGATCAGGGGCAGATCCCAACTCTAGGGAGGAACTGCCTGTAGAAAGCTTTTTGCTGCCAGGCTAAATCTTACTTCTCATTTGTGGAGATACCAAGCCTTTCATCCCCTTATGTGTCCCCCTATCGCTCTCAACGCATATCCTCTGGCCAGTAGGAAGTAGTGCGGGAGCGAGGGTCACGGATAGCCTCGGTCAGCGTGTGGTTGGGAGAATGCCCTTCCCCCTCCCTATACTCGCCTAGGAGGCCAGGAAAGCATGGACACCTCGGAGTCAGCTTCAAGAGCTTTTCTAAGTTTATTCAAGGGCGGGGCAATCAGACTTATAGCAGTAATGACGAGGGAAGGGGAGGGACTGACCAGGAGCTAGCCACGGGCTGGTGAGCATGTCCATCCAAGAGCAGCGCCCTAGGACCTCCCCCACGGGCTAACGTCACTTCCCACAGAACTGCCTTCTGGGCGCCCAACCACGCCATTATGACACCCATGCTAGACGAGAGATGGGGCTGGTTTGGCTGTCTCTTCCAGTTTCGGACCGGAAGGAGGTGGGACTAGCTGGCAGCCAGCAGTCCCAGGTCTTAAAGATATAGCCATCCCCTACATTTTGCTGTAGAAATTCTGAACTTAGATTGTTGGTGGTGGTCATGGGGGGTTTTGGGGGGTTTGGGGGGGACTTGCTTGCTTGTTTTGTTTTGGATGGTACTTGGGTTTGAACCTAAGGCCTCACACTTGCTAGGCAGATGCTTTACCATTTGATTCGCATTACCAGCCCTTTTCGCTTTAGGTAATTTTTCAGTTAAGGTCTTGAGCTTTAAGTTCTTATTTAGGACTCTGAATAGCCAAGACTACAAATACTAGCCACTACATCTGGCTTGTGTGTTGAAATGGGGGGGGGGGGGGACGGTCTCACTAACTTTTGCCCAGGCATTTGTGTCTGCAAATTGTGGAAGATAATTTCCATGGTTGCAATAGACAGGAAATCTTCCTTCTCCCAGCATGGTTCACTTCCTCCTGGCTATGTGCATCACAGAGAGATTGCATGGCTAGGAAAGAAGCCGGGCGTGTGCAGAGGCCATCCTCTCGGCTACGGAGTCCACTGTTCAAAAGTTTGGGAGTGGTTGAGCATCTGGGGTTCATGCCTGCAACCCTAGCTACCCAGGAGACTGAGATCTGAAGACTGGGCAAATAAATCGAAGAGATTCTGATCTCCAATTACCTGGCAAGAAGCTATAAGAGGAGGTGTGGCTCAAGTGGTAGAGCACCAGCTTTGAGCAGAAAAAGCTAAGGCATGGTGTTCTGGCCATGAGTTCAACGCTAATTTTGGTGTGCATGCATGCATGAGTGTGTGTGCACACACACACACAAAATGTGATTGAAGATGAGGGGAGTCAAGAGAAAGGGAAAGGGAAGGGGAATAAGGGAAGGGGAGGAAAGGGAAAGAGGAGGAGAAGAAGGGAGAAGAGAAAGAAGAGAAAAAGGAAGAGAAGAGGAGAGGAGAGGAAAGGAATAATTGCAAGGAAGCAAAGCAAAGGCAAAGGGAACCTGCTTGGGGAGAATTGTAAGCTTCGGACCCTCTGCCATAATAAATGAAGACAAATGCTTCAATCATCTCTGTTGTTAATGTGCAGAGTTACAGACTTTACCTTATCCTGCTTCTACTATTTGTTTTGCTGGAATGAAGCTATTTCTCTTGCAAAAAGGGTAGGGGGATGTCTAATCTCTAGTTCCCTGTATTTTGGTATTTCTGAAATAGAGTAGTTGAGTGAAGGAGTTTGTGATTCTTAGTATGAGGGATTCCACGATAAAGGTATGAGAATCAAGAGTTTCAAGGGACCACTAAGCATCGTTCAAGATGACAACTGTGATTTGAGGATATGTAGGGAGGGGTCTGTAGTCACCTCTGCTCTGGGCACTGAGGCTCCATGTCCCTCAGGCACCTCTCATTGTATCACCATACACACACAGAGCTGCCATGCTGGGAATCTACTTGGAGCTAGGGGCAGCAGCCTAACAGGGAGAGGCTTTCAACTAAGATGATGAGACTGAGTGGTTCAAGTCCCAGGGAAGCTCTGATCAGGGCCATGCAACCCAGCTCTGGGGCCAGAAAGGTTGATGGCAGACCAGCAGGGAGCTGAAAATGAGAGAGGCTTAGCCAAAGAAAGTACTGCCAACCAAGGAGCTAGAATGTCTCCTTTTTATTAGCCAGACCCCATGAGAGACCTTGGAAAGAACCCCAAGGTAAGATGGCCAGCATGCTTTCCCCAACTGTGTCTGTTCAGCCCAGCCCATCTCAGCTGTGTCTTGTTGTTGTTTACAGGACCAGGTGGACACCCTAACCTTCCAGAGCCAATGTCTGCGGGATCGTGCCCAGCGCTTTGAGGAAGCTTTGAGGAAAAACACAGAGGAGCAGCTAGAGGTAGTAGCCACTGTCTAGGCTAGACAGTGCCACAGGGAAGGCCTCACCTCCTCCACAGGCCTCAGGGATGAGGCCTCCACGCTGATCCGCTGTGAAGTGACAGCTGGTCACCTCCTTGAGAGCTTTAAACAATGTCAGCACAGGGACTGGGAATATGGCCTAGTGGTAGAGTGCTTGCCTCGCAAACATGAAGCCCTGGGTTTGATTCCTCAGCACCATTATATAGAAAAGGCCAGAAGTGGCGCTGTGGCTCAAGTTGGCAGAGTGCTTGCCTTGAGCAAAAGAAGCTTGGGGACGGCACTCAGGCACTGAGCTTAAGCCCCAGGACTACCAAAAAAAAAACCCAAAAAACCACAATATCAGCACCTTTCCCCTTTGACAGACCCCATCTGTGGCTTTCTCCATTGATCTGTTATGTGCTGCACCCATAGAAACTTCACTGTGGCTGGGCTAGCCCACCACCCCACCCCACCCCACTGTCCATTTCCCCAACAGTGTGTTAGGCTGGTCCAGAACAGTACTGTCTAAGAAGGAGTGAGTTAGAAAGTTAAAGGGAATTAATTCCCTTCCCTCCCCCCCCCCAGCCCCCATAAAAAACAGTCTGGAAAATCTCCTTCCATCGAATATAGTATCTCTGTATAAAATATGTGGCGCCCAGATAATGCTGAATTGTAGACAGGGGGAATTTCTTCTGTTGAAATACACTAAATATATTCATGTGGCTTATCGGAAATGGTGTTACAGTTCTAGAACCCAGGTCTTCCGGTGGATGAGGCCCACGTCTCACTCCCCCTCCCCAGAGCTGGATTTGTAGGGCGCTGTCAATGGGAAAGTAAGGAGGAGGGAATTCTTTTAGGGATACAGAGAGCCTCCTGGTCCCTCAATGTACTGCCCCCCGCCACTCACCAGGGAGCTGCTCAGAGCCACACTGAGCAGGTGACCCTGCGTCTCGCTGGAGAGTTGGGCCCACAGTCACTGCTCTCTCCCTGGTAGATTGCACTGGCCCCTTATCAGCACTTGGAAGAAGATATGAAGAGTCTGAAGCAAGTGTTGGAGATGAAGAATCAGCAAATACACCAGCAGGAAAAGAGGATCATTGAGCTGGAAAAGCTGGTAAGTTGGTTGGCTTACCTGGGCGTGAGACTACCCTGATATTTCCCCCACTGTTCATATCCATGGCATGGATGGCAGTGTCCAGTGACGCATGCCTCTTTCCCACCCACGGCTCCGAACATTCCATAGCTGAAAGCACTGGTGTCACATGCCTGTAATCCTAGCCACTCCAGAGGCTAAGATCTGAAGATCATGGTTTGAAGCCAGCCCAGGCAGAAAAGCCTGTTAACCAGCATAAAACTAGAAGTAGATCTGTGGCTCAAGAGATAGAGCATCAGCCTTGAGTACAAAAGCTAAGGGACAGTGCCGGGGCTTTGAGTTCAATCCCTGGTACTGCGCCACGCATGCGCGCACATGAAGGAAAAGTCCATAGCTGAGGTCTAGGCCCATCTAACAAAACCAGGAGTGCTAATAAGGAATCTCAGAGGTGGCATCTTTGTGTCAAGTCCTGGGGACCCTCTGGCCACCTGGCAGATATCATCTTTGTTTGGCTCTAATTTTCTTGTGGAAGTGCTATGTCACCCCTCTCCCTGGAGGAAGTGTGGAGAGCTGGCACAAGGGCACGTCCATCATTATGGGATGCCCCATTCTGTGCAAGGCATCCATCCTTTCCAACAGTTCACCTGGGGACCAGTACGATTTTACAGAGGTGAGGTGGAGGCCTGGGGAGGGTGCAGAGACTCAGCTGCAGGTAATGAGTAGCCAAACCTAAATGGAGCCCTGACCCAGTGCTCCAAACTCACACATGGTAGAAAGGGCAGGAGAGTACTCTGGGGTTCTGTGGGCTTTTTATTTTAATTTATATATATATAAATAATATATATATATATAAAGCTGATGTACAGAAGGGTAACAGTTACATAAGTCAAGTAATGAGTACATTTCTTTCTGGACAATGTCACCCCTTCCCTCACTCTTTCCCAGTTTCCCCCCCATCCCCACCCACAAATTGTATAGTTCATTTCCAACATAGTGTCCAGTGAGTAGCACTGTTGCAAGGGGTTGTGTTTTATAAGCTCACTAATCTCTGTGATGGGGGCCACATCTTCATGGTCTAATCACTTCCCTAAATCCCCATCTCCTAATTCCATCACCTTGGAGGGTAGATTCCAACTTCTCCTTTATGGAGGGACACAAGATTCAGTTCATAACAGACATCCTGCTCGCACTGGTCCCTCAAGTGGGCCTCCGGCTGAGCACCTGACAATGAGGCAAGGATGCTCACTCCATGGGGAAAAGAAGCTATCAGTTGTCACCCCAAACATGAGGCTCAAGACCAGAGGCGCATAGAGCCTGATCCTATGACAGCCTCCTTTGTATGGAGGTGGGCACAGTGCCTACATAGCCTTCCTTTTCCCCTTAGGATTGCTTTTTAATAGATTACAAAAAAGACATGTGTGCATTTTAGAAAATTACAAAATAAAGCCAGGTACCAGGTTCAAAACTTGCCCAAACTGAGAAATCCAAGAGATTCTTTATTTCCAAGTAACCAGCAAAACCAGATGTGGAGCTGTGGCTTAAGTGGTTGAACATTAGCTTTGAGTGACAAAGCTAGGGGACAGCACCCAGGTCCTTAGTTCAAACCCTAGTATGGTACAAAATAAATTAAACCTTTGCTTCTGTCATCTACAAAGCCAAGAAGAGCTTCCCAGATTCCTTGCTTTGTGTCCTGGCTTCCCAGAGCCTCGAAGGAAGATGTGTGTCTGTTATGCCTAGATTTCTGGTCTCTAAAGACCACCAAGGAGCCGATCCCAATGCAAACACATGAGAGTCTTTATTGCAAGCTTGAGCCTGGACTGTCAACTGTCACCGACGCAGTGGATCTGGATTGAGGGTCCTGACCCACAGATAGGCAGGGTTTTTATTGTGATTACAACAGGGGCAGGGTATTTCCAACTTGGCAGATACTTGATTGCATGGCATTTAGCAAGCAAGTCTTGTTCTATTTCTATTGGCTATCTACCCTTTCAGTTATCTATCTTGGCTTTGATAATGTGAACTGGTCTCAATATCAGGAACTGACAACATGTGGTTATGTAGCACTGGTGCAGAGGGTTAATGCAGGGGGTAGAGCAAGTCACAAATGGGTTAAGCAAGCCGTTTACAGAAGCTGAATTTTGTGGTCAGCCTGACCTAGTACCAAGTTTATTTTAACAATTGCTACCATGTTTTCCCATTACCACTAAGCAAGCTTGAGCGGGCTAAAACAATCCAGTACTCAATCATAAGTAAACCAACCCGACAGTTACCATGGCATTTCTACTACTATTATGGTTATTTCTATAGTCTATGACAATGATCTTTTTTTTTTACTCTCTGTTACCATGGTTGCTACCCAGGTACAGAGGGGAACAAGGGCTCCCTATACTTTTAAATGTCAAACTACAAGAAAAACTAGTCTCACGGGTGGGGGTGTAGCCCTCTAGCATGGAGTCACCACCAGGGTTTATAAGCTGTTATAATTTTAACAGTAAGACTTATATTTAGTTACTCTGGTTTTCAGGTCAGCCCTAACATGTCCACATTACTTGCCTTCCCTTCCTTCCATTAATCTAGAAGTCTCACTAGGCTGGTGTGGGTCAGCCTGGCCAGGGATACAGACCAACCCTCATGATCCCTCACATGTACACACACCTCCACACACCTTACTTGTTCACGTACCCTCAGCCTTGTAGATGACCTTTTGGAAGAAGCCAACGGCTGAGGACCAAAGGCAAAGTCCCACCAGTGTCCTTAGTTTATCCCTAGCAATGGCAGGGACCTGGTATACTCACTGTAAAAATCATGTTGGGTGCCAGTGGTTCACCCCTGTAATCTCAGGTACTCGGGAGGTTGAGACCTGAGGATTGCAGTTTGAAGGGCAGGAAAGTCCATGAGACTCTTCACTCCAATTAACCACCAAAAAGCCGGAAATGGAGCTGTGGCTCAAGTGGTAGAGGGACAATAGCTCAAAGACAGCACCAAGGCCCTGAGTTTAAGTCCCGGGTTGGCATGTGCACACATACACACACACGCACACATTTTATGTATAAATAGTGTATATGTATATACCTAAAAACATATATACACATGTAATATATACATAAAATGTGCATATGTTTCTGTACACACACATACAGGAACCAGGTCTACACACAAATATATACAAACTAAAATGGATGGGGGCTGGGAATATGGCCTAGTGGCAAGAGTGCTTGCCTCGTATACATGAAGCCCTGGGATCAATTCCCCAGCACCACATATATAGGAAATGGCCAGAAGTGGCACTGTGGCTCAAGAGGCAGAGTGCTAGCCTTGAGCAAAAAGAAGCCAGGGACAGTGCTCAGGCCCTGAGTCCAAGGCCCAGGACTGGCCAAAAAAAAAAAAAAATTAAATGTATGTCTACATGTATGTAGTTGCACTTACTCTTTATCATATATACAATGCAATCTGGCATTTCCTTTCTTCTTTTTGTTTGTTCATTCCTTTGGTTTTGTTCTTAATGAAGCTGGAAATTGAACCTACAGCCTCATGCTTGAAGGCACTCCACCACTTGAGACACTCCTTTTGTTTTTCGTTTGTTTTTCACATAGGGTCTCACTCTTTTGCCTGGCCCAGCCTTAAAACAAAATGCTTCCCCTGCCATCTCCCACTAATTGAAATTACAGGTGTGCACCACCCTGCCTGGACAGCTATGGCATTCTCTATTCTATTTTGTTTAATAACGAGTGCTGCCAGGTATTAGTGGCTCACACCCATCTGTCCTAGCTACTCTGGAGACAGATCTGAGGGTTGAATTAAAAGCCAACCTCTGGCACCAAAAAAGTCTTGAGGGCTGGGAATATGGTCTAGTGGTAAAGTGCTCACCTCGTATACATGAAGCCCTGGGTTCCATCCCTCAGCACCACATATACAGAAAAAAGCCAGAAATAGTGCTGTGGCTCAAGAGGTAGAGTGCTAGCCTTGAGCAAAAAGAAGCCAGGGACAGTGCTCAGGCCCTGAGTACACACCCCAGGACTGGCAACAAAAACAAAAAAACAAATAAACAAAATAAATGGAATGACTTTTTTTTAAGTCTTGAGACTCTTAGCCCCAATTAAACAGCAAAAAGCCAGAAGCAGAGAGGTAGCTCAAGTAGTAGAGATCCAGTCTTGAGTGAAAAGGCCAAGTGGGAAAGCGTAAGGGCCTGAGTTCATGCTCTAACGCTGGCACTAACTAGTTAATTGAAAAGAAGAAAGCAAAAGAATAAAAACAACCCTGAGATACCACCTCACCCCAGTTAGAATGGCCTATACTCTGAACTCAGGCAACAACAAATGCTGGAGGGGGTGCGGGGAAAGAGGAACCCTTCTCCATTGTTGGTGGGAGTGCAAATTAGTACAACCACTTTGGAGAACAGTATGGAGGTTTCTCAAAAAGCTCAATATAGACCTACCCTATGACCCAGCCATACCACTCCTAGGCATCTATCAGGAACAGCAGGCCCCAAGATATCAAAAAGACATTTGTACTTCCATGTTTATCACAATTCACAATAGCCAAAATATGGAAACAACCCAGATGCCCCTCCACAGATGAATGGATCCAAAAAATATGGTACCTATACTAATGGAATACTACATAGCGATTAGGAATGGTGAAATATTGTTATTCGCAGGGAAATGGTCAGAACTTGAACAAATAATGTTGAGCGAGACAAGCCTAGAACACAGAAAACAAAGGGGCATGATCTCCCTGATATATGACTATTAAGATGGGGTGACGGAAAGACAGTAGAGACCAGGTCTGTAAAACCAAAAACTGCTTGTCAAATGGTATTTCCCACAGGATTGGGTCAATGACCCAACAGTATGTAACTAAAACCAAACAACTACTCAACATATAAAGGTCAAAAATTGACCTCTCAGTGGAATACAATAGCTCAAAAGCTACGTATGTACGTTCATATAAGACTACTGTCGACATATTGTCTAAGCCCTAGGCGAATTTTCTTGGGCTTGGCCACGTGGCTACTGTATATGTTCTTGGTACATTGTATATTGTATATATGTCTACCTGACCTAGGGAAGGGAAAGAAAAACAGGTATAAGATATCACAAGAAATGTACACACTGCCCTACTATGTACCTTTTTGTACACTTTTTGCACAACACCTTGTCAAAAAAAATTTGTTTAATTAATAAATAAATTTTTTTAAAAAAGAAAAAAAAAAAGCCAGAAGTAGTGCTGTGACTCAAGTGGTAGAGTGCTAGCCTTGAGCAAAAAGAAGCCAGGGACAGTGCTTAGGCCCTGAGTTCAAGGCCCAGGACTGACAATAAATAAATAAATAAATAAATAAATAAATAAATAAATAAGCAAGCAAGCAAGCAAAAGAAATGCTGGCATGTCTCTCTTGCCTGAGTTTTACAACCCTCATGTTCATTGCAAACTACCCTTTGTAAATGCTATTCTGGATGATTACCCCAAGTAAAGAAGCAGAGGGCACTGGTCCCCACTGACCTCTGGCACTGCCGAGAATCTCTTCACTGCTGTCTTCTTCCTAGGCGGAAAAGAACATTATCCTGGAAGAAAAGATACAAGTTCTCCAGCAGCAGAATGAAGACCTCAAAGCTAGGATTGACCAAAACACGGTGGTCACCAGGTAGGTGGGCCTGGCATCTGTGTTGATAGATCATGTAGCACCCTTCAAGTGCCTTTGCCCTTGAGTCTCTTCAGGTTCCAGTGTCCAGTCGGCCTCACACTGAGCTGTGAGATGTCCCTGCATCCTCTTTTTGGCATCTCCCCTAGGACCAAATGAAGAGCTCACCTGTACCACTTAGCCTACATCTTGACTGGGCCCCAGTGTCCCCCACCCCCAGGGAAATGCAGGCAGTAGCAATGGCCAGTAGCAGGGGCCTCCCCTAGCACTGGAAGGGGCTGAGATTCTTTCCATAAAAAATGAGAAGAGAAGCAGTTCCAAGCAAAGGAGAAACACACCTAGATGACATCACCTCCCCTCAGCTTCCAGAACTCCACCTTTTCTACCTCACCCATCCCTTCAGCCCTGACTTCTAGAACTCCCAGTATGGCAGAAGAAGCAGCAGGGCTTCCTCACCCCACCCTGAGGCTGAGCCATCCTGGTGCGATCCAGGCCTGAGCCCTTGCCTGCTCTTCTGGCCTGGGCTCCTCCATGCACCCATGATGTAGCGCACAGCATCCTCTTCAGACACTCCAGGGTATACGGGCGAACACACACACACACACACACATCCATGCATGTACGTGCATTCTCAGATGCCCTCCTGTGCCAGGCTCCAGGGGCTCGTGCCTGTAATCCTTGCTGCTCAGGAGACTGAGTTCTGAGAATTGGCTTCAAAGCCAGACTGGGCAGGAAAGGTGTGAAGTCTCTTATCTCCAATTAACCACCAAAAAGGTGGAAGCAAGGCTCTGGATCAAAGGTAGAGCACCAGCCTTGAGCCAAAAACCTAAGGGACACAGCCCAGGCCCTGAGTTCAACCCATAGTACCAACACATACATACCACACACACAGAGCCTGTGCCTGCATGCTAACACTTTCTTAGACTAAATCCCTATTTACAGACACATGCTTTTACACACACACACACACACACACACACACACACACACACACCCCATGTGCCTGGAGTCATTGCCATGCTCATGAGCCTCCAGTGCTAGCATCTTGTTCCCTCCTCAGAGGCATCTGGAAGGACTGTGGGGGGTGGGGATGGGGAGGGTGTCCTTTCATCCTTGCTCCAGGCTTTTTGCCAGCCTCCATGCACCCTCACACTGAGAGACAGGGAACACATGAGAGGCACAAGCCCCAGGACTCTGCAAGGTGCAATCGTGGGAGAGCAAGCTTTGCCCCGGAGGGGTGGGTGCCTTTGAGGGACACCAGTCTGTCCAGAGGCACAATGCCTATGGAATAGAGTATTTTTCAGTTCCTCAAGGGCTCTATCAGCAACTCAAGGTTCTTAACACAAGGAAGAAAGCATTGTTTGATTTTCATTCAACATCCTTTGTCTGTAAACCTCCACCAAGTGTGTATTACATGCTGGGTACCAGGATGGGATGCTAGAGTCTTGACCCTGTCCTTTGGGTCATCATCCATCGACAAGAGAGGCCGCAGGCCAGCTTCTGTAACAGGCTAGACAGCTGCTGTCTCGAAGGCTTGTTGCCCAGAGCCACATCTCCAGATGCCTGACAGCTGCCACCCCCATGCCACAGCCAGGGCCGATCCCCCCCTCCACAAAGCAGCCTCCCAGCTGCCCACCCACCCACACTGGGTCCCACCGGCTTGTCCTGTGTTAGGCCTCTGGCGTTTGCTCTGTGATTGTGATGACGGGGCCTCTCCTGACCCAGCAGAGGGTTTTCACGTTCCTTGGGCTGACAGAGAATCTGGCAGTAGATATATGAGGGGAAGAGACAGACATTACGTTTCAGCTAAGTTTCTTAGTCCCTGACCCAGCGGGCTCCCCTTCCCTGGCCCCTGAGCCTGACCTGGGGTTGAGTGTCCCCCACATGCTCTCCGCCTGACCGTCCTTGTCCCCCATGCAGACAACTGTCGGAGGAAAACGCGAACCTCCAGGAATACGTGGAGAAAGAAACCCAGGAGAAGAAGCGATTGAGCCGCACCAACGAGGAGCTGCTTTGGAAACTCCAAACTGGGGACCCAACCAGTCCCATTAAACTGTCCCCGACGTCCCCTGTGTACCGGGGCTGCGCCTCAGGACCCTCCTCTCCAGCCAGAGTCAGCGCCACGCCCAGATGACGTCACCACGCACCCGCGAGAGCTCAGGCTTCTGTCCATTGCAGGGAGTGCTGGCCGGGTGCTGGCCGAGATGGGCGGCCGCCTGGCGCGCATGCTCAGCAGCTGCCCAGCGCATCCCAGGCAGCGGCTCTCCTGCCCTCACCCTTGCCGTGTAAGACTGTCCGGGCTTGGCGCTTAGCAAGCTGTCATGGTAGAGTGTGGTGTATAAAAAAAGTTTTACCGTAGTTAGAGCCAAATGAACGACAAGTCCAACCGTTTTTGAGCGATGAATTTACACGGCAGAACTTCAGGGTAGTCGCACACAGCTCAATTTTTCGCATACACACTGAATCATCATGGTGTGCTGCGCCGATCCAGGTGTGTCTCCTCAGACACGCATCTATTATACACACGCTGCGATTCTGAATTGCATTTTTTATTTTATAACGTGATGTGCTGACGTATTTTACTGATGGTCAGCAGTTTTCTAACTTGTGCCTAAGCATTAACGGAACATGAAAATGCATTTCTATCCAGCTTCCCAAGAATATTTCTACCCCAAGAATAGGAAAAAAAAAAAAAAAAAAGGTTCAGAGAAGCGCCTTCCAATTTTACCACCAAGTGGTACCTGTGCTTAATACGAACACCAGCGATTTGTGGACGGTAACTGCCTTCGGAAGTCAGCTCCTTAGACCGCAGGACGTGAGAGCATGAGTTCCATTCATGGGTTTTAAAAATCAATCCTGTTGCAAGGATGGATTGCAGGCAGAAACCTTAAGGGGTTTGCTGTTTTGCCATTGTTACCATAGCGACTCATCTTGTAGACACACGTTTTGCTTTTTTACCTAACTGGCACCTTGGAATGGGTCATTAAATCGTACCCACAGTCACACGTGGGGCACCATGTTTTAGTTGAGTGAAAGGATGACCTTGGAGATGACCAAGATCATTGGAGGCCTACCCTCAGGAAGGAAAACCACCAAGAGAGGGCCCATGTTTAGGCAGGTAGACAGTAGAAAGTCCTCCATCATTCCATTTGGTTGGTTTTGATGTGACACGACCCTCAGGCCTGAGTTTATTTCAGGTGCATTTCATAGGAACCACTGTAGTTCCGCCTTCTCCCTACACATTGAGACGGCTCAGGGCTCCTAGCAGCGGCTTCCAGAAAACCAACCTGTCTGTCCTGGGGGACCAGTTCTAGAGGTGCTAAATCACCACACACCCTCCCAGAAACACAGGCCTGGCTGTACCCAACAGGAGCACCAACATAGGCCAAGAATGTTCTCCCCTACAGAGGAGGCCAGAGAAACAGCCACCAGCTCCTAGACTGGCAATTGTCTCTGAAATGACAGAATTAAAATGTGAAAGGTATTCCTATAGTGCTGTGGAAGAACAGGAGTATGATGCACAACCAAAAGTAGGTTGAAGCAGTCCATATGACAATGATAACAATGCGTTTATTCTGTATATGATAAAGACACTGTGATCTTCCAGAGGTCCCTCAGAGTTCTGAGCACACCCAAAGCAGGAAGAGCCACGGAGCCCAAGATGGCCCCATGGAAGGAGTTGGCTTGTCCAGCATCATGAATGTGGCCAATTCTGGAAGTAGATGTCCCCTTTGGGTCCATCTCACTTTTGGCAAACCCCCAAAGGTTGTACCCATTCTGAGGGCACACACAGTAGATGCACATTGACGACAAAGGTCTTTTTCCTTCTGTGGCTCTGAATGATACTATGATATTGAGATGGGCATTCCATTAAGGTAGATGGTGCCATGTTGATTAAACACAATTATTTACTCCTTTAGCAGGCATGGCCTACAAACACAAGTTCAGTGGCAGCTTAGCTCTCCAAAATTGGACACTCCCCGCCCTGTATAACTGAATCTGCCAAACACAGGTTCACAGCAATACAGACTTTGGTGTGATGTTAGAATGTGTTACAGTGTTAGGCTGTTGTGGCCAACGTCGTAGCAATGTTAGAACTAAGTAACCTTCACTAGGTGGACTAGCGCTTCACCCCCAACTGCCCTGCCCTTGGGCACTTGACTTCATTTTCCCATGGCCCTTGCTTTATTTTTCTGTCACAGAGAGCCACCTCAAGTGGCTCCTCACTTGAGTTGTCACCGCACCTGCAAGCCCTGTGGCCATGGCTCCGGTACCCTACACCATCAGTCTGGACCCATCCATGTGGGGCTCCACCTCTGCTTGCCTCTGAGTAGAACCAGGGTCTGTGTGGCACTGGAAGGCCTGTCATGGCCTGTCCCCACTCCTGCCTCTCACAAACTGGGAGGAGGCTCTGACTGGATGTCAGGATGGCGCAGGGCTGGCATTCTCTGGGATTAAAGGGGTTCAGAGTTCCTTTTCCTGTTTCTACACTTTATGTGTTGCATATTTGTATTTAACTACAAAGCCTATTAAAGTGTACTTGAAGGAGTCTTGTGGTATCTACTTTTTAACATACTGAGAAGAGATAACTTCCAAGTTGGGGGTCCAGACAAGGAGGTGTTTCGCAAGTTGAGTTCCTCCCTTCCCTTCCTTCCTTCCTTCCTCCCTCCCTTCCTTCCTTCTTTCCTTCCCTCCCTCCCTCTCTCTCTCTTAGTCCCTCCCTCCCTCCCTCCATTCCTTCCTTCCTTCCTTCCTTCCTTCCTTCCTTTCTTCTTTTATAACTGTCAGGATGAGCTTGCTTGCTACTCAGAGACATTTGAAACTCCTGTCTCCAGACTCAGCAGGTCTAAGGTCCCTGCAACCATCCTTCCAGCCTGGAGCCCTCCCCAGCCCAGAACAGGAGAAACTCCAGGTCTCTCATCTTCCCAGCTGGGCTGGTGCAGGTTGGAAACTAGACCCAAGAGACAAAATGTTCCTCACCTTGTATTTCCCACTCTGACTTGGATAAGTGTATTTCAACCCCAAAGAGCTTGATCTAGCCTTCGTTCTGTCCATGTGGATTTGTTTCCCCTATCCTGGGCCTCTGGAGAAACCATAGCCAATCTGCCCCCATGAACCATGGGTGAACAGCCTTGGGGTCAGGACCAGCTTCAAGCCACTTTCTGACCTCAACAGGGAGTTTTGATTCCCTCTGTACCATCCACACTTCTTAGAGTATTGATAGCCACCAAAGGACTGCAACTTTTCAGCATATGCCAACTTGCTAGCTCCTACTAGGGCATCTTGAGTGGCCTCCATATTTTTTTTTTTTGCCAGTGCTGGAGCTTGAACTCAGAACTCAGAGCACTATCCCTTAAATTGTTTTTTCCACTCGAGATGCTCTCTTCTACAACTTGAGCCAGGCTTCCACTTGCAGCTTTTTGTGATTAACTGGAAATAAAAGTGAGACTCTCATCCCCTTGTTTCTCCTTACTTCCTGCTTCAGCTCACCTCAAATCTCAGCCTCCTGAGCAGCTGGGATTTACAAGCATGACCCACATCTGCAATAAGCAAGGCAGAGGCCAGCACCTCCACTTACAAAGAAGCCAACTGGCACATGATTCACTGAAATTAGAACCAACCTCATGTCTGTGGAGAACTCTGTCCCGTCCCACACATGATCTGAGGCAGGCAGGGGGGACCTGTGGAGTCAACTCATCTGTCATTGGCCATGTCAGTGGAAAGGCAGCTCACCAGGAGTCCAGTATAGGTAGGAACCAAGGCAGTAGATAGGATCTGCCTGCAGTGGGAGTTGAAGGTCATGACCAAAGCTTGTGTTACGTCAGCACATGTGTATCGTGCAATGGATGATTGGGTTGTACTCAAGTATGCATCAAATGCACACATGTGCGCACACAGACACACGCACTCCATAGCCACTATCACCAAAGGCTGTCTGGCTCTTCCAGTTATGAAGACAGGGGAATTAACTCACTTCAATCATGTTTGCTAAACATCTTTTTGGGGGAGAGGGGTCTGCTTCCAGGGTTTGCATTTATACCCTCATGCTCACTCTGCTTGCTTGAGCCATACCCCAGCCTGCATTTTTGGCTGGCTATTTCTGAGTATAGAGATTCTGCCTAGGCTTAACTTTTAACCTAGATTCGCTGGATCCCAGCCTCTTGAGTAACAATGATTTCCAGCTTGCTAAATGTCTTTTAAATGTTAATCTGTTCTCCAACCTTTAGCCCTAACTCAAAAAAAAATACAAAACAAAAA
Source organism: Perognathus longimembris pacificus (assembly GCF_023159225.1). Lineage (NCBI taxonomy): Eukaryota > Metazoa > Chordata > Mammalia > Rodentia > Heteromyidae > Perognathus > Perognathus longimembris. The sequence continues at coordinate 56,203,255 of NC_063163.1, read as the reverse complement.
AAGCTGAGCACCAGTGCAACTTATACCTGTGATCCTAACCACTCAGCAGCCAGAAATCTAAAAATCACAGTTCAAAGGCACCCAGTGCTAGAAAGGCCTTCACACTTATCTCCAATTAGCTATAAAAAATCCGGAAGAGGAGATGCAACTCTAGTAGCATAGTGCTAGCCATGAGTGAAAAATGTAAAGGACAGTGCCCAGGCTCTGATAAGTTCAAGTCCCAAGCCCAGAAAACAACCACAGACAGGAAGGGAGGGAGGGAGGGAGGGAGGGAGGGAGGGAGGGAGGGAGGGAGGGAGGGAGGGAGGGAGGGAGGGAGGGAGGGAGGGAACAAGGGAGGAAACAAGGGAGGAAACCAGGGAGGGAGATAGAAAACACACACACAAGAAGGACACTTGGGGTTTCTGGCCTTATCCATTCCCGTCAGCATGCCTCCTCCCTCTGGTTTCGCTCTCCCCTCCAGAAGTGCTTCCAGCCGGCAAGGCTGGAACCTGGAGCACCTCTGAGCACCTCCTGTCCACCCTCTGGGAACCCCTGCCTCCTTTCCTCCTGGGCCCCCACATCACAGACCCCCGAGCAACTCTGCCACACAGCTGCTGGCAGCCTAATGGCTTTTCAATGAATAGAACCCAAATTCAAGCCAGGCGTCAGTGGCTCCTGTCTGTAAGTAATCCTACCTACTCAGGGGGCTGAGATCTGAAGATCCATGTTTAAAGCCAACCCAGGCAGAAAAGTCCCCATAAAACTGCAATGAACCACTCAGAACACTGGAAGTGGAGCTGTGGCTCAAAGTGGTAAAGCAAAAGAGCTCAGGGACAACACCCAGGGCCTGAATCCAAGATCCACAACTGACACACACAAAAAGAGGCAGATGCAAGTGTCACCCTCCCCTCCCCACAGTGCTCGAGGACTAGTGAGCTAGCACCACAGTGTAGAATGAAAAAGCATCATTAGCAAGGACACCCACCCCATCCCTAGCACAGCTCCTGCCTGCTTCCTCTCAGTCCTCTGTCTACTGGGATTAGATGTCTAACTTCACTGGATGGCCTTTTATTTTTATTTATTTATTTTTTGCCAATACTAGGACTTGAACTCAGGGCCTGGGTGCTTTCCTATAGCTTTTTCACTCACATGAGGTGAGTGAAATGGAGACACAACTCTACTTCTGGCTTTTTCCTGGTTAAAGAGAAGAGACTACAGATCCCTCCTCTCCCCCCACTCCCCGGCTTTGAATGAAAATCTTCAGATCTCAGCCTCCTGAGTAGCTAGGATTACAGGCAGGAGTCACTGGAACCTGGCTGGGCTGCCACGTTTATAGGAACTATTCTTTTCATTAGCAAAGGGACTCCCAAAGTCCTGTTCTCAAATTGTTTACATTTATAGCTGGACTTACAGATCAGTGAACAGAAACAGGAACCTAGACTTACCTATTTTATCAGAGTCCTTGCCACTGTCGCTTCAAACTCTGCCTGGTTCTGTGTTGAGGCTGATGCATTTGAAAGGTCAGGGCAGGCAGCTCCTTCCACTGTAGTTCTACAGGGCTCCTGAACACCTCAGATGCTGAGCTCATTATTCTCAACAAAAGCAAGAGGGAATATTTGCTCTAGGTGATGGTCCCTCGGGCTTGTAGACTAGCTTCCTCCACCTTTCACCTGGTCCCTGAGCATTTTCTAAGAAATTGCTGAAATATTTGGCTATGCCTTTTCAGGCTGCTTTGCAGAACCCCTAGTAGCCACTAGATGGCAGTATGGTGCTGTAGAAAAGATGTCCAGCTTGCTCCTGAGGACACCAGGGGTCACCTTATCTTTGGAGGACTGACATTTTGACTGCTTTGGGTTTTTGTCGTTTTGTTATTTTGGTCATACGGCTTGAACTTGAGGCTTGGGCACTGTCCCAGAACTCTTTTTTGCTCAAGGCTAGTGCTCTACCACTGTGAGCCACAGCTCCTCTTCCAGTTTTCTGGTGGTTAATTGGAGGTCATTCTCCACAGACTTTCCTGCCCTGGCTGGCTTTGAACCACGATCCTCATATCTCATCCTCCTGAGAGGCTAGGATTACAAGACACCAGCCTGGCTCTTGCCTGTTTTGTGAGGCTAGGGAGGGGCTGGACTCTGGTTGTCACTTTCTTGTAAGTTGTGTCCAACAGGGCATTAAAGGTGCAGAGAAGCCCCACCCAGCACACAGGAAATGTGAGGCCCCTGGGCAGATGTCTGTCAACCTGCTAGGCACAGAGAAGGGAGCTCTCTTTTTTTGCCCTTCTGTCTAAACCCTTGGGTGTCTGCTTGCAAACCCACCATCAGCTGAGCGAAGGTTAAACTTTTATCTGCCAGTATAAGCCCTATGAGTGTAGAAATTAAGTCCCACTAAGGCTGCATTGCCTCCTGTGTCAAAATAACAGCTTGCTTTCTCCAGAGAGCTGGTGAGTTCGAAGGAAAGAAGGAAAGGAGGAAGGGAGGGAAAGAGGGAGGAATGGAAGAAAGGAGAGAGGAAGGGAGGAAAGAAAGAGAAAGAAAGGAACAAACAAGGATAGGGAAGAACGATTTCCTGGATTGGACTGTCCTTCCTACGGAGTCACAGCGGCACCCACTCCGCTTGGACGAGCAGAGGAGCCCGGTGTTTGCAGTTTCAGTTCGCCCTTCAGGTCTGTAGGTTCCGCACTAGATGATTCGATCAACCATAGGTTTTCATTTTAACTATACCTGCACTGAGCTTTTCGATTCAGTGTTGGGGAAGACATTCAGAGCACTGTGCCAGCTAAGCCAGCACTGGACACTGAGCTATACTCCCAGCCCCAGGCCTTTTCTACATCACAATTCACCAAGCATTCCCACCATGGCAACCATTTCCATAGTGTTTATGTTGTGCTAAGGGTGACAAGTGAGCTAGAGCTCATTTAAACTGTACAGCAGGCTATGTCTCACAGATACTACAGGAAAAGAAATGTAGGATTTTTTTCTGGTCAGTTGCTTGTTGGTTGGTGTCTGTACTGGAACTCAAACTCAGGGTCTGAGCACTGTTACCTTAGCTCAAGGCTGGCGCTCTACCATTGAGCCCCGCCTCCACTTCTGGCTTTGGATGGTTAACTGGAGATGAAACTCTCCTGCCCAAAGTGGCTTTGAACTGAGATCCTCAGATTTCAGCTTCCTAAGTGGCTAGGATTATACATGTAAGCCATAGGCACCTGGCTGGAAAATACAGTATTTGATGGGGGGGCGTGGAACAAAAGTCTAATTTGAGCACCAGAGGACATGGGTTTCCATGGGGGACCCTGGAGCCACTTTGGGATCATTGTATCAATTATGTAATCCATACCCTGTCTAATATTAATTCTGTTTCCCCCTAGCTGCTTAGGCAGGTCTGCTCGTAGCCCCTGGAGTTGGCCCTACACTTTCCTTGGGTGGGACATTTGCTCCTACCCAGCTACCATCCCCTCTGGGCCCTCTGATTCCAAACCCAGGACTCACTCTGCCCCCCAGAGCCACCTGAAGGTTCCACTGGCCACCTCCATTGGACAGAAAGGAGGGCGCTGAGTTAGAAGCAGCCCTACCACTGCCCTTCCAACAGCCAGTTGTGATACTGGCATCCTTCTTCCTCAGTTTCCTTCACCTAAGATTAGCAGGTTGGGCCTCCTATGGTGGTTTATGTCTAATTCTAGCCACTGGGGAAGATTGATGTTTGAAGCCAACCCATGTAACGTTATCCAGAGCCCATCTCAGTCAGGAGGAGCTGCTATAATCCTAGCTGCTTGGGAAGTTGAGATCTGGAGGGTTATTCAAAGCCAGCTGATGTAGAAATTTCTGTGAGATTCCATCTGTAAAAATAACCAGCAAAAAGTCAGGCTGGGGGGCTGGGAGTATGGCCTAGTGGCAAGAGTGCTTGCCTCCTACACATGAAGCTCTTGGTTCGATTCCCCAGCACCACATATATGGAAAACAGACAGAAGGGGCGCTGTGGCTCAGGTGGCAGAGTGCTAGCCTTGAGCGGGAAGAAGCCAGGGATGGTGCTCAGGCCCTGAGTCCAAGGCCCAGGACTGGCCAAAAAAAAAAAAGTCAGGCTGGAGGCATGGTTCAAGTGATAGAGTGCTAACCAAACCACCAAAGTAAGCAAGTTCAAACTATGGTACCAGAAAAAAGAAAGAAAACAAGGAAGGGCGGGAAAATGTAAGAGATGGAGGGAGAGAGTAAGGAAAGGAGGGGAAGGAAGGAAGGAAGGAAGGAAGGGAGGGAGGGAGGGAGGGAGGGAGGGAGGGAGGGAGGGAGGGAGGGAGGGAGGGAGGGAGGGAGGGAGACCAGGTAGCAATGGTTCACATCTGTCACCCTTGCTACTCAGGATGCTGATGTGAGGATCACAGTTGAAAGTCAAACTAGGCAGAAAAATCTGAGATTCTTGTCTCCAATTAACGACCAAAATTCTGAAAGTGAAAACGCGGCAAAGGAAGGAAGGAAGGAAGGAAGGAAGGAAGGAAGGAAGGAAGGAAGGAAGGAAGGAAGGAAGGAAGGAAGGAAGGAAGGAAGGAAGGAAAGAAGGAAGGAAGGAAGGAAGGAAGGAAGGAAGGAAGGAAGGAAGGAAGGAAGGAAGGAAGGAAGGAAGGAAGGAAGGACCTATGTCAACATGTAAGTTGAGTGTGAGGTCAAAGACCTTAATTCCAGCTAAGTGGAGGGTATAGGTTAGGAGGATCTCAGTCAAGGCAATCCGAAGAAGAAAAAGGTCCTGGAAACTGGGCACCAGTAGCTCACACCTAGCTAATCCTAGCTAATCAGGAGGCTGAGATCTGAGGACAGAGGTTCAAAGCCAGCTCAGAAGGAAAATCCATGAGACACTTTTCTCCAATTAACCACCAGAAAACCAGAAATGGCTCTGTGGCTCAATGTGATAGAGCACTAGCCTTGAACTGAAGAGCTCAGGGACAGTACCCAGGCCCAGAGTTCAAGCCCCACAACCAACAACAATAACAAAAAAAATGTAAGAAAGTACTCTATGCTGGCAGGTGATGCCTATAATCCTAGCTACTCAGAAGGCTGAGGTTTGAGGATTGGGGTCCAAAGCCACCCAGGGTAGGAGAGTCTGTGGGACTCTTATCTCCAATTATCAAAAAGTGAGAAGTGGATATATATCAAGTCATAGAGTGCTAGCCTTGAACTACAGAAGATCAGGAACAGCACCCAGGCCCTGAGTTCAAGCCCCAGGACTGAGGGGGGTAGAGGGGAAGCACAAGTTTGCCTAGGAGCTCTATAATTCCCTCTGATTTTCTAGGTTCAAAAACTCCAAGTAAAGCCCCTCCCCTACTCAAGAGCCCCATGCAGCTCTCGACACACTCGATTTCCTCTTCTGTGACGCGTTAATTTCCACCAGGTTGACTGTGACAAGTGTGATTGTTTATTTTCATTGCTGGAAAGCCAGTCCCCGCAGGCAGAGGAGCCAGGGTGTGAGCGTGAGTGATGGCCACAGAACCATCTCAAAGTAAACAGCTTACATATGTTCAATTATCTGGCTGGTCTACCAAGCCCTCGGGCCTCAGCCGAGGCCTGGCTGGTGACATCCACTCCAGCTCTCCCAGGATGAGTTCCAAAGAAGGCAGATGACCAGGCCCAGAGCTCCCACCATGCTGGGCTTCATTAGAAGCTCTGGCAGGTATGTGCCAAAGAGAAATGTTCCTGGAGCTTAGGGGATGAGAGACTTGGCAGAACACATACGCTGTTGTGTGAGATCATTCCCAGATCTTTCCTTCAGGGCAGGAAATAGGATGCAGGGACTTCCACCCTATGGCACAGCCTGCTGTGGTCATCTGAAGGTCAAAGATCCACGGGGAGCCCAGCACTGGTGGCTCACACCTGTAATCCTAGCTACTCAGGAGGCTGAGATAGAGGATCATGATTGGAAGCCAGCCTAGGCTGGAAAGTCCCTGTGAGACTCTTATCCCCAATTAACTACTCAAAAACTAGAAGTAGAGCTGTGACTCAAAGTAGTAGAGTACCAGGCTTGAGTAAAAGACCTCAGGGGCAGCCCCAGACCCTGAGTTCAAGCCCCGTGGCTGATAAAAAAGATCCAAGGGGAATTAAACAAAGGGACTTTTTAGGCAGGTTCAGCAGGCCTGCAAGGGTCTGGGAAATGCTCTGTCACTACTTCTTTGGAGGAGGAGGGAGCAGTGGTTAATGGGCTTTGAAACAAAGGCATTGTGCTTGATTTCTTTGCTCCACTGACACTCTACCACTTGAGTCACAGACTCAGGCTGCCTTTTTGCTGGTTATTTTGGAGATGGCATCTAGTAAACTTTTCAACCTGGAACTATGAGCCTCCAGACCTTAGCCTCCAAGTAGTTTGGGTTACACATATAAGACACCAGCACACAGCTACTTTGCTCCTCTTTTTTTTTTTTCTTGTGCTGTTGCTGGGGTTTAAACTCACAACCTGGATGCTGTCCTGACTCTTTGTGTTCAAGGCTAGTGCTCTATCATTTGAGCCACAGCCTTACTTTCATCTTTTTTTTTAGTGTTTAATTGAAGATAAGAGTCTTGCAGACTTTCCTGTCCAGGCTGGCTGTGAACCGTGATCCTCAGATCTCAGCCTCCTGAGTAGCTAGGATTGTAGGTATCAGCCACCAACATTCAGCTTGCTTTGTTACTTCTCAATATTCATTTGTACCAACTATTCTTAGCCCGGTTTTTTAAATGTAGCGTTATTTTATTTATTTTATTTTTTGTGGCCGGTCCTGGGCCTTGGACTCAGGGCCTGAGCACTGTCCCTGGCTTCTTTTTGCTCAAGGCTAGCACTCTGCCACTTGAGCCACAGTGCCACTTCTGGCCATTTTCTGTATACATGGTGCTGGGGAATCGAACCCAGGGCTTCATGTATGGGAGGCAAGCACTCTTGCCACTAGGCCATATCCCCAGCCCCGCGTTATTTTATTTTATTGATTGATTGTGGTACAGGAGATGGTATCCACTGCCTCACTCCCACGTGTTAGGCACACACTCTTGCCAAACTCCTCCCCAGCCCAGAAAACTTCATGTTAACTTCTGCACTGATAATGTCTGTTAAAGTCTTTAGTATTTTCTATCGTTCCCCATTTTGCAGATGAAAATGTATAAACTTCTATGGCTTACCTGCTTGAATGCACAGTGAGCATCAAGTCTGCTGATTTCCAGACACCTTCCTTGGCCTGCTTTCTATCCAAGGGGGAAGTCCTTATGTCTCTCTACTCACCCAGGGCACATCTTCCTAGAACTAGATTGTTCTCACTTTAATCCGAGGATGGTTTTAAAAACAACCAACTGGAAGATGTTTCTGTTGCTTCTCTCCACGTGCACCTTTACCTGTGCGCATCTGCAGCCATGGACACTTCTGTAAACAAGGAAGCAATGGAGGAGCAGGCGCCAGCCCCACCCAGGTGGAAAAGTCTCCATCTCCACAGAGGGGAAGCTGGATGAGGCACCCGTGCCTGTGACCCCCGCTGTGCTGGGAAACCCAATTTAGCCAAATTAGGGCCCAGGCTCATACCTGGCAGGAAGTGAGACCTCCCCTAAAATAACCAGCGACAAACAGGGCTGGAGGCGTGGGTCAGCAAGATAGCACCAGCCGAGCTAGCTCAGCTGAGGGAGTTCAAACCCCAGTACTACAAAAAAATAAATGAATGAACTGCGGGTGTGGTTCTAGTGATGGAGTGCCTGTGTATCGGTGCAAAGCCCCGACTGCTAATCTTAGAAGTAGACTGAAAAAAAAAAGTATATTGTCACGTCCACCCCAAGGAGGGCTCCATGCAGATGCCCCTGCTTGTCTATGGTCTCTGCCCAGTCAGTACCTGTGTCACCTAGTTAACTGGCATACCTAGTGGGAGCCACCTGCCCTCTCCTGGCCACACCTCCGGAAAGAAGGGGTGACCCACTGCCAGCCCATGCCTCATCTAGGCATACCACTGCATACCACCAGCACCCTGTGGGCTCTCTCTCTCGACTTCTCCTCACTTGCGGGGGGAAGGGGCTTGTCCGCCCCTTCCTGGGTGGTCCATGATCGCTCATGTGGGAGCGATGGCCACGGGTAGCCTCGGTGGTGTGTGGCCGCAGGGTGCCCCAAAGCCGCCAAGAACGACAGGGACGCGTGGGTCCCTGGAGAAAACCTCTAGGGCTTCTGTTTATTCAAATGAGGAGCCTCCCAGATATACCCCAAAGGCGGGCACAAGAGAGGGGCCCCTGATTGGTCCCAAGGGGCTGTCCCTCAAGTGATGTCAGACTTCCTTCTCTTCCGGTTAAAGACAGGAAGGGGAGGGACAGGCTGAGGTCAGCTGTGGCCGCTTAAAGGTGCAGCTGACCCCAACAGCACCCCACAACTGTATCAACCGCACCACCTCAACCCCACTTTCCAAAGAGAGGAAACATTGGCAATAACTATTTGATTCTATAGCTATGAAAGGTTTGTGTGGCAAATTTCTCAGAAAGTTGATCTTAAGAAGCGTATCAGTCTTTTCATTACTGCAATGAGATAACTGAGGCCAGCTAACTTTATATAGAACATAGCTTTACTGTATTTAGGTCACAGTTATGGATACTCCAGTGCCTCACATAGGCCTTTAACCAGATCTAATAATGCCCTAAGGCACATGCACAGAGTACAAGTCCACATCACCACACATTTGGGAATGGGGCTCCCAAACACTGCAGGCGGGGTTCAGGGACCCCACTAGAGCTCGCTACCTCCATCCCTTCCCATGGCAGTGACACCCCCGCACCCCAGAACTTCCCACTAGTCTGAGCTTTGCTTATGTGTGTGTGCACATGCGTGCGTGCAGGTACTGGGGCTTGAACTCAGGGCCTTGCAGTCTTACCTGGTTCTTTCACTCAAGGCTGATGCTCTACCATTTGAACCACACCTCCACATCCAGCCTCCACTTCAGCCTTGTCATAATTGGGACCCAGTTTCCAGCACAGAAACCCTGGAGATCTGAGCACGCGTGAACCACAGTGAAGGCTTTACATGCTCCTCAGTGAAACTCCACAATCAGTTCCGCGGCTGCCTGGAAATTCTCGGCCCTATTTTATCCTCAATTATCTTTGGCCTGTTTCCTGTATTGTGGATCCATCATCAAATGTTTCATGGCTCCTGTTGCTGTTTTGGAAAAGGCACAAGTCCAACTGTCAGACAGACGTGTTCCTGAACTCCAAGCAAACCACAAACCAGTTCCATGAATGTAGGAAGTCATTTATTCTCCATGTGAAAATAATGATGGCACACATGCTCTCTTCGTGGGCTTTTCCACTGTGGAGATCAGAGCTAATGTCTATGAAGACCTTGACTCGTGGGAAGTGCTGGCAGCATGTGAATTCCCTCTGCTTTTCATTTTTCAACAAGCCCATCCTAGCTGTCGCCCTGCCCTGTTCACTCATGCACTTTGAAGAGAGGCAAGTCATTCACACCTAACAAGTAAGAATGAAGATGCAGCTTTTGTCTGAGCACTGGTGGCTCACACGTGTAATCTTATCTAGTCAGAAGGCTGAGATGTGAGGATCAAGGTTTGAAGCCAGCCTGAGCAAAAAAAAAAAAAAAAGTGCAAGAAACACTTATCTCCAATTAGCCAGCAAAAAGCTGAAAGTAGGGGTATGGCTCAAATGGTAGAGCCCCAGCAAAGCCTGGCAAGCATTTGCACTTTGGGGTAACTCGACATAGGTCTAAGTTCTTTTGGATTAAACTCATCTATAGGCTGAGAAAGGTTGTTAAAATTTATTTCCTACTTTGAGTGATGTACCAGCTCTGCTAGCCCCTCTAGTTTGCCATTACCTCTGACATACTTAGCTCTGTTTTACAATACTTTGGGAGCATACAATTGCTTTAAATTATTTCCAAAGGATTTTCACTTTCACCATAGCTATGAACATCTAGTCAATTACTATTTGCATGTTTTTACCCATTCCATTGAGCAGCAAATGGCTTTGACCTGAACTCTAAAACAAAAATACAGTAATCCAATAGATCAAGTGCTGAATTAAAAACCTCGGAATTGCTGGGTGACGGTGTGAGCCAAAAGCTAGAAGTTGAGATGTGGCTCAACTGGTAGAGTATCAGCTCTGAAAAAAATACAAAAAAAAAAAAACAATTTGGGACAAGTAACATACAAAAATGTCTAAATGCTTTTAAGAATATACTACATTTTAAAAGCATCACTTACTTTTAGAAATACACTTTGCTTCTAATTATTTAAACAAAATCTTTGTGTACAACTGAAAAAAGTCCAAATGTAAATTGATACAGTATTTAGTATCTATTTGAAAATAGTAGCCATTGAAAGAGAAGTCTTTTGCATATTTACAGTATCAGCTAAAATATGGACCTGGTGATTGTGAGCATAGAGAAGCAATAAAAGCTTTACTTTTTCATCAGCATCCCTCCCCTCCCCCCCAGACCCCCACAGGCTCTCAGAGGACATGGTGCCCACCAGGAAGCCTCTGCCCAGGGTAGCAGGGTTAGGGGCAGAGGACAGAGTGAGTGGCTGCTCCAAGTGCAGTTGATAGCAACCATGTATCCAGTTCAGTAAGTGAGACATCTGCAATGAAGATCTTTGGGATCTGGGTGTGTGTGTGTGTGTGTGTGTGTGTGTGTGTGTGTGTGTGTGTGTGTGTGTTGAAACTCAGGGCTTTGCACTTTTGCTTAGTTCTTTCTGGTCAAGGCTGGAACTCTACCACTTGAGCCACAGTTGCACTTTCAGCATTTCTCTAGTTAATTGGAGATGGTATCTCTCAGGTTTGTCTGCCTGGGCTGGCTTCAAACTAGGATCCTCAGATCTCAGCCTCCTGAGAAGCCAGGATTACTGGCATGAGCTACCAGAGCCAGGCCTCCTGCATCTTCTTTCTTCTTACAAAGGATGGGGGTGGGATATTGCAAGTGGCTTCTGAGGGGCCTCCATTAGGTCCAGGGGCGCAGTGCGGGATGGGCTCCGTTCCCATGCTCATTGGCTGTGGAATCTGGACAGATTATTTTTCATTGTCCTCAGCAGAAAAATAGTCCCAATGCCACCCGCTGCACACAGCCACTGTGGGTTTAACGCAGCTCACAACCCGCCTCGCCTGTAGCTCCCCCTCTGTCCTGGCACCTGAGCTCAGTTTACACCAGACACTCCAGCTCAGGCTGCACAGGAGCAGGCGTGGGTCACGTGGCTCAGCCCACCTTGACCAAGGTGAGACATCCCATAATACACAGGGCGCCCCCTGCTGGCAGCCGAGGGGTCGACAGGCACAGAGCCGTTCAGAGCTGGCACAAGCTCTTCCTGTGGAAACGCCGGCTTAGATTTACAAGCAAATATAGGCATTGAGACTAATAATCAGTGGAAATTATAACAGTGAAATCAACTATTTAGTGCTTCACACCCCAGAGAAAGCAAGCATAATTATGTTCTATCATTCAAATACAAACTTAGTAAATTCAAATTCATTTTTTAAAAAGTTTGAAAAGAGGAGAAAGTGTATACAATAAAAGATATTTAATTATGTGTAATTGCAACTATAGTAACAAAGACCTCAGAACATCTTTCAAAATGTGGCTTGTTTGTGTCATTGCTCAGTGGGGAATGTATTTTTGAGAAAGAGAGAGATGGGGAGAGGAGGAAGGAAGGAAGGAAAGAGAGAAAATGTACAACTACTGACAAAGGTGTTTTCCAACTAATGCTAAGTCCACTCACCACAAATGTTTGTTTAGGCTTTATCTTCCAAGACTCCCGTCTACTGTATGGGACTGTAAAAATTTTTCAATAACTTCTTGGGACTGTGTGGGCATAGGGGGCGTAGTCCAGGACCACTTCCACATTACTACTGGTGGCAAGTTAAACATACATTTTTAAAAAAGTACCCTAGCCCAGCACCAATGATTCACTCCTGAATCCTATCCACTCAGGAAGCTGAGATCTGAGGATCACAGTTCAAAAACCAGTCTAGACAGGAAAATCCATGAGATTCATCTGAGAAACAGCACATCTTCTGAAGCAACATGTCTTTAGTTGTCACATAATATGCAGGACACACACACCCCTCAGGCATCTGTAAACCACCAAGGAGCTGGAAGTGGAAGTGGAGCTGCAGATGGTAGACCCCATCCTCCAGCAGAAAAAGCTCAAGGACAGCACCCAAGCCCTGAGTTCAAGCCCCACTGCCAGCATAAAGTTAGTCAATATCAGTTTTATCTCTACTGTTTTTGTTTGCTTGCACACAAGGATTCCAAATCTACCTATTATTATGTCCCTATTTACTTATTGTATTGCTAGGAACATTTTTAGTTGGAATAAGAAATAGTCTTACTGTTAGACAATTCCCTCCTCCTATGCCTTCAGAAATGTAACTGTGGGCTTGGTTACAGTTCAGTGGTGGAGTACTTGCTTAGTCTGTTCAAGACCTTGGTGGCATTCTCCATACTACATGCACACAAAAACCATAGCTTCTGCCTGACACCTGTAAGCCTAGCTCAGGTAAGACTCTTTTTCTTATATTTTAACATTTTAAATTTTTCTTATAATCTTCATGTAGTTGTACAAAGGAGTTGACATTTAACAAAGCACTTTATGAATACAATGTATCGATCGTCATCCCTTTCCACATTCTCTCCCATTTCCCCCTCCCCACCTTTTCCCTCACTCTTCTTCATTTTGTAGGATATACATTAGATTCCTGACTGCGTTCTCCCCCTCTTCTTCTCTTCATTCATCTTACTCTCTCCCCTTGACCCCACCTCACCCTATCAAGTCCCAGCTCCTGGTGCCTAATTTTTCTGAACTTCGATTTTGCCTTTCTATGAGATTACACTATTGGAGATCTCCCTTAAATCTACCTTATTTCAGCTAATACATTGGTACACACTCGTATACCACCCAACATACGTACTTATATGTTCATAAGATAAATCTAGCTTTGACAAAGACCCTTAAATCTCCCAATTAACCACCAAAAAGCCAGAAATGGAGCTGTGGTTCTAGAGGTAACATGTCAGCCAGAAAAAAAAAATAAAGATGAGGAACTGTGCCCAGGCCCTGTCTTCAAGATCCAGTTCCAGCACACATGCACACACATGCACACACGAGGAAAAAAAGGAATAACATCATTCCATTTGAAAATAACATATGATGGAATTCCCTGAGTGTATGTTAGGATAGACAGAATACTTAAATATTTCAAAACACAAATAGTGCTTATATGCTATTACTTATCACCAATTTATTTTTCTTTTCAAGTAGGACCTCATTGTGCAGCCCAGGATGACCTCCAACTAGTGATCCTCCTGCCTCAGCTTAGCACTGGGAATACAGGCCTGCATCGCTGCACCCAACTACAATGCATTCACACGATACTCCTTGCACACTCTCCACCAAGTACTCTGCTAATTACTAAGGATGAAGGGAGACCATCAACACTAACCCTGCTCCTTGGGTGTTTAAGGTCTGACACAATGTCTAAGTCCCAAATGAATGGATGCAAATGGTGATTTGTACTTGGGGAAAAATAACTTGGGAGCTAGGTTTTCTAAGAAGGTAGAAAGTTTTCTAAGCAGGTACTAGAGCTACGCTGAGCTATCACTATAAGAAAAAAAATAACAATAATGAAGAGAATTGAGACAAAGTGGTCCAGGCAATAGGAATGAATGAGGACAAAGGGCCTGGCAGAGAGACCTCTGTGAATTCCAGGAGTCTGTAGATGGCCCCATGACTGGCACAGAGAGAGAGAGCAGGAGGCAGTCATGGGACCAGGTTATAAAACACAGAGCTGCCAGAACAGGCAGAGCCTTGGGGATATTTATCTTCAGGGCACTGGAACTCATGGAAGGATATTAAGTAGTCAAGTGACCTCATCTGCCTTTCAAAGACTACTTTGTGGGTGACTGGAGGGAGGAGGCAGGAGAGGGTGGGAGGCCATGGGGAGGCAGCCAACACAGGAAACACAGGGAGTTTGACTGATGGTGCAGTGGAGATGGACCAGGGGTGTTTAGAAATACAGCCAACAGAACTTAGGACTGGGTCAGACAGAGGAGAAAAGAAATACAAGGAATCCAAGATGACAGCTAACAGCAAGTAGTCTTAGGAACTATGCAGATGCTGGTGACTCAAGACAGAGGAAGGAGGCTGACCAAATTTGCACTGAGGGGAGGTTTTCAGCTCTGTTTTCACCTCCTCGTTTGAGAGGCTTAGGAGACATCAAACTGAAAATGACGATAAAAGACATGACCTACAGAGAAGCAGAGAGGAGGACCCAGGACCAAAGATATAGAGTGCAGGTGCCAGTCTTGAGAGAAAAAGCCAAGCCAGAACTCAAGGCCCTGAGCTCAAACCCTAGAATCAGCACAGAATAAGAAAGAGAGAGAGGGGAGGGTGGAAAGGAAGGAAGGAAGGAAGGGAAGGAGGGAGGGAGGGAGGGAGAGAGGGAGGGAGGGAGGGAGGGAGGGAGGGAGGGAGGGAGGAAGGGAAAAGTTAAGGAAAACTCTTAAGAATGCAACTGTTTTCACGCTTTGATTTTTTTTTCAAATCTTATTTTGTTAAACTAACCACATTGTAGGAAATTGCCAAAGAAGGAATATTGACTTTTCAAAGCAGAATGATGCTTTAGAAAGAGATTACATGGCTTTTATTGAAATCGAAGAATAGCTTTATTTTGAACATGGCCTCTGTAATGGCCCAGGGAGAGGAAGGGATGTACAATAAATGAAAGAAAAAGGAATAAGAGAAATTTCATTAAGGGGAGGACGCTGGAATGGGGCCTTTTAGCTCTTATGTAATGAAGGGTAGAAACTGGAGCTGGGAAACAAAAGGAAATAAATGAAGTAAGCTGCAGCAAATGTAACCAATTCTCGTATTGCCAGTCAAGTCTCCTTTGCAAATCAGACATCTTTGCTATGTGGCTAAGCTTCAAAGAGTCGGGCTGGCCTCAGGCCATCAAAAGATTGCAAGCTGCTATGAAGATGTTCCTGGAGCCCAGCATCTAACCCCCAGCCCTTCCCTCCCTCATCTCCCACGTCCTCAACCCAAGATGAGAAAAAATGAGAAAGGGCAAGATTGCTTCCTTTCTCCTTCAAGGCTCTCTGAATTCTAGCCACACAATGAATTCCAGAACTCTCCCCAAGTCTCCTCCCACCCCCTACCCCACAATTCTGCACAGCTCCAAGCCATGGGTTCCTCTGGACCAGGGGCAGACAGGCTTTTCTCTAAACTGCTGGTGGGAAAGTTCCCATTATCATATGGATACAAACAGCAATTGTTTTGTTCACTGCTATATTCCCAGTGTCTGGCACATGAATGAGCACTCTTGGGTTGGTGCCATCTAGGGCTATGGATTCATTTACTCCACCCACTAAAAAATTTAAAAGGCAGGAAAGTGTTCAGAAGTGGCAGGAAATGAGTTTATCTGAAAGCGAAAGGAAACAAAACAGGCACAGTGTTCATATTTACATAAAATAACATGGATGTCGAAACAAATTCCAAGATATAAAATCAAGAGATCTCTCTCTTTTTAATATCTTGATGATTCTGTCTTCTTTTCTTTACATATGGTGTATTCAGGTGTACATCTTTGGAGCGGGTGTGGAGAGGAGGACAGAGAACTGGAGGGAAAGGGGGTGAAAAGTGCAGAATGGAACTCACTGGACATGGACCGAAGTGAATTGTACAGCTCGCGGGTGGAGATGGGAGGGAGGGGCTGGGAGAGAGGGAGGGAAGAGTAGACGCTGTACAATAGGAAATGTGCTTGTTACCTGACTCACGCAATTGCAATCCCTCTGAACATCCCCTCTATATAACAATAAAGTAAATGACTTCAAAAACAAGTAAGTGGACGGAAAGTAGTAAAGCACTCTGCAAAGATGAATCCAATGGAGTCCCCTTGAAGGGCAGTCATTGCTGTGTGGGGCTCTGCCCATATCTTCCCCCTGCCTCTGCACCGATTGCCTGATGGCTCAGCTGGCATGTCCCCGATCTTTTCATTGGCTGAGCGGCACCCAAGGCATTATGGGGGAAAAAATGTTTGAGCAGGAGCCTGAGATAATGTGGGAACAATGGTGCATGTACTCTCTATCATGTGTTATGCCCACCACTTTCTATCCCTATATCTGAACAGTTCCCCTGCCTTTGCCTCAGGATGAATAAATGGATAAGTGAATGAAGCTTTCCAAGGAGAATTGTTTACATAATAAACACTTTCCATGACTATATGTTTTCATTTACCTCTTAAGAACTTTCCCTTGTTTATTTTTGTATCTTTGTTTCCTTGGGAGATGGGGGACTGAAGGACTCTGCTGGATCATGGAGTATGACCACCAGATCAGCACTTGGAAGTCTGTGATGCCTTTGAGGTCTTCATTTTCCTGTCTGGGCCTCTTCTACACTTCCTGCCCATGCCCTCCCCTTCCCTTCCTTTTCTTCTCCTCAATTCCCTTTCTCTCCTCTTCTCTTTCTTTTCTCCTTCTTTTCTTTGCCCTTGCATCCTACTTTCCTTACCTCCAGAGCTCAGCCATCCCCAATGTGTCGCTCTTCAGGATTTAATTTACTAAGATTTATTTGTATCACATACATACATATACCCTTTACATATCTGTCCATCCATCCATCCTTTATTCCATTCCATTCCAGTCATTTATTCTCTGAAGCCCTGCAACGAGAAATGGAATTGCATATCAGTTCTTCATCAGCTCCTAGATGTTGGAGCAAAGAGAGGCAAGAAACCAGGTAGTCCAAGAAGTGAAGGAAACCTCTCAGATTCCAGGATGCTGATTGTGGGTGTGCACCCCAGAACAAAACCAGGGACTGGGTGGATCAAGTGAGGTTTCCCTGTGGAGGGGGAGTAAATGTTCAGACTAGAGAGATGGAAGGGAAGAATCTATAGGGAAGGGAGCATGACTCCCCTAGAGCTGGCAGGAGTTCAAACATCCAGGTGGACAATTAACAGAAAAGAAGGCAAACCATTTGAGTTCACTTAGCCTGTGTTTAGGGCTGGAGTGTTTTTGTTGTTGTTGTTGTTGTTGTTGTTTAGCTTTCCATCACTATGACAAAATACTAGAGAGAATAAACTTAATAAAGGAATAGTTTGTTGCTTTGACTCACACTTGCAGAGTTTTCAGTCCATGATCACAGGCCCTGTTGCTTTGGAGCAGGTGGTGAGGAAACACAGCATGGCAGGGAATGTGTGATGGGCAAAGCTGCTCACCTCATGGCAGCTGGGAGGAGGGGGCAGGGTCCCACCCTGTTCCATTGGAGGGCATGCCCCCAGTGACCTCACTTCCTTCCACCACAGCTCAGAAAGGTCCTACCACCTCCCAGTAGTGACACGGGCCTTGAAACCATAGATGAGGGGGTACATTTAAGGAGGAAAATATAGCATTGTCTTAACAATTATAGGGTCAGGACCAGTGCCTCGCACCTGTAATCCTAGCTACTCTGGAGGCTGAGATCTGAGACTTGTGATTTGAAGCTAGCTCAGGTAGACAAATCCATGAGACTCTTATCTCCAGTTCATCAGGAAAAGACACAAGTGGAGATGTGGCTCAAGGGGTAGCAACTGCCTTGAGTGAAAAAGCTAAGCAAGAGCACATGGCTCTGAGTTCAAGCCCCAGTACTGGCACAAAACAACAACATCATAGGAGGAGTCATAGGTAGCCATTAACTAGTTTCAGCTGGGACAGAGGCAGCAGCAAGCCTGGAGGTATGTGGATGACCACGCTTCTTTTCTGTGCCACTCCAAGGCAGGGCATCAGTGCTCAGGAAAATTAAGGCCATGATTTCCTGGAAAGCAAAGACAAAGAAGAGCCAGCATCCCACCATTTATGTCCACTTCAGGAATAATGGAAATAGAACAACAAAGGTCTGATGAGTAAGAGCAGAGCTTTTAGTGAATTAAAGTGCAGATGTCCTGAAGAGCACAGGGCAAGGGAGTTCATTCAAAAGTGAGCAGATGACACTGAGGGTGTGGGGAGGATGGGAACAGATTAAAGGGTCACCGCTGAGATCAGGGGCCTCTTTGACCCTTAGAAATCACATGCAGAGCACAAAGGGGGCTGCGGGGAGACACTACCTTCAGTTGCCCTCAGAGAGTGTCAGAGCAACAAGTGGAGACCTGGCCAGTGCCTGCAGACTGTTCACCCCTCTGCAGAAGACCAGACACCTGCACCCCACCCTCCCTGCTGCCCACCAGGCTTCTCCCATCATTTGTCTCGTACACCCCCATTTCCTGCAACTCTGCTGAGCACTGGTGGCTCACACTGGTAATCCTAGCTACTCATGAGGCCGAGATCTGAGGATTGTGGTTCAAAGTCAGCACAGCCGAAACAAATCTGAGAGACTTTTAGTGCCACTTAAGCAAAACCTAGATCTGGAAGTGTGTTTCAAGTGGTAGTACGCCAGCCTTGAGAGGAAAAATTCTAAGAGACAGTGCCCAGGGTCTAAGTTCAAGCTTCATATCTACACACACATAAAAATAGTTGCATGACTATGTGAAAACGGAGCTAGGAAATGAGGGGATGGATGAGATTGGGATAGACTGAGGTATGAGAATGATGGTAGAAGTGACTCTGATCAAGATACAACGAACTCACAAATATTCATGCTCAATTGAATCAATGATTTTAAGATAATAAAAATGAGTTTATTGATAAAAAATTTAAAGATTCATTATAATTAGTTAGCTAGATGATAAGTTTATAACACAATAATATGTTTTTTATTGCTTCAATCATGCTAGTTAATTTATCTACATTAGCTCATTTGAGTTTTTTGTTGTTGTTGTTATTTCTTTGTCTTTGCTTTGGTATTGTTTTGTTTTGGTACCATTACTAAGGCTTCAACTTAGGACCTTTCTCTTTTGCTTGGCTATTTCACTGTGGGCTGGTGCTCTAACACTTGAGCCACATCTGGCTTTTCACTGGTTAGTGACTAGAATATCTCTATCTTGCCTGCTCAGGCTGGCTTCAAAATGTTATCCTCAAATCTCAGACTTCTAAGTAACTAGGACTACAGATCTGAGCCCTTGGTGCCCAGCTTCATTTGTTCTTATACACAATGCTGACACATTTTACACATGGGAAAACTGGACACCAGCATTGCGAGGCTGCAGGATAATAAAGGAACTGTGATTGGGATCTCTGATCCACCCTACCTGTCTACTCCTGGAAAGACATGGGGACAGGGTCTCAACACAGATGATGCTTAGCCTTCCTAGTCATATTTTATGCTGAAGAAGCCTTATCTAGTCATAGTTTATGAAGTACAAAGAGCAACAATACCGAAACTAAGAATGACTTCTTAGTCATTATTCAGAGCTTCTTCATGGGATGAGGAAATTTTTCTAGATTTAATTAGTGAAGACAGTTGCACAAATATTCAGATACTCAGTCATGAAATAAATGAATCATGAATCAAAAACATTAAAAAAGAATGAACTTCCTCGGGGAGGCTGCATGGAGACAGAAAACCATTCATCAGCCAGGAGATGGGCTGGAAGAATTTCTATCCACTGGATAAACATATCTCAGCATGTGAAATCTGCCATCTCCACCAAGCTAAATTCACCAGTTTCCTCCTCTCCTTTAAAGAGCGAAGCCAGATTTGGCCATGGAGCATGGTAAGAACCATATTCCCTCTGAGGAAGTATATTGTCTGATTTCCTTAACTTCCTATATTGTGCTAAAGTTGTCTGTTGTTCTGAGAGAACAGGAAAAGACAACTTGGGTATTAAATATTAATAGTAACTGCCTAGAGTCCTAGCTACTCAGGAAGTTTAGACCTGAGGAGCATGATTTGAAGCCAGACAGAACAGAAAAGTGCAAAATTCTTATCTCCAATTAACCAACAAAAAAGCAAGGCTGCAGGCATGACTCAAGTGGTAGAGCACAAGCCTAGTGAGCAGGCAAACCAAATGAGAAAGAGACCCCGATGTCAAACTCTGTTACTGGCATAAAAATATTAATATTCAAAACCTAAATGGTAACATGTCCTAAAACTCAGGATTTTTAAGGACCTTAACTTAAAGCTATATTCTTATTTTATTTAGAAATCTAATTAAATTCAAAAAAATCATTTGCCAGAGAACTTTTTAACTAAAGCAATTTACTTTTCTTAAACACTTCAGGCATATCTATCATTATAATATATTGAATTTTCTTCTTAAACACTTTGTCTAATAAAGCGAACACTTCCATTGGACACTCATAGCTCACGCCTGTAATTCTAGCTACTCAAGAGGCTGAAATCTGAGGATTACAGTTCAAACCCAGCCCAGCCAGAAAAGTCCATGAGAAAGGTTTACCAGCAAAAAGCTGGAAGTGGAGGTGTGGCTAAAATGGTAGGGCACAAGAGCACCTTGAGCAAAAAAGCCATTGAGAGCGCACACACACACACACACACACACACACACACACACACACACACACACACACAGAGTGTTGCATTAATGCTTCCAAGCTGTATAAGTCAAATGTACATACGGAAGGATTCAGGGGCCACTGGCTACAGCTGACAGTACATATATTTATAAGTAGGCACAAGCAGGCCAATGCTCCCCATCATCACTAGAACCAGGCCTAGCTGAGCAAGGACACATTACAAACCTGACCACAGAAAAACACCAGGTGCTCCTTGAATTTGGCCCTATCTTCTGCTATGCCTTCCAACAGAAAGACGTCCCTGTGCTATTACCCACACACTCAACTCGGGGCACCACCCCTTCCTTCACTTATGTCCACAGTCCAAAACAGATTCAGGATCTTTCTGCTTCCTGACATTCATGGTTTGAACCTTAATATTTTCCCACAGTCCTGTGTGCTAAAGGTTCGATGGCCAGCCTGTAGCGCTATTGGGAGGTGGTAGAAACTTTAGGAGGTGGAGCTTAGTGGGCAGAAGTTAGGTCATTGGGGGGTGTGCCCTTGAAGAGAATGCTAGGACCCTAGTCCCATAACTTCTTCCCATCCATAACTCAGCTCTACCACACATTGTCTCCATGATGTGCTTAGCTGCAGGCTCCAAATGATGGAGTCAAGAAACCACAGACTGAAACTTCTGAACCTGCAAGCCAAAATAAACCTCCTACCACCCCTCTCTCTCTTTCTCTCAATCATGGGAATTGAGCTCAGGGCTTGGGCATTGCCTATGGGCTCCCCGGCCCACCTACCACACACACACACAGAGCAATCAAGTTGCCCTACATGTGCCACTCAGGGCAGAAGCCCTTTGTTTGTGAGATCTTTTTGATCAAGGCTAATACTCTACTACTTTGAGCCACAGTGCCACCTCTGGTGGTTGAGTCTCACGGGGACTTTTCAGCCAGGCCTGCATTTGAACTGTGACCCTAAGATCTCAGCCTCCTGAGTAGCTAGGATTACAGAAGTGAGCTACCAGTGCTGGGCAGTTTTCCTCTCTTTAAGTTGATTTGTCTCAGGTATTTATTATAGCTGTAGAACTCTAACACAGTTACCTATGTCTCTAGTCCTGGCTTCTGTCCTCGAATTGTGTTTACAGTCATGGCTTTGTTGACAGATTTCCATCCTCCCTGACACCCCTCAGCCATGACTTACAATATTTCAAAGTGCTTGCAACAAAAGAAATAGAGAGCAAGACAGACTGTCTTAGGACCAGGGAACATTCCAGGTGTCCACAAGCCAGAGAGCGAAGCCCTGAGTCCAATCCAAGCTAGCCCAGAAGTTCTTACCCCCGAGATGGAACAGCTGGCCGGTCAGGAGAAAGGCCCAGTGTGGACGGAGGGTCACAACACAGCCGCTACAGCTCAGAAACCAGTGTGCAAGCCTTCTCCCTGTCAGTTTGTCACACACCTGTCAGCCCATTTGTCACAATACAGTTGTGGCTGGGGACATGGTTTGTCCCGCATGAGATGCTGGGCTGACTCTGAAGGCTGGAATCCCACCGCTGTGCAGCCCCTCCAGGCTCCAACACTGTGTAACAAAAGTGCCTCAGCAAAGCTGGCCATCCTCGTGCTCCCCTTCCCACAGGGCAGGCCCTGGGCAGCGAGGCCCCATCTGAAAAGCAAGAGGCACAGCCCTGTGGCTGGGCATTTCAGTGGGAGCAGTTGACCACAGGGGGACAGGGCTGCTGTGTCCCAGCACCATTCTGGGCTCTTCCAGAAAAAAGCTGGAGGCAGCAGAGGGCATCCCTGACCTCACCGAGGACACAAGTCCAGGGAAACTACTGCATTCTCCAACAGTAACTTCTGTGGTGGAAAGACACCTGTGCGCTTGGACCAGCATGGGGCGTCCCTGTCTGGCCAGGTGGGTGGAGTGGTTGGGGAGCCATGCCCAGGCAGGTGAGGAAAATCCCCCCTGGGTACAGGCTGCCAGTTCCTCCTCCATCTGCCTGAGCAGCACCCCTCTACCGGCAGGAAAATGGGCACATCTTCCTTCTGTCACCTTCTCTACTGCAACTGTAGTTTAAGAACGCACTGGTTCCTCTGGGGGACTCTTGTTATGAAGGCCTCAGAAAGAGAGGCAGCTATATCCCACACACATACTCCTAAGGGGGGTGGAGAGATGGAGCCAAATGCTTGGGTCCCAAGATTATGATAAGAAACGTGACTAGGTGCTGGTGGCTTAGGCCTGTAATCTTAGCTACTCAGGAGACTTGAGATGTGAGGATCAAGGTGCAAAGCCAACTGGGGCAGGAAAGACCATGAGTCTCTTACCTCCAATTAACCAGAAAACAAGCAAGCAAAAAAAGACCCCAGAAGTGGAGGTATGGATCAAGTAGTAGAGAGCCAACCTTGTAGGGAAAAAGCTGAGGGACAATGCTAAGCCCTGAGTTCAAGCACCAATACTGGCACCAAAAAGAAAAGAAAACAACAAGCTATTCAGTAGAGATAAAGCTATCCAATTGTCCCGGCCCCTATGGCTGAGAAGGGAAAGTGAGCCACGGTGCTAACAAGCAAGTGCATGCTCTCACCCAGCCATTTCCTCTTTGCTGCAAGAAAGACTAAGTCTAGAAAGATCTCTCCGTGGTGGCACGGTGTTGCTGTGGGCCTCCTGTGTCGTTTCCTCCACCACAGGTGCAGTGCTCCGCCACACGCTCGCTCAGAACTGCAACCACATCTATTTAGACTGCCTTGGAATGTGACCTGGCTATAGGAAAAGTTACATGTTGTAACCCAGAAGTCCTCTTCCCTTCTAGCCTTGCACTCACTTTGAGCCTAAATTCTTTAGGAATCATACCAGTTTTTCATGTTCTGAATTCCTTAAAGAGGCCAACATGACCTGTTTGTCCCAGTGCCCTTGGGGTTGCCACAGTTACGTTGCTATTGTTGTTGTTGTGTTGTATGCCAGCACGGTGGCCTGAACACAGGGCCTCATGTTCTCCCTTAGCTTTTTTGCTCCAGGCTGGTGCTCCACTACTTGAACCAAAGCTTCGCTTGCAGCTTTCTGGTGGTTAATTGTGGAGAAGAATCTCACAGACTTTTCTCACAGACTGGCTTCAAACTGCGATCCTAAGATCTCAGTCTCCTGAATAGCTAGGATTGCAGGTGTGAGCCACTGGCATCCAGCTACTAAGATGGGTTTGCTTGCTGCTCTCAGGTTCACACTCAGTTTGGGGAATGGAAACGGGGTGCAAGTGCTCCCAAGGCCCAGGACACCTTGTCATGCCAATTTAGTTCTGGACTCACATGCAAATGTGCCTTTCTGGTGTCACAAGCAGGGTGTGTGTGTGTGTGGGTGTGTGTGTGTTGTGTCTGAGCTCATCCATCTGGCTTCCCTTCTACCACCTTTTCTCCTGTTTACATCTGCCACTCGCAATTTGTCTTCCAGCTCTTTCTGTACCGATTATGCTATGGACAGATTTAGTCAATTTCTCAGCCATATGCTCAAATGCCTTCTTGCCGCATGGAAGATACTCAAAGCTGGCTCCCAGCAAGACTCATGTTTTACAGACTCTCCGAATTCTAGAAGAAATCCATAGAAACATTTCTGATTCTTGTACCATCATTAAATTCATTAGTCAAAAACAACAACAAAAAAAAAAACATTGATTTAAAAGGTACGGAAAAACCTAAATGCTGTTCAGAGACATCATCTCTCAGACAACCAAAAGATGCACACTAGTGCCATTGTCTTTGCTGACACACTCTGATCTAGCTTCATGGCACCCTTCACTCCACTGAAAAATAGTATTTCACAGGAGTAGACAAACCCCATTATTCAAATCTGTGAGCACCAAGCTCTCACATTACTCATTTGTACAGCCAGCTCCATAATTTCAAGATGTAAGCATGTTTAAACTGACTCCACCTAAGCATAGGTGGCTCTCATCTGTAATCTTAGCTACTCAGGAGGCTAAGCTCTTCTAAGGATCACAGTTCCAAACCAGCCTGAAAGAGAAGGCCATGAGATTTTTATCTCCAATTAACCAGCAAAAAGCCAGGAGTGGAGCTGTGGCTCAAGTGGTAGTATGCTAGCTTGGATGGAAAAAGTTCAAGGACAACACCCAGGCTCTGAGTTTGAGTCCCAGTACCAACACAATAACACAAGTACATCAACAGACAAATTTGCCTACAGACATGTACATCCTTCAAAAAAAAGTGGCGGGGGGGGGGGGGGCGGGTAGCTGGTCTAGACTGGTCCAGTGAGAGATGACACTGAATCAGGTGTGTTTGAACGCACAACAACAAATAATGACATCCCCCCTTCAGAGTTTCCATGACTGACCCCCTCCCAATTAAACCTCTCCCAGTGACAGACCAGACAAGCGGCCCTTCAGTCCCTGCATCCTTCATGCATGTGTCACACAGCTTTGTTTCCTGGGTCTCCTTCCTTTCACACTTTGCATCTCCATGCAGTCAAATCTTATGCTTCCAAAATGAAAAATAAAACTGCCAGTTCTCATGACTGTGCGGGGGGGGCGGGAGGGGGAATTAGTCTTATTTCAGTCATAAATCATAAGCACAATTCAGCTGTAACGAGAGCATTAGCAACCAGGGAAGGAAATGAACTGTGGCTCCTAGAGAGACTTGAGGTTCCTGAGGGTGATGTGGTCTTTTTTCATTTGGGGCGGGGGTGGCAGGCAGTTTGGGAGGGGATGAGGGGTGAGGGAGAGTTCCCCATTCCAGCTGTTAGTGAGATGTCATTCTGCCTGGCTGAGGGCGGCTCCAGACTATGCAAGCTGTCATGGTATAATTAAGAGCATCTTTCTCTTTCTGAAAGTGTCCCAGTTTGGATGACAAATTACATGGTCACTCTCATTAAAGTGCAAATAACATAAGGAACATAAACTTGTTTTGTGCAGGAGCCTGACACAAAAGGCCACGTATTGTATGATTCTTCTTCTTCTTCTTCTTCTTCTTCTTTTTCTTCTTCTTCTTCTTCTTCTTCTTCTCTCTCTCTCTCTCTCTCTCTTTCTCTCTCTCCACACACACATACACATACACAAATACACACACACCTCCCCTTCTCTCTGTCAGTAGTGAGGTTGAGGCCTTGGTGCTGTCCCTTAGCTTTTTTACTCAAGGCTGGAACTCTACCACTTGAGCCACAGCTCTGTGTCTGGATTTTTCATGGTTAATTGGAGATAAGAGTCTCATGAGCTCTTCTGTTCAGGCCAGCTTTGAACTTCAATCCTCAGATACAGTAGTGAGCCAATGGTACCAGGTTTCTAAAGATTCTTTTTCTAGGCCATGTCCAGGGCAGACAACAAACCAAAAGTGTTCATGATTTCCCAGGGGGGAAGCTGGCAGTGAGTGAGAATTGGGACTGCATTCTCTAAACTTAATTATGGAAATGTACCTACACTAAAAATGTTACACACTTTATATAGGTAACTGTATGACCTATGAATTATAGCTCCAAAAAGGTGTTACATTAAAACAAAAGTTCCAAAATAGTTAAGCCATAAAAAATATCAGAAAGGCTTCACACCTGTAATCCTAGCAACTCAAGAGTCTGAGAGCTGAGAATCAGGGTTCGAAGCTAGCCAGGGCAGGAAAGACCACAAAATTCTTATCTCCAATTAATCACCAAAAGGTTGTAATGTGTAGCTGTGGCTCCACTGTACTAAAATGCTATCCTTGAGCAAAAAAATCTCACGGACACTACACTACCTGTGCCCTGAGTTCATGCCCCAGGTCCAGGATTGAGAGAGAGAGAGAGAGAGAGAGAGAGAGAGAGAGAGAGAGAGAGAGAGAGAGAGAGAGAGAGAGAGACAAAATAAAATGAAGCACAAAAATCTGTTATTTTCGTACCAATGAGCCCACTCTTGTGTGATCCCACCAGAAAAGGTAGGAACTAAAAGTGTACTGACAAGCTACGGCCTCCAGAGGGCAGCATGCACACAATGCCTACATTTGTAGGGTCTTTCTTGAAGTAAGAAAAGGAGTGGGTCCTCAGAGTCAGTGCCAGCACTCAAGCTGTGTGGGTTAGCCTTGAAATGGTGGGGCTTGGGGATAGAGGTGCAGCAGACATTCAAAGGTCCCAGTACTGGTGGTGTGGCCCAAAGAAAGTTGCCGGAGGATTCTGACTAGGACTTATTCTTCTCCAATCTTGTTCGTGGCCAGAGGGATCAAATTTAGGAAGAGGAAAGAGTCAAATACAGGGACAGGGTCTAAGTGGGTTTGAGGAGATAAGAGTTTCAGTTACCCCAGAGGAATTAAGCCCATCATGAAGCCCAGGGCCAAAGTGGGGCCAGATTTTCCAACTAGGTGGGGAACTGAAAAATAAAGAGTGGACCACTGTGGGAACACTCCTTACGCAGATCCTTGAGTTCCATTCCTCTGAAAGGATTGTTGGACATTGGAATGAGCTCTGTTACAAACCATCCAACTGTGTTGGAATTCTCCTTCAAAGGAAAGGAGTTAGATTTAAAGTCTGTGAGAAGAACAAAATTTACTGTGCGTGTGCGCGTGCGCGCGCACGTGTGTGTGTTTGTGTTTGGATGGGTGTATGAATGGACAAACAACACACACAGACACACACACACACACACACACACACACACACACAGGTTCACAAAGACTGCCTGGTTTCTAGTCCAAGGGTCTTCTCTGTCACCCACAGAGGGTGCTACAACACCTGTTAGAGCACCATGAAGTACCCAGGCCAGTCAGAGCCTCCTTGAGGACTGGAGCCCTCTGCTCATGGCTGAGACTGAGATGGGGCATTCAAACAGAGTGGGATCCTCTTAAAAACATAACAGGAAGATGACTTGTTTCTCTTGGACATCTCCCTAGTATCAATGACGGAAGCTGAGGATGGGAGCTACATGGGTTTTTTTTCACCAGTCTATTACCTGCACAGTGCCTTGCTCAGAGAAGGCTGCAAGAAAATGAATGAATCCGGGAGACCCAGATGGGATGGGATGAGATGGGACTACAGCATTCTTACCTCTAAAAGGCTACAACTCTCACTTTTGCCTGGTGTGTCTTACAAGTGAGAGTTACACATAAATCCCTGTCAACTACTCAGTGGGGTCTGTACCACAGGACTTGGAGTTTCCACTGGATGTGATTAATACTGGGAATGTCCAAGTGCTGGGCTGAGAGGAAAAACTCCGGTGGGTCACACCTCTCCCAACACCCCCCCCCACACACACACACCAAAACAAATCCCTACACACAGCATAGACCAGGCAAAGGAGGAATGTGCTAAAAACTAAGATCAGTCACACCCTGGTAATGCATGCCTGCAATCCTAGCTACTCAAGAGCCTGAGGCTCAGGATTTGAAGCCAACTTGGGCAGAAAAAAAATCCATGAGAACTCTCAGCTCCAATTAATGAGCAAAAGCCAGAAGTGGAGGTGAGGCTCAAGTGGTAGAGCATTAATCTTGAGCAAAAAAAAAAAAAGCCAAGGAAGAGTATGAGGCCCTGAATTCAGTATCAGCACACTCACACAAAAAAGGAAAGAATAAAAAGAAGGAAGGAAGGAAAATAATTAAAATCAAAACTCTCCCATAGCAAGCAAGGCCCCAATACTCACAGAAGTGATTGGATTCTGAAGAGCATTGAGGAATGAGTGAAATGGAGATGACTACTCATCCTGTCTTCTGCCTTCTCCCATCCATATGTCTGTTTCTGTATGGCAAGTCCTTGGTTTTATTGTCGGTCTTAGTGATGGTCAAGGAAATCTTGAAAAATCAGAGCACCATTGTGACTCAGTGGGAATGTAGAGCAGAAATTAGGAGCTCTGATTTTCAGAGGCGTCCTCTGACAGCACTCCTTTGACCAGCAGAGAAGCACAAAGCACACCTCTCCTCAGGAAGCCCCTCTGTAGAATGTTCTTCCCAGACAAGTGGAAGCCCAAGTCAGAAAAGCTGGGGTGTGTTTTAATGGTTCAGAGACGCACACACACACACTGTGGTGAGGGTTGGGAATGGTTGTCTGTGAATCCATGAAGGAGAAGATTTGAAAGGTTTCTTTCATCCTGTGGGTTTGGATTCCTGGTGAGGTCAAGCTGTGAGCCCAAGGGCTCACAAAAGCCTTATTTTCTCTGTTAAACCCTCCTGGGACCTGCTCCATAGCATATTGTGATTTAGAGATAAGAGAGAAAATGTAAGACCTTTAAAATCTCTCCATTACGTTTGCAGTAGGGAAAAACAAAAATGTTGGTGACTATTGACTGAGTCCCACTCAAACACAGAGAGAGAGAGAGACAGAGACAGAGACAGAGACAGAGAGAGACAGAGAGACAGAGAGACAGACAGAGGAAGGGATGGAGAGAGAGAGAGACAGGGAAGGAGGGAGGGAAGGAAAGTAACAACTCTGTCCTATGTTTTAGTTTTGTTTTTGTGCCTGTTCCAGGGCTTGAATTCAGGGCCTTGGCACAGTCCTTTAGCTTTTTGATCAAGGCTGACACTTTAAACCTTGAGCCACACCTCCATTTCTACCTTTTTGGTGGTTAATTAGAGATAAGATTCTTATTTAACTTTTCTGCCTGGGATCACTTCCAACCACGATCTTCAGATCTCAGCCTCCTGAGTAGCTAGGATTGAAGGTGTGAGCCATCAGAGCCCAGCAGCACTGCTCTATGTTTTAACAAAATAAAAACCCCTTTAGGGCAACTCTGGCATTTTGCTAATAGCTGCACAAGTCTAATCAAGAGAACCATCCATCCCTAGGCCAGGCTTTCTTCCCAAGGTCACAGATTTCACTGGAGGCCTGTCAGCCATCTTGCCAGTGAGTTTAGAATCCCAGCCATTTGGTATCCCTCAATTCTTGGGAAATTCAAAAAGTCTTCTTAGAGTGAACTAGAAAAATCTATGTACAAAGAATTGGATTTGTCATCTGTGAGAACAGTTATTGGCAAACTTGTGACCAAAGAAATTGCAACTACCCAGAATTCAAGGTGACTCAAGGACATGGATAGTCTATAGGGATAATGTAGCAAATGTAGTTTGGAGAATGCCTTATTTAGAGAATCTGTGAGATGGCACTGAGAGCCTAAAATGTGAAGAGAAGAGAGGAAGTCATGAAAGCCAAACTGGCTTTTGTTTGTCCCCTGAAGGGAGTGGGGACTCTGGCTCCCAAGATCTGCCCACCAATTCAATCCCAGTGTCTAGAAGGGCCTTCCTTCCCAGTGGATAAGCTAGAAGAACTTTGGTGTTGTTGTTGTTGTTTTCAATACCACCTGGGCTTGAATTCAGAGCCTTGCTTGTACTCACAGACCTTTCCTGTTAGCAGCTAGCAGTCTACAAATTGAGGCATGCTGACAGTCTTATACTTTAACTGGAGATGGAGTCTTGTCCACTTCTCTGCCTGGGCTAGCTTCAGTCTTGGCTCCCCATCTCTCAGCCTCCTAAGGAACTAGGATGATAGGCATGAGCTGATAATCTGGAAGTGAAGATAAGCACCAGTATCTGATTTCCTGCCTTGGAGTTCTACCTACAGAGGGAGATGTAGGGAAGAGAGAGGATGGCATCCCTATTTCTTATCCCAAAATAGTTGGATCCATTTCTTGTTTCAATCATGAAGTATGTCAATCTGCAATGATGAAGTGGAACC
The DNA here is from genome assembly GCF_023159225.1 of Perognathus longimembris pacificus. Taxonomy (NCBI): domain Eukaryota; kingdom Metazoa; phylum Chordata; class Mammalia; order Rodentia; family Heteromyidae; genus Perognathus; species Perognathus longimembris. Next base: position 56,173,333 of record NC_063163.1, on the reverse strand, counting down.
AGTAAAACAGACAAAAAGCAGTGCCCTTCCCATTAGTTTTCACCATAATAAATGACAACAAACTTGTAGCTTAAAACAACTGCTATTTATTTTCTCACAATTCTTGGAGCTAAAAGGCAAAAGTTAAGATGTCAAATAGGGCCATGCTCCCTCTGAAGGTTCTAGAAGATAAACCTTACTTACATTGTCCAGCATCTGGTGACGTTGTCTCTCCCAGGCTTGTGGCTGCCCCATTCCACGCTCTGGTGCTACCTTCTTGTGGCCTTCTCCTCTCCGTTTCTGCATTTCAAACCATCCCCTTCCTTTCTTTTACCAGAATACCTGTCCATGAATTTAGGGCTCAATTAAAACCCAGGATGATTTTATCTCAAGATCCTTAGTTTTTTCTCCATAGACATTTTTTTTTTGCAAGGAGGTCACAGGCACAGACTCCAGTGGTTGGGGCTTAGCCAGATCTTTGGGAAGTCACACGTGATTCAACCCCTTCTCTGGGCCTTGAAAAAGGTTTCAGGCCTGTCATAATGGGCATGCCTCTGGATGTGCAAACTTTCACAAGCACAGCCAACACACAGACATCTGGGAAAATACCACCTTCATGAAGAAAGTCCTCCTCATCACATGCTGCTCTTCTTTCATTCATTTATCTTTATTCTTTTTGCTGGTACCAAACCTTGAACTCAGGACATAGGCCCTGTCACTTAGCTTTCTTTACTCAAGGCTGGTACTCTTTCACTTGAGACTCAGTTCTACTTCTGGGTTTTTGGTTGTTCATTGAAGATAAGAGTCTCAGTAGACTTTCCTGCTTGGGCTCATTTCAAGCCATAATCCTCAAATCTCAGCCTCCTGAGTAAGAAAGATGACAGGCAGGAGCAACCAGTATCCAACTCTGTGTGTGTGTGTGTGTGTGTGTGTGTGTGTGTGTGTGTGTGTGTGTGTGTGTGTGTGTGTGCTGGTCCTGTGGCTTGAACTAAAGGCCACATATTCGTGCTTATCTTTTTTGTTCAACGCTGGTAATCTACCATTTGAGCCATCTCTGCTTCCATCTAGGCTCTTCCTTTAAACTGGTTTGCTAACTGACCACATTGTCTGCCATTACAGCCAACAGCATGACCAGTTTGCCTGGCCAGCCCACAGGCTTCCCCTCCCACCAAACACTTAGACTTGTGGAACACATCCCACAGACAGAGCCAACTTTAACAATCATGATGGGAGATATGCTACATCTACCTAGAAAGAAGATTCTAGAGACAGGTGAGTATCTTTAAGTTTGGAGCCATAAAACAAGCCAGACTAAACTTGTTTTGTAAAAGATATGATTTCTTCACCTTTTTTACCCCCAGGGGAAACATCAAAAGGGCTTGGTCTGGGTCTACCAACCCTGGATTTATCTTCCACATTGGCTTTTGTAGGCTGGCAGCCCTGCTTGGACAGGCCCATGTCTGGAGCAGCTGTCTGAGTGGGAGAAGTTCAGAAAGAGCTCAGCCAGCCCTGTGAGAGCCTGGGAGCCCACGTGCAGCTGGGAATGGGGCCCAGGCATTTAGGGCAGCAGCAATGGAGGCTCAGACCTGAGATTCTGGAGTCAGGTGGGGTGTGAAGTCTAGGGCCACCATTCGCTGAGGATGTGTGATGGTGGGTTTCCCTTGGGAAATGACCCAAGCATTCATGAGGTCCTGGGCTTGATTCACAGCACTGTAAAAAGAAAAGGAAGGAAAGAGAGGGGAAGAGAAGGAAAGGGAAGGGGCAAGGAAAGAAGAGAAGGAAAAGGGAGGGGAGGGGCGGTGGTTTTCCCAGCAAACAGCTGCACATGCCTTTCATGGCTCAGGTCTATAGATATTCCAGTGGTTATTCATTACTAAGAGTATTAGTATTATTAACAAGAAATAAGCCAGGTGCAGTGGCTCACATCGATCTGTAATCCTAGTTACTCAGAGGCTGAGATCTGAGGATGGAGATTCAAAGCCAATCAACTGGCAAAAAGCTTGAAGTAGAGGTATGTCTCAAGTGGTAGAGAGCCAGCCTTGAGTTAAAAAAAAAAAAAAAAAAAAGCCCAGGGACAGTGCCCAGACTCTGAGTTCAAGCCCCAGTGCTAAAACAAGAAGAAGGAAAAGGACAGAAGGAAGGACAGAAGGAAAGGAGGAAGAATGGAAGGAAAAAAGGAAGGAAGGGAGGAAAGGAGAGAGGGAGGGGGAGGGGAGGAGGGAGAGAGGGGGAAGGAAGGAAGGAAGGGAGGGAGAGAGGGAGGGAGGCCCTGGATTCTCCTATTATCATATGGGTTTAATCTGAACCCAAAGTGCTGGGACAGGACTGTGAACCATTCATTCATCTCCATGCTCTGATCTGCTCCACTCTCCAGCCCTAGCTGTATGCAAAGACTTTCTATCTCTTACTCTTTCTCCCAATGACCTCATTTATGTAAAATGTAAGGTTCCTTTTCTAGAATAAGGAATGAGGTAAAAGGGATTTGTTACAAAGTGCCCTGTCATTGTCTCCTAATAGCAGACCCAGGGATGAGGTAAAAGGGATTTGTTACAAAGTGCCCTGTCATTGTCTCCTAATAGCAGACCTGGGGATGTGGAAGGATTTCCACACATTGCCTCTCAATACACAACTCTCAGTTCCTGCCCTCTGAACAAGAACTTCTCAACAGGAGTTCCCAGTGATCCAGGTGCTGGTGGCTCACACCTGTAATCTTAGGGATCTGAGATGTTGAGATCTGAGGACCCCAGTTCATAGCCCGCGAAGGCAGACAAATCCATTGAGATTCTTCTTTCCAGTGATCCAGCAAAAATTTGGAAGTGGTACTGTGGCTTGAGTAGTGGTGTGCTTGCCTTGAGCAAATAAAAACTAAGGGACAGTGCGCTAGCCCTGAGTTCAAGCCCCAGTACTGCCCTTCACCCCCCATCCCAAAAACAAAAACACACACAAAGTGACCATTGAAGTTACAGAACATTTGACAGCTAGCCTAGGTAATGTAACTCAACCTGCCTGACAGAACTAGCCTTGGCCCACAAATAGAGCAAAAGCTGCCTTTTTCCAGCTCAAACACAGTCCTGAATGAAGTACTTACTCGTCTTCCATCCCTAGTCACACTTAATCTTTTTCCTTCAAATGCCAAGTCATTCCCACTCCACGGCCTTTGAATGTGCTATACCTCCTGTCAGGTACATGCTTGCTCTTGTCTTTACAAGGATGGATGGCTCCAATTAATCACGCAAGTCCAAATTAAATGTTTTCTCAAACATTCTACAGTCTAAGTAAATACCATACTTGCTTCCATTTCCTTGGCAGTAAGCCCATTATTAATCTCATTTATCTATCTATTTATTTGTTTGTACATATGTATGTATGTTTATATGCACATGTGCTCATGCATCCCTATTGGGGCTTAAACTCAGCGCCAGGGTGCTGTCCCGCAACTCTTTTGTTCAAGAATGGTGCTTTATCACTCAAGCCACACTTCCCCTTGCAGATTTCTGGTGTTTAGTTGGAGATAAGAGTCTCAGCACCCTTCCTACCCAGGCTAGCTTGAACCCTCCATCCTTAGCTCTCAGCATCCTGCATCAGCCAGGATAACAGATGTGAGTTCCTTGGTGCCCAGCTCCTATTTTCTTCAGAATGCTTTCTGTACTTTACTTCATCTTGCTCATGTTTACACACTTATCATCTGTCCTTTCCTCCAAGCAGAGAGAAGATATGAGGTGTTAAGATATACACTGGGTTTCCTGCAGAGAACCAAGGGAGTGGTGAGGCAGGAAAGGCTGGGGACAGTCTCATGGATGTTGTGGTTGTTGAATGACAGGAACAGTGGATAGATGGAGGAGGAGGGGGAGGGGGAGGGGGAAGGGGAAGGGAGAGGGGGTAGAGGGGGAGGAGGAGGAGGAGGAGAACTCTGCCCAGAGGATGCCAGCAAACTTTAAGGCCTCTTAGAACAGTGAAACTCCCTAAACCCTGAGGACTTACTCTAGGACTTAGCAAATGACACTTTATTACTGTGGCTCTAGCAATGGACAGGTTTGCTCAGAGGCACAGGAAGGAAGGTGAGGAATGCTCCGAGGAGGGGTTTGGTGCAGCTCAGGCAACCTGGGACAGGCCAAATAACAGCACCAACAGGAAGTAAGACCCCAGGGCCATTCTACATGCTATATAGCTCCAGCCCAGAAGCAGGAAATGAGTCATTAAAGGCATTCAGAGATGAGGGGCAAGACAGCCCTGAAGGGAACACCCATAGCAAAGCCACAAGCCCCAACTCCCTGACTGGGAGGCAGCATTAACACAGTCCTCTCCTTGAAGAACTGGCTGAGTCAGTCAAAAATGTGGAAGGAGCCAGGTACCAGTGGCTCATGCTTATAATCCTAGCAACTAAGGAAGCTGAAATCCTAGGATCGCATTTGGAAGCCAGTCTGGGCAGGCAAGTCCATGAGGCTTTAACCTCCAATTACACATCACAAAGCCAGAAGTGAAGGTATGGCTCAAGTGGAAGTGTCAGCCTTGAGTGAAAAAGCTAAGGGACAATGCTTAGACCCTGAGTTTAAGCCCTGGTACTGGCACACACACACACACACACACACACACACACACACACACACGCACACATGCAACACACACATTACTTGTGTATATATGTATATAGAAAAATAAGTATCAATATGTAAACATGTACATGCGTATGTGTGTATATGTGCACATATAAGTGTATATATAAACATATATGTGCATATATACATATAAATAAGTATTTTCTCTCAAACTAACCTTTTTTGTTCTGAAATAATTTCAGTTTTATAGAAAAGTTGTTACAAAGTACACATAGACTTTCCAAACATTTCCCACAGTGTCTACTAAGTGTTGACATTTTTGGTGACTGTGGTCTATTTCTCAAAAACAGCTAAACTCTAGACAAAATTCAGATTTCACTAGGTTTTCTCTGAACGTCTTTTCCAGTGGTAAGATCTCACCCAAAATCCCATGCGGCTTGGTTATCGGTTCTGTGAGACACCTCCAATCTCAGATTGTTATGTTATGCTAAGCCTGATTGCTTTGCTGAGCACTGCTCAGGCATTTATTTTGTAGAATGCCCTTCAGTTTGGGGTTACCTGGTGTTTACTTGTGATTAGGCTGGGATTATGGGTCTTGAGGATGAATACTCTGTGATAGGAACCTTTTTTTTTTGTAATGAGTCCCTCAATTCTTTCAATGCTAATGTGACAATATGTGTTGTGAATTCCCAAGAGGAATCACTATTTGTTACCAAATAAACTTGGAGGGAAAAGGTCAGAGGGTACTTTTCTCATGTAATGGCTTTCCGACTGTTCATGTTCTCTAACCAGATGTCTGTCTGAGTTTGTTGTGACCATTGGAAAGCTAGCTCTGCAGTGAAGTCTCTAGCCTTTTCTTCCTTAGCTGAGCTCTTCCTGTGGGCTGGGAGCAGGGTGGGGGGCTGGAGTCCCCCAGAAGAGTCACAAGGACCCCAACTCCACTTCCCCTCAGTCAGAGCCACAAACTTTCCAATATTAGGTTGATCTAAACTACTTCCTCTTCATGATTGGCAGATCCTTTCCCAGTGATTAGGAGCACCTGGAAGGGAAGAGGCGCCTCCCACCCACCTCCTCCCTAGCAAGCAGGGCATTAAAATGAGAGTTAGCCAGGCTGGTGGCTCAGGCCTGTAATCCTAGCTACTCAGCAGGCTGAGATCTGAGGATCCCCCTTCTAAGTCTGCCTGGGCAGGAAAGTCTGTGCAACTTTTTATCTCCAATTAACTAGCAAGAAAGAGAGCCAAAAGTGGAGGTGTGGCTCAAGTAGTAGAGCAACACACTTGAGAGAAAAAAAAGAAACAAAAGTTAGCCTGAGATAATGAATTCAAGTCCCCCAAAATAAAATTAATTAAAATAAAATAGCAACAAGGGCAAGTAGGTGGGGGGCAGAGGTGGCTTTGTGGCAGCACTTATGCTTAGCATGGACAAGGCCCTAGGCCCTATTAGAAACTGTAATAGGGAGGCCAGATCTGGCCAGTGCCATCCTTAACTGTGGAGGGACTTCAAGTTGACTCCAGCTCAGATAAGAGCAGAAGCCAACTCCATCCCCACTAAGCTCTCCCCCACCCTACTCAGGGAAGCTCCCCTTTATTATGATAAGTTATGTAGATTGACTACATGAGGCCTGGGAGCTACAAGGGAACCTGTGTCCTCTTTATTATGATAAGTTATGTAGATTGACCACCTGAGGCCTGAGAGCTTCAAGGGAACCTGCTATGAGTAAGTGTATCCACCTGCATCATGTGAACCCCGCCAAATCCATGCACCAATTCTAACTAGAATGATAGGTTAGTTCAAATAGATATTATGAGACAGACTGTAACTCTATTGGCCACCTGCGTGCAGCCTAGCATGCTCTGTAAGTGTTGTATCTTCATTGGTCACCTGCATGTGGCCAGTTTGTCTGTGATGTTTGCCTTATAACCAGGCTGGAAGGCCACACACACACACGCGGTTCCAGCTCCCGAGTCTGGGCTGCACACGTGCAGGCGGTCCCAGCTCCCGAGTCTGGGCCCTGATCCTGCAGATGTGGTCGGCAGTTTCGGCTCCCGAGTCTGGGCTGCCACCAAGGCCGGTTGGTTCACTTTTTGTTCACTTTTTACTTCTCCAATAAATCTGTCTTCTTGTCATCTTGTAGCTGGAGACTGTGTGGTGGATTCTTGGGGGAACCAGGAATCCCCTCCCTTGGGGGGGGGGACCCGTTTCATTGTAGCGAACCCCCACTCTACTTCAGAAACCACAACTCTCCAGTGTCATAACACGGGAGGTTTAGTCAAGGCAGTTTACTTTTGCACAAAAGAGTGCAAAACCATTACTCTCTGCAGAGCTAGGCAGGGGTACCATGCAGTTGGTTAGGTTTTTATCCCAATCTGAACTGTCCCTCCTCCTTGTCAAGGAGTTAGGCTCACATTCTAAGTACAGTTGATTGTCAGGGATGGTGGGGACAAGTCCTTAGATTATTTTCCAAAGGTTTACACTTTTTTTTTTTCCATCACAGCTGGCAGAGAGCAGGTTTGGGAGCAGAGTGGCTGGCAGGTACAGTTGGAAGAGGGTGAAGAGGTCAGTGGAAAGCTCCCACTCAAAAGGGAGCGGGGAGGCTGGGGGAGGAAGGTCTCTTTCCTTTTAACCCCACTGGGAAAGATCTCTTTCTAATAAGCAGCACACTTGGTAGTTGCAGTTTTGTTGTTTTAACTCCTTTGACAAAGATTGATCTCCCTAACTTGGCTAGGTGGTCACAAGCAGCACAGATAATACATACAATTGAAGTCAAAAGGCAAATACTGTAGTTCCAGGAAATACCAATACCTAAAATATCAATAAGCTAGGCACGAGGGGCACATGCCTAGAATCCTAGCTACTCAGGAGGCTGAGATCTGAGGATCACAGTTTGAACCCAGCCTCTGGACAGGAAAGTATGTGAGACTCTTTATGTCTAATTCTCCACTAGAAAACTAGAAAGGAAGCTGTGGCTCAAAGTGGTAGAGCACTAGCCTTGAGCAAAAAGAGTCAGGGACAGCACCCAGGCTCCATGACTGGAAAAAAGAATCTATATATAAGACAGAAACACTTCAATTTAACAGAAAAGTCGACTTCCTCTCACAGTCCTATTCCCAGCACAGGGGAAATACTTTTTTAATGCTTAGGTCCTATTCTACACCATGAATCAGCTTTTATTACCAAACAGGTAAATTGCCAGCACTCAGCCCATTGTGATACTGTGGTAAAAACCCTTTCTCTATGTGCTTTCTGGTCTTGCAAGCACCTCATGCAAGAAGGTTCCCAGAAGTGCATGCCCCTTCCATTACAGAACCAAATCAATGGATGACAAAGCCTCTAGGCCATGGGGTTCGGACTAACAATGCTTTCTCTTCTACCTGGAAAAGTCAAACATGTAGCACCCTTGTAGGCTACCACAGAAGGTGACCTGGCTTACCTTGCCTCGTGGTTAGAGACAAGATCCAAGGTGGTCCATTTTCAAGTCAAAGCACTTGACTCAGGGTGGGAGATTTCCAGTAGATTGCCTGCATAACAACAGTTCCATGAGACAAAGTCCAGCCTTGGGAGGGGGCTGATTAGCAAGGGGAGAAGTGGACCACAATAAAAGGAGAAAACAGGTGGAGACTGTACACACCAGAAATCACCCCTGCCTTCCTGGCACCCAAGAACGAAGGCAGAAGGGCGGAAGGGGTGGCGACAGCCAAAAGCCTCTGCTTCCAAAATTCAATCCACCTCTGGACGTGCAGGCATTCAAATAACCCAATAGACAGTGATGTACCTTAGCCACATCTGGGAAAGAATGTGAACCCCACATCTCTCACACCAATGAAGAATTGTACACACTATTGTAACTTCGAAGATGGTGCCTGCCATCAGAGACACACCGGAGGTTGGAAGACTGCCATTAAAGTCTGGCTTTTGCTGTTTTTGTCTCAGAGTGCATCCTTTGGGCTGGGCCAGGTGAGTGTGTTTTCTCACACTTAACCAATGTGTGACATTTCTGGTGCAAGTCCAGCTTCTTTTTTTTTGTGCCAATCCTGGGCCTTGAACTCAGGGCCTGAACACTGTCCCTGGCTTCTTTTTGCTCAAGGCTAGCACTTGACAAACTTGAGCCAAAGCGCCACTTCTGGCCTTTTTGTATATATGAGGTGCTGAGGAATCAAACCCAGGGGTTTTATGTATATGAGGCAAGCACTCTTGCCACTAAGCCATATTCCCAGACCTCTGGTGCAAATCTAAAGAAGGACCTTTGACATTGCTGCTTGGGTCCCCCAGGACCACAGACTAGCAGATCATTGTAGAGCCAGGAGCTCACACCTGCAATCCTAACTACTCAGTGTTAGGTTTTTTAAACTAGGTAGCCAGTGAAGGAGAATGCCACGCGGTATTCAGGCAGGAGAAAAAGTTTATTATTGAACTGCTGGCCTGTGGCCAAGTTGATCCGTGGCGGGAGAGAAGGGACCACCCCACCCAGCCCTGCCCTATCTAGGGCAGGGGCAAGGGGTGTGGCCAGGTGGATTAGGATGTGACCTCAGGGAAAGGGGAGGTAACTGCCTCCAGGTCTGCTGGTTACCCAGGGTGGAGACTTAATGAGGTGGGGGCATCTACACGGAGCCTTCCAGGGACGGACCTTACACTCAGAAGGCTAAGATCTGAAGATCATAGTTCAAAGCTAGTCACGGCAGGAAAGACCCTGTGACTCTTACCTCCAATTAATTACCAAAAAGCTGAAAATTCTAAGGTCTCAGATTCAGCTTGCCAATTAAATTCCTGACCTGTATCCTTATCTGTTTACAAAAATGTGTTAAATTTCTACTTCCCCAATGCTGTCATGTTTTCCCAGTGTGACACACAAATTCCTGCCCCAGTTGCAACAGTCTCCTTACACTCCTCCAAACGAGACTCTTCCCCCTAATTCCTGTGGCCTACATAACACTTCCTTCTCCAACTGACTCTCTCCCCACTGAATTCCTACATCATGTGACTGCCCATGTGACTGCTCCCTAAAATTTTGTTTAAATTCTGCCCACACCTGTCCACTGCTGCTGCCTCCATTTCTGCTCAGAGCAATCCGGCTGGTCTGTTCCCCAATAATCTCTTGAACCCGAATTGGCTGCTCATCTCTTATGTCTTAAAGAAATGAGTGTGGCTCAAGTAGCAGAGCATTAGTTAGTCTTGAGCACAAAAACTCAGGGGCAGCACACCCATACCCTGAGTTCAAGCTCAGAACTGAAGGCTTGACTCCCGCCTTATTCCCCAGGTCAAGCAAAGCACCAGGTGTGAGCTCACGTGCTTGCCCACAGGCAAATCATTTCCACCTTGGCCCCTAGGAGAAGAATAGCCCCTCACCCCAGGTGGAGTATGCCACTGTGGTCCTGGCCATGTGCACTGCCCTGGGCCCCCAACAGATCATAGCCCATTTTTATTGTCTGCTTTCTTATTAAGGCCCGTATAAACCCGGCCCCAAAATCGAGTCCCTAGTACAACCTCCAAACCCACGGGAAGGTTTGTAGCCCTCACTGGCAATAAACAGACCTTGTCTGTTTATGATTGAGTCTGGCCCATTCCTCTTGTCCTCCATTTTCTTACCAAGAACTAATACCAAAAAAAAAAGAGTGTTGTAGATGTTGACTGAGCACCCCTGGTGGTTTGGTTCCTGATCCAAGATGCTTCAAACACTAATTTGAAGTTCTAGGTTTTGAGTAAAAATCTATTTACACATGCTGTTAGGGGCAAAGCCAGCAGGGAGAATGAAGTCATTATAAGGTCCTGTGAGAGAAGCAAATGAAGACCCTGGACACAAAAGCAACCTCGAACACCAAATTGCAACCAGATGAGGCTGCTGAGGATAAGAGGACTTTAGGGAAGAGTCTGCAAAAGGTAGTCATAGTAGCAATGCAAAGGATGAGGGCACATACCTCGGAGACCCAGGAAGAGAGTCCAGGCTGAGAAAACCACTAAGCAAGGACAGAGAGGTGAGGTGGGAGACAACTTAGATACAAGACATGACATGGAATCTCAGGGGCAAGGGTGGTGGGATAGAGATTGGAAAAGGAAAGGAGGTGCAAGTCTGTATTGTAAAATAAACTGTGTGCGTGTGTGTGTGTGTGTGTGTGTGTGTGTGTGTGTGTGTGGTGACAAATACTGGGACTTGAATTCAGGGCCTAGCACTCTTGCTTGGCTTTTTCCTCTGAACACTCAAAGCTGGTATTCTACCACTTGAGCCACACCTCAGCTTCTTGCTGGTTAATTGAAGATAAGAATCCCTCAGATTTCTCTTTCCCAGGGCTGGCTTCAAATTGTGACCTTCCGCTCTCAGCCTTCTGAGAAGCTAGGATTACATGCTGGTTTGGATGAAAGTCCTATAGTCATGCCAAAGTGGGAGTATGGATTTGATTCCATACAAGACAAGGAGAAAAGAAACATTTAAGGTGCTTGGCTAGGAAGATGGGTGTGGTAATGCATATCTTTAGTCACAGCAACTGGGAGGCTGAGGCAGGAGGGGCACAAATTCAAGGCTAACTAACCTGGGTTGCATAGCAAAACTCTGACTCAACTAAAAATGTTTGAAATAATAAAGTGCATGGTGAGGTGGATTTTTCTGGAGCCTCTGGTAGTCATACAAAGAAAAACAAAGAGGGACTGGAATTAGGGGAATCTGTTAGGACTTACTGGAATCCAGCTGTCTGGAAAGAATTGTAGAATCCCTGCGTAAGCAGAAAATGACCTTCTGAAGCTGGGTGACTCACACTTATAATCCTAGCTACTCAGGAGGCTGAGATCTGAGGAACATGGTTCAAAGCCAGTCTGAGCAGAAAAGACTGTGAGACTGTTATCTCCAATTAACCAGCAAAAAGCCAGAAACTGAGGTGTGGCTCAAATGGTAGAACAACACCTTTAGCAAAGAAACAAACAACTAAGGGGGAGTGTGAGGTCCTGAGTTCAAACCCTAGGACTAGCACATCACACACACACACACACACACACACACACAAACACACAAACAGAGAGAGAGAGCGAGAGAGAGAAAATGACCTCTGGAGCAGCAGCATGGCCAGTCTTTCTATCCTGACAGCTTTATGCTTTATGGGTCCTGGGCAATTAGCCGACCAACTTCAGACAAGAAGAGGAAGGACAGACACAACGAGGTTGGGACAAACCAAAGGATGACTGATTATGTTTGAATTTCAAGTCATTGAAGCTCGCTCACGTGTGTGTGTGTGTGTGTCTGTCTGTCTGTCTGTGTCTGTGTGTGTGTATGTGTGTGTGTGCTGGGGCTGATGCTTGAACTTAGGGCCTGAGAACTATCCCTTAACTTTATCACTTGAGGCTGGCTCGACAACTTGAGCCACACTTTCATATCCTGCTTTGTGGTAGTTAATTGGAGAGAGCTTTCCTGTCTGGGTTAGCTTCAAAGTGCAGACTTCAGATGTAAGCTTGCTGAGTCGCGAAGATTACAGGCATGAGCCTAGTGGAGGTTTGCTTTTCTTCAATGCATGTCTCTACTATATTCCATTTGTTAAGTCTAGTATCCTGAGGCCCAGAAAGGTATAGTAGGTTGTGTAAGGCTTCACAGCCACAATGTGGCATCATGAACATTGGGACTTAGCCTCCATGGAGCCTGGGCTTTGCCACCTATGTGGGTGAGGCAGGCAGTTGTCAGCCAGCTGGGCCATGGCAGTTCATCTCAGGGAGCCTTCCTCTTCCCTCTCAATGTGCCTGCTCTTGAGCATACTCAGAACAACTGTGCTAACCTCTAATAAACCATCTTAATGCCCACAGCAAAGCCCAGGCCTTATGCCCAAATCTCCTGAACGGCAAAGGTTTCCTCTTCCCTAAAGGGTTGAGCCTTTTCCTGAGTTTCCAGTTCCTCCAATCCAATGGGACACTGTAATTAGGGGCTTATGCAGGCCTGATGAGCAGATTGTATGCATCAGCTGCTCTACCTACTGTCTTGAGATATAATACACAAGTTAAAACAAAAGCATTTTTCCAGGCTCCATAATGTTTCTTTCGAGATATGAAATACAATAGCACTTTCAATGTTAATGTGCTTCAGGTGCTCAGCAAATGGAAGCTACAGTTTGGTAGAATACTGAGTAGTTGGTCGGATTTCTATCCTAAGTGATTATTACCCATAAGAATTACAAACAAGGAAAAGGAGCTGTGACTCAAGGTGGTAGAGCAGTAGCCTTGAGCAAACAAGCATAGGGACAGCCACAGTACCCAGGCCCTCAGTTCAAGCCTCACAACCAACAACAACAAAAAAAAAAAAAAAAAGAATTAAAAACAAATTGTGTGCTAGGGGCTCACGACTGTTATTCTAGCTATTCCGGAGGCTGAGATCTAGAGGATCATGATTCAAAGCCAGCCAAGCAGGAATGTCCGTGAGATGCTGATCTCTACTGAACCAGCGCTAAACCCAAAGTGGGGCTGTGCTTAATTGATAGAGAGCCAGCCTTGGATGGAAGCATCCAGCAAGAGTGCAAGGCCCCAATATTGGCAAATGCGGGCAAATGCTTTTCACACTTTCTCCAGCACTTGAGTTACAATGTTTTTGTTGCTATTGTTGTTTTTGCCAGTTTGATGGAAGAGAGTAGGATTTCTTCTCTGTTTTCCACAGCAACCAGTGAGGTTGAACAAACTGTGTCTTCCCTCAGATTTCTTCTTTTCAAGTTTCCCCTTTGTGTCTGTCTATACCTACCTAGTGGGCTAGTGGGCTCATACTGATGTGGAATGTTGAATAAAGAAAAACTCTGAGGGCAGAGAAGATGGATGGCTCTTACCTGAAATCCTAGCTACTCGGGAGGCTGAGATCTGAGGATTGTGATGCAAAGCAAATGAAGGCAGAAGTGTCTGTGAAATTCTAAATAACCAGCAAAAAGCTGGAAGTAGAGATGTGGTTCAAGTGGTAGAGTGCCAGCCTTGAGTAAAAAAGCTAAGGGACAGCACCCAGACCCTTGAGTTCAAGCCCCCTTAATGGCACTAAAACAAAACAAAACTTCCAATAGAAATTGTTGCAACTAAGAAAACAGAACAAGGAAATCTTTTGTGAACCCAGAGAATATTGAAAGAGGGGTGGAATTAACTGGAATACAGCAACAAAGAAAAGTGTATGGAATGGTAACAATGAAATCCCTTTGCACAACTGATAGAAGACAATAAAGAAAAACACTGAGATGTCCTAAGTGTGCTTCCTAGGTCTGAAGTACAGAAGGGTGGAGAGACTGGGGTGAGTGTAGGGGGTCATCTGCTAACAGAGGTAGACTAGGCCCACAGGCACTGTTTCACATTCCTGGAAGGCTGAGGAAGCTTGACTGTTAACCCAGTTAGTCAGTCACCAGGTGCTCTGTGTCCTTTTTACTGAGAACTTTCTGGATGACTAAAACCAGCCAACCTGGAAGCTACAAATTCTTCTTTTGTGGAATGGCCTCCTAGCCCCAATCTTCTTCCCACCTCTTTGCCTACCCTCTTAATCTATAGCCAGTGTAAGCCAAAGGTACAATTATGCTTTCCTTTTGTCTGTCATTCTCATTGTTGTTTCCAGTGCTGGGGCTAGAATTCAGGGTCATATGCACTTGCCTGATTTTTTTGTACATAAGGCTAGTGCTGTTACCACTCAAACCACACCTCCACTTCCAGCTTTTTGCTGGTTAATTGGAAATAAGAGTCTCATTGACTCACCTGCCTGAGCTGACTTTGACCTGTGAACCTCAGATCTCAGCCTCCTCGGTAGCTAGGGTGACTGGCACCAGCATCCAGCCTCCCATCATCATTTCTGACCCTGTGATTGGTAATGTCATTGCAGTCATCATCAAGGTTACATGGGTCACAGTTGTTCTGTCTGACAAGTCCATGTATCTTTTGTGTGGTGTCCTGACAGAGCCTTTTAACAGGGGAGTTCAACACTTTCAATAACCCGCCGAATCCAGTCACATGTGCTTTGGAATTATCTGGTCTAGTTACCCAGGCACTAACACATGATTGAAACATCATTTCCTTTGCATTGAACTTAGAGAATAATTGTCAACCCTTGCCAGTTACCAATGGCTCATGCCTGTAATCCAAGCTGTGTAGCAGCTGAGGATCACAGCTAGAAGGTGACCCAGGCAGGAAAGTCCATGAGAATCTTATATCCAATTACCTACCAAAAAGCTAAAAAAGTAGCTGTGGCTCAATTGATAGAATACGAGCCTTGAGCAAAAGAATGCTCAGGGACAGAGCCCAGTCCCTGAGTTCAAACTCCAGTACAGGCATAAGGCAAACAAACAAAAGCCATCCAGGACATAAACATGAAATAGTTCCTCATTGCTTAGATCTTACATATTTCTATAAGGCATTGTACTATTCTAGATAAAGATCTTGTACATCTTCTGGTCTTTTTTCAGCAACTTACATTTCCTATTTCTATTGCAAATTATTTAAATAGTATTTTTTATTTGTTTTTTTTTTTAGATGTGATCTGCAGATGATTGGGGACTTCGGAGCAATCATACTTATAAATGTAAATTGGTCCAAGTACTGATAAACCAGCTAATCCTCAAGGATCTAATTGCTGATTTGCTTCCTCAGCAATTGACACCCAATGCTGGACTCACCCAGTTGCTCATCTTTCCCTTTTACAAAATTGTTCATCATGTAATTTCACTGTGAGGCTGATGACATATGTATTAGAGTTGTTTCTCCATTCACTTCTAGAAAAATCCAGACTGTTCTTTCATGTCTAGAGGAGTCAATATTATTTGCTTGGTGGGTTCTAGATACAGCCAAAAGTGCCCCATGAGCCATTCTGATTCAGCTGTCCCCCACCAGCGGCTGAGACTAAGAGAACTATGTAGGTAGCTCCTTTCTGCTTCCCTATGACACATTCTGTTTAACTGTCCTGAATCCACACATTCATGTCACAAAGACAGTTTTTGTCTTAGAAGCACATATTAACTTTTCAGGGACATAAAACATTACACAAGAAAAAACTATACTTTATCCTGAGACTACAGTCTTCTCCCAGGGGAGACCGGGACTCTGCCTCTGTCCTGACTCTCTTTGTCTCCCTCCAGGTGATAGTTTCTTCTTGCTGTTGTGAAAATACATCACAAACTTGGCTTGACATAATACACACAGTTCTGGAAGTCATAACTTATCTGGGTTTTGTGGGAAGAAAATAAAGTTGTGAACAGTTTTCCCTTGGCCCCCTCAGGGAAGAATCTGTTTGCTAACCATCTCCAACTTATAATGCTCATCTGCATTCCTTGGCTCATGGCCCCTTCCTCCATCCCCATTGCCAATGATGGAGTTGAGGTGCTCTGACTCTGCTTTCTTCATAACATCTTCTCAAATTGATCCTCCTGCCTCCTCTTTCATTCCTTTGCTGTTGTTGTTAGCCCAGGGCTTGAACTCAGGGCCTGGGTAATGCCCCTGATTTTTTTTCTGCTCAAAGCTAGCACTCTACTACTTTGAGCCACAGTATCACTTCCAGTTTCCTAGTGGTTAATTGGAGATAAGAGTCTCACAGAATTTCAACCTCAGTCCTCAGATCTCAGCCTGAGTAGCTGGGGTTACAGGCATGAGCCACCAGGGTCTGGCTTCTCTTTCATACTTGAGAGTCTTGGTGCTTATACACACAGCCCATGTGAATAATCCAGGATAAACTGCTCATGTCCAGATCCTTGACCTGAGCAGATCAGCCAAATCCCTTGGCAGTATGAGCCATATTCCCAGGTCTGGAATTGGGATGTGGAAATATTGGGGAAGAGAATTTATCACTACTTAGACTGAAGACTTTCTGTTTTATTTGTTTCTATGTTTATGTGTGTTTGTTGGCACCATGGGGGCTTGAACTCAGGGCCTTGGTGCTGTTCCTTAGCTTTTTCACTCAAGGACAGAACTCTCTCACTTGAGTCACACCTCCATTTCCAGCTTTTGATATTTAATTAAAGAAAAGAGTCTCATGGACTGTCCTACCTGGGCTGGCTTTGAACTGGGACCCTCATATTTTAGCCTCCTGGGCGGCTAGAGTGACAGGCAGGAGCCACTGGCACCCGGCTTTAAACCAAAGCTTTTTTAACTCAAAATCTGGGACACATTAGTGACTCAGAATCACCTGCATAGTTTGGAATCTATACTTAAAGATAAAATCAGATGCCTTTCTTCTAGTAAAGGTGAGTATAGTATAAGGTCATCAAGTGAAGGTTTCTGATGTTTGTAGACAGAGTCTTCTTTGTGTCTGGGTATATGCTACTGGTTACCCATCTAAACAGAAACTGTATTTCTTACTCTGAGTTGTGATAGGAAAAAGAAAAAAGGAAGTCTCATGATAGTCTCCTAATTGGTCTTGCTGCCTTCAGGCTCCTCAGTCCATCCTCCATACTGCTACCTAGATGTTTTTCTTAAAAAATAAATTGTACATGCCTGTCATTCTGCCTGCAAATCTCTGCTAGCCCTCCACAGCTGAGCCAGATATTCTCAGCTCCTCCAAAGTCAATGTCATTTAGGAACCACTCAACCAGGGGATGGATAATGGCAGACATTGGCACAGGCCAGAAGAATGAGACAGGCAGGGTTTAGAGTACTTTTCTACCAGCTTCTCCCCTGTTAAGTTGCATAGGCCCCATACTTCTTAATGGTCACCTGATTAAACTTATTGGGCTACTTTTAAGATTGGTGTATGTGTGTGCACGCGCTGGCCCTAGAGCTTGAACTCAAGACCTGGGGCACCATCCCTGAGCTTCTTTGCTCAAAGCTAGCTCTCTACCACTTGAGGCACTTCTGGGCTTTTTGGGTAGTTAATTAGAAATGAGAGTCTTGCGGCTATTCCAGCCAGGCTAGTCTTGAACCACAATCCTCAGGTCTCAGCCTCTTGAGTAGCTAGGATTACAGATGTGAATCATTGGCAGCTGGCTGTTTAAGGGCTTATCCTAAGTGGAAACATGTTTTAGTGGGTTGGGTAATGAGGGAGGGGCACAGGAATGGAGCGAGGAAGGGAGAGCAAATGCAATCATTATATTCAATGTACATTATATAAAATTTGAAATACATAACTTGAGACAGGGACAGGAGGTATAAAATGTGGGAGAACAATGGAAGCGGTGACATTGATCAAAATGCATTATACTCATAACCTGATGTATGGAATTATAACCTCTTCATACAACTACTTAGTAACATTTTTTTGTTGGTCATGGAGCTTGAACTCATGGCCTGGGTGCTGTGCTTGAGGTCTTTCATTCAAGGCTAGCATTCTACCACTTTGAGCCACAGCTCTTGGAGATAAAAGTCTCCAGTCTCGCAGATTTTCCTGCCCAAGCTGACTTCGAACAGCGATCCTCAGATCCTCAGGTCCTCAGATCTCCTGAGTAGCTAGAAGTACAGGTGTGAGATACCAGCATTCAATAATAATAACATTTTAATTATATCTTATTAGTCAGATTGACCCACCTATGCCTGATGTTGTTTTTGCCAATAAAATTGTCCCAACTAATGATACATCCATCACCACTCAAGAGCTAGCTATAGATTTAGACTCTTCTTTAGGCCCGGTATTGTTATAGAATCTGGGAGATCATTTTTTAGTAAGCAGAGCAATGGAGCAGTGGACAGCTGGAGGCAGGGGTCATTTGAGGTGCCTGGGAGTGGGGAAATGTGTCTTGAAAGAGTTCTTGGACTTGCCTGGAAAGAATATAGACAAGACTTCAAAGCAAGACTCAGTGACAGAAGCCAGAGAACATACAAAGTCATAACCTAGGAAGAGTCCAAATGGACCTTTGACTACACACAAGCTAATGATGTCATTTCCCAGTCCAGGGAGGCCTGGGATGATTTCCTGCTTTCGAGCTCAGCCTTATGACCTGCCTTGCTTCATTATATTATGGACAAATGTGTTTTCTCTGGTCACTGAGACAAAGAGAGAATGGGTTGGATTTAGCTATTTTCTTTTTAACCAAGGAAATACAAATAGAAGCAAGAGTATGACTTTATTTTTAAGTTTAGCTTTTATAAAAGATGGTGATCTCCAGTGATATTTATATCATTTTATTTATAAAACCAAAAATGATGACTTAGGTAAGATTCACAAATAATATTTAGACACACATACTGCCAGATACCCCTTAGCCCTTATTCCATCCCTTCTGGATCAAATTTGGTATGATCCTTAAGATATGCATCTGAAATTTATAGTAGTTGTAATTTCTGAAGAAACATAGCATCTTCTCTATTATTTACATGCCACAAAATAAATGTGCATCTATAGAATAATGCCCAGGTAACCATAAAGAGATAAATATATTATGCATGAAGGCACCTATGGGTATTTGAAAATATCTGATTTATTTTTTACTTCAATGAATGCTGGATATGCTGCTTAATTTAGATTTCCTGTGGGGGAAAAAAATAGTCTAATGGCTAGGAAATTATATAGAAGCTTCTAGAAGACGGAAAGTCATACCTTGTGGCCTTTTTCCCATCCTGATAAATAGTAGACTGAAAATATGACCTGAGGTTCTAGTTATTCATCTGGCCGTTAAGCTGTTTTGCAGAAAACTTGAGAAATGAATGATGTTGATGCAAATAATAACCATTGCCTGTAACCACTTACTCTTGATTTGTAATAGTTATTTCCTATCTATGTATATGTACAAAAAAAGGAGCTAATTCAAAATCAGAGTAATTTATAGCTTTTGTGATAATAGGAGAGATATATACCCACTCTATGCCTTATTTCTAGGATCCCATGCATCCTATAAAAAAGCATTTCATGGCTTTTCAATAATCAGAGACCTTATTCACAAAGAAAAAAACAAAACAGGACGGGAAGATGGCACCGCCACAGTAGGGAGGCACCCCGACTCGCTCCAACTGAATGGCAAGCTGGGAACTCCAGCACCCAACACCCCATCAAGAACCCAGCAAAACCAGCAGCCAGAAGCAGTGGAGAAATGCAGGAGAACAAAAAGGAGCAATAAAGAAGAGCCAAAAAAAAAAAAAAAAGAGCCGAAAACCTACACAGAGCCGGAAAATCTACGGGGCACCCTCCCCCCTTCAGCCGACCCTGGCCCGAACAGGGCCAGGCTGGGAAAGGGGAACCCGGTGATCGGCAGACCGACTGCTGGAAGCACAGAGTCCAGACAGCGGGACTCCACGGACACCAGGGAGAGTGCGGACCAAGACACATGGCAACGGTGGCGACAGGAAGTTTAGGTCCACACTGAGAATGGACGTTAGCGGCTGGGGAACCCAGCAGTGCAGAAGGGGAGAGCCGGGACGCCACCATGACCTTTCACCACACCCGAAGGACCAATGGAGGCGCAGGACACACACACAATCCAGGACCAGTGAGTCCCCCATTACCCCCTCCCCCAATGGGAGACCAGCTATCAGAGACCCAAACCCTACAAAGAAGCTAGATCTCCCTCCCTCCTCCTCCCCACTCCGAGGGAACAAAGAACCCCAAAATCAGGCAGGAAGCTCCCATCAGGCTCTGGGAAGTCACAGGAGTGTAGCAGGGGAAGGGCGGGCAGCCCCAAGGCCGCCCAGGAGCCTGAATTGGCCGAACCGGCCCTGCTCCCTTCCCAACAGGGGCCTGGGGACAGCTGGCAGTGCAAGCCCCACCCGAGGCGCCTGGACCTCTCGGACTTTTACAACTAAAATCACAGGTGCTGGTGGGCAATACCAGCACAGCAGGGACACCTGGGCTTGATCATGTGCCGCCCTCGCAGCGGAGGCGCAGTCTGAGGGCGCTAACCCGCACCCGGACAGTTGATCCCACTGGGCCCCACACATACCACCCCCCACAGCGGACTCGCGGGAGGGCGTAAACACAACCCAACAACCCGGGGCTCGCTCTGGTAGGCGTACCCTGCTCAGGTGGACGGGGCCACAGCAGCAGCACCCATTGTAGTGGGCGCACAGCGCACAGGTGGGCAGGGCCCCCGGGGACAGCGCCCGCTCTGGTAGGCGTACCCCGCTTAGGTGGGCGGGGCCACAGCGGCAGCGCCCGCTCTGGTAGGCACGCCTACACAGGAGGGCAGAGCTCTCCATCAGCCCGTGCCTACTCAGTTTGGCCCATTTCGCACAGTGGGTGGGCCGCCCCTCAACAACACCAGCCCCAGAGCGGTCCACACAGGAAGATGAACTGCCTGAGAGGTGAGCTCCTCTGACCAAGATACAGAGTGGAAAAAAGAACCAAAGAAGAGATAAGCCTCCAGGCCACGCTGGATCAGTGACCAGCAAACCCCCAACAGGGGCACGCTAGGGTCAGCACAGCACAGCACAGCGGCAGGACACTGTCCCGCAGAGAAAGACACAGAACCTACCAGCCCCCAAGTACAGGGAGAGTGACCACCTCAGCAACAACCGAGAAGGTCATGCTCACCCATTGGGAAGCAAGGTTCTATAGCCAAACCTAAACCCAGAGCCAGGACACCAGGGCACAAGGCTCCCACTGACAGACCAGCGGGAACCAGCACAAAACCAAACCAGAGAAGCCACCCACAAATCTCCAGATGCGAAAATCACAAAGAAATATAACACAGTTCATCAAAGGGCAAGCCAACTCGCCAACTCCAAAAAGCAGCACGACTGAAGAGAAGATGGAGAATAAAAAAGCAAATGAGGCCATGTTAACAGAAATGATGGAAAGTGTCAGAAACAAAATTAGAAAACAATTCTAGGAGTTTAGAGTGGAAGTCTTGAAGGACATCCAGGAAGCCAAGAAAGAAATGGAAATAAAAATGGATACAATGCAAACCTCCGTTAAAGAAGACCTTAACATCCTGAGAAGTGAAATGCATAAAAAAATAGATTTAAAATACAACTCTTTTTTTTTTTTTTTTTGGCCAGTCCTGGGCCTTGGACTCAGGGCCTGAGCACTGTCCCTGGCTTCTTCCCGCTCAAGGCTAGCACTCTGCCACTTGAGGCACAGCGCCCCTTCTGGCCGTTTTCTGTATATGTGGTGCTGGGGAATCGAACCTAGGGCCTCGTGTATCCGAGGCAGGCACTCTTGCCACTAGGCTATATCCCCAGCCCCTAAAATACAACTCTTTAAAGGAAGAAATTTCCATGATCAGAGCTGATCTAACAACCATAAATAGCTCTCTGACATCCATAAACTCCACACTTGAATCCACAGCACAAAGAATTGACCATATGGAATCCAGAATCTCTCTCTGGGATGATGAAGCAGCTGACAACAACCAGAAAATTACCACACTCCAAGAAATGGTGAAGCTTCAGGGCAGACTAATTCAGGAACTAATGGACAAAAACAAGAGATATAATCTGCCCATAATTGGAATAGAAGAAGGAGCCGAATACCAGAGCAGAGGGCTTCGTCATATTTTCAATAAAGTTATTGCAGAAAACTTCCCCAATCTCACAAGGGACCCCATCCAGGTAGCCGAAGCCTATAGGACACCTGTCAGGCCAGACCCCAGAAAAGCCACCCCAAGGCACATAATATTCAAGACTTCAGATCTCAAGAATAAAGAGCAAATTCTGAATGCAGCCAAAACGAAGAAAGAAATTTTCTACAATGGGAAGAGGATCCGAATAACAGTAGACCTTTCCACACAAACCTACCAAGCATGAAGTGAGTGGAAGAACACCATCCAAGTGCTACAGGCCAACAATATACAACCTAGGATTAAATATCCAGCGAAATTGGAGTTCACATTGGAAGGGAAAACCAGATCTTTCCATAGCAAAGAGGATCTAAAGGAGTATGTGAATAAAAAACCAGCCCTACAACAAATTCTAAGAGGGGAATCCCACCCAACAGAGATCGTACAGGACACACAGACAGAAACAGAAACAGAAAGAGCAGCTCACTAAAGACAAGAAAAAAAAAAAGAGTTAAAAACAGCCCAACAAGAAAATGGAAGGAGGGGGCTAGGGATATGGCCTAGTGGCTAGAGTGCTTGCCTCATATACATGAGGCCCTAGGTTCGATTCCCCAGCACCACATATACAGAAAATGGCCAGAAGTGGCGCTGTGGCTCAAGTGGCAGAGTGCTAGCCTTGAGCAAGAAGAAGCCAGGGACAGTGCTCAGGCCCTGAGTCCAAGCCCCAGGACTGGCCAAAAAAAAAAAAAAAAGAAAGAAAGAAAGAAAGAAAATGGAAGGAGAAAAAACACTCTTATCCTTGATCTCTTTGAATATAAATGGTATAAAATCTCCTATAAAGAGGAGCAGACTGGCAGAATGGATCCGCAAACAAAACGTTGGCATCTGTTGTCTACAAGAGACCCATCTTACAGCAAGGGACAAAAACAGGCTCCGAATGAAAGGATGGAGCAAGATCTTCCAAGCAAACACACCTACCAGAACGGCAGGTGTAGCCATCCTGATCTCAGACAAGCTGGACTTTTCATTAAAATCAGCTCAAAAAGACAAAGAAGGACACTACATTTTAATACAAGGAAAAATCCAGAATCAAGACATCACGGTGATAAATGTATACTCACCGAACAAAAAAGGCCCCACATATGTCAAGCAAATTCTCACAGAATTACAGAACAAGATAGATAGATGCAAACACAATCATAGTGGGAGACTTTAATACCCCACTCTCTCCAAGAGACAGATCCAACACCCAGAGGATCAGCAAGGGAGCTGAGGACCTAAGTAACACCATATCCCAAATGGATTTGACAGATCTATAGAGAATCTTCCACCCTACAGAGACCCAATACACCTTCTTCTCAGCAGCCCATGGATCATACTCAAAAATAGACCATGGCATAGCCCACACAAAGAACCTCAGCAAATACAAAAGTATTGACGTCATCCCATGTATTATATCTGATCACAGTGGATTAAAGGTCACCTTCAGTAACAACGGTTACCACAGAGGCTATACACATTCTTGGAGGCTAAACCCCACACTGTTATCCAACACATGGGCCACAGACCAAATTAAAGATGAAATCAACGAATTCATAAGCCACAATGACAATGAAAATACATCACAAAGAAACCTATGGGACACAGCTAAGGCAGTACTGAGGGGCAAGATCATTGCCATCAGCACTCACATTAAAAGAATGGAAGCAGAGCAGGTGAATAACCTCACGATGAAACTAAAACAACTGGAGAAACAAGAAGTGACCGAATATAAAATGACTAGGAGGAGAGAGATCACAAAGATTAAAGAAGAGATAAATCTGATTGAAAATAGAAAGACCATTCAACAAATAAATAAGACTAAAAGCTGGTTTTTTGAGAAGATAAATAAAATTGACAGACCCCTCGCAAGACTTACAAAAAAAAAGAAGAGAAGAGACTCATATATGTAAAATCAGGGACTCCACTGGAAAAATTACAAGTACACACAATATTCAAACAAACATAAGGAGCTATTTCCAGTACCTCTATTCAGTAAAAAACAATAATTTTACAAAAATGGATCAATTCTTAGAGAAGTATAAACTGCCCAAACTGAACCAAGAAGAAATAAATCAAATAAATTAAACCAATAACTTACAGTGAGATACAGGAGGTAATCTAGAACCTCCCAACAAAGAAAAGCCCAGGCCCAGATGGATTCACCAACGAATTCTACAAAACATTTAGTGAGGAGCTAATACCAATACTCCTCAAACTCTTCCGCGAAATAGAAACAGAGGGAGAAATCCCAAACTCATTCTATGAAACTAATATCATACTCATTCCCAAACCAGGCAAAGACCCAACAAAAAAGAGAACTACAGACCAATATCACTAATGAACACAGACGCAAAGCTCCTCAACAAAATATTAGCTAACAGGATCCAGAAACTGATCAAGAAAATCATACATCATGACCAAGTAGGCTTCATCCCAAAGTTGCAAGGATGGTTCAACATCTGTAAATCAATCAACGTAATTCACCACATAAACAGAACTAAAATCAAGAATCACATTGTTATCTCAGTCGATGCCCAAAAAGCCTTTGACAAAATACAACATCCATACTTATTAAAAGCTTTGGAGAGAACAGGATTAGATGGAACATTCCTCAAAACAATAAAAGCCATATACAACAGACCAACTGCTAATATCATATTAAATGGAGAGAAACTTAAATCATTCCCCCTAAACTCAGGAACAAGACAAGGATGCCCACTCTCCCCACTTCTTTTCAACATAGTGCTGGAATCCCTAGCCATAGCAATAAGGCAAGAGGAGGACATCAAAGGGATCCACATCGGCAAGGAAGAAATCAAGTTATCCCTATTCGCAGATGACATGATCTTAAATCTGAAGGACCCAAAAAACTCAGTCCCCAAACTCCTACACCTAATAAACCATTTTGGCAAAGTAGCAGGATACAAAATCAATCCACAAAAGTCAGCAGCTTTTCTGTACACCAGCAATATACAAACAGAAAAGGAAATTATGGAAACAATTCCATTTACAGTAGCCAAAAAAAAGAATAAAGTACCTAGGGATCAACTTAACCAAGGATGTGATGGACCTATTTAATGAAAACTATAAAAATCTAATAAGGGAAATCAAAGAAGACACAAGGAGATGGAAAGACCTCCCATGCTCATGGGTAGGCAGAATCAATATAGTGAAAATGGCCATATTGCCCAAATTGTTATACAAATTCAATGCAATCCCCATCCAAATCCCAGTCACATTCTTCACTGAAATAGAGAAACCAATCCATAAATTCATATAGAACAGCAAAAGACCTAGAATAGCCAAAGCAATCTAGGCAAAAAAAGCAGTGCAGGAGGTATCACAATACCAGATTTCAAGCTCTACCACAAGGCCATCATGACAAAAACAGCATGGTATTGGTATAAAAACATCAGAAGACCAATGGATTAGAATTGAAGACCCAGAAATAAAACCGCACTCTTACAGCCAACTGATATTTGACAAAGGAGCTAAAGACATACAATGGAATAAACATAGCCTCTTCAACTACTGGTGCTGGGAGAACTGGGCAGCTATATGCAGAAAACTCAAAGTAGACCCAAGCCTATCACCATGCACCAAGATCAACTCAAAATGGATCAAGGACCTCAATATCAGACCTGAATCCTTGAAACTACTGAAGGACAGAGTAGGAAAGACGCTAGAACTTACAGGCACAGGAAGGAACTTCCTGAATAGAGTCCCAGGGGCACAACAAATAGGGGAAAGACTCGACAAATGGGACTACTACAAATTAAAAAGCTTCTGCACAGCTAAGGACATAGCCACCAAAATAGAAAGACAGCCAACGATATGGGAAAGGATATTTACCAGTACAGCAACAGACAAAGGCCTGATATCTGTCATCTACAGAGAACTCAAAAAACTAAGCCCCTCCAAGCCCAATAAACCTATTAGGAAATGGGCAAAAGAGCTAAAGAGAGACTTCACAAGAGAAGATATAAAAATGGCAAAGAAACACATGAGGAAATGCTCAACATCCCTGCTAGTAAAGGAAATGCAAATAAAAACAACCCTGAGATACCACCTCACCCCAGTAAGAATGGCCCATACACTGAACTCAGGCAACAACAAATGCTGGAGGGGGTGCGGGGAAAGAGGAACCCTTCTCCATTGTTGGTGGGAGTGCAAATTAGTACAACCACTTTGGAGAACAGTATGGAGGTTTCTCAAAAAGCTCAATATAGACCTACCCTATGACCCAGCCATACCACTCCTAGGCATCTATCCTAAACAGCAAACCCCAAGATATCAAAAAGACATTTGAACTTCCATGTTTATCGTGGCACAATTCACAATAGCCAAAATATGGAAACAACCCAGATGCCCCTCCACAGATGAATGGATCTAAAAAATATGGTACCTATTCACAATGGAATACTACATAGAGATTAGGAATGGTGAAGTATTGTTATTCGCAGGGAAATGGTCAGCACTGGAACAAATAATGTTGAGCGAGACAAGCCTAGAACACAGAAAACAAAGGGGCATGATCTCCCTGATATATGACTGTTAAGAAAGGGAGATGGGGGCTGGGGATATAGCCTAGTGGCAAGAGTGCCTGCCTCGGATACACGAGGCCCTAGGTTCGATTCCCCAGCACCACATATACAGAAAATGGCCAGAAGCGGCACTGTGGCTCAAGTGGCGGAGTGCTAGCCTTGAGCAGGAAGAAGCCAGGGACAGTGCTCAGGCCCTGAGTCCAAGGCCCAGGACTGGCCAAAAAAAAACCAAAAAACAAAAAACAAAAAAAAAAAAGAAAGGGAGATGGAGAGACAGTAGAGACCATGTCTGTGAAACCAAAAACTGCTTGTCAAATGGTATTTCCCACAGGACTGGGGCAGCGACCCAACAGTATGTAACTAAAACCAAACAACTACTCAACATATAAAGGTCAAAAATTGACCTCTCAGTGGAATATAATAGCTCAAAAGCTATGTATGTATGTTCATATAAGACTACTGTCGACATATTGTTTAATATGGACATTACATTTAAAGCCCTAGGCAAATTTTCTTAGGCTTGGCCATGTGGCTACTGTATACGTTCTTGATACATTGTATATATGTCTACCTGACCTAGAGAAGGGAAAGAAAAACAGGTGTAAGATATCACAAGAAATGTACACACTGCCCTACTATGTAACTGTGCCCTTTTTGCACAACACCTTGTCAAAAAAGTTTGTGTTCGGGCTGGGGATATAGCCTAGTGGCAAGAGTGCCTGCCTCGGATACACGAGGTCCTCGGTTCGATTCCCCAGCACCACATATACAGAAAACGGCCAGAAGCGGCGCTGTGGCTCAAGTGGCGGAGTGCTAGCCTTGAGCGGGAAGAAGCCAGGGACAGTGCTCAGGCCCTGAGTCCAAGGCCCAGGACTGGCCAAAAAAAAAAAAAAAGAAAAAAAAAAGTTTGTGTTCAATTAATAAATTAAATTATAAAAAAGAAAAAAACAAAGCACTATAAAAACCGATGGCATTCCATTGACGTGCAGATGTTAGGTGTTGGGGTCTGGACAACCCCTTTCTCCCCCCATAGGGAGAATGGTAACCACAAACTCTATGAAAGAGCACTCAGCCTGGCCCCCCGTCAGCGGAAGGCTAAAGGCGTGCTCACATGGGCAAGCGCTATGTTGAGGAAAGGTTGCTGAAGCCTCCCCTCCCCCCAGTCCCCTCACATGTTACCAAGGGCGGAGGCGAAAAGGAAGGCATCAGGGACACGCTGCGGTGGTGGGAAGCGTCTCAAAGACTTTAATATGGAAAGGCACTTATATAGAAGTAATGGCGGGAAAGAAAGGGGGCTGGCCAAAGGGCCAGTCATAGGCTAGGGACCACGTTCATCAAGTGACATCACGAAACTTCCCTTTGTGGGCAGGACAACCCCATCATGGTGGCACGCACGTGTTCACCTCCCAAGGGGTGGAGGCCAGAAGGTGGGAGGGACTTCCATTGTCCCAAAGCTGGCAGAAGGGCAGCCTTCCCAAGGCCATAATAATCCCCAACATTAGGTGTTGACAATTAGAAACGATCAAGCCCTCTTGGCGTATCGTTATCTCTGTCGGCTTTTGTGGATTTGTATTTATCCAAATAAATAAGTAATGCTGAAATTTAAAAAAAAGACAGTAGCAAATGATACAAGGGGAATCTCAAAACAAGCTGTGCAATGGGACAATGTTAGTTGCAATGTTAGTTGCAGAGCAAGAATATGTTTGGCCTGTCTCATGGAATTTAGGCAGACTCAATGACACATGTAATTAAGATTGCCCCAGCCAAATCTTCATCAGCCACAGCAGAGCACAGAGTTCTCTGATAGGTCTTTAGATAACTGAGGTAAGTTAGGAAAGATCAGTGGAGCCACTAGTGCAAGCAAGCCTAGATCAGCCTAACTCCAGCCAATCCGATTAAACAAATTAGGTCACAGTTGTGAAAGTGATGATCACTACTTCTAAGGCATTGATAATAACAGTTATAAAAATAAAAGATCATTATTGTAAATCATTCTATATTGAGATAA
This sequence comes from Perognathus longimembris pacificus, assembly GCF_023159225.1. NCBI lineage: Eukaryota > Metazoa > Chordata > Mammalia > Rodentia > Heteromyidae > Perognathus > Perognathus longimembris. The sequence goes on along the minus strand of NC_063163.1, from coordinate 56,144,874 downwards.
TTGTGATGCAGTGTTTTTGTTGCAATAGCTGATACATTACGGTAGGGTGTGTGTGTGTGTGTGTGTGTATGTGTGTGTGTATGTGTGTGTTTGTGTGTGTGTTGTTCCTGGTGATTGAACTCAGGACTGGGGGAGCTGTCCCTGAGCTTTTGCTCAAGGCTAGTAGTGCTCTACCACTTGAGCCACAGTTTCACTGCTGGCTTTTTGGTGATTAATTGGAAATAAGAGTCTCATGGACTTTCCTGTTTGGGCTAGCTTTGAATTGTAATCCTCAGATCTCAGCCTGCTTAGTAACTAGGAAGGATTACAGGTGTGAGTTCCTGGCACCTAGCTAAGTTTTAACACTTGTTCTGTGCTATTATCTACTGCTTCTCTTAATCTGAAATTTTCTTTCTTGTTTTTTGTTTTTTTTTCCTTTTGTCCCAGCCCTGAGGCTTGAACTCAGGGCCTTACATTCTCCCTTGGCCTTTTCTGTTTAGGGATATTTTTCTGCCACTTGAAGCCCATTGCTGGCATTATGCTGGTTGATTGTAGTAGATAAGAGTCCTTGAACTTAGGTCCTGGGCACTGTCCCTGAGCTTTTTTGCTCATGGCTAGCACTCTACCGCTTGAGCCACAGCTCCATTCTAGCTTCTTGCTGATTACTGGAGATAAGAGTATCATAGACTTTGCTGCCTGGGATGGTTTTAGCCTAAGATCCTCAGGTCTCAACCTCCTAAACAGCTGAGATTATAGGCATAAACTACTAGCACCCAGCTTTTGTAAGAAGGTTGTTAACAGTAAATGTAATAGTGAATTCTGGTAGTTTATAGCTTACCTTGATCTAAATAACAAATTTAAAATTAAAGAGAAGACTACTTATTTATATCTTTTCCTGGTCTCTGGGGGCTCACACCTGTAATTCTTCCTAATCAAAAGGCTGAAATCTGAAGATTGAGGCCCAAAGCCAAGTGGGACAGAAAAGTCCATGAAATGCTTATGTCTAATTAACCAGCAAACACCCAGAAATAGAACCGTGGCTCAAATGGTAGAGAATCAGTCTTGAGTGGAAACAGCTAAGTAAGGGACAGATTTTGAGTTCAAGCCCTGGTAGAAGCACAAGAAAAAAAAAATCTCATCCCATGTTCTCTTCTGAGGCTGAGGATCTTGTCCTTCAATCACAAGGGCATTTGAGGAACAGATTAAGGCAGCTTGCCAAGAAATTGTCTCACATGTCTGCAACGGCATCCCATGGATTATAAAAGTAAATACTAAGCATAATATTCCCAGAGTAAAGATTTTCACTTAAGATATTTGAAAGCATAGATATATTTTCTGCTTGATGTGTCTTAAGGAAATAAAAAGTCTTGAACTTTCAGACATGGGAAATGCAAGGACTCAGAATCTGGATACTAGTGAATTCTATGCCTCTTACATCTAGGTCAGTTTTTTTTATCCTTTTCTTTTTTAAATAAAATTGAATTATCTAGAGTAATCAAATCAATGCCTGACTCTGTTGCTCAAATATTTGATCTCATTTATTTGGGAGGCAGAGTTGAGAGGGACTGTGATTTGAGGCCCACTTGGGCAAAAATGAGTAAGGCCCCATCTTAACAAGTAAGTATGGTGTGATGTCATGGGCCTGTAATCTCAGTTCCATGAGAAGCAGAGATATGAGAGGCACAGTCTGAGACTTACTTCTGGCAAAAATGCAAGACGCTATCCAAACAAATAAGTAAAACTAAAAGAAAAAAATGCCTATGGATGCAGGGGTATGGATCAAGTGGTAGAGCATCTTGTCTAGGACGCATAAACCCTTCTGTCTGAACCCTTCTATCTCAAAAAAAAAAAAAAAAGTAATCAAATCTTTTAGCTCAAAGTTGAGTGCTTTTTTCCTGGAATGAGATCTAATTTCCTGTTAAAGCCAGTTCCTTATACAAATCCCCTAACTCCATCCTTATTCTTACTTCCAATACAACCCTACTGACTAAATCTGTATGTAGGAGGAGGGAAAGAAGTGGGGTGCCAGTGACTTACTCATGTAATCTTAGCTAAGCTATTCAAGAGGCAGAGATCTGAAAATCTCAGTTTAAAGCCAGCTAGGGCAGAAAAAGCTATGAGACTCTTATCCCCAATTAACCACCAAAATGCCAAAAATGGAGCTGTGGCTCAAGTGGTAGAGCACTAGCCTTGAGCAAATAAACTAGGAGACAGTGACCAGGCCCTGAGTTCAAGTTCCAATACTAACACAATAAATAAGCAAACAAGCAAATAATAAACAAACCATTGGCACTGCCTTGTTAAAGTCAACTTCTATCACAAACTAACTTTGTTTTTGGTGTTGTCTTATTTATGCTAACTCTTCGGTCCCCAGCTCTTATGCCAAGTGACATACTGCTCCTCCAAACAGAACTGACCAACAGGTGCCATCGATCTCAAATGGTGACCATTGCCTCTCAGTTCCCAAGCTCTGAAGGTCTGGCACAAGCCTCTGTCATATGATCTAAAGTAAGTTAAATAAGTTACAGTTCATGTTCAATATTTTCCATTAAGATCGTAGCTGTGCCAGGTGCTGTGGCTCATGGTTATAATCCTAGCTCCTCAAGAGGCTGAAATCTGAGGACTGTGGTTCAAAGCCAGCCTGGGCAGGAAAGGCCATGAGACTTATCTCCAATTAATTACTAAAAAGCCAGAACTGGAGCTGTGGCTCAAGTCGTAGATCATAGCTGTTTCCTGTGCTCACTAGTATTTTCCTTTCAATTATTTGTTTCCTTCCTAACCCAAAACATCAATTCTGGCTCCTTGCTAGCTTTGAAAGTATTCAGCACCCAGGAAAGGTGCCAAGGAGAAAGCTAGCATTACATTTACAGGTACTCTTACTCTGTATAGGAATGAAGGTGTAAAGTGGTGTACAGCATGCTTAGTGTGATGTGTGTGAGCTGGGTTCTGTCCTCAGCAACAAAAACTAAACTATATTAAAAGTGAAATAGGTAAGCCTGGTGTGATGGTGCATGCCTGTAGTCTCAGCTACTCAGTAAGTAGAAGTGGGGGGATTATGGTTCAAGGCCAACCGGACAGAAGCAGGAGACCCTACCTCCTCCTCCTCTTCCTCCTCCTCCTCCTCCTCCTCCTCCTCCTCCTCCTCCTCCTCCTCCTCCTCCTCCTCCTCCTCCTCCTCCTCCTCCTCCTCCTCCTCCTCCTCCTCCTTCTCCTCCTCCTCTTTTCTCTCTCTCTCTCTCTCTCTCTCTCTGTACATACATACACAAGTACAAGTACTGGGTCTTAAACTCAGGGCTTGAGTACTCACCCTTATCTTTTCCCACTCAAGGTTGATATTCTACCACATAAACCACACCTCCACTTCTGGCTCTTTTGTTGATTCATTGGTGATAAGAATTTTATGGGTATGTCTGCTCAGGCTCAGACTTGGAGCCTCAGACCTCAGCTTTGTAAGCAGCTAGGATAATAAGCATTGAGCCTCTGTTAAGACTATCTGAAACTAAAACAAAAGGCCAAGTGGTGCAGCTCAAGTGGTAGAGTATTTGAATGAGGCCCTGGGTTCAAGCCCTAGTATTACTACAAAATTTGATCATGTATATGTATATGTATATGTATATATATATAATATATATATACATATATATGTATGTATGTGTGTCTGTATATGTGTGTATGTGCGTATGCACGTGCATATATAGATACAGAAAATGGTTTACGAGAATATGCACTATACCAGAGATTAGATCTCTTTGTGAAGAGACAGACGTGAGGCTCACAAGACATGGATAATATTTTGCTCTTAATATTTTTTATGTGTCTTATAGTTTTAAAAATACCAAGAGAGTCCTGTTAAGTGGAGAAAATTTTAATTGCATAAAATAATCTTTGCCTGGAGTTAAAAAAAAAAAGAGGCCACTAATCATTTAAGAGGATTGAGTTAATTCCCTGAAAGTCCTCATATTTGTGTCTACTTTTCTCAAAAGTAATAGACTATGCAATAGTTAAGATAGGTGAGAAAACAGGATAAAGAAAAATACAACAGTCATCATTCATCACGTTTTCATCCTCTTAGCTGAGGATTCAATATGGGACACGGGTTCTTCTGCCCCCTCAGTGGGCATCTCCTCCATGGCCACCGGAGGGTGTTAGCTCGCTGTGACTCACACTGGCATGGAGCAGAGCTCTCCTAGTGTCCCCAGATAGGAATTCCAGAAGAAGAAAAGACTGGTGGGGGGAGGGGCGGGTTTGGAGGAGAGCCTCAAGCTAATAATTGGCCACTTTTATCTGTGGAAACCCTCTCTCCCCCTTTGACTAGAGGGATCAGGGGAGAAGAGGCTGATGAAATAAATCCGCCTGCTGCTTGGCTGCAAGGTGATTATCTCTGCTTATAGGAACAATTCCCCTGGACCATGCTGTCCTGTCCATGGTGCCTGGGGTGAGGAAGACTTGGAGACTTGGCTGTCACACTGAGAGCCTCCATAGCTCGGGGGCACAACATGTCATTAGCATGCCACGGATGTCTCTGAGAACCTGCAGCTGAACCACACTTGATTCCTAGAAATCACAAAGCAAAGAAAACAGATGGCTGCTGAGGGGAATCTTATGTTTTCGTTTCCCCAAGCACTTGACATGGTATGTTCTTCAATCCAGTGTGTGTGTGTGTGTGTGTGTGTGTGTGTGTGTGTGTGTGTGTGTGTGTACTGGGCTTGTACTCAGAGCCTGGGCCCTGTCCCTTAGCATTCTCACTCAAGACTGGTGCTCTACTCAACGGTAGTGAGTCATAGCCCCACCTCCAGCCTTTTGTTGGTTCATGGGAGATATAGAGTCTCAGACTCTTCCGCCTGGGCTGGCTTTGAACTAGGATCCTCAGCTCACAGCTTCCTGAGTAGCTAGTGTTCGAAATGTGTGACTCTGATATCAGAAATGAATAGACACACAATAAACACAGGAGATTTTGTCTAGGCAATTTACTTTTGCACAAAAGGGTGCAAACCCATTACTCTCCTCAGAGCTAGGCAGGCGCGCCATGCAGGGCAGTTTGCTAGGATCTTATCCCACTCCAAACAGTCCCTCCTTGTCAAGGACTTAGGCTCACATTCTAGGTACAATTGATTACCAAGGTGAGAAAGGGGGCCATTCTTTAATTCCCATCAAAACTTTTCTTTTTCTTATCACAGCTGGTGGGGACTGGAATGTCCGGCGGACGCTGAGGAAGTCAGTGGAAAGCTCCCACTAACATTCCTTTTCACCTCCATTGAAGACTATTTCTCTTTTTAACAAGAAACACACTTGGTAATTACAATTGATCATTTTTACTCTGTCAACCCAAATTTGGCTCCCTAACGTGGCTGGCTGGTCACAAGCAGCACAGATAATACTCAAAAAGCAAGTGATTCCAGGAAATACCAAATACAAAAAAAAAAAAATCAACATACAAGATAGAAGCACTTTTGTTTGGCAGAAAAGATTACTTTTTCTCACACTAGGATTACAGGCATGAGCCATCAGTGACAGGGTCCAGTTTTGTTTTGTTTTTTTTCTTAATGAGTTGTTTTAGGTTTTTCTGCTTTGTTGTTTGTTTCCTTTTTTTTCCCCCTCCTGGCTGCACAGGGGCTTGTACTCGGGGCCTGGAGCTTGTTACCCAAGTGCATTAGTACTTGAGCCACACTCCAGTCCTTATTGTTGTCCTGAAAAAGATACACAATGTCAACCATGCTAAGTGTGTTCATATCCTGTGTCACTCCCAGGGGCAAAAGCTTGTAATCCCTTGGGTTTAAACCTAGACTGTGACACGGAAATTGATTACTGAGAAACGCTACTGGTTCATGTGTCAGTTTGAAAGGGTGCAGATGTATGGTCAGCATGGTTGTTCAGCCCAGGGTGCTGCCTCTTACCTCTCTGGGGGTCTAGGGGGGGGAAGTCTGGGATATGGGGGTAATATGAGCAATAGGTCTCAAGACCTCCCTTTGCCACTTGAGCCAGAAAAAAAGAGCTTCAGTCTTTTGTTACATCGGTTCTTTTCCTTGTTTTTCTTTTTCTTTCTTTCTTTCTTTCTTTCTTTCTTTCTTTCTTTCTTTCTTTCTTTCTTTCTTTCTTTCTTTCTTTCTTCTTTCCTTTCTTCTTTCCCCCCTCCTTCCCTCTCCTTCCTACTTTCCTACTCTTTCTTTCTCTCATGTGGTTGTATTGCTCCTGTTCAAGGCTGGTACTCACTTGAGCCACAGCTCCTCTTCTGGCTTTCTTCTGGTTAAGTGGAGATAGGAGTCTTTTGAAAAACTTTTCCCCTGGCTGGCTTTGAACCAAGATCCTTAGATCTCAGTCTCCTGAGTAGCCAGGATTATAGATATGAGCCACTGGCATACAGCTAATAGCTATGTTTAAAAATGGCTCTGAGCCTGATGCTGGTGGCTTATGCCCATAATCCTAGCTGCTCAGAAGGTCAAGATCTGAGGACTGCAGGTCAAAGCCAGCCTGGGAACGTAAGTCTGTGAAACACTTATCTCCAACTAACCACCAGAAAACCAAAAGTAGCACTGTGTTGCAAAGTGGTAGAGTGCTAGCCTCTGCCATTATTCTCCATTCCCTCTACCCACCTTGAGAACTACATTTCATCCAGTTCTAACTATTGTCCTCTTTTGCATCCTTCCTATGTGTCTTTAATGTACTTCTCAGTCCAATTACACATTTCGTGCTGCTGCGATCAGGACATTTGTCCTAACAAATCAGGTAATATATTAGAGCTATAATTCTTGCAACATCATTTTATAGGCAGACAAAATAAAAGCCAGAGATGCTGTGACTTGCCTAAGAGCCTGTTAGTCAGTGGTGAGGTCAAAGCTAGAAATTCTGAAATCTCATCTTGGTTCTTTCCAACTCTAGCAGATCATAGTCTTTGAGAGATGCTAATAAAGATATAGCTAATTAACCAGTGCACAGAACTCTTACAACAACAGATAGACAGGTAAAGTAACAAGAGTGGCTCATGCCTGTCATGAACGAGATTTGAGGCTAACAGTTCAAAGCTAGCCTAGTGGGGCTGGGGATATGGCCTAGTGGCAAGAGTGCCTGCCTCATATACATGAGGCCCTGGGTTCGATTCCCCAGCACCACATATACAGAAAATGGCCAGAAGTGGCGCTGTGGCTCAAGTGGCAGAGTGCTAGCCTTGAGCAAAAAGAAGCCAGGGACAGTGCTCGGCCCTGAGTCCAAGCCCCAGGACTGGCCAAAAAAATAAAAAAAAAAAGCTAGCCTAGTCAAGAAAGTTCATAAGAGTCTTATCTTGAGCTGTGGCTCAAGTGGTAGAGCTCTAGCTTTTACTGAAAAAGCTAAGAGAGAGTGTGAGGTCTTAAGTTTACATCATAGTATCAGGACAAATATAAAATAGGCCATGTGCTGATTGCTCACACCTACAATCCTAGCTACTCAGGAGGCTGAAATCTCAGAATCACAGTTTAAAGACACCCTGGGAAAGAGAGTCCATGGCACTCTTATCTCCCTTAATGACCAGAAAACCAGAAGTGGCACCCTGACTCAATGTGGCAGAGTGCTAGCCTTGAGCAAAATACTCAAGGACAATGAATGACAAGGTCCTGAGTTCAAGCCCCACAACAGACAAAATATAAAATTAAATTTAATTAATTAAAAGTATTAATAGAAAACATCTACTTCATACATCTCATCTTGGACCACATACTTCAGTAAAATCCTGTTCCTGGAATGCTTTTACTGAGTTTTGTTTTTTGTTTTTTTGCCAGTCTTAGGGCTTGGACTCAGGGCCTGAGCAGTGTCCCTGGCTCCTTTTTTTTTTTTGCTCAAAGCTAGCACTCTACTACTTGAGGCACAGTGCCACTTCTGGCTTTTTGTCTTTATGTAGTGCTGAGGAATCAAACCAAAGGCTTCATGCATGCTAGGCAAGCACTTTACCTCTAAGCCACATTCCCAGCCCTTTACTGGGATTTAAGGATTGACATTTGCTTACAACAAATGTCTGTTTTTAATGATCCCAGAAAACAGGAAGTCCTATGACTTTGGCCTGTGTTTGGATTTCATTCTATTTCTCAGCATTCTGTTAGCTTTCCTAGCCAGGTGAAAAGGTGCTAGAGAGACAATTAGCCAGGAGACTCCAGTGCCCTTGATTTTATAGCTGTTCTTAACTGTGGACTTAACATGGGCTTTTTTTTCTGGCCAGTGATGATTAATTCTTGTAATGTGTCTGTTGTCCTTTGCCATAACTTGTCCGGACATTTTTCTTTGTGTAATCTTCTGTCAAACACTTTCTGCTTAAAGGAATTACTACAAGTGGAAGATTGCAGTGTAGATAAACTTGGAGCCAGTGTCACCTTCTGGCATGGGACTAGAACCAAAGAGATACCACAGCAGACAGAGCAGGGTAACTCTAGTGATCCCTTTGCGCGGGCAAATGGCACTCAGGAAGAAACAGCCTTATGGGGTTTCCCTCTGCTCCAAAGGTGGGGAGGGGAAGGAGGGGAACTGACTGGTCCCCATTTTCAGTAGACATAGCTCACATTAGACAAAGTCCCTAAAGTTGCCCTTTGGAGGGTCTTCAGGAATGGAGACATGAGTGCTTCACCTTTAAGTGAGAAAGTTACCTGGGCTCAGGGCTCAGGAGGCTGAGAGCTAAGGATTGCAGTTCAAAGTCAGCCCAGGAAGGAAAGTCCATGAGATTCTTATCTCCAGTTACCCACCAGAAAAGTGGAAGTGGAGTTATGATTGAAAGTGGTAGTGCATTAACCTTGAGTGAAAAAGCTCAGGGACATCACCCAGGCCCTGGAATTCAAGCCCCATACCTGATGAAAACAACAACAGCAACAAGAACAAAAACCCAGTGAGAAAGTTATGGCAGAGAGAATGGGTACTCGTTTCTTCTGGTCAATTCCAATTGCACCTAGTGTCAGCCCAAGTGACAGTATTATAGACTCAAAGAAACTCCAGGCTATGCCTTTTGTCCTCCACAGCTTACAGGGCCCTGGGTAGCTTCTGAGGGACCTAGGCCTGGGTTATGACCTCTTTTCTATCTGGTATGGGCCACCCCCCCCCCCACCCCATACGTGTAATACGTGGAGGAGGGGCCTTGAACCTCCAACATAGTTGAAAGCATGTTTCTTTCCATGACTCCAGTAACATTAAGTATCCAGTAAACAAAAGTAGAAAAGAACCCACACTTCCAACTTGTCTCACTAGTGCCTAGATGTGGTAAAAGCTGCTTAAATTTTGTATGTAGTTGGATTGTTTTCTTGGAATCAGACGGTATCCATCTGCACACATGAAGGCCCAAGTTGAATTTAGATTAGAGTGAATTCTAAATACTTCTGCCTATCTCAAAGGGAGATGCTTCATAAAGACTAAAAAAATTGAATAGAGAAAATGATGGTGAATAAGAGGCATTTTAGTGGTCTTTTAAAATGCTTTTCTGTTCTGTTCTGAAACATGTCAAGATTCATTGAATTTTTTTCTCAAGTTCCCCTTCACATACGCATGCTCATATTTTCACTTATCATAATGAGCCATCTAGTCCCTGTGGGGATCTGGTCACTCACAACCTGACCAATGCTGCTTGCAACAAGTTCACAGAGGAACTTAGGTACCGAGTCACAGCTTTGGTTTGAGTTGGGAATACTCCGGTTAAAAAAGAAGAAATCCTTTATGGCCAGTGATGTAGAGCATTTTTTCATATGTCTCTTGGCCATTCTCATTTCCTCATCAGAGAAGGTTCTTTGTAAGTCTTTAGCCCACTTGATGAGGGGGCTATTGGTTTTTTGCGGTTTTGTTTTGAAAGAAGGTAATTTTTTTAGTTCTGCATATATTTTAGAGATGAGGCCTTTGTCTGTTGAATGTCCGGTAAAGATCTTCTCCCAGTCTGTGGGCTTTCTGTTTATCTTGCGAGCTATTTCCTTTGCCGTGCAGAAGCTCTGCAGTTTGATGCAGTCCCATTTGTCCAACCTTTCTTTGATTTGTAGCCTTTCTGGGTCTTTGTTAAGGAAGTTCCGTCCTGCGCCAAGGAGCCCAAGTGTTTCTCCTACTCCTTCCTTTAGTGTTCTCAGGGTGTCTGTTTTGATTTCAAGGTCTTTAATCCATTTGGAATTGATTTTGGTGCAGGGTGATATAGAAGGATCTAGTTTTAGTTTGTTGCATGTGTTGAGCCAGTTTTGCCAGCACCACTTGTTAAAGAGGCTATCTTTCTTCCATACTATTGTTTTAGCTCCTTTATCAAAGATTGAGTAGGCGTAGTTCTGTGGGTTCAATTCTGGGTCTTCAATTCTGTTCCATTGGTCTTCAGGCCTGTTCCGGTGCCAATACCAAGCTGTTTTTATTACTATAGCTTTATAATACCCCAGCAAGAATGTCATATATCAAGAAAACTAATAATAACAATTGTTGGAGGGGATGTGGCCAAAAGGGAACCCTACTTCATTGTTGGTGGGAATGTAAACTGGTTCAGCCACTCTGGCAAGCAGTATGGAGATTCCTCAGAAGGCTAAATATAGAACTCCCCTATGACCCAGCAGCCCCACTTTTGGGTATCTATCCAAAAGACCACAAACAAAATCACAGTAATGCCACCAGCACAACAATGTTCATCGCAGCACAATTTGTCATAGCGAGAATCTGGAACCAACCCAGATGCCCCTCAGTAGACGAATGGATCAGGAAAATGTGATACATATACACAATGGAATTTTATGCCTCTATCAGAAAGAATGACATTGTTCCATTTGTAAGGAAATGGAAGGACTTGGAAAAAGTTATACTAAGTGAAGTGAGCCAGACCCAAAGAAACATGGACTCTATGGTCTCCCTTATTGGGAATAATTAGTACAGGTTTAGGCAAGTCATAGCAGAGCATCACAAGGCCCAATAGCTATACCCTTATGAACACATAAGATGATGCTAAGTGAAATGAACTCCATGTTATGGAGACAATTGTTATATCACAGTTGTAACTACTTTCAACGTCCTATGTGTATCTGTAGCTTCTATTATTGATGATGTTCTTGTATCACATTCCTGTGGTTGTACCTACACTATCTCTGTAATCTTATCTGAGTATATTGGAAACCGTGTTTACTGGTATTGGAAGTAGGAAATTCAGAAGGAATACCAAATTTGAGAGACACAAGGTAAAAAAAGAGAAACAACTACAAAAGCAATACTTGCAAAACTGTTTGGTGTAAGTGAACTGAACACCTGGGGGGGGAAGGGGGGGAGGGAGCGGGGTATGAGGGACAAGGTAACAAACAGTACAAGAAATGTATCCAATGCCTAACGTATGAAACTGTAACCTCTCTGTACATCAGTTTGATAATAAAAATTTGAAAAAAAAAAAAAAAAAAGAAGAAGAAATCCATGTCCCAGATGGGCCATTTCCTGATAGACCTCCAACCTCAACCCCCATCTCCCAATAAGATAGATGATTGGCTGAACCTGTTACAAACCAATTTCTTTTTTAAAAATAATAATTATTTATTGTCAAAGTGATGTACAGAGGAGTAACAGTTTCATATGTTAGGCCATGGGTACATTTCTTGTACTATTTGTTACCTCCTCCCTCATTCTCCCCTCCTCCCTCTCCTTTCCCTCTCCCCCCATGAGTTGTTCAGTTGGTTTACACCAAATGGTTTTGCAAGTATTACTTTTGGAGTCGTTTGTCTTTTCACCCTTTGTCTCTCGATTTTGATATTCCCTTTCACTTCCCTAGTTCTAATACCAGTATATACAGTATCCAGGGCACTCAGGTGAGATACAGTGATAGCGCTGGGAAAATTAGCACAGGTTTAGGCTAGTCACAGCAAAGGATCACAAGAGCCCAATAGGTATGCCCTTATGAACACATAAGATGATGCTAAGTGAAATGAACTCCATGTTATGGAAACAACTGTTATATTACTGTTATAATTACTTTCAACATGCCATGTGAAACCGTAGCTTCTTTTCTTGATGATCCTCTTGTACCCCCTTCCTGTGGTTGTCCCTGCACTATCACAATCCAGTTTCTTGAAGAGCCAGGCTGCTGTGTTGCAGTGCATTGTGTTACAGGATCGGGAAGGGCACCTGAGCCCGGTGCACTTGCTTTTATTGAGTATGAAGATGGCATTCAGTTTATAAGACAACAAAGAAGGTGGGCATTCAATTCCAAACAACTGCTTTACCTGGAGAAATGCCCAACTAAGATGTGATTACAATTCTGAGACACCAGTAGGCATTGCAGCACTCAGTATGAAGGGACAAGTGAAGGTTTACTTAATTGTGGTGTTTTGAAGGAACTCTAGGTATCTGGAAATGTGAATCTGGAATCTTACCTGTGTCACCCAAGTGATGGATTTGGTATTCCTCAACTTAGACTGAAGTCCCTCTAAAACATGTATAAAATGTTTGAAGGAACAAGAAAGAAAAAAGACAGGGGGAGAGAGAATGAACTTGGACCTGTTAGAGACTGGCCAGATGACAAGAATAAGAACAAAGTGGACTCTATAATTCACAGCTTTGAATGCAAACCAAGTGCATAAGAAGCTACCAGAACACATATATGTTCAAACAGAAAAATGCACCTCAGTGGCTTCTAAAATTTTGACATGCAGGATCCCCTCCTAAACCTCTTCAACTCTGCTCAGAGGAGAGGGAGAAGACAGCATCTCCAGTGCCTTCCTCTTCCTGCCAGCAAACAACATCAAACAAAGCAACAAACCCTACTGGATCTTTCTTCCCTCCTTCCTCCTTCCTCCTTCCTCCTTCCTCCTTCCTCCTTCCTGCCTCTTTTCTTTTTCTCCTTTCCTACCTACCTAACTTCCTTCCTTCCTTCCTTCCTTCCTTCCTTCCTTCCTTCCTTCCTTCCTTCCTTCCTTTCTTCCTTCTTTCCTTCTATCGTGTGTGTGTGTGTGTGTGTGTGTGTGTGTGTGTGTGTGTGTGTATACAAGGGCTTGAACTCAAGGCATCTTATCTCATTTGGCTTTTCCAATTCAGTCTGGTGCTCTGCCACTTGAGCCACATTTCCACTTTCAGTGTTTTTTATTTTTATTTTGATAGTTAATTGGAGAAATAAGTCTCCTGGACGTTTGTGCCTGAATTAGCTTCAAATCATCTCAGATCTCAGCCTCCTGAGTAGTTAGGATTATAAGCCTAAACCACCAGTGCCTGGCAACCTTTTTCTTTTCTTTTCTTTTGAGATAGTCTCACTATGTAGTACAAGTAAGTCTTGAAAGTTTCAACTCACAACCCTCCTCCTGCCTCAATCTCCCATGTGTCAGAATTATAGGTGCGCACCATCTGAGTCAGCATTAACTGAGCATTTTTAAAGTTCTATTTTTAAAGAGCTGGAGGTTTTTAGTGTGATCTCATTTGAGTAAGTAGATTATTTGGCATAAAGTCCATGGATTGGAAAGCTCCCACAGATTCCTAAGAGTGTGGAAGGCAATAGCTGTGTGCAAGCCCGTACTGTACACACAGCAGTATGACAAAGATTTATTTAGTTCATACTTTCAAGATTCAAGGATAGTGTGCCCTGATCTGCTCAGCTCCTATGAAGGCCCGATCTGATGTTTTGTGTGTGTGTGTGTGTGTGTGTTTTGTGTGTGTGTGTGTGTGTGTGTGTGTGTGTGTGTGTGTGTGCTGGTTCTGAGGCTTGAACTCAGGCCTGGGTACTGTTCTTTAGCTTTTTCCTTAAAAGCTAGCAGTCTACCACAGGAGCCACAGCTCCACCTCTGGCTTTTTGCTGGTTAATTGGAGATAAGAGCTTAACTGATATTCCTGCCTAAGCTGGCTTCAACTCTCAATTGTCACATCTCAGCCTCTAGAGTAGTTAGGATTACATGCATAAGTCACAAGTGCCTGGCTGTAGGTCTGTTGTTTTTCCAACAATCTGTTCACTTCCATGAGATTCACGCTACTTTGTGACCTCAGCATTAATTCATTCATGAAGGAGAAGCTTTTATTCTATTTTTTATTTGTTTTGTTCTGGTCCTGGAGCTTGAACTCAGGGCCATTCAACACTAGCGCTATACTACTTTAACCACAGCTCCACTTCTGGCTTTTTGGTGATTAATTGGAGATAAGACTGTCATAGACTTTCCTGTCCAGGCCAGCTTTAAACAGCAATCCTCATATTTTGGCCTTCTGAGTATCTAGGACTATAGACATAAGCCATTGGAACCCAGCCTAACTACTTTTTTAAAAACATTTACAATTGGGGGCTGGGAATATGGCCTAGTGGCAAGAGTACTTGCCTCATAAACATGAAGCCCTGGGTTCAATTCCCCAGCACCATATCTATAGAAAACAGCCAGAAGTGGTGCTGTGGCTCAAGTGGCAGAGTACCAGCCTCGAGCAAAAAAAAAAAAGAAGCCAGGGACAGTGCTCAGGCCCTGAGTCCAACACCCAGGACTGCCCCCCCCCCAAAAAAAATTACAATTGTTATTATAAAAGTAATATATAGAGAAGGGTTACAGTTACATAAATCAGGTAAAGAGTATATTCCTTTTTGAAATAAGACCCCTTCCCTCACTCTCTCCCAGTTTTTTCCCTCCCATCCCCACACTAGTTGTATTTTCAGCATAGTGTCCAGTGAGTACTAACTACCTTTTGAAGGTTCCCTGTGTTAAAGGCTCCACCACATTTGCACTAGCAACCAGGCTTACCACACCCAAATATTTATAAGACTCAAACTACATTCTCACCACAGTACTCACTCCTGGAAGCCAGTGTTGTGGGAGAGGGGAGAGAGAACAGAAGGAAGGAAAGAAAGAAGGAAGGAAGGAAGGAAGGAAGGAAGGAAGGAAGGAAGGAAGGAAGGAAGGAAGGAAGGGACATTGAGAAAACAGCCCTCTGAGTTTGCTGGAGCCTACCTGACTCTGACTTCTCGTATTATCTGTGGACTACCAAAAAATGTTTGGTCTATGGAGCTTAAGTTAGTTTGGTATAAAGTATTGTCTAAATCAATGAAAACAAACTTGTTAAGTGTGTGTGTGTGTGTGTGTGTGTGTGTGTGTGTGTGTGTGTGTGTGTTGGCTTGAACCCAGGGCCTGGACACAGTCCCTCAACTTTTTTCCCTCAAGACTAGCATTCTACTACATGAGCCACATCTCAAC
Organism: Perognathus longimembris pacificus; assembly: GCF_023159225.1. Classification (NCBI taxonomy): domain Eukaryota; kingdom Metazoa; phylum Chordata; class Mammalia; order Rodentia; family Heteromyidae; genus Perognathus; species Perognathus longimembris. The sequence goes on along the minus strand of NC_063163.1, from coordinate 56,129,800 downwards.
TTCCTGATTTTTGCTAGTTAATTGGAGATAAGAGGCTCACAGAATTTTCTGACTATGCTGGCTTCAAACTGTCATCCTCCGATCTCAGCATCAGGCATGAGTCACAGGCACCAGGCACCACATGCACATTCAAAGGACAATCACAATCCAAGTTATAACAATCACCTCCCATCCTTTGGCTTCTATCTTCATTCTTTTCTAATTCCAGTGTTCAAATTTTAATGTTGTACTTAATATTCACCAACTGGGGGGACATTGCAAAACATCCAGAATGATAGAATACAGACATATTGGGAGTCACAAAAGAGCCTAGAAGGGCAATCAGGAAAAAGGCCCCTCCCACAGAAGTTCTGCATTCCTTCACCATGGCCTTAGCAGTCTGGAATGCAGGCCCTTAGGTGTCATATCAACATGACCTTGAGCCATCTCCCATGCAGACAGGGTCCCTAGCATTCTGTCATAGACCATTGCCCTAGAAGTCTTGCAAGTGAACAACAGTCTGATGGACCCTACAGGTGTAAGCCAGAATAAGCATTCAGTAAAGGAGCTAACGAACAAATGTGAAGTTCACATAGCCTGTTGGGAGCTGCTGATTGGGTTTGGGGACTAATATGGCCCACAAGCTGTCCAGTGACTGAGAGAGTTGTATTTCTCTCTGCTAGAGACACCTCAAAAATCCATGCAGAATGCACCCCAGGTGGTGCCCTCTCTTTGGACACCTCTTGTCTAGTGAGAGCCCTGTTAGCATTTCCCTAGCCACCCCTTTACCCTCAAAGAGAGAAGCTGCCACCTGGATAAGGTGCAGACGCCATGAAGCTCCCTCTCCCGTGGAAACTATGGCCCCACTAATAAACCTCCTTATGAACCTTCTTCTCCTGCCTGTGATTATCTCCGCATGGTCCTCTGGGATGGCCGGGACCTATGCTTTCATTGGTGGTGAAAGAGCAGACTTAGTTGGCCTTTGGTCTGTGTGGATTTTGTGACTAGGAAGATGGTTAAAGGCTCAAGCCTTCTAAAATCTTTTTAAAGTTGTCACCCTGCTTAAACCAGTAGGGTACCAGCCTACAAAAGCCAGAGTACTCAGAGTAAGCAACCAGGGAATACCGGGAGATTTCAAATGTCTTTAACCAGTCTGTGTAGAAATTTGCAGGCAACCCAGCAGGAGGTGTGACAATCTATCCAGAGGATTCTGAGAGATGCTACTACAACCTTGCCCAGATCCAACCCATCTCTCCTGCCTGCCTCCATCACACATGACTAACGAGGCCTGCTGATTCAGATGGAAGACACAGCCACTTTGGATCCGCTGAAGCTGATACTTTTACATTGTCCTGACCCTTTGCCCTCTTGATTGTTATTCATTTGTGTTCTCTTCCACTTGCCGGTAAGGTTAAATGATATGATTTGATTTGATGGCACATGTATCTCATTCAGTCTGCTGTTCTCTAAGTGTTACAGCAGAACTCTGGCAAGTATTTGTTGGTCAATTCTCAACAAGATATAGGAAACTCTACTCCTATTGTTCTCCTGTTGCTGTAATTGAAAATAAAAAAAAGGGCTTTTATGGCTAAGACTCCTTGGATTGCTGTTCAAAGCCAGCCTGGGCAGAGACAAAAAATAATTAATTAAATAAATAAATAATCCCTCTAAAACTCCATCTCCCCAACTAACCAGCAAAGAGCCAAACTGGAAGCTTGGCTCAAAAGAATCAGCCAAATGCTGAAAGCAGCATTGTGGCTCAGGTGGTAGAGCACTAGCCTCGAGCAGAAGTGCTCAGGGACAGTGCCCAGGCCTTGAGTTCAAACCCCGTGAATGCCAACTGGGCTATCCAAGCAATAAGCACCTAGACCTTCAGGACGAGGCCAATCCTGACAACGAGGAAGCATGGAGAGGAGTAAGAGGAGATGAAGTCTCATTTTAAATGGGGTCAATTTAAACTTGCCCTTTCAGAATTAATGAGAGCCAGAAAATCAAGAGCAATAGTTTTTTACCCACCTAATGTCCATTCCTGTCCTTTTTCCATCTGGACAGAAACTTGCATTCTTGCCCTTGTTACTTGCTATTTGTGTGTGTGTGTGTGTGTGTGTGTGTGTGTGTGTGTGTGTGTGTGCCTCTGACTGGTTACTCCCAACCAGTCCACTATCCCTAAACACTTCTTTCCTGCCCCCAGTCCAGTTATTCCTCCTTCCTTGTAATGGGCCACAACTGGGTTTATGTTCCAAATGCAACTTTTCTGGCTTGTGCCCAGGGTGTGTTCTCCCATATTGTTCATGTTAACTGGTCCTGTGAACTTGTCAGCCTTTTGCCTGACCTTTCCAAAAGTCTTTTAACAGGATAACATCCCTCACCCAGGACGCCACCTGGGAACTTGCAGTTCAAGGCTATCCTCTTACTACACTTCTCTGCCCAGATCTGGACCCTGAAGACCCCAGGCCCAGTGACTCTTTGATGTGCCCAAGCTGCAGGAGGTAGCCAGAGGAGACCATGACACCCATTGTCCCTGATAACCATTCTCATAGAAATGATGAGGACTTTTACCAACCAAACAGGCCGGTAACAGGCCAAATGACGAATCAGGGACTCCTGACTACTTCGCCCCTTTACAGCAGGAAGTAGCTCCAGAAGAAACAACCTCCATCCATACTCCCGGCCTGGTACCCCTCCTCTGTTATTAATAAACAACAAATGGGGGAATGTTAGCATTTCCCTAGCCTCAGGTCCTCAGCTCCTCCCACTAGCCCCCAGATCCACCCATACCTAATGAGCCACTCCTACTCACCACCTTACTACTTCCCCTTTACCCCCAAAGAGAGAAGCTGCCACCTGGATAAGGTGCAGATGCCATGTAGCTCCCTCTCCCGTGGGAACTACGGCCCCACTAATAAACCTCCTTATGAACCTTCTTCTGCCTGTGATTATCTCCACATGGTCCTCTGGGATGGTCGGGACCTATGCTTTCAAGCCCTGCTTATCTTTTCTTCCCATAAATCTTTGCCATTTTACCTTTGTCTCCCAATGTGTCTGCATACTCATTCTTTCAGCTCATAGAAACAAAGGACTTGATCCAGGTGCTGTGGATTACCATTATTATTATGAACATCTAATTAAGGAAAAGCAATACCAACACTGCCAAAAATCTGTCCAAATCAACCTTTTCAGAACTATACTTTTCAATAATCCTAGGTCTGCTATTCAAAAAAGTTCCTAAAGCCAGGCATGATGGTGGACACCTGTAATTCGAGGATTTGAAAGGCTGAGGCAAGAGGATCACAAGTTTGAGGCCAGTCTGGGCTACAGAATGGGACCTGTTTCAAAAACTAAAAGAAGCTGGGTGCCAGTGGCTCGTGCTTGTAATTCTAGATACTTAGGAAGCTGACTACTGAGGATCATAGTTTGAAGGCAGCCTGGGCAGAAGAATCCGTGAGCCTCTTATCTCAAATTAACCACCAGAAAACTGGAAGTGGTATTGTGGGTCAAAGTGGTAGAGTGTAGCTGTCAGTGAAAAACCCTGAGTTCAAGCCCAATGACTGAAAAAAATAGAAAGAAAAGAAAGGAAGGTAGCTAAAGCTGTGAAAAAGGAGGAAGCCTTGTGCATTTGAGTTTGTTCCAATTCCAAACATCTCTTTTTAGGTCTTCTGTAGCTATTAAAGTCTGATTCGGCAGCTCTAAAATCCCGTCACCTAAACTGGGCACAAATTGCTCATGTCTGTAATCCTAGCTACTCAGAAGGCTGAGATCTAAGAACTATAATTTGAAACTAGCCTGTGTAGGAAAACCTGGGGGACTCTTTCACCAAATGACTAGCAAAAAGCCAAAAGTGGAGCTGTGGTTCAAGTGGCAGAATGCTAGCTTTGAGCAAAAACACTATGGCACAGCACCCAGGACCCTGAGCTGAAAACCCAGGACTGGTACCAAAACAAAGTAAAGACAAAAACAAAAAACAAAAAAGAACAACAATAAAATCCCAGCAGTCTAGCCGATGGGTGTTTGTAAGTGAGAAGATAATAGAAGGCAGCAGTAGTCTACCCCAGGCCATTGACACCTAAGGTAGTGGCACAGGGCTGTAAGTATTACTGCTCCCATGGAGGAAGGTATTGCTTCACTAACCAATCTTGACCAGTTGATAATCAGTTTTACCCTTTGCCTGCCAATATTCTTTAGTCAATTTCAGCAAGCTGCTTACCTTGCCAGTCTTACTGCTACCCTAGGGAAGCTTCCTCCTTGAAATTATTGCTTTTCTTTGTATTATCACAAAAGAAAGCCTGCTTATATAACCAAAAGGGGGAGGGGCTAGTGAGTCTGCACCAGTCACAACAATCCCCTCATGCTTACACCAATCATGATTCATTATGCAAATGAAGGATTGTGTTTGAGCTAATCACAGGTCTTCTGTTGGACCCATATTCCCTTGCTCTGGCCTAGGTGAGAGTTAACAATCCTGCACAAGCTGGTAGCTAGAATAATGGCTTTCTGAAAATGGAGTTCTGGTTTTAGGGATTGACATAAGGGAAGAACAACTGCCTGGCTGAAAGTCTTTTGCTCAAAGCAGATTCCACAGGAAAGATAAGATGTAAACAGAATTGTAAGCCAACTAGACATAACAAACTGGAATGAAACACTTCTGAATACACACAGTTAAACATTTCCTCAAGTGGAAACAGAACTTTCTCCATGGTGAACTTATGTTAAACTATCAAATAAGTCCAAATAAAATTGAAAATTTTAAGTTAAACAATGTTGTCAGATGGGCGCCAGTAACTCACACCTGTAGCCCTAGCTACCCAGGAGGCTGAGATCTAAGAATCATGATTTGAAGCCAGCCCAGGAAGAAAGGTCCCCATGAGACTCTTATCTCCAATTAACAACTCGAAAAACTAAAAGGAGATCTGTGTCTCTAAGTGGTAGAGTGCTAGTCTTGAGCAGAAGAGCTCAGGGACAGCACCCAGGCCTTTAGTTCAAGCCCCACATCTGACAAAAAAAAAACAAAAAAAACAAAAACAGCAATGCTCTCTAAAGACAGTGCAATACAATCCTGAGCCCAAAACAAAAGGATATTTAGGAAGGTCAGAATATATGTAATTTAAGTAACATACTTCTAAATGACCAATGGATTAAGGATGAGCCATAATGGAGGTTAGTAACAGATACTTTGAGAGAAATAGAAATGAAACACAACATTAAAACTTAGAGAATGCAACAATTTTTTTCTAGAGAGAAATTTACAATTATAATAAAAAAAAAAGATGTGGGGTAGGTCAAGGGTAGAGAGGGCAAAAGAATCGAGAAAGGAAGGATGAATAAATACAGTCAATATTCAATGTAACATATGTAGAAGACGGAATCAGTTAACTTGGGATGGGTAGGGCTGGGGGAGATAGAAGAGAACATTGGAAGGAGTTACACTGAAAAAGATGCATTGCACTCATAAAGTGACATGTTGTATTGAAACCCCTGTGTACAACTAAATAATTATCTTTAATTATATAATAAAATAAATAAGAAAATAGGACTCAAATCAAGAATTCATCCTTCAAGTGGTGACATTTATCAAGATTCATTACAACGGGGCTGGGAATATGGCTTAGCAGTAGAGTGCTAGCCTTGCGCATGAAGCCCTGAGTTCGATTCCCCAGCACCACATAAACAGAAACATCCAAAAGTGGTGTTGTGGCTCAAGTGGTAGAGTGCTAGCTTTGAGCAAAAAGGAAGCCAGGGACAGTATTCAGGCCTTGAGTTCAAGCCCCAGGATGGGCAAAAAAAAAGAAGTTTCATTGCAACTTACCTGACTTTTGAATTGAAGCCCCTTGTATAAATACATAAAATCAAATAAAAGTTGATTAACTGTATATTACCTTTGTAATATTATCAAAATAATTTTTAAAAATTAATTAAAAATAGAATCTACCCTTCCACCTAAGTTTTACCAAAAAAGAAAATATGAAATTCAAAGAAGTGATAAGTATTAGAGCAGAGGCAAACACAATATAAAGTAGACAATAGAGAAAATAAGCAAATCCAAAAGTTAGTTATCAGGAAAGATCAACAAAAAGTAACAAACCTGAAGCTGGATTGATGAGGCAAAAAAACAAAGAAGAGCTGAATCTTAAAAATCAGAAATGAAAGAAGGGTCATTACTGATTATATAGAATAGCAGTAAAAACAATCATAGAAAAATATAAACAGCAAAATGCCAACAAAATGGGTAACCTAGAAAATGAGCATGTTCTTAGAAATGCAGAAACTACCAAAACTGACTCAGGAAACAGAAAATTCAAAAAGACCTATTAGAATAATGAGATTCAATTAGTAATTAAAATCTCCCCAAGGAAAAGCTGGTGAAAGATGATTCCATGGGTAAATTACATAAAACATTAAAGTGAACATCAGTCTTACATAACCTCCTTCAAAATATGAAAAAGAGCAGCTGGGAATATGGCCTAGTGGCAAGAGTGCTTGCCTCGTATACACGAAGCCCTGGGTTCGGTTCCCTAGCACCACATATGTAGAAAACGGCCAGAAGTGGTGCTGTGGCTCAAGTGGCAGAGTGCTAGCCTTGAGCAAAAAGAAGCCAGGGACAGTGCTCAGGCCCTGAGTCCAAGGCCCAGGACTGGCAAAAAACAAAAACAAAAAACCATATATATGTGAAAGAGAACAAGTCCCAATTTATTCTATGAGGCCAGCATTGTCTGACATCAAACAGGGTAAATACCACAAGAAAACAAGCCTATGACCAGTATAGTTTATGAATACAAATGCAAAAATCCTCAACATCCTCAAATTACTAACAAATAGCATCTGTAACAAAAAAGATTATACATCATTGTTATTGGATAATGGAGGAAATTTAGGCAGCTAAGTTGACCTCAGTCCTTCCAGCAAGATGTGAACCTAAGTAAAAGTGATAGGAAAGTTCATTAGAAAAGAAATAAGTCAGAAAAGGATAGCATGGGACACGGACATGCCACAGGGGAAACTACACTTCAGATCACCTCAGCCATTCTGTGCCATCTCTTTCATTAAGGAAAGCAGCCTTGGATTAAATGCTCCCTACAGCATCAAAGTCCTTGAAGACAGCTTTCTGATTGGTTGTTCTCCTTTCTGTTTCCTATAAGGAGGTGTCAGAGATTTAGTACTCTGTCCTTATTTCCTCATTCTTTTATCCTTCTTACTTTCTTGTTCTTTTGTAGCCTCCTTCCCCCATGTCTTTGTCAGGCAGGCATCTCCAAGATCTATAGACTGTGATTAAAAAGGAAACCCTCAAATGGTGAAAGTTTTAGCCAACATTTGTTTTTACTATAACTGGGATACTGTAGGGAGAAATGGAAGAGAAAGAAAAACATTTCCTGGGTGTTGAAGGCTCGAATTGTTGGCTTCTATCTGCCATGGACCACGACATGAACACAAAAAGCTAAGTGGGCAAAGTTTAATAGAGAACAGAGAAAATGAATGCACACCGATAAGGGAAATATTGGACCCTGGCTTGGTGGCCCAGAGTAAACATGGACTTAAAATGATCAGTTTTTTAGGGTTCCAGAGGTATGAGTGGAGCCCACAGTAATGAGAAGGGGTGACTAGAGAAATGAGAGATCATGACTTGGAAGAATTTTTGGAAATGATCTTCCCATGTGCAAAGTATATCTATGTATGTGTGTGTGTGTGTGTGTGTGTGTGTGTGTGTGTGTGTGTATGTATACTCAGATATGGAGGGAGGGAGGGGGAGAGAGAGAGAGATGCTGGTCAGGCCTGTGTTCTGTCCCTGAGCTTCTTTGTTCAAGACTAGTGCTTTACCACTTGACCCACAGCTCTACTTCTGTTTTTTTGGTGGTTACTAGGAGATAAGAGTCTTATGGACTTTCCTGACCAAGCTGGCTTTGAACCTCAGTCCTCATATCTCAGCTTCCTGAGTACATAAGATTACAGATATAAGCCACTGGTATCCATCTGAATACCATCTTATTTTATTTTATTTTAGTGTCATTCCTAGGGCTGGAATTCGAGGTCTGGGTGATGTTCCTGAGCATTTTTGCTCAAGGCTAACATTCTACACCTTGAGCCACAGCTCCAATTCTGGCTTTTTGGTGTTTAATTGGAAATTAGAGTCTATGGACTTTCCTGACCAGATTCAAACCTTGATCCTCAGATCTCAGCTTACTAAGTAGCTAGGATTACAGGTATGAACCACTGATACTCAGCTCTATCTCATATTTTTAAGTGTATGTATGAAATACAACCTAGATGCATGAAGTTGAGAGAAAAAAGGTCACTGGAGAACGGATGAGGATTTCCCTCAGCTTGATGAGACATTACTTTAACACAATTAATATTCACTAAAATTTCCCCGCGCTTAACTTCATTACTTATTCTTTCTGCATCTCTGATTTCCTTCTGGAAAGCATTTTCCTTTTGTCTGAAACATACCTTTCATTATTTCCTTTATTGTAGATATTCTTGTAATGAATTATGTCAGTTTTTGTTTGTAAAATTACCTTTTATTTCATCTTTTTGTGTGTTTCTGGGGCTTGAACTCAGAGATTGGGCATGTACTGGGGCTTGAACTCAAGAGATTTGGCATTGTCTTCCAGCTTTTTTTTTTTTTTTTTTTTTTTTTGCTGGAAATCTGCTTGAGCCACCACTTCCAGTTTTTTGCTGGTGAATTGGATATGAAAGGCCCTTTCTGCTCTGACTGGCTTTGAACAGTGATCCTCAGATCTCAGCTTCCTGAGGAGTGAGGAATACAGGAATGAGCCACACAATGGCAAGTTCATCTTCATTCTGCAATGGTATATTTGTAAAGGGAAACTTCAGGGCTTGTGAATGAACTAAAAGTCTCCTAATTTGTGTTTTTGTCCATTGAGCTGAGCTATTCTCTGCTACAGTCTAGTGTGTGTGTGTGTGTGTGTGTGTGTGTGTGTGTGTGTGTGTGTGTGTGTGTTGGTACTGAGGCTTGAACTCAGGGTCTGTTATACCTGCTTAATTTTTCAAGCTTGGTAATCTACCATTTGAGCCACAGTTCCACTTTGGCATTTTGGTGGTTAATTGGAGTAAAGAGTCTCACAAACTCTTCTGCCCAGTCTTTAATCAGAAATCCTCAGATCTCCTGAGTAGCTAGGATTACAAGCATGAGGCTGTAAGTGCTTAGCTAGCTATCTCCTTTTTGATCACCTTGAACTCTAGGAAAAAGAAAATTCACTGAATAATTAATTATATGTGAAAAGTGAACTGCTGCTCATATAGGAAATGACTTCTTACTGTCTTAAAGAGCCAAAAACTCAGGCGTTTACTCACAGATACCTTTTCCTGTCTTCTAGTCATAAAGTAAGAACAACTTAGTTGGAATTCCTCCAAGAACAAAGACTGAGACAATACTTAACCAGGCTACACCTGGGATTTTTTTCTAAGTCTGGATCTATCTCAACTCACTCCAGTTCTTCCTGTTTAACCTGCAACCAATGTCTGTACCTCTGAAGATAACTGAAGATGTACTGAAGTGCTGTCTTATCATGACCACCATGTAATAAGTCTCATTTCTCTGTCTGTCACTATGTCTCTTTATTTGGTATAGTGGTAGGACCTAACTTGGGACTCCTGGATATTGGCCTTAGAGACTAGAAACCTAATTACTCAGATTTATATTCCCTGGAACATTCGTAGAATTCCCTAAATGTTATCTCACAATGCCCCCAATTCTAAAACGATAGCTATTTGTGTGTGTGGGGGGGGGTTGTGTGTCAATATTAGTGCTTGAACTCAGGCCCTCAGAACTCACCCTTGGCTTTTTCTTCTCAAGGATGGCACCTTACCCCTTTAGCCACACCACTACTCTCAGCTTTTTGCTGGCTAATTGTAGATAAAATTCTCATAGACATTTCTCCCTGGACTGGCCTGAAACAATTCACAGATCTCTGAGTAGAGTAGCTAGAATGGCAGGCGTGAGCCACCAGTGTCTGGCAACAGCTACATTCTTTCAATCCAGGGCAGTAGTTTGATGCCACTGCCATTTCTTATTTCATTCCCCCCAAAAGTAAGATGCCAGTCTGATTATTCATCTTTTGAGCTAGATGTTTTTCTCTGACTATTTTTAAGACTTTTCTTCTTTTTGTTTTTAGTTATTTTATAACACTTTACCCAAACATAGGTTTCTTTGAATTTATCTTGCCTTGAAAATGGACAATCTGTGATTGATATCTTTGTCTTTGGTTTGTTTTTAGAAAATTTTTAGCTATTATCTCTTTCCTTTTCTTTCTTATTTCTTTCCCTCCTACTTTCCTTCTTTACTTCCTTCTCCCTCTTTTTCTTTATTTTGAAATTCTTAAATAAATTTATTTTATATCCTTACAGTATAAAACATATTATATAATATATACAGGTACTGATTATTCTTTCTTTTGACACCAAGGATTGAGCCCCAGAATATGCTGAACATACATTCTACCACTGAGCTACACCTCTATTAGCGTGTGTGTGTGTGTGTGTGTGTGTGTGTGTGTGTGTGTGTGTGTGCCAGTACTAGGGCTTGAACTCGGGACTTCATACTTGCAATGGCTTTTTAGCTCAAGGTTAGCACTCCACCACTTAAGCCACATCTACATATCAGGCGTTTTATTGGTTAATTGGAGATTAAAAAGTCTCATGGACATTTCTGCCTGGGCTGGCTTTGAACCATGATCCTCAAATCTCAACCTGCTGAGTAGCCAGGATTACAGGTGTGAGCCACTGGCGCTGGATTAGAACAATATCAAAGGTACTATTCAAAGATGAAGTGTAAACTTTAAATGGGACTGTCTATCTGTAGTTTGTTCTACCACGAGAATTCATCCCTCAAGGGTGTAATATAGAAGGGCCCTTCTCAGCAATGCCCTTCTCAACCTTGGCATTACCTAGGCTCCAACCCCTACTTTGTCCTCCTCCTCTGCAACTGTTCAAAGACCTTCTCAGCCTCTCAGAGATCCCTGACTCTCAAAGTGGAAAATGACATTGTTGTGCCAAGTCGTGAGACCACCACCAAGAAGACCACCGAGACTCAGACATTCCGAAATGCAAAAGCAAGGCAAGGCTTTATTTAAGCAAGCTGCAACTTGGGCCTCGTCCTACCCACCGACACAGTGGAGGTTAGGAGGCAGCCTCGAGCTGCGATTACACAGGGCTTATAAAGGCAAAAACAAAGTTACAACAATCAGGTGTTCAAGCAAGCAAGATTAGGATACAGGTACAAATCTGATTGGCTCAGGGCTCGAGGCACTCTGGGGGCCATCAGAGTTAAGCATTCCCAGCGGTTAGAGTTCTTGACCGGCTGGGCCCTAATGGGCTTGTCCTGGGTTTGCTCACAGGGCCTGCTTATCTCAGGTTCGCATGGTAAAGTGGGGTTCACGTGGTAAAGTGGGGTTCACGTGGTAAAGTGGGGCCTGACTTCAAAGTCTGGCACTTCATTTCCCCCTTTTTCTTTTTGGTACCTTGGGAGCCAATCATGGCTCCATTCTGTCCATTTCAATGGCTTGCATGTCTAGGGGATGATATAGAGATAAGGCATGGGTCAATAGGGCCCAATGTAGTAACCAAAGGGCCTGTCAGCATTTCTCACAAGTACAGTCTCTGTACCTCTGTTTTGCATGCCTCTAGTTTATCCTGCCTCATCTTCCCAAAAACAACTCTGGTCCCTCGGTTTTAAAGGGGGGCTGATGGGTGAAGATCATCCATCTTCTGTAACTTCTTCAGGCTGACTCAGGGGCGTTGACCTTACCTAGCCAGGAACCTATAACCTTAGTCTACTTTACCAAGGGACTGCAGGATTACTGCAAACTGAAAATTAACTTTCAGCTATACAGACTTACCATTAGCTGTATAGTGTTTAGTATCCAAATGTAAGCAACAAAATAATACATAAACTTCTCAGCTGTGCTCTAAGGGTTGGGTGGCTATACCCGTATTCCTGAGCAAGCCCAAAACTACCTAAAATAAGGGAGTGAGCTGCCAAAATAACATCAACATTAGCCTGGGTAGCAAGGAAAGAAGGCAAAAAGAAAATTATAACAATATTCAGTCTAACTTTCTTTTCTTGAGGTGAAAGCAAAGTGGCTGAGTCGGGTGCTTGGAGACCTCCCATCCACCATGGTAGTCGTCGTCCAGGGAAAAAGGGTCAGCTGGCCTGGCATGGGAGCAATGGACCCAAGTGGCGATGCCGTCTACCTGGAGGGCGGTGGGAGTAGTCAGTAGCACCACGTAGGGTCCCTTCCACCGTGGTTCTAAGGATTTGGGGTTATGCCTCCAGACGAGCACCCAATCCCCTGGACTGAATAAATGGGGGGTAGGGACAGAAGCAGAATCATATAATGCCTTAAGTTGGGGTCACATATTCTTGCGCACGAGCTGCAAATAATCGAGTTTACACAAAAATTCAGCATCATCCAAATCAGCAAGCAATTCAGTCTGAAGGCTAGGGATAATGGGTGGGGGGTACCCGTACATTATTTCAAAAGGAGTAAAGCCAAGCTGATAGGAAGAATTTCTTACCCTAAGCAGAGCAAAAGGAAGGAGTGACACCCAGTCTGCACCAGTCTCTAAGGCCAGTTTAGTTAAGGTCTCTTTTAGAGTCCAATTCATTCTCTCTACCTGTCCTGAACTCTGGGGTCTATAAGCACAATGCAATTTCCAATCCGTCCCCAGTGCTGCAGCTATTCCCTGACTTACTTTAACGAAAGCCTGTCCGTTGTCTGACCCAATGTAGATGGGAAGCCATACCTGGGTAGGATTTCTTCTAGGATCGTCTTAGCCACTACATTCTCAGTCTCATGCTTTGTTGGATAGGCTTCAACCCATCCTGAAAAGGTGTCTACAAAAACTAGCAAATATTTGTAGTTTCTGTGAAATCTACTTCCCAATGCACGCCTGGCCTATTCCCACAGAGGCGAGCTCCTTTAGTAATCTGTTGATTGGGGGCATTGGCAAGCTGACAGGCCTTTAACAGATATCAATAAGGACACAATCTCAGGTCTACAAGCTTTCTTTCCTAAACAGATGTATCAGCTTAAAATTCTCACTGCCAGTCAGAGCTTTGAGTAAATGCGGGGGGTTGAGATTTTAATCTATCCTCTCATTTGACAAACTTACCCTTACTAACCACTATCACAGATGACTGGCAAGTTCCTGCCCAGTAGACAGATATGAGCATTGGAAAGGCATGCTTACGAACTATTCTTCTAGGACTTCCCGGCTTTGATTAACTTTGGAAAGGCCAAACAGGAGTGACTTTAGGATCTGACACCATCTCTGCCATCCAAGCAGTGGCTTACTGCCTCTGGATGCTCCATCACTTTTGTCCCAGGAGGAGTGACTTTCCACTGGACTTGGACTCAGGGCCTGAGCGCTGTCCCCCAGCTCTCCAGCTCAAGACTAGCACCCTACCACTTTGAGCTCCACACAACTCCGTTCCCAGCACTCTGCTGGCTGATTAGAGACAAGTCTCTCACAGGGACCTTTCTTTACCCGAGCTGGCTTCGAACCGCAGATTCAGATCAGTGAGTCTTATAAGGGGCCACTTTACTCCAATTATAAGCAACAAGGTGGTCCACACAGAAGTAGTTCTTAAGCATGCTCTCTTACCTGGAACTTATTAAGGGTCAGTATTAGATCTCGACAAACTTGTAGGAATCACCTGTGCTTCTCTGTGGGCCTGCTGGAAACGGTTACAAAAAACCTACAAAGAAGCTGGAATGGCGGGCTGGGGATATAGCCTAGTGGCAAGAGTGCCTGCCTCGGATACACGAGGCCCTAGGTTCGATTCCCCAGCACCACATATACAGAAAACGGCCAGAAGTGGCGCTGTGGCTCAAGTGGCAGAGTGCTAGCCTTGAGCGGGAAGAAGCCAGGGACAGTGCTCAGGCCCTGAGTCCAAGGCCCAGGACCGGCCAAAAAAAAAAAAAGAAGCTGGAATGGCAATTAAACATTTTGGTAGCCATAATTCTCATTTTCTCACTTTGCAATAATTATTTAGGACAATTTTACTTCCAAATTTCTTATCTAGAAATGTATTCTTGATTTCCAAAGCCTTTTTAACACTAACACAACATTTTAGCTTTTATCTGCATCAGAAAAACTGAAGCTCACAGGCATTCTGAAACCAGGTGCCACCCTTTGCTTACGGGCTGCTTGTTTCAAAAGAGCCTCTTTTTTTTTTTTTCTTCAGTCCCAGTTACTGCATGGCATGAAGACCTTTGAATTTTTCCTTAATGCAAGAATTACAATTAGAAATACTTATCCATTCAGCTTTCCAATATATTAGTGAGAAACATTGGCCCATTTTGCCATTTCTTCCTACATACATAGAGTTAATGAGAGTTTACTTCTATCCCCATTAGTTTAATATATATATATATATATATATATATATATATATCCTTTTAAATCCAAATTTCTGACACTTAGCTCTGATTTTTTTTTAATTTTAATTAAAGAACCCTAAGAAATCATTTAAAGCATTTGGTAATGCCCAAACTTGATGACCCTTTGACTTTAAACTTAAACTTAGTTTTGCATCATACTGCCATCTTGAACATGTTCACACTCACACATGCACACACACATACATTTTCAAAAGATCTTAAAGCACGCTGAATAAGCATTGGCCGTACATTTTAAGAAAAAAACCTTTAACAAATGATTTTAGCATTCTCCAGCCTCATTTTCCAGGGCTTGATAGTTTTAGTAAAACATTTTTAGTCTTAGTAAAACATTTTAGCACACCAAACAATTTTCTGCTTAAGAAGGCTGGGTGGGGGTCCCCCTAGAGTTCTTTTTTGCGGACATTCTCACTGATTGACTGATTGTGGGCTGTCACCTGTACATCTTTCCAGTGAGCTAAAGTCAAGTACAGGAGAGTGGAAGGAACATTCCCCATCATCCGTTTGTCAGTCAGGCACAGCGCAAGAAAGAAACACACAAAAATAATCACAGGCACAAAGACCAGACAATACTTACAGACAGACTTAGGGAGCCGTGGCTTACAGGTTTGACTGTGTCTCTCCTGCCCCTGTGAGGGGGCAGACCACACAGTCTCACTGTGTCTCTCCTGCCCCTGTGAGGGGGCAGACCACACAGTCTTGAGGCTCTTTTTCTCCCGTTCCTGTGTAGGAGTGGACCAGGCAACCCCGAATATAGAGTGGACTGGACGGGCGCCCGTTAGAAGGGCCTCCCAGTCCATTCCTTCAGGTTCAGGGTGGTAGTGGGAAGCCTGAGCCCCCTGTGGAGGGCTTGAGGTGTTCCCCAAGTCCTCCAGAACTGCCCATATGAGCGTGTCCACTCCTGCTGGTCCTTCACTACCTACAGGTTCAGATTCAGGCGGCTGGTCAAAACAGAAAACAAAACTACAAATCACACAGACACAGACACACAGAATGAACAGCGCTATTTTCTTACCTTCGGAGTCTGGGGTCTCGGGGGGCTCTGGGGCTATCCCAGACGAGCCCCCAAATGTTGTGCCAAGTCGTGAGACCACCACCAAGAAGACCACCGAGACTCAGACATTCCGAAATGCAAAAGCAAGGCAAGGCTTTATTTAAGCAAGCTGCAACTTGGGCCTCGTCCTACCCACCGACACAGTGGAGGTTAGGAGGCAGCCTCGAGCTGCGATTACACAGGGCTTATAAAGGCAAAAACAAAGTTACAACAATCAGGTGTTCAAGCAAGCAAGATTAGGATACAGGTACAAATCTGATTGGCTCAGGGCTCGAGGCACTCTGGGGGCCATCAGAGTTAAGCATTCCCAGCGGTTAGAGTTCTTGACCGGCTGGGCCCTAATGGGCTTGTCCTGGGTTTGCTCACAGGGCCTGCTTATCTCAGGTTCGCATGGTAAAGTGGGGTTCACGTGGTAAAGTGGGGTTCACGTGGTAAAGTGGGGCCTGACTTCAAAGTCTGGCACTTCAACATGAAGGAAAATGCAGCCTCAATTTCAGGAGGAAAATTTGGTCTCCCACCTTGAGCTTTCATTTCCTTTAAATCGTGGCTTAGTAATTTTTCATTGTCTTTTTGGTTTTCTCATGCCTTAAGAAGATACAGTGTCATTCTCTCTGTCAGCACAGTAAGAAGTCTGAATCACCCACCCTGTTATTATTCCTGGGAAATCTTACTTTCTTTCAGCTATTTTTTTCCTTTGTAATGCTGTGGGTTGAACCCTGGGCCTTATACAAGCTAGGCAAGTGCTCTACCATTGTGCTGTATCACCAGCTCATGATGATGTTTGTTCGTTTGTTTTTTTAGTGTTTTTATTTTGGGAAACTTTATTTCTCTACCTATCTTTTTTTTTTATTACTTTTGCCAGTACTAGAGTTTGAACTCAGGGCCTTATATTTGCTCAGCTTGCTTGTTTATCTTGTCTGGCACTTTATCACTTGAGCCATGTCTCAAGCTTTGCTTTTTTGCTGGTGGTTTTGGAGTTAAGAACCTTACTGGCATTTTGCCATGGCTGGCTTTGAACTATGGTGTTCTAGATCTCAGTTTCCTGAATAGCTAGAATCACAGGCATGAAACACTAGAACCTAGCTTGAGTTGCTTTTACTTTTTTTTTTTCCAGTCTGAGTAGTTTTTTGAGGATAAGAGTATCACCAATTTTCCTGTCTAGCTGACTTTGAACTGCCATCCTCAGATCCCAGCCTCTGACTAGGATTACAAGCATGAGCCACTAGTGCCTGGCTTCAATTACTTTTAAGTGAACTAATTTATTATACATTTGGTAGTAAATCCATAATGTGAAATTCCTGCTTTTTACAGTTTTAAGTATGAAGTTCATAAGCCATAAGTACATACACAATGCTGTGCAATTACCACTCTAGCCATCTTTAGAACGTTTTCCATTTTCAAACTGAAATTTCACACCTATTAAACAAAAATCCTCATCTCCATAAGGGATACCACAGAATTTTACCCCAAAATCTGCTTTCCTGGTAAACTGATTATTTTATTTACTTATGTTTACAATTTGTCAGATGTGGTGCTTAAACTCAGGGCCCATGAGCTGTCTCTGAGCTTTGTGCTCAAGGCTAGTGCTTTACCACCTGAGCCACAACTCCACTTCTGGTTTTCTGGTGGTTCACTGGAGATAAAAGTCTCATGATTTTTCCTACCCAAGTTGGCTTCAAACTACTATCCTCAGATCTCATCTTTCTGAGTAGCTAGAATTACAGGTGTGGGCTACCAGAGCTTGGTTATTTTCTATTTAAATTGCTTTTTAAAATTATCATTAAGTAGTTGTACACAGGTGTTTCCATTGAACAAATCAGTTTATGAGTACAATGTGTCTTGTGCATTGACAATTTGAAATAAAAGGCCACTGAAATTTCCAAGTGCTGGAAGAGATTTTATTCTGTCAGTTTTCATATGTGCCTAAGGACTAGAGCTATTAAAGAAGTAAACAATGGCCTCAAGTCCCCTCCCTGGGATTTACAGGAACAAAGATAGAGGATGGACTTTATCACCAGCAACATATTGTTCAGCCAAGGAGAGGCGGTCCATTCTTTCTTCCAAAGAGGATCGTTTGTGAACTATGATCTGTCTGCTTGGACCAGTTATTCACCCTGAAAATGACTTACTCCCCGCCAAAGACCAATTGAATGTATACCATCACATCTGTACAGAAGAAGGGCCTGTTAACAATTCAAGTCATTGCGTGTTGCTTAACACACTTGTCTATTGTGCTGGTCCTGAGGCTTGAACTCAGGCCTTAAGTGCTGTCCTTGAGTGTTTTTTTACTCAAGGCTGGCACTCTACCTCTTGAGCCACAGTTCCACTTCTGGCATTTTGGTGGTTAATTGGAGATAAGAGTTCCATGGACTTTCTAGTACATTCTGGCTTAGAACTGCAATTTTCAGATCTCAGACTTCTGAGTAGCTAGGATTATAGGTATGCCCCACAGCATTGGGCTTGCTTAGGCACAATAAATAAATCACTATGCCTTTTCCCTCTTCTTAATATGACTGTTGCCAATGTACTCCAAAGAAGTTTTAGTGTGCAGTGGGAACGTTTTCCGTTTTCCTCTGGTCTACAGCCATCACCATTTCACTTCCCGTAGCTTTGAGTGGCCATGCTCTGGGTGTGACACATAAACACTCGAGGGGCCTGTCTTTTTGCCATTGACTAGCTTCTCTTAACATCATGTCTTCAAGATTTGTCGTATTGTCTGGGAACTGAAAACATGGTGCCTTGGATGCTGATTCTTTTCAACTAAAGAAACTTAGAGCTGGGCTCTGGTGGCTCACATCTTTAATCCTAACTACTCAGGAGGCTGAGATCCAAGGGCCATTGTTGGAAGCCAACCAGAGGAAGAAAAATCCGAAACTCCAATTAGCCAACAAATAGTAGGAATTGGAGCTGTGGCTAAAGTGGTAGAGTTCCAGCTTTGAGAGAAAAAGCCAATCCAGAGCACAAAGCCCTGATTTCAAGCCCTAGTACCAGTGCAAGTGCACGTGCGTGCACACACATTCACACCTTGTATAGGGGTTAAGTTGATGTTTTAAATTCTTAAGGAAAAACTGCTTTTACACACATAAACCAAAACCAAAACAAAGAAACGAAGTGAGCAGCAAATACTGGAAGAGACTCTCCTCTGATACCTCTATGTCCACTTAAACTATGAACCCCACAAGAAGAAAATAATCATTTCTTCTTCCTTGAGCTTCCATTAACCAAATTCATATCACAGGACTAGATCACAAGAAAAGAAGGTTGTCAGCACACCTTGACAGATTTTTGGAACACGACAACATTGTTCTTGTATTTCCATCTCAAAGAGAAGGATTGGCAATTTTCACTCTTCTGCAGAAAAAGCAAGCCTTGTCCTTGGTGACTGAAGGTTCTCTAAGCCTGCTGTTTTCCTAAAAATAATTTACAGCCAAGCGCTGGTGGCTCACACCTGTAATCCTAGCTACTAATGAGGCTGATATCTGAGGATCACAGTTCGAAGCCAGGCCAAGCAGAAATGTCCACGAGACTATTAGCTCCAATAAACAACTGACAAAAAGCCAGAAGTGGCACACTGACTCAAGAGGTAGAGTTGCTAGTGTTAACCACAAAGAGGGTCACAGACAAAGAGCCCATGCTCTGAGTTTAAGCCCCAGGACTGGCAATCAATCAATCAATCAGTCAATCACAGATCCTCTAGACTGCCTATCTTTTCCATTTTCATCTCCACTAGAAAAGAATATAACAAATTCTAAGCCAGGTGCTGATGGCTCATGCCTATAATCCTAGCTACTGAGGGGCTGAGATCTGAGAATCCCAGCTTGAAGCCACCCTGGACAGGAAAGTCTATGAGATCTTTATTTCCAATTAAGCACCAAAATTCTAGAAATGGAAGTGTGGCTTAAGTGGCAGAATGCTATCCTTGAGCTTACAAAGCTAAGGGACAGAGCTGGGCACTGGTGGCTCTAGCCTGTCATGCTAGCTAGCTACTCAGGAGGCTAGGGTCTGAGGATCATGGTTCAAAGCCAGCCCAGGGAGAAAAGTCTGTGAGACTCTTCTCTCCAATTGACCACCAAAAACTGGAAATGGCGCTGTGGTTCAAAGTGGTAAAGCACTAGCCTTAAGTGGGCAGCACCCTAGTCCTGCGTTTAAGCCCCACAACTAACAACAACAACAACAACAACAAAAAGCTAAGGGACAGCACTCAGGCCTTGAGTTAAGGTCCAGTATGGGGTGTGTGTGTGTGTGTGTGTGTGTGTGTGTGTGTGTGTCTGTGTGTCTGTGTGTCTGTGTGTCTGTGTGTCTGTGTGTCTGTGTCTGTGTCTGTGTGTCTGTGTGTACTTCTAAATGATGCTGATGTATGAAGCACATTAGTGTGACTTCCTCACAAGTGATTTTTACCATTTTGTACATGAATAAATCTCTGTACTTTTCCTACTATTGAATTCAAATTTACACAAAGTAAGGGGGAAATTTTTCTTCATTTCTGCATGTGTCAAAATTTCCTTCCTTTTTAGGCTGAATAATATGCCTTTTTAATTACAGTTTTGTTCATCTGTTCCACTGATGGAAAGTTGGCCTCTACCCTTCGGCCACTGTGAAGCATGCTGATATGAACATGGGTAATATAATTATCCTTCTGAGTCTTTGCTTTCATTTAGGGTTGGGATAGCTGGATTATTAGATAATTCTATGCTGCACTGTTATTGTTGCTGTCAGCTCTGGGGTTTGAACTCAGAGGCTCACATTCTCACTTGCCCTTTTTGCTTAAAGCTGGCGCTTGCGTCTACCACCACTTCTAGCCTTTTGGTGATTAGTTGAAGAAGAGAGTTTCCTGAACATTTCTGCCAGCCTACCTTTGAACCTCAGTCCTCAGGTCTCAGTCTTATAAATAGCTAGGATTACAAGAATGTGCCAGCAGCAGTCTTCAGCATTTGTTTCATATTTTTGAGAAATGCCATAGTACTTTCTAAAATGGCTGCATCATTTCAAGTCCCTACAATCTCTCCTTGTCCTCATCAATACTGTGTGTGTGTGTGTGTGTGTGTGTGTGTGTGTGTGTGTTATTTGGGTTTAAACTCAGTGCTTCTGCTTGCCAGGTAGGCACTCTACCACCTGAGCCACACTCTGAGCCCCTATTTTTGCTTTCAGTAGTTTTTTTTTTTCTTTTGCCCGTCCTGGGGCTTGAATTCAGGGCCTGAGTACTGTCCCTGGCTTCTTTTTGCTCAGGGCTAGCACTCTACCACTTAAGCCACAGCGCCACTTTTGGCTTTTTCTATATAAGTGGTGCTGAGTAATCGAACCCAGGACTTCATGTATGCAAGGCAAACACTCTACCACTAGACCATATTCCCAGCCTCACTTTCATTAGTTGTTGTGTGAAGTGTTGCTTTTTTTGCCTGGTCCAGCCTATGCAGTGGTTCTTGTATTTCTGCCTCCTGTACAGGTGGGGTGCATTACTCCACCAATATTTATTCATTGAAACAGAGTCTCAAGAACTTTATGCCTAGGCTGTCTTTGAACTGCAATCCTCTTGATCTCAGCCTCCCAACTAGCTAGGCTTACTAGGAATCAAAGCTCTTGGCTTTGTTTATAATAGCCATCTTAATGAATGTGATCTAATTCTATTTTTCATTTGTACTGCTCCATTCTATTTCATTTCACATAGTTAAACATAGTTCTTTGATACCCTGGGTATTCCTCTAGCTGAAGTTTTTGCTGAACTTTCTTCACATTGTTTTTGCTACTTCATATCAGTCATGTTTATAATGTGTTTTTTTTCTGGGTCTAACTGATTTTTGTATCCTGAGATACTCATTTTCCATAGACATTTACTCATGGAAAATTTCCAGGGCCTCTGTTGAAGGTAAGTTCCTCTAGACAGGATTTATGTTTGCATCTGGAAGCCACCTCTATTCTGATATTAGTTTCTATTTCATTCTGGCTAGAGACATGAATCAAAACTTGTGTAGGGCCAGGTTCTGGTGACTCACACCTGTAATCCTGTATACTCAGGAGACTGAGACCTGAAGATCATGGTACAAAGCCTTCTTGGGCAGATAAATCCAAAATCTGCTTGTCTCCAATTACACAGCAGAAAGCCAGAAGCAGAGATGTGACTCAGGTGGTCAAGCACCAGCCTTGATTGAAAAAGCCAAGTGACAGCACAAAGCCCTGATTTCAAGCCCTACATGCACACATGTCCAAGTACACATATACACATACATGCAAATTCTCAACGTAAATGTGAACTTATGTAAATTACATAAATGTAAATTCTCAAGGAAAGACTGCTTTTATCTTCCAGAAGAGCATCCAGTTCTAGCTCATTGGGTTTCATCACTGTTCCTTTCTACATATTGGTTTTTATTTCTTTTCCACATTAATATGAAATACTGCTTGCAGGATGCTGATGAAACATGCTACAGAGATACTCCTGCCTGGTTTTCCAATCTTACCAGGTTTCAGCATTATTTCTTTGCCTAAGCCTAATTAAGTTGAGAGATATTATACATTTCTAGTGTGGGGGGTGGGGGAGTCATCAGAAAAGATATAATTAGCGTGTAGTTTCAAATAAATTCCATTTAACATTCCACAGTTTTGTGTGTGGTAGAGAAGGATGTGGTTAAAGAGTTCCAAGAATAATATCCAGGCACTGGTGGCTCATGCCTGTAATTCTGGCTACTGAGGAGGCTGATCTGAGGACTGTGGTTCAAAGCCAGTGCAGGCAAGAAAGTCCATGAGACTCTTATCTCCAATTAACCATCAGAAAACTGGAAGTGGTACTGTGGCTCAAAAGTGATAGAGCATTCACCTTAAGCAGAAGAACTTAAGGACAGCCTAGGGACAGCACCTATGCTCTGAGTTCAAGCCCTCCCTACAACTGACACCCCCTGCCCCATCCCCACTGCCAAAATTAATAATCCCAAGAATAAACATGGGAAGAGTAAGTTTAGACAGTGTCTGGCTTGGTGGCTTATGCCAGGTTCAGAGCCAGATGAAAAGTCTGAGAAGAAGAGTCTGTGAGTCCAGTTAACCAACAAAAAGCCAAAAGTGAAAGTATGGGTCAAGTGGGATAGTACTACCTGGAGAGAAAAAAGCTAAAGGACAGAGTCCAGCCCTAAATTCAAGCCCCTGTAAACACACGCGCACACACACACACACACACACACACACACCTCAATATAGAATTACAAATGAATAGATCCTTTTGGGAATAGGAGGGGGAGAGCACAGGGAAAGTCCCTAGAATGAGCCCCAGGGTTCCAGGAGCATTGACCATTAGGAATGAACAGGAAATGCCAGCCAAGTGCTGGTTAGCAATGTGTCCCTCTAGATCTGTGGCTCGAGAAGAGCTTCATTGATTGTCATCGTCCTCGTGATCTAGTGTGTGCCTAGAATGAAACAATTTGCAAAATTAGCTGTCTCTCTATTTATACTGGGGATGGCCAAATCAAAGGTAAAACAGAGCTGCCATCACAATTGAGGTCTGTCAGTTCTTGCCACTCTCTTGGTTTAATCTTATATGTATTTGCTTTCTTCTTTGTCACATACACACACACACACACACACACACTACCACACACATTTATTTCTTTGTGTGTTAGTACTGGTGCTTGAACTCAGTACTTGGGAGCTGCCCTTTGGCTTTTTCACTCACTTGAGCCACACCTCTTCTTCACCCTTCTTTTTTTAAATTTTAGATCTGGGGTTGGGAATATGGCCTTGTGGCAAGAGTGCTTACCTAGTATACATGAAACCCTGGGTTCGATTCCTCAGCACCACATATATAGAAAAGGCCAGAAGTGGCACAGTGGCTCAAGTGGCAGAGTGCTAGCCTTGAGTAAAAAGAAGCCAGGGACAGTGCTCAGGACTGGCAAAAAAAAAGAAATAAATTTTAGATCTGAGCATTGGACTTGGACTTGGACTTGGTACCTGCCATTTTTGCTCAATTGAGTCCTGGCTCCAACCCCTACTTCTGGCTTTTTGCTGGTTAATTAGTTAATTGGATATATGACTTTTTCTTCTTGTGCTGGCTTTCAATTTTAATCATCAGATCTTAGCCCCCTTAGTATCTAGCCTGCCTGAGCATCTAGAATAGCTAGGATTACAGGCTGGTGCCACCAGAACCAGCTACTTCTTTTATGTATGTGGTAAGTTTTATCATGGGAAAAGTATCAGGGTCATAATGGCAAGATTTGGACAAAGTTCCCTCATTCCCTTGCATTCCTTTCCTCTGCTTAGAATGTGGTCAGTCCAGAAGTTGCTGGGTCACTGTGGGAGACAGGGTGTGTCTCTGTTTCTGAAGTCTCCTATGTGGTTAGTAGAATGATTTATTACTGATGGATACCTGTGCTGGAAATGAGTGTGAATGGGGTCTCCTGAAAGGAAGGATGTTCAGCCCAGGGCCTAGTAGGGTGAGAAGTAGGAAAAGAAAGAGGACAAGGCATGATCATGTAGGCTTATTATGTGTAAGCAGGGCCACCAGGCTGTGGAACTGCTACCTGTGATACCTGACCATGTCTGTTTGTATGTATGGTTCCACCTGATGGGAAGAAATTTGGGATACAGATGTGGAATCAGGTGAACACACAGAGTAATTCTATAGTCAATCAATAGCTTTTTTGTGTGTAAGCAGGTGTATGTGTGTGTATGTATGTATGTATGTATGTATGTATGTATGTATGTATATGTATGTATGTGGTAGGGTATAGGCACCGTTCCTGACCTTTTTTCGCTCAAGGATAGCACTCTACCACCTGAGCCACAGTTCAATTTCTAGCTTTTTTGGTAGTTTATTGGAAATAAGAGAGTCACAAACTTTTCCACCCAGGCTGCTTTGAACCCCAATCCTCAGATCTCAGCCTCCTGAGTAGCTAGGATTACAGGTATGAACTACCGGCACCTAGCTAATGTATAGGCTTTTTACAAAGGCTTCCATGAGAACAGAGATAGGCAAATTGATACCTTCCATTCCCCAGAAAGAACATACAGAGAAGACAATTCATATGCTTGGTACTTATGACAACTCAATGACTTCTTCCAGGGTTCTCCCTCTTCTGGGCTCCGGGCATTGTGGGAGTCAGTGGTTACAGTGCAGACACAGCCAAGTCTGATAACCACACTGCCTACAAGCTCAGAAATGGCTTCAAGAAGCTCTAGTCACTTGGCTAGTGCTGGTGGCTCAAATCATTCTGGCTACTCTGGGAGCTGAGACCAAGGACTGTGGTTTGACACCTGCCTGGGCAGGAAAGTCTGTGAGATTTTTATTTACTATAATTTAGCAAAAAGCTGAGAGTGAGCTGTGGCTCAAGTGGTACAGCACCAGCCCCCAGTGAAAAAGCTAAGGAATGGCATCAAAGTCATGAGTTCAAGTCCCAGCACCACAACACCACCACCACCACAAAAAAGTGATGGCGTAATAATTTGTCCAAGATAATCAAAAGACATAGGTCAGGTGAAAATTTAAATAGGAAATTTGCCAAAAAGAAACCAGTCTTAGTAAAACAGGTCTAAAAGTGATCCCAGCAACCCAGATTGTCTGGCCTGACCTGGCAGTGGGAGGCTGGCATTCCTGAAGTGTATTGGCACTAGAGACCCAAGAAACTTCTGGGAAGGACTCCACCTCTGGGAATAGAGTTCATGACCACAGGTCCAGGCCAAGGCCAGTGCTGAGAGAAAAAGAAAGCATTTTTTGTTTTTAGCTGGTCCTGGGGCTTGAACTCAGGGCCTGGAAGCTGTCCATGAACTTCTTTTGCTCAAGACAAGTACTCTGCCACTTGGGCCACAGAACCACTTCTGGCTTTTTCTAAGTAGCTTATGGAGATAAGAGGCTCACTTTGGGCCCCAGCTGGCTTTGAACTGCAGTCCTCAAATCTCCGACTCCTGAGTAGCTAGGATTACACAGATAAGCCTGTAGCATCATGGGAGAAGGCATTTGTGTATGTTTGTGTGTTTGTGCCAGTACAGAGGCCTCAAGTGCCAGTACTCAAGGCCTAGGCACAGTCCTTTAGCTTTTTCAGCCAGGACTAGTGCCTACAACTTGTGCCAACACTATACTTATGGATTTTTGCTGGTAATTGAGAGGTAAGAGAGTCTTAGATTTGCCTGCCTGACACTAGTTTTGAACCATCATCCTCAGATCTCAGCCTCCTGAGTAGCTAGGATTACAGGTGTGAGCCACTGATGCCAAGCAGGAAGGCATTCCTGATTGTAGTTCCATAGCTCCTGGTAAGGAGTTCCACCACGCTCCCCAAATTCCACTGGACAAGAGGCTAAGAAGACAGAGCACCCCATCATGAGTTTCTCCTGGCAGCAAGAGCACAAGGCAGCAGGGTGTGTGTTATTATGTGGTTGCATGACAGACGTTAAACTTATTTCCTGTAGGATCACTGGAGCCTAGGACAACTTATGCCTGAAAAGATCTCTGTGCCTAGATAGAGAGTGGCCACTGCCTAGACTGCATGGAGCACTCATGAAAGCATGAGCTGGGCAGTGCTGGTGGTGGTGGGGGTGTGAATGTGTGTGTGTGTGTGTGTGTGTGTGTGTGTGTGTGTGTGTGTGTGTGAATAGGAAATCTGGTTCTTCACTTGCCTACTCACAGTCCCTTTGTCTGGGAGCTGCCTCTACCTCTGTGATGCTGATTGAGCCACCAGTCCAGCACTTTCCTTTACTCCTACTCCCTGCCGAGGCAGGAGTATGATGCATTCCATTCCATGGAATTGCAAAAGGAGAAGCCAGGCACCTACTCAAGCTTATAAGCCCAGCTACTCAGAAACCTGAGATCTAAGGATCAAAGCCTGAAGCCACCAGGCAGAATAAGCTAAGAGTCTCCTTTATCCAATTATTTAGCAATATAGCTACTTCTGGCTTTTTGCTGGGTAATTGGAGATAAAAGTCTCATGGATTTTTCTGTCCAGGCTGCCTTTGAACCCTCAATCCACAGATCTCCTGATTAGCAAGCATTACAGGTGTGAACCACCAGTATCTGGAACGCAAATTGCTACTATGCACACACAACATTTTTCCTTTGGAAAATCTCATAGAGTTGATGGCTTCATATAGGAGAAACTGCAACAGCTGATGTGATCAGGATAACTTTCTCTGAAGTATGTCTATCTCCCTTTCCTTGAGAGGAGTTATGTATGCTTTTCTACAATGGCTTTGAGACCCTGCAACAATTAGGTAGCATATGTTTCTATGAGAAATGAAAGGAATAGAGAGAGGCAATGGAATGGAGAGCTCTCTTTGGGGTTGTGAGATTTCTGATCTGTATTCAGTTGGGGGAGAAGTTGAAAAAAGGCAGGAAAGTTTTTATCATCACCACCACTTTACATGAAGCCTGTGAATTTTATCTGGAATCTTTTCAGACTATTCATCATTCCAGTACTCAACCAACATCTCCACAGCCACCCTGCTTGTCATACAAAGTTGGACAAATAGAACAGGGACTTTGCCCTTATGGAATTAACAGCTCAATTGGGGAAGAGAGGCAAACAAGGAATTGTGATAAAATGTGGTATACATCATAAATGGTAATGTATGTGCACTAAGCAAACTTGCAGTGAAAGTAAGAGTTAGCTTAAGCAAAAGAAGCTATTTCTTGATTGTAATAGTACTCACATGTCCTCAGTTTGGGCTACATGGGGAATGCTACTAGTGTAATCTGGTCTTTCTCAGTTTTTTTCTCTCTCTCTCTCTTTCTCAGTAGGGACAGAAACTTCAGTTCCTACTCAGGCATCCCTTATTACTGTGTGTGTGTGTGTGTGTGTGTGTGTGTGTATGCGCACACACACACGTTTGCATGCCAGTCCTGGAGCTTGAACTCAGAGCCTGAGTGCTATACCTGAGCTACTTTTGCTCAAGGCTAGTGCTCTACCAATTGAGCCACAGTTCTGCTTCTGGCTTTTTGGTGGTTAATTGAAGAATAGAGTCTCACGGACTTTCCTGTCCAGGCTGGCTTTGAACCGTGATCCTCAGATCTCAGCCTCCTGAATAGCTAGGATTACAGGTGAGCCACCAATGCCCAGCTCTCTGCTGTTTTGACTGAACAACCAGAGCCTTGTTTTGCAAGATGAAAATGCCCAGTCAGTTTTACCTATGAGATCATAGATGAAACACCAATTCCAGCCTCATTTTTCAGAAATGTGGTATAGCACTCTGACCAGAATCATACATTGATTAAAAACCAGTCCTTTGAGAAATTTCACCCTGTGTGGCCAGTCTTCCAATGGTTGTAACCATACCACAATAATTACGTTGTTGCCAATCTTAGATGAATGACTAAATTTCGCAAGCATGTTAATTTTGGGAGATTATGCAATCTAATTTCTGTGTAATCTTTCCCTTCATCCTAAATGTATTGCTACTCCAGTCAGTTGGCTTTTTTTTTCTTTGTCTCTATTTCAGTGCCTTTTCTGTACACAAATCAAATACCAATGACTACTTTTCTGGGGTGTTATTTATTTACTGGTAATAGGGCTTGAACTAAGAGTCTAGGCACTGCCCCTTTGTTTTTTACTCAAGTCTGTTGCACCACAAAAGTGGGGCCACGGCTCTACTTCCCACTTCTTGTTGGTTAATTGACAAGAAGAGTTTTATGGATTTTTCTGCTCAGGATAGCTTCAAACTTGTTTTCCTTTTTTCTATCAGTCTTTGTAAAAAATTATTTTCTTGAACTCAAGGCCTGAGTGCTGTCCCTGAGCTTCTTTTGCTCAAAGTTAGTGTTCTACTATTTGAGCCACAGAGCTACTTCTGGCTTTCTCTGAGTAGTTTATTAGAGGATAAGGATCTCAAGGCCTTTTCTGCCTAGACTGGCTTTAAACTGTGATCCTCAGATCTCATTCTCCAGAGTGGCTAGGATTACACATGTGAGCCGCCAGTGTCTAGCTGCTATCTCCTTTTAAGGAGGCTTAAGAGGTTAAGTAACTTGACCAAGGTTATACAGTTAAGAATGGGGACCAGATTCACACCAATGCCAAAGTCCTGTTTTTCCTGGCTCTGCAGTCAGTGAGAAGTAACAGCCTTGTGATGCTGATAGCATTGTGCTCCTATCAACCTCAAAAAGTGTGGAGGCTGCGGTTGGCAGCCCATCTGCTACACAGTAAGTTTACATCACAGACAGGGAGATGTGGACAACCTCCAAGACCTTCCTATCTTCTACTAGGGCATAAAGCCAAGAAGCAGGGAGAGTGGATGTGGAAAATACCTGAAAAGCAGCAAGTTGATAGATAGCATATGCTATGGAAAGAGGCTGGCATTGTCAGTCTGGAGCTTGGCTCTGTCTCTAGGGGGCCTGTGACCTCGAGAGGAGGGACACAGGGGCATCCGGTGACCTTAAAACCAGATACACTCCAACAGCTGTTAGCATGTTTCTTTGAGAGTTGTTGTTTTCTTCTATTGTTTTTGTTGTTGTTTGTTTTTGTGCCAGTAACTCAGGGTGGTCCTTGTCTCTTAGCTTTTTCACTCAAGGCTGGCACTCTATCACTTAAGCCACAACTCCATTCCTGGATTTATGTTCATTAATTGGAGATAAGAGTCTCACAGACTTTTCCTTTCCTGACAGGCTTTGAACTGCAATCCTCAGATCTCAGCCTCGTGAGTAGCTAAGATTATAGGTGGGAGCCATCAGAGCTTGGCTTCTCTTTTCATTTTGACAGTCAATCTTCTTCTTAAATAGGATTTCCCCCATCTTAGTTTGCAAGGGCTGTCATATCTAAAGACTACAGATGGGTGCAGGGTGTCATAAACAACAGACATGATTGTCTTGTAGTTCAAAGTGTCCCAGGGATTGGTTTCTCCTGAGGCCCCTGTGGTCACTTTGAGACATCTATCTCCTCTCAATATTTTCATCAGAAGGGGAACATGCTTCCCAGGTGTCCCCTTCTCTGTGTGTCCTAATGTATGGGAAGTTAAAGGCTTTCTCAGGGACACAAAAAGCTTCCAAACAGTATGGAAACCGAGTTGGGAAACATATACCATTGGTCTTCAAATGGGAAGCCTATTTAAACTGATGAGAGGAATGGGGAAGAACGCTCTCTCAAGATAACTTCAGCACAGGCTCAGATTAGAGCTTGCTTCATTTACTGCCCCATATTGACCTGACAACCAATCCTGTGTCTAGGGCTTCAGATAACCTGGATCCTGCAAAATCTTGAAAATGCTTTTCAACATTCTACTGTTGGAAAAATGTGATTTTAAAGGAAGAAAAGTCACTGATGGGAATTACACAGCCTGTGTCTCTTTGTTTTAAAAAGAAAAACTCAGAAATCATTGGACTTTCTCATGCCTACTATGAGATCTTCACTTTAGAATACTTCTGAGAAGGATACTGAAGCATCATCTTCTCAGAGCTAATTGCTGTAATCACCTGGTTACCTGATGCTAATGGTTTCAAAACAGTGTCATTGTTAGATGCCAGGCTTGAACCTGTTTCTTTACAAACCACAGGATCAGGAGAGATCAAGTGAAGGCTTGGCGCCCACCTGTTTCACATTCTTTCACTTATGAATGCTGTAATTTAACACATTCACATGCTGAGCAGGGTACTGAGGCTTCACGCTGTAATCTTGGCTACTCAGGAGTCTAGGATCTGAGGATAGAGGATCAAAGCCAGCCTGGGCAGCGAAGCCTTTGAGACTCTTATCTCCAATTAACCACCAAAAAGCTGGAAGTGGAGCTGTGGTTCAAGTAATAGAGTGCCGGCCTGGAGTGAAAAGCTAAGGGTCCTGAATTACAGCGCCAGAACCAACACACACACACACACACACACACACACACACACACACACACACACACCAACCTGACTCCCAGATTTTCAGAGCATTAGGTGTTCTTTGGGTACATGGATTTGGAGGAAAGTAGGCCAATATAAAATTTCATTATTTGGCACAATTCTGATTTTTTAATAAGATCTGTTATGTTTGTTATAAATTTTCAATGTAGAAAATTGGTGCAAGTGGAATATTAGGACAAGTGGCTGGATGCAATAGCTCCTACCTGTGGCTCTAGCTACTCAACAGGCTGAGATCTGAGAATGAGGCTTTGAATTCAGCATGTACTGGACAGTCTACAGGACTATCTCCAATTAACCAGTGAAAAGCCAGAAGTAGAGGTGTGGCTCAAGCAGTAGAACACCAGCCTAAAGCAAAGAAGCCAAAAGAGATCTTGAAACCTTGATTTCAAGCCCCAGCACCCCCCAAAAAATGTTGAGGTAAGTATATAAAAGAATTAAATTCTCTGTCATTTACATATATATGTATATATATATATATATATGAAAATAAAATTTGTTATCTAAGTGTGGATGTGTACAGTCTTGTGTGGCATCAGGACATCTCAATGATAGACCACATATCTGATAGTGGTCTTATAAGACCATATCACCTTGGAGTTCGGGATTTAGCTCAGTGGAAGAGCACTTGCCTGCCAAGTGCAAGGCCCTGAGTTTGGACTTCAGCTTTGGAAAAAAAGATATATATATATATATATATATATATACATATATATATATATATACACATATACATATGTATATATCTCACCACAGCAATATTGTAAATATATGCTATGACAATATATTACAATCCATTTTTAGAACATTTTCATATCTTAAAGAGATACATAACTATATATATTGAAATTACCTTGCAGACAAGCATTGCTATTTATTGTATATTAGTTATAATATATAATTATAAAATAGGAAAGCATTTTATATTTATTATTGTATAACAAATATCATTTGAATGCTTCTTATAATGTTGACATTATTTGAAAAGGTTACTTTAATGATTTTAATGTACTTTATGCATACATCTGAATTTATTTTATTTTTCATGAATTTTTTATTGTTATTATAAAGGTGATATACGGGGGGCTATAGTTATATAAGTCAGGTAAAGAGTATGTTTCTTTTTGGAAAATGTCATTCCTTTTTCGCCTTCTCATCCCCACATACAAGTTGTATATTTCGTCTCCAACGCAGTATTTAGTGAGTACCACTGCTATATTTGTTCACCCCTTGTCCCTCTATTTCTGTGCCCCCTTACCCTACCAAAGATGGGTAAATGAACAAACAAGACATAAGGGAAAATAGAAACAATAAAGAAAAATCCTTATTTCCATTTCCTTGAGGTCATTTTGATAAATATATAAATATATATATATATAATTTTTTTTTTTTTGCCAGTCTTGGGGCTTGAACTCAGGGCCTGTCCCTGGCTTCTTTTTGCTCAAGGCTAGCACTCTACCACTTGAGCCATGGTGTCACTTCCGGCTTTTTCTATATATGTGGTGCTGAGGAATCGAACCCAAGGCTTCATGTATAAGACGTGAGCACTTTACCATTAGGCCATATTCTCAGCCTTTGATAAATATTATTTTGTATGATCAGATGCACTTAGGCATTATAGCTTTATATTCCTCTCCTAAGAGTGTCCTCCTCCTCCTTTGGTCTCACCGTGTGTGAATACTTAACATCCTATATAATTTATTGTGTTTTAGTGTATTTTAGCTTCTGCTTATGAGAGCAAACATACACCTTTTGTCTCTCTGAGCTTGGTTTATTTCACTTAACATGATTTTTTTCTAGGTCTATCCGTTTTCCTGAAAATGATATAATAGTGTTTTTTCTAATGGTAGTGGAAAATTCCACTGTGTAGGTACCACATTTTTTTGAACCACTCATCTATTGTAGAGCGGTTTCTCTAACTTGGATATTATGAATAGTGCAGCAGTGAACATGAATGTTCAAGTGTCTTTATGGTCCCCTAGCTTGTTATGTTCTAAGTAGATGCCCAGGAGTGGTATGGATGGTTTGTAGGGAAGATTTATGTTTAGTTTTTTGAGGCCCCTCCAGACCACTGTCCAGAGTGGTTGTTCTAATTTATATCCCCACTAACAGTGCATTAAGTTTCCTTTATCCCCACATCCTGGACAATATTTGTTGTTTGAATTCACAATGTTGGCCAATCTAACTAGGGTGAGATGAGATCTCAGAGGTGTTTTGATTTGCATTTCCTTTATGGCCAGGGATATTGAGCTGAATTTATTTTACTAATTTGATTTTTCCTTTCCTTTCCTTTCTATACCTTTTCCTCTCTCTGTCTCTCTGTCTCTGTCTCTGTCTCTGTCTCTGTCTCTCACTCTCTCTCTCTCTCTTTCTCTCTCTCTCTCTCTCTCTCGCCCTTGAACTCAGGGCCTGGACACTGCTCCGAGCTTTTTTGCTCAAGGCTAGCACACTACCACTTATGATACAACTTCATTTGTGGTTAATTGGAGATAAGAATCTCATGGACTTTCTTGCCTGATGTAGCTTCAACCTGCAATCCTCAGATTTCACCCTTCTGAGTAGCTCAGATTATAGGAGTGAGTAACCAGTGCCTGGATAAGTAATCTTTAGACATTAGACAAAGTTTCTTTTTTCTTTATCTCTTTTCTATTCTTTTTTTTTTTGTACTGATATTAGGTAGGGCTTGAATTTAGGACCTCAAGGTCTCCCATGGTTTTGCAATCAGGGCTAGTCCTCTACCACTGAAGTCCTGCGTTCACTTCTTATCTTTTACTAGAGATGAGTGTCTCTAGGACTTTTCTGCCCAGGATGGCTGCAAACTATAATCCTAAGATCTCAGACTCCTGAGTAACAAGAATTACATGTGCAAGCCACCAGCATCAGGCATGCCATTTCTTCTGTGGCTATGGTAACTACATATGAACACCCTCGTATTTTAGTGGGTACTGCTAAAGAGGTTTGACTCAGACCTTGCACTTTCTAGATAAGCACTCAATCAACTCTTGTCCTGCAGTTTATTTTTCAAAGGGTCTTGCCCATTTGCTCTGAGATTTTAGATCACAATCCTCCTACCTCCACCTCCTGAGTAGTTGGAATTACCGGTATGAACCACTATATCTAGCTCATTTTGTGAGATAGGATCTCTTTAACATTTTTTTTTTTTTTTTTTGCCTAGGCCGCTCTTGAATTTTTATTATTCTATCTCCATCCCACGTAGCTGTGATTACAGGTATGTACTACCATACCCAGCTGAACAGGTGTGTTTTCTTACAAAGACATGTTGTGAACCTAAGGCCTTCTTTGTGTGCACATGTCGTGTGTGTGTGTGTGTGTGTGTGTGTGTGTCTGGCTGGCTGTATAAGTGCCAGTCCTGGGTTTGAACTCGGGGCCTGGGTACTCTCCCTCAGCACTTTTGCTCAAAGACTGCCACTTAAAGCTTTTTGGTGATTAATTGGAGATCAGAGTGTCAGGGACTTTTCTCACCAGGCTGGCTTTGAACTGAGATCCTCAGATCTCAGCCTCCTAAGTGGCTAGGATTACAGGCATGAGATACCAGCACTCAGCAAAGGCCCTGGGGGAAGAAAAGTCAGATTCCATTTCCAAAAATGACTAGCAAAAAGCCAGGTTGAGGGTGTTGCTCAAGCCAAACAAACATGGGGCCTTGAGTTTAAACTTACTACTGACAAAAATAAATAAATAAATAAAGCACAGTTTCCATATATTCCTGTAGTGCCTCCCTTGCTTTCCCTATTATTAACATCATGTATTTATGTATTACATTCCCTACAACTGATAAGCCAATAAGTTTACTACTATTAACTATAGTTCATATTTAAGTTTACATTGTAGCTCTAGTTGTCAATAGTTTATATTAAGTTTATTTTTTGTATTGTATATGCTGTGGGTATGGAAAAATTCACAACGATACATACATACCATTATAGTAATGTACAGAAGACTGATCTTAAACTTCTGCATGTATCACCATTCATCAACCCTACGCCCGAAATTAGCTGTCCTTTTTTGTCTCTGTAGTGTTCTCTTACAATATTACATAATTAAAATAATAAATAGCTCCTTTTATGTCTGTGGGGCAGACAGGGGTGTCCTGGGGCTTGAATGTGTTCAAGGATAGTGTTCTACCACTTGAGCCACAGCTGTATTTCTGGCTTTTTGGCAGTTAACTGGAAATAAATATCTCAAAGACTTTCCTACTTGGTCTGGTTTTTATCCCTGATCCTCAGTTCTCAGCCTCCTAAGTAGCTAGGCAAGAGCCACTAGCACTTGACTAAATAACTACTTTAGACTGGCTTGCTTCATTTGGTAATCTGCATACTTCCTCTATGTTTTGTTTTCATGACATCATATCTCCTTTCTTTTTATGCCTCCATACTATTGTGTTAAATGGATGCATTAGGCAGCTTTGATTGTTCATTCACTTACTGAAGAACATGGTGGTTCCCAAGATTTGGCTATTATAAATACAACTGTTGGGTTAGCCAGCTTTTTATTATGATAACAAAATAGCTGCGATAATCAATGTAATAAGGAAAGAGGTTTATATTGGTTTACATTTTCACACCTCTCACTCCATGGTTGCAGAGGGTATCATGGAGGGAGTATGTGGTGAAGAAAGACTGTTTACTTTATGGTGACAGGAAACCAAAGACAGACAGAGACAGGAGGAACCCAAGACCTAATGGTACAATTAGTCCAATACTTGAAGACCAAACTTTCTTCCACTAAGTCCTACCTCTTAGTTTCTATCACCTCTCAGTAGCCATGGCTAGAGACAAGGCCTTTAATACACATACCATTAAGAGACACATCAATTCCAAGCTATAGCAGCAAGTATTTTTTATAAATATGTTTTCTGCATAAATACCAAGAAACACAGCTGCTGGAGCACACAGCAAGACTGTACAATCTTAAAAGATGCCAGCCAATGGTACCTACTAAAGTGGTTGTACCATTTTACACAAATATGCCTTTTATTTCCCCAAGCACTGAATGAACATTCAGTTGCTGGCTCCACATCCCCCTCAGCATTCGATGTTGTCAGTGTTTGTGATGTTAGCCCTCCAATGGATGTATATTCATAGCTAACAATGGCATTCCATATTTATTTGCCATTGGTGTATGTTCTTTGGTGATACATGTGCTTCTATCATTTGTCCAGTTTTAACAATGCTTGACCTTCATCCCATACAACTTGTAAAAATCCTTAGAATCTTTAAGTGGTGTTTCCTGTAGGCTAGTGAGGCAACTGGTAGGTGGTATTTCTTAGGTTACTTTAGGATGGGGAGTGGTCACCAGAAAGACCAAGGTAGGGTTAAATGGCTGGAATTTTATTTCCATCTCACACATCAGGGCAGAGAGAGTAGATCATGAATAGCCAGTATCAGTCATGCCTGTGTAATGAAGCTTCCAGAACAATGTAAAAAGGATTAGGTTTTTGAAGCAGTTGAACATATCATGGTGTTCATATGATGTGAACATGTGATGGATGGTGGACCCAAAGAAAGGATGAAAGCCCTCTACCCTTCTACACATGCTCAGACCTATACATTCTGTCTTGAACCATGATTCTCAGACTCAGCCTTTTGAATAGTTAGGATTACAGGCATGAGTCACAAGCTCCTGACAAGAGTTCCTTTTGTATTTTGTGTATCAGTCCCTTTAGCAGATATATGTGTTTTGCAAAGCACTTCTGCTAATCTGTGGCTTCTCTTTTTATTTTACTAATAATGGTTTTTGCAGAATAGGTGTGTGTGCATGCACATGAATGCACACTTGTGTGTATATGTGTGTGCGTGCATGAGTGTGTTCATGTGAATCCAGGGCCTGGGTGCTGTCCCTGAGGTAGCACTCTACTACTTGAGCTATAGCTCCACTTATGGCTTTTTTTCATGGTTAATTGGTCATAAGAGTCTCACAGCCTTTCCTGCTCCAAGGTAGCTGTGAACCATGATCCTCACAGTTCAGTCTTCTAAGTAGCTAAGATTATGGGCCTGAGTCGCTGGCACCTGGCATTGAATAGGTTTTTAATTTTAATAAAGTCCAATTTATAAATGATATCTTTTATTGATAACATTTTTGGTGTTTTATCCAGGAAGTTGTTACAAGGACTCCAGGTATGGCTCAGTGGTGAAGCACTTGCCTTGCATGCTTGAGGACTTAGGTTTGAGTCCTGTCAACACAAGATAAGAAAAAGTCGTCACTAAATTTCCAAGGTCATCTAGACTTTATCTCATGTTGTCTTCTAGTTCTTTTCTTTTTTGTGGGGGCAGAAACTAAGGTCTTGAGTAGGTAGGATTATGGGCACAAGCCATTGGTGCCTGCTTATAATTTTGTGATTTACATTAAGGTCTCTGGTCTATTTTGAGTTAGTTTTTGGTGTAAATGTTCAGTTTTGTGTGTGGATATCTAGTTATTGCAGTACCATTTGTTGAAGAGACTGTCCTCTTTCCATGGAATTGCTTTGTTCCATTATTAAAGATCTTCTGATCTGTGGGGCTCTTTTTTTTTTTTTTGGCCAGTCCTGGGCCTTGGACTCAGGGTCTGAGCACTGTCCCTGGCTTCTTTTTGCTCAAGGCTAGCACTCTGCCACTTGAGCCACAGCGCCGCTTCTGGCCGTTTTCTGTATATGTGGTGCTGGGGAATCGAACCTAGGGCCTCGTGTATCCGAGGCAGGCACTCTTGCCACTAGGCTATATCCCCAGCCCTGTGGGGCTCTATTGGATCTATCTGTGGGGGCATTTCGTTCTATCTTTATATTTATTTTTCATATCCACAGGGTATCTCTCCAGCAACTAATAAAATTTTTCTTTTATCTTAACTAATTAATTTATTGTCAGGCTCTGCACTCCTGAATCGCTTCTTTTGTTCAAGGCTGATGTCCTACCACCTGAGCCATACCTCTGCTTCCATTTTTTTTTGCTAGTTAATTGGAGATAAAAATTGTTTAAGATTTGTCTGCCCAGGCTGGCTTTGACTGCCATCCGATGATCTCAGCCTCTTGAGTTAGGATTACAGGCATCTGGCAAAATTCTTTTGAAGAAGAAACTAAGGCTCCTAGTAGAGAACCACACTCTCCTCAAGGCATCATCTGCCAAATTAAGAGTTTATTCCAGATGGCTGAGTTAGAATTCTACCGCATATCTGTCTGACTGACTCTGGGTAATTCTTGTGTCTCATGGTACCTAATGGTGCTAGCCTAGGACTTGTCCTGTTAACTTGAATCTGAGCTAAGTTCTCACATCTTCTTCCCTTTGAGGCTCCAAATGCACTTTGCTCCCAGTCAAGACTGCCTCTCACTCATGATTTCTTTCAATTTTTGTCATGAACCCTAACTTGCCTAAATTTTAGCTTTTAATAAAATATTCACCTTAAAATATTCTGTTTTTTTTTTGTTGTTGTTGTTCAGTGTCACCTTAATCAAACTTGTTTTGTCCCTTGGTTTCTAGTGTCTTTTTGTTAAGAAACCACTTTCCTCTGGGCTCTACCATTTAGGGTTTCCTATTGGCTTTCTGAAGCTCAAGCAGAAGATTGGGATTAAGAGAAACTTAATTCTATGTGGGCTCTCTGTGTTGCCCTTGTAGAGGGATTTACAGTTTCATGTTAATGCTGAAAGTCATTAAAATTCCTCCATTTCTATTTAATTCATAAAGGGAGAGTCTTTAGATCAGAATTATTAAAGGGCGAAACCAACAGCTTAAAGATTTTAATTGGTTTTGAATCTAGATACAGGTTAACACTTTACTTCACAAAATAGGAAGTCTCCCAATGAGTGTAGACAAGGATTTGTTTTCTGCACAGGAAAGGGTTGAAGTTCCTTTCCGTGTATGTGGATTAAACAAATAGAAAATTTACTGTTTGATTTATAATCTAATATTAAGGTAACTTGAGGTTACCTTTTTCTACATAAGGGTTAAGGTAGGAAGTGAAGATGTGACTCACTTGGTAGAGGTCCAAAAAAGCTAAGCAAGAGCACGAGCTCCTGAGTTTCATTTTCAGTACCAGTACACATACAGATAGATATACACAGGCACGCACGTGCAAACACACACACACACCTTCTGAAAGTAGCGCCATGCAGAAATGCACCTCAGACATTACTAATCCCACCTGCTTACCTATTACATGCTGCTAATTACTGAATCTTTGTAGACTTGTTCCTGTCTTGTTTTTGTTTTAAAGCAAAGAAAGAGTTAGCTCAACCTCCTGGCTCATTACCTTTTCAATAAAGGTAAAAGAAGAAAACAAAAGGTAGGTGAACACTGTTAGATTCCATTTCTGTCACAGACATTTCCACAAGAGTGACATGAGCCCTTTCGACCATGGACAAGGATAAGGTATTAGCTGGGGCAATACAATACTGAACTATTCTTTTTGTGCGCGTGTGCCGGGACTGGGGCTTGAACTCACTGCCTGGTCACGGTCCCAGAGCTTTTTCACTCAAGGCTGGCTCTCTACCACTTGAGCCACACCTGAGCCTTTCCCTGACTAAGTAGAGATAAGTCTCTTGCATTTGTCTGGCTAGGATGGCTTCAAACCTCGATAATTAGACTTCAGGGGGCTGGGGATTTAGCTCAGCGGAAGAGCGCCTGCCTGGCGAGCGCAAGGCCCGGAGTTTGTTCCGCAGCTCTGGAAAAAAACCAAACCAAACTATAAAAGACCGACTTCAGCCTCCAGAGTATGCAGGATTACATGCCGTGAGGCTCTGACGCCCAGCTTTGGACTATTCTAATGAAAAAAAAAAAGGATCTGTAAGAATTAAAAATAAACCCTTAAGTTCCTAAAGTTCAGTTTTGGAGGTGGAAAACTGGTCGCCAGTTAGGTCTTCAGGTCCATGTGGGTTCGACCGGTCGGGGTTGCACGGTGGGTCACTCTGAGCTTAGCGGGCGGGCAGTGTAGCTTCTGGGGGCCAACGATGCTGTGGCGCCCCGGGCGAGGATTGGCTGAAAACCACAGCCAGGCAAGGCGAATGCGAGGGGTGAAGCTTTCAGACAGCGGGGGAATCCCAAGGTTAGGGCGCGCGAAGACAGATGCTCCGCCCACTGAGGGGGCGTGGCTGCCTCTCAGTGCTGCCATTGGTTCCGGCCGATGACGTACAGAGTGAGTCAGAGCTTAAGGGCCCGCGGCGGGCGGCGCGAGGGGCGGGGGCCGCGGGCGGCTGATGAAACCTGCGCTGGATCCCGCCTTCCCCGCGCGCTTCATTCACTCCACGCGGGCAGGTGTGAGCTGCACATCCTCAGCGGGCAGCGGGACACGAGGACGGACGGCGCCTTAACCGTAGTTCATTGGACCCGCGCGCGCATACCCCTCCGGCTGGGCGTCCTCCCGCCCCGACCGTCCCTTGCTCCACCCGCAGTGTGGACCGCGTCCCACCGCCCGTCACCGCCCCGCCCGCCTGGTGAGTGCCTGGACCCCGCCAGCGCCTGGACAGCTCCTCGGGCCTGGGTCCTTGGGAGTGGGGTCGGGGTAGTCCTCAGCCCCGTGTGGAAGCCTGGGAGGGTGGACTCGGGAATGACTCGTGTCCCCTCGCGGGGGGCGCTGGCATCTTCTGAGGAGGGCGAGGCAGGGCGGGCCCGGGATGTGCGCGCGGGGCCGGTGCCCATGCGGCCGTCACCTCCACGGAGTCCATTTTGGTTCCCTGAAGGCGCGGCGTGGTGCATGATGCAACACCGACCGACCGAGGAAGCGTGGGCCACCTGGCGCCTCGGTGAGGCCGGCTCCCCGCGCCCGCCCGCTCCAGACCCCCGCGCCGCCACGCCCAGAGTGGCCTGGGTGGGCTCGCGGACACGGGCGGGTCCGCGTCCGCCGGCGGCTGAGGAGACCTTCCCTTACATGGCGCGGTGCCGGAGCTCCCCGCCCCGCCACGAGGTCCGGGGACGTGTCAGCCGCCGTGGCTGGGGGACCCCGCCCCGTTGCTAGGAGGGTGGTCCCGAGGCAGGTGGCCAGCCCGAGGACCGCGCGGCGCATCTCGCCCGGTGATTGAGCCTACAGATGTGCTGGCACCTGCGCCCCAGGACGCACCCTCGTCCGCCCCCACCTCTCCTTTAGGTTCCCCAGAGTGACTTTTGTGCGCGGGGGGGGGGGAGGGGCCCCCCTCAGGGTGGGCTTCCTCGTGTGACCCGGTGTGGCCAGAAAAGACTGGCTTCTTTCAACTCTCCAGATGGTTTGCAGTGGGAGGAAGTTCTTCCGGCTTGTGAGCGGCAACCTATTCTCAGCGTGTTCCTCTCTGCGTAGTAGAAAACTTCCTGGGCACTGGCGGGTCACCGCCGTGTTTGTACACAGAGCAGCCTCCACCGAGTACTACTGTCGCGTGCTGGGTGCGTGCCAGCCCCCTCTCAGGTCCTGTGGGAACCACCTCAGACTTGTGACTTCTGTGATTAAGTTAGCCAGCCGTGTGTCGTGTCTTCAGGGACAGAGAGAGAGAGAAAAAAAAAGAAAACCAAACCAATGTCATACAAATAGCACGTGCTAGCTCTTCTTTCAGGCAGGAGAACCAGGTTGAGATTTCAGTCCCAGGTGTATTTCCCTAAAAATGTGCTCTCAAAATTTCTCTAGACTTGTATACATTGTCTTATAATGGATGTCCAGATAGAAATTTAGGTTATCACTTTTTTTGGAGGGGGGGGATTTATCTTAACTCCCGGCCACCCTCTTTATGTGTGGTTTAGATCATAGGAAACCATGATACGTTTATTCCCTTGATATTTTTAGTTGGTCTCAGTGGAAATTATTATTTTTATATGAACACGCCCTTCTGTCATTAAAACAAAGTCTTATTTAAGTCACACAATTAGAATAGAAAGTCTGGTTTGGGGGTTGCTGGTCAGGTGTCTCATGTCAATAATCCTAGCTATTCAGGAGGCTGATATCCCAGAATTGTGATTCAAAGCCAGCCCAGGCAGAAAAGTCTCTTGAGACTCTTAGCTCCAACAAATTACTCAGAAAAAAGCCTGAAGTGGTGCTGTGGCTCAAGTGTTAGAGCACTAGCCTTGTGCACAAAGAGGCTCAGAGACAGCGCACAGTCC
The DNA here is from genome assembly GCF_023159225.1 of Perognathus longimembris pacificus. Taxonomy (NCBI): domain Eukaryota; kingdom Metazoa; phylum Chordata; class Mammalia; order Rodentia; family Heteromyidae; genus Perognathus; species Perognathus longimembris. The sequence continues at coordinate 56,088,523 of NC_063163.1, read as the reverse complement.
AAGTTCAAGCCATAGGAGCAGCAACAAAAAAAAAAGTCTGGGCAGGAAAAGACTATGGAGAAAAAGGCTATGGTTTTTAGGGCTGGGAATATGGCCTAGTGGCCAGAGAGCTTGGCTCATATACATGGAGCCCTGGGTTCTATTCCCCAGCACCACATATATAGAAAACGGCCAGAGGTGGCACTGTGGCTCAAGTGGCAGAGTGCTAGCCTTAAGCAAAAGGAAGCCAGGGACAGTGCTCAGACCCTGAGTTCAAGGCCCAGGACTGGCAAAAAAAAAAAAAAGACTATATTTTTCAAAGGTTTAGCATATTAAGATCAAGTTCAATCTAAAGGAAGAACTTAAAGGGTGTCAAAGGAGTTTTGAGTAAACAATTAGGATAGAATTCAATAAACAATAGATCAGAAATGTAATCATTTGGCTGGATATGAATCTTAAAGTCATGTGTCTTATTTTAGGCCTCTGATTGTTGTTGGCCTTAGGTAAAAGGCATGAAAAAAGTTGTGTTTTTTTTTAACTTCAGGGAGTTAGAATTTTTTTTTTTTAATGCTGGGACTAGGGTTTAAGTTTTGCTCAGGGGTGATGCTCCATTTCAAGCTTTTTGGTGGTTAGTTGGAGATGAGTTGCAGGTATTTTCCTGTTAGGGCTAGCTTCCAACAGTCATCCTTAGATCTCTGCCTCCTGATAATCTAGGTATAAGCCACTGACTCCAAGCAAGGAGTTAGAATTCTAAGACATATGTATTCATTGCATTTGGTAGGAAGTCTTATTTGATGGAAGTGAATTCATGCTTATGGATCACACAAGTCTACTTTGTTTCTACTGAGTCAGGTAAAAAGTATGTAACTATGTTGGTGGGCCCAGCTAATGTCCAGTGGAATGAATCCTTTTTCATCATTAGTCATGAATGTGGAGGTAATTCCAGATTGTGAAACTTCACGTGTTTGATATGGAGAGAACTTAGACCTAACCCTGAAGGTACTTGGCCTCTGTCATCTTGCCTAGAGACCTCACCTAAGATGTCTATCATTTTCCTGGCCCTTATTCCTTGCTCCAAATAGGACCTGCCTTTAAGACCCTAGTATTGTCTGTTTAATTGCCTGCTTTAGGCCTGGGTGATTTTATTTATTTTTGTGCTTGTCATGGAGCTTGAACTCAGAGCCTGTTGCTCTTGCTTAGTCTTTTTACTCAAGGCTGCTGCTCTACTACTTGAGCCATCCCTCCACTTCTAGCTTTTTCCTGGTTAACTGGAGAAAAGAATTTCTTGGTTTGAACCTCGAGCCACAGAGCTCAACCTCCTGAGTAGTTGTGATTATAGATGTGAGCCTCAGGAGCCAGCTTTTGTTTGTGGGACAGAGGATCTGTTCCACTGCCTATTGTATTCTGAGCATGTGCTGTACCTGAAGCCATGTTCTCCATGGTGTGAATGCATTTTAAAGGCAGACCTAAGATGGACGCTGGTGGCTCCATGGTGTGAATGCATTTTAAAGTTAGACCTAAGATGGGCGCTAGTGGCTCATGCCTGTAATCCTAGCTACTCAGGAGGGTGAGATCTGAGGATCAGGGTTCAATGGCAGCCCTCCCTTCCAGGAAAGTCCACGAGACTTTTTTCTGTAATTAAGCACCAACCCCCCCCCCCCAAAAAAAAAACCCCAAAGAAATAAAACAAACTTGGAAATGGAGCTGTGGCTCTAGTGGTAGAGCACTAGTCTTGAGCATGAAAGGTCAGGGACAGTGCCTAGGCTCTGAGTTCAAGCCCGAGGATGGGCTCGTGTGCATGCGCGCGCGCGCACGCGCGCGCGCGTATACACACACACACACACACACACACACAAAACTTGTCTTTATGTTTCCCCTCTCTCCCTTAGACAGAGGGTCTCACCAGGTTGCCTGATCTTCCTGACTCAGCCTTCTGAGCAGCTGGGGCCACAGGCGTTTGCTGTTTTGCCTGGATTTCCAATTGGATTCCAATGCACCTTGTGTGGAGGGGATTTAAATGAAATAATCTATGTTATGCATTTAACACAGTATCTTTTCACATGCAAAATGCATAATCTAAAGGTTAATCATTCTGGAAGGAAAGCTCAGTCCTTTTAGGTATAAGAAGAGTTAATTTTTGTAATGACTTTGCTCTTTCATTTTCCCTTGGTGTTAAAAAATATAGTTCCTTTTCCTTGGAATGGTGTGCCAATTAGTGGGTGCTGGGGATATCTGGGACCCAGAGGCCTCTGCCTCCAAGTTCCCCAGCCCATCTGGGTGTGGGGGGGTCTGAGGAAAGGGCAGCGTCTTGGGCTTTTGCTTCTGACTGCTTAGCTGTCCTTTGAAGCTGGCACTCTTTGAGACCAGGTGCCAGTGATGTAGGGATGCAGGAGCTCTCAGGTCTCAGAGCCCACAGCCTTGGCCTTGGCTACTTGGAACACTTTTGGGAACTCCCTTCATGTTTTCTGTGTGTGTGATGTGTGTATTTGCCTGTGCTTGTGTGCACATGTGAAGTGGCTGCCCTGATTTCTCAAACTTTACCCAAACTGCCCCTATGTCTTGAATTGGAGAAAAGCTAAAACTTAATGCTCAAGTCTGTGTCTCTGTTTTTTCTCTTCACTGAGGTATAATATCCCTACCTGGGCTATGGGTGGTGGGCGTGTTCCTCCAGAAGGAGGGCAGCAGTGAGATGGAAGACAGCTGAGCATCTTTTTCCCCAGTTATGACTTCATTCTGGCAAGAGTGGTTTGACTTGATCTGTTCGGGTTGGTTTAGAAATGTCTCCTTTCTCAGTATAGCATCTTATCTGTCTACCAAATGCCACCAGTCTTCCCTTAGATAAGAAGGGAAGAGGCCCAGGGCTGGGTGTCTATAGTGCTCACTGTATCCTTAATAAGTTTTCTGGAATCTTTACCACCACCCAGGAGGCTGCCCTCCTGTGTGACTGATGGGGAGGTGGAATCAGGTTGCCCATAGGCACCCAGGGAGGCAATAAGTAGAAGAGGGGAGATCTGAATCTGAGTGTCTTGCCTGTAATCTCCATGTTTGCCTGGCATGCATTAGGCTATGGCCTGCCTTGTGAGGGTTCTGGGTCCCAAGCACATACAGAGGTGGCAGAAGAGCCCTGGCTATTGGTGGTGACCCTTTGTTGTAAATTGGGGTGGCATTTGAAAGGCAGCTTCAGCTCTAGGCACTCCCTTCCCCTCTCCCTGATTCCTCTCTGTGTCTCTGAATGCTGATTCTTCAGCACAGCTGGAACCCTGGGTCCTGGGGCAGGTAGGGCTGGGCTGGAAGCCAGGTCCGGGAGCCAGCATGTGTGGCAGAGGCCAGGATGCATTCTTTCTGGGTCAGTAATTTGGCATGGCTTCCGCTTCACCTGTGTCTAGCTGGACATAGCACTTCCTGCCTTAGACCCCCAGGGTGCCTGAGCCTGTGTGATTAATCCCACCCAGTTATCCCCAAGCTCCACCTTTGTGTCCTAGCTGGGAGAGCACTTTGCAGGGGGTCCGGTGGGGAACTGAGACTGTTTATATGCTCTCTCCTTCATGAGGCCAATGACAGCTATAGCCTTCTCCCCCTCCATCTTTTTTCTGCTATTTTATACCTTGTGGTTATATGGGAAGTATCCTCTTCCTTAGAGGAGTGTGTGTGTGTGTGTGTGTGTGTGTGTGTGTGTGTGTGTGTGTGTGCTTGTATGTGTGGCTGCGTGCGCACGCATGCACATATGCATGTATTCCTTAGCTTTTTCACTGTACTGTTTGAACCTAAGCTCCACTTCTGGCTTTTTGCTGGCTAGTTGAAGGTAAAATTTTCCTGTCCAGGCTCCAGGCTAGCTTTAAACCAGGATCCTCAGATTTCAGCCTCATGAGTAGCTAGGATTACAGGCATCAGCCACTTGCATCTTCTTTTCCTCTTTTCCGATGAACCCAGGGCCTCATACATGTTAGGCTGGCACTGACAGTGTGATACCAAAATCAGGAAACTTAACATTGGTGCAGCCTTGTTTCCTAATCCACAATTCTGTGTTCAACTTTGAATTGTTCTCACAATGTCCTTTACAGGTATACCTATTTTTTCGGGGTGGGGGTGGTTGGGGGACATCTAATAAAGGAGCTCCAGATAGATTTTCTAGCTCTTAAACCTCTTGAAGAAAGAAGTTCTTGAAAGTAACAATGCTGAATAAAAATACTGAAAACTATCAAAGTGAAAGAAGACAGAAATGTATAAAAAGGTATGACTCTTGCCCAGTAAAGGGCTTGTAAGAAAGGTGATTCGGTCTGGTGTCAGTGGCTGATGATTGTAATCCTAGCTACTCCGAAGGCTGAGAGTAACGGTCTGTGATCCTAGCTACCTATTCAGGCTGATTCTGAGAATCAAAGTTTGAAGCCAAGCAAGGGCAGACAAATCTGAGAGACTTACTCCCAAGGAAGTAGCAAAAAAAGCCAGAAAGGCAGATGTAGCTCAAGTTGATGGAGCACCACCCTTGAGCCAGAGAAAAGCTAAACATGAGTGAGAGGCCCCGAGTTCAAGTCCCACTGGACTTCTTCAGCTGGCTACCTAGATCCTTACTTGGCAAAGTACTCCATGCAACCTGGTCCTCAGGCTGTGTTTCATGATCCTACCCACTCCTTGGGTGGCTGCCCACCTGTGTGGGTGACTTAACAAGCCTTGATGGAGCTTCTGTGGTAGGGAAGGGTGGAGATCATTAGTACATATGCAGAACTTGTTTGAGACTTGAAGTGTTGCAGGTCTGCTCATGTCTGCTCTCTACCCTTTGCTTCCTAGACCTGGCAGGGGTTAAGGGCACTTGGGGCCTGAGGGCCACCTTGCTGGTATGTCTTGACTACTTCATATGATTGTTTGATTTGGTTCTGGGTAAACTGCTTTGCCCTTCCTGGGGGTCAGTGCAGAAATAGCACAGTTCTAAATTGAACTTTGTTAAAAACTGCTGTGTGTGTGTGTGTGTGTGTGTGTGTGTGTGTGTGTGTGTGTGTGTGTGTGTGTGTGGTCCTGTGGCTTGAACTCGGGGCCTGAGTGCTGTCTCTGAGCTCTTTCACTCAAGGCTGGCACTCTAGTATTTAGGCCACGGCACTCATGGATTTTCCTGAGAAGGCTGGTTTCAAACCTTGATCCTCAGATCTCACTCAACCGCCTGAGTAGGTGTGAACCACAGGCTCCCAGTTTAAGACTGCTATTCTTGATCTCCAATCTGAGTTTCTAGGGATGATGTGTGGAGAAGTTTGCTTCTCTCTTCTGGCTACTTCGACCATCCCTTTTGGCATCTCCAGCCATCAGTGAGAGTGGTTCTCCCTTTTCCCTGTCTGGAGTAAGTGGGTATGGCTAAGTGTGTCTGGTTCCTAGAATGATGTTATTCTTGGCTAAATCAATTGACACTTTACTGTCTAATTGACAATGCATTCACTGTACCTCAGTTTCCCTTTGGTATATTTACCCTATATGCTAAAGAGTCTCTGAAGGTCATGATAGAAAATTTCAAGTATTTTTCCATGTGTTTGTTTGTTCTCCCACAGCAGAACCTCTCCTTGAAGGAACTAGCCTTGACAGTGACTCTGGTGGACAGCTGCCCAGAGTCAGAGCGTCCTGCTGAGACTACAACTCCTAACCTGGCTGGGCCAGCACCAGAGGGCCTCTCTTCAAAGAAGGCCTTTGAAGTGCAAACATTTCCTTTCCTGAAAAGAAGGGAAATTCAAATGAAAACGTATTGTTCTGTGCAGACAATGTTCTTTTCGATCAAAGAAGGAGTGGGGCTTATAAAAGTAGATTTCACAAATTAGACTTTGATGTGGCCAAGTGGGTGTCAGGGTGCTACATCCTCCAGACTGGACTCTGAAATTGGTAAGATTGTATTTTCCCACAAGTCATTAATCTAAGGTCTGACATATTATATTGAACTATGTATAATAGTTCTATGTATAATATGTATAATAATAATAATAATTATTTGGATTGTAAGCTTAAAAAGAGAGAGGGGCTTTTATTGTGTTGATTGCTGGGTTTGTGGCACCTAAAGTGGTACCTCAACTATTTATTGAATGGATATTTGTATAATTGGTAAAATAGAGTTGTTGTTGTTGTTGTTTTTTGTGCCAGTCCTGGGGCTTGAACTCGGCTTGGTTGCTGTTTCTGAGCCTTTTTGTTCACAGCACTCTACCTCTTGAGCCACAACTCCACTTCTGGCTTTTTTGATGATTGGAGATAGGAATATCATGGACTTAACTTCCTGGGCTGGCTTTGAACCACTAACCTCAGATCTCAGCCTCCTGATTAACTAGGATTACAGGCATGAGCCACTGGCACCTGGCTACATAGTGTATTTAAAGAAAGACTGCCTTTGAGGTAAGAAGTAATGTTTTAGCAGGTGAGTAGGGCAGGACATTATTTTGAATTTATGTAATAATCCTGCCCTGCTATCTCAGTTGAGGTTCATTCTGTACTTTGGTGAGGTGAATAAGTGATTATTTCAAGTTCTGGAATGATTCCACCATATTGAAGTTAGAGTATCAGGATATTATGTGTTGGTTTTTTTCTAGGATGGCTATCCCGGGTAGATGGGGGGGTGAAAATCACAATTTCCTCTCAGTTATACTGTAGTTAATCAGTGGGGAATTTTTGCCCAGTTTGGCCACAATCAGTTTGGCTAATTAATATCAGTTCTACCAAGATACATTGGCAGTCTGTCATCCTGATTTCTGAACTTACAAAGTTTTCTAAACACATGGCTTATTGTTCCTATCTGCTGTGCAGTGTAGTTTACCTTTGAAAATATTCCTTGTTCAGGGATGTGATCTATAGCCATCCCCATCTCTGGTAGGATTATTGGTTCTCTCCACAGAGGATTGGGAGGGCTGGCATTCCAGGTCCTGACAGCACCAGGTTCTGGAAGCCTTTCATCTTAGTCTGAACTATTTACTGCTGGTACCCCCATGCTGGTTAGTGTGTGGTTTCCACATTTCTTTATTTTGAAAATACTGGTTTGATAACATTTTTTTCAGCTTGTTTTTCTCCCTAAATACCCATTTTTGACCACATGTACAAGAAGAACCAAATTTACATTGTGATCAAGTACATACATGGGGATACCTTGATAACTAGATCGAAAATGAAAGTTTTGGTTGAACTACTCATCTCTCTCTACCTGTGGGCACTCTAATTAATAGATGTATATTTTTTAGGTACTACGGCTAGAACCCAAGGGTCTTGCACATGCTAGGCAAGCAAGCATTCTGCCACTGAGCTCTAGTGGTAGAATTCTACTGCTAAGAACTCTGATAATTGTTATTCTTTTCTTTCTATTCCATTAGAAAAAAAAAACTCAGATCCTAGTGGACACCACCAATGACTCAGAAGATAAGAGTCTCATTGACTTTTTTTTTTTCCCAAGCTGGCTTCAAACCACAATCGTCAGATCTTAGCCTCTTGAGTAGCTCGGACTATAGGTGTAAGCCACTAGAGCCTGGCCAAAATTTTCTTGTTTTGATTTAACAAATAAATACTCTGTAAATAAGAAACCTGTGCATATAACTCCTAAAACAATTGTAAATCAAGGGGCTTGATTCTACTGAACAAGGGCATAGTGACAAAACAAAACTCGCACAAGATAAATTGCTTAGTTTATTGAAATAGTGTAAATATGTGTCCTTGTTCCATGTAGACTTCTTTTATTTGCTGAGCTCCCTAAAAATAAATTACCTGTAAAAATTTGGAATACTTAATTTACTGGTTGGAGACTTTTTTCTTTGTGTGTATGCGCATGTGTGTGTGTGTGTGTGTGTGTGTGTGTATGTGTGTGTGTGTGTGTGTGTGTGTGTGTGTGTGATTAGTCTTGGGGCTTAAACTCAGGGCCTGGGTGCTGTTCCTGAGCATTTTTTTTTTCAAGACTAGCACTCTACTACTTTGAGCCACGGCTACACTTCTGGTTTTGAGGTGCCTGGTCTGGCTTTGAACCGGGATCCTCAGATCTCAGTCTCCTGAGTAGCTAGGATTATAGACATAAGCCACCATGGCCCAGCAGATAGCATTTCTTCTTCAGCATGTTTTCTCCTTAATGGCCAATCTTGGGAAATACTAAATAAGAGCCTTCATTAATTCTTTAACTGTTTTGGACTAGGAAGAATATCTGTCCTACTGGTCTTCGAGTTTGAATTTAGAAGTATCAGAGCTAATTTCCACCAAGATTAAAGTGTAATTACTTAAAGCCTCATTGAGTCTGGTCTGGTGAGTGAGAATATGGCCATCTTATATTTTGGGGGGTGATTCTGAGTAGGGGCAGTGTTGCACAATAAAAACATTGTGCAAATTTGGTTGTCCTGGCTGCCCCCAGCTGTCCTGTGAGCTTCTCTAAGGGAGGTCATACTGAGTCATCCTGCTTAGCCTTGGAGTTGGGAGCATTGGGGTTTTGGGGTGTGTGGCTCTGACATCCTGGGGGGTTTCTTTTCCAGCAAGGTGAACAGTGGACCATTTTATCCTGGGATGTGTACTGGGTGTTGAGGGACTGAGGGAGAGGATGGGTCCCTTAACACAGGCTTTATGTGAACTAGCACCACTGCTGCAAATGAGAATTAGTCGTGTTAGCCAGGTTCAGACAGCTCACACCTGTGGTCCTAGCTACTTTGAAAGCTGAGCTCTGAGGATCATGGTTCAAAGCCAGAGCAGGCAAAAAAGTCCATGACACCCACCTTTTGTAGTTCTTTAGGAAACATTTCTAGTGCAGTGGTGTGTGTTGGGTGGGATGTTGTAATAGGCCTCATCATTCTCTTTCACTATCTAAAAACCACACAGATAGGTGCATGAATAGAGAGGCTGGACAGTTATACAAAGAAGAAAGGAAAATATCACAGTAATATCACACAGTATCTTAAAAGTCCAACTTGGGATGTCTTTAAACTATCTAGGTTAGCACATTGTCTACAAATTTTCCTCTGGGGATCTTGCTGAGAGATTGCTATCCAGAGCCAGAATCACTTGAGAGTTAAGTCCTTAGACAAAACACTGAAACCCAGATTGATCCAGGAATATCTGGGTTTAAAGACTCCAGGGCTCATCTGACTTACCTGGAGCAGTGGTCAGTATAGGGCAGATGATCCAAAAGTGTCTTTTCCTCTGACCTTAAAGAATTACTACCCTTTGCCCAGGAGGTATGTGGTGGTCTGATCCTCGTGTTGTATTCTTTGCTGACCCTCCTGCTTATCTATCTGTTTCCATCTGACTGCAGATAGGAAGTAGTGAATTGGGCTGCAGAGACGGGGCTTCTGACAGTGATGAGAAGTTGATAGCAGAGAGCTTGGCCACTTGGAGGGGGACAGAAAGACAGGAAGACACTGAAATAACTGAAGAGTCACCAGGGTTGGGTATGACTGAACTGAGGGTCAAGTGATGCCATCACAGGAAGTCTGTTTAACATGACTAGCTGCAGCTCAGTGCCTCAGTTTCCCCATTTGAAAATGGAGAACGTTTCTAATCACTTTGTGGGCTGTGTTGAGAGGTAAAGCTTTGGAACTGTTGCCAGGCTGAGTGCACATAAACATTAACTCTAATGCAGGTAGGAGTGTATGCCTCCAGGATTACATTTCCACCTTCCAGAAGGGGGGAAAAATCCCATTCCTGAGGTTGTACATAAGTGTGTCCTTGCTTTACTGGTGAAAGAGTAGGTGTCAATTAACATGCAAAGTGATGTTTCCAAAAGGCTGAGGGCTGGTGAAGAGCGCCAAGGAGAGGTTGTTACTTGTTCCTTCTTAGTCAGGAAAATTCTTCAGGGATGAGGCGGATGTTCAGGAGCTTTCTAATTAAGGGCACATGAGGGGTGGGTAAACCTGGCTTGGAGAAGGGCCTCAGGCAGGCTTGGAGGCTACTGCTACCAGATTTAGCATGGGATGACAGGTTTAGGGTCTACTGCTCAGAAGACCTAAAGCCAGAGTGATACTTGGAAGAGCTGGCACATGTTTTGGGCATGTGCTTGGGTGACTTATGATTCCTTGTGTGTAGTTCACTTATGTATGGTTTTTAAGATCTCAGGAAGGGATGGCTAGTAAGGGTTTAGAGGTTTGTTGGCATAGTTCCCAGCTACCACTAGCTCCCCAGAAGTTCTGGATTTTGCCAAGAGGAAGGCTTTGACTTGGAAACCTCAGACTAACCTTTGGCTGTGCCAGCCTGTCACTGAGTTCAAAGCCTGCCTGTCATTGACTTGGGATATGGAAAGAAGGAAGGAGTTGAGCAATCAACTACTCAAAGAGGCTTGACTGGGTCCTTTTAAACTTCCTCAGACAATTTACTACCCATGCGGAAAACATCCAGAAGTTTTCTGAAATTCCTTCCTATTCGTGGTTTTCTGGTACCTTCCTAAAGGAAAAAGAGGGAATAAAGGAAGTAGGGCTGGAGTGTGAGAAAATGAAAAATGAAGGTATGTGATTTTTATTTTAGCTGTGTTGCTTGGTTCATTAATGTTTATGCTCCTTAGAAAGCTTTCTGTTAAATGGGAGGTGGAAGTATGTGTCACTTATAGAAAAATGGAAATAATTGAGAAAGAAGGCAACAGTTTCCTAAAGGAACAATATATAAAGGAAATGTCCTTCATGTGTTTTTGGGACTGTGGTCTCTCTTCTGTAAAATGTGAAGTGAGGCTGGATTTTCAGGAAAGGATTTAGATGGTGGTGGTGATGGTGGAATGGAGAATGAGATACTTAGTTTTTTGTTTGTTTTTTGTTTTTGTTTTGGTTGTGGGGCTCTAACTCAGGTTCTAGGGAGCTGTCCCTGAGCGTTTATGACAAGGCTAGTGGCTCTACCATTTTGAGCCACAGCACAACTTCTAAGTCTGTGAATTTTTTACTATGAGTAGGATATGAATATCCCACCATCACCTTGTTTCCTTTTTCGGAAAGGCAAGTTAGCTTTTATGGTTCTTCTTGCAGGAAGTTAGCAGTGGTCTGAGACTATCTCTCCATCTTTTTTAGTTGTTACAAATGTGTACATTTAAAGAGGTCTGAGAAGATGGATATGCTTCAAATACAATGTATCCTGCCATGGGTGGACAATATGGCTTACATGTGGAATCCCAACAGTGCAGGAGGTAGAGATAGGATAATCATAGTCCAAGGCCAGCCCTAGGCAAGAGCAAGTATTAATCATCAGATGTGGTAAAGTGTAGTTTAGGAATCCTGGACTCTGACAGGGCCTGAAGGACTTTTAGATTCTAGAACATCTACAGATTCTCTAGAACACCTTTAGGGGACATGGAGGTGGGGCCTGCTGGGATTTTACATACTAGCCTCCAAGTGAATGGGACTCAGGCTATGCTCTGACCCCAGTATCCCTGTCTCAGTGGCCTGAAGGCCTCATTCCACTGTGTTCTAGGCATGGATCTTGTGATCAATCCCTGCCAAGACACATGTCAGGCTACATTTTCTGCTGCTGGATTTGGAAGAAATTGCATTAGAAGAATGTTTTGGATTTCCATCCTGAACAGGAAATCAGTACATTCCATGACTGGATACACCCAAGAACACCCATGCAGTTAGGGTGTGAAAGTGCCATGAGAGCAGTGACAGTGAGAAGAAGGATAATGTTAGGATGTTGACAGAGATAACCACTGAGAAACATTAGCTTGCCTGTGTTAGCTCAGAGATTTCAACAGGGTTTTGTGCAACTAGATCAGGCAAAATGGCTCTCCCCTCTCCAATTTTATGCCAATGCTGGGGCTTTAATTGAGGATCTTGAGCTTGCTTGGCTTTTACCACTCAAGGCTGTTGCTCTACCACTTTTGCTATACCTTCCCTTCTGGCTTTTCTTTTATGTTTTTCTTTTTTTTGTTTTGTTTTGTTTTTTTCCTGGTTAATTGGAAGAGTCATTGACTTTCCTTCTGGGGCTGGCTTCAAATCTTGATCTTGATCTTCAGATCTCAGGCTCCTGAGTAGCTAGGGATTACAGGTGAGAGCCACCAGTGCCTGGCTAAAATGGCTTTTGTAAAGTAGAAACAAAAATGAACAATAGCAACAACAGCAACAACAACAAAAAACCTAGGCACCTGGTAGCAGCATCCAAAGAGTGAGATTCTTGGGTGCAGCCACTAGTAGGCACTCACCCATTCATGACAAGGCCAGCTGTTTGCTCCCTGTTGTGCAGGACCTTTCTAGGGGTGGGTTGGAATGTTGGGATGGGCCATGAGAAGTTTTAGCCCTAAACTATCTCACCAGGGAGGAAGCCCAAGGAGTTATTTTTTCTTAAAGGCTATTGGCTAGTCATACACATCAAAACATATATAGCCCCCATCAAAGGAAAAGGAAGGACTTTTTTTTTTGGCCTGTGTTAACTTACCCTGCTTGGCATTTCAACAACAGCAGCCCAAACCAGTTGAGGAATAGAAAGAGTTGTCTTCTGCCTGGAACTTTTCTTTGGGGAAAAACTCTTTGTTGGTGTTCTGGCTTCTGCCCTGCTGGGAGAAGAGCTTTCCCCTAGTGGAAAAAGACAAGAAAGAAAAAGACAAGATTCAGACCGAGGAGAGGGAGGCTCTTAGCTGCTACCAGGGATTACACACACAGCAAAGGGCAAAGATCTGGAAGGAAGGCTTGGGTCTCATCATGAAAGGGCTCTGAACAGCCTGGGACAAGGTACTCAAAGTCACTGCCCAGCAATGGTAAATCTAGAGAACCTGGTACCCGGGGTTGCCAGGGTAACCACCATTGAGTGAGTACCTGTGATTTTCTAGGAAGAAGTTCCAGATTCTTCTCTCCCAGCAGCCCCTGCATGCATCTGCTGGGCTTTGTCTGAGACTTGGATAAATACAGCCCAGAGACAGAGTTGAGGTCTTAAGGTGTGTGTGTGTGTGTGTGTGTGTGTGTGTGTGTGTGTGTGTGTACTAGAGTTTGAACTCAGGACCTAGTACTGTCTCTAGCTTTTTCTCTCAAGGCCAGTGCTCTACCACCTGAGTCTCAGCTCTATTTCTGGCTTTTTACTGGCTAATTGGAGAAAAGAGTCTCAGGCTTTTTTGTCCTGCTGGCTTTGAACCTTGATTCTCAGAGCTCAGTTTCTTGAGTAGCTAGGATTGCAGGTGTAAGATGCTGGTGCCTGGCTACATCTGCCTCAACTAGTGTTTTGTCCCTTTTAGAATTTGCCTGAGCAGGTATGAGCTGGCTGTGATTGTGTTGATTTTCACATGCAGACGTGTAGATACTTAAAAAAAAGTACCTTTGTGTTGATCAATTGATCAGCATGCATTGTACCCTTAGTTCATGGAAGGTTCACTGGAGAACAAAGGATGGCAAATCATCAGGTTTGCAAAAAGAGACTTCAGTTCAAGTTTGGATGTCTTTAATTTTCCTCTCTGGGCAGATAGCCGGTAAAGATTTTATTAGAGAAGGGAGAAAATTTCTCATTTGCCTGTTCTAAAGCATCTCTGGCTTTTGTTTGGGGATGGCAGTGCTTTCAAGGGAGTTGGCCAGAAGATTTGAGACTGAGGGTCAGAGATGTCATCAGAGTTTCAAATTGCCATGAGCCACAACCAGTCAAGACATACACAGACTTCAGTAACCAGCTCAGGATGTCAGCTAGTGTCCTTGTAGCCTGTATCATTTATTAGGACTTAAAACTATTTTGAAATACATTTTTAAGGAAGGCAGCTTGGCCTTCAGTTGATAACAAATGGTACAGACCTGAACTGGCCTGGTAGTAGAGGGGGAAAAAAAGGAAGCAGACTTCACAATGTGTGGCACAGGAAGGCCTAAGGCATATGGAGCTTATTTATCATGAGTCTGTTGACAAGCTCTCCTGGGTCAGGTTGCTTTGTCAGCTTCCTCAAGAAGAACATGACAGATTTGACTGGGATAGTATTTCTAAGGTTCTTGGCTCCTCAAACACAGGTTGCATGGTATTTCAGAAAGGAGCAGAACAACCTTGGCTCCCACAATGTTCTTCTAGCTCTGACATTCTGTTGTACATTATAAAATGAGTTACACTCCAGGATGGACACTGTCTAGTCTGACTTGACTTAGGAGTCCCTCCTTGCAGATTCCCTTGGCCTTTGTAATAGGCTATTTTCTTCCTTGTTTACCTTTACTTGAGATTTCCTCCCTCCCCCCAAGGGATTCTGGCATCCTGCAGTTAGGGTCATTGTCATTGTTCTATGTCCCTTGGCAGCCCACCCACTACCAACCAGCAAGGTGCTTGATATTCCATGCTGAGCGCCTATGGACTCTGATATCTTGCTTGGGCTCATCCAAACCCCACTTTTGGGGGGGGCGGGGTTCAGAGCTGGAGTCCAGTCAGTCCATTGGTGGAGTTGCTGAGCAAAGCCTGAGACAACATCAATGGCAAAATCTTCCAGAGAGGATGGCTACTAAGATGTAGGAAAGGAAGCCTTCAGTCTATCTGAATGTCAAGTTCACTACACCATTATCCACCTCAAACATCTAGTAGAAGAAGACCATATTATATATGGAATTTTATTTGAATTCTAGAATTGACCTTGTGTTGTACTCCAAACAAAATGACTTATAAACCTTCATATGGGGGCTGGGAATATAGCTTAGTGGTAGAGTGCTTGCCTCATATGCGTGAAGCCCTAGGTTCCAATCCTCAACACCACATATATAGAAAAAGCCAGTAGTGGCACTGTGACCAAGATGGTAGAGTGCTAGCCTTGAGCAAAAAGAAGCCAGGGACAGTGCTCAGGCTCTCAAGTCCCAAGCTCCAGGACTGGCAAAACAACAAAACAAACAAACACACCTTCAGATGGCTATAACGCTTCATATGGGTACTAGACATTTAGGTAATGAAAAGAAAGCCCCTGCAATGGAGGTAACCAGCAGCCTTGACCGCACTTCTGACCTAGAGCTACCTGGAAGGGGAGGGGGGAGACAGGGGTGTTGGTGCTGGACAGAACTGGGTTCTAGCTTTGGCCCCAATGTAGTCTGGATGTAGTATCCAGTTCCCAGGCTTTCTCTGTCATCTCTGGGCCCTAGGGACTGTGGGAAGGACTGGTTGTTTTTCAACTAGGTGTTAGGCACTTAGCAACTGGTAGTAGGTATTAGTTTCTGTCTTCCTCATTCTTGCACTTCAGTTGTTTTTAGCAACATAGTATTTAATAGCCATATCAGTCCTGGGGCTTGAACTCAGGGCCTGGGCTCTGCCCTTGGAGTTTGAGTGCTGTCCTTGAGTTTGAGCTCTTTTTCTCAAGCTAGTATTCCACCACTTGGAGCCACAGCTCCACTTGTGGTTTTCTGATGAACTGGAGATCAGAGACTCATGGACTTTCCTGCCTGGGCTGGCTTTGATCTATGATTCTCAGATCTCAACCTCCTGAGTAATTAGGATTACAGAAGTGAGTCTCTGGCACCCAGCTAAAATATACTTTTCTTTGCAGGATTTCTTAACAATGAAACATGCTGGGGATTCATCAGTAGGGAGAAACAGTATACATTACTATCATTTAAAAATACTTTTCTTTTTCTTTTTGTGTTTGTCTTCCTCCTCTTCTTCCCCCTTCCCCTTTTTGAATTTATTCTTTTGATAAGACATCTTGGAAATTCTTCCAGCATAGAACAAGAGAAATCAGCACTGGTGTAATGTTTGCTTAGTTAAGCCCCTTCTCTACTAACTAATGAACATTTAGTTATGGCAAACAGTTGTATAGAGGCACACAGGAAAGAGTATTTAGACCCAACTTTGCTCCATAAGGGACCGAGTGGCCTTGCTTTTCTGCATTACTTGTGTGAATCTTTCCATGTGCTCCATTGGCTGGCATAGCAGGTGGATTGATTGTTCCTTCGTTTGGTTTAGGTCCTGCGCAGGTACTTGTCATTTGTACTGCAAATAATGCTCAATCTGGTGGAAGACTAAAGAGCATTCAATGCTGTGGGAATAGAAAATGTTCAGATGTGCCTCAGATGTTTTGTTTTCAGTTGTTACAATAGATTTTGAAGACAGGCTCTTTGACAAGGCTAGAGTCTTTTTATTCTTTTCCACAACAGAAACTGGTGTAGTGCCCTATAGGCACTGCTCTTGAGTTACCAAAGCACTTCTGTGTCCTAATTTCCTTGTGGTCTTGGAGATGTTTTGATATCAAACATTTGGCCCAGACACCGTTTCCTTCCTATGAAGGGAGCTAGGAAGACTGCTCTTGCCACCTCCCTTCCTTTTTTTTTTTAAATACCAGTCCTGAGGCTTGAACCCAGGCCCTGGGTGCTGTTCCTTAGCTTTTGCTAGCATTCTACCACCTGAGCCACACCTCCACTGCTAGCTTTTTGGTGGTTAACTGGAGATAAGAGTCTTCTGTCAGCTGTGTGGCAATGGCTCACACTTATGATCTTAGCTACTCAGGAGACTGAGGTCTGAGGACTGTGGTTCAAAGCCAGCTCAGGCAGGAAAGTCCATGAGACTCTTACCTCCAATTAATCATAGAAAAATCCAGAATTGATGTTGTAGCCCAAGTGGTAGAGTGCTAAACTTGAGCAAAATGAGCCTAAATTTTCTGGGTAGTGCCCAGGCCCAGAGTTCAAGGCCCAGGACTAGCATTAAAAAAATAAAAGTCTTATGTCCAGGCCTCAAACCGTGATCCTCAGATCTTAGCCTCCCGAGTAACTAGAATTATAAGTGTAAGCAACCTGTGCCTGGATTCAATTTAGGATTTCTTTCCAGCCCTCCTTGCTTGTGATTCTGTGGGTAACCTTTGACTCATTCCTGTTTCCACCATGCTCAGGAGGCTCGAGGAAGCTGTTATGCCCTGACGACCTACTTTGTGATGCCTGTGACACTCAAGTCACAGGTAGCCTCAAGCCTGGGCACGAGCTATCTCCCTGGCTGCTGGCCACTTGGCATCCTACCTGGCAACATTTTACTTTGACCTTTCCTTTGAAGAAGGTTTCTGAAGCAACATTATACACATAAAGGTCAACAAGAGCGTAGATGATACCTCTACGGAAATGTAAGTTAAAAGGCAGGAAGTGAGGGGTGCTTAATATAACCAGATTGGAGAGGATGAGCAAAAAAATATATGCCCTTGAAATATTCTTTAATCATTTGTCTTTAGAGACGTAAAGCAAGACTTGGAAAACAAACATTTCTATTCAATGTATACACAGTTTGGTAAAACAAATAACTGGGCTTTGTGAACATCCAGACCTCCTGGCAAGAGGAAAGTGTCTTCTCTGGTCTGGGCACTTGTTTCTGTCCAAGTTCATACTGGAAGAAACACTAGAAACCCCTTATGGTGAAACAAGGAAAGCAAAGCATTTTGTTTTCCTAATGAAAGTTCAGACTTCCAAATTTGGCTCCAGAGCCAACCGAGATAAAGAGGCCTTTGTGGAAAGTGACCCACTGAAGATGACTTGGGTTCACTTCCTGAGTCTAAATGGCACATGCTGAGACCAGTGCCACCAGCATTCCCAGTGCATGTAAAACCAGTAGCTTTGGCTGTTAATTCTACAGAAAGTGGGACATTTCAAGCACTTTGAAACAAAAATTGAGAGTGAAAGTTGAGGCATTAGCTGGGTACTGGTGGCCCTTACCAGTCTGTAATTCTATCTACTCACGAGGCTAAGATTTGGCTATGAGTCTTTTGTCTCCCTATAACCAGCAAAAAGCCAGAAATGGAGCTGTGACTCATGTGGTAGAGCAATGGCCTTGAGTGTAATAGCTAAGGAATACCACTTAGGCCTTGAGTTCAAACTCCAGTCTCCTCTCTCTCAATCTCTCTCTCAATTTCTCTCTCTCTTTCTCTCTTCTCCCCCTCACACACACACACTCATACACATATACACACACTCTAGTCATTGTTAGCTGTGGTTTTTGTAATGCCATTTAGTTCATGCTTGTAATACTTGGAAGTCAATTTTAATATTTAGGACAGTAGCCCTCAAATCTTCTGCCATTAGAATTGAGATAGATGGAAATAAACAATAGCTTTATTCATTTTTCCTGGTGCTGGTGATAGAGCCCAGGATCTCTAGCATGCTAGTCAAGTGCTATATGTACCACTAAACTATTGAGTTACTACTAATAACTTAATTTTTTAGCTCTATGTTTATATAATTTGTTGATTACAAAGTATCTTCATACCATAAAACAAGTTTTTTTTTGGTACTCAATCTTCACAGCTGTTCATAAATTGGGCACTAGTAAGATCTTATAGATTAAGGAACTAATAATATTGCAAACATACAGCATTTATGATATGCTGATTTATATAAATTCCAGCTTCTTTGCCTTGCAGTGAAGAAATAGGAAGCTCAAAGAAAGAAGTAACTTCTTCAGAATTGCATGTGTATGTATGTGCTCATGCTGGTCCTGAGACTTGAACTCAGGACCTGGGCTCTTTACCTGAGCTTTTTTGCTCAAGATTAAGGCTCTATCAGTTCTACTTCTAGCTTTTTGCTGGTTAATTGGAGATAAGAATCTCATGAATTTTCCTGCCCAGACTGGCCTCAAACCCCGATCCTTAAATCTCAGCCCTTCTAAGTAGCTAGAATAGCTAGGATTACAGGAGTGAGTCACCACTACTTGGCCTTGCCTGGGTTTTGAATCCATTTTAACTTGAGACTTTTAGCCTCTGTCTTGCCTCCAGTTCTGTGGGAACAAGGTGGGCATGGGATGGAGGGCAGGAGTGAGGGGAGGATAAGTCATATGGTAAAATGGAAACCGACCATACTGCAAAGGGCAGACAGGCTTTCTAATTCTTCATCAGATCAGTGAGTAGAAACAAAATGTGCTGTGAGAATATTTCCATCCAATGTTCACTCGGTCTGGCAAATCAGTAATGTAGCTTGACAGGCGTTGGCAGGCCCTGGTATCCTGTTTCTCACCAAGTTGAGAAGAGGAGGCTCGGGGGAAGGACTGTTACTGGTAGCCATTTTATTTTATATCACACAAACATTGTGAATAGAGTGATTCAGGACTGCTCGGGACTCAAAACAAGGAAGGCACTGCTTGTTAGACATTTTTACCTTGTGTGCCAATCCACATAATTCACCAGTGTGGACAAGGCTGTGCTACATCGGAAAACTTTCCCTAGTCTTTCCCGTGACCAGGGTATCTGAGGACAGATTAGAAGGCCATCTTTCTATTCATTGGTCAGGTCCTGTCCAGCCTTGGGAATAGATCTGAGGTCTTGAACCTAACCCCAGCATCACCCCCAAGAGGAAATGAGCTTGGACCATTACCACCCAGCCACTGAAAGCTCAGAAAGGGACAATCTGAGGTGGGTTTCCCCCTCCCCTGCCCCCTTTGTATGAACTGTGAATTGATAGCTTATTTTCTGCCTGTGTGACTTAGCATTGTGTCTATTCATACCGGCTACTCAGATGTCACTAAAATGAGGGATGAAAAGAGACAATTTGTTTTGATACTGTGAGTTGTTGTTCTAACTGATCACTGGACTGACCTTAGTGTTTTGGGGCTGGGGTGGTTGTTATTAGTTTTGTACCTTGGGAGCAGCCTACATTAGAAAGGAGTAGGACTGTTTCAGGTCCCTGTCTGAGCTCATACCACCGGCATTGTTATTTGGCTGGCTGGGAGTTTGCATCCTGGAGTTGTTCGCAGCAGCAGCAGACACCCAGAGCCATTGTCCAGAAAGCTATAGCTACCAGTGACCTTGCCAGAAGAAGCATATGTCATTCTCAAACTGGGCAATATGAGGTGAGTTTAATGAAGTGATGATCATTTATTCGTCTATTTATCTTGCCAGTACAGGGGCTTGAACTCAGGGCCTGGATGCTGTCCTTGAGCTCTTTTGCTCAAAGCTAGCACTCTACCACTCACTGTGAGTCATAACACCACTTCTGGTTTTATGGTGGTTAATTGGAGATAAAAGTCTCACTGATTTACATGCCTGGGATAGCTTTGAACTGCAATCCTTAGATCTCAGCCTCCTGAATAACTAGGATTACAGGTGGAAGTCACCAGCAATTGGCTTCAAAGTGTTCTTATACAAACTTGTTAAAATAAAGGCATTCTTGCTAGGCATGATGCCACACCCTTATAATAATCCTAGAACTCAGGAGGCAGTTGCTGGAAGATTCCAAGTTCAAAGACAGCCAGCCAGGGCTAGATAGTGAGATCCAGTTTCCAAAATAAAAAGAGAGAAAAAAATGCCAAGCATCACACTTTGCCAACTTCTGGACCAGGCCATGGTTTCCCCAAGTATACTATGTGTGCTTTGAAATCTGCAAGATGATTTCTGTCTTAATGGTATAAAAAGTAGATGGCAGACTAATCATAACTAAAACCACCCCACAGGCTACAGCCTTCAGGGGCTCATGGGAAACTGCCAAACCTCAGACTGAATAATGGAAGTGAGTTTAAGTATGTTTAGTATTCGAAGTCGGATGACTTCCAGTGACTTGGGCACTAATCCATTTATGAAAATTCTGCATAATTAAAAATTGTTGAAATGCCAAATGGTAGATTCCCTTAAGAAAACATTATTCGTGACAGTGCACAGTGCTGCTCAGGCTGTAGATTGGAAGAAATAAAACTGTCTCTTTTCTTCCCAGCACCAGATTCCTTGATTATTTCATATTTCAGGTGTAGTCTTTGGAGACCATTCTACAGAAGAGGACAGACCCACAAATGCTAGGTGTGCAGTGCCCAGTCCAATTGTCCCTGTAGGGGGCAGTTCCCTGCTCCTCTCTTCCTCCTGGGGAACTGTGAGGCATAGTTTCAGGGACACTGAATTCCTCTAGTTGGCACATTCCATGTCCCTTTCATGTTCCTGTTGTAGAGCCTCAGCAACCAGTTACCCATTTAGCCCCAGGGGAACAAATTACTCTTAAGTTTATAGAAGCACAGAAATCCAGAGGCTTGTGAGTACTTGCTTAATTCCCTCTGGTAATTATGGGGCTGGTGCAGACAGCATCCTGGAAGGATTGCCTACTCTAAACCAGTGCCGATCCCATGGGCTCCAGGCCACATCCAAGGCTCATTTGTCTACCAGTGTCTTTAGAGTTGCCGCCCTGTCCCAGGCCCAACTACCAGAGGAAAGGAAGGGGTGGGTGCATATCACCTGCTGGGAGTTGTACTGAACAGCTGCAGGCCCAGATGTGTTGCAGGAAGTCATCTGTCTGGTAATTTAACCTTGGCAGCCAAAAAGCCACCACCTAGCCTTATCTGAGCATTTTCTTCATGTTCAGGGGGGGAGAAGCCCCAGATTTGCCTCCACCTAATATGCATTAACCCCCCAAAGACCATCAAGAAACAAAAATGTTATAATAGTCTAGAGTTTATTCAAACCGGCTGGCCAGGGCTAACTCAACTGGAGTGAGCAACCTCGATCACAAGTTACAGGGGGTTTATAAACGAAAAAACCATAATTTGCAGGGGAAATTTGCAGTTAGCCTTATCTTAGCAAAGAAGAGTTATGTTAATATCCTGCCTTTGTGCAGCTGCAAGCCATTGATCATTGTGAAGGTGATATCCTGCGTTGGTATAGATGCCAGCTATTGATCATTGCAAGGACAGACTTCAGGTGGGCTAGGGCTAAAGGGTACATAACAGATAAAGTTTAAAGTTTCCTTTGCAGAAGTTTCTGCCGACACTCCACTTTGTTCTTCTAAATTAACATTAACTGTCTTAGCTCGAGCTTTCCCAGCTGTTAGGGACTTTTCCGCAGAAATACAAATGATCATGAAATAAAATTGTTTTATTAATTTGGGGAAGTTCCCTATTTTACACACATTCTTGAGCTGAGCCTATCTTCCCAGACTTCCTGGTGATTTCTTTGCCCCTGACAGTATATTTTACCAGCCTTATTAGGAAATAATGCTGTGCTATTTCTTTTCTTCCTAATGAGCTTTGGCCTTTTCCTTAATCCACCCCCCCTCGTGTGTGTGTGTGTGTGTGTGTGTGTGTGTGTGTGTGTGTGTGTGTGTGTGTGTGTGTAGTGGGGCTCGAAATCAGGGCCTCATGATATTGCTTGGCATTTTTTGCTCAAGGCTGGCACTCTACCAATTGAGCCACCCCTCAACTTGGGCTTTTTGCTGGTTAATTGGAGTCTCATGAACTTTTCTCCTGGACTGGCTTTGAACCACAATCCTCAGATCTCAGACTCTCCTGAGTAGCTAGGTTTACAGGTGTGAGCCAGTGGCCCTCCATCTCCTTACAACCTTTTAAGCCCCACTGTTTTCGCTGGGGTACATACACACCCCAAGTAATGGAACACTCCCTCTCCTTCACTCATTTTGGAATTGAAGGCATAGAAACAAGATTAAATTATTTAAACTAACAAATGCTACTGTCTTCCTTAATGTTCTACCAAGGGTGAAATACACAAGCTGTGTGTTAAGAACGGAGTTTGTGCTCTACAGAACAATAAAGGATGAGACTGAAGTGGTATGGTCGTATATTAACCTGGAGCAAATTTCCCATTTGTAGAACTCTCAAAGCAAGATGTCTATTAAATATAATAAGTAGCTACGTGAATAGAGAGGATAGCCTCTTCAACCAATGGCAGCATGAGTTGTAATTACTGATTTTCAGGGGTGTGTGGGTGATAAGCATTTTGACTTGAGCGGGAATGGAAATATATAGGAACTGGGTGTGCCTGAGCATGCTGGATAGGAAACATACACTCTAGACCCTCTGGGGAACCATATTACTTCCAGTAGCATTGTCAAATACAATTTATGTGATATAAAATTCATCCTTTTGAAGTATAAATTTAGCTATGCAAATGATTATACAGCCATCACAGGTGAGTTAGAAAGTATTTTTCCCTTGCCCTTAATTCCTTTCTGCCCAGTTCCTGGCAACCGCTAATATTCTCTTTTCTGTCTCTCCTTTGGGTATTTCATATAAGTGTAATAAAACAAACGTATGGCTTTTGTGACTGGCTTCTTTGGAGTAGCATAATGTCCCATTTGTCAGTACTTCATTACTTTGTGTAGGTGAATATATCCCATAGCATAGGTTTCTCATGTGTTCTTAGTTGATGGACATTTGGGTTGTATGAATAATATTGCTATGACATTTGTGTTTTTGTGTGGATATATGTTTTCATATTTGAGACCTTTGCTGGCTTGTGATCTGCAACCTAATTTGTTTGTTTGTTTGGGAAAAGTCCTGGGCCTTCAATTCAGGACCTGCATGCTGTCCCTGAGCCTCTGGCTCAAGGCTAGCATTCCACCAGTTGAGCCAAGGTGCCACTTCCAGCTTTTTGGTGGTTAATTAGAGATAAGCCTGCACCCAGCTTAACCCTTTGAGGAATGTTAATGTTTTTGAATTGTAAGCATTTTAAAATTGCAGTAAAATACACATGAAACTATGTCAAGCAGTTCAAGTGCACAGTTTAGTGGTATTATGTATGTGTGTTCACATCATTGTCTAGTTGTCACCACTATCCTCTTTGGTTTTTATTTTTCCCTTCTAATTATTTTAGTTGTGGTATTGGGGATGGAACTCCAGGCCATGAGCCTGTTAGGTAAATGCTATGCCACTGAGCTACATCCCCAAACCTTGGTTTTTTGGAAACAGAGTTTTACTGTGTAACTCATACTGGTCTTGATGGTCCTGCCTCTCTCTCCTTTGTGCTGGGGTAACAGGCACCCACCACCATACCTGGCTTCTTCTTCAGTTTTGGTGAAAGAAGTCATACTATCTCCTGGGTGTTACAAAGGGATACGAACTTGGGCTTTGACTTAACAAAAAGAGTAGGTTAATAAACATATTGTCTTTTGGGATACAGGAGGGTCTAGATAGCAGTAGGAAACTGTAGAATCCCTCTCTGCATAGATGCTGATGTTTTAACAAGGCTGGGACAGGGTAGGGGTACCTGAAGAATCTACCCAGGAACTGAGAGGAGAAATGAGTGGGAGAGAGTGGCCACTCTCCTAGCACCTCCACAGGGCACAAGTAGGATGCACAGGATGCTGAGTTCATTTTCTATCCATTTACTTGGATCCTGGCTGGTGGCATGAGCAGGTCCTGTGTTAACAAAGGACAATGGATTGTATCTACTGAGCATGAGAGAGTATACAAACACGAGATCAAAGCCTGCCTTGTCTTTAGGGAAAGCATCACAGAGCTGGAAGAGCTTCTTCAGAAGGTTGGCGTAGACTCTCCCCAGCAGAGCTTGAGCCCTGGCTTCTCTTTCCTGCATGGAGAAGCCACCACCTAGCCTTATCTGAGCATTTTCTGCATGTTGAGGGTGGGGAGAAGCCCCAGATTTGCCTCCATTTCCCCGAGTTAAGCTTGTCTTCCTGGGCTTGCTGGTGATTTCTTTGCCACTGACAATGCATTTTACCAGCCTTACTAGGAAAGAATTCTGTGCTATTTCTTTTCTTCCTAATGAGCTTTGGCCTTTTCCTTAATCTCCCCCTCGTGTGTGTGTGTGTGCGTGTGCGTGTGCGTGTGCGTGTGTGTGTGTGTGTGTGTGTGTGTGTGTGTGTAGTGGGGCTCAAAATCAGGGCCTCATGATATTGCTTGGCATTTTTTGCTCAAGGCTGGCACTCTACCAATTGAGCCACCCCTCAACTTGGGCTTTTTGCTGGTTAATTGGAGTGTCATGGACTTTTCTGCTCGACTGGCTTTGAACCACAATCCTCAGATTCTCTGACTCTCCCGTGTAGCTTGGATTATAGGTGTGAGCCAGTGGCCCTCATCTCCTTACAACCTCTTAAGCCCTGCTGTTTTCTCTGTGATCCTGGGGTACATACATACCCCAAGTAATGGAGCACCCCTTCTGCTTCACTCATTTTGGAATTGAAGGCTTAGAAACAAGATTTAATTATTTAAACTAACAAATGCTGCTGTCTTCCTCAATGCTCTACCAAGGGTGAAATACACAAGCTGTGTGTTAAGAATGGAGTTTGTGCTCTACAGAACAGTAAAGGATGAGACCCAACTGATAGTAGATGGTGACATGTTAACCTGGAATGAATTTCCCATTTGTAGAACTCTCAAAGCAAGATGTCTATTAAATATAATAAGTAGCTACGTGAATAGAAAAGAGAGCCTCTTCAATCAATGGCAGCATGAGTTGTAATTACTGATTTTCAGGGATGTGTGGGTGATAAGCATTTTGACTTGAGCGGGAATGGAAATATATAGGAACTGGGTGTGCCCGAGCATGCTGGATAGGAAAAGTATACTCTAGACCCTCTGGGGAACCATTTTACTTCTAGTAGCATTGTCAAATAAAATTTATGTGCTATGAAATTCACCTTTTGAAGTATAAATTTAGCGTATGCAAATGATTATGCAGCCATCACAGGTGAGTTAGAAAATATTTTTCCCTCACCCCTCATTCCTTTCTCCCTAGCTCCAGGCAACCACTAATATTCTCTTTTCTGTCTCTCCTTTGGGTATTTCATATAAGTGTAATAAAACAAACGTATGGCTTTTGTGACTGGCTTCTTTGGAGTAGCATAATATCCCATTTGTCAGTACTTCATTACTTTGTGTAGGTGAATATATCCCATAGCATAGGTTTCTCATGTGTTCTTAGTTGATGGACATTTGGGTTGTATGAATAATATTGCTATGACATTTGTGTTTTTGTGTGGATATATGTTTTCATATTTGAGACCTTTGCTGGCTTGTGAGCTGCAAACCTAATTTGTTTGTTTGACTGTTTGGGACAAGTCCTGGGCCTTCAATTCAGGACCTGCATGCTGTCCCTGAGCCTCTGGCTCAAGGCTAGCATTCCACCACTTGAGCCAAGGTGCCACTTCCAGCTTTTTGGTGGTTAATTAGAGATAAGCCTGCACCCAGCTTAACCCTTTGAGGAATGTTAATGTTTTTGAATTGTAAGCATTTTAAAATTGCGGAAAATACACATGAAACTATGTCAAGCAGTTCAAGTGCACAGTTTAGTGGTATTATGTATGTGTGTTCACATCATTGTCTAGTTGTCACCACTATCCTCTTTGGTTTTTATTTTTCCCTTCTAATTATTTTAGTTGTGGTATTGGGGCTGGAACTCCAGGCCTTGAGCCTGCTAGGTAAATGCTATGCCACTGAGCTACATCCCCAAACCTTGGTTTTTTTGAAACAGAGGTTTACTGTACAACTCATACTGGTCTTGATGGTCCTGCCTCTCTCTCCTTTGTGCTGGGGTAACAGGCACCCACCACCATACCTGGCTTCTTCTTCAGTTTTGGTGAAAGAAGTCATACTGTTGTGCCAAGTCGCAAGACCACCCCCAAGAAGACCACCGAGATTCAGACACTCCGAAATGCAAAAGCAAGGCAAGGCTTTATTTAACGAGCTGCCAACTCGGGCCTCGTCCTACCCACCCACACAGCGGAGGTTAGGAGGAAGCCACGAGCTGTGATTACACAGGGCTTATAAAGGCAAAGAACAAGGTTACAACAATCAGCTGTGCAAGCAAGATTAGAACACAGGTACAAATCTGATTGGCTCAGGGTTCGATTCTAAAATGGGGTTCACGTGATGGGGCCTGACTTCAAAGTCTGGCACCTCATTTCCCCCTTTTTCTTTTTGGTACCTTGGGAGCCAATCATGGCTCCATTCTGTCCATTTCAATGGCTTGCATGTCTAGGGGATGATATAGAGGTAAGGCATGGGCCAGTAGGGCCCAATGTACTAACCAAAGGGCCTGTCACCATTTCTTACAAGAATAGTCTCTGTACCTCTGTTTTGCATGCCTCTAGTTTATCCTGCCTCATCTTCACAAAAACAACTCTGGTCCCTTGATTTTAAAGGGGGGCTGATGGGTGAAGATCATCCATCTTCCGTAACTTCTTCAGGCTGACTGAGGGGCGTAGACCTTACCTAGCCAGGAACCTATAAGAAGGCTGGGTGGGGGTCCCCCTAGAGTTCTTTCTGTGGACACTCACACTCTGATTGTGAACCATCGCCTGTACATCTTTCCAATGAGCTATGCAGGTTTGACACAAAAGAGACTGTTAGACTTACAAACAACACAGAGATGACAACGCAGCATGGTGAGGTCACTCCCTGCCACCTGTGGGTGGCTTGGGCTGGCCCTACATCCACCCCGTCGGCGGCTGCGGGTCAGGACTTGGACTTGGGGCTGATGCGTCTGTGTCCTGGGCTGTCGGCGACGGCGAGTTGACTGGGCAGGACCCTCCGGAGCGGAGGGCACAGCTGAAACATTTTCCTCAGAGTCCTCCTCTTGTAGAGTTAACTGGGATGGGGAGTATGGAGCGGGAAACATTTCCTCCTCCGTGCTTCCTCCCTATGTCAAAGCTCCCTCAATTTCCTCAAAGGTGGACCATTCTGACTTGCACAGGGTGATCCACTTTTCCTTTTTAAGGGCCACACCTTGGTTCTGAGCTATCTCCTTAACCTCCCTCCAGTGAGCTAGGATCAAGTCTAGGGGGCTAGATGGAGGTCCTCAAGATAGAACATTATCCATAGCTCTGATCAGAAGTTCAGTCCAAAAGGCTACAAAAAACAAAACAATAAAAAAGGAGGAAAACACACAGGCCTGAGAACAAGAAAAGCTACGAGTTGGAGATCTCCCAAGCTGGCCCACAACCTCCTACAAGGGTGCAGAAGGAATGGACCCGAGTTGGCCCACAACCTCCTGCAAGAAGGAGTGGACCTGAGTTGGCCCACAACCTCCTGCAAGGGTGCAGAAGGAGTGGACCCGAGTTGGCCCACAACCTCCTGCAAGGGTGCAGAAAGAGTGGACCCTAGTTACGAGTTGGAGATCTCCCAAGTTGGCCCACAACCTCCTGCCAGGGTACAGGAGGAGTGGACCCAAGTTGGCCCACAACCTCCTG
The DNA here is from genome assembly GCF_023159225.1 of Perognathus longimembris pacificus. Taxonomy (NCBI): domain Eukaryota; kingdom Metazoa; phylum Chordata; class Mammalia; order Rodentia; family Heteromyidae; genus Perognathus; species Perognathus longimembris. The sequence continues at coordinate 56,060,837 of NC_063163.1, read as the reverse complement.
CCAGATAAGCAGAAGGAGCAGACCCAAGTACAAGGTGGGCGGGTTGAGTCTCGTTTAGGAGGCCCTCCTGGTCAGTTCCGGCCAAAAACCAAACTGACTCGTGCCCTACAAGTATAAGCAAAAGCAAAACAGACAAACAGACAAATTACAGGACAAGACAAATGAACAGCGCTGTTTTCTTACCTTCGGAGTCTGGGATCTCGGGGTCTCTGGGGCTATCCCGGACGAAACCCCAAATGTTGTGCCAAGTCGCAAGACCACCCCCAAGAAGACCACCGAGATTCAGACACTCCGAAATGCAAAAGCAAGGCAGGGCTTTATTTAACGAGCTGCCAACTCGGGCCTCGTCCTACCCACCGACACAGCGGAGGTTAGGAGGAAGCCCCGAGCTATGATTACACAGGGCTTATAAAGGCAAAGAACAAGGTTACAACAATCAGCTGTGCAAGCAAGATTAGAACACAGGTACAAATCTGATTGGCTCAGGGTTCGATTCTAAAATGGGGTTCACGTGATGGGGCCTGACTTCAAAGTCTGGCACCTCAATACTATCTCCTGGGTGTTACAAAGGGATACGAACTTGGGCTTTGATTTAACAAAAAGAGTAGGTTAATAAACATATTGTCTTTTGGGATACAGGAGGGTCTAGATAGCAGTAGGAAACTGTAGAATCCCTCTCTGCATAGATGCTGATGTTTTAACAAGGCTGGGACAGGGTAGGGGTACCTGAAGAATCTACCCAGGAACTGAGAGGAGAAATGAGTGGGAGAGAGTGGCCACTCTCCTAGCACCTCCACAGGGCACAAGTAGGATGCACAGGATGCTGAGTTCATTTTCTATCCATTCACTTGGATCCTGGCTGGTGGCATGAGCAGGTCCTGTGTTAACAAAGGACAATGGATTGTATCTACCGAGCATGAGAGAGTATACAAACACGAGGTCAAAGCCTGCCTTGTCTTTAGGGAAAGCTGGAAGAGCTTCTTCAGAAGGTTGGCGTAGACTCTCCCCAACAGAGCTTGAGCCCTGGCTTCTCTTTCCTGTACGGAGAAACCACTGGCTCTTTCTCCCTGGACTGTGTAAATTCCTCCACAGTCCATCCAGGGATGGGCCACGGTGGGATGGTTCTTTGCTTCTACTTTAAATGCCCCCTTCCCAGGCCTCATTTCTTTTTTTTTTTTTTCTCAAATTTTTATTATCAAACTGATGTACAGAGAGGTTACAGTATCATACGTTGGGCATTGGATACATTTCTTGTACTGTTTGTTGCCTTGTCCCTCATGCCCCCCTCCCTCCCCCCCTTTCCCTCCCCCACCAGGTGTTCAGTTCACTTACACCAAACAGTTTTGCAAGTATTGCTTTTGTAGTTATTTCTCTTTTTTTTACCCTGTGTCTCTCAAATTTGGTATTCCCTTTGAATTTCCTACTTCCAATACCAGTAAACACGGTTTCCAATATACTCAGATAAGATTACAGAGAAAGTGTAGGTACAACCATAGGAAGGTGATACAAGAACATCATCAATAATAGAAACTACACATACACATAGGACGTTGAAAGTAGTTACAACTGTGATATATCACTTGTTTCCATAACATGGAGTTCATTTTACTTAGCATCATCTTAGGTGTTCATAAGGGTATAGCTATTGGGCCAGGCCTCATTTCTTTACTGCTCACTTTGAAGACCATCCCGCAGTGTTTTCTCCAGTCGTTCGTTCTCTTCTCATTTAATTCTCACTTCCTAACCATCCTAAGTTATTGGCACAGACACTTCAAATATCCAAAAGAATTCAGGGCAGGCATCAATATCAACCCTAGCAGTTCATTAATGAGATCATTCTTTTTATAATACTGACAAACTATGTAATTAAAAGCTGATTATTCACACAGATATCAAACAATTAATTCCTCACTTGAACTGGAACATCTCTTTAAATAGTAGCTCCCCCTGGCTGCATAGAGCTATTTAGGTAACTCATCTGCTATTTGGCAGAGAAATCTCAGTCCCAAGAAATTACCTGGGAAAATATTTTTTTCAGAAAGTGTTTAACATATATATTTATATGTATTCTCTCAATTTATTTACTTATTCTGAAAGTTTGGTGAGCCTAGCAGTAGTTTTATTTAGTGGAGAAATGAGGAAATCAAGGATTGGTTTTTTGTTTTGTTTGTGGGTTTACTGGATACTGGGGCTTGAACTTCGGTCCTGGGAACCGGTCCTGGTCTTAGCTTTTCTTTTCAAAGCTCTACCATTGGAGCCACATGTCTACTTCTAACTTTTTTGGTGTTTTAATTGGAGATAAAACTGCCATGGACTTTTTTGCCTGGCTTGGCTTTCAACTAAGGTTTTGAGATCTCAGTCTCCTTAGTAGCTAGGGCTATAGGCATGAACCACCATCACCCAGCCTCATGAAGTTTTAGTATGAAAAAGATAAGGAAAAGTTTAGAGTAGTTGTTCTAAGACTTTGTATGCTTTATACTACTTTATGCTTTACACTGGTTTATGTATTGTAATAGGTGAGGTGGATGTAGTCATCCTAGAGACTAATTGGAGTATTAAATTAAGGCTTGATTGTAGAATTAAACGAGGAGGACCCTGGGTAGAAGTAGATGCTTCCTATAGCTCTTCATCATCATTGTTGTAAGGGAGCTGACCAGGGGTAAAATTTACCCTTGGTGGATCACAAGGAAAATTGGGATCTTGTACATACATAAAAGCCAGCAAGTATAGAGAGGAAGAGACAGAGTGGAATGCCCTTCTACCCTTCTTTGCTTTCCTTTTGTCCATATGTTGTCCTACCTTCCTCTTTATCTCCCCTTTCCCAGCCCTTGTCATTTTTCCCTATAAGACAACAGTGTTTCTGTATTTCTGCATTAGGAGGCTAGTTGGTTTCTTTCATCTCTTAGACTTCACCATTTGTGTGTGTGTGTGTGTGTGTGTGTGTGTGTGTGTGTGTGTGTGTGTGTGTGTACACACACTGGGTCCTAAACTCAGAGCCTAGATTTTTTTGCTCAAGACTTTCTTTGTACTCCTTGAGTCACAGCTGACTTTCTTTTGCTTGTTGATGAGAGATAAGTGTCTTCTGGAGTTTTCCTGCTTGGGGTGGCTTCAAATCACTATCCTCAGATCTCAACTTCTCCAGTAGCTACTATTATAGGCAGGAGTCACCAGAACAGGCCTTTTGAGATTGTGTTGTTAGGTGTTCAGTAAAAAGTGGGCTTGGGGGCTGGGTATATGGCCTAGTGGCTAGAAGGTTTGCTTCAGATACATGAAGCCCTGGGTTCAATTCCCCAGCACCACATACACAGAAAATGGCCAGAAGTGGCGCTGTGACTCAAGCGGCAGAGTGCTAGCCTTGAGCAAAAAGAAGCCAGGGACGACAGTGCTCAGGCCCTGAGTCCAAGGCCCAAGACTGGACCCCCATCCCCCCCCCCAAAAAAAAAGTGGGCTCGAAGAGCAGCTACCTTGCTCATTTGAGAAATTTTCTTCATCCATTAAAGTTGAGCTATGTCTCTGAGTACTTTCTATGTTGGATCATCTTGATAAGTTCACTACTGAGACCTAGCAGGCCCCGAGGACAGGACGACACCCAGCAATTCATCTGCTTACACTTTGTGACTTTGACTCTTGTCTCACAGTTCTACAAGACAGCATACTCACTACTAGAGATGATCCTGGCTCATTCAGAGGCTGTGTTTCCATCGACATGACATCTTTGCTACTTTTCTTCCTCAGCCGCTTAGGAACTGTTCAGGGTTCCCAAAGATGTGATAGCAAGGTTTTGCTTTTTTGTGGATAGTGGAGCACTATCCCTTAGAATTTTTTGTTCAAAGGTATTACTCTACCACTTGAGCCATATCTCCACTCCTGGCTTTCTGCTAGTTAATTGGAGATAAAAAATTATTGACTTTTTCTGCCCAGGCTGACCTTGACCTGCAATCTTCAGCTTTCAGTCCTGAGTAGCTTGGATAACAGGCATAAGCCTCTGGCACCAGGCCCACTAGATGCAAAGTCACCAAGGCTGAGAATCACTGCCCTTCTCCTGATTTGGTCCCTTCCTCTTGGCACCTAAATCAGATTTCTGTCTGTGGCTAGGGTGATCTTCACTGTAAGTCATAACAATGAAGAATCATATAGGCTTTCTGGAGTGTTTTGCCTATTAAACGATGACTCACCAAATTTTGAGCCAAGTAGTTTTGATGCAGAATGGCTCAGGGTAATTTTAATTATTGAAGGTTTGAGAGTAGAATACATATCTTCCTGTTATTTCATTGACCAGGTTTCCTTAACAAATTGTAATTTCTTTCTACTCCCAACTACTGTAGAGCCACCATGCCTATACAGATTGTATGGTCCCTTGAAGAGCTTTTTTTACACTTATATTTTATTGTTGTTTTGGGATGTGGTTACATACTGGTTGGTGTTGGTTTTCAGGAGGGTATTAGAAAGTACGAGAATACCCCAACATGACAACTATCCGTTGTCACACATATGTTAAGCAGTCAGTAATCTGTCACTCTGAAAAGGAAAGTAAGGCAAATGAGGGGAAGAGGTGAGATATGGACATTATCAAGTGAGTACAGAAATCCATTTTCAGATTGTCTGTGGAGTCTTGAACCACAGCTGTTTAAGTTATGAAAGTCACATGGAAATTGGAGTGCAAAATCCATACCTGGGCTTTGCTAGAAGTACAAAAATGAGGAAATGTGTAAATGAGTTTTCCTTTCTGGTTTATCCAAATCCACTCCTGTGAGTATACTGTATCCAGTGACAAAGAAACTGGATAAATTTAGAAGACGGTGAGTATCAGCTTTTCCTTACAGTACTAGCAAAATGCCGAGGTAATCCACTTATAAGGAGATACAAGAGAAAGGCTTAGTTTAGCTTACAGTTGTGGAGGATTTAGTGCATGCTTGGTTGGCCCTATTGCTTTGTGCCTGTGAAGAGGCAGGGCATGGTGACTGAAGGATGTGTCAATAAACAACTGATACTTCTGGCTAGGAAACAGTAAGGAGCCAGAGTCTCACCACCCTTGGGGGAGGGAGATTCTACCACAAGACCTCTCACTAGGCTAATTTCTTAAAATGTCCATCACTTCTTAGTAGTGCCCAGGGGAAGGTACCAAACCTTTGACACATGAGCTTTTGGTGTTTCAGGAGCAGAAGGGTGAAGGGTAGAGGCGAGCCCTACCAAGTTCCTGTGGTCCAGCACCCCTTCTCAAATTCACTCATGTCTTAGTAAGTTGGCAGGCAGGCCTTCAGCAAGTTCAGATCTCAGTGCGATTGGCATGGTGTCCCTACTACAGGCTCCAAATGGAAAAAGAAAGGGCAACCTCAGACTACCTACAAGGTCTAAGGGACAAGTTCTGATTCTTCCCCTATGCTTCTCCCTTATTATTACACAGAATTTCTTTAGCACTCAGGAATGTGTCTCCTGATGGTGATTTTCCAGTTCCAAATATCTCATCCATTTTTGTTTTTGAAGAGCTATTGTCACTCCTCAATGAAAGCTATTTAGTTCACCACTGCACTCCCAGCTGCTAGAACTGTGCTCTGAACTTAATGTCTGTCAGTGGCATGAACAGTGTGATAACCCAGTCATAGTGTTCTAAATATGCTCTCCAAGAGCCAGTGGAGTCACAGCAATAGATACCAAAATAAAGAATTGTCTCAGCCAAGCAAGTTTTACTTCTGCAGAAGGATGCGCCATCAGTCATAAACCTGGCAAACAAGCACACAGAACAAGCAGGCTACTCCCCAATTTATTTCTAACACAGCAGGCCCCGCCCCTCTGTTCAGATTGGCTAAGCTCAGGTTCACAATCTGCTCATGAATGGCAGTTTGAATAGGGTAAAATGTATTTGCATAAGGTGACTTTGAAATAACACTAACAGTATACAAGTAATCTCAAATACTCTCGTACTTTCTGCTATTTTTGAACTATCTGAGATGTGTCTTAATTCCATCTTGAAAAGAAACTGGTATAATACAAAATATCATGTTAAAAAAATCTTTCCATTTCTCAAAGCAGTTCCTCTTTTCCTTCCCAAGAGCCAAGCCACCAAGCCAAAGCAGACACTTTCAAGCCACACACTTTGAGTTAAAAAAAAAGACAGTTTTTCTCACAATAGGCAAGGCAGCTAGCTGTGTAAGTTGCCAGGGCAGTAGTTGTGTTTTATGAAGGAAATCAAGAGGATCCTGGGTGCTGGTGGCTCATGCCTGTGTAATTTCTAGCTACTCAGGAGGCTGAGATCTGAGAATCAGTTTGAAGCTAGCCCAGGCAGGAAAGTCTGTGAAACTCTTTTATCTTGAACTATCCTCCAAATAGCCAGAAGCAGAGATGTGGCTCAAGTGGTATGGGGGCAACCTTAAGCATAAAAGCTAGAGGACACTGCCCAGGCCTTGATTTCAGGCCCCAGTGATGGTGCAAAAGTCACTCAGTCAAGACAGTCTTACTGGAGCCTATCCTATCAGTACTGAATGGACAAATCTGATTCCTTTTAATTTAAGATTGGTCAGTGACATTTTTTGTTGATATTTCCCGTTCTTTATGCACTTTCCTTGATGTGTGCTGTGGTTCTACAGTGCTCACATGGTCACACTCTCAGTTCCCTTTGCTCCTGGAGCTAGAAAAGATCTTGTTAAAATGTTGCTTCCATATTAATAAAGAAATTTAAATGAATTCTTTGAGTACAAGGCGTGGCATTGTCATTCTGTGTTTAGCAATGAAGTGTTCAAATGTGGAAAATGTGAATGAGTAGACTGGAACATTCTTGGTCCTAATGAACTCATTTACCTTACATTTCAATCCAGCTTCTCCTGGACCTACCTAGGGAATCCTCTGCACACAGGCCAGTTGATGAGCGCCTTCCTTCCCTCTGCAGCCTGGCACAGTCACAGGACGTGGGCATCTCTGGGAGCCATTGTCACAGCTGTCAATCGCACAGATTGACACAGGTGTAGAGGAATACAGCCTCTCTGCTGTCACTTTCCCCTCTCTGAAACATCCCTTCCGTTACCCTTCCTATGTTTTGTAAATTTGTTCTCCAAAACACAGTTCATTCCCAAAGCCAGTTGGGTCTTCAGCTACTTTTGGATTCTACCAAGCTAGAAACTGGCATATGAATGCCCATAGTACACCTAGCCATCTCCCTGCTGATCCTTATTTCCTGCCGTGTTCTAATGGCACATAGTAGAGTATCAAGAAGTAGCAGTATGTTGACAATTAGGGACATTTGTGTGTGAAATTGTATTTATTATTATTTTTACTAGGGCTTGGACTAAGGGTTTGGGGGCTGATCTTTAGCTCTTTTGTTCAAGAACGATTGGTGCTCTACCATTTGAACCACAGCACTACTTTCTTCCTTTTTTGTTCTTACTGGATATAGGAATCTCATGGACTTTCTTTCCTGGACTGTCTTTGAATTGATTCTTAGATCTCTGCCTCTTGAGTAACTAGGATTTGCAGCCATGAGCCACCAGCACCTAGTGTGAACTATAGTTTGATATAGTTGAATTAATGTTGGATTTCTTTGGTGTCATAGTGACATTACAGTAATGCAGGAATGTTGTGTCATTTGTAGGATTATTTATTTAGATAATTATAGGTGAAACCAGCAGTAACTCACTTATCACATGGTTCCTATGGAAAATATTCTCTCCCTACCTCCTTCCCTCACTCGTTATTTTTGTACAAGTCTGTCTGTTTGCTTTTTCATTCAAGGCTGGTGTTCCACCACTTGAGCCTACCTCCATTTCTAGACTTTGTAAAATGGTTAATTGGAGATTTTTTTTTAAAATCTCAGTTTTCTGCCCAGATGCTCTTCGAACCACGATCTCAGCTTCCTGAGTCCAAGGAAAAGTATTTTCTTAAAAAAAAAAAAGCAAATAGGGCTGGGAATATGGCCTAGTGGCAATAGTGCTTGCCTCGTATACATGAGGCCCTGGGTTTGATTCCTCAGCACCACATATACAGAAAATGGCCAGAAGTGGCGCTGTGGCTCAAGTGGTAGAGTGCTAGCCTTGAGCAAAAAAGAAGCCAGGGACACTGCTCAGGCCCTGAGTCCAAGGCCCAGGACTGGCAAAAAAAAAAAAAAAAAAAAAGATAAAGCAAATATACATGGCTAGATGTTAAATACTGATGAATATGGGTGATGAAAGTTTCCTTTGTATAGGTTTCGGTGTTTTCAGAGTCCAAAGTGGCCAGGAATGAAGTGCCAGTGTAGAACAGGTGTACAGAATGTGTTGCTCCTTGAAGTTGCTCAACTCAAGCTGCGAGTAGCAGTCCTCGTATGCATTCTTGGCTGAGTCAAAATCCTGTGTGGTCACACTAGATGCAGATCACACCCAGGCAGCTTCGAGAAAGTTCTGAGCATCTGTAAGTGGCAAAGTTTACCAAGCAAAGGTGGCTTCGGAAAAGCACGTCTTCAGGCTGCATCCCCACCAGAAACTTCCAGGCCTTGACCACCTCCAAGTCCTTTGCTTGTAGGACTGCAGGCACCTCTCCCAGCCTCAGTTCCTGCGTTTAGTCATTCTACTGTGGTATGGCAGGCAGATGGAGCCTCTCTGCCATTGTGTTAACGAGTTCATAATGGAGAGCTCTATTGCTGTGGGTCATGTGAACTGGAGTCTGACAGAAGAAACCAGCCAAGAATTTCTGTCTCACTCCAGCAGGTTGGGCTTCTCAATTCTAGTGTCCTGGAGTATGGACTCCTCTCAAGTCCTTAGCAGGGCCTGCAGTTTATGTAGCTCGCCTCTGCACTGGATTTGTAGTAACAGTATAACACATTATCTTTGAACTGGGAGACCACGTGTCTACATGAAGTAGTGGGATCTGTTTGAGAAGTCCTCTGGTTTAGTTTCCCATCTTCTCCCTCAAGTCCCCAGGACACAACACATGTCTGGTTCCTTGTTGACCATCTTGCGGCCTCCTTGTGTACCCTGCTTTCATTTGGCCTTCTAGTTGAACCATCCCTCCCTCTGCCAGCCAATCTTATAGGGTCTGGGGCCCAAAGAGAAATTTGTGACAGCAATTCTTTGCTTTCCAGGAGCCTGAAGCCCCATAGGAGCCTCCAAAGGAAGCTTGGCTGAGAGCCCAGTGATCCTCAGTGAGAAGAGAGCTCGGTGAGAAAGTTAAGTCCACGGATCTATTTCAGGTACAGCCTGCTCTTTATCGTCTCAGCAGATCTTCTCTGTCAGAATATTATTCATTTCAACCTAACTTAACTGATTACTGTCTAAAGTTCCTCTCTCTTCCTCCTTTCCTCCATTCCCATTCCCCTCTTCTCCGTCCTTCATCCTCCCTTCTCCTCCTTTCATATCTGTTTCTGTGGATGGAACCTAGGGCCTTCTAAGCATGCTAAAGGCTCCAGCTTCCCCCACTACATCACACTTCCATCCTTTCCTCTGTGTGTGTGTGTGTGTGTGTGTGTGCGCGCGCGTGTGTGTGCGCACGCACAGGCGCTTGTGTGCCTATACTGGGGTTTGAACCTTGCCTGGGGTTCTCTTAACTTTTTCACTCAGGGTTGGTATTCTACCACTTGAAGTTCATTTCTACCTCCAGCATTTGCATGGTTACTTGGACATAGTGTCCTATGGACTTTCTTGTCCAGACTGGCTATGAATCTCAATCCTCTGACCTCAGCCTCCTGAGTAGCTAGGATTGCAGTCATGAGCCACTGGCTCCTGGTATCCTACCTTTAAAATTTCTAGGCAGTTATTTTTAGGCCCCAGAGCCATTCAGTCATGACCCCAGCTGAAAAATAAGGCTTGCTTTCTCTTCAGTGTTTCTTACATTCTTTTTATTTGGAAATCATAATACCTTATGGTTGGTAAGGCCTTTTACCCCGAGGCCTGGTCACCAGGCCACACTCAGACTAAAGCCTTGTCCTCTTGCTGAGCAGATGCCTGGTCAGTCCTGTGACACTGTCTTTCTGGTGCCTCTGCAAGGCCAAGTGGCAGGAATACTTTGGCTGAGCTTATGCCTTTAACTCCTGGAGCCTTCTGTTTCTCAATGTTAAGGCCCAGTTTCAGTCTCCTTCCTGCTGGTGGACTTTCTCCATCTTGCTCCTGTTTCCAACTTATCTTACTTTAACTTCAGTCTGTTTTAATTTAAAAGTTTAGAGTAGCCTGTTTGGGTGGTTCAGGCTACATTGATCTTCTGTGGTCAGTTCCATAGAGCCTGAGTGATCAAGGCAGAGTGTAGTGTAGAGAGAGGTCAAGGCTGGCCCTCTCCTCCCTTCCCCCTCATAAATGAAAGTAGCTCTGGTTTTATGGTTTTATCTGGGTTCTAGTTCTCAGGCTTGGACTCAGGGCCTGGATGGTATCCCTGGGCTTTTTTGCTCAGATCTAGTACTCTACCACTTGATCCACAGCTCTACATTTAGGTTTTTGGTGGTTAATTGAAGATAAGAGTCTCATAGGCTTTTCTACTTGGGCTTACTTCGAATTATGATCCTCAAATCTTAGTGTACTGAATCGCAAGGTTTATAGGTGTGAGCCAGTGGTGCCCAGCTTTTATCAGATTCCTTTTTTCTTTTTCTCTTTTGGAGGGGCCCAGTGCTGTTGGAGTTTGAAGTTTGAGCTCAGGGCCCAGGCTGGTGTCTGTTAGCTTTTTCACTCCAGGCTGGTACCCTACCACTTGATCCACCTGAGCTCTACAAGTTGTCTTGGCTGGCTTTGAACTTTGATCCTCAGATTCCTGAGTTGCTAGAATTATAGGCATGAGCCACAGGCACCCAGCTTTAATGTAGTTTTATATTTTGCATAATGAAGTCTGTTCGATGAACTCAATGGAACTTAATGATGCAGTTAACAAATCTATCCCTTCTAGATTTCTTGCTGTTAATTTCTGGTGTCTGGCTCTTTTTTTAAATGTTGAAATAATTGTACAAATGAGTTTCAGTTTAACATGTCCATTTATGTGTACTAGATAGCTTTTATTTGGTGTTTGGGTTCAGCATAGGACATAGAAAAAAGAGTTCCACTGTTAAAAATAATTTAAAATATTTTTGTTCTTTTTATTCTCCAATGCACTAAAATAATTTAGTGAACATGGGAAGCCTTCATTATTGTCACAATTTTATTCATCACAGAATATGGTGGTAAAGTTTTTTTTGCTTTGCAGGGAGAGGACACTCAGGCTGGTGAGGAGAGGCCAGAGGAATTGAGAGAAACAAGACTCATTGCTCATATTTTTACAGCCATGGACATTTGTATTCTTAATTCTGTCTGTAGCTATATTAAGAGTACACACATATTTGGGATCAGCAGCTCATATCCAGATCTTAATGGGAGGCATTTGTTAGAGACCTAGGCATGTGTCCTATGCCACATGTAAGCAATTCTGAACAAGCTACCCTGGAATGGGTATTAAGAGGGAAGAGGCAGGTGCACCCTCCCCCGCAGCTCTAAGTTCCGGGGGAGGATTAGCCTATAAGTAGGTTCCTTGTCTATGAGGATGTTGAATCCTTGTCAGTGGTAGAGATAAAGCTGCAGAATTGCCATGTGCACTTTTCTGAAGAATGTAGGTAAAATTTAGATACTTGCCAGTCACAAGGAGGAAGAAGAGGAAGAGGAAGCTCTTCATAGGCCAGCCATTGTGTGCTGAGCTAGGCCAACAAGCCTCCAAGATCCCATTCTTTCCTTCTCCGTGCTTATTTAGTAAAATTGCTTCAATTAGAGTGGGTTCGTTCATTCTGCCTATTCTCTTCTGCAGTACCTAGTCAGATGTGTTTATATTGCCTTCATAGACTATTTATAAGCATCTGCATTGTTACCTAAGATAGTTACTGAATGTTGACATCTCCTGGTCTTTGATCAGGCATTTAGTCAAGGATTCTGATCTTTGAAGCCCCTAGAATAATTTAGCCATTTAGTTCCTGTGCCTTGATAGAATCACATTCGTTCCCCTATTTGAGCATATTCTGTTACTGCGTTCCAGGATGATTCCCTCCAACCTCATGGCTGGGAAATACTGCGTGTAGTTAAGGCCTAAAGACCTGTTGCATCAGAGGATGTGCTGTTTCTTTCAGATGACAAATGTGTTCCTTCTGCAGTGAGTGTCTGAGATTTTGGCCACCCTCAAAGTGTGGTTGTGAAAAGGACAGGAAGCTCTATCATAAGATGTGGTATTTCCTGCATAGGGATTATTTGTACATGACCTATGCTGTGTAGATAATTCCCATGGTAACCAGGCCATGTTGAATGTACCTCAGCTCTGTGAGGGGGGAAAAATAGATCAAGAATAAATGGCAGATAAATATGAAAGGTTATGGCATTTGCATGTGTAAAGGTGCTTTATCAGTCTGAATAAAAATATTATGGAGTCTCTAACTCCCATTTCTTGCATGATGGGGAACGGGAGATGATTCTCTCTTTTTTTTAAATTTCTCTCTGCTTTATCCTGTTATACTAATATAAATCTTGGCTAAAACTTCAATATGTGTACACACACACACACACAGAGGCAAATATATTGATTGTTACCAAAAGAGAGAGAAGGTTAAACTCTAGTTGATCATGTGCTACATCTTAGGCAGGCAACATCCTGTTAGAAGGTTAGGAGGTTAAAAATGGAAATTCCCTTAAGGCAAAAAAAAAAAAAATCTGCTCACTTATACTGCACACTTATACTGATAGCTACCCAGGAAGCTAGGAGGTAAGGGTCACAGTTCAGTGATGGCCTAGGAAAACCAAATCTAAGAGAATTATAACAAGAGGCGACATTGATTAAGCTGCATTGTATTTATAACCTGACTCGGTGAATTGAAACCCCTTTGTACTATTACTTAATAAAATATCTTTTTACTTGTCCTGTGGCTTGAATTCAGAGCCTGGGAATTGTTTCTGAGCTTTTGTGCCCAAAGCTATACTACTCTACCATTTGAGTCACAGCTTCACGCCTGGTTTTTTAGTGCTTAATTGGAGATAATAGTCTCAGGGAGTTTCCTGTCCAGGCTGGCTTCAAAACTCAGTTGTCAGAGCTCAACCCTCCTGAGTGGCCTGGATTACAGGTGTGAGCCAACAGCACCCAGCCTGGCATTATTTTTTTTCAAAGAGAGACTTATTTCCAATTAATCAGCAAATGAATGAATGAACAAATAAATAAATAAGCCATGGCATGACTCAAATTGTAGAACACCAGCCTTGAGTGAAAAAGCTAATAGAGCACAGCACTCAGACCCTTGTTCAAGCCCCAGTACTGGCACTGAAAAACGAAACAAAAAACAAATAATGATCTCTCTCTCTCTCTGTGCATGTGTGTGTGAGTGTGTGTGTGTGTGTGTGTGTGTGTGTGTGTGTGTGCATGCATGCATCTTTCTGTCTCTTGCTCTCTGGGCACCTACTGTCTTTTGGATAATCTATGAACCATTCCTCTGAAACTCATGTTGACTTTTCTTGTGCAGACTAATGTAAGGGCTGGTTGACTTGCCAGTCTTAATTCCTCATCTGCTCAGACCGAGATTCAGGGAAATGCCTACAAACAGCTAGGAAAAGATAAGGCTTGATCTTTCTATTATATACACTCATGACTCTTGGTTGAACCTGATCCTATATAGCTCAATTAATATGTGGTGATTGTTTCTAATGTTCTGGCAGTGGGAAAGTGGAATGGGCACTTGTTGTATGCAGAAGAAAGAATTTTCTCAGTGCTTTCTGTGTCAGTCCTAGATAAATTCTTTTCCCTCCCTCCCTCCCTCCCTCCCTCCCTCCCTCCCTCCCTCCCTCCCTCCCTCCCTCCCTCCCTCCCTCCCTCCCTCCCTCCCTCCCTCTCTCCTCCTCCTCCCTCCCTTCTTCCTTCCTTTCCTTCCTTCCTTCCTTCCTTCCTTCCTTCCTTCCTTCCTTCCTTCCTTCCTTCCTTCCTTCCTTCCTTCCTTCCTTTTGACTTTGGAAATTTCCACATGTATAAATGTAGGGGAAAGCATATTGAAACCTGATTTAATTAATTACCAGCATGTCTCCTTGGTAGACACTTGAGATAGATTGAACTTGCTGTTGTGGCCTTGTGCCCCTCCCTCCATGATTTATTTCATTAAGGAAATTTCCTTCCTATAATTTAGAAGCAGTGAACACTCATTACAGAAAAAAAAACGTAAAAAATGCAGGAAATAAAGCCCATAATCTTCTCTCTAGAGATAAATACCTCCCATGATCCTCTCCCAGATCTACCCGCCCTCCCCCCACTCCCTCTCTCTCTTCCTCTCCTTCTCCCTCTCCCTCTCCCTCTCCCTCTCTTCCTCTCTTCCTCTCTCCTCTCCCACTCTCTCAGTGCTGGTTCTAGGACTTGGACTAAGGTCCTAGGCATTGTCCTTGGGTTTTTTCACTCAAGGCTGGTGCTTTATTAATTGAACCATGCCCTCACTTCTGGCTTTTGCTGGTTAATTGGAAATAAGAGTCACACAGATTTCTTTGCCTAGACTAGTTTTGAACCATGATTTTCAGATCTCAGTCTCCAGAGAAGCTAGGATTATAGGTATGTCACCCATGCTTGCTTGAGACTTGAAGTACTTAGTGTAAAATTAGATTCTGAGGTTTCAGCATATCAGGCAGTGATCCCTGGGGAAAACCATGCTTCCTAGGAAGGCTCTGGGTAGCTGGAGGCAGGAGCAGAAGATGGAGACCTTGCTGCTGCTAAACATCAGGGCACATAGGAGGTTCTAGCAGGCTCTAGCACAAAGGTTAATTTCTCTTGGATTTGCCCTGTTTTTGCTTTACAACAACAACAAGATAGAGTCCGAGAGAGTCTGATTTGTTCAAATCAAATTTTAGACTGCCAGCCATTGAGAGTTGCTTGGTGGTAGCTGAGTTACTAAGGTCTTCCACGGGGCAGATGCAACACTGCAAGGCTGTGCTAGGGATGTGGAAAAATTCGTGTAGGGAAGGAGGCATAGCTCAGTGGCAGGGAGTTTACAGCATGCAGGAGGCCACAGGTTCCAACCCCAACACACAAAGAAACAAAAAAAAATCTTGAAAGTAATTTGTTAGCATCATTGTTTGTGGCAAGGGAAGTATGTGTGAAAGCTTCATGTGACACCACTGTGGATCTGGCTGAGAAATGTGACTGCTGGGGGGACTGGCAGCCTACGCCTGCTCCCTCCTTTCCCAGATGCCATTTCTGGTTAATCATGAGCAGACTCTGTCCATACAGTGCTAAAACTACTAGGAGGCAAAAAGAACACGACTCAACAGCACTGGCTTTCTAGGGCTTCCTAGTAAAGTACCTGAGGAGCACACAAAGCAAGGAAGGAGCCCCTGTCTCTCCCATCCCTGATTCTGGCACAGTCCACTGTTGGTGCTCTTTTCTGGAAAGCTTGTTGCTGTCCAGGAAGGGGTCAGAAAGCTAGAAGACCAACCCAGCGGGGACTCCTGGCAGAGAGCACACCAAGCCCGGCCATGCAGCACAAACAATTTGCTGAGCTTCCTTAAAAAAGAATGATAGCCCAGTGCTCTCCTATTAGGGAAAAATCCAACTGGCCATTCATGGACAGATCCAAAATGGAGGTGTACATGCACCAGCACCCATTTTCACACCAGCGAGGTAGTCCTTGCCAGGAACAAAGGACTCCCAGAATGATTCACTTCTGTTGGAACATCAGCACCACCCTCAAAGATGAAAGGAGTAGGTTATTTAAATATGATAAAGGATTAGAGATAAGAATCTCCTCGACTTTCATGCTTTGGCTGGCATTGAGCCCCTGGCACCTGCGTTATTTTAAGTTTTTTCATGAATCTCCATCTCACTTCCTAGTTCATTATTACAGAACACTTGCCTTAGGTTGTACCTTCTTAGAAAAGGAAGGAAAATCTGTCATTTCTCCCAATAATTGAGTGGCAAATCTTACTCTAGTTATTACCATAGTCAAACCAGAAGTAAACAGATTCGGTGGAGCTGAGTGCCCGTGGTTTATGCCTATAATCCTAGCTACCTAGGAGACTGAGATCTGAGGATCACAGATCCTAGGCAGTCCAGGCTAGAAAGTATGTAAGGCTCATATCTAATTAACCACCAAAAAGCCAGAAATGGAACCATAGCTCAAGCGATAGAACACTAGCCTCCAGTACAAAAATCTTGGGAATAGTGCTCATACCTTGAGTGCCCAATCCTGGCACCTAACAAAACCCATAACAACAAAAGTAAAAGCCACAGAATTGATCCAACATGAATCAGTATAGCTCTCTGAGGAATATAAATGTTACATGGCATTAGTGAGCCCCCATGGAGAGAATAAGACAAAGCACAAGTGCTGAGAAGCACTGCCTTGGTGGAGGAGGAGGCATAATGTAAAAATAAAAACACACACACACACATTTTTTTCACCCTTTGTCCCTTCATTTCTGTGCCTCCCCTTAGACATAAAAACAGAACAAAAAGAAAAGAAAAGAAAAACAGTATAAAAGGGGGAAAAAAAAACACAGCTGAGTATGCTGAGAACTATTAATTCCAGGACTAGGGAAGCTGAGGCAGGAGGTTTGTCAATTTGACTGCAGCCTGAGCTGTATACATATCAAGTCTCCAAAAACAGAAAACATAACCTAAGGAGCACAAAGCCTCATGTAGCCCCAGAATGCGGGAGTGACGCCCAGATCTCTCCTCATTCCACAGCTACTGAAAGAAAATGCCATGGGACAAAAGTAAATGATGTTGGCCCAATAAAGGAGCCAAGGTAGAGCTTTAAAGTGTGACCCCTGGCTGAGAAGCTGCCCATCCATATTCAACTGTAATGTCGCAGAACAAACAAGCACATGGCAGCGGCTCCATGAGTGCACGTGTGGTGGGTCTGTGGGAGCAAGACACACACCCATTATCTGAGGTTAGCTTTCAAGTTACAGGTGCTTGTTTGTGTTTATTTTTTTCCTATGTCATTTTATTTACAATGAGAAGTGCTCATGTTTAAGCCAGAAAACATTATTAATAAATAATAGCTGACATTTCAGGAGCCAGCCAAACAAGAGATCCCTTACATAATGTATTTCATTTAATCCACACCACCTCATTAGGTAGGCAATAACTCATGTTAGAGAAATGAAGGGATCCTGCATGGAGGCCCTCAGTCAGTACTTCTCCACACTGACCATGCTTTAGGATGGCATGGGGAGACCTTTAAAGTTACCAGGGCCAGGCACTAGCACAGATCAAATACTTTCCGTAGAGCTCTCCCAGTGGACTTGTCCAAGGGCCTGTGCCACTGAAGGGTGGGTGCTCCTGAGATCTTGCCATCCTGTCTCCAGTGCCCTTTGAACATATCACGTCATGGGGGTTATTAGCCTGGTGGTTGGGAAGAGGTGGTGGAGAAAGAAGTTCAAACAGATGGGGTTCTGTTGATTGGGAGAGGGGACAGTAGCCAGCTGTGGGCATGTGGGCAGCTGAGCATCTGCATTAGCAGGGAGCAAGCCTCTGTTGACCACTGACTCAAGGGCAGGTGCAATCTGCCCCCTCCAGGGCAAGGACCGCAAGGAAAGCTTCTGCTTGTCAGCTGTGTGGTGGTGGCTCTTGCCTGTAATTGTAGCTCTTCAGGAGTCTGAGATCTGAGGATCAAGGTTCCAAGACAGCTTGGGCCAGAAAGTCCATGTGATTCTTATCTCCAATTAACCACAAAAAAGTGGAAGTGTTGCTCAGGTATTTCAACAACAGCCTGTGTGCAAAAGCTAAGGGACAGCACCCAGGCCCTGAGTTCAAACTCCATTGTGATACCAAAACCAAAAGACAAACCACAGAAAGTCTTGTCTTGTCTTGTAAGCCTCTAAGAGGTATTAGATGGTATTTCTAAGAGCCTCACTCATGAAGTGCCCTTCCACTCAAGAAATGGAAAAGACACTGACCATCAACAACCTAGGAGGGGCTCCCTAACAAATAAGACTTTATTAGCTCAGTATTTAACAGTTTGATGGCCCAGGAGTAAGTTTCTACTTCTTAAAATGGATATAATGGCCCATAAATGCCAGTTGGATTAGTATCTAACCCAGGCAATATGATTTTTTGTCTACAAGACCTAGATGTAGTTCCCAAGCTTGGATCAGAGAATGGCTGGCATTGGGTGGAAGTTCATGAGATCTCTGTTCACTTTCTCCATCTAACCTGGCTTCCTTGCTCTACAATAAGGCCCCTGTATCTAGAGTCCTTGCTGTCCTTCCTGTTTACTGATCGATTGATTTAGTTGATTGATTGATTGTGTGTGTGTGTGTGTGTGTGTGTGTGTGTGTGTGTGTGTGTGTGTGTTGGCGCTCTGATAATAGGGTATATATTTAGGGCCTACAGACTTGTCTCCTAGGTATTTTGCTCAAGACTGGTGGTCTATCACTTGAGCCACACCTTAGAGCAGAACTGCACATATATTTAAACTACTTCCTCTAATCCTCCATGGACTGAATGAAGTGGCAAAAGCCAGTCCCTTTTCC
Organism: Perognathus longimembris pacificus; assembly: GCF_023159225.1. Classification (NCBI taxonomy): domain Eukaryota; kingdom Metazoa; phylum Chordata; class Mammalia; order Rodentia; family Heteromyidae; genus Perognathus; species Perognathus longimembris. The sequence goes on along the minus strand of NC_063163.1, from coordinate 56,042,442 downwards.
CCAGTACTCTTCTGAAAACAAGAAGGTAGAGTTTAAGGCAGCAGGTTGAGTCACATAAGTCATAAATCCCAGGGCCTAGATCAGAAGCTAGGTCACCTCATTCCAGAAGCCAAGTGTCACCTTAACTCAGCTGTGGGCTTTTTTGTTTATTCTTTTTTTCTTCTTCAGTGGTGAGCATACAAAGGGCAGGACCTCAAGCTTGCTAGAAAGAGTTCTATCATTGATCTGCACCCTGAGGTCTTCTCATTTTCATATTAAAAAATGTATGCAAAGATTGTCTGTAAGCCAGGTTCCAGTGGCTCATGCGTATAATCCTAGCCAGTCAGGAGGCAGATATATGAGGATCATGATTCAAAGCCAGCTCCAGCAGAGAAATCTGTCTGTGAGTTTACTACCCCAATTAAGTAGCAAAAAATCAGAAGTGGCGGTATGGCTCAAATGATAGAGTGCCAGCCTTTCATAAAAAGCCAAGCAAGAGTGAATGGCCCTGAATTCAAGGCTTAGTATTGGCAGACACACACACACACACACACACACACACACACACACACGCACACGCACACGCACACACATACACACACACGAAGAAACAATCTGGTGTAGTAGAGAAAACACTGAGAAATCATTCATCTTGTGTTAGTTCCTGTTTTGTGGGGTCCTCAGGCTCTTGTGTCTCATTTTTTTTTCCCCACTCTACTGGTATTCCACTAATAACACTCTTGCCTCATTTCCTCCCAAATCCTCCCAAATCCTCCTTGCCTTGCCCTACCCCTCTGACCTGGGACATTACTTCCTTCCCCTGAGCAGGCTGCTAAGACCCCAGGTGAGCAGTTGGCCACCTGTGCCTTCAGAATGCCATGACTTTGTTTGACATTTTGCCCTCTCAGCTTCTTTTCCTTATCTTTGTAACAAGGAGATTTCCCAGTCCACCAAGAAATTAGACATGTTTTGACATTTTTTTCTCTTCTCCGGGGTATTCAAAGAATACACAGAAGTATCACCCACTTTTTTCATGTCTTTAGCCAGCCTGAGGCATGACCAATGCAGAAGAGGCTTGAGCCCAAGGCATGGCTGGATACTACAGAGGTGTGTGCATGCCTGGACTTCTCTCCCAATCTGTGGTCACCAACAGCACTCTATTGCTTGTCACTTACTTAATTGTAGCTAAGTTTGAGCAATAGAATTGCTATCAGTGATAGTTCGGTATGGTGGGGCAAATCTGTAATACCAGCACTCCAGAGGCTGAGGCAGGAGTGTTGTGAGCTCTTAAGCCAGCCTCTGGCACAGTAACTGAAAAGCAAAATAAAACGATATATCCCAGCGCTGGCAGTATGGCTTAGTGGTAGAGTACTTGCCTTGCATGCATGTAACTGTGAATTCCATTCCTTAGCACCACATAAAGAGGAAAATCCAGAAGTTGTTCAAGTGGTAGAGTGTTACCCTTGAGCAAAAAGAAGCCAGGGACAGTTCTCAGGCCCTGAGTCCAAGCCCCAGGACTAGCAAAAACAAAACAAAACAAAAAACCAATATATCCATTATAGTAAAGGTATAAGTCAATACCAGAGCTTATTTTTGCACTGTTGTTTAAATAAATACCCTGAGAATAGTTATCTGTCTACAAAAAAACAAAAAAGTATAGTTAGTTGCCATGTTTCTTGCATTGGTGTGCTACTTTAGATACAAGTGATGAGCCAATGTTTGCATTGCACTAAACTCATTTCTTATTCAGATTTCCCCTGTGGTTGTCAAACTGCATCTATCAATCTGTCATCAAGTGTTTTGGGTTTTTTTTTTTTGTGCCCTTATTGAGGATTGAACTCAGGACCTGAACACTGTCCCTTATTTAGGTTTTTTTTCTCACAGTTGGCACTCTACCACTTGAGCCACACTGCCACCTCTAGCTCTTTGCTGGTTGATTAGAGATGAATCTCAGGTTTCCTCTGCCTCTGAGTAGCTGGGATTACTGACCTGAGCCCCTGGCACCAGGCTGCATCACACCTCTTTAGTGTTGCTTCGTTAATAGCAGATTCTTCTTGACAGTTTTGAGGAGTGCTGATCAAGTATTTTACCCAATGTCACACAAGTATAATTTGTCATGCTTTTATCATGATTAGGCCAAGGTCAGGAGTTTTAGAGAGGAAGGCCACGCCAGTCAGGTGCCCTTATATTCCCTTACACTGCCATTGTAGCTTGAGCTGCTGATGTTGACCTTGACTGCCTTACGGACTCCAAGTTTGTTATGATTATCCACTGGGTGGTCACTCTGCTCACCTTTCTACACTGTGCCCTGGAAAAGGAGGTCAGTCTATACAGAACTAACTTCCCATGAGTAATAAGGAAATAAATCTCTATATCCTCTAGGGTGGCTGCTGGCCCGTTTGGACTAGATGTCATTTGTATTGTCCATTTGAAGAGGATAGTCACAGAGGAGCTATTTGAAAGCTGCCCTTGGAGCCCGGTGCCAGTGGCTCACACCTCTAATCCTAGTTACTTAAGAGGGTGAGATCTGAGAATTGTGGCTTGAAGCCAGCCAGGGCAGGCAAGGCCATGAGACTCTTATCTCCAGTTAATCACCAAAAATCTGAACCTGAAGCTGTGGTTTAAGTGCCAGCATTGATCAAACAAGCTAAGAGACAGAGCTCAAGCCCTGAGTATCTGCATTCGAAAAATGAAAAAGCTTCCCTTGAGTCCCAGTTCCCTTTGGTGCTCTATGACCTGGAACCTTCCTAGGGTGTGTCTCAAGTGCCAGTGAGCCTGTGCTCACACTCTGTGAGTACAGGGACGGATGGTCACACACGTGGCATCCACATCGACACAGAAGAAAGTGCTTTCTGGAAGGCCTGACAGTATGAAATGTCTTTACTCAGTATTTCCGCTTCAACTCTAACTCTCTTTGTTAACTTAAAAGCAGAAACAACAGTCCTTGCATTCAGAGGACCTTGTAAAGAGGTAAAAAGCATTGTCCTCACTATTCAAGGCCTCTGACTTATAATAATTAAGTTACTGTTTTGATGCTGGATACCTGTGGCCCTTTAGGAGGCTTGAGGTTTGAAGCCAGTTCAGGCAGAAAAACCCGTGAGATATTTACCTCTTAATAAATCAGCAAAATGCCAGAAATAAAGCTGGGCTCCAGTGGTAGAGCTCCAGTCTTGAGCAATAAAGCTAAAGGGAAATACACAGGCCCTGAGTTCAAGAATGAGTACTGGTACATATACAAAAAGATACTGTTTTGATGGCTTTCTACTATTACAATACAGTGTCCAGGAAATATCCTATTACGTCCTGATAAATTATGTGATTGCAGAGTATAGAGACAATGTTGGTTCTTGGCATGTGTGTGTTCTTGCTCTAGAGCACTTTTGTCTACAGGAGGTTCCAGGCCAAGGATTGAAATGTAGAAGCTTAGAGACTGCAGGGTAAAGCAGCTGGCTGTATTTCTGGATGTGTTGTTGAGCTCCACAGCCATTGGTTCTGACAACTGCGATGTATGGAGAAATGATCTAGGTGTTTCAGTAGTGCAGTAGTAAGATGGGATTTGTGGGTGAAGCACCTGGCACAGTGACACACCTTTGTCCCTTTTCTTTTTCAACAGACATGCAGTGCACAAAGGGCTGCAAAGTCCTGCTTGACTTCGGTCACCAGATGCTGCGACGGAAAGTGGTGGACTGCAGTCGGGAAGAGAGCCAGCTGTCCCGCTGCCTGAACACCTTCGACCTGATATCCCTGGGTGTGGGCAGCACACTGGGCGCTGGTGTGTACGTCCTGGCTGGTGCTGTGGCCCGTGACAATGCCGGCCCTGCCATAGTCTTCTCCTTTCTGATCGCTGCCTTGGCCTCTGTGCTGGCTGGCCTGTGCTATGGCGAGTTTGGTGCTCGAGTCCCCAAGACAGGCTCAGCCTACCTCTACAGCTATGTGACTGTGGGGGAGCTCTGGGCCTTCATCACTGGCTGGAACTTGATCCTCTCCTACGTTATCGGTAGGTCCCTAGATTGTGGAGGCCTGTGTCCTCTACCCTCTTGTGTCTTTTCCCACCTCTGAAAAGGACCAAATGCACCCATGTCCTTCCTGGGAAGACTGGGGCTGGGTCTCCCCAGACCTCCTGTGTGTATTGCCTTTCCCTTTTATGAGTGATTGAGCTGCCTGTGGGATCACTCCTGCTCTGTCTCCTGTGAGGAGATCAAGCCAGACCATCCAGAATCCGTTCCTGTTCACCAAAGAGACCTAGAATTCATAGGATCGTTCTGAGATTAGAAAATAATTTTGTTTCTCTCAGTGTTTTTCCTGATGACTAGAGAAAATATGTCATCAATAGAAAACTTTGAGATATGCAGAAATACACAAAGAATTTGGTATAAGCCGGATACTGGTGGCTCATGCCTGTAATCCTAGCTACTTGGGAGGCTAAGTAAAACTGAGGATTATGGTTTGAAGCCAGTCCCAGAAAGAAGGTATATCCCCCTCAAAAAAAAAAAAAGCTGGGAGTAGAGCTGTAGCTAAAGTGGTAGAGCACTACCTTGAGTGAAAAGCTCAGGGATAATGGCTAGGCCATCCTAGGGCCTGATTCTGGCCCTAGGACACACTCTCTCTCTCTCTCTCTCTCTCTCTCTCTCTCTCTCTCTCTGTCTCTCTCATACACACACACAGTAAAATACTCTCTCTCTCACACACACACATACACACAGTAAAAATACTCAATCTGACAGTCACTGATTCATCCATTCATTCACTATTTATATCAACAAATGGAATATTTATTATTGAGTACACAGAGCAATTTTTAATGCTTTATGCTGGGCATTTTGCTGGCAATTAATGATATGATCAAAGACCATGACAGTCCCTGTTCATTCATAGGTGTTTAGTAACTAGGGATATAACCATGACTAATATTTAAATCGTGAAGTTAAATGTATTGGAGGCTGTGGTGCTGGGGATTGAATCTAGGGCCTTGTGCACATGCCTTACCTCTGAGTACATCTCCAAGTATATATTTTGTCCAATGAATCTGTCCACTCTCATGGAGAACCCTAAACCTGGTTCCATGGGCAACTTGTTGACAGGAACCTTCATCTCTGCACTGAGGGTGCCATTGCCACCTCCCCAGAAAGCAGGCAGACTCTAGTGTTCAGGCTTCCTTTCAACATCTGCAGCATCTGCTGAGAGCCAACAGAGCTTCCTCTGGGGTAGATTGGGAAGAAAGGTTGGAGCAGCTCCTGGGGTAGAGGCAGGGTGGAGCTTGGGAATCTGCTTACAGTGAGCTGGCCACTTTGGGAGTCAATGGGGAAGAGACAGTGAGACCATTTTTCTCTGTGGTCTTCATGGAGAGATTGCTGTTAGGATGAAATGTGGTTAAGGCTTTGGGTTATTGGGAAAATATTCCACTTGAGATCCAATAATGAAGTTCAGTCATTGTGCTGATCATTCTGGCAAAATTCTGTGGTAATTCAGTTCATGGTCATGGGCAAGGCCTTGTGAGAAAAAAGGAAAATGCTGTGTGTGGAGATTAGAATTTTAGTGACCATTTTCCTGACAGCCACTGGAAAACAATGACTTGCCTTCAGAATTGAGTAAGAGAGGGAGTAGTGATTGTTGTTAGTGATGGTGTAGGTCTATCCTATCTATGTTCCCTACGTTCCTTGGGGCTGAGGAACAGTAGTCCCCCATGGAATTGAAGTGGAGCATTGCTGGTGGGAGACCACAATTCTGAGCTGGGTGGTATAAGCCTACTTCAAGTCCAGAGTGGCAGAGTGGCTGAAAGCTGAGGTGGGTGTCAGCTTCTTTGTGGATCTCCTTAGAGATGGGTACCAGGCCTGCTGCCTGGGCTTCCTGCTTAGAAAACAAAGGTTTCCTAAGTGATTCCTAAGGATTTCTTAGGTGATTGCTAATGTTTAGGTTTTTAACGAAATCAAGTGGGAACAGTTAAATAAATAGTATTAGAGTATTTCTTAGTTCATAATAGTAACTATAGTTTTATAAGACTTTTATCTTGATATATAGGCATATATTATTTTAAAATGCATAAGTATGTATGTATGAATGCTTTTCCATTTATAATGGGTTTTATCTCAATGAACTTAATCAAGATGAACATATTTCAAGCCAGGCTGGTGGTATAATGCCTATAATCCCAGCACTTGAAAGGTTGAAACAGGAGGATCATGAGTTTTGAGTCCAGCCTCATTGTTTGACCCTGTCTCAAACAACCAGAAAAGAACAAAAATATCAGAAGCGAAAACTGCAGTTTATTCCCCTAACCTTCAGACATCCGGGCTTTGTAGCAGTGTCTTCCATATGTCCCAGTCAGAATTGCAGAGCTGTCAGGAGCTATCTGCCCCTGGCAGCAAAAAATCATATCAATATTGCAGGTTCTAGAAAAGATCAAAATTCAGAACTTGAAGTCTAGTTTATATTATAAATGCACAGTGCTTTTCACACCACTATATGGGGGGAAAGTCATTAAGATTTAACTTTCAGTCAAGATTCACCCTTGTAAACCAGGATGTATGGTATACACACACACGCACACGCACGCATGCACAAAACACACAGGATATCATGTAGTCCATATATAGGGATCGGAGAAAGTTATCAACACACTTCTATCCCAGCTCCATCTCCTCCCTTTCTGTTTAGCATACACTCCAGTCTCACTTCTTCGGAAAGATAAGATCTGAATACGTTGTGATCCCTGTGTGAATGTCATGTGCAGAGCTCGCTGGTGAGGACCAAGTTAACTACTTCCCTTCACTGGCTGCCATGTGTTTTGTGCCAGGTACGTCAAGTGTGGCGAGAGCCTGGAGTGCAACGTTTGACGAGCTCGTAGGTAAAAGCATTGGGGAGTTCTCCAAAAAACACATGGCCCTCAATGCTCCTGGCGTGCTTGCTGAAAACCCCGACATACTGTCTGTGATTATAATTCTCCTCTTAACAGGTAAGGCCACATCTTGGAAGAAATCTAGTTCAAGCATGACAGGTTCCTTTTCCCCCAGCCATCCCCCCGTCTCCCCATCCTTTTAACTCTGTTGGGTATGGAACCCATGGCTTCACCCATGCCGTGCTAGTTCTGTGCCACTGAGATATTCCCCAAGTTCTTTCTATTTTTGTTTGTTTGGTTCCTTTAACCCCTTCCCTATTTTGTTTGTTTGTTTTTGTAATGCATAGGCAACTTTATTAATTTGTTTCTATTCTGATGGCATCTTAGAGTCCACACTGGGTTGATCTGGCTAATCAATAACTGTTGAGATCTGTGCTCTTCAGAGTGAGATTTTTCTAGCACTGAGGATTCTTCATACTCGTGACCCAGGAATAAAAAGCCTTTTGAATCAGCGGGTGGCCATTTGGAAAGGCACAAAATGGTCATTTGTCTGCCAGGAAAGTGCAAGAATGAACTGTGTGTCAAACACTAAGGTGTGCCTGGGCACTGAAAGATAGATGGGCACATGCCTGTAATTCTAGCTACTTAGGAGGCTGAGAGCTGAACATCCAAACTGTCAGTGGAGGCTAGAAAGTCCATGAGATTCTTACCTCCCGTTAACCAGAAAACACCACTGGATCTGTAGCTCAAGTGGTAGAGTGCCAACCTTGAGCAAAAAAGCTAAGACATAGTGCCTACACGTTGGGTTCAAACACACACACACAAAAGGGGAAAAAAATACAGGTGAGTTTTTCTTTTCATCTAACAACCATCGAACACCCTTTCAGTAATTCTAGGTACTGCTTGTCATTGGCTGCTCATTGTTACTGACATTTGTCCAAGTCCTGCCACTAGCATATCCGTTAGGAGCATTGTAAAAAGAAGCTCTTCTGAAGCTAGGGAATATTGAGACAAGTTTTAGAAAACAAATTTCTTACTTTACACACATTTCTCCCTCAAAGTCTGTCCCGGCAGTATTTCTGGCCCAGCTGGGAGAGATGTGTATCAGAAAATACATCTGAACTACTCTAATGAGACTTTCATTTTTATAAACACAAGAGAGAAGGACACTAAAGAAAACATGTATTCAGGCATGATGGTGTTGTCCCTTTGTGATTAATTAATCCTTCTCTCCTAATATCTACATTTCAGTCTTCAATCTAATATGCACTGCAGTTTTTATTTTAAGACTTATAAAAAGGCAGTAAGCTGCTGGTGGTTGGTTCATGCCTGTCTGTAATCTTAGCCACTCTGAAAGCTGAGATCTGAGGATCATGACTCCACATGAGGCAAGGCAGAAAAGTTTGTGAGATTTTTATCTTTAAATATCCCAATGACTTACATATTTCCAGTAGGAAATCCTTTTCTTACCACATAGGCCACTGAGGGACACTTATGAAACCTAACGCTGGTGTTGTGAAAACCCTAACATGGCCCTGCATACGCCTCATACACAGCACATAATGGGGTTACTGTGCCAATTCTCACCACTTGGTGGTTTTTTATTGTTGTTTTGTTCTTAGTGTGAGTCTAGCTTCAACACTACTTTATACACACTGAATTCCAGGGAGGAACTAATGTAGATCCATGTTAGTTGTTCCAAAACCACAAACAGTTGCTACAGCCAACATGACTAATATCCCAGAGTATATTTGAATAATTTCCTCATCTGAAAAACTCCATCCTACCAAGAACTTAAGCCAAGTGACTTCTCCTTGGGGGAAATAAATTCAGCTATAGAAGATGGTCTCCTCTAATGTCTTTCCCAGAGCGGAAGGGCTTGGTGTGGGAGTCCAGGTCCTGAACTCTGTGCCCCATGGCCTTGTTTGTTCTCCATGGAGGAGGGGAGTGTATTCCAGATCTGCAGCCCTTTGGTGCCCTATGGGTGGTCCCCTGAGGGGACCCAGAGCATTCGCTCAGGTAGCTGATGAGGCTCCCCGACATACTTGGGCTATTTAAGTCCTTGCTCCTAGAGAGAAAGTGAATTCAGCCCCATTCCCAGAGCCTCCCAGGTCTTTAGGGGCTCAGTGCTTTTTCTTTTTTATTCCCTTCCTGTCCTTATTCTTGTCCCTACCCCCCATTCTTGTACCTGAAAAGACTTGCCTGGTATTGTAGTTTTCTGTTTGTACCTATTTTTTTTTTTTTTTAGGAGTTTTAACTTTTGGTGTGAGAGAGTCAGCCATAGTCAACAAAATATTCACCTGTATCAACGTTCTGGTCCTGGGCTTCATAATGGTGTCAGGATTTGTGATAGGATCTGCAAAAAACTGGTATCTCACCGAGAATGATTTCTGGAATATATCTAGCTGTAAGGTCAAGTAAGTTCTTCTGTTTGTTGGCATGTGGCAGTTCACTCCATACTTGTCATTTCATACCATGTCACAATCAGAGAATAGAATTGGTGTAGGTAACATGTGCCTTTATTTTTTCTTTGGGGGAGGGGGAGGTGTCTGTTGTGGGGCTTGAACTCAGGGTCTAGGTACTATCCCTGAGCTTTTTCACTCAAGGCTAGTGCTCTACTGCTTTGAGCCACAGAAGCACTTGTGTTTTTCTGGTGGTTAATGGCAGATAAGAATCTCAAGGACTTTTCTGCCTGTGCTGGTTTGAATCGTGATCCTCAGATCTCGGCCTCCTGAATAGCTAGGATTACAGGTGTGAACCACCAGTATCCTGTATATGAATGTATCTCTAAGAAATTGGTATATTTTGTTAGATTATTTTGTTTTGCTTTGTTTGTGCATAGTCACTGTGGGTAGAAGGTGTTGTTCTTATTGTTTTCTTTCTATTTCAGGAGAATAAACCTTAACACAAACTCTAAACAGAAAAAAAAACAGTCATAGATTCCCAGGTCAGCCTAGACTAGGTAATGCATGACAGGAAAGGAGTTTGGGAAAACAAAGTCCTCATTCTGAATCTAAATTGTTTATGGTCAGGGCTGTTGTCGGACTCCTTGAGCAATCTCTTTCTCCTCATACTTAGTTATATGATCTCTAACTTTCATACTCAAGCTGAAAATCAGTCTGCTGGACTCGATCTCTAAAATGATAAGCAGAAGGCCAGGCTGACCAGACACAGGTGACTTTTGTTTATTATCACAGCAGACTTCGGAGACCAAGATCTGAACAGACAAATCCACAAATGGGGGAGTGACTCAAGTGGTAGTGAGCCAGCCATGAGCAAAAAAGCTATATATATATATATATATATATATATATATATATATATCCCCTCCCCCACATCTTCGTGGTACCTTGGTGATTCCAATATTTTTTATTATGCCTTCCTATGATATTAGTATGATATTAGTATTTGGGAAAAGTCTTTTTCAGATGGATTGTTCTCCCACTATGATTATATCTTTTTAACATTATGTCTTTTTAAAATCTTCTTTGTTAGATTTTCTGTTGAGTCTTAGTGTTCCAGGATGGATAATAAATAGGATTCAATTTTGTCTACAATTCTGTTTTCTGTAAGGGGGAAAATGCTAAACTGCTGTGATACAGAGACCCTCCTAAGGTCCTTATTTACAGTAGTGGCTTTATTTAGTGATGTGTCTCAAGCCCCACATTGAGTAGCCTAGGAGAGCTGGCCAGCTTGGCATCCAGCTTCTTTTCCTCCCCTGCATGGCCAGCACTGGCCTGTGAGCACAAGCATGTCCCAAATGTTCAGAAGGGGAAAGGAACATAGAGGGTTCCCAGGCTTCTAAGTATAGAACTGGGCAACACATAACCCTTTGCATGCATTCTGTAGTTGAAAGGCTGGGGAGTGGACACATGTAGCTGCAAGAGAGGCTGTCACACTATGATCTTAGCCCTCGCACATGCCATGACCACTGAGGAGGACCAGGTGTCCAGTCCCTCCTCCAGCTCACTAATCAGTGCTCAGGCAGTGATGTCAGATGATACTGCAGAGTGGAAACAGTGAAATATTAGAGTAGATGCACAAAATCCCACTGATGTTACCAATATATAGTTATCAGCAGTGCACCTGGCTGGGTTGGGCAGAAGCATGTAGGAACAGCCACGGTGGTTGGCATTTTCCTATTGAGTTCCTTCCTTCTAGTACCTGCCTCTTCCCTACCAGTCTCTATAGTAGATGCTTCTGGAAGGGCTTATTGTCAGAGCCATTATGGCTGTGGTCTTTGGAGGACATGGGGCCTGCCACCCATGATGTTGGAATATGTCTCAAGAGTCTGAGACCCCTGATGGGGCAGCAATTGGCCATCACTTATCTTCTAGAAATGAAAGCTGTTTCATAGATGGAACCGCACAACAGATGCCTTAGTTTTTGACTATGGTTCTTCTTTCTAGTGATACCAAAGCACTGGGTAATGGAGGATTCATGCCCTTTGGGGTGTCTGGCATCCTTTCGGGAGCTGCGACCTGCTTCTATGCCTTCGTGGGATTTGACTGCATTGCCACCACAGGTAGCTTCCCTCCTGGTCCGTGTCCCTTGCCCTCCTGGCAGACAGGTATTGCTCACACTCCCGGGTGGCATTTTCCAACTGCCATTCTTACACTGGAGTGACACGTAGATTTCTAGCTTCCTGCTAGTCTCCCTTCACCCCTTTAGCATTTCCCTGAAGGTCAGTGCTTACGGGAAACTGCACTGTGCCTGTGACTAAGGGCTCTGATGTTGGAGCAAGACCATGATAACGTGGCCGGATTTCATATCTACCCTCTGAGGAAAAGGCCATGAAAAATAGTGTCATCCTCGTGCATTTGAATAGACCTATTACCTATCCTCAAACCTCCCAGATTTTCTTTACCAAAGGCAGTAAGTTTCTCCCCTAGGTTACTTAAAGTCTGAGAATGCCACCCTGAGCTATGACCCTCTTGTATGTGTGCTTGAAGGCCACCCATTTGTCATAGAAGTTCAAAGACCCTGCGGGCTGAGCACTGAGGGCGGTCATTCTTGGTGCCAGGTGGGCTCCCCGCAGGAATGTGATCCCTGGGCTGTCCTGTGCTCCTGGCTGACTCTCTGCTATTTCTAGGTGAAGAAGTCAAGAACCCCCAGAAGGCGATCCCTGTGGGCATTGTGGCATCCCTCCTGATTTGCTTCATTGCCTATTTCGGGGTCTCTGCTGCCCTCACGCTCATGATGCCCTATTTCTGCCTGGATTCAGACAGCCCATTGCCCGCTGCCTTCGAGCACATGCACTGGGAAGGTGCTAAGTACGCAGTGGCTGTGGGCTCCCTCTGTGCGCTGTCTGCCAGGTGAAGAGAGGGTATCTTTTGGGGTTCTTCATAGAGGCCTGATACTACCAGGAGAGATGGGGGGGGGTGTAGGCCAAGAAGCCAGGCATACAGATCAATTGATAGTATATATTCCTTTTTCCCCCCTGAATCAGACCAATATTCTAACCCTGAGTTTGTAGCCACCTCTTTTCTTGTTTTAGTTTTGATCAGTTGTGGGCTTGAACTCAGAGCCTGGGCACTGTTTCTGAGCCTTTTTATGCTCATGGCTAGCACTCTACCACTTTTGCCACAGTGCCACTTCCCTGGGTGTTGTCCCTAAGCTCTTTTTGCTCAAGACTAGAGCTCTACCACTTTGAGACACAGCGCCACTTTGGTTTTTTGAGTAGTTCATTGGAGATAAGAGTCTCACGGGGACTTTTCTGCCTGGGCTGTCTTCCAACGGTGATCCTTCCAACGGTGATCCTCAGATCTCAGCCTCCATAGTAGCTATAGGTGTGAGCCACTGGTATCCAGTTGTTGTTGTTGTTGTTGTTTCTAAACTCAAGCAAGGTGCTGTCCTTTCCCCTTTTTCACTTAAGCCTGGGGCTCTACCACTTAGGCCACACCTTTACTTCTAGCTTTTTGCTAGTTAGTTTGTTTTGTTTTGTTTGCCAGTCCTGGGGCTTGAACTCAGGGCCTGAGCACTGTCCCTGAGCTTCTTTTTACTGAAGGCCAGCACTCTACCATTTGAGCCACAGTGCCACTTCTATATATGTGGTACTGGGGAATCGAACCCAGGGCTTCATGTATACGAGGCGAGTACTTTACCATTAGGCCATATTCTCAGCCTCTTTGCTAGTTAGTTGAAGATCAGAGTCTCACAGATTTTCCTGCCTGGGCAGCCTTCAAACCATTATCCTTAGATCTCAGCCTCCTGAGTAGCTAAGATTATGGGCATGAGCCCCCAGCGCATGACTTTTTTCTGTTCTTTGTTGTTATTCATCACCTCAAGATTTGTTTGTGCTGTTAAGCTAGTCATCCTCCATTACTCCATAGGGGTATTATACCCTAAGAACCTTTAGTAGGTGTTAGAAATCACAAGTAATACTGAATCCTATGGTAGAATTTTCCCAGGACATGCATTGCTGTGATGAGAGTTAAATTTATAACTTAGGCTCAGTAAGAGGTTAAAACAGTAATGAATAATCAAATAGAACAATTCCAACAACATACTACAATAAAAGTTATTAAAGCATCAGTTGTTTATGTCTGAAATACTCTACATATTTTCAGACTCCAGGTGACCCCGGATAGGTGCAAGCACAGAATTGTAACCACAGATAAGGCAACACCACTCTGTTGTGATCATGAAGAGCCAGAGCCTCCCTGGACCAGTTAGCAAGGGACCAGGCTCTGTTCCTTGGTTTGGCTATAAAGCAAGGGCTCCTTTGAGGAAGGAAGGAAGTATCTTTTAGTGAGAAGCCTTTTGCCCTTAGTATTTCCTGCTAGTTTATGTAAATAGGAGGTGTTTATTCAATATTGACTTGCCACAGAGAAATACTCATAAATGCAGTCATGCTTTTATTTTGTTTTAGTTAGCTAGAAATCATTTCAGAAATAAGTGCAAAAATTCCCTTCATAACTATTACTACTATGATTACATGCTAATTTTTTTTTTTTTTTTTTTGGTGCCAGTCTTGGGACTTGAACTCAGGGACTAGGCACTGTCTCAGAGCTTTTGTGCTCAAGGCTAGTACTCTGCCACTTGAGCTGCACCTCCAATTCTGGCTTTTTAAAAATTTTACTGGGGGGGTTGGTTGATTGGAGATAAGAACCTCACAGGCTTTCCTGCCTGTGCTGCTGTATTGGCTTTGAACAGTGATTTTCAGATCTCAGGCTCACCAGTAACTAGGATTACAAGCTTGAGCCACTGGCACCTGGCTACTTTGTTTTTGTTTTTTGTGGCTATTTTTTGTTGTGCTGGTTTGTTTGTTTTTGTTTATCTATATTTACCCAGGCTTGAACTCAAGGCCTTGGCTTTTTGGCTCATGGCTGGTGCTCTTTCACTTGAGCTATGCCTCCAGCTTGGCTTTTTGGATGGTTAATTGGAGATAGAATCTGATGGACTTTTCTGCCTGGGTTAGCTTGAAACTTCAGTCAGTTGGGTCTTAGCCTCCCTAGTAGCTAAGATTACAGGCCTGAGTCACTGGCACCTAGCTCACAGGCTGCTTGCATGAGCTGTTCCCCCTTGGTTTATCTTGGTTTACACATGTGTACTTTCTCTGGGGATTGTTTAAGTGCTGGGTCTTAGAGCTATTGGGCATCATGCAGAATCAAGGAAGCAGTTCTTGGTGAGAAAAAGGTGCCCAATCTGCAGTAGTGAAGTGTTGTCACAGAGGATGCCTTTCTTTGTGGCTTAAGAAGCCAGTTTGACTCACGCTTTGTCTTCCCTCCATGCAGTCTTCTGGGCTCTATGTTTCCCATGCCCCGCGTTATCTATGCCATGGCAGAAGATGGATTGCTCTTTAAATCTTTGGCCAAAATCAACAGTAGGACCAAAACACCAATAATTGCAACAGTAACCTCAGGTGTCATTGCTGGTAAGTACTATAATTCATTTCTGGTGCCAGCATTTAAGAATCATTCCCAGGGAGACATCTTCACTTATCTTGAATTGTTTGGGTCTAGGAGAAATTTTAACTGGAGAGAGAGTGTGTGTGCATGTGTGTGTATGTGTGCGCGCACGCGCGCGCGCGTGCATTGGAGCTTGAACTCAGCATTGTGTTCTCAGCTTTTTCACTCAAGGCTGGTGCTTTACCATTTGAACCACACTTTCACTTTCTTCCGGCTTTTTGCTAGACAGTTGGAAATGAGAGTCTTACAGATTTGATTGCCTGGGCTGACTTTGAACTAGTATGTTGAAAGAGTTGCAAATAAAGAAAAGTTTTTTTCATAGTTGATTCATAATTTGCTCATATTGACACTAGCTTTAATTTCCTTCCTGTGCTGGCAAATGGCTTTTAAGTGACCATAAAGTAAAACATGGCACTTCCCAACCTAAGGAATTAGTCCTTTGCATCTGGTAGGAGCGAGGAGAAGCTTTGGTTTTGTAAACTCCTCACATGGCAGACTTTGTCTTGGGTTTCTGTGTGGGTAGGGGTGTGGGCATTTGTGGAACACACAGTTGGATATTGTTCTAATTACCCACATGGCCTTCGTTGCTTTTAATTCTGTGATTTTTCCTCAATTTAAATCTCTTTGGCTTACATTGATCTAGGTGGGCTCCAGAGATAATTGTGGGAAAATCATAGCTTTGATTTGTATTTTAATTTCTATGATTTGCATGGGATGTGGAAATACTTACTTGAAAGTAGCTTCTGCCACGTTCTTTTAAAAGTCAGTGGGAAACTTGACAAATAAATAGATGCACATATTTTTCAGAAATTACAGATTTTCAAATAAGTGCATGTGCTTAATTTTTACTAGTAATCTAAAAATTTTTAATTACCTTTAGGTAGTTGTATAAGGGGGTTTAATTCAACTTGTCAGTCTATGCATATAATAAATCTTGATTATTAATCTTCTTCCATCATTCTGCCCCTGTATCTCTCAACCCTACTCATTCCCTCAAGTGATCTAGTTGTTATTAATTTTAAAGTCCTGGAGATTGGACCCAGGACCTTGTGCATACTATGTAAGTGATCTGCCATGGAGCTACATTCCCAGCCCAAAGCATTCATGTTTAATTCTTTTTTTTTTTTAAGGCCTGGGAGCAGGGATTTTTGGTGTCAGAGGCAGCATTGCTTGGGAGTACTTCATCTGATTTCTCCCATGTGAAGGATTTTCACATGGGAGGAACAACTCAGCTTTCCCTGCTCACCTGTCTGGGTTTGGAGGACTCTTGTGAGTCCTCTGGAGCGCCAGACTTGCCTTCCTCTACCTCTCCACCAGTATCATCTTGGGAAAATACTCTCTAGAACACCAGGGACTGTGCTCTGCTTGAGATCACTAGAACTTAGTGACTGGCACACTCTCAACCAGTGCTGTGCTGTGGGAGGGAGGGAGGGAGAGAGAGAGAATATGCTTATGAGTCAGCAGTGTTGAAGAAGTCAACTAGATTCAGTCATAAGATCCTGGCTCTGGGACTCAGAATGTGGCTTAGCGGTAGAGTACTTGCCTAGCATGCACAAAGCCCTAGGTTCCATTCCTCAGTACCACATACACAGAAAAAGCCAGAAGTGGTGTTGTGGCTCAGCAAAAGAAGCTCAGGGACAGTGCTCAGACCAAGAGTTCAAGCCTCAAGACTGGCACCAAAAAAAAGAAGATCCTGGCTCTTCCATTCACTAGCTGTGTAACTTTAGATAACTCTCATAACCTCCTAACATGAATATCTCCATCCATTATGTAGGAGTAGCTTGGAAAAGTATCATGAGAATCAAAGGAGACTGTACTTTTCATTACTTTTTACAACAGTTTTTGTTACAAATGTTAATTATTAGTACCATCTCATCTTAAAAATTTTTAATTGTAATTATAAAGGTGATATATAGAGGGGTACAGTTATATGTCAGGAAAACAGTACATTTCCTTTTGGACAATGTCACCCTTTCCCCTGCGATTAGTTCCATCTTTTGAGGACTGTCTGTAGGGAATCTTTTGTTGTTGTTCTTGTTTATTTTGTTTTTTGGTGCCAGTTCTGGGGCTCAAACTCAAGGCCTGGATGTTGTCTCTGAGCTTCTTTTTGTCAAGGCAAGTGCTCTCCCACTTGCCAGAGATCCACTGTGTGTTTTTGGACTCTAAATGTGTGTTTTACTTCTGAGCTTGTGTTCCTTGAGCAGTGTCTTCCCAAGGGAAGGCTGGGGAGAAGGAGTGAGAAGCAACAGCCTCTGCTTTCTCTCTGGATCCTGGGTGGCTGGTGGTCCCGGGGCTGCTGGGGTGTGCAGAAGGTCATCCACAGATGCTGATGTGTGTCTCCTCCCCAGCTGTGATGGCCTTCCTCTTTGAACTGAAGGACCTGGTAGACCTCATGTCCATCGGCACTCTCCTGGCTTACTCTTTGGTGGCTGCCTGTGTGTTGGTCTTACGGTATGTATGGCTTTCCTAGGTTCCATCTTCACCATTAATTGTAGGTGCAGCAGGGTAAGTCTTCATTGTTTATATATGTTTATGTATTAATACTTATATGTTTATATATATTCATTTATATGGTCTGACTTTTATGTTGGTGCCAGCTTTATTGAGGCATGCCCAGAAGAGGGTGGAATATGGTTGAGAGCCTGTTGGGAGCTTGTTCTCAAGAGTCAGGAATGGTCCCTACTTCCTCTATCACTTATCTGTTAGCTGTTAGGAGCACAAAGAGCTTAGCCCCAGTGTTGGGTTTGGGATTTGGGGTCTGAAGAGTTGAAGGGTTAGGGTAATGACTTCAAGTGGTCCAAATTCTAGAGACAAGTGTCCAGTGGTTGGCCCCTAGAGGGCCGTGGGAAAATCCATCATCAGGATGCCTCTAGCTGGCTGCACTGTGCCAGGGAAATGAATCCCCTGATGTGGGGTGAGGGTGCTTTAGACTTTTAGACTGGTGTTCAGAAAGAGTTTTCAGGTTCTGGCTGCTTCCATCTTGAGGGGTAGTGGCATTCTCCCCCACCCCAAATCCCTTCCCAAAGCACACCTTGAGCTTCTTTGGTCTTCTACAGGAGGGCACGGCTCTCTTTAGAAATGTACCAAATGACGTTCATAATGAGAACTTGTGTTCACAGGGATTCTAGCTTTGGTCACCCAACAAAAGACTCCTTTTTTTTTTTTTGTCTTAGTTGTTCATATTTACAAGGTTTCCTTCCTTCTTTCCTTCCTTCCTCCCTCTTTCCCTCTCTCCTTCCCTCTCTTCCCTCCTTTTTTCCCTTCCTCTTAGGTTCTATATGCTGTTTTCACATGTATTTTGCAATGCATTACAAAAAAATTTCACCCTCTTTTTCCCTTCTCTATCCCATTTTTTATATATTCAACACTTAATTTGCATGAAAACTTGTCTTTTTCTAAGAGCACTTTATGCCAGTTTGCAGATCCCTCTTGCCTTGCCAATGGCTTCCTCCTCCTCCTCCTCCTCCTCCTCCTCCTCCTCCTCCTCCTCCTCCTCCTCCTCCTCCTCCTCCTCCTCCTCCTCCTCCTCCTCCTCTCTTCCTCCCCCCCTCCCCCTCCCCTCCCCCTCCCCCTTCCCCTCCCTTTTTTTTTTTTGCCAGTCCTGGGCCTTGGACTCAGGGCCTGAGCACTGTCCCTGGCTTCTTTTTGCTCAAGGCTAGCACTCTGCCACTTGAGCCACAGCACCACTTCTGGCCATTTTCTGTATATGTGGTGCTGGGGACTCAAACCTAGGGCTTCATGTATACAAGGCAATCACTCTTGCCACTAGGCCATATTCCCAGCCTTAGTGCTTTCTTAATTTCCTGAGTTACTGTATAAGTGAATCAGAACAAAAGTGGTTAAGTTTATTTTCATGCTCACTCTTAAAATTCATTATACACAAAGCAACTCAAAATCCATTTTCCAAAGCCAGTAGGAAGGATATGCACTGAGTTCATTTAGGGTGGCAAGATAAGGGACCTCATTTAATTTAATTACTTCACTTGCAGGAAGCTAGTGTGTTCGAAATCATGTTCCAGGCTCTGTTCTTTAGCCTAGTCCATAGTTAGTTACTTCAAGACACTTGACTTTTAGGTCATCCAAACAGAATCTGTCAAATATATCAGCCTCATGCTCTCCACCAAATAGGACCCTCGTGGGAGTCCTTTTTAGTTCTGTCATTCACCTGGTTTTGTGGGAAGTGATGTAGTACCCTGTACCACTACTACTTGCTTAGACATGAGCAACCTTCTGGGAATATTTCACTGGGCTGCCTCACAATTCAGAGACATCTTTGTCTCTTCTGAAAAGGTGTTGCCTGGAAGCAGAAAAACACAAGTCTCTTCTCCCCCGTCTCTGTGTTATAAGAAATACATTCTTTTGGGCATCCCCTCCCCCCTTCCAGTGTTCAAGGCTTCAGCCTACCTCTAAAGCCTGTTGAGAACTTCAACTGGTGCTTAATGAACATAGGTTGTGTGGGTCACACACTGTGCATCATTTTTTACAGGTATCAGCCAGAGCAGCCTAACCTGGTATACCAGATGGCCAAAACTACAGATGAACTTGATCAAGTAGAGCAGAATGAGATGGTGAGCACCAGTGACTCCCAGACGGGCTTCTTACCAAAAGTGGAAAAGTTGTCTCTGAAAGCTATATTCGTACCCCAAAACAAGGAGCCTTCCAAGCTCTCTGGATTGGTCGTGAACATTTCAGCCAGTCTCATAGGTAAGAGTTTGCCTCTTCCAGGTAAGGGGTTGAGGATCTTTCTTGTTTTTCATCAAGGATGAGGTAGAGGGAAATTTGCCATAGACAAACGTGTGTGTATGTCCTTTCTCCCTCCCTCCTTCCCTCCTTCCCTCCTTCCCTCCCTCCTTCCCTCCCTCCCTCCCTCCCTCTCTCCCTCCCTCCCTTCCTCCCTCCCTTTCTCCTTTCTTTCCTTTCTTCCTTTCTTTCTCTCTCCTCACTCTTTTTCTTTCTTTGTGGGCTTGAACTCAGGATGTGGGTGCTGTCTCTTAGCTTTTTTTCACTCGAGGCTAGTGCTCTACCACTTGAACCATAGCTCCACTTTCAGCTTTGTAGTGGTTAATTGAAAATAAAAGTCTCACAGATGTTCATGCTTGGACTGTGTTTGAACTGTGATCTTCAAAGCTCAGTCTGGAGCAGTTAAGGTTACAGGCATGAGCTACCAGTACCCAGCTGTCTATCCCACTTATATATGAGGCAGAATATAGCCTCCTTTGGGACAGGATTTGGGGAGAAGTGAGGATACTTGTGTGAGAACTTGCACTTACATTCCCCCCTCTCTCTCTGTGTCCCCCTTAGCCATTCTTATCATCGTCTTATGCATGGTGACTGTGCTTGGGAGAGAGGCGCTGGCCAGTGGCACCCTGTGGGCCATCTTAGCAGTTGCAGGAGTCACCCTCCTCTGTGTCATAGTCACAGGTATCATCTGGAGGCAGCCTGAAAGCAAGACCAAGCTCTCATTTAAGGTGAGCAGTTCCTGTGAGCCTCCTGGTGGGTCATGGACATGCTCCTCCTCCTGCTGATGCTGTGGATTTAGCCAGCCAGCGTGGTTGGGGGGGAGTGTATGCGAGGGCTGGAGGAGGGCCCTGCCGAGTGAGAGCCTTTCCCTCTTAGATGGTGGGGTACACCTCATCCTGGGGGCAGTTTCTGTCTAGGTATATCTTGTGTCCTATCTAAGTTTGGAAACAACAAAGACAAATTGTTGGATTGTACCCATTAGTGCAATTATCTAATCAATCTTGAAGTACAAATAAATGCCTTTTCTAGCCTTCAGCATGAGAAGAATCAAGAGGGAAACTCAAATGAAATTTAGTTGCTTGAAGCAACAGTCCTTCCTGTTGGGATTGACCTGAGAGCTCGGGTGAGGGTGGGGATGTAAGTTGAGCTTGTCCCCACTGGTCAGACCTGATGCCACCTCGTGTCTCTGCAGGTGCCCTTCTTGCCCGTCCTCCCCATCCTCAGCATCTTCGTCAACGTCTATCTCATGATGCAGCTGAACGGAGGCACATGGATCCGCTTTGCAGTGTGGATGCTCATGGGTACGTTTGTGTGTGTGTGTGTGTGTGTGTGTGTGTGTGCATGTGCATGTGCACAAACATGCAAGCACTGGAACTACAGCTTGAAATCAAGGTCTGGGCACTGTCAGCTTTTTCACTTAAGGCTGGCTCTCCTCTACTTCAACCACCGGCATATGGCGGGGTTTGCCCCCACAAGTGGCTTCTCTGCTCCCCAAGCCTATGCAGGCTATTTACGAGGCAAGCACTCTTGCCACTAGGCCATATTCCCAGCCCTATGCAGGCTATTTACTCATTGGTAGCGCCTTCCTCATGCCAGATTGCCTGACACAAAGAAGAAACACATGTGCCATTGGTTTCCGGGGTATAAATTTCCTGGTAGGCTGTGTATCTCTCTTCCCCTTTTCATTGATTAGGTCATTGCCCACAGGAGTCATCTCCCCAATTGGGAGCTTGAATGCCCCTACAAAGGCTCCCCAGTACCCCCAATGGGAAAATCTCACGGTACCTGCCCTCAGCCTCCCACTGGGTTCCTCTGCTGACTGCCCAGTGCCTTCTCCTTAGAGCATTGGCAGCTCTCTTGTTTCAAAAACGAGATGACTAGCTTGCAAAACTTAACAGGCCCCCCCCCCCCCCCCCCAATCAGCCTGGGCAAGGCAGCTATGCCTGCTGTTTGAACCTCTGCTCTCGATTGCAGGCTTCACTATCTACTTTGGCTATGGATTTTGGCACAGTGAGGAAGCGTCCCTGGCTGCTGATCAAGCAAAGACTCCTGACAACAACTTGAACAAGGGCAAGTGATGCGTAGCCCCACCCACGAGAGGTTGCAGCAGCTCCAGGATTGGCTGCAGAGGACCAGGAAGCATCTCATACTCTACTGATGTGACAGGAACCATCCCCATCCCCAAATGTTGCCCAAGGTGCAATGAATTGAACTGCAGCCTCCTCCACAACTTGTGTGGCCTGACCAGACTTGGCCCGGCAGCCAGCTCGCAAGGCTCAGGTCACCTCTGGACAGCTCCCTGGCCAACTTGGCTCTGCCTGCCCATGTGTCTCCTCATTCCATCTGAACAAAACCGTTGCTCATCCCGGCCAGCTGGGTGCCTTGTTGCTGCAGCCCAAGGCAGATGGAGACTACTCCTCTCTCCTGAGAACCAGGACTCCCTCCTTGCTGCCTTCCTATTACAAACATGCACACTCCAGACCCTCATGCAGCTTCTCCCCCAGTGGTGACAGCCAGCCAGATTCAAGAGGAATGCCAACAAGCAGCATGTCCTAGCCTGGTCTACCCCAGAGCCACGGGACCATAGTTCACCTAAAAGAGGAAGGATAGGCCATTTTGCCACTCCTACTCTCTGTGCTGCTTTCTGATGAGATGATTTGGACTAAACCTCCCCTTGGAGTGTGACTTTGCTCTCTTAACGGCTCGAGATGGGCCCTGGCCCGTGCAAAGCAGGATCAAGGGCAGGTGTTTCATCTCAAGCTTCTCGTGGGAGTTCAGAATCAAGTTGGGGCAAGGCTGGCTCTCCTGGCATTTATGTGCGCATAAACCAAGGGACATTCTCCAGGCCCCAGTCCGTTCCTGCTGCTTCTGCCATGTGTCCCTTTGGGCTCTATGTGTCCTCAGTAACTGGAACATGAAACTATTTGTATTAGACAACCTCATGCTGGCAGAGTTCTGTGAGCCTTTACCATTCACTAAGTCTTCCCCAGGTCCTTGTGCGTCAGTCTCTTGGGTCTTACAAGGTTCTCAAGACAGGTGCAAGCACAATCTGGGGCTGTGATAATGCTAAGTGGTCAGTGTCTCCCCTGAAATGAAATTGAACCCTCCTGTGAGCTGCTATGAATCACTCCACCAGATTAACTTAGGGACTTAATATAAGCTTGGATAACGGCCAAAAGAATTTGTGACCACCTCATATCATGAGTTTGTGATTCAGGGAATGTCCACACGAGAGATGTCCTGTAGTCTTCTTGCTGTCTCTTATTCTTACCAGCCAAGGCAAGATGCTGGCGATGCCCTGGACCTCATTCCTCCTTTAGGCCTAGAGCCCAGGGTGTCCCTCTAGGACTTTCCATGTCCTCCTACACTGTCCCTGGCCCCCCACTGCAGCTTGCTGTGGGGCCTCCAGCCAGCACCCAGACAGGACAAGAGTGCCGATGGACCCCACTAACATTTAGAATAGCAGTTTGGCCAGCAGATTCCAGGACAAACGGGTAGGCAGTCATTTAGACAGCTCCAATAGGCAAATGATGTTTTTGAAACCTACTCCCCCATTTCAACCCAACTAGATAGAAGCCTGATGATAAACTGATTTGTCTCTTCCCCTCCCCCTTGTTCCAGGAGCTCCTTGAATAGCAATGAGGCTGGGGTGTGTGACTCAGTTGTGGAGTGCTTACCTAGCATGGGTTTCAAACCCAGCACCACCAAAAAAAAGAAAAAAGAAAAAAAAAAAAACAGTTGAAAGGCTGGTTTAGGTTAGCCAGTGGCCCAAGACCTGGCAGTTGTGCCAGGCCCTGATTACCTCTGGGTGCTTTATTTTGAAGGTCCCAGAGGTTATTCCAGAAGGAGTAGCAGCTGACCCCTCCAAAAAGCATGGGTTTCCAAAGAAAGGCATTTAAATGTATGTAGATTGGTGCTGTAAACTATTTTGATAAATATTAACTTATTTTGTTGGGGTTTTGGTTGTCGTTTGTCTTCTTAGAACCTATTCTCCGTTTGCTGGATTTCTTTTCACTGTTTTTAACCTAGAAGAAGAGAACTTGAGGGGTGTGAGGTGGGGTTGTTGTTTTTAACGTTCCCCCTTTTTTTTTTCTGGCTGAAATTATTCCATTCAAGATGACACTGGACAGTCTGTTTACAGTTGATATTTCAGTTCATACTCTGCATCAGTCTGCAAGTAGACAGGTGGGTTAGAACTCGACTCTGAACTAAAGGAGGATTGTTGGCAGCTGAAATCAGGCCTAGACAGCCGGAGGTGGGGGTGGGGGTGGGATGTGTACCTAATCAGGAAAGGACACCCAAGGGTCACTTGAGTGGCCAGTTCATTGGGTTTTGTGCTTTTATTAAGAGCGGACTGTTCAGATTTTCTTCTGTGTAAAGGAGCAGCGATGTAAGTCGTTGCCTGTTTGGGGTGAATTTGCCTTTTTTTCATCACATTATTGCCCCTGAAATAACACATAGGCAAAAATAACAAAACAAAATTTCCAAGGATCAATAGTTCCACATATCTGAGCCCTCTGCATGGCTTGGCTAGTATTTTTTCCTATATAGTCAGGACTTGAACATACATCTTGCAAGAATACCATGACCATTCTTCCTACTTTGCCCCAGCCCCAAATGAGTCCCATTGGACAGACCTTCCCTCCTGCCATGAAGTGCCTCCCCCCGCCTCCCAACAGGAGCTCAGCCAAAGAGTAAGATGCAGGTGTCTCCAGGGCTGGGGAAAGCTTTGGGAAGGATGTGGGGGCGCCTTTGTGCAGCCCACACCGCAGTTGAGGCTTTATGAACAGATTTCTTCAAGAGGGAAGGCTGACGGCTGAAATTTCAAAGATTACTGCGGTCACAACAGCTCAGAGTGTTCTCTTTTCCCCACACTTTGGGATTGGCTTTGGAGCAGCAAATGCCATTAAGTCTCATCTCTAGCAGGCTGAAGACCATCTGATCCCATGTACTTAGGTGATGTGGATACCACAGGCTACCCAACTGCCTGTACGGTGGCCACGGGGCTGTGGGCGTGCAGCTTCTCCCTAGTGGCCAAAGTCCTTCACAGCTCCCTCCAGCCCCTTAGAGGAGACTCCGGTCCTCTCCATCCTCCCCCCCTTACCCTCTACCCCACCCAGTAGCATTCTGGATCTGCTGGTGTTGGCTAACTGGCCTAATGTGGGCCCCCACACTGGGTAAAAGCTGGAGACAACGAGGTGGAAGGCTGTGTTCTTACACCCCCTAGAGGCCTCACTCAGGCTTGCAGGCAAGTCTGGGCTCTCCCTCCAAAGGCCCCCCTGCTCTGCTTGTCTGGTCTGCATATCCCATGTCACCAGACACACTCCTCTTGAATAAGAGCCAACCGGTCAGGTGGCACTTGTGTCCATGCCACCAAGACAGGAAGGGACCTAAGTGCTAGGGTGCCCATTGAGGGGTGAGAGAGAGTAGATGAGTGGGAAAATATATCCAAGTCTATACCCTAATGGGCTTCTGACAGGTGTGTGGAACTGTTACAGGGTTGAAGTTCATACATCTGAAGAATAGTTGTGATTTTAGTGTCCTGTACAATGAGGATATTCCATGTAAGACTCCCAAGGGAGAGCAAGATGTACTTTGGGGGTAGGGGGAGAGGGGTCGGAAGATGCTTTACTCATTTGGCCCCAAATGCTATTATCCTCTTTTGATACCTAATGAGGTTTTTTTTTTAGGCAAAGAAGGTCAGCTGGCTTTTTATTTTCACTGTAAACCAGAGCCATTTTGTGCCCGCTGCTTCACTGAGCCACAAAGCTCCCTTCCCAGAGAGACTTGATGTGGCCCCAGGGGACCAACATGCCCTCTTGGATTGGCTTATCTGTTGTCTATAACCCCTACATGAGACCAAGAGCATTGTCCACGCAGAGGTTCTCAGGGTATTTGTGTGTCCAGCAGGGTCACGAAGCAGGGCAAAGAAGCATTCTGATTGTGTGCATTCATGTATTAACAAGCAAGGTAGATGATTTCTTGTTTGGGACTTCTTTTCCCATCTGAGAAGTTGAAATTATATATTTAAAATAAATTTCCTGCTTCTTTTGTGCCTTTTGGTTTCAATGGGCTTAAGGGTCATAAAGGGTTATGATGCTAATGAGGATTGGTTTATTATCAAACCCAAATAGCTGGGGTGTTACCAGTCAATTGTTTTCTTCTACTGAACACAGCCATTAAAAAGAGTTGTTTTTATTATGTAAAGTGTATGATATTTTTTTCCTACTTGTTTGATGTTCTATTTTTCTAATCCTTTTTCTTATACTTTCTTATAATGGCGATAATAGATTTAGACTGTAATGCTAAGTACAACTCAGGTGGGTCCCTGCTGGAACCCCCCTGTGTTTGTTTTTTTAATTGTATTTGATTTTTTTATTCTTTTAAGGGCATGTGCAGGTGTTGCCTATCACTTAAAAAAAATGTGAAACTGCTGTTTCCCCATTGTGCTGACTACGCCATGTACACTGACAACTTCGCACCAGACTTCGTGCTGTAAAATCAAACTATTTTGTGGTCCAGTATCTCCTGCTTCTGCAAATTCTAATAAATTTTATTGATGGCTTCCATGCACACTGTGCCATCTCCGGAATTCCTTCAGCTCTTGGTGATTTTCAGTTTTTCTTTTCTTTTTCCAGTGCTGGGGCTTGAACTCTGGGCCTGGGTGCTCTCCCCGAGCTCCTTTTTGCTCAAGGCTAGTAGTCTACCGCTTTGAACCACAGTGCCACGTCTGGCCTTTTCTCTGATTAATTGGAGTCTCACAGTCTTTTCTGGCCAGGCTGACTTTGAACCATGTTCCTCAGGTGTCAGCCTCCTGAGTAGCTAGGATTATAAGCATGAGCCACTGGTTCCCTGCTTGGTGATTTTCATGTTCCAAACAAGAAAAGGCCTGGGCTTGGAGCCCAGGCCCTCAGGCGATCACCACCAACAAAACCTCTCACTTTCCTAACCTCTTAGGTTTGTGTTGGTTGCCACACACACTTTTGGGGGGTGAGGACTAAGGTACACAAGGACACAGAAGCTGAGGGTCTGTGGGTGGTTATCCCTTTAAGCACTGAGACTTCACTCGCCAGCTCCCTGGAGAAAGCAAGCTGCTATTTTGACACAGGAGGCAATGCAGCCTTAGTGAGACTTAATTTCTACACTCATAGGGCTTATACTGGCAGATAAAAGTTTAACCTTCGCTCAGCTGATGGTGGGTTTGGGAGCAGACACCCAAGGGTTTAGACAGAAGGGCAAAAGAAGAGAGCTCCCTTCTCTGTGCCCAGCAGGTTAACAAATCTGCCCGGGGGCCTCACATTTCCTGTGTGCTGGGTGGGGCTTCTCTCTGCACCTTTAATGCCCTGTTGGACACAACTTACAAGAAAGTGACAACCAGAGTTCAGCCCCTCCCTCGCCTCACAAAGCAGTCAAGAGCCAGGCTGGTGGCTTGTAATCCTAGTCTCTCAGGAAGATGAGATATGAGGGTCATGGTTCAAAGCCAGCCAGGGCAGGAAAGTCTGTGGAGACTGACCTCTCAACCATCAGAAAACTGGAAGAGGAGCTGTGGCTCACAGTGGTAGAGCACTAGCCTTGAGCAAAAAAGATTTCTGGGACAGTGCCCAAGCCTCAAGTTCAA
Source organism: Perognathus longimembris pacificus (assembly GCF_023159225.1). NCBI lineage: Eukaryota > Metazoa > Chordata > Mammalia > Rodentia > Heteromyidae > Perognathus > Perognathus longimembris. The sequence goes on along the minus strand of NC_063163.1, from coordinate 56,015,360 downwards.
GCCCTATGACCAAAATAATAAAACGACAAAAACCCAAAGCAATCAAGATGTCAGTCCTCCAAAGATAAGGTGACCCCTGGTGTCCCCAGGAGCAAGCTGGACATCTTTTCCACAGCACCATACTGCCATCTAGTGGCTACCAGGGGTCCTGCAAAGCAGCCTGAAAAGGCATAGCCAAATATTTCAGCAATTTCTTAGAAAATGCTCAGGGGCCAGGTGAAAGGTGGAGGAAGCAAGTCTACAAGCCCGAGGGACCGTCACCTAGAGCAAATATTCCCTCTTGCTTTTGTTGAGAATAATGAGCCACCCCAAAAGGCTCAGCATCTGAAGTGTTCAGGAGCCCTGTAGAACTACAGTGGAAGGAGCTGCCTGCCCTGACCTTTCAAATGCATCAGCCTCAACACAGAACCAGGCAGAGTTTGAAGCGACAGTGGCAAGGACTCTGATAAACTAGTTAAGTCTAGGTTCCTGTTCCTGTTCACTGATCTGTAAGTCCAGCTATAAATGGATACAATGTGAGAACAGGACTTTGGGAGTCCCTTTGCTAATGAAAAGAATAGTTCCTATAAACGTGGCAGCCCAGCCAGGTTCCAGTGACTCCTGCCAGTGACTCCTAGCTACTCAGGAGGCTGAGATCTGAAGATTTTCATTCAAAGCCGGGAGTGGGGGGAGAGGAGGGATCTGTAGTCTCTTCTCTTTAACCAGGAAAAAGCCAGAAGTACAGTGTTTCCATTTCACTCACCTCATGTGAGTGAAAAAGCTATAGGAAAGCACCCAGGCCCTGAGTTCAAGTCCTAGTATTGGCAACAAATAAATAAAAATAAAAGGCCATCCAGTGAAGTTAGACATCTAATCCAGTGGACAGAGGACTGAGAGGAAGCAGGCAGGAGCTGTGCTAGGGATGGGGTGGGTGTCCTTGCTAATGATGCTTTTTCATTCTACACTGTGGTGCTAGCTCACTAGTCCTCGAGCACTGTGGGGAGGGGAGGGTGACACTTGCATCTGCCTCTTTTTGTGTGTGTCAGTTGTGGATCTTGGATTCAGGCCCTGGGTGTTGTCCCTGAGCTCTTTTGCTTTACCACTTTGAGCCACAGCTCCACTTCCAGTGTTCTGAGTGGTTCATTGCATTTTTATGGGGACTTTTCTGCCTGGGTTGGCTTTAAACATGGATCTTCAGATCTCAGCCCCCTGAGTAGGTAGGATTACTTACAGACAGGAGCCACTGACGCCTGGCTTGAATTTGGGTTCTATTCATTGAAAAGCCATTAGGCTGCCAGCAGCTGTGTGGCAGAGTTGCTCGGGGGTCTGTGATGTGGGGGCCCAGGAGGAAAGGAGGCAGGGGTTCCCAGAGGGTGGACAGGAGGTGCTCAGAGGTGCTCCAGGTTCCAGCCTTGCTGGCTGGAAGCACTTCTGGAGGGGAGAGCGAAACCAGAGAGAGGAGGCATGCTGACGGGAATGGATTAGGCCAGAAACCCCAAGTGTCCTTCATTTGTGTGTGTGTGTGTGTTGTCTTCGCCCCCCCCCCTTTTTTTTTTACTGGTCTTGGAACTTGAGCTTATTGGAACCTGGACACTGTCCTTTAGATTTTTCACTCATGGCTAGCACTATGCTACTAGAGTCCTATGCTTCTCTCCTGGCTTTTTAAAAGGTAGCAAATTGGAGATGAGTGTGAGGGCCTTTCCAGCCCTGGCTGGCTTTGAACTGTGATTCAGAGATCTCTGCTTGTTGAGTAGTTTGGATCATAGGCATAAGCCACACTGGAGCTCAGCATTTTCTTAAAGCGAAATAGGGCTAAAGGCTGGAGAATAGAAGATTAACATTTAAAAGACATTTAGCAAGCTGGAAATCATTGTTACTCAAGAGGCTGGGATCCAGCGAATCTAGGTTAAAAGTTAAGCCTAGGCAGAATCTCTATACTCAGAAATAGCCAGCCAAAAATGCAGGCTGGGGTATGGCTCAAGCAAGCAGAGTGAGCATGAGGGTATAAATGCAAACCCTGGAAGCAGACCCCTCTCCCCCAAAAGATGTTTAGCAAACATGATTGAAGTGAGTTAATTCCCCTGTCTTCATAACTGGAAGAGCCAGACAGCCTTTGGTGATAGTGGCTATGGAGTGCGTGTGTCTGTGTGCGCACATGTGTGCATTTGATGCATACTTGAGTACAACCCAATCATCCATTGCACGATACACATGTGCTGACGTAACACAAGCTTTGGTCATGACCTTCAACTCCCACTGCAGGCAGATCCTATCTACTGCCTTGGTTCCTACCTGTACTGGACTCCTGGTGAGCTGCCTTTCCACTGACATGGCCAATGACAGATGAGTTGACTCCACAGGTCCCCCCTGCCTGCCTCAGATCATGTGTGGGACGGGACAGAGTTCTCCACAGACATGAGGTTGGTTCTAATTTCAGTGAATCATGTGCCAGTTGGCTTCTTTGTAAGTGGAGGTGCTGGCCTCTGCCTTGCTTATTGCAGATGTGGGTCATGCTTGTAAATCCCAGCTGCTCAGGAGGCTGAGATTTGAGGTTTGTAGTTTGGAGCCAGCTTAACCAGGAAAGACTGTGAGACCCTTATCTCCAATTAACCATAAATAGCTGCAAGTGGAAGTGTGGCTCAAGTTGTGCAGATAGCATGTTGAGTGAAAAAAAAACAACAAACAACTAAGGGATAGTGCTGAGTTCAAGCCCCAGCACTGGCAAAAAAAAAAAAAAAAAAAAAAAAGTGGAGGCCACTCAGATGCCCCAGGAGCTAGCAAGTTGGCATATGCTGAAGTTACAGTCCTTTGGTAGCTACCAATAACCTAGAAAGTGTGGATGGTACAGAGGGAATCAAAACTCCCTGTTGAGGTCAGAAAGCGGCTGGAAGCTGGTCCTGACCCCAAGGCTGTTCACCCATGGTTCATGGGGGCAGATTGGCTATGGTTTCTCCCGAGGCTCAAGATAGGGGAAACACATCCACATGGACAGAAGGGAGCTGTTTGGGGTTGAAGTACACTTATCCAAGTCTGAGTGGGAAATACATAGTGAAGGACAGTCTGTGTCTTGTGTCTACTTTCCTACCTGCACCAGCCCAGCTGGGAAGATGAGAGACCTGGAGTTCCTCCTGTTCTGGGCTGGGGAGGGCTCCAGGCTGGAAGGATGGCTGCAGGGACCTTAGACCTGCTGAGTCTGGGGATGGGAGTTTCAAACGTCTCTGAGTAGCAAGCAAGCTCATCCTGACAGTTATAAAAGAAGAAAGAAAGAGGGAAAGAAACTCATCTTGAAAAACACCTCCTTGTCTGGACCCCCAACTTGGAAGTTATCTCTTCTCAGTATATCAAAAAGTAGATACCACAGGACTCCTTCAAGTACACTTTAATAGGCTTTACAGTTAAATGCAAACAAGCAACACATAAATCGGAGAAATAAGAAAACAAACTCTGTGACCCCCAGAGGATGCCAGCCCTGCGCCATCCTGACATCCCGCCAGAGCCTCCTCCCAGCTTGTAGAGGCAGGAGCGGGGACAGGCCATGACAGGCCTCCTGGTGCCACACAGACCCGGGTTCTGCTCAGAGGCAAGCAGAGGTGGAGTCCCACACGCACTCCCTGCAATGGACAGAAGCCTGAGCTCCCGCGGGTGCGTAGTGACGTCATCTGGGCGTGGCGCTGACTCTGGCTGGAGAGGAGGGTCCTGAGGCGCAGCCCCGGTACACGGGGGACGTCGGGGACAGTTTAATGGGACTGGTTGGGTCCCCAGTTTGGAGTTTCCAAAGCAGCTCCTCGTTGGTGCGGCTCAATCGCTTCTTCTCCTGGGTTTCTTTCTCCACGTATTCCTGGAGGTTCGCGTTTTCCTCCGACAGTTGTCTGCATGGGGGACAAGGACGGTCAGGCGGCGAGCATGTGGAGGACACTCAACCCCAGGTCAGGCTGAGGGGCCAGGGAAGAGGAGGCCGCTGGGTCAGGGACTAAGAAACTTAGCTGAAACGTAATGTCTGTCTCTTCCCCTCATATAGCTACTGCCAGATTCTCTGTCAGCCCAAGGAACGTGAAAACCCTCTGCTGGGTCAGGAGAGGCCCCGTCATCACAATCACAGAGCAAACGCCAGAGGCCTAACACAGGACAAGCCGGTGGGACCCAGTGTGGGTGGGTGGGCAGCTGGGAGGCTGCTTTGTGGAGGGGGGATCAGCCCTGGCTGTGGCATGGGGGTGGCAGCTGTCAGGCATCTGGAGATGTGGCCCTGGGCAACAAGCCTTTGAGACAGCAGCTGTCTAGCCTGTTACAGAAGCTGGCCTGCGGCCTCTCTTGTCGATGGATGATGACCCAAAGGACAGGGTCAAGACTCTAGCATCCCATCCTGGTACCCAGCATGTAATACACACTTGGTGGAGGTTTACAGACAAAGGATGTTGAATGAAAATCAAACAATGCTTTCTTCCTTGTGTTAAGAACCTTGAGTTGCTGATAGAGCCCTTGAAGAACTGAAAAATACTCTATTCCATAGGCATTGTGCCTCTGGACAGACTGGTGTCCCTCAAAGGCACCCACCCCTCCGGGGCAAAGCTTGCTCTCCCACGATTGCACCTTGCAGAGTCCTGGGGCTTGTGCCTCTCATGTGTTCCCTGTCTCTCAGTGTGAGGGTGCATGGAAGCTGGCAAAAAGCCTGGAGCAAGGATGAAAGGACACCCTCCCCATCCCCACCCCCCACAGTCCTTCCAGATTCCTCTGGGGAGGGAATAAGATGCTGGCCTTGAAGGCTCATGAGCATGGCAATGACTCCAGGCACATGATGTGTGTGTAAAACTGTGTGTGTCTGTAAATAGGAGTTTAGTCTAAGAATGTGTTAGCATGTAGGCACAGGCTGTGTGTATGTGGTATGTATGTGTTGGTACTATGGGTTGAACTCAGGGCCTGGGCTGTGTCCCTTAGGTTTTGGCTCAAGGCTGGTGCTCTACCTTTGAGCCAGAGCCTTGCTTCCACCTTTTTGGTGGTTAATTGGACATAAGAGACTTCACACCTTTCCTGCCCAGTCTGGCTTTGAAGCCAATTCTCAGAACTCAGCCTCCTGAGCAGCAAGGATTACAGGCACGAGCCACTGGAGCCTGGCACAGGAGGGCATCTGAGAATGCACGTGCATGCACGTGTGTGTGTGTGTGTGTGTGTGTGTGTGTGTTCACCCGTATGCCCCGGTGTGTCTGAAGAGGATGCTGTGCGCTATGTCATGGGTACATGGAGGAGCCCAGGCCAGAAGAGCAGGCAAGGGCTCAGGCCTGGATCGCACCAGGATGGCTCAGCCTCAGGGTGGGGTGAGGAAGCCCTGCTGCTGCTTCCGCCATACTGGGAGTTCTAGAAGTCAGGGCTGAAGGGATGGGTGAGGTAGAAAAGGTGGAGTTCTGGAAGCTGAGGGGAGGTGATGTCATCTAGGTGTGTTTCTCCTTTGCTTGGAACTGCTTCTCTTCTCATCTTTTCTGGAAAGAATCTCAGCCCCTTCCAGTGCTATGGGAGGCGCCTGCTGCGGGCCATTGTTCCTGCCTGCATTTCCCTGGGGGTGGGGGATACCAGGGCCCAGTCAAGATGTAGGCTAAGTGGTACAGGTGAGCTCTTCATTTGGTCCTAGGGGAGATGCCAAAAAGATGATGCAGGGACATCTCACAGCTCAGTGTGAGGCCGACTGGACACTGGGACCTGAAGAGACTCAAGGGCAAAGGCACTTGGAGGGCAACACCTCACTTCACTTCTGAGTTTTTTTCTATTTAATTGGGGATAAGGGTCTCAAGACTTGTTTTTTGGCTGGGCAGTGGCTTCGAACCCCAATCCTCAGATCTCAACCTCCTGAGCAGCTAGGATGGAAGAGCGTGAGCCACTGGTACCTGGCAACATTTCTCTTTTTAAGCAAAATTAAGTAGAAAATGTCAGTTGTCCAGGCAGCGTGGCGCAGACCTGTAATCTCAGCTAGTGGGACATGGCGGGAGGAGGAATTTGGCCAAAGGCTGGTCCAGGAAAAAGTGTAAGACCCTATGTGAAAAACAAACTGAAAAAAAAAAAAAGGAGTGTCTCAAATGGTGGAGTGCCTTCAAGCATGAGGCTGTAGGTTCAATTTCAGTAGCATTAAAACCAAAACAAAAGCAATAAAAAAGAAAGAAAATGCCAGATTTCATTGTATGTATGATAAAAGTGCAATTATGTACATTTTACACATATTTTAATTTTGTATGTATTATGTGTGCATAGACCCACTTCTTATTTATGTACGTAAATACACACACACACACACACACACACACACACACACACACGCGCGCGCGCGAAAATGATGTCCTGGCAAGAGAGGTGGAGCACACCAAGGAGGAAATGGGAGAAAATGAGGCAAGAGTGTTATTACTGGAATAGCAGTGGAGTGGGAAAAAGAATTGAGACACTAGAGCCTGAGGACCCCACAAAACAGGAACTAACACAGATGAATGATTTCTCAGTGTTTTCTCCACTATACCAGATTGTTTCTTTGTGTGTGTGTGTGTGTGTGTGTGTGTGTGTGTGTGTGTGTGTGTGTGTGTGTGTGTGTGTCTGCCAATACTAAGCCTTGAATTCAGGGCCACTCACTCTTGCTTGGCTTTTTATGAAAGGCTGGCACTCTATCATTTGAGCCATACCTCCACTTTTGATTTTTAACTACTTAATTGGGGTAGTAAACTCACAGACAGATTTCTCTGCTGGAGCTGGCTTTGCATCATGATCCTCATATCTCAGCCTCCTGACTGGCTAGGATTATAGGCATGAGCCACTGGAACCTGGCTTACAGACAATCTTTGCATACATTTTTTAATATGAAAATGAGAAGACCTCAGGGTGCAGATCAATGATAGAACTCTTTCTAGCAAGCTTGAGGTCCTGCCCTTTGTATGCTCACCACTGAAGAAGAAAAAAAGAATAAACAAAAAAGCCCACAGCTGAGTTAAGGTGACACTTGGCTTCTGGAATGAGGTGACCTAGCTTCTGATCTAGGCCCTGGGATTTATGACTTATGTGACTCAACCTGCTGCCTTAAACTCTACCTTCTTGTTTTCAGAAGAGTACTGGGGAAAAGGGACTGGCTTTTGCCACTTCATTCAGTCCATGGAGGATTAGAGGAAGTAGTTTAAATATATGTGCAGTTCTGCTCTAAGGTGTGGCTCAAGTGATAGACCACCAGTCTTGAGCAAAATACCTAGGAGACAAGTCTGTAGGCCCTAAATATATACCCTATTATCAGAGCGCCAACACACACACACACACACACACACACACACACACACAATCAATCAATCAACTAAATCAATCGATCAGTAAACAGGAAGGACAGCAAGGACTCTAGATACAGGGGCCTTATTGTAGAGCAAGGAAGCCAGGTTAGATGGAGAAAGTGAACAGAGATCTCATGAACTTCCACCCAATGCCAGCCATTCTCTGATCCAAGCTTGGGAACTACATCTAGGTCTTGTAGACAAAAAATCATATTGCCTGGGTTAGATACTAATCCAACTGGCATTTATGGGCCATTATATCCATTTTAAGAAGTAGAAACTTACTCCTGGGCCATCAAACTGTTAAATACTGAGCTAATAAAGTCTTATTTGTTAGGGAGCCCCTCCTAGGTTGTTGATGGTCAGTGTCTTTTCCATTTCTTGAGTGGAAGGGCACTTCATGAGTGAGGCTCTTAGAAATACCATCTAATACCTCTTAGAGGCTTACAAGACAAGACAAGACTTTCTGTGGTTTGTCTTTTGGTTTTGGTATCACAATGGAGTTTGAACTCAGGGCCTGGGTGCTGTCCCTTAGCTTTTGCACACAGGCTGTTGTTGAAATACCTGAGCAACACTTCCACTTTTTTGTGGTTAATTGGAGATAAGAATCACATGGACTTTCTGGCCCAAGCTGTCTTGGAACCTTGATCCTCAGATCTCAGACTCCTGAAGAGCTACAATTACAGGCAAGAGCCACCACCACACAGCTGACAAGCAGAAGCTTTCCTTGCGGTCCTTGCCCTGGAGGGGGCAGATTGCACCTGCCCTTGAGTCAGTGGTCAACAGAGGCTTGCTCCCTGCTAATGCAGATGCTCAGCTGCCCACATGCCCACAGCTGGCTACTGTCCCCTCTCCCAATCAACAGAACCCCATCTGTTTGAACTTCTTTCTCCACCACCTCTTCCCAACCACCAGGCTAATAACCCCCATGACGTGATATGTTCAAAGGGCACTGGAGACAGGATGGCAAGATCTCAGGAGCACCCACCCTTCAGTGGCACAGGCCCTTGGACAAGTCCACTGGGAGAGCTCTACGGAAAGTATTTGATCTGTGCTAGTGCCTGGCCCTGGTAACTTTAAAGGTCTCCCCATGCCATCCTAAAGCATGGTCAGTGTGGAGAAGTACTGACTGAGGGCCTCCATGCAGGATCCCCTCATTTCTCTAACATGAGTTATTGCCTACCTAATGAGGTGGTGTGGATTAAATGAAATACATTATGTAAGGGATCTCTTGTTTGGCTGGCTCCTGAAATGTCAGCTATTATTTATTAATAATGTTTTCTGGCTTAAACATGAGCACTTCTCATTGTAAATAAAATGACATAGGAAAAAAATAAACACAAACAAGCACCTGTAATTTGAAAGCTAACCTCAGATAATGGGTGTGTGTCTTGCTCCCACAGACCCACCACACGTGCACTCATGGAGCCGCTGTCATGTGCTTGTTTGTTCTGCGACATTACAGTTGAATATGGATGGGCAGCTTCTCAGCCAGGGGTCACACTTTAAAGCTCTACCTTGGCTCCTTTATTGGGCCAACATCATTTACTTTTGTCCCATGGCATTTTCTTTCAGTAGCTGTGGAATGAGGAGAGATCTGGGCGTCACTCCCGCATTCTGGGGCTACATGAGGCTACATGGGGCTACATGAGGTTATGTTTTCTGTTTTTGGAGACTTGATATGTATACAGCTCAGGCTGCAGTCAAATTGACAAACCTCCTGCCTCAGCTTCCCTAGTCCTGGAATTAATAGTTCTCAGCATACTCAGCTGTGTTTTACTTTTTTTCCCCCCTTTTATACTGTTTTTCTTTTCTTTTCTTTTTGTTCTGTTTTTATGTCTAAGGGGAGGCATAGAAATGAAGGGACAAAGGGTGAAAAAAATGTGTGTGTGTGTGTGTGTTTATTGTTACATTATGCCTCCTCCTGCACCAAGGCAGTGCTTCTCAGCACTTGTGCTTTGTCTTATTCTCTCCATGGGGGCTCACTAATGCCGTATAACATTTATATTCCCCAGAGAGCTACACTGATTCCTTCTGGATCAATTCTATGGTTTTTGCTTTTGCTGTTGTTGGGTTTTGTTAGGTGCCAGGATTGGGACTTCAACTCAAGGTATGAGCACTATTCCCAAGATTTTTTTTTAACTAATAAAAAAATTGTATTTACTTAGAAGCATTCAGAATGTCAACAAAACAGCTGCAACTTTTTTTTTTGCAATTACAAAGTGGTATTCAGTTAACAGAACAACAATTATTTCGTATAAGCTGCGTCAGACAACTGAAGATGAAAAAACTACCGTCCCCATATATAACTAATTTGTGCTGTGCACCAACAAGAACCTGCTTTAAATTTCCATGCCAATTTACAACCCCCATACTGTACCAGGCAAGGTTAGTGGCTATTGAAAATACCACCAGGACAGGGCTATCTAAAGACACATTCGGTAGTGTGTTAACTATACAAAAAAAGACACTGTACACTTTAAAAACAAATCTTACACAGCCTTACATTTCAATTTTTTTTCTTTAAAAAGAGTGAGTTGTGTACAGGGGGGTTAAATGCTTTATAGACAAGAAAAAAACTGCGCTAGAACCAACTTATTCATCATCATCCTCTTCATCTTCATCCTCATCCTCTTCGTCTTCCTCTTCATCTTCCTCATCTTCCTCCTCTTCCTTCTTTTTCTTGCTCTTTTCAGCCTTCACAACCCCCTTTTTGGCTACATCAGGTTTTCCTTTAGCTCCATAGGCAGCAATATCCTTTTCATATTTTTCCTTCAGCTTAGCAGCCTTCTTTTCATAAGGCTGCTTGTCATCTGCAGCAGTGTTGTTCCACATCTCTCCCAGTTTTTTCGCAACATCACCAATAGACAGGCCGGGGTGTTCCCCTTTGATTTTAGGGTGCTACTCAGAACAGAACAAGAAGAAGGCCGAAGGAGGCCTCTTGGGCGCATTGGGATCCTTGAACTTCTTTTTTGTTTCCCCTTTAGGAGGGGATGTAGGTTTTCATTTCTCTTTCATAACGAACCTTGTCCACCTTGGCCATGTCTTCAATTTTCCCTTTCTCTTTAGCAGACATGGTCTTCCACCTCTCTGAGCACTTCTTAGAAAACTCTGAGAAGTTGACGGAGGCATCCGGGTGCTTCTTCTTGTGCTCCTCCCGGCAAGTTTGCACAAAGAATGCATATGATGACATTTTGCCGCTCGGCTTCTTAGGATCTCCTTTGCCCATGTTTAGTTTTTCCTCCGCGAGGAACAGAGTCTCTCGGTGCCCGTCCGGCTCTCACTTGCCCCTGCGCTGTCTCTATGGAGCTCAATGTACTGCAATGGCTGTGAGAGCGGGAGCCAGACGCAGCCTCCTCACTCTCTCCACTCTGTAACATTCTTCCCAAGATTTTTGTGTTGAAGGCTCGTGTTCTATCGCTTGAGTTATGGTTCCATTTCTGGATTTTTGGTGGTTAGATAGAATACAGACTTTCCAGCCTGGACTGCCTGAGATCCCTGATCCTCAGATCTCAGCCTCCTAGGTAGCTAGGATTATAGGCATAAGCCACGGGCACTCAGCTCCACCGAATCTGTTTACTTCTGGTTTGAATATGGTAATAACTAGAGTAAGATTTGCCACTCAATTATTGAGAGAAATGGACAGATTTTCCTTACTTTTCTAAGAAGGTACAACCTAAGGCAAGTGTTCTGTAATAATGAACTAGGGAGTGAGATGGACATTCATGCAAAAACTTAAAATAACTCAGGTGCCAGGGGCTCAATGCCAGCCAAAGCATGAAAGTCGAGGAGATTCTTATCTCTAATCCTTTATCATATTTAAATAACCTGCTTCTTTCATCTTGAGGGTGGTGCTGACGTCCCCACAGAAGTGAATCATTCTGGGAGTCTTTTGTTACTGGCAAGGACTACCTTGCTGGTGTGAAAATGGGTGCTGGTGCATGTACACCTCCATTTTGGATCTGTCCATGAATGGCCAGTTGGATTTTTCCCTAATAGGAGAGCACTGGGCTATCATTCTTTTTTAAGGAAGCTCAGCAAATTGTTTGTGCTGCATGGCCGGGCTTGGTGTGCTCTCTGCCAGGAGTCCCCGCTGGGTTGGTCTTCTAGCTTTTTGACCCCTTCCTGGACAGCAACAAGCTTTCCAGAAAAGAGCACCAACAGTGGACTGTGCCAGAGTCCGGGATGGGAGAGACAGGGGCTCCTTCCCTGCTTTGTGTGCTCCTCAGGTACTTTACTAGGAAGCCCAGTGCTGTTGAGTCGTGTTCTTTTTGCCTCCTAGTAGTTTTAGCACTGTATGGACAGAGTCTGCTCATGATTAACCAGAAATGGCATCTGGGAAAGGAGGGAGCAGGCGCAGGCTGCCAGTCCCCCCAGCAGTCACATTTCTCAGCCAGATCCACATGAAGCTTTCACACATACTTCCCTTGCCACAAACAGTGATGTTAACAAATTACTTTCAAGATTTTTTTTTTTTGTTTCTTTGTGTGTTGGGGTTGGAACCTGTGGCCTCCTGCATGCTGTAAACTCCCTGCCACTGAGCTATGCCTCCTTCCCTACACGAATTTTTCCACATCCCTAGCACAGCCTTGCAGTGTTGCATCTGCCCCGTGGAAGACCTTAGTAACTCAGCTACCACCAAGCAATTCTCAATGGCTGGCAGTCTAAAATTTGATTTGAACAAATCAGACTCTCTCGGACTCTATCTTGTTGTTGTTGTAAAGCAAAAACAGGGCAAATCCAAGAGAAATTAACCTTTGTTCTAGAACCTGCTAGACCCTTCTATGTGCCCTGATGTCTAGCAGCAGCAAGGTCTCCATCTTCTGCTCCTGCCTCCAGCTACCCAGAACCTTCCTAGGAAGCATGGTTTTCCCCAAGGATCACTGCCTGATATGCTGAAACCTCAGAATCTGATTTTACACTAAGTACTTCAAGTCTCAAGCAAGCATGGGTGACTCATAACTATAATCCTAGCTTCTCTGGAGACTGAGATCTGAAAATCATGGTTCAAAGCCAGTGTAGGCAGAGATGTCTGTCTCTGAGACTCCAAGTAACCAGCAAAAAGCCATAAGTAAAGGTATGGTTCAAGTAGTAGAGCACCATCCTTGATAGAAACGCTGAAGGACAATGCCTAGGCTCTGAGTCCAAGCCCCAGAATCAGTACCAAAAAAAAAAGTGAGAGGCTGGGGATATAGCCTAGTGGCAAGAGTGCCTGCCTCGGATACACGAGGCCCTAGGTTCGATTCCCCAGCACCACATATACAGAAAACGGCCAGAAGCGGCGCTGTGGCTCAAGTGGCAGAGTGCTAGCCTTGAGCAGGAAGAAGCCAGGAACAGTGCTCAGGCCCTGAGTCCAAGGCCCAGGACTGGCAAAAAAAAAAAAAAAAAGTGAGAGAGGGAGAGAGAGAGAGAATATGGAGAGAATTATCTGGAAGAAGAGTGAGGGAGGCAGTTATCTCTAGAGAGAAGATTATGGGCTTTATTTCCTGCATACTGACTTTTTTTTCTATAATGAGTGTTCATGCTTCTAAATTACAGGAAGGAAATTTCCTTAATGATATCATGGAGGGACAAGGCTACAACAGGAGGTTCAATCTATCTCATGTGTCTACGAAGGAGACATACTGGTAATTAGTTACATCAGGGTTCATTATGCTTTCCTCTATCTACTCATACATTTGGAATTTTTCAAAGTAAAATGCAAAATAGAGAGAAATTTATCTAGGACTGGCCAAGGAAGCACTGAGAAAATTCTTTCTGCTACATATACCAAGTGACCATTCCACTTTCCCATTGCCAGTATGTTGGAAGCAATAACCACATATTAATTTGAGCTAATATAGATAGGATCAGGTTGAGCCATATGAGATTATTGATAGTCACCCATTTTTATTGGACTTAGAAAAATGCCAAGAGTTGTGAGTCTTATAATTGGAAGATCAAACCTTATTTCTTCTAGTTGTTTGTAGGCATTTCTCTGAATCTCAGTCTGAACGGATAAGGAATGAATAATGACAAGTAAATGGTATCTTACTTTCATCTGCACAGGAAAAGTCAACATGAGTTTCAAAGGAATGGTTCATAAATTATCCAAAAGACAGTAGGTGTCAAGAGAGAAAGAGTCTGATAGACAGAGAGAAACAGAGACACACACACACAGATATCATTATTTAATCCGTACTTTTTGTTTGTTTTTCAGTGTTAGTACTGGGGCTTGAACAAGGGCCTGAGTGCTGTGCCCTATTATTTTTTTCACTCAAGGCTGGTGTTCTATGATTTGAGCCATGCCTTGGCTTTTTTATTTTCTCTGATAAACTGGAAATAAATCTTTCTTTGGAAAAAAAAACTGCCAGGCTGGGTGCTTGTGGCTCACACCCATAATCCTAGCCACTCAAGAGGACTAAGGTTCTAAGCCAGCCTGGGCAGGAAAGTCCCTGAGATTATTATCTCCAATTAAACACTAAAAACCCAGAAGTGAAGCTATGACTCAAGTGGTAGAGTATTAGTCTTGAGCTTTTAAGCTCAGGGACAACACCCAGGCCCTGAGTTCAAGCTCCAGGACCAGCACAACATTACTTTATTAAGCAGTTGTAAAAAGGAGTTTCAATTCTGAGTGAGGTTATAAGTGTACAATGCAGCTTAATCAATGTCATGGCTTTCCTAGGCTGTCATTGAACTGTGATCCTTAGCTTTCAGTCTCCTGAGTAGCTACGACTAAAAACGTGAGCAGTTCTTTTTTGTATTGAGCAAGATTACCTTCTTAACCTCTTAACCTTCTAAGGGTATGGTCTGCCTGGGAGATGTAGAACATGCTCCACTAGAGTTTAGCCCCCTCCCTTTTCTGGTAACAATCAATACATTTGCCTTTGATCATTATACACACACACACACATATATACATATATATACACTATATATGGATATAAATATCAATATACATGTATATATATAGAAGTTTTAGCAAATATTTATTTTAGTGTAACAGGATAAAGCAGAGAGAAATAGAAAAAAGAGAATCACCTCCTGTTCCCTATGCAGGAAATGGGAGTTAAAGACTCTTTTTAATCAGACTGATAAAGCACCTTTACACATGCAAATGCCATAACCTTTCATATTTATCTGCCATTTATTCCTGATCTTGTTTTCTTTTCCCCCCTCACAGAGCTGAGGTACATACAACATGGCCTGGTTACCATGGGAATTATCTACACAGCATAGGTCATGTACAAATAATCCTTATGCAGGAAATGCCACATCTTATGATAGAGCTTCCTGTCCTTTTCACAACCACACTTTGAGGGTGGCCAAAATCTCAGACACTCACTGCAGAAGGAACACATTTGTCATCTGAAAGAAACAGCACATCCTCTGATGCAACAGGTCTTTAGGCCTTAACTACATGCGGTATTTCCCAGCCATGAGGTTGGAGGGAATCATCCTGGAACACAGTAACGGAATATGCTCAAGTAGGGGAACGAATGTGATTCTATCTCAAGGCACAGGAACTAAATGGCTAAATTATTCTAGGGGCTTCAAACACCAGAATCCTTGACTAAATGAATGATCAAAGACCAGGAGATACCACAGGATCCAGATGAATTGAACGGCTGATAATGCCTAGTGTTTAGAGCTTTAAACGTCTCTTCTAGAGTTCGGTGAGTTCTACCTTACTAGGCTTCCTGGCTTGAGGAAGTAAGTGTGTCCTTATCCTGGGAAATGATAGCAAGGTGAGAAGGATGCCACTGAGTACCGAGGCAGACTCCAGGGCATCTAGGGCACCCCAAAGTGAAGAAATGAACTTGGCCAACAGCTGAAGGAGCATCCAGATGAGATCTGAGCCCTGCTTAGCAACCTGACTGAGCCCCTGTGGACCCTAAACCCAATACCATAGACATGCTCTGACTCCTGACATAACGACATTGGGGGATGGGCTGGGAGTATGGCCTAGTGGCAAGAGTGCTTGCCTCGTATACATGAAGCCCTAGGTTTGATTCCTCAGCACCACATATAGAAAAAGCCAGAAGTGGCGCTGTGGCTCAAGTGGTAGAGTGCTGGCCTTGAGCAAAAAGAAACCAGGGACAGTGCTCAGGCCCTGACTTCAAGCCCCAGGACTGGCAAAAGAAAAAAAAAAAGACACTGGAAGAAAAGAGATGAGTGGTTTAAGCTTCAGCAATCAATGACTCAGGGTTACATACTCCTACATGATAAATGAGCTTATAATCTTTCTCTCTTTAAGTCCCTTATGGAGTATAAAACAGTGCCTCTTGAAACTGTCTTTTCTTGGTTAAGGCTGAATAATTGGAAAATCATTTTCTCCTCGTAGGGAAAAAAAGGCATCTATCAAGTAGCTGTCAATTCATTTCCTAAAATATTATGTCTCTAACATGGGCATTACAGTCCTAGGACTTACAGGAGCACAGAAGATGATAAGGATGACAAGATGTATCTGTTTCTCAGTACCCACCAGCTAGAGCAGAAGGAGAAAGTAAACAACTATTTATAACCATCTTCACAAAAAAAAATGGTATACCTACTGTGTGCCTCCTTCCTTCTAGGTACTAAGGTAGCACCAGGAAACAAGTGTGGCCTCCTGGAGATGCACTGTCCATGCTATGCCTGCCATCTGGTCTGCATCTCTTCTCCCATGAAGTGATGAAAGCAAGGCAGTGAATTCCCCACCATTCTGGCTGTGAGCTCCCCATTCCCACAAGGTTTAGAGGCTGGGCCTGAAGACTGTCAGTGGGCTTCCCAACACAGCCCAATCCCAAAGAACAGGGGCATCAGAGTCAGGCTTTTTCTTTGGATATCAGCACTCAATACCCATCTTAGACAACAAGGCAGATGCTCTCAAATAGTCTAGACTATCTAACCAGCCAAAACCCAGAAATAGAACCTGTTGAGTTCAAGTGGCTCAAGTGGTAGGGTACCATCCATGAGTGAAAAACTGAAGGGACAACAGCTTGGGCCTGAGGTTCAAACTCCAGCAGTACAACCCTCCCTCCCCTCCAAAAACAAGAAAAGAACAAAGGAACCTGATAAAAGCTGGGTACCACTGGCTCATACCTATAATCCTTGCTCCTCAGGAGGCTGAAATCTGAGGATGACAATTAGAAGCCAGCCCAAGAAGGTAAGTCAGTGAGACTTCAATTAATCACCAAAGCAAGCCAAAAGTAGAACTCAAGTGAAAGGGTGCTATATCCTTGAGCAAAAAGCTTGGGGATATTACCCAGGCCCTGAGTTCAAGCCTGAGAACAAGGACTACCCCCGCCGCTTTTTGGGGCACCAGATAAAACCATAAAACCAGAGCTACTTTCATTTATGAGGGGGAAGGGAGGAGAGGGCCAGCCTTGACCTCTCTCTACACTACACCCTGCCTTGACTACTCAGGCTCTATGGAACTGACCACAGAAGATCAATATAGCCTGAACCGCCCCCCCCCCCCCCCCCAACAAGCTACTCTAAACTTTTAAATTAAAACAGACTGAAGTTAAAGTAAGATAAGTTGGGAACAGGAGCAAGATGGAGAAAGTCCACCAGTAGGAAGTAGATTGGAACTGGGCCTTGACCTTGAGAAACACAAGGCTCTGGGAGTCAAAGGCACAAGCTCAGCCAAAGTATCCCTGCCGCCTGGCCTTGCAGAGGAGCCAGAAGGATAGAGTGACACATGACTGACCTGGCATCTGCTCAGGAAGAAGACAAGGGGACATGGCTTTAGTCTGATCTGCCACCAAAGTATGGGCTGGTGACCAGGCCTTGGGATAAAAGCCATTACCAACCATAAAGTATTATGATTTCTAAATGAAAAGAATGTAAGAAACACTGAAGAGAAAGGAAGCCTTATTTTTCAGCTGGGGTCAGGACTAAAAAACTGACTGAATGGCTCTGGGGTCTGAAAAATAACTGCCTATAAATTTTAAAGGTAGGATACCAGGAGCCAGTGGCTCAGGACTGTAATCCTAGCTACTCAGGAGGCTGAGGTCAGAGGATTGAGATTCATAGCCAGTCTGGACAAGAAAGTCCATAGGACACTATGTCCAAGTAACCATGCAAATGCTGGAGGTAGAAATGAATTTCAAGTGGTAGAACACCAGCCCTGAGTGAAAAAGCTAAGAGAGTCCCAGGCAAGGTTCAAACCCCAGTATAGGCACACAAGACAGCACACACACACACACACACACACACACACACACACACACACACACAATGGAAGTGTGATGGGACGAAGGGGTAGGGGGTAAGTTGGAGTATTTAGCATGCTTAGAAGGCCCTAGGTTCCATTTCTAACATCACAGAAATAGAAATGAGGGTAGGAGAATGAAGGATGGAAGCAGGGAGGGAGACACAGAAGAAAGGAAGGGAGGGAATGGGGGAAGGGAGAAAGAGTGAGGGACTTAGGGCACCAGTGGTCAGTTAAGTTGAAATGAATAATATTCTGACAGAGAAGATCTGCTGAGACGATAAAGAGCAGGCTGTACCTGAAATAGATCCGTGGACTTAACTTTCTCACCGAGCTCTCTTCTCACTGAGGATCACTGGGCTCTCAGCCAAGCTTCCTTTGGAGGCTCCTATGGGGCTTCAGGCTCCTGGAAGGCAAAGAATTGCTGTCACAAATTTCTCTTTGGGCCCCAGACCCTACAAGATTGGCTGGCAGAGGGAGGGATGGTTCAACTAGAAGGCCAAATGAAAGCAGGGTACACAAGGAGGCCGCAAGATGGTCAACAAGGAACCAGACATGTGTTGTGTCCTGGGGACTTGAGGGAGAAGATGGGAAACTAAACCAGAGGACTTCTCAAACAGATCCCACTACTTCATGTAGACACGTGGTTTACCAGTTTAAAGATAATGTGTCATACTATTACTACAAATCCAGTGCAGAGGCGAGCTACATAAACTGCAGGCCCTGC
Source organism: Perognathus longimembris pacificus (assembly GCF_023159225.1). Taxonomy (NCBI): domain Eukaryota; kingdom Metazoa; phylum Chordata; class Mammalia; order Rodentia; family Heteromyidae; genus Perognathus; species Perognathus longimembris. The sequence continues at coordinate 55,997,194 of NC_063163.1, read as the reverse complement.
TAAGGACCTGAGAGGAGTCCATACTCCAGGACACTAGAATTGAGAAGCCCAGCCTGCTGGGGTGAGAGGGAAAGTCTTGGCTGGTTTCTTCTGTCAGACTCCAGTTCACATGACCCACAGCAATAGAGCTCTCCATTATGAACTAGTTAACACAGTGGCAGAGAGGCTCCATCTGCCTGCCATACCACAGTAGAATGACTAAACACAGGAACTGAGGCTGGGAGAGGTGCCTGCAGTCCTACAAGCAAAGGACTTGGAGGTGGTCGAGGCCTGGACATTTCTGGTGGGGATGCAGCCTGAAGACGTGCTTTTCCTAATCCACTTTTGCTTGGTAAACTTTGCCACTTACAGATGCTCAGAATTTTCTGGAAGCTGCTTGGGTGTGATCTGCACCTAGTATGACCTCACACAGGATTCTGACTCAGCCAAGAATGCACACAAAGACTGCTACTTGCAGCTTGAGTTGAGCAACTTCAACAAGGAGCAACACATTCTGTACACCTGTTCTACACTGGCACTTCATTCCTGGCCACTTTCAACTCTGAAAACACCCAAATCTATACAAAGAAAACTTTTGTCATCCATATCCATCAGGATTTAACACCTTGCCATGTATTTGCTTTATCTTTCTTTAGGAAATACTTTCCCTTGGCTACTCAGGAGGCTGAGATCACGGTTTGAAGCGAATCTGGGCAGAAAACTGAGATTTTTGTCTGTAATTGAAATGTAAGGTAAATGAGTTCATTAGGACCAAGAATGTTCCAGTCTACTCATTCACATTTTCCACATTTGAACACTTCATTGCTAAACACAGAATGACAATGCCACGCCTTGTACTCAAAGAATTCATTTAAATTTCTTTATTAATATGGAAGCAACATTTTAACAAGATCTTTTCTAGCTCCAGGAGCAAAGGGAACTGAGAGTGTGACCATGTGAGCACTGTAGACCCACAGCACACATCAAGGAAAGTGCATAAAGAACAGGAAATATCAACAAAAAATGTCACTGACCAATCTTAAATTAAAAGGAATCAGATTTGTCCATTCAGTACTGATAGGATAGGCTCCAGTAAGACTGTCTTGACTGATTGACTTTTGCACCATCACTGGGGCCTGAAATCAAGGCCTGGGCAGGGCTGGGGATATGGCCTAGTGGCAAGAGTGCTTGCCTCGCATACATGAGGCCCTGGGTTCAATTCCCCAGCACCACATATACAGAAAATGGCCAGAAGTGGCGCTGTGGCTCAAGTGGCAGAGTGCTAGCCTTGAGCAAAAAAGAAGCCAGGGACAGTGCTCAGGCCCTGAGTCCAAGCCCCAGAACTGGCCAAAAAATAAAAAATAAAAATAAAAAAATCAAGGCCTGGGCACTGTCCTCTAGCTTTTATGCTCAAGGTTGCCCCCATACCACTTGAGCCACATCTCTGCTTCTGGCTATTTGGAGGCCAGCTCAAGATAAAAGAGTTTCACCGACTTTCCTGCCTGGCCTAGCTTCAAACTGATTCTCAGATCTCAGCCTCCTGAGTAGCTAGAAATTACACAGGCATGAGCCACCAGCACCCAGGATCCTCTTGATTTCCTTCATAAAATATCAACTACTGCCCTGGCAACTTACACAGCTAGCTGCCTTGCCTATTGTGAGAAAAACTGTCTTTTTTTTTTTTTTGGCCAGTCCTGGGCCTTGGACTCAGGGCCTGAGCACTGTCCCTGGCTTCCTTTTGCTCAAGGCTAGCACTCTGCCACTTGAGCCACAGCGCCACTTCTGGCCGTTTTCTGTATATGTGGTGCTGGGGAATCGAACCCAGGGCCTCATGTATACGAGGCAAGCTCTCTTGCCACTAGGCCATATCCCCAGCCCCAAACTGTCTTTTTTTTTTTAACTCAAAGTGTGTGGCTTGAAAGTGTCTGCTTTGACTTGGTGTCTTGGCTCTTGGGAAGGAAAAGAGGAACTGCTTTGAGAAATGGAAAGATTTTTTTTTAATATGATATTTTGTATTATACTAGTTTCTTTTCAAGATGGAATTAAGACACATCTCAGATAGTTCAAAAATAGCAGAAAGTACGAGAGTATTTGAGATTGCTTGTATACTGTTAGTGTTATTTCAAAGTCACCTTATGCAAATAGATTTTACCCTATTCAAACTGCCATTCATGAGCAGATTGTGAACCTGAGCTCAGCCAATCTGAGCAGAGGGGTGGGGCCTGGTGTGTTAGAAATAAATTGGGGAGCAGCCTGCTTGTTCTGTGTGCTTGTTTGCCAGGTTTATGACTGATGGCGCATCCTTCTGCAGAAGTAAAACTTGCTTGGCTGAGACAATTCTTTATTTTGGTATCTATTGCTGTGACTCCACTGGCTCTTGGAGAGCATATTTAGAACACTATGACTGGGTTATCACACTGTTCATGCCACTGACAGGCAATAAGTTCAGAGAACAGTTCTAGCAGCTGGGAGTGCAGTGGTGAACTAAATAGCTTTCATTGAGGAGTGACAATAGCTCTTCAAGAACAAAAATGGATGAGGTATTTGGAACTGGAAAATCACCATCAGGAGACACATTCCTGAGTGCTAAAGAAATTCTGTGTAATAATAAGGGAAAAGCATAGGGGAAGAATCAAGAACTGGTCCCTTAGACCTTGCAGGTAGTCTGAGGTTGCCCTTTTTTTTCCCCATTTGGAGCCTGTAGTAGGGACACCATGCCAATCGCACTGAGATCTGAACTTGCTGAAGACCTACCTGCCGACCTGCTAAGACATGAGTGACTCTGACAAAGGGTGCTGAACCACAGGAACTTGGTAGGGTTCGCCTCTATCCTTCACCCTTCTGCTCCTGAAACACCAAAAGCTCATTTGTCACAGGTTTGGTACCTTCCCTTGGGCACTACTAAGAGGTGATGGACATTTTAAGAAATTAGCCTAGTGAGAGGTCTTGTGGTAGAATCTCCCTCCCCCAAGGGTGGTGAGACTCTGGCTCCTTACTGCTTCCTCGCCAGAGGTAAGCAGTTGTTTACTGACACATCCTTCAGTCACCATGCCCTGCCTTTTCACAGGCACAAAGCAATAGGGCCAACCAAGCATGCACTAAATCCTCCACAACTGTAAGCTAAACTAAGCCTTTCTCTTGTATCTCCTTATAAGTGGATTACCTCGGCATTTTGCTAGTACTGTAAGGAAAAGCTGATACCATCTTCTAGATTGATCCAGTCTCTTTGTCACTGGACACAGTATGCCAACAAGAGTGGATTTGGATAAACCAGAAAGGAAAACTCATTTACACATTTCCTCATTTTTGCACTTCTAACCCAGCCCAGGTATCTATTCTTACATTCTAGTTTCCACATGACTTAAACAGCTGTAGTCCAAGGCTCCGAAGACAATCTGAAAATGAGTTATGGTGTACTTGATAATGTCTCTATCTCACTGAAATGGGGAATTCCCAGGAACGACCACTCAGACAAAATATATAGCCAAAAACTCTTTATTACCCGGCCAGGGACCTCACTCCGGTGTTGGGTACCCAAGTGATAGCCTGCCTTCCAACCAAGTCAGGTTAATATACTCCTTACCAGGAGTTTGGGAGTTCCCTTGTTCCTAATCTACAGCTACAAGTAGGCAAGCAGGAAACAACAGAAGTAGCAGTGTGCCATAAGCAAGTGGAGCCTTATCTAATCTAGGCGCATTGTGTTCATCATCTGAATCAAGCCATCTCCTAAAAGTTGACTTTTTCTAACCTAGAATCTTTCCCCACCAAACAGGAACTAAATGAATGGTTAACTGAAGCTAATCGGCCCCGAGCAAGCAGGAACTAGCTGGGAGGAAGAAGTAAAGTGTATGTGATAGGATGGGGAGAAAGCCTGTCAGGGAGGCACACAATTGGGATGGTGCTGGGAAGCACTCATGTTCAGTACACTATTACATTCCCCCCTGGCTCTGTGACATGAATCAAATCATGGATCCACCCTGAAGTAGAGGGTCATATTGATTCTCCACTATTAAGAGTTTTACCGCACTTATTTCTTCTTTCCACAGTTTGTCAATGATTTCTTAAATGGAAGCCAATGGCCAAAGCTAGAGAAAAAATTAGTGATCCAGCTATCAAACATATTAAGGTCACTAACGGGGGGGGGGGGGGAGGGTAGGGCATAAATATAATGTGTTTCTTTTTCTTTTTTCCAGACCTTCTTGGACTAAGGCCAAGTTCTTTTTAATAACTCCTGAGTGGTTTTCATACAAACAGCAGGTTTCTCCCAGTGCGGTGCAAAAGTTCTTTTGTTTCCTTGAAGGAAGGTCTAATTCACGCCAGTTCTGAAGGACTTCCTCAGCCTCGGAGACTACTTGCTTCCTTAATGGGGAAAGGGGATGCTCTAGAATGCTTAATTCCCCATTATTCAGCTCACTAAGCTCTGTAAAGTTTTTATTTTCCACAAGCAGCGCTGACACTGTCATCGCTGCTGAGCCCATAGGCCATCTCCTACCTGGAGCACCCTTCTGTTCCTTATTAAGCCAGCGTCAAGGTTAAAATGGGCTCTTCCTTCCCCTCCATTATAAACAAACACTTGAGGGATCACATGGTCTAGGATACACAGGGTATTTTCACTTCCCAGGAGGTCAGTGGCCACACATTTATGTAAGCCATTTGTGCATGCCAACCAAGTTGTTTCTGGGGCCTTGTAATACTTTCTGGTTCCTGTTCCACTCTCTCCCATTAAGACACTTGTGCGTAAACCAGCATAGGGAGATTGTTTAAGATTGTACCTGGGGGACATAGCACAGGTGTCCTGACCCTGTAAATCCCCTAGTGTTAACCTGGGGTGGCTCCAGTTGCACCCATCATGATTGTCACTCTGCTCAATTGCAGCAGTAACTCCTATTCCTACATAATAAGGGCATCTAGAATCAAGACAGAGCCAGCAATCCTGGCCTAGGTTGGGATTAGAGTGGTTTAGGAGACTGTGGACTTTACTCAACATTCTTATCATGGAAGGGCTCCCTTCAGGAGCCTGAGTAGGCAGGTTTGGGGCTATGCCAATTATGTTAGTGGCAGGAGGGATGGCTGAGCCCAGGCTTAGTCTATGTGCACCTGGTTCTTTCGGGACAGAGAGAAAAAGATTACTATTTGGGCCAATGGGCCGGGGATCTCGTGGGGGAGGCTTTCTTTGGATAGTGAACCTATCACCTTGACCCCATCCATGCATATATAATTGGATCCCCCGTGTCCTTCCTGCATACCAATCTTGGGCTCACAGTGCATTCCAAGCTAGTACCTTAATAATCATTGGGTTACAATTTTTTGTCTTACATATTTTTGTAGTAGGCCCTCTCTCTATTTGGATATAGGGATCCTCATGTTTCCATGACGCTTCAGTTTCACAGCCCCAGGCTGCACAGTGATACTGATCATTCCCCTGACAACTGGCATCTCCTGTCCAGGGGCAGGCATAAAACCCCATGGTTTGTAAGTCTTTTTCATAGCTCAGGTCCTCACACCCCGGTACTGTGATTTTCTCTGCACCTCTTCATACAGTTACCCTGGGGTTCACTAGTGAGCAAAGATCTACCTTAAAGATAGGCTGCTGGTCAGTAGTTACATTTGCCACCAGGCTACCATCCTCTGTGCTCCTGAGCTGCCAATCCTACTCCTGGGACTTTTGGGGTCCCCATAATGCTTTTGCCCCATAACAGAAAAGATTAAGAACCAACAAAATTAAGGTTCCCTTTTCAGTCTTATCTTTAACCGGTCTCTTGTTTGGATGGCAGTCCATCTTCCCTGCTCCTCAGATGCCTTCTGTAGCTGGGTGTGGTAGACCCAGGAGGTGATCCTAGCAATGTTCACTGCCGATAAGGTGCTCAGAATCGCAGAAGGTCCCTTCCAGGTGCATTCCAAGGTCCAGCAGGGATCCTCTTTGCCCGCATGGTAAAGAGGCTGGTGCAGGAGAACAGGTTCTGTGTCTGATCTCAGTTCTGGTCCTCAGATTGCGTGATGTATGTTCTTCTGGGTCGAATGGAGGACCTTAGAAACATGAAAAGGAACTGATTAGTAATTTTTGCTTTGGTTACATCTTTTAAGTTTGGGAAGTAATAGAGGTGGTCTCCCAAAGCATTATTTCACAAGGGGTAAACCGTTCTTTGTAGGGGATGCAACACACCCCGAGGAAGGCATATGGGAGGAGAGCGGCTCAACTTTTGCCTGTCTCTATGTCCAACTTAGTCAGTGTCTCCTTCAGTGTTCTATTCATTCTTTCTACCTGTCCTGAACTTTGAGGCCTGTATGCACAATGCAATTTCCAATAAACATTTAAAGCCTTTGCCAGAGCTTGTAAAACTTTAGCTGTGAAGTTCAGGCCATTGTCAGACCCCAAACTGGAGGGAAAGTCAAATCAAGGAACTAACTCCTGAACTAATTCTTAGTTACTATAGATGCTATTTCAGCCTGGGTAGGGAAGGCTTCAGCCCAACCTGAGAAAGTAACTATGAACACTAACAAATTATCAGTAACTGAAAACAATAGGCTTGATTTCAGTGAAATCCAGTTCTCAGTGTTCACCCGGTGACATTTCTTGTGCCCTAACTCCCTTGGGGTTTTTCTTTCCCCCATTTTGGTTCACCTGGGCACATGTAACATCTCTGCCAATCACACCTTTTAGGACAGAATCCAGCTCTAGATAGCTGGGTCTCAGCAGTTCAGCCATCTTGGACCCACTTTGATGTGTGTTCTGGTGCAACTGGGTCACCAAGGGCAGGCCTAAAGTGGCTGGGAGGACTGGTCTTCCATCTGGTACTGTAAGCCAGTGCGTCTCTTCTTCCTTCCAGCTCAGCCCATTTCTTATCCTCTTGACTGTAGCTGGGTTTAACTGGTACTTCTGGTTCAGGCATCTTCACCAGAACCTGAGAGGGCACCACTGGTGTAAGAGCTGCCTCTCGGGCTGCCTAATCTGCTGCTCTATTTCCCCGTCCCTCCAGGGAGTCACCCTTCTGATGGTACAATAGCCAGCCTTTGGGGCAGCCAGATGGCTTCTAGTAGGGCTAGGATTCCTGCTCTACTTGTGATTTCCTTTACTGTTGTTAGAAGCCTCCTCTCTTGGTAAAGGCCCCATGTACATGGGCTGCTGCAAACTCATAGCAGTCATTCCACAAGGAAGAAAAGTCCGTGGCAGTCTTATCTCCAATTAAACTACCAAAAAAGTTGGAAGTAGATGTGTGGCTCCAATGGTAGAGGTTTGAACAGAAAATCTAAGACAGTTCCCAGAACCTAAGTTCAAGCCCCAGTATCCAGTATCAGTACAAACAAAACCAAAATCAATCCTTGATTTCCTCATTCACTGAATAAAACTACTTCTAGGCTCACAAAGCTTTCAGAATGAGTAAATAAATTGAGAGAATATACATATATATATATGAATATACATACACACACGCACACACATATATCTTAAGCGTTTTCTGAAAGAAATACTTTCTCAGAGGATTGCTCGGGATACATGACATATTTCTCTTGATTCCCTTCTGTTCAAGCAAACCAACTCCTGACTGGCACACTGAGATTTCTCTGCCAAATAGCAGATGAGTTACCTAAATAGCTCTATGCAGCCAGGGGGAGCTACTATTTAAAGAGATGTTCCAGTTCAAATGAGGAATTAATTGTTTAATATCTCTGTGTATAACCAGCTTTTAGTTACATAGTTTGTCAGTATTATAAAAAGAATGATCTCATTAATGAACTGCTAGGGTTGACAGTGATGCCTGCCCTGAATTCTTTTGGATATTTGAAGTGTCTGTGCCAATAACTTAGGATGGTTAGGAAGTGAGAGTTAAATGAGAAGAGAACGAACGACTGGAGAAAACACTGCGGGATGGTCTTCAAAGTGAGCAGTAAAGAAATGAGGCCTGGGAAGGGGGCATTTAAAGTAGAAGCAAAGAACCATCCCACCGTGGCCCATCCCTGGATGGACTGTGGAGGAATTTACACAGTCCAGGGAGAAAGAGCCAGTGGTTTCTCCGTACAGGAAAGAGAAGCCAGGGCTCAAGCTCTGCTGGGGAGAGTCTAGGCCAACCTTCTGAAGAAGCTCTTCCAGCTTTCCCTAAAGACAAAGCAGGCTTTGACCTCCTGTTTGTATACTCTCTCATGCTCAGTAGATACAATCCATTGTCCTTTGTTAACACAGGACCTGCTCATGCCACCAGCCAGGATCCAAGTGAATGGATAGAAAATGAACTCAGCATCCTGTGCATCCTACTTGTGCCCTGTGGAGGTGCTAGGAGAGTGGCCACTCTCTCCCACTCATTTCTCCTCTCAGTTCCTGGGTAGATTCTTCAGGTACCCCTACCCTGTCCCAGCCTTGTTAAAACATCAGCATCTATGCAGAGAGGGATTCTACAGTTTCCTACTGCTATCTAGACCCTCCTGTATCCCAAAAGACAATATGTTTATTAACCTACTCTTTTTGTTAAATCAAAGCCCAAGTTCGTATCCCTTTGTAACACCCAGGAGATAGTATGACTTCTTTCACCAAAACTGAAGAAGAAGCCAGGTATGGTGGTGGGTGCCTGTTACCCCAGCACAAAGGAGAGAGAGGCAGGACCATCAAGACCAGTATGAGTTACACAGTAAAACTCTGTTTCCAAAAAACCAAGGTTTGGGGATGTAGCTCAGTGGCATAGCATTTACCTAGCAGGCTCAAGGCCTGGAGTTCCATCCCCAATACCACAACTAAAATAATTAGAAGGGAAAAATAAAAACCAAAGAGGATAGTGGTGACAACTGGACAATGATGTGAACACACATACATAATACCACTAAACTGTGCACTTGAACTGCTTGACATAGTCAGTTTCATGTGTATTTTACTGCAATTTTAAAATGCTTACAATTCAGAAACATTAACATTCCTCAAAGGGTTAAGCTGGGTGCAGGCTTATCTCTAATTAACCACCAAAAAGCTGGAAGTGGCACCTTGGCTCAAGTGGTGGAATGCTAGCCTTGAGCCAGAGGCTCAGGGACAGCATGCAGGTCCTGAATTGAAGGCCCAGGACTTGTCCCAAACAGTCAAACAAACAAATTAGGTTTGCAGCTCACAAACCAGCAAAGGTCTCAAATATGAAAACATATATCCACACAAAAACACAAATGTCATAGCAGTATTCTTCATACAACCCAATTGTCCATCAACTACGAACACATGAGAAACCTATGCTATGGGATATATTCACCTACACAAAGTAATGAAGTACTGACAAATGGGATATTATGCTACTCCAAAGAAGCCAGTCACAAAAGCCATGCACTTGTTTTATTACATTTATATGAAATACCCAAAGGAAAGAGAGAAAAGAGATTATCAGTGGTTGCCAGGAACTGGGCAGAAAGGAATTAAGGGCAAGGGAAAAATACTTTCTAACTCACTTGTGATGGCTGTATAATCATTTGCATAGCTAAATTTATACTTCAAAAGGATGAATTTTATATCACATAAATTGTATTTGACAATGCTACTGGAAGTAATATGGTTCCCCAGAGGGTCTAGAGTGTACTTTTCCTACCCAGCATGCCCAGGCACACCCAGTTCCTATATATTTCCATTCCTGCTCAAGTCAAAATGCTTATCACCCACACACCCCTGAAAATCAGTAATTACAACTCATGCTGCCATTGGTTGAAGAGGCTATCCTCTCTATTCACGTAGCTACTTATTATATTTAATAGATATCTTGCTTTGAGAGTTCTACAAATGGGAAATGTGCTCCAGGTTAATATACGACCATACCACTTCAGTCTCATCCTTTATTGTTCTATAGAGCACAAACTCCGTTCTTAACACACAGCTTGTGTATTTCACCCTTGGTAGAGCATTAAAGAAGACAGTAGCATTTGTTAGTTTAAATAATTTAATCTTGTTTCTAAGCTTTCAATTCCAAAATGAGTGAAGGAGAGGGGGTGTTCCATTACTTGGGGTGTGTATGTACCCCAGCGAAAACAGTGGGGCTTAAAAGGTTGTAAGGAGATGGAGGGCCACTGGCTCAAACCTGTAAACCTAGCTACTCAGGAGAGTCTGAGATCTGAGGATTGTGGTTCAAAGCCAGTCCAGGAGAAAAGTTCATGAGACTCCATTTAACCAGCAAAACGCCCCAAGGGGAGGGGTGGCTCAATTGGTAGAGTGCCAGCCTTGAGCAAAAAATGCCAAGCAATATCATGAGGCCCTGATTTTGAGCCCCACTACACACACACACACACACACACACACACACACACACACACACACACACACACACACACGAGGGGGGGTGGATTAAGGAAAAGGCCAAAGCTCATTAGGAAGAAAAGAAATAGCACAGCATTATTTCCTAATAAGGCTGGTAAAATATACTGTCAGGGGCAAAGAAATCACCAGCAAGTCTGGGAAGATAGGCTCAGCTCAAGAACGTGTGTAAAATAGGGAACTTCCCCAAATTAATAAAACAATTTTATTTCATGATCATTTGTATTTCTGCGGAAAAGTCCCTAACAGCTGGGAAAGCTCGAGCTAAGACAGTTAATGTTAATTTAGAAGAACAAAGTGGAGTGTCGGCAGAAACTTCTGCAAAGGAAACTTTAAACTTTATCTGTTATGTACCCTTTAGCCCTAGCCCACCTGAAGTCTGTCCTTGCAATGATCAATAGCTGGCATCTATACCAACGCAGGATATCACCTTCACAATGATCAATGGCTTGCAGCTGCACAAAGGCAGGATATTAACATAACTCTTCTTTGCTAAGATAAGGCTAACTACAAATTTCCCCTGCAAATGATGGTTTTTTCGTTTATAAACCCTCTGTAACTTGTGATTGAGGTTGCTCACTCCAGTTGAGTTAGCCCTGGCCAGCCGGTTTGAATAAACTCTAGACTATTATAACATTTTTGTTTCTTGATGGTCTTTGGGGGGTTAATCCATATTAGGTGGAGGCAAATCTGGGGCTTCTCCCTGCCCACCCCCGAACATGAAGAAAATGCTCAGATAAGGCTAGGTGGTGGCTTTTGGGCTGCCAAGGTTAAATTACCAGACAGATGACTTCCTGCAACACATCTGGGCCTGCAGCTGTTCAGTACAACTCCCAGCAGGTGATATGCGCCCACCCCTTCCTTCCCTCTGGTAGCTGGGCCTGGGACAGGGCAGCAACTCTAAAGACACTGGTAGACAATTGAGCCTTGGATGTGGCCTGGAGCCCATGGGATCGGCACTGGTTTAGAGTAGGCAATCCTTCCAGGATGCTGTCTGCACCAGCCCCATAATTACCAGAGGGAATTAAGCAAGCACTCACAAGCCTCTGGATTTCTGTGCTTCTATAAACTTAAGAGTAATTTGTTCCCCTGGGGCTAAATGGGTAACTGGTTGCCACAGCTCCACAACAGGAACATGAAAGGGACATGGAATGTGCCAACTAGAGGGATTCAGTGTCCCTAGAACTATGCCTCACAGTTCCCAGAAAACTAGAAGTAGAGCTGTGGCTCCAAGTGGTGGAACACTAGCCTTGAACAAAAATGCTTAAGGACAGAGAGCCCAGGAACTGATATGGATATGCTATTAAATACTATGTTGCTAAAAACAACTCAAGTAGAAGAATGAGGAAGACAGAAACTAATACCTACTATCAGTTGCTAAGTGCATAACACCTAGTTGAGAATCAACCCATCCTTCCCACAGTCCCTGGGGCCCAGAGATGGCAGAGGAAGTCTGGGAACTGGATCCTACATCCAGTCTTCATTGGGGCCAAAGCTAGAACCCAGTTCTGTCCAGCACCAACATCCCTGTCTTTGCCCTCCCCATCCAGGTAGCTCTAGAGCAGAGGTGCAGTCAAGGCTGCTGGTTACCTCCACTGCAGGGGCTTTCTCCTCATTACCTAAATGTCCACTACCCATCTGAAGCTAAAATTCCTATGTAATATGGTCTTCTTCTACAAGATGTCTTGCTTTGCTCGAGTTCAGGACCCCCAGAAAGACCACCAGAGACCAAGATCGATGTAAGCAGCAAGGAGGCGTTTATTGTGAGCTAGCTCGGTCCTCTGCACACACAGCAGCGACTGGTGATGCTGAGAGGCCTCGAGCCAAGTTCTAACAGTTTTTTTTATACCATGAAACAAACAACTCTTAAGCAATTTAGGGGAATTTCCATACAGGCAGGCATATGATTGATTAACTTTTACAACATACTGAGTAAGCAGAAAGGAATTGGCTAATCTTATCTATAGTTATCGTTGTTAGCTAAGGGGGGCTAAACCGCAGTCCTTCCTTTTGGCCCTTGCCTGTCTCAACCATTGTTCGGTTTTGCTCACACCCTGCACATACACCCTCTGTTTGGGACATTTAGCGGTTTTTCTAAAAAAAAAAAAATGTTTATGCAAGCTTTCTGTATAACTTCCTGGTCTAGGGGTGAAGCAAGTCTAAGGTTAGGTTTTAAGATGGAGTTACTTAGGTCTTTTGTGTCTCTTCATTCCCTCATTTATTTTATGAGCCTTGGAAACCAATCATGGGTTCCTTTGAGTTAGTTCGTAGGATTCTACTTCTCCATAGTATACAGGTTGGTACTGGGCTTGTAACACCATTAATTGAACAGCATTAATTCTATCTTTTACAAAGGCAGCAAGTTTGTCAATTATGCAGGGTCCAATAGTAAGCGTAAGCAAAAGTATTATTAGGGGCCCTATAAGTGTGGAGATTAGGGTAGTCAGCCAGGGGGAGTAATTGGACCAGGACTCAAACCATCCCTCTGTCATTTCTTTTGGCTAAACCTTCTTGCACTTAGGCTATCGACTGCCTGATTGCTCCAGAGTGGTTTACATAAAAGCAACATTCTTCCCCTAAGGCTGCACAAAGTCCTCCCTGCTGTAGAAAGACTAAGTCTAGGTCTCATCTGTTCTGGAGCACTACTTCGGCAAGAGAAGCATGCGATTCTTCCAAATGCTTTATCTGTCTCTGTAATTCCTGAATATTCTCCTCTATTGCTTGTCTCAGGCTGGAGAAGTAAGAGCGCTGTAAGTAGGGCTGTTGTTCCAGTTCCTACTCCCACGGCTCCCAGAAGGGCCCCTATGGTTATCATGGCAACAGCCAGTTCTCTTTTCTCTCTTTTGTAACTCTTTGCTTTCTAATCTGAGTACCACCTCCTCTTCACAATGGTAAATTAGTCTGGGTACAAGCTGGACCATGACACAAAACCCGTGGGTTCCAGTGAGTATGGTGAGTGTGGGCACAAGAGGTGAGGCCAGTGTTACATGCCCACCAACTATTTTCTGCTGGCAGAAGGTAAGTCATCTGGGAGGGTATTGGGGATGTCTGATTGCACAGGTGTTGCAGAATGTCAGGTGGGGTCCCCACACCTTTTCCTATTACCTTTTCCTATTACCTTTTCCAAGGTAAGTCCAGATTCTACTGGTTCCCAGCGGCATTCTTGTCTATTTTTGGTCAAGGTATAATTTCCTGGAAGGGCTATCCCCTCGTAAAAGGGAAGTTGCATATCATAACACATCCAACATGATTCTGTTACCTGGGGTCGAGTTTTGTTTACAACATCATAGGTTTTTAACAACAATTTCCACAAGGGAGCATCCAGGGCACTTTCTTCTGAGACCTCAGGTATAGCCAAGACGGGCAATTCAGGTGGAGGGTTTGTCTCTATCTCCTCAGTCTTGGGCACCGGGGTATTTTTGGGCATAATGGGTGTATTAGCTGGCAGCGGTGGGGCGGGTACAGGCATAATTTGGGTTTTAAAGACTTTAAGAGTAAATATGAGTCCTTCACCTCTGCCTACTCCTATCCTCTGGTAGAGTCTAATTCCCCAAGATTTCCCTTGTTCCCATCCCTGTGCCTCTTTCCCCTTTGGGGTGAACTTGACCTGTATCCAAGATTGCTACTCATGGGGCCTGAAATACTTTACTAAATCTTCGTTAGAGGATACCCAGGCTAGAGGTTCCCCCACACTAGTTTCACACCTCCATTCTTTGCAGTAATAATCAGAGATGCCTCCACACTTTTTAGGACGAGACTCCTTGGGGCATATGTACCAGGTCACCAATTTACAGGGAGGCCCATCTAGGCCACTTGATCCTAGGTACCTCTTTTTCATATAATGAGCAGGTTCTTCTTTTTTTGGTTGTGCTTGTTGCCATGATCCATCCACCAACTAACAGAGATCAAATTCCAATTCAGGGAACCATATCTGAGGTCCTACCTGGCTTGCCATGCTTATGCTATGGCCAGTTTCAGAATTCTGAACTACCCAAGTCCATTGGTATGGGAGGTGAGGGTTACTGCAGGAAACAATATTGGAATAGGCAAGAATACTTAATAGATAAAGCAATAACATCTTATAAGTGTCTAATTTTAAGTTTAAAAAGATTGCCCTTATGGCAAGTAACTTGCTATTTGGGGTTAAGGTCTGGAATGAAGTTGCTCCTCACGGTGAACGGGTCCACTGGCTTCGCATGGGAGTAGTGGATCCAGGTGGCAATCCCGTTGACTTTGAGAGTGGTGGGCATCATGAGGATCACCATGTATGTGGTCTCTTCCAGCGAGGTTGCAGTGACTCTTGTTGATGTCTCTTTACGTAGACCCAGTCACCAGGACGGAAGCTGTGTGGCTGAGGAGGAGGTCCAGTCTTCTACAGAGCTTTGAGGCGGGGCCACACATCCTGCAGGGCTTTTAGGAAACACAAGAGATCAAAGTCATCAAATTCCACAAGCAGGTGCTCAGGCAAACAGGGAAGTATGGGAGGGGGGCATACCAAACATAATTTCAAATGGGGTACATCCTAACTTATAAGGGGAGTTCTGTACCCTATATAGGGCATAAGGAAGGAGGGCTACCCAGTCTCCGCCAGTCTCCATGGTTCTATTCATTCTCTCTACCTGCCCTGAACTTTGGGGCCTGTATGTACAATGCAATTTCCAATCTGCCCCAAGAATAGACATGAGTCCCTGACTTACCTTGGACACAAAGGCCGGTCCGTTGTCTGACCCTATCATAACTGGGAAGCCATACCTGGGTAGGATGTCCTCCAATAGCTTTTTAGCTACCACCTGGGCCGTTTCACGCTTGGTCGGGAAGGCTTCCACCCATCCTGAAAAGGTAGCTACAAAAACTAGCAGATATTTATATCCATACTTGCCAAATCTACCTCCCAGTAGGCTCCTGGTCTGTCTCCTCTTACCTGGTTTCCCGGGCTAGTCGCATGGTGGCCAGCATTTGTTATTTGGCAGCCCTTGCAGGCAGTGACGATCTGCTGGATTTTGGAATTTGCATTTTTAATTCTTATTTTAGCGTGTCTGAGCAAATCTTGCATTTTTCTCTCACCCATGTGGGTGGAACGATGCATCTTCCACAAGATCCAGTCTCCCAGTTCCTCAGGCACTATTACATGACATTGAGAGTCCCACCACCAAGGCGCTGAGCCATGGGCAGCCCTTGCATCCATTTGATGTCCTCTTTTGTATATTTTGGCGCATTCGGGAGTACCCGGGGTCCAGGGTCCAGGAGTTCAATTGTTAAGATGCCGTCCTTTTTTAGGGCAGCTTCCTAGCTACTTTGTCTGCCAAGTTATTGCCTCTTGCCATGGGATCTTTAGATTTTTGGTGCCATGGGCAGTGGACAATGGCCAATTTCTTGGGTTGCCAAATGGCAGCAATCAGAGCTAATATTTCTTCTTTGTTTTTTTTTTTTTTTTGCCAGTCCTGGGCCTTGGACTCAGGGCCTGAGCACTGTCCCTGGCTTCTTCCCGCTCAAGGCTAGCAATCTGCCACTTGAGCCACAGCGCCGCTTCTGGCCGTTTTCTGTATATGTGGTGCTGGGGAATCGAACCTAGGGCCTCGTGTATCCGAGGCAGGCACTCTTGCCACTAGGCTATATCCCCAGCCCCTCTTCTTTGTTTTTAATAGTCTTTCCTTCTGCCATTAGCCTCCCCCTCTCCTTGTAAATGGCTCCATGTACGTGGGCTGTGGCAAATGTGTAGCGGCTATCAGTGTACACAGTCAGCCTCTTGTCCTTCCCCAGCGTTAATGCTTGGGTCTGTGCCACTAACTCAGCCCTTTGGGCAGAGGTCCCAACAGGTAGGGGCTCCACCCACACCACCTCGGTTTCAGTCACTACTGCCACACCCACATACCTCTGACCATCTCGAATGAAGCTGCTCCTGTCTGTAAGCCATACAAGGTCAGCGTTGGGTAGAGGCTGGTCTTTGAGGTCCTCCCGGATGCCGTGTACCTGTGCCAGGATTTCTGCACAATCGTGTAAGGGCTTCTCTGGGTCAGGGTCTGGCAGTAGAGTCGCAGGATTGAGTGCAGTGGGAGCCTGGAAGGAAATTCTAGACAGGTTAAGCAGCAACCCTTGATGAGTCAGCCTGGCATTGCTGAGCCATCAGTCTGGAGGTTGCTTTAATACCTCTTCCACCGCATGTGGTATGGTAACATGCAGTTCCTGTCCCAGAGTCAATTTGTCTGCATCTTTCACCATCAAAACAGTAGCTGCTATCATTCTTAGGCAAGGAGGCCATCCAGCAGCCACTGGATCTAGTCTCTTTGATAAGTATGCTACTGGTCTCTTCCACGGACCCAGATATTGAATTAGGACCCCTTTGGCCACTCCTCTATGCTCATAAGCATACAAGTAGAAGGATTTAGTGACATGAGGGAGTCCCAAGGCCGGGGCTGATAGCAGAGCAGTCTTAATCTGATCAAATGACTGCTCCATCTCCTCAATCCTGTTCTTCTGTTCTTCTTTGGTGGCTTCATAAAGGGGTCTGGCCAGTTCAGCAAAACCAGGAACCCACAGTCTACAGAAACCCACGGATCCCAGGAGTTCTCTCACTTGGCGTGGGGTTTGGGGCTTCAGAGTTTTTAGCACAGTCTCCTTCCTGGCTTGCGTAAGCCATCACTGACCCCCTTTTAACAGGTAACCCAGGTAGATTACCTCTGACTTGCATATCTGGGCTTTCTTAGCTGAGGCAAGGTACCCCAAGCCTCCTAGGGTGCTGAGCAGGGCTCCAGTCCCTTGTAAGCATTCCTCCTTTGTTTTAGCTGCAATTAATAAGTCATCTACATATTACAGAAGAGTTAAGCCGGGTGTTTTGCCCTGAATTCACCCAAGTCTTCATGGAGGGCCTCATCAAAGATGGTGAGTGAGTTCTTGAATCCTTGGGGAAGTCTGGTCCAGGTCAGTTGTCCATTGATACCTTTCTCAGCATCTGACCATTCAAGGGCAAACAGTTCCTGGCTTTTGGGTGCCAGGGGCAAGCTGAAGAAAGCATCTTTCAGGTCTAAAACCGTATATCACTGCAGGTCTGGTGGCAGGGTGCTCAGGAGGGTATACGGGTTAGGGACAACCGGATGAATATCCATTACTGTCTTGTTTACTTCCCTCAGGTCCTGAACTGGTCGGTAGTCATTCAACTGGGGCTTTTGGACTGGCAATAAAGGCGTGTTCCAGGCTGACTGGCAGGGTCTCAGTATCCCCAGTTCCAACAGACACCGGATGTGAGGTGTTATCCCCACTGGGGCCTCCATCGTCACAGGGTACTATCAAACCCTCTGCTCCAGGTTTTAACTCAACAAAATTTGCAGGTCTATGTTTTGCCCCATACCCCCAGTCTTTGCCCAGGCCTCAGGATAAGTTTGCAACCAATAGTCTGTACCTGCAAGGGTAGGTGTTGGCTCATGTTTTTGATAGAGCCGGTACTCATCCTCTAGGGCGAGAGTTAGTACTTGGATGGGGCGCCTCCCGGTGTCCAATACAGAGGTGCCTTCAGGTTGGAAGTGAATTTGGGCTCCTATTTTTGTTAGCAAGTCTCTCCCCAACAAAGGGTAGGGGCAGTCTGGAATGACCATGAACGAGTAGGATACCCGGCCCACGCCTAGGTCCACTGTTCTTCGGGTAGTCCATGAATACTGGCTCATTCCAGTAGCCCCTTGAACCCAGGAAGTCTTTCCTGATAATTTTCCTTGTGGTTTTAATAAGATGAAATGTTGGGCTCCAGTGTCTACCAGAAATTCCACTGGGGTCCCCTCCACCTTTAAGGTTACCCTGGGCTCAGGGAGAGGTACCGAACCCTGACACCCCTACTCATCCTGGGCTCCTGTCATGAGGATGGGCACCCTCCGGGGCTGTTGAAAGTCTGGCTTGGTCCACGTCTCAGTTTCCAGGGGCATTCCCTTGCCCAATGACCTGAATTCTTGCAGTAAGCACACTGGTCCTTGTGTAGGCCTGCCCCAACCCTTGGTGAGTAATTAGGGTTGCGGTTCCTAGGCCCTTGCCTATCTCTGTCCCTTTCTTCTTGTCCTGGCCCACTTCTCTCCACTGCAGCCACCAGCACCCTAGTCATCTCTTTGGTGGCTTTGACCTGTCTTTCTTCCAGAGCTTCCCTATTGTTGTAAACCCGTTGAGCTATTGTTAACAGGTCTTGTATGCTTTTCCTTTCTAAATTTTCTAGTTTCTGTAATTTCCTCTTAATATCCAGGGCTGCCTGGTTAACAAAAGCCATCACTACTGCTGCCTAATTTTCTGGTGCTTCTGGATTCATAGGAGTAAATTGTCTAAAGGCTTCCATCAGTCTTTCTAAATAACCAGAAGGTGATTCTTGTCTACCCTGCATCACCATGTACACCTTAGACAAATTAGTGGGCTTGCATACAGCAGCTCGGAGACCCACCATTAGAGTCTGGTGATAGACCGGTAACCTCTCCCTACCTTCTGCCGTGTTGTAATCCCAGTCGTTTCCAGGCGATCTGCTTAGTGGGAAGGAAGCATTAATTAAATCAGGATTCACAGTAGGTTGCCCATCATTCCCTGGAACTAGCTTTCTGGCCTCTGTCTGGAGTGTCTCTCTCTTTTCCATGGTGAAGAGAATGTGAAACAGCTGTTGACAATCATCCCAGGAAGGCTGATGGGTAAACATAATGCTATCCAAGAGAGAAATTAAATCTTTGGGGTTGTCTAAAAACTGTGCATTCTGTTTTTTCCAATTATAGAAGTCACTAGTAGCAAAGGGCCAGTACTAAAGTTGAGGGTTCCTGGTGTCATCCGGGGGCCTGATCTCTCCAAGCAGCAAAGCCACAGTTGTGTCAGGCTGTTGTGAACTAGCAGTTCGATGGGCGTGCCCTCAGGTCCCTCCTGCTGGCCCCAGGGGACCTCCAGGTTCCTTCCTCCCGCACGACGCCCTCCCCCCCCCCCCCCCCGCCCGCCTGGAGCTGCCTTCCTCCCCCAAACTCCTCCTCCATGTCTTGTACAGGGGGTCTTGGAGGAAGGGGATAAGGAAGAGGTGCAGAGTCAAAGAGAAAGTCCTCAGCACCCCCTTGGAGTACAGTCGGAGGTGACGAAGGTTTCTCCGAGTCCGATGCCTTCCTCTCCTGCCTAGTGCTGTCAGCCACCAAGATTTTTGTGGGGTTAGTAAGTATGAAGGGACTCAACTAAGAGGGAGGGTCCTCAATCAGGTCCTGCCACACCAGAACATAGGGAATTTGATCCAGGTGGCCGCTCCATCCTGGAAGGAGAACCTTTCAGTCTGAGGTGGCTAACAATGCAGTGAACTTGACATTTATATGGACTGAAGGCTTCCTTTCTTGCACCTTAGCAACAATCCTCTCTGGAAGACTTTGCTCTTCATGTAGTCTCAGGCTTTGCTCAGCAGCTCCACCAATGGACCGGCTGGACTCCAGCTCTCAATGCTCCTCCCCCCCACCAGTGGGGTTTGGATGGGCCCAAGCAGGACACCAGGGTCCATAGGCACTCAGCACAGAATATCAAGCACCTTGCTGGTTGGTAGTGTGTGGGCTGCTGCAGAATTGGGTGTCCAGCACCCAGGACAATGACACTAACTGCAGGGTGGCAGAGTCCCTTGGGGAAAGGGAAATCTTAAATAAAGTGTAAACAAGGAAGAAAATATCCTATTACAAAGGCCAAGGGAATCTGCAAGGAGGGACTCCTAAGTCAGACTAGACAGTGTCCATCCTGGAGTGCAACTCATTTTATAATGTACAACAGAACGTCAGAGCTAGAATGAACATTGTGGGCACCAAGGTTGTCCTGATCTTCTCTGAAATACCATGCAACCTGTGTTTGAGGAGCCAAGAACCTTAGAAATACTATCCCAGTCAAATTTGTCAAGTCCTTCTTGAGGAAGCTGACAAAGCAACCTTTTTTGAGCAAGAATGACCCAGGAGAGCTTGTCAACAGACTCATGATAAATAAGCTCCATATGCCTTAAGCCTTCCTGTGCCACACAATGTGGTCTGCTTCCCTTCTCCTCTCTACTACCAGGACAGTCCATGTCTGTACCATTTGTTATCACCTGAAGCCCTAACTGCCGTCTTTAAAAATTTATATCAAAATAGTTGTAAGTCCTAATAAATGATACAGGTTACAAGGACACTAGCTGACATCCTGAGCTGGTTACTGAAGTCTGTGTTGTCAGGCCTCTGGAGGGCTCACAGATGCCCAGAATACCTCTCTGATCCCGAACAGAGGGGCACCCTAGAGCGCAGCCCAATAAACTCTCTTTCAATTACCTCTACTTCTCTCCATGTGCTCTCTCCTCGCCTAGAACCTTTCACATGTATGTCTTGACTGGTTGTGGCTCATGGCAATTTGAAACTCTGATGACATCTCTGACCCTCAGTCTCTCAAATCTTCTAACTCCTAACTCCCAACTCCCTTAAGAAAGCACTGCCATCCCCAAACAAAAGCCAGAGATGCTTTAGAACTGGCAAATGAGAAATTTCCTCCCTTCTCTAATATAATCTTTATCGGCTATCTGCCTAGAGAGGAAATATTAAAGACATCCAAACTTGAACTGAAGTCTCTTTTTGCAAACCTGATTATTTGCCATCCTTTATTCTCCTGTGACCCTTCAATGAACTAGGGGTACAATGCATGCTGATCAATTGATCAGTTCAAAGGTACTTTTTAAAAGTATCTACATGTCTGCATGAGAAAACCAACACAATCACAAGACAGCAAGACTGGCTCCATCTTGAATTCACTGAGAGCTCCTCGCCCTTGGGAATTGAAAAAAAAAAACTAATTTATGCTTAAGTGTTATCTTTAGTAACCACGTCCCTGTCAAAAAACAGCCCGTTTTTTTCGACCCAAACTATCTAAAAGTTGCCCCTAACCTTACTAAGATTATGTAATTTGCTTGGCCACCTGCATTGTGGTTTTTGCCTTTATAAACCCAGTCTGAGAACTAGTTGGGTCGCAGTTTCAGTTCCTGAGACTGTGCTGCGTTCCAGGTGGATCAGTTCGCTGTTTACTTTCCCAATAAATCCATCTTTGTTTGAGACTGTCTCTACGAGGCGGACTCTGGAGGGACGTGGGTTTGAGTCCCACTTGGGGTACCTCCCCGGGAACCCCATAAAAGTCAGTTATCAAATAAGTCTTTTTCAGAGGCAAAGGCGGAACATTCCAGGTGAGGTTTACAGTTTATTTTTATAATTATAATAGAACAGTTGTAATCATATTTTAAAACACACTTAATTTTTTAGTAAGCAGTGACTTTTAATTATTAGCATGGTTATATACTCTATCTATAGATAGATAGATAGATAGATTATAATATATAATCTAAATCAAATACTATATTTTATCCTCAATTTTTCCTCATCACAACCGAGTCGGTGGCTTATACCTACATCAGGAGGTACCTAATGGAGAGGTGGGGGCGAGCGAGGGTGCGTTCTGAGGTCCACGTGCCAGTACATCCATGGTAGTCACGACCACCGGGAAGATGCACCGTGGTCCTCAGCCGGGCCACCGGCCAAAACGGACTCCAAGGAGGTGACGGCCGCATGGGCACCAGCCCCGCGCACATATCCCGGGCCCACCCTGCTTCGCCCTCCTCAGAGGATGCCAGCGCCCCCCGCGAGGGGACACGAGTCATTCCCGATCCCGCCCTCCCAGGCTTCCACACGGGGCTGAGGACTAGCCCGACCTCACTCCCGAGGACCCAGGCCCGAGGAGCTGTCCAGGCGCTGGCGGGGTCCAGGCACTCACCGGGCGGGCGGGCGGGGCAGTGACGGGCGGGACGGGAGGACTCCCGTCCGGGAGGGGTAAGCGCGCGCGGGTCCTATGAACTACGGCTAAGGCGCCGCCCGTCCTCGTGTCCCGCTGCCCGCTGAGGATGTGCGGCTCACACCTGCCCGCGTGGAGTGAATGAAGCGCGCGGGGAAGGCAGTTCCTAGAGCCTTCCTCAGACGCGCGGTGCCCGCCACGGGCCCCCGAAGCTGCGACTTGCTCTCTACGTCATCGTCCAGAACCAATAGCAGCACTGCGATCCGGCCACGCCCCGCGGTGGGCGGAGCATGTGTCCCGCGCTCAAACCTTGGGATTGCCCCGCCGTCCGAAAGCTTCACCCCTCGCTTTCGCCTGGCCTGGCTGTTTTTCTCCTGCCAATCCTCGCCCGGGACGCTGAAGCAGCATTGGTCCCCAGGAGCCACAACTGCAAACCGGCTAAGCCCAGAGCGACCTCCCGGCCTGGCCCCGATCCGGTGAACCCAAAAGGAATTAAAGACGTAACTGGTGACCAGTTTTTCATCTCCAAAACCAAAGTTTGGGATACATTTTAAGGTTTATTTTTAATTCTTACCGACGTGTGTGTGTGTGTATTTCTATTAGAATAAATCCAGAGCCTTGTCAGGGGAAATGCTCAGGTGTGGCTCAAGGGGAAGAGCGCCAGCCTTGAGTGAAAAAGCTCAGGGACCGTGACCAGGCAATGAGTTCAAGCCCCAGTCCTGGCACACACACAAAAAAGAATAATTCAGTGTTGTATTGCCCTGGCTAATACCTTATGAAGAAGGGACGCCTATTTCTTTTTTTTTTTTTTTTTTTTTTTTTTTTTTTTTTTTTTTTTTCATTCGAAGAATTTTGCTTTTTTTTTTTTTTTTTTTTTTTATATTTTTTTTTATTTTTTTTTTTATTATCAATTGAACATAAATTTTTTTTTTTTTACAAGGTGCTGTGCAAAGAGGGTGCAGTTACATAGTAGGGCATTGTGTACATTTCTTGTGATATCTTACAACCTGTTTTCCCATCCCTTGTCTAGGTCAGGTAGACCCATATGCAGTATACAATGTATCAAGCACATATACAGTGTTCACAGACTTGGTCTCTACTGTCTCTCCATCTCCCTTTGTTAACAGTCATATATCAGGGAGATCATGCCCCTTTGTTTTCTGTGTTCTAGGCTTGTCTCACTCAACATTATTTGTTCGAGTTCTGACCATTTCCCTGCAAATAACAATATTTCACCATTCCTAATCGCTATGTAGTATTCCATTGTGTATAAGTACCATATTTTTTGGATCCATTCATCTGTGGAGGGGCATCTGGGTTGTTTCCAAATTTTGGCTATTGTGAATTGTGCTGCGATAAACATGGAAGTACAAATGTCCTTTTGATATCTTGGGTTTTGCTGTTTAGGATAGATGCCTAGGAGTGGTATGGCTGGGTCATAGGGTAGGTCTATATTGAGCTTTTTGAGAAACCTCCATACTGTTCTCCAAAGTGGCTGTACTAATTTGCACTCCCACCAACAATGGAGAAGGGTTCCTCTTTCCCCACAGCCCCTCCAGCATTTGTTGTTTCCTGAGTTCAGAGTATAGGCCATTCTAACTGGGGTGAGGTGGTATCTCAGGGTTGTTTTTATTTGCATTTCCTTTACTAGCAGGGATGTTGAGCATTTCCTCATGTGTTTCTTTGCCATTTTTATATCTTCTCTTGTGAAGTCTCTCTTTAGCTCTTTTGCCCATTTCCTAATAGGTTTATTGGGCTTGGAGGGGCTTAGTTTTTTGAGTTCTCTGTAGATGACAGATATCAGGCCTTTGTCTGTTGCTGTGCTGGTAAATATCCTTTCCCATATCGTTGGCTGTCTTTCTATTTTGGTGGCTATGACCTTAGCTGTGCAGAAACTTTTTAATTTGTAGTAGTCCCATTTGTTGAGTCTTTCCCCTATTTGTTGTGCGCCTGGGACTCTATTCAGGAAGTTCCTTCCTGTGCCTATAAGTTCTAGTGTCTTTCCTACTCTGTCCTTCAGTAGTTTCAAGGATTCAGGTCTGATGTTGAGGTCCTTGATCCATTTTGAGTTGATCTTGGTGCATGGTGATAGGCTTGGGTCTACTTTGAGTTTTCTGCATATGGCTGCCCAGTTCTCCCAGCACCAGTAGTTGAAGAGGCTATGTTTATTCCATTGTATGTCTTTAGCTCCTTTGTCGAATATCAGTTGGCTGTAAGAGTGCGGTTTTATTTCTGGGTCTTCAATTCTAATCCACTGGTCTTCCGATCTGTTTTTATACCAATACCATGCTGTTTTTGTTATGATGGCCTTGTAGTAGAGCTTGAAGTCTGGTATGGTGATACCTCCTGCACTATGTTTTTTGCCTAGAATTGCTTTGGCTATTCTAGGTTTTTTGCTGTTCCATATGAATTTATGGATTGGTTTCTCTATTTCAGTGAAGAATGTGGCTGGGATTTTGATAGGTATTGCATTGAATTTGTATAACAATTTGGGCAGTATGGCCATTTTCACTATATTGATTCTGCCTACCCATGAGCATGGGAGGTCTTTCCATCTCCTTGTGTCTTCTTTGATTTCCCTTATTAGATTTTTGTAGTTTTCATTGAATAGGTCCGTCACGTCCTTGGTTAAGTTGATCCCTAGGTACTTTATTCTTTTTTTGGCTACTGTAAATGGAATCGTTTCCATAATTTCCTTTTCTGTTTGTCTATTGCTGGTGTACAGAAAAGCTGCTGACTTTTGTGGATTGATTTTGTATCCTGCTACTTTGCCAAATTGGTTTATTAGATGTAGGAGTTTGGGTACTGAGTTTTTTGGGTCCTTGAGATATAAGATCATGTCGTCTGCGAATAGGGATAACTTGATTTCTTCCTTGCCGATGTGGATCCCTTTGATGTCCTCCTCTTGCCTTATTGCTATGGCTAGGGATTCCAGTACTATGTTGAACAGAAGTGGGGAGAGTGGGCATCCTTGTCTTGTTCCTGTGTTTAGGGGGAATGATTTAAGTTTCTCTCCATTTAATATGATATTAGCAGTTGGTCTGTTGTATATGGCTTTTATTGTTTTGAGGAATGTTCCATCTATTCCTGTTCTCTCCAAAGCTTTTAATAGGTATGGATGTTGTATTTTGTCAAAGGCTTTTTGGGCATCGACTGAGATAACAATGTGATTCTTGATTTTAGTTCTGTTTATGTGGTGAATTACATTGATTGATTTACGGATGTTGAACCATCCTTGTGACTGAGGGATGAAGCCTACTTGGTCATGATGTATGATATTCTTGATCACTTTCTGGATCCTGTTAGCTAATATTTTATTGAGGAGCTTTGCATCTGTGTTCATTAGTGATATTGGTCTGTAGTTCTCTTTTTTTGTTGGATCTTTGCCTGGTTTGGGGATGAGTATGATATTAGCTTCGTAGAATGAGTTCGGGATTTTTCCCTCCGTTTCTATTTCGCGGAAGAGTTTGAGGAGTATTGGAATTAGCTCCTCACTAAAGGTTTTGTAGAATTCATTGGTGAATCCATCTGGGCCTGGGCTTTTCTTAGTAGGGAGGTTCTTGATTACCTCCTGTATCTCACCGTAAGTTATTGGTTTATTTAGTTGATTTATTTCTTCTTGGTTCAGTTTGGGCAGTTTGTACTTCTCTAAGAATTGATCCATTTCTGTAAAATTATTGTTTTTTGTTGAGTAGAGGTTTTGGAAATAGCTCCTTATGATTGTTTGAATATCGTGTGTATTTGTTGTAATTTTTCCTGTGGAGTCCCTGATTTTACGAATATGAGTCTCTTCTCTTCTTTTTTTTGTGAGTCTTGCAAGGGGAGGGACGCCTATTTCTAAGGCAAGATGGAGTAACTTAGTACCAGGCTGCCGTATAGGCCTTCAGATAACAGCCCATCTATCTGTGGGAATAAGTTTCTGAAGCATTCCATTCCCAGACCTGCTCAAGGATTGAGGTAATGTTGTAGGGTCGGTTGGTCCTGATAAGCAGAGTGGTGGCCAAGTTGACCTGGTGAATGTTATGTTACACTAGGCTCCTGACCCAGCAAATGTTATGCAGTACCAGGCTGCACCTGCAATTTAAGGATAAGCCCTGATCCCCCCCCCCCACCCCCCCCACGCTCGCAGCTCCCCGCGCAGCTTCGGCCGAGCTCCCAGCTGTTCTGGGGCTGCGCTCTCCCGCCGATTCCTCGACAGCGTCCGCGGCGGCGGCGGCGGCCGCTGGTAGCTCGTCTGCTTCCTGGAGCGACCGCCACGGCGCCCAGCGGCCGCCTTGGACCCGGACCCGGAGCGCTCCCAGGGTAGCGGGGCGGGGGGAGGGGGGCGTAGGCTGCGAGCCGCCTCCACGGTGGGGTGACGGCGGCTCCCCAACCTCCCGGTATGCACGGCTGGCGGCAGCCAGGGCCCTGTAGAGCTTTTAGGGAGTGGAATCGGGTTTTGTCGGGTGCAAGAATTCTCCGGACACCCTCCGGCTGCTGGACGTCCAAAATGGAAATGCCAATGCGGTCTGTGGGTGATCACCTCGGCGAGAGACTTTGCCGTCGGCCCACGGGGACTTGGAGAGGAAGGACCGGCAGCCCCCTGTCCCTTCCCCCTCCGTCACCATTGCGGACACCGCGCAGGAGCGCGCTTGGGGGGGGGGGTGTCCCTGTGGCTTCCAGAAAGGACGCGACCACCTGTCTTTGCGGCAGTGACCCTTCTCCCATGACCCTGCGGTGCCTGGAGTCCTCCGGGAGTGGCGCGGAACCGAAGCGAAGCCAGTGAGGGAGCGCGGGGTCGGCGGAGGGGCGGTCCCCGGAGGTGGCGCGGCTGGCGAAGGCCCTGCGGGAACTCAGTCAAACAGGGTGGTACTGGGGAAGTATGACTGTTAACGAAGCCAAAGAGAAATTAAAAGAGGCACCCGAAGGAACTTTCTTGGTTAGAGATAGTTCGCATTCAGACTACCTACTAACAATCTCTGTTAAGGCATCAGCTGGACCAACTAACCTGCGGATTGAGTACCAAGATGGCAAATTCAGATTGGTTTCTATCATATGTGTCAAGTCCAAGCTTAAGCAGTTTGACAGTGTGGTTCATCTGATTGACTACTATGTTCAGATGTGCAAGGATAAGCGCACTGGTCCGGAGCCCCCCGGAATGGGACTGTTCACCTTTACCTGACCAAACCACTTTACACATCAGCACCATCGCTGCAGCATCTCTGCCGACTCACCATTATTAACAAATGTACCGGTACCATCTGGGGACTGCCCTTGCCAACAAGACTAAAAGATTACTTGGAAGAATATAAATTCCAGGTATAAGCGTTTCTCTTTTTCTAAACATGCCTCATAGAGTTGTCTCCGAATGCAGCTATATAAAACAGAGAGAGAGAGAGAGAGAGAGAGAGAGAGAGAGAGAGAGAGAGAACCAAAACTTGAGTGACTGCTCTGGATAATTGCACAGAATTCTTCCTAAGAACAGCTGAAGTCTGTTAATATAAATGTATGACGATATAGCTAAGTATTTAAAGTTCCCTTAGATATTTGCGATTGAACCATGCTTCCTTTCCTAAGGCAGACCAAGATCAGACAATCCTTGTCAATTACACATCCCAAGGAAGGCCCTTGGAAGCATTTGATCAGAATGCCTTGCCTTTCTGAAACTCCTTTGCATTAGGTCAAAGGTCCAAGCTCTCTTAGAAGCTAAGAGTTCCCCATGGAGTAGCACCAAAGGAGGGAAGGAGCCCACCTGACCCAGGCCTAGCTTCATTCTTACATGCCTGTTGATCAGAGTCAGTTTGAGGACATTTTGTATTTTGCATTCTGATGTACTTAGGAGTTTTGTTAAACAGATCGTGCTTGTGAGTATTTCTCATTTTATGCAATTAAGCAAATCAACCAACAAAATATGACCATGAAATCCTGTATTTGTCTTCTTACTACACGTATGAACTCTCTCCAGTGAACGGGTACTGTAGTAATACATTTCAAGGGAGCCTTATTTCTGAATCCTTTGAAATTGGTGCAAATGGAAAAGGCTTTCCCTCTTTTTTTAAGGCTAAAGACAAGAATGTCAATGCTCTACCCATGCAACCTGACCTCTGGTAATAAAATACCCATGTAGATAGGTAGGCATTTCACCCTTTGAAGTAGCTGTGTCCCAACCTGTTGCTGTTAATTTTGGAAATGGCTTTAGAAATTTCCAAGTTGTCCTTGAATTGTCTAACCATGGACATCAGCAGTTCTCTCCCTTCTATCATGTAGAATACTTTGACTTAATTTTCTTCCAGATAACAGGGGGATACCTGCCTGTTTTTCCAAGTGTTTATTTACTGCTGTTACTATTTGATTAGAATGTATTAAATAAAAACAAACCTGACTTAATAAAAAGATAAGCCCTGTCTCATTATTGTCATTTACACCTTGCTTTGAAAATGTTATTCTTAAGTTTTATCATTATCTTACTTTAAAGGTATTATTCTTTAACTGTCAAGTTACAGATTTTGTTTTCCTATATTGCTATTGCTTACCCTACCTAGCCAGCTGCAGCCAGCTGCGGGTGGTTTTTGCCTATATAAACCCCAGCTTGAGGACTGTTCAGGGTCACAGTGTTAGCTCCCGAGTCTGCACTGTATCCCTGGCTAGTCAGCTCTTGCTTTTGTGCTTGCAATAAAGCTTGAATTCTCCCGACTTTGTTCATGTGCTGGACTTATTTTGCTCTGATCCCGTTACATCTTAAGGTGGAAGCTAGTCCCTCTAGCCCCTTCCCCATAACGCTTATCCTTGTCCATGGTCAGAAAGAGCCCAAGTAACTCTTTTGGAAGTGACTGTGACAGAAATGGAATCTAACAGTGTTCATGAACTCTTTCTTTGCTAAAAACCAAAACAACAAAGCCAAGCAGTAACCACAGTCTGCAAAGGTCCAGTAACCACTAATCAGTAATCCAGTAATCCTTGTCTTTGTTCATTGGAAGACTTTCTATTTTGTGGAATCAAATGTTAACCTGGATCTAGAATAAAAACCAATTGAAATTATTGGTTTCACCCTTTGATAATTCTGATTAAAGACTCTCCCTGTGTGATTTAAATAGAAGTGTAGGAATTTTAATGACTTTCAGCATTAAAATAAAACTTTAAATCACTCTACTAGGGCAACACAGAGATCCCATATAGAATTAAGGTTTTCTTAATCCCAGTCTGCAGACTTGACTTTCAGAAAGCCAACAGGAAACCCAAAATGGTAGAGCCCAGGGGAAAGTGGCTTCTCAGCAAAAAGATACTAGGAACCCAGGGCCAAGATAATTATGCTTAAGGTGACACTGAATATTTTTTAAAAAACCCAGAGAATACTGTGTTTTTAAACACTGAATATTTTATTAAAAGCTAAAATTTAGGCAGGTTAGGGTTCATGACAAAAATTGAAAGAAATCATGAGTGAGAGGCAGTCTTGACTGTGAGCAAAGTGCATTGGAGCCTCAAAAGGAAGAAGATGTGAGAATTTAGCTCAGATCCAAGTTAACAGGACAAGTCCCAGTCTAGCACCATCAGGCACCATGAGACACAAGAAGTACCCAGAGTCAGTCAGACAGATGTGCGTTGGATTTCTAACTCTGCCATCTGGAATAAACTCTTTTTTTATATGTATTTTTTTATTATTAATTGAACATAAATTTTTTTACAAGGTGTTGTGCAAAGAGGGTGCAGTTACATAGTAGGGCAGTGTGTACATTTCTTGTGATATCTTACAACCTGTTTTTCCATCCCTTGTCTAGGTCAGGTAGACCCATATGCAATATACAATGTATCAAGCACATATACAGTGTTCACAGACTTGGTCTGTACTGTCTCTCCGTCTCCCTTTGTTAACAGTCATATATCAGGGAGATCATGCCCCTTTGTTTTCTGTGTTCTAGGCTTGTCTCATTCAACATTATTTGTTCGAGTTCTGACCATTTCCCTGTGAATAACAATATTTCACCATTCCTAATCGCTATGTAGTATTCCATTGTGTATAAGTACCATATTTTTTGGATCCATTCATCTGTGGAGGGGCATCTGGGTTGTTTCCAAATTTTGGCTATTGTGAATTGTGCCGCGATAAACATGGAAGTACAAATGTCCTTTTGATATCTTGGGTTTTGCTGTTTAGGATAGATGCCTAGGAGTGGTATGGCTGGGTCATAGGGTAGGTCTATATTGAGCTTTTTGAGAAACCTCCATACTGTTCTCCAAAGTGGTTGTACTAATTTGCACTCCCACCAACAATGGAGAAGGGTTCCTCTTTCCCCACAGCCCCTCCAGCATTTGTTGTTTCCTGAGTTTAGAGTATAGGCCATTCTAACTGGGGTGAGGTGGTATCTCAGGGTTGTTTTTATTTGCATTTCCTTTACTAGCAGGGATGTTGAGCATTTCCTCATGTGTTTCTTTGCCATTTTTATATCTTCTCTTGTGAAGTCTCTCTTTAGCTCTTTTGCCCATTTCCTAATAGGTTTATTGGGCTTGGAGGGGCTTAGTTTTTTGAGTTCTCTGTAGATGACAGATATCAGGCCTTTGTCTGTTGCTGTGCTGGTAAATATCCTTTCCCATATCGTTGGCTGTCTTTCTATTTTGGTGGCTATGACCTTAGCTGTGCAGAAACTTTTTAATTTGTAGTAGTCCCATTTGTTGAGTCTTTCCCCTATTTGTTGTGCCCCTGGGACTATATTCAGGAAGTTCCTTCCTGTGCCTATAAGTTCTAGTGTCTTTCCTACTCTGTCCTTCAGTAGTTTCAAGGATTCAGGTCTGATATTGAGGTCCTTGATCCATTTTGAGTTGATCTTGGTGCATGGTGATAGGCTTGGGTCTACTTTGAGTTTTCTGCATATGGCTGCCCAGTTCTCCCAGCACCAGTAGTTGAAGAGGCTATGTTTATTCCATTGTATGTCTTTAGCTCCTTTGTCGAATATCAGTTGGCTGTAAGAGTGCGGTTTTATTTCTGGGTCTTCAATTCTAATCCACTGGTCTTCCGATCTGTTTTTATACCAATACCATGCTGTTTTTGTTATGATAGCCTTGCAGTAGAGCTTGAAGTCTGGTATGGTGATACCTCCTGCACTATTTTTTTTTTTTTGCCTAGAATTGCTTTGGCTATTCTAGGTTTTTTGCTGTTCCATATGAATTTATGGATTGGTTTCTCTATTTCAGTGAAGAATGTGGCTGGGATTTTGATAGGTATTGCATTGAATTTGTATAACAATTTGGGCAATATGGCCATTTTCACTATATTGATTCTGCCTACCCATGAGCATGGGAGGTCTTTCCATCTCCTTGTGTCTTCTTTGATTTCCCTTATTAGATTTTTGTAGTTTTCATTGAATAGGTCCCTCACGTCCTTGGTTAAGTTGATCCCTAGGTACTTTATTCTTTTTTTGGCTACTGTAAATGGAATTGTTTCCATAATTTCCTTTTCTGTTTGTCTATTGCTGGTGTACAGAAAAGCTGCTGACTTTTGTGGATTGATTTTGTATCCTGCTACTTTGCCAAATTGGTTTATTAGGTGTAGGAGTTTGGGTACTGAGTTTTTTGGGTCCTTCAGATATAAGATCATGTCGTCTGCGAATAGGGATAACTTGATTTCTTCCTTGCCGACGTGGATCCCTTTGATGTCCTCCTCTTGCCTTATTGCTATGGCTAGGGATTCCAGCACTATGTTGAACAGAAGTGGGGAGAGTGGGCATCCTTGTCTTGTTCCTGAGTTTAGGGGGAATGATTTAAGTTTCTCTCCATTTAATGTGATATTAGCAGTTGGTCTGTTGTATATGGCTTTTATCGTTTTGAGGAATGTTCCATCTATTCCTGTTCTCTCCAAAGCTTTTAATAGGTATGGATGTTGTATTTTGTCAAAGGCTTTTTGGGCATCGACTGAGATAACAATGTGATTCTTGATTTTAGTTCTGTTTATGTGGTGAATTACGTTGATTGATTTACGGATGTTGAACCATCCTTGTGACTGAGGGATGAAGCCTACTTGGTCATGATGTATGATATTCTTGATCAGTTTCTGGATCCTGTTAGCTAATATTTTATTGAGGAGCTTTGCATCTGTGTTCATTAGTGATATTGGTCTGTAGTTCTCTTTTTTTGTTGGATCTTTGCCTGGTTTGGGAATGAGTATGATATTAGCTTCGTAGAATGAGTTTGGGATTTCTCCCTCCGTTTCTATTTCGCAGAAGAGTTTGAGGAGTATTGGAATTAGCTCCTCACTAAAGGTTTTGTAGAATTCGTTGGTGAATCCATCTGGGCCTGGGCTGGAATAAACTCTTAATTTGGCAGATGAGGAGGGTGTGATTGTTCACTAAGACCCTTAGTTTCTTCTTCAAAAGAATTGTTCCAGATGTCTGTAATCCTAGATACTCAAGAGGCTGTGTTGTATACCAGACACCCAGGTGGGCCTCGGACCCAGACGTCACCAGCACTCAGTCAAACAGGCTAGGAGTCTTTTATTTAGCTGTGCACAGCATCTGATTGCCACCACCAGGATGGTGACAAACATCACTGGGCCCCAGTAGGGCTGGGCTTTTAAAGGTAAAAAATCACATGTACCACACACAGGTGATAGTGCATGTGATAGCAAACAGACTTACAGAAGCAGAATTGGAAGTTAGTGATCACAAATAGTAAGTGCAATTCCAGTAAAACTCTGGCAAATAAAGCAATGAACCACTTAAGGAAGCAAAATACTCTTTGTTTAATTCTTGGTTCTGGGTGTAACTGGTATTTACTGAGTACCCATTTAACTTCTTTACAACATGCAAATAGAGTTAATAATTATGCTTGATCTCTCTCCTTCCTTTCTTTTGCAAGGGTCAAGCAGCTCTAGATCAAGCTGCTTTTCACTTACTTAGGATGGCTCAGCCTCTTTAGCTTGGACTAAAAGTGAATTTCTTACTCTGGATGTCTCAGCTGAGATCATCAGATGATAGTCAAAGCCAACCTGGGCAAACAAATCTTAAAAGATTTCTATCTCCAATTAACCAGCAAAAAACTGGAAGCAGAGGCATGGCTCAAGTGGAAGAACATCAGCCTTGAGCAAAACAAGCTATTCAGGAGTGCAGAGCCTGACAATAAATTAATTAGTTAAGACAAAAGAAGAATTTTATTAGTTGCTGGAGAGATACACTGTGGATATGAAAAATAAAGGTAGAATAAAATGTCCCCACAGATATATCCAATAGAGCCCCACAGATCAGAAGATCTTTAATAATGAAACAAAGCAATTCAATGGAAAGAGGACAGTCTCTTCAACAAATGGTACTGCAATAACTAGATATCCCCACACAAAACTGAATCTAGACACAAACTCCAGCACTTAGACCAAAACCTAACTCAAACTAGACCCAAGACCTTAATATAAATCACAAAATTATAACCAGGCACCAGTGGCTTGTGCCTATAATCCTAGCTACTCGGGACCTTAGTTTTGGCCCTACAGAAAAGGCAGAAAAGAACTCCTAGAAGACAATATGAGATAAAATCTAGGTGATCCTGGAAATTTAATGATGACCTTTTCTTATTTTGTGTTGACAGGACTCAAACCTAAGTCCTCAAGCATTCTAGGCAAGTGCTTCACCACTGAGCCATACCTGGAGTCCTTGTAACAACTTCCTAGATAAAACACCAAAAATGTGATCAATAAAAGATATTATTTATAAATTGGACTTTATTAAAATTAAAAAACTATTCTATGCAGTGTGCCAGTGACTCAAACCCATAATCCAAACTACTGTGAGGATCATGGTTCAAAGCCAGCGTGGCGCAGGAAAGGCTGTGAGACTTTTATCCCCAATTAACCATAAAAAAAAAAGTTATAAGTGGAGCTATCATTCAAGTGGTAAAGTGCTAGCTCGGAGACAGCACCCAAACCCCTTGAATCCATAGACACACACACACACACACACACACACACACACACACACACACACACACCTATTCTGCAAAAACCATTACTAGTAAAATAAAAAGAGAAGCCATATATTGGCAGAAAATATTTTCAAAATACATATCTGCTAAATAGACTGATACACAAAATACACAAAGAACTCTTGCCAGGAACTGGTGGCTCACACCTGTAATCCTAAGGCTCAGGAGGCTGAAATCTGATTATCTTGATTAAAAGCCAGCAGAAAAATCCCCATGAGAGTCTGATCTTCAATTAACCACTCAAAAAATGGAAGTGGCACTGTAGCTCAAGTGGTAGAGTGCTAGCTTTGAGCACAAAAAGGCTCAGGGACAGTGCTCAGGCCCCAAATTCAAGCCATACATGGACCAAAAAAAAAAAAAGGAACTCTTAAGGCCCCAACAATAGCAAATTCTTGAATAAAAGCAAACTCAAACAAACTCTCCTATATTTTCAACAATCACAGAAGACTTCTGGGACCAAACGTGGCATTTTCTTTCCCCACACACTAACCAATCAATTCGACAGTGGACACAAGCTCTTTCTTTCAATCTGATTCACTTAGAGATCTCACAGGTGAAGCCTCAGTCCTCAAGACTGACCTTCAGATGTCAATCACTCATTGTATCTGTGCTGCTGATCAATTCTCTATAAAATTAAAGATCTCATAGGATTTATGTGATCCAGGTACCCACAGAATTCAGGAAACATTTACTTCTATTTACTGGTTTGTTACAAAGACTATCATAAAGGATACATGTGAAATAGGTACAGGGGCTGGGAATGTGGCTTAGAGGCAGAATGCTTGCCTAGCATGCATGAAGCCCTGGGTTCCTCAGCACTGTATAAACAGAAAAGGCCAGAAGTGGCCCTGTGGATCAAGTGGTAGAATGTTAGCCTTGAACAAAAAGAAGCCAGGGACAGTGCTCAGTTCAAGCACCAGGAATAGCAACCCCCCCCCCACAAAAACAGAACAATATAGGTCTGAGCATGTGTAGAAGGGTGAACGGCTTTTATCCTTTCTTTGGGCCTGCCATCCATCACATGTTCACATCACATGAACACCATCACATGTTCAACAGCTTCAAAAACCTGATCCTTTTTACATTGTTCTGGAAGCTTCATTACACAGGCATGGCTGGTACTGGCTATTCATGTTCTACTCTCTCTGCCCTGATGTGTGAGGTGGGAATAAAATTCCAACCATTTAACCCTACCTTGGTCTTTCTGGTAACCACTCCCCATCCTAAAGAAACCTAAGAAATACCAGCTACCAGCTGCCTCGCTAGCCTACAGGAAACACCACTTAAAGATTCTAAGGATTTTACAAGTTGTATGGGATGAAGGTCAAGCATTGTTAAAACTGGACAAATGATAGAAGCACATGTATCACCAAAGAACATACACCAATGGCAAATAAATATGGAATGCCATTGTTAGCTATGAATATACATCCATTGGAGGGCTAACATCACAAACACTGACAACATCGAATGCTGAGGGGAATGTGGAGCCAGCAACTGGATGTTCATTCAGTGCTTGGGGAAATAAAAGGCATATTTGTGTATAAAATGGTACAACCACTTTAGTAGGTACCATTGGCTGGCATCTTTTAAGATTGTACAGTCTTGCTGTGTGCTCCAACAGCTGTGTTTCTTTGTATTTATGCAGAAAACATTTATAAAAATACCTGCTGCTATAGCTTAGAATTCATGTGTCTCTTAATGGTATGTGTATTAAAGGCTTCGTCTCTAGCTGTGGCTATTGAGAGGTGATGAAAACTAAGAGGTAGGAGTTAGTGGAAGAAAGTTTGGTCTTCAAGTATTGGACTAATTGTACCATTAGGTCTTGGGTTCCTCCTGTCTCTGTCTGTCTTTGGTTTCCTGTCACCATAAAGTAAACAGTCTTTCTTCACCATACACTCCCTCCATGATACCCTCTGCAACCATGGAGTGAGAGGTGTGAAACTGTAAACCAATATAAACCTCTTTCCTTATTACATTGATTATCTCAGCTATTTTGTTATCATAACAAAAAGCTGGCTAACACAACAGATGTATTTATAATAGCCAAACCTTGGGAGCAACCGCCATGTTCTTCAGTAAGTGAATGGACAATCAAAGCTGCCTAATACATCCATGTAACACAATAGTCTGGAGGCATAAAAAAAATGATCTATAAAAAGCTAGCCTGAGGGCTGGGGATATAGCCTAGCGGCAAGAGTGCCTGCCTCGGATACACGAGGCCCTAGGTTCGATTCCCCAGCACCACATATACAGAAAACAGCCAGAAGCGGCGCTGTGGCTCAAGTGGCAGAGTGCTAGCCTTGAGCGGGAAGAAGCCAGGGACCAGTGCTCAGGCCCTGAGTCCAAGGCCCAGGACTGGCAAAAAAAAAAAAAAAGCTAGCCTGAGTAGGAAAGTCTTTGAGATGTTTATCTCCAATTAACTACCAAAAAAACAAATACAGCTGTGGCTCAAGTGATAGAACACTAGCCTTGAACACATTCAAGCCTCAGGACACCCCTCCCCACCCCACATACACAAAAGGAGCTATTTATTATATTATATAATATTGTAAGAGAACACTACAGAGACAAAAAGGATAGCTAATTTCAGGGGTAGGATTGATGAATGGTGATACATGCGGAAGTTTAAGGTCAGTTTTCTGTACATTACTATGATGGTATGTATGTATCATTGTGAATTTTTCCATACCCATAGCATACACAATACAAAAACTAAACTTAATATAAACTATTGATATAATACCAACTATAACTACACTATAAACTTAAATATGAACTATAGTTAATAGTAGTAAACTGTTATTGGCTTATCAGTTGTAGGGAATGTAATACATAAATATATGATGTTAATAATAGGGCAAGCAAGGGAGGCACTACAGGAATATATGGAAACTGTGCTTCCTGCCTATTATTTATTTATTTTTCTCAGTAGTAAGTTTAAACTCAAGGCTCCATGTTTGTTTGGCTTGAGCAACACCCTCAGCCTGGCTTTTTGCTAGTCATTTTGGAAATGATATCTGACTTTTCTACCCCCAGGGTTGGCTTTGAACCACAGTTCTCTGGGTTTCAGCCTCCTGAGTATTACAGTACTCCAACCATGAGTCACTGATGTTTGGCTTCTGCTTAAGTTATTTTTAAACTAAAACAGTCTTCTGCTTAAGTTATTTTTAAACCAAAACAGTACAAAGGAAGCCTCATGCATACTAGGCATAGTGGTATACTCCTGTAATCTCAGTACTTGAGAGGCAAAATAGGAATGCAAAGAATAGAGCTACATAGTGAGTTTGAGGCCAGCCTGTGCTAGTGAGCCCCTGTCTCAAAACAAAAACAAAATTACAAACATATACATTTATAAAAAACATGCCTAAAGCCCCTCTTAGATGCCTACATGTAGAAAACGTATTCCATCAGTGATACTTAATACTGAGCTAGAGGTATAGCTCAATAGTTGAGTATGAGCCTAGCATAATTCAGGCCTTGGGTTCAACCCCCTACACCAACAGCAATAATAATAATAATACTGTGTGTATGTGTGTGTGTGTGTGTGTGTGTGTGTGTGTGCTTGCACATGCGTGCATGCATGGATGCTGATCCTGGGACTTGAATTCAGGACCTAGGTGCTGTCCCTGAGTTTTGGTGGTAGTTGTTGGAGTTATTTTCTGCTCAAAGCTAGCACTCTATCACTTGAACCATACCTCCACTCCTGACTTTGTGGTGGTTAATTTGAGACAAGAATCTCACAAGCTTTTCCTGCCCAAGCTGGCTTTGCATCATGATCCTCAGCTCTCAACCTCCTGAGCCATCGGCATCCAGTGGTATATCTTCTTAATAGAATCTTTTCTATTGCATAGGTGACTCAGTTCTATTCTGGAACCAGTACTATGTCCTTTCTGGGAAATTCCTATCCCTCCCAACCTCCTAACCATTGTGACTTCTAGAGGAACTTGCATATTTCATAGAATCCTATCTCCCTGAGTGTAAAAACAGTATTGGGCCTGGGAAATTCCAGATCATTGGCTACAGTGAGGGTAAACAAGAGACCTAAACTGAAGCCACCTGGGAAGCCTTGATGCTTACTTTTGGCATCTGAATAAAGAGAAGAAGCCTCTGTTCTCTGGGGGCAGAGCTGGACAGTTGTCAGTAGATACCAGCAGCTACCACCCCAGCCCTAAGGAATAAGCCCAGCTAGAGGATGAAGTAGCTGTGGGAGAAATCTAAAGAGATGAAGTCAGTACTGATAGTGCTGAACCCCAGGCTGGGGCTCACCAAGACCCCCTTCAGAAACTATGAGCCTGTCACTTAGATCCAAGAGTGTCACTTAGATCCTGATTTGAACCGCTTTTCTAGCCTGAGGGCTTTGTATCCTGGTTCAGACAGAAAGAGTTGGGAAAATCTTAACAAAGGATTGCTCCAGAAGAAAAGATACAGCAGCATCTGACAAACCCATCATGGAAACTTTTGTCTCTGGATTAGAGGATCTGATTACTATTCGTGTAATATTAGGGAATAATCCTAGCTGCCTATATGCCTGCGTCTTGACAGTTTTTCTCTCCACTATGAGTGCAGTGTGCCTACCCTCAAAAAGGAGGGCCTTTGCTGAGCACTGGTATCTCTTGCCTATAATCCTAGCTACTCAGGAGGCTGAGATCTGAGGATCTCAGTTCAAAGCCAGCCTGAGCTGAAAAGTCCCTGAAACTCTTATCTCCAATTAGTTACTAAAAAAGCTGGAACTGGCTAATTCAAGGCCAGCCTTGGCAAAAGAATGTTAAAGGGATCCAGTCTCACAAAATGAACTAGATGTAGTGGTTCATACCAGTAAATCCAACTACTCGGGAGGTAGAGGCAGGGAATTATGATCTAAAAGCTAGTCAGAGCAAATGGACAAGACGCTCTGGATAATAAACTACAGCACAAAGAATGGAGAATATTGGCTGGAGTGGTTAAGTGCTTATTTAGAAAGTGCAAGGCCCAGAGTTCTGACCTCTTTAGCACTACCCACTGAAATGTGAGAATGTGAAAATGTTCAGTAATTACCATAGCCAAAGAAGAAATGTCATGCCTAGTGCTAGTGGCTTGCACATGTAATCCTTGTTACTCAGGAGGCTGAGATCTTAGCATTGTATTTTGTAGGCATCTTGGGCAGAAAATTCCTACAGACTCTCATCTCTAGTAAAAATAAGAAGTGAAGGCAAGACTTAAGTTGTAGAGGACTAGTCTTGATTAAAAACCATGGGAGAGCTTGAAGCCTTAAACTCAAGTTCCATCTAATACTAGTACAAAAAAAGAAAAAGAGAGAAAGAAAAAGGAAACTTCATCCAATGTCTAAAGATTACTTATCCAGGCACTGGTTACTTACTCCTGTAATCTGAACTACTCCAAAGGGTGAGATCTGAGGATTGAAAGTTGAAGCTATATCAGGCAAGAAAGTCCATGAGATTCTTATCTCCAATTAACCACCAAAAAAATTCAGAAATGAAGTTGTAGCTTAAGTGGTAGAGTGCTAACCTTGGACAAAAAAGGTCAGGGAAGTGCCCAGGCCTTGAGTTCAAGGCACGGAAAGGAAAGGAAAGGAAAGGAAAGGAAAGGAAAGGAAAGGAAAGGAAAGGAAAGGAAAGAAAAAAAGGAAAAGGAAAAGGAAAAGGAGGAGAAAAAATAAGATTGGTAAAAAATTCAGCTCAACATTCCTGGCCATAAAGGAAATGCAAATCAAAACAACTCTGAGATCCCATTGCACCCCAGTTAGATTGGCCAACATTATGAATTTGAACAACAAATGTTGGTAGGGATGTGGAGATAAAGGAACTTCATGGCACTGTTGGTAGGAATGTAAACTAGTATAAGCAATCTGGAAGGTCCTCAAAAAACTAAACATAGATCTTCCCTAGGACCCAGCCAGTCCACTCATGGGCATCTAAGCCAGGGCATCACAAGTCAGGGTATAATAAGAACACTTGCACATCCATGTTTATTGCTGCACTATTCCCAGGAGCGAAGTTGTCTAAACAGCTCTACGCTCTACAATAGATGAGTGGATCAAAAAAAATGTAGTACCTACACACAGTGGAATTTTACACTATTATTAGAACAATAGTAGTCATTTGCAGGAAAAATAGATGGACCTATTAAACACTATGTTAAGTGAAATAAGCCAAGCTGAGAGAGAAAAAAGAGGTATGTTTTCTCTCATATGCAGAAGCTGGACCTAAAATATACCAGGACATGACAAATTATGCAGGATTTTAGGCATCTACACATAGTGAGACTAAAGGAGGACACTCTTAGGAGAGGCATATGAAGCTACAATGCCTAAGTGCATCTGATCATACAGAATAATATTTATCAAAATGACCTCAAGGAAATGCAAATGAGTTTTTTCTTCATTGTTTTTATTTCTGTTTATGTCTTGTTTGTTCATCCATCTTTTGGAAGGCCCCAAAAGGAGGCATGGAAATGGAGGGACAAGGGGTGAACAAATGCAGCAGTGGTACTCACTAAATACTGTGTTGAAAATGAACTATACTACTTGTGTGTGGGAATGGGAGGGAAAAACTGGGAGAGAGCCAGGGAAGGAGTGACATTGTCCAAAAAAAAAAAAAAAAGGATTCTTCACCTGACTTACGTAACTGTAACCCCTCTGTATATTACCTTTATAGTAACAAAAATTCATGAAATAAATAAAATAAATTCAGATATATGCATAAAATACACTAAAATCATTAAGTTGATCTTTTAAAATAATACTCAATGTTATAAGAAGCATTCTGATGATATTATACAATAGTAAATATAATAGGCTTTCACATTTTGTAATTATATGTTATAACTAATATACAATAAATAGCAATGTTTTATCTGCAATGTAATTTCAATTTTTATATATATGGTTATGCATCTATTTCAGATATGAGAATGTTCTAAGAAATGGATAGTAATGTATTGTCATAGCATATACTTACACAAAGTCTTGGTTACCATATTGCTGAGGTGATACACACACACACACACATATATATGTTTTGAAAAAACATATATATATATATATATATTTTTTTTTTTTTCCAAAGCTGAAGACCAAACTCCGGGTCTTGTACTTGGCAGGCAAGTGCTCTTCCATTGGGCTAAATACCAAACCCCAAGGTGATATATTCTTATAAGACCACTATCATTGAGATGTCTATCATTGAGATCTCTTTATGCTACACATGACAGTACACACTCACACTTATTTTATATACATATATGTATATATGACAGCAAATTTAATTCTTTTATATATTTGCCTCAATCTTTTTTGGGAGGGATGCTGGTGCTGGGACTTGAACTCAAGGTATCAAACTCTCCTTTGGCTTCTTTGCTCTAAGCTGGTGCTCACTACTTGAGCCACACCTCTTCTTCTGGCTTTTTGCTGTTTAAACGGAGATAAGAGTCTCACAGACTGTCCATTCTCAGATCTCAGTCTGTTGAGTAGCTAGAACTGTGAAAACCAAGGAAAAGTCTGTGCTATGTGACCACCTGCTGTAGAAAGCAGAGCTTCTACCTTTAAAAACCTAACCCTGTGGTAGCTCATTGCTGTTCTTTACCATCCCAATGGTGGAGAGCAGATGCTGTGCACAGCTAAATAAAGACTCCTAGCACTATTCACTGAGTGCTGGTGAGTTGACTGTCATGAATTCAAGTCCTGGGTGACCAGGATACTACAAGAACCACAGGTAGGCATCACTACATCCAGCCACTTGTCCTAACATTCCACTTGCACCACCTTTCTACATTGAAAATGTATTAAAAAAAACAGCAGGTCTTATTTAAAAAATCAGAATTGTACCAAATAATGAAATTTTATATTTGCCTCATTTTCTCCAAGCCAAGGTACCAAATGACATCTAAAGCTCTGAAAATCTGGGAGTGATGTCATTGTGTGTGTGTGTGTGTGTGTGTGTGTGTGTGTGTGTGTGTGTGTGTGTGTGTGTGTTGATACTGGGGCTTTAACTCAGGACCTTGGCACTGTCTATTAGCTTTTCATTCCAGGCTAGTGTTCTACTACTTGAACCACAGCTCCACTTCCAGCTTTTTGGTGGTTAGTTGAAGAATCTCACAGACTTCCCTGCCCGGGCTGGCTTTGAACTTCTATCCTCAGATCCTAGACTTCTGAGTAGCCAAGATTACAGGAGTGAAGCTTCAGTGCCCTGCTCAGTATGTGAATGTGTTAAAGCATTCATAAGTGAAAGAATGTGAAACAGGTGGGCGCCAAGCCTTCACTTGATCTCTCCTGATCCTGTGGTTTGTAAGGAAACAGGCTCAAGCCTGGTATCTAACAACAGCACTGTTTTGAAACCATTAGCATCAGGACCAGGTAATTACAGCAATTAGCTCTGAGAAGATGATGCTTCAGTATCCTTCTCAGAAGTATTCTAAAGTGAACATCTCATAGTAGGCATGAGGAAGTCCAATGATTTCTGAGTTTTTCTTTTTAAAACAAAGAAACACACAGGCTACCAAATTCCCATCAATGACTTTTCTTCCTTTAACATCACATTTTTTTTTCCAACAAAAGAATGTTGAAAAGCATTTTCAAGATGTTGCAGGATCCAGGTTATCTGAAGCCCTAGACACAGGATTGGTTGTCAGGTCAATATGGGGCACTAATTGAAGCAAGCTCTAATCTGAGCCTGTGCTGCAGTTATCTTGAGAGAGCATTCTTCCCCATTCCTCTTATCAGTGTAAATAGACTTCCCATTTGAAGACCAGTGGTAACTGAGTTTTCATAGTGTTTGAAAGCTTTTTATGTTTCTAAGAAAATCTTAAATTCCCATACCATTGCTGTGTTCTTGAATATATGAATGATATGTCCACTGCATTTAAATTCCAGAAACAGGAGAGAACATTCTGGAATATATTGCTATGCTGGTGTCCTCATTTCCATTACCTCAGAATGAGATTATAGTTACAGATAGGACTTCTGAAGAGGTCATTAAGTTAGAATGAAAGTGGTTATTATGGTGGGCCTTGACTATTCTGGTTGGTTTCTTTATAAGGAAGCTGGGCTGCTGGCAGTTCACCCCTGTAATCCTAGCTACAAAGAAGGCTGAGTTTCTGAGGATCATCTGGTTTGAAGCCAACTCAGGTAAAAATTCCTGGAGACTCATATGTCCAAATAAGCAGCAAAAAGCCAGAAGTAGAGGTGTGGCTCACGTAGTAGATCCTTAGCCTTGAGTGAAAAAGCCAAGTGAGAGTGTGAGGTCCTGAGTTCAGGCCCCAGTATAGGCACATGCACGCACACACATACACACACACACACACATTAGGACACACAGAGAAGGGGACTCCTGGGAAGCATATTCCCCTTCCAATGAGAATATGGAGAGGAGATAGATGTCTCAAAGTCACCATAGGGGCCTCAGGAGAAACCAAACCCTCAGACTCTTTGAACTACAAGACAATCATGTCTGTTGTTTTTGACACCCTGCACCCATCTGTAGTATTTGGATATGATAGACCTCGCAAACAGATGGTGGAATTCTTACGTAAGAAGATTTACTGTCAAAATGAAAAGAGAAGCCAGGCTCTGGTGGCTCCCACCTAAAATCCTAGTGACTCAGGAGGCTGAGATCTGAGGATTGCAATTCAAAGCCTGTCAGGGCAGGAAAAGTCTGTGAGACTCTTATCTCCAATTAATGAACAAAAAGCCAGGAATGGCTTAAGTGATAGAGTGCCAGCCTTGAGTGAAAAACTTAAGGGATAGGGCCCACTCTGAGTTATTGGAACTAAAACATACAACAACAAAAACAATAAGACAAAATAACAACAAAAAC
Organism: Perognathus longimembris pacificus; assembly: GCF_023159225.1. Lineage (NCBI taxonomy): Eukaryota > Metazoa > Chordata > Mammalia > Rodentia > Heteromyidae > Perognathus > Perognathus longimembris. The sequence continues at coordinate 55,953,427 of NC_063163.1, read as the reverse complement.
TCTGAAATATATGCTAACATTTAAGTTCCAAGTAAGATGGGAATATAGCTAGAGTTAGACCTTTGAAATCCATCTGGTCTCTCTCTATTTCACATGTTAATATGGTTCTTTTAAAATTATTTAGGATTTATCTATGTATTTGTATACTTTTTGTGCAACTACTGGGTCTTGAACTCAGGACCTAAGCATCATTCCTTAGCTTTTTTATTGTTGTTGTTGGTCATGGGGCTTGAACTCAGGGCCTAGATGCTGTCCCTGAGCTGTTTTACTCAAGGCTATTGCGCTACCACTTTGAGCCCCAGCTCCTCTTCTGTTTTTTTGAGTAGTTAGTTGGAGATAAAGGTCTCATGGGGAATTTTCTGACCTGGCTAGCTTCAAACCCTGGTCCTCAGATCTCAGCCTCCTGAGAAGCTAGGATTACCCGGCTCTTGAACTTAAATTTTTTTTTTTTTTTTTTTTTTTTTGGCCAGTCCTGGGCCTTGGACTCAGGGCCTGAGCACTGTCCCTGGCTTCTTCCCGCTCAAGGCTAGCACTCTGCCACTTGAGCCACAGCACCGCTTCTGGCCGTTTTCTGTATATGTGGTGCTGGGGAATCGACCCTAGGGCCTCATGTATCCGAGGCAGGCACTCTTGCCACTAGGCTATATCCCCAGCCCTAAAATTTTTTTTTATTGGTATTATAAAGGTGACCTACAGAGAGGTTACAGTTTCATAAGTCAGGCAAAGAGCATATTTTGGGGGGCAGTATTACCCCTTCTCTTGCTGACTCTCAGTTTCTCACTCCCAACCTCACCCACAAGTTGTATAGTTCATTTTCAACACAGTGTCCAGTGAGTACCACTGCTGCATTTGTTCACCCTTTGTCCCTCCATTTTTGTGCCTCCTCTTACACTCCCAAAGACATATAAACGAACAAACAGAACCAAAACAAACAAAAACAGCAACAAAGAACAAACCTCTCATTTCCATTTCCTGGCTGTTCCTTAGGTTTTATACTCAAGGCTGGCACTCTTACCATGTGAGCAACGCTACCATTTCCAGCTATTGCTAAATAATTGGAGAAAGGAGGCTCTTAGCTTTTTCTGCCTGATGGCTTCAGACTTGGATCCTTAGAGCTCAGGTTTCTGAGTAGCTGGGCTCATAAGCTTGAGTAGGTAGCTGGCTTCTCCTTTTGCAATTCCATGGAATGGAATGCATCATACTTCTGCCTCGGCACGTAGTAGGAGTAAAGGAAAGTGCTGGACTGGTGGCTCATCCAGCATCAACAGAGCTAGAGCTAGAGACAGCTCCCAGACAAAGGCACTGGCCCTGCTCACCCATAGGAGCCTGCATGGTCCTGTCCTCTTTCTTCTCCCACTTCTCACCGCACTCCCCCCTGGGCTGAACATCTTTCCTTCCAGTAGACTCCATTCACACTCATTTCTAGCACAGGTATCCACTTGTCCATCAAGAATAAATCACTCTACTAACAGGAGACTTCAGAAACAGAGACACACCCTGTCCCCCACAGTGAGCTAGCAGCTTCTGGATTCAGAGGAAAGGAATGCAAGGGAATGTGGGAACTTTGTCCAAATCTTGCCATTATGACCCTGATACTTTTCCCATGATAAAACTTACCACATACATAAAAGAAGTAACTGGGTCTGGTGGCACCTGCCTGTAATCCTAGCTATTCTGGAGGCTTAGGCAGGAGAATAACAAGTTCAAAGTCAGCCTGGGTTACATAGCCAGACCTCATCTCAGACCAAAAAAAAAAAGGACTGAATCTGTAGTTCAGTGGTAGGGCACTTGCCTAGCCTTAGCCAGAATCTGTGTTCTACCCTAATTCCAATTTTAAAGAAAGGACTAGTGGGGTGCTGATGACTCATGCCTGTAATCCTAGATATTAAGAGGGGCTAAGACCTGATGATTAAAATGGAAAGCCAGCCCAAGCAGAAAACATTCATGAGATTCATACCTCCAATTAACCAGCAAAAAGCCAGAAGTAGGGGTTGGGAATGTGGCTTAGAGGAAGAGTGCCTGCCTAGCATGCATGAAGTCCTGGGTTCGATTCCTTAGTACTACATAAACAGAAAAAGCTGGGAGTGGCACTGTGGCTCAAATGGTAAAGTGCTGGGCTGGGGATATAGCCTAGTGGCAAGAGAGCCTGCCTCGGATACACGAGGCCCTAGGTTCGATTCCCCAGCACCACATATACAGAAAACAGCCAGAAGCGGCGCTGTGGCTCAAGTGGCAGAGTGCTAGCCTTGAGCGGGAAGAAGCCAGGGACAGTGCTCAGGCCCTGAGTCCAAGGCCCAGGACTGGCCAAAAAAAAAAAAAAATGGTAAAGTGCTAGCCTTGAGCAAAAAGAAGCCCGTGACAGTGCTCAGGCTCCGAGTCCAAGTCCCAGGACTGACAAAAAAAAAAAAAAAAAAAACCCAAAGTAGGGGTTGGAGCCATGGCTCAATTAAGCAAAAGTGGCAGGTACCAAGTTCAAGTCCAAGTCTCAGACCTAAAATAAAAGAGAGGTAGAGATGTGGCTCAAGTGTAGAGTCAGCCTTGAATGAAAAAAGCTAAATATGCATGTATATGTATATGTATGCTTGTGTATGTATATGTGTATATATGACTATATATGTGTGTGTGTATATATATATATATATGACAATGAAGTAAATAAATACACATAAGATTAAGTCAAGAGAGTGGCAAGAGCTAACAGACCTCAATTGTGATGGCACCTCTGTTTAACCTTTGATTCGGCTATCCTCAGTATAAATAGAGAGACCACTAATTTTACAAATTCTTTCATGCTAGGCACACACTAGATCATGAGGACGATGTCAGTGAAGCAGTTCTCAAGCCACAGATCTGGAGGGATACCCTGCTGACTGAAGGGGCCAGTCTAAAAGCCCAGGTGACTCCATTTTTACCCCAACTCAGAATGAACTCGGAGTGACCCTGGTTGAGGTTTTGCTGGAATTTCGCATAAACCAGAAAATCAAGCATGCGGAACTGCCCCAAAAGGGAGCAACAATCATTTCCGACACCTGGGCTGGCTCATGGCAGCAGAGTCACAATAGGTGATTTTAAAAATAATTAATAATCAACTAGGTAACAGCAACAGAGCCATGGTGAAATTTCGTAGTATGAGCTGATTGAGATCAAAGGGCAGGCATAGCCCTGTGGTTTGTGGTTTTTCCCTATAAAATCAGCCTGTAAGATCCAGTCGGTGTGCTCCTGTTCAGGAGTGGCCCTGGCTGGTCAGTTCGGTCAGTTCGGTGATTTCTTTTTTTTTTTTTTTTTTTTGCCAGTCCTGGGCCTTGGACTCAGGGCCTGAGCACTGTCCCTGGCTTCTTCCCGCTCAAGGCTAGCACTCTGCCACTTGAGCCACAGCGCCGCTCCTGGCCGTTTTCTGTATATGTGGTGCTGGGGAATCGAACCTAGGGCCTCGTGTATCCGAGGCAGGCACTCTTGCCACTAGGCTATATCCCCAGCCCCTGGTTCGGTGATTTCTTGATGCAAAATAAAGCTCTTTTGCATTTTATCAGACTCGTTCATTTGTTCACAGACTTAACACTGACCAGTACTTGGCTGGCATTTCCTGTTCATTCCTATCCGACAACACTCCTGGAACCTGGGGCTCATACTAGGGACTTCCCCCTTTGCTTTCCCCATCCTACTCCCAAAGGGATGGTGTGTGTGTGTGTGTGTGTGTGTGTGTGTGTGTGTGTGTGTGTAGTGTATGTGTGGGTATGTGCGAGTGTGCCCATACTAGGGCTTGAACCCATGGCCTCCTACTCTCACCTGCCTCTTTTGCTCAAGTCTGGTGCTCCACTACTCGAGTAACACCTGCTTTTCTGGCTTTCTGTTGGTTAATTGAAGGCTAAAAGCTTAGAATTGCCATTCAAAGCTAGCTGGGGCAGAAAGTCTGTGAGACTCTAATCTCCAACTAACCAACAAAAAGCCAGAAATGGAGCTATGACTCAAAAGGTAGAAATTCAGCCCTGAGCAGAAAAGAAGGCCCTAGGTTCAAGTCCAAGGACCTGTACAAACCACACACACACACACACACACACACACACACACACACACACAGAGAGAGAGAGAGAGAGAGAGAGAACAACACTGGAGCTAAGAGTCATAGATGAGCTTCAAATATCAATTTTTGGCTCTCAGCCTCCTCAGTTGCTATGATTACAGGCAATACCCACCAGCACTGGGACTCTAGTCTTTTAGCATGTTAATTGAGGAAAATTGATTCTAGGTGCATTTTAATTAAGGCTTCTTGGGAAAATGCCTTAAACAAAAGAATGCCCACTGTTTACATATACACTTGTTAAATCTGTTACACAGCACTGTTCCACTCAAAGAAAACCCATAAGATAAGGACTATAATTTCCCTTTCTGTAGAAGAGAAAACTAAAATTCTAACTACTTAAATCTTATAACTCTGAGAGACTCACCCCAGCTGAGGATTTTCAGGATAATGTGCTGTTGGAAGATAAATTCAGTCTCTCTGAAAATCACATACTCAGCAGAAAATAGCTGCTGAAATTATAACAACACTTTACCAAAGTTAATGAAAAAAATATCTACTTAGAGACCAAGCAACTCAGCAAAGCAGAAACAGGACAAGTAGAAAGGAAAGTTCACTTACCACATCAGAGTCAAACTGCAGAAAACCTAAAGGAAATCCCTGAAAGCAGTCAGAGAGGAAAAAATAGCCTCACCAGAAGTAGGGAAACAACAATGGACAGCAGAACACAAGATGACATTTTTCATTTATCTATAATATATTCATATATTTTGTATAATATTATATATACATACACATACACACGTGTGTATGTATGTAGGTGTATGTATCTATGTAGGTGGGTGTGCTGACTAAGCCAGGCTTTGCAAATACTAAGTATTTGCATGCTCCACTCTGAGCTATCTAGCCACAGGATGACAATTGTGTGTGTGTATGTGGGAGTACTGGGGCTTGAATTTAGGACCTGGATGCTGTCCCTTACCTTACCCTTTCTCTCAAGCTGGTACCATACTACTTGACCCGTATTTCTGCTTCTGGCCTTTTGCTGGTTAACTGGTGAAAAGAGTCTCACAGACTTTTTTCCCCCAGCCTAGCTTTGAACCTGGCATGAACCACCAATTTCCTGCTGTCTTTCTAAACTTCTTACTCTTCCCATGGATTTATTCTTGAAATTATTAATTGGGGGGGGGCAGTCATGGGGCTTTTACTCAGGGCTTAGGTGCTGTCCCTAGGCTGTCCCTGAGTTCTGATCAAGGCTAGCACTCTACCACTTTGAGACACAGTGCCACTTCCAGTTTTCTGATGGTTAGTTGAAGAGAAGCTCATGGACTTTTTTGCCTGCACTGGCTTTGAGCCATGATCCTCAGATCCTAGTAGCTAGGATTACAGGCATGAGCCACCTGTGCCTGGCTCTTATTCTTGAAACTCTTTAACCACATCTTTCTCTACCACACACAGAACTATGGAATGTTAAACGGAATTTCTCTGAAACTTCATGTTAATTAAAAAAGAATTTATATCATCTGATGACTCCCCCCGCTGCCCCACTAGAAATGTAAAATATCTCTCCACTTAATTAGGCTCAGGTAAAGAAATAACGCTGAAACCTGGTAAGACTGGTAAACCAAGTACGAGTATCTCCATAGCATGTTTAGTCAGCATCCTACAAGCAGTATTTTATATTGATGTGGAAAAGAAATAAAAACCAGTATGTAGAAAGAAATAGTGGTAAAACCCAATGAGCTAGAACTGAATTCTCTTTGGGAGGATCAAAGCAGTCTTTCCTTGAGAATTTACATTATGTAATTTACATAAGTTTACACTTGCATTGAAGATATATGTGTATATGTGTATGCACACATGTGGTGCACATAGGGCTTGAAATCAGGGCTTTGTGCTGTTACTTGGCTTTTTCAATCAAGGCTGGTACTTGACCACCTAAGTCACATCTCTGTTTCTGGCTTTCTGCTATGTAATTGGAAACAAGCATATTAAGAGGAGGAAAAAGGCATAGCAATTTATTCATAGTGCCTAAGCAAACCTAATGCTGTGGGTCATACCTGTAATCCTAGCTACTCAGAAACCTGAGATCTGAAAGTTGCAGTTCTAAGCCAGAATGTACTAGAGAGCCCTTGGAACTCTTATCTCCAATTAACCACCAAAAAGCCAGAAATGGAACTGTTGCTCAAGTGGTAGAGTGCCAGCCTTGAGTAAAAAAGCTAAGGGAGAGCACTCAGGCCCTGAGGTCAAGCCCCAGGACAATCCCAATAAACAACACGCAGTGACTTGAATTGTTAACAGGCCCTCCTTCTGTACAGAGTGTGATGGTATGCATCCAATTGGTTTTGAGGGGGATTAAGTCATTTTCAGGGTGAATAACTGGTCCAAGCAGACAGATCATAGTTCACAAACAATCCTCTTTGGAAGAAAGGATGGACCGCCTCTCCTCAGGTGAACAATATATTGCTGGTGATAAAGTCCATCCTCTTTGTTCCTGTAAACCCCAGGGAGGAGGCTTGAGGCCATTGTTTACTTCTTTAATAGCTCTGGTCCCTAGGCACATATGAAAACTAACAGAATAAAAATATCTTCCAGCATTTGGAAATTTCTGTGGCCTTTCATTTCAAATCATCAATGCACAAGATACATTGTACTCATAAACTGACTTGTTCAATGGAAACATCTGTGTACAGCTACTTAATGATAATAAAAAAACAATTAAAGTAGAAAATATCCAAGCTCTGATGGGTCACACCTATAATTCTAGCTACTCAGAAGGATGAGATCTGAGGATAGCAGCTTGAAGCCAGCTTGGACAGGAAAAATCGTGAAACTTCTGTGTCCAATTAACTCCCAGAAAACCAGACAGGAAAAACCATGAGACTTCTGTCTCTAGCCAACCACCATAAAACCAGAAGTAAAGCTGTGGCTTAAGTGATAGACTACCAGCCCAGCAAAGCAAGCAAACTAAGCAAGCATAAAAGCCCTGGGTTCCAACTCTAGTACTGGCAATAGTAATAAAATAAGATAATAAAATAAAATAGGGGAGAGTAATAAAGTTTCCTGAAATAAAAGTACTAAAAAATAAACGAACAAACAAAAACACTATCAAGAGCTGGGGATGTAACATAGTGATACAGCACTTGCCTAGCTTCTGTAAGGCATGGGTTCAACCCACAGCATCACACAATAAAAATATAACTAAAAGAAACTAAGATTTCTCAGGAATAATTGGTTATTCCTAATAATAGGGGTAGGTGATTCACACTTCTCACCATGTTGACAGAGAGGACGACAATGTATCTGCTTGAACCCATGAGAAAAACAAAACAAACAAACAAACAAAAAAAGATGAGAGTGAAAAATTACTAGGCTGTGATTTAGAGGAAAGGAAAATTCAAGAAGGGAGATCAAGTTTTCTTCCTGAAGTTGAGGCTGCATATTCATTCAGGTCATTTTCCAATTTGGGAGTCAGGGATCTCTGAGGGGCTGAGCTGGTCTTTGAGGAGCTGGTCAAAGAGGAGGAGGACAAAATAGGGGTTGGGACCTAGGTATTGCCAATGTTGAGAAGGGCCTGGCTGAGGCTTTCTTCTCCACTACACCCTTGAGGGCTGAATTCTCGTGGCAGAACAAACTACAGGTAGACAGTCCCATTTAAAGTTTACACTTCATCTTTGAATTGTATCTTTGATATGATTCTAACTAGGCACCTGTTGGGGTTCTGGACCCCCTTTCTCCCCCCACGGGGAGAATGGTAACCACAAACTCTATGAAAGAGCACTCAGCCTGGCCCTCCGCCAGCGGAAGGCCAAAGGCGTGCTCACCTGGGCAAACGCTAAGTAGAGGACGGGTTGCTGAAGCTTCCCCTCCCCCCAGTCCTCCCACATGTTACCGAGGGCGGAGGCGAAAGGAAGGCATCAGGGACACGCTGCGGTGGTGGAATGCGTCTCAAAGACTTTAATATGGAAGGGCACTTATATAGAAGTAATGGCGGGAAAGAAAGGGGGCTGGCCAAAGGGTCAATCATAGGCTAGGGGTCACGTTCATCAAGTGACATCACGAAACTTCCCTTTGTGGGCGGGACAATCCCATCATGGTGGCACACACGTGTTCACCTCGCAAGGGGTAGAGGTCAAAAGGTGGGAGGGGCTTCTATTGTCCCAAGGCTGGTGGAAGGGCAGTCTTTCCCAGGCCATAATAATCCCCAACATCTCCCCCTTTTGTTTTTTTCAATAAGCAGGGGATGCTGTAAACACATGGCATGTGTGGGCATAAGGCAAATGCTGACATAAGATCTGTGGGGCCCCTTCCACAAAACTGGGGTGAGGGGTAGGTAAGGGTCCATCCATCTGGCTATGTCCAGAAGTCAGAATCCTCAGCTGGTTTCTGCCAAGTGCAGGAAGGTGCAGACAGCAGCCCTCTTTTGTTGGTGAGGTAGAAGCTGAAACTCTGGCATTCCCGGCAGTTCACAGTAGCTGATAACTCAAACATAAGTGATTAGTAGAACATTCTTTTATATAAACATTGAAGCCAAGGTGTTAAACCTTTGCATTTACCCTTTTAAACATTTCTATCATAAAACATTGGGGTTGAGTGTCAATACCCTCAGCTCCTATTTTCTTTCCAACGGGACTCCCCACGTCTAGCAGCAGGGGGAGAGGAAAGGAAGAAGCATGGTGCAAAATTCCTTTGGTTTCTTTGTGTGACGCTGTAGGCAGTATTGCCACAGCAAAACATTGAGCCATGAGATGCTCAAGAAGGAATCTAGAAAGCAAACAAGGAAAGGAAGCTTGGTTGCTTCCTACCGTAGGCAGTCCTACTTTCCATGAGCCATGAGATGCTCAAGAAGGAATCTAGAAAGCAGACAAGGAAAGGAAGCTTGGTTGCCTCCTACCGTAGGCAGTCCTACTTTCCATATTTTCATGGGAGAGCAGAAGTCCAACATGGTCCTCCTTTTCCTGGAGAGAACAAGAAAATATTTCTCCAGAGTGGGTGCTCTGGGTTTAATTTTCCAATCTGGAAAAACACATATACTGTACTCCATCCCACACTGATTCGGGATGATTTAAAATTTCTGGATAATTGACATAAGCATAACTAATCCTTAATTAATCCTAGGGAATCCTTAATTAATCCTGGGGAATACCTCCCCCTTTTGTTTTTTTTTTTTTTTTTAAATTATGACACCGGCGGCCACCAGGCAGGGAGTATGGATGGAGGTCTCGTCTTCTGTAGCTACTTCCTGCTGTCAAGGGGGCGACGTAAATCAAGGGCCCCTGGTCAGCCTGGCAGTCCGGTGTAGCTGGCAAAAAGTCCCCATCATTACCATGAGTATGGTCACTAGGGCCAGAGAGCGCTATGGTTTTCTCCAGCCCCCCCTGAGTCTTTGGGCATACCCAGAAGTTTCCAAGGCTGGTGCCTCCAGGGTTCAGGCCTGTGTTAGGGTGACGACTGTGAACGGCAAATTCCCCATTGGTGATCTCAGCAAGAGATGTTATTCTGTCAAAAGACACTTTTGAAAAGGTCAGGCAAAGTATCGACAAGTTCTCAGAGCTGGTTGGCATGAATGGCATAGAACACACCCTGGGCATAAGCCAGGAACAATTCCCTTTTGGAGCATAAACCCAATTGTAAAGTGAACGAGTAAGGAGAAACGACTGAAAGAAGTGGTTAATGATAGAAAACTGGTTTGGCATAGCCAGTCAGAGGCAAAATAAATAAATATATATATACACCTATATACAACTGGCAAAAAGGAAGAAAATGGACAGGAATTATCTCTCTCGATTTCCCGGCTCTGATCCATTTTGAAAGGGTGAAACAAGGCATCTCCCTTTAGGATAATATGGCACCATTCTCCTCTCACTCCACTCCACCTTTCCGTCTCCTGGACTGGCTAAGTCCCAGGAATTTCAACGTTTGTGGCTGGAATTGCAATTTTCCATCCGCGTTTGAACTCGGGGCCTGAGCACTGTCCATGAGCACTTTCGCTCAAGGCTAGTGCTCTACCACTTGAGTCATGGTGCTGCTTCAGCCTTTTGCTCGCTCTCTGTGGTTGAGCTCTCAATCTGGCTCTTTGTTGTTTAACTGGGAGGTGGGATTTTGGAGAAATTTTTCCTTTTGCCCGGGCTGGCTTTGAACTATCCAGGGAGTCATAGTCCTACAAGCCCTTTTTATTCCCAATTGAGCAACAAGGAAAAAACACAGAGATAATCCATTTGTAACCCGTTGAGAACTGACCAAAAACTGCTTGTGAAGGTTTGGCTATAACACTTAGAAAACATGAGATTTACATGCCATCAACTTGAATCACGCCATTGAATCCCACTGGCAAGTGAAAGAGAACACAGATAAATGACAACCAAGGGCAAAGGGTTAAAGCATTGTGGAATCCTCAGTCTCGGAAGTGGCTGCGTCCCTCATCCCCATTTGGCAAGTTCCATGCCATGCGATGGGGAACTCGAGGCAAAGCTGTAGTGGTATCTCTTGCTCACATCTTGCTCTGGGTTGCCTGCAAAATTTCTATATGGATTGGTTAGAGTGTTCAAAATTTTTCAGCACTTCTGGCTCTGGTATATCGATGCCCTTCTGGTTTAAGCAGGGTGAAAAGACTTTCTTGATCACAAAATTCAAAGACTTTCTTAATCCCAAAATTTTACCTGGCTAGCTGTGACCACTAACATAACTATGGTGATTTAACCTGGAGTAACTGTTAGGATGGAACTATTCACATCCTACTCAAGGCTCATAAATCATTCGAGCAGCTTCCAATGGGAGAGAGAGCAAAGAATCATTAGTAGTGAAACAAGGCAGTTTGGGAACAGACTGTGGTGGCATCTTCCTATATCCAGGAGCTGCCACCGTCCATGCGTCTAGCATATCTGCCCACCTGTATCCTAGAAAGCAATATATTAATCCTGGGTCAGGAAAGCTGAGGTTAATAGTCACATTTGTATGAAGCAATCTCAATTTCTTGATCTTGAGAGTTTATGAGAACACAGGAGAGAAAATGGGAAGGTAAAATCTTAATTTATGCCAAAGAGTTGTTAAGGCTACATGCACACTTAACTTTTAACACACTGAGTATAAAATAACATGCTGATTTTATACCATTGTGCTTTTACTACATGCTGCATATTTGAACCTTATGGAAACACACTGAATATAAAATAACATACTGGTGAACTTTTACCACATGTTGCATATTTGAACCTTATGGAAAATTTTATAGGCACCTTTATCTCCATCGAACACCGGGATGGAAACCTATTGTTATGCTTTTAAATCTTACCAACAACCACACGCGTGCGCGCGCGCACACACACACACACACACACACACAAAAATACCTGAGCGCTCTTTAAAATTGCTTTGATTGGCCATTTAAATTTTCTGGAATTCCAGCGGCAAATGATATTAATTTGCCCATAATAGAACCACGTGGTTGAATAAAAAACAAAAGGGAAACCTGTTAATTACACACTCCCAACATGACAATTTTTAAATCACAGTGGACAAGCAAACCCTTTTATCCATCTAGAAAAACTCCAGTTGATTTTATCTCTTTGAACTGGTAAACATGGAAGTTCAATCAAATTACCTATTGCTGTATCAAAACTCTTTGTTTTCCTTTCAATATTCCATTTTAGTTCATAACTTCAGACTTAACCCCGTCTGCAGCTGTGAGTCTGACACAGAGAGAACGTGCAGGCAAGCACAGCGGGGTGCTTGCCTCTCTCACCTGCAGTGCAATCGGCCAGCCCAGGCGAGCCTGGGCACGCCCCTCACCTGGGGGGAATGGGTGGGGCCCCGCCTCCAATATGGCGCGCCCCATTGTGCTCCACGTGTGTGTTAAGTCAGAGAAATCAGGATTCAACCAACTCACCCGAATTTCTGAGCTTAACGACCATCGGCGGGCATAAAGCAGTTTGCCGGGCTGCAGCCGCCGCTGCCGCCCGCGCACCCCAGCGGGACACAGTCCCATGGTCTAAACTGCACGCCACGCCTTTTTTTTTTTTTTTTTTCCATCCGCGGGCTGGGGCCGCACTGGCTCCAGCCCAGCCATTGTAAATACAAGTCTGGCCAAAGCAGCAGCCATCCCCAACGCTCTGCCGCCGCCATGCCACAGCTTCCCACATGGCGGAACCGCGCTTCCGCCACGCCGTGCTCGGCCCGCCACACTCGGCTGCCGAAATGCCGCCGCAAAAGACGCCTGGTGCCGCCCGGGGACACACGAGCCCCAGCCCACGCACCTCGCAAACCCGGGGTGGCGCGGAGCACAGTGTACTCAGCTCAGCCCGCGCAAGCCAAACCGCTCCGGCGCTCGGCCACCCACTGCTTCTCAAGCGCCACTGCGGGTGCCGGGACCGCCGTCTGGCCCAGGGCGCGCAGAGCAGAACTAACCGACCCCAGCCCGGGGTCGCATTCCTCTTGCTCCGGCCCCACTGCTCCACTGACATGCTTCCGCGGGAAGCGCGCCCCGCTCCCTCCGCCGCCCGGCGCCAAATCGCCACGGCGGGGCAACTCTCTGGCGCCGCGTCCCGCGAGCCCATGTCTCCATGCTTCTGCCCCGTCAAGATGGGCAGGACCCTCCTCTAAAACCCTACTTAGCAAAATCTGTGGGGATACTGTACCCCGAACTTCTCGGCCGTACAATTCGGTCCCCGTTCGGGCGCCATTTATGTTGGGGTTCCGGACACCCCCTTTCTCCCCCCACGGGGAGAATGGTAACCACAAACTCTATGAAAGAGTTTCAGCCTGGCCCTCCGCCAGCGGAAGGCCAAAGGCGTGCTCACACGGGCAAGCGCTAAGTTGAGGACGGGTTGCTGAAGCTTCCCCTCCCCCCAGTCCTCCCACATGTTACCGAGGGCGGAGGCGAAAGGAAGGCATCAGGGACACGCTGCGGTGGTGGAATGCGTCTCAAAGACTTTAATATGGAAGGGCACTTATATAGAAGTAATGGCGGGAAAGAAAGGGGGCTGGCCAAAGGGTCAATCATAGGCTAGGGGTCACGTTCATCAAGTGACATCACGAAACTTCCCTTTGTGGGCGGGACAATCCCATCATGGTGGCACACACGTGTTCACCTCGCAAGGGGTAGAGGTCAAAAGGTGGGAGGGGCTTCTATTGTCCCAAGGCTGGTGGAAGGGCAGTCTTTCCCAGGCCATAATAATCCCCAACAGGCACCAGTGGCTTATACCTGTAATCCTGGCTACTCAGGAGGCCGAGTTCTGAGGATTGTAGTTGAAAGCCAGCCTACGCAGAAATGTCCATGAGACTTTTTAGTCTCCAATTAACCAGTAAATGTATGATATGTAGTTGTGACACATGTAGTGCAATGGGAGCCATTGAGAGTATGAAGTCCTGAGTTCAAGCCCCAGTACTGGCACAAACACACACACACACACACACACACACACACACACACACACACACAGCTATTAGAGGTGTAACTCAGTGGTAGAATGAGTGTTTAGCATGTTCTGGGCTCAATCCTTGGTGTCAAAAGCAAGAATAATCATACCCATACTTATATAATATCATGCTTTATACTGTACAAGATAAATTTGCTTAAGAATTTTAAAAAAAAGAAAAAGAGGGAGAAGGAAGAAGGAAGGAAAGAAAAAGAAAAGAAACTGGTAATAGCTAAGAACTTTCTAAAATGAAACAAAAGACATCGATCACAGATTGAGAAAACTACATTTTCAAGGCAAGATAAACCCATACCTGGGCAAAATGTTGTAGATAACAACAAAAAGAAAGAAGAAGAAAAACCTTAGAAATAGTCAAGAAAAACATTTAGCTCACAAGGTTAACAATCAGACTGGCATCTTACTTTTCAGGGGAATGGAGTAAGAAATAGCAGTGGAATTAAAATTAACTGCTGCCATGGATTGAAAAAAGTGTAGCTGTTGTCAACTGGTGGCTCACACCTGCAATCCTAGCTACTCTACTCAGGAGGCTGAGATCTGTGGATTGTTTCAAGCCAGTCCAGAAAGAAATGTTCATGAGAATTTTATCTGCAATTAGCCAGCAAAAAGCTGAGACTGGTGGTGTGGCTCAAGGGGTAAGGTGCCAGCCTTGAGAGGAAAAGGCCAAGTAGGTGTTCCAAGGGCCTGAGTTCATGCCCCACTACTGGCATGCATACACACACACACACACACACACACACACACACACACACAGTAGCTATCATTTTAGAACTGTGGTAATTGTGAGGCTTCCACTTCATGAATGAATTAATTCTGAGGTCAGAGAGAAGGGTGGGACTCATGGAAGTGAGTTAGTTGCCATGAGAATAGATTGTGGGGAAAACAGCAGACCTACAGCCAGGTACTTGTGACTTACGCATGTAATCCTAACTACTCTAGAGGTTGAGATGTGACAATTGAGGGTCAGTCTAGGCAGGAAGATTAGTTAAGCTCTTATCTCCTATTAACCAGCAAAAAGCCAGAGGTAGAGCTGTGGCTAATGTGGTAGAGTGCCAGCTTTCAAGGAAAAAGCTAAAGAACAGTACCCAGGTCTTGAGTTCAAGCCTCAGAACCAGCACAGAAAAACCAAAACAACAAAAACAAACCCATCAGATCGGGCCTTCATGGGAGCTGAGCAGATCAGGACACAATATTCTTTTTTTTTAAGCATTCCTTTCTTTAATTTTGTAATTATTTACTGTGGAATAGCTCAGGTTGTCAATTCTTTTTTTTTTCCAAATTTTTATTATCAAACTGATGTATAGAGAGGTTACAGTTTCATACATTAGGCATTGGATACATGTACTGCTTGTTACCTCATCCCTCATACCCCTCCATCCCCTTTCCCTTTCCCCCCATGAGGTGTTCCATTCACTTAGACCAAACAGTTTTGCAAGTATTGCTTTTGTAGGTGTTTTTCTTTTTTTACCCTGAGTCTCTCAATTTTGGTATTCCCTTTCAATTTCCTAGTTCTAATACCAGTATACATGGTTTCCAATATACTCAGATAATGTTACAGAGATAGTGTAGGTACAACCACAGGAAGGTGATACAAGAACATCATCTATAATAGATGCTACATATACACATGATACGTTGAAAGTAATTACAACTGTGATATAACAATCGTTTCCATAACATGGAGTTCATTTCACTTAGCATCATCTTATGTGTTCATAAGGGTATAGCGAATGGGCTCTTGAGGACACAATATTCTTGAATCTTGAAAGTATGAACTAAATAAACCTTTGTCATAATAGTACCCAGTATTTTACAATAGCAACCCCAAACAGAATATGGCCAGTACAATCTCACTCTCAGATGTCCCTCGACTTCTATGTGGCCATCTGACCTAATCCTGGTCCCTGAGATGTACCTGGCAGACGCTGGATTCCAAATGCATCCAAGGATACTTCAAGCCTTAGACCTTACAGCATATGTGTCAGATGGGTGCTGGTGGCTCACACCTGTGATCCTAGCTACTCATGATGCTGAAATCTCAGGATCGCTCTTCAAAGGCAGCCCAGACAGTAAAGTCCATGAGCCTCTTATTTCCAATTAACCAGTGAAAATGGAGGTGTGGCTCAAGTGGTAGAGTTCCAGCCTTGAACCAAAAAAGGGAGAGCTTGAATCCCTGAGTTCAAGCCCCAGAACTGGCGTACATGCACTCACACATGCACGCACACACACACAAACACACACACACACACACACACACACAAAACATACAAAATAAATCCCAATGTGTCTTGAACCTGTCAGTCTCCCATCCTTTGGCTCTGTGTGTGCTGGCACATGCGTTTGAAACTCCCAGAAACAACTGCGATCTGCTCTTTGGCTTCACTCCTTGGTGGCCCAGGATGCAAGATCAGCCAGTGCTGAGAGCTCACAGTCTTTCCAGGTCTCTTGCTGTGTGTACAGTATGGGCTTGCACACAGCTATTGCCTTCCACACTCTCAGGAATCTGTGGAAGCCTTTCAATCCATGGACTTTATGTCAAATAGTCTACTTATTCAAATGAGATCACACTAAAAACCTCCAACTCTTAGAAATGGAACTTTAAAAACGCTCAGCTAATGCTGACTCAGATGGTGCGCACCTATAATTCTGACACATGGGAGACTGAGGCAGGAGGAGGGTTGTGAGTTAAAACTTTCAAGACTTACTTGTACTACAGAGTGAAACCATCTAGAAAAAAAAGGAAGAAGAGAAAAAGGTCTTGGCAGGCACTGGTAACAGGTTTATAATCCTAGCTACTCAGAAGGCTGAGATCTGAGAAGTCCAGGAAACTTGTACCTCTAATTAACCAGCTAAAAAAAGCTGGAAGTAGATATGTGGCTCAAGTGGCAGAGCACCAGACTTAAGTGGAGAAGCCAAATGAGACCAAGATGCCTTGAGTTCAAGCCCTTGTATTGATACACACACAAAATGATGTAAAGGAAGGAAGGAAGAGAAAGAAAGAAAAGAAGGGATGGAGGGAGGGAAAGAAAAGAAGGCAAGAAGGAGGGAAGGAAGATCCAGTAGCTTTGTTGCTTGTTTGATGTCATTTGCTGGCAGGATGAGGAAGGCACTGGAGATGCTGTCTTCTCCCTCTCCTCTGAGCAGAGATGAAGAGGTTGTAGGTCAACTTTGAACAGGTCAAAGCTGTACAAGCATGGACGGACATTTTTCTGTTTGAACCTATATGTGTTCTAGTAGCTTCTTATGCACTTGGCTTGCATTCAAAGCTGTGAATTATAGAGTCCACTTTGTTCTTATTCTTGTCATCTGGCCAGCCTTGAACAGGTCCAAGTTCATTCTCTCTCCCCCTGTCTTTTTTCTTGTTCCCCTCAAACATTTTACACATGTTTTAGAGGGACCTCAATCTAAGTTGAGGAATATCAAATCTACCACTTGGGTGACACAGGTAAGATTCCAGATTCACATTTCCAGATACCTCAAGTTCCTTCAAAATATCATAATTGTAAGCCTTCACTTCTCCCTTCATTTGGAGTGCAGCAATGGCCACTGGTGTCTCCGAATCGTAATTGCACCTTAGGTGGGCATTTCTCCCAGTAAAGCATTTGTTTGGAATTAAATGCCCACCTTCTTTGTTGTCTTATAAACTGAATGACATCCTTATACTTCATTCCACATTCAATCAAAGCAAGTGCAACAGGTGCAGGTGCCCTTCCCGACCCTGTAACACAATGCACTGCAACGCAGCCTCCTGACTCTTCAAGAAATTGGTTTGTAACAGGTTCAGCCAATCCTCTACTATTTCATTAGGGGGGTGGGGGTGGAAGATGGATCTCTATCATGAAATGGCCCATCTGGGACATGGCTTCCTTCCTTTTTAACCAGAGCTTTATTACATCTAGTATCCCCAACTCATACCAAAGTTGTATCTCAGTACCTAAGTTCCTCTGTGAACTTGTTGCAAGCAACCTTATGAGTGACCAGATCTCCACAGGAACTAGAAGGCTCATTATGGTAAGTACAAATATGAGCAGACATATGTAAGTGTGAAGGTGAAAATGAGAAAAAAATCAATAAATCTTGACATGTTTCACAACAGGAAAACATTTTAAAAGACCACTAAAATGCTCCTTATCCACCAGCATTTCCTCTTTTCAACTTGCTTAGTCCTTATGAAGCTTCTCTCTTCAAGATAGACAGAAGTGTTTAGAATTCACTGGTATCCAAATTCAACTTGGGCCTTCCTGTCTGCGCATGGACACTTTCTGATTTCAAAAGCAATCCAACTACATACAAAATGTAAGCAGCCTTTACCACATCTAGGCACTAGTGAGACAAGTTGAAAGTGTGTGTTCTTTTCTACTTTTGTTTACTGGATACTTAATGTTACTGGAGTCATGAAAAGAACCATACTTTCAACTATGTTGGAGGTGGAGATTCTTCAAGGCAATGTTCATGACAGCACATGGAACCACCAAGCTCACTTGAGAGCACCATCAAATACTGTGTGGAGTCTGGCAGATGCCTGCCCTCACAGAATCTTCATAAACATGCAACGTATATTCCAAGGGAAAAAAATTACTGTCCAACTGGAGCCTGGGCACTGAACTCTGGGAGTGATGGTGAAGGGAGCTGGGAGGTGCCACTCTCCTCTCTCCTGAGTAACCTGGGTGGCGTGTGTCTATCCACCAGTCTGTCTTGTTGCTGGTGCCACTGCCTCCTCTGCTCTGTGGCACTGTACCAGGCCTCCACTGCTGCTCCAGCCACTTCTGGACATGATGATTACAGCCCAGCCCATCGCTCTGCCACCCATATCCCTTCCTTTGTGTGGAGGTCCTGGAGCTTGAACTCAGTGCCTGGGCACTGTCCCTGAGCATTGTGTTGTTGTTATTCCAGGATAGTGCTCTTCCCACTTGAGCCACAGCTCCACTTCCAGCTTTTTGGTCGTTTATTGGAGATAAGAATCTCACAAGTTTTCCTGCTGAAGGTGACTTTGAACTTTGATCTTCATATCACAACCTCCTAAGTAGCTAAGATTATAGGCTTGAGCCACTGGAGCCCAGCTTATTCTCTCTCTTAACAAAAATAATAGGGCTGGGGATATGGCCTAGTGGCAAGAGAGCCTGCCTCGTATACATGAAGCCCTGGGTTCAATTCCCCAGCACCATATATACAGAAAATGGCCAGAAGTGGTGCTGTGACTCAAGTGGCAGAGAGCTAGCCTTGAGCAAAAGAAGCCAGGGACAGTGCTCAGGCCCTGAGTCCAAGGCCCAGGACTGGCCAAAACACAAAAAACAAAACAAAACAAAACAAAAATAATAGGGTGTGGGTTTTTTTTGGCTTTATTTATTCACTTACTTGCTTATTTATATTTTTGTGCCAGCACTGGAGCTTGAACTCAGGGCCTGGGCACTGTCACTTAGCTTTTCCCTCTACTACCCTAGGCATGCCTGTAGCCCTTTTTGCTTTAGCTATTTTGCCAGTAGAGTCTTGGCTATTTCTCTGAGTGTGTCTGCACTGTATCCCTCCTATTTAGTTCTCCTATTTTTGCTTCCTGCAAAGTCTCCTGCATAACAGGTCACCACATCAACTTTTTATTGGTTAAAGTGGAGTCTTAACAACTTTGTGCCCAGGCCAAGCTCAAACTATGATCCTCCCAAATTATCCCTCTCAAGTAGCTAACACTACAAGTGTCAGTGACTGAGCCTAGAAAAAAAAAACTCATCAGTAAATTGGGAACATAATGAACTATCTCTAACTGTTGTGTCATACTGACGATATTCCAGAATCATAGGCTACATTCTCCATCCCTTGACTGTAGCTAGTGTTTCTCCTTACTTGCAGCATCCTCTGCTACTGCCAAGACAGACACCAGAAACTTCAGGAAGAAGAGATTGGGAGTGGGTCAGGGTATCTTTATCTGTCACCTCTCTACAGTCCACCTGAATTATAACTGTGCCTCCAACAGAACAGGCTCCCTCTATATATTCTGCCACCTGCTCCCTTCCTCGTGCCTCAGAGGCAGGAAAGTAAACTGCTCCTCATCCCAGGGCTGCTGCCCTATTCGTGGTACCTGCTCCAAATCCTCCCAAGTTCCCTTGGTTCTCATTTGAGGCAGCTCTGTTCTTTCACAGTTCTGCAATAGTGACAACTGAGCATGGGTTCTAGAGAAAATGGATGGTTGGGTTCCTGCAAGACACTTCTGTCAATGCAACTCTCCACAGTCCTGCCTTATGTGTGTTCTTGTATAACAATATCTTATTTGAGCTGTGTTGTTAGCCCATTAATATGGAATTTATGGACCTCATGGCTGGATGAAGCTTATCTAGTATCTGTTTTTTCTCTGGAGAGCACTTCACAGCCTCTTAGGGATAATAATAGCATCAAAAAACAACCTTGGGAGCCATTTTAAATAGCAAAATCACCAAGAAAAAGCAAAAAATGCAAAACACATGGCAGCAAGTCTTGGCTTTCTCACAGTGTGATTGCTGAAAGATGACTTGTCCCATCATAGCCAGGTCAGTATGCATTAGGCTTAAGGCTTTTGTCAGTCTGGGCACATCAGTGGATCACTGAGAAAGTGAGAGTTACAAATGAATGTTAGCAAGCATGTGAACCCCCAGATATGGGATCATGAACCATGATCAACTTTATATACACAATCACCTCAGATTGTGCTATCTCAAAATGCCAACACTCTTATTGAGAGTCTGATTTAGTAAGTGTATATGACAAGAATCTACTGTAAACATCACATTGGATGATAAAAGATGAGAAGCATTTCTTTTGTGTGGTTAGGCATACATGTACTAGTGCTAGGGCTTGACCTCAGATCCTGGGTACTGTCCTTTAGCTTTTTCACTCAAGGCTGGCACTCTATCACTTGAGCCACAGCTTCACTTGCAGCTTTTTGCTGTTTAATTGGAGATAACAGTCTCATGGATTTTCCTGCCTGGATTAGCTTTGAACTGGATACTCAGATCTCAGCCTTCTGAGTAGTTAGAATTATGGGTGTGATGGCACTGGAATATGGCCTAGTGGTAGAGTGCTTACCTCACATACATGAAACCCTGGGTTCAATTCCTCAGCACCACATATATAGAAAAAGCCAGAAGTGGCACTATGGCTCAAGTGGTAGAGTGCTAGCCTTGAGCAAAAAGAAGGCAGAGATAGTGCTCAGGCCCTGAGTTCAAGCCCCAGGACTGGCAAAAAAAAGAATTACAGGTGTGAGCCACAGGGCCTCAGTTCTAAAGCCAACTTTTTTTTTTTTTTGGCCAGTCATGGGGCTTGGACTCAGGGCCTGAGCACTGTCCCTGGCTTCTTCTTGCTCAAGGCTAGCACTCTGCCACTTGAGCCACAGTGCCACTTCTGGCCATTTTCTATATATGTGGTGCTGGGGAATCGAACCCAGGGCCTCATGTATACGAGGCAAGCACTCTTGCCACTAGGCCATATCCCCAGCCCCAAAAGCCAACTTTTGATACATAGAAAGCATGAGAGAGAAATCAGAATCAGTGGATGAAAATAGATTTGGTGTTTGATATCACAAGCCACTCTGGTCTATAACATGCAACGCATCTCCTTGACCTCTCCCGTCCCCATTTGTGGATTTGCAGTGGAAGTGAGAGTTGGGAAAGTCAAGACACTTCATCCATGTATTACATGTATTGGGGGATGAGTGAGGGGGGCCATACCAGTTAGAAAAGAGTTTATAACCCAGGCCTAGGTCTCTCAGAAGCTATCCAGGGCCCCATCAGTTGTGGGGGACAAAAGGCATAGCCTGGAGTCTCTTTGGAGTCTATAACACTGCCACTTGGGCTGACACTGGTGCACTAGGAATTGACCAGAAGAGAGGGGATAGCCATTCTCTCTGCCATAACTTTCTCACTGGCTCCACACTGCAAAAATGGCTAAAACTTTCCCTTCCAGGCCCTGAGTTCAAGCCTCTATACAGCCAGGGAGTGGGGAAAAGGAAACTAAAAGCAGAAAAACCTGAAATAATTGGTTAAAAAAAAGTTGGGCCAGTCACTAGTGGCTCATGCCTGTAATTCTAGTGTGAGGAAAAATTAATATCTTTTCTGCCAAATGAAAGTGCTTCTATCTTGTGTATTGATTTTTTTTTTTTTTGTATTTGGTATTTCCTGGAATTACTTGCTTTTACTTACTTATCTGTTCTGCTTGTGACCAGCCAGCCATGTTAGGGAGCTAAATCTTGTGTTGACAGAGTTAAAATAATAAATTGTAATTACCAAGTGTGTTGCTTGTTAAAAAGAGAAATCATTTTCAATGGAGGTGAAAAGGAATGTTAGTGGGAGCTTTCCATTGACTTCCTCAGTGTGCTCTGGACATTCCAGTCCCCACCAGTTGTGAGGAGTCAAAGAAAAGTTTTGATGGGAATTAAAGAATGGCCCCCTTTCTCACCTTGGTAATCAATTGTACCTAGAATGTGAGCCTAAGTCCTTGACAAGGAGGGACTGTTTGGAGTGGGATAAGATCCTAGCAAACTGCCCTGCATGGCGCGCCTGCCTAGCTCTGAGGAGAGTAATGGGTTTGCGCCCTTTTATGTAAAAGTAATTCACCTTGACAAAATCTCCTGTGTTTATTGTGTGTCTGTTCATTTCTGATATCAGAGTCACACATTTCTAACACTAGCTACTCAGGAAGCTGTGAGCTGAGGATCCTAGTTCAAAGCCAGCCTAGGCAGAAGAGTCTGAGACTCTATATCTCCCATGAACCAACAAAAGGCTGGAGGTGGGGCTATGACTCACTACTGTTGAGTAGAGCACCAGTCTGGAGTGAGAATGCTAAGGGACAGGACCCAGGCTCTGAGTACAAGCCCCAGTACACACACACACACACACACACACACACACGCACGCACGCACGCACGCGCGCGCGCGCACACACCCACACTGGATTGAAGAACATACCATGTCAAGTGTTTGGGGAAACGAAAACAGAAGATTCCCCTCAGCAGCCATCTCTGTTTTCTTTGGTTTGTGATTTCTAGGAATCAAGTGTGGTTCAGCTGCAGGTTCTCAGAGACATTCGTGGCATGCTAATGACATGTTGTGCCCCCGAGCTATGGAGGCTCTCAGTATGACAGCCAACTCTCCAAGTTCACCCCAGGCCCCATGGACAGGACAGCATGGTCCGGGGAAATTGTTCCTGTAAGCAGAGATAATCACCTTGCAGCCAAGCAGCAGGCGGATTTCATCAGCCTCTTCATCAGACTCTCCTCCAATCACCCCCACCCCCCAGCCAGACATTTCTTCTTCTGGAATTCCTATCTGAGGACCCTAGGAGAGCTCTTCTCCGTGACTGTGTGAGTCACAGTGAGCTAACACCCTTGGTGGCCACCGAGGAGATGCCCACGCAGGGGCAAAAGGACCTGTGTCTCATATTGAATCCTCAGCTAGGAGGATGAGCACGTGATGAGTGATGACCGCTGTATTTCCTTTATCCTGTTTTTTCACCTAACTATTGCATAGTCTATTACTTTTGAGAAAAGTAGACACAAATATGAGGACTTTCAGGGAATTAACTCAATCCTCTCAAATGATTTATGGCATTTTTTTCACTCCAGGCAAACATTATTTTATGCAATTAAAATTTTCTTCACTTTACAGGAATCTGTTGGTATTTTTAAATAAAAAATATAGTAAGAACAAAGTATTATTCATGTCTTGTGGGCTTCACGTCTCTTCACAAAGAGATCTAACTGGTGTAGTGCATATTCTCACAAACCATTTTCTATATCTATATGTGCGTGTGCATATGCACATACACACATACATATATATACATACACACAATCAAATTTTGTAGTAATACTAGGGCTTGAACCCAGGGCCTCATTCAAGTACTCTATCACTTGAGCTACACCACTTGGCTTTTCATTTTAGTTTCAGATAGTCTTGGTAGAGGCTCAATGCTTATTATCCTAGCTGCTTACAAAGCTGAGGTCTGAGGCTCCAAGTCCTAGTCTGAGAAGACATACCCATAAAATTCTTATCACCAATGAATCAACAAAAGAGCCAGAAGTGGAGGTGTGGTTTAAGAGGTAGAATACCAGACTTGAGTGGAAAAAAAGCTAAGGGTCAGTGCCCAGGTCCAGGTTTTAAGCCCCAGTACTGGCACCTGTGTGTGCCTGTATACACACACACACACACACACACACACACACACACACACACACAGATAGGGTCTCTTGCTTCTGTCAGGATGGCCTTGAACTATAATTCCCCCACTTCTACCTACCAAGTAGCTAAGACGACAAACATGCACCATCACACTGGGCTTACCTATTTCACTTTTAATATAGTTTAGTTTTTGGTACTGAGGACAGAACCCAGCGCTGCACACATCACACTAAGCATACTGTGCACCACGTCATACCTTCCCTCTTATACAGAGTACTTATAAATATAATTCCAGCTTTCTCCTGAGTGAAAGACTGCACATATAGCACCCAAGCCCTGAATTCAAGCTCCATGACCAACCAAAAAAAAAGTTACTATTAGGTTGTTGTATGAAGACGTTGTAATTCCACAAGCCAGGTAATGAGTACAAAGGATCTTGATCAATTTCACCTTTTCCATTGTTCTCCCACATTTTCTACCTCCTATCCCTGCCTCGTTATGTATTTTATATAATGTACATTGAATATAATGACTGCATTTGCTCTCCCTTCCTCCTTCCATTCCTGTGCCCCTCCCCCATTACCCAACTCTCTAAAACATGTTTCCACTTAGGATACCCCCTTAAACAGCCAGCTGCCAATGATTCACATCTATAATCCTAGCTACTCAAGCGGCTGAGACCTGAGGATTGTGGTTCAAGACTAGCCTGGCTGGAACATCCACAAGACTCTTATTTTCAATTAACTACCAAAAAATCCTAGAAGTGGCTCAAGTGGTAGAGAGCTAGCTTTGAGCAAAGAAGCTCAGGGATAGTGCCAGATCCTGAATTCAAGCTCTAGGGCCAGCACGCGCGTGCACACACACACACACACACACACACACACACACACACACTCTTATAAGTATCCAATAGGTTTAATCAGGTGACCACTTAAAAGTGTGGGACCTGTGCAACTTGACAGGGGAGAAGCTGGTAGAAAAGCACTCTAAACCCTGCCTGTCTCATTCTTCTGGCCTGTGCCAACGTCTGCCATTATCCGCCCCCTGGTTGAGTGGTTTCTAACAGACATTGGCTTTGGAGGAGCTGAGAGTATCTGGCTCAGGTATGGAGGGCTAGCAGAGATTTGCAGGCAGAATGACATGTCCAATTTATTTTTAAGAAGAACTTCTAGGTAGCAATATGTAGGATGGATTGCCTGCAGGCAGTAAGACCAATTAGGAGGCCATGATGATATTTCCATCTAGACTTCCTTTTTTCTTTTTCCTATCACAACTCAGAGTAAGGAATACAGTTTCTGTTTAGATGGGGAACCAGTAGCATATATCCAGACACAAAGAAGACTCCGTCTACAAACATCAGAAACCTTCACTTGATGACCTTATACTCACCTTTACTAGAAGAAAGGCATCTGATTTTATCTTAAAGTATAGATTCCAAACTATGCAGGTGATTCTGAGTCACTAATGTGTCCCAGCTTTTGAGTTAAACAACTTTGGTTTAAAGCTGGGTGTCAGTGGCTCCTGCCTGACATTCTAGCTGCCCAGGAGGCTAAAATCTGAGGGTCCCAGTTCAAAGCCAGCTCAGGCAGGACAGTTCATGAGACTCTTTTCTTTAATTAAATAGCAAAAGCTGGAAATGGAGGTGTGACTCAAGTGAGAGTTCTGTCCTTGACTGAAAAAGCTAAGGAACAGTACCTAGGCCCTGAGCTCAAGCCCCCATGGTGCCAACAAACAGACATAGACATAGATAGAAACAAAACAAAAAGTCTTCAGTGTAAGGAGTGAGGTAGAATAAGTTCTCTTCCCCAGGATGTACACATCCTAATTCCAGAACCTGGGAATATAATGTCCCACATGACCAAGGGATTTGGCTGATCTCAGGTCAAGGATCTGGACATGAGCAGTTTATCCTGGATTATTCACATGGGCTGTGTGTATAAGCACCAAGACCCTCCAGTATGAAAGAGCAGCCAGGTCCCAGTGGCTCATGCCTATAATCCTAGCTACTCAGTAGGCTGAGATCTGAAGATTGAGGTTGAAAGTCTGCCTGGACAAGACTGTCTGTGAGACTCTTATCTCCAATTAAGCACCAGAAAACCAGAAGTGATGCTGTGGCTCAAGTGGCAGAGCAGTAGCCTTGAGCTGAAGAGCTCAGGGACAACACCCAGGCCCAGAGTTCAAGCCCTGTAACTAAAAAGAAAAAGGAAAAGAAAGAATGAAAGAGGAGGCAGGAGGATCAATTTGAGAAGATGTTATGAAGAAAGCCGAATCAAAGCGCCTCAGCTCCATTACTGGCAATGGAGATGGAAGAAGGGGTCATGAGCCAAGGAATGCAGGTGAGCATTATAAGTTGAAGATGGTGAGCAAACAGATTCTTCCCTGAGGGGGCCAAGGGAAAACTGTTCACAACTTTATTTTATCCTGGTGAGTCCAGGAGAATTTCTGACCTCCAGAACTGTATATGCCAAGCTGCCAAGTTTGTGGTGAATTGTCACAACAGCAACAAGAAACTACCACCTGGAGGGACACAAAGAGAGTCAAGACAGAGGCAGGGTCCCGGTCTCCCCTGGGAGTGGAAGACCGTAGTCTCAGGATAAAGTATAATTTTTCTTCGTGTAGTGTTTTATGTCCCTGGAAAGTTAACATGTATTTCTAAGACAAAAACTGTGTTTATGACATGAATGTGTGGATTCAGGACAGTTAAACAGAATGTGTCATAGGGAAGCAGAAAAGAGCCACCCACATAGTTCTCTTAGTCTCAGCCACTGGTGGGGACAGCTGAATCAGAATGGCTCATGGGGCACTTTGGGCTGTATCTAGAACCCACCAAGCAAATAATATTGACCCCTTAGACATGAAAGAACCATCCAGATTTTTCCAGAAGTGAATGGAGAAACAGCTCTAATATAGAAAATGCCATCAGCCTCACAGTGAAATTACATGATGAACAATTTTGTAAAAGGGAAAGATGAGCAACTGGGTGAGTCCAGCATTGGGTGTCAATTGCTGAGGAAGCAAATCAGCAATTAGATCCTTGAGGATTAGCTGATTTACCAGTACTTGGACCAATTCACGTTTGCAAGTATGATTGCTCTGAAGTCACCAATCATCTACAGATCACATCTAAAATCAAAACAAAACAAAAAAATCCAAATCTAGAAAACACGAGTTAAATAATTTGCAACAGAAATAAAAAATGTAAGTTGCTGAAAAAAGACCAGAAGATGTATAAGATCTTAATCTGGAATAGTACAACGCCTTATAGAAATATGTAAAATCTAAGCAATGAGGAACTATTTCATGTTTATGTCCTGGATGGCTTTTCTTTGTTTGCCTTGTGCCTGTACTGGAGTTTGAACTCAGGGACTGGGCCCTGTCCCTGAGAATTCTTTTGCTCAAGGCTGGTTCTATGCAAATTGAGCCACAGCTACTTTTTTAGCTTTTTGGTAGGTAATTGGATATAAGATTTTCGTGGACTTTCCTCCCTGGGTCAGCTTCTAGCTGTGATCCTCAGCTGCTACACAGCTTGGATTACAGGCATGAGCCACTGGTAACTAACTGGCAAGGGTTGACAATTATTTTCTAAGTTCAGTGCAAAGGAAATGATGCTTCAATCGTGTGTTAGTGCCCGGGTAATTAGACCAGATAATTCCAAAGTGCATGTGACTGGAATCGGCGGGTTATTGAAAGTGTTGAACTCCCCTGTTAAAAGGCTCTGCCAGAAGGACACCACACAAAAGATACACAGGGCTTATCAGACAGAACAACTGTGACCCATGTAACCTTGATGATGACTGCAATGACATTACCAATCACAGGGTCAGAAATGATGATGGGAGGCTGAATGCTGCTGCCAGTCACCCTAGCTACCCAGGAGGCTGAGATCTGAGGTTCACAGGTCAAAGCCAGCTCAGACAGGCACCCATTTGTGCAGAAGTAAACTGCCTTGATAAAACCTCCTGTGTTATGACATTGGAGAGTTGTGATTTCTAATAGGACCTAGGGCCTTGTACATGCTAAGCATAAGGGCTGCCACAAAGCCACATCTGTCCCTCCCAGTTGCCCTCATTATTATTTAATTTATTTGTTTTGGGGGCTTGAATTCACTATCTTGTGCTCTTCTTTGAGTGTCTTTTTTTTCTCTCAAGTATGTTGCTCTACTACTTGAGCCACACCTCCACTTTTGGCTCTCTTTCTTGCTAGTTAATTGGAGATTTTTAAAAAGTTGCACAGACTTTCCTGCCCAGGCTGACTTGGAAGTGGATCCTCAGATCTCAGCCTGCTGAGTAGCTAGGATTACAGGCCTGAGCCACAAGCCTGGCTAACTCTCATTTTAATGCCCTGCTTGCTAGGGAGGAGGTGGGTGGGAGGCGCCTCTTCCCTTCCAGGTGCTCCTGGATCCGCCAATCGTGAAGAGGAAGTAGTTTAGATCAACTTAATATCGGACAGTTTGTGGCTCTGACCGAGGGGAAGTGGAGTTGGGGTCCTTGTGACTCTTCTGGGGGACTCCAGCCCACAGAAAGAAAAGGCCAGAGACTTCTCTGCAGAGCTAGCTTTCCAGTGGCAACACAAACTCAGACAGACATCGGGTTAGAGAACATGAGGAGTCGGAAAGCCCTTACATGAGAAAAGCACCTTCTGACCCTTTCCCTCCAAGTTTATTTGGTAACAAATAGTGATTCCTCTTGGGAATTCACAACACATATTGTCACATTAGCATTGAAAGAATTGAGGGATTCATTAAAAAAAAAGTCCCTATCAGAGAGTATTTATCCTCAAAATCCATAATCCCAGTCTAATCACAAGTAAACACCAGGTAAGCCCAAACTGAAGGGCATTCTACAAAATGTCTGAGCAGTGCTCAGCAAAGCAATCAGGCTCACAATAAAGAAAGATTGTTAAACGATCTGAGACTGGAGGTGGCTCACAGGACAGAATAAAGAAGCAGTGTGGAATTCTGGGTGAGATCTCACCACTGGAAAAGAGTTTAGCTGTGTTTGAGAAGTAGACCACAGTCACAAAAATGTCAACATTAGCAGACACTGTGGGAAATGTATGGAAAGTCTGTATATACTTGGGAACAACTTTTCTATAAAACACAAATTATTTCAGAACAAAAAAAACCCCAGTTTTTTTAAAAGAAACATATATGTATCCATTTGTTTTCTATATACACATACTATATATATGCATGTGCACATATATGTATATATTTATGTGTTTATGTTTGTGTTTCATACTTATTTATATATACCCATAGTGTATATACACATATATGTACATTTATATATGTATGTATGCATATGTATGAATATATATATATAATAATGTGTGTGATGTGTGTGTGTGTATGAGTCAATACACCTAAGCATTGTCCCTTAGCTTTTCACTCAAGGCTGACACTTCCACTTGAGCCATACCTTCACTTCTGGCTTTGTGATGTGTAATTGGAGGTTAGAGCCTCATGGACTTGCCTGCCCAGACTGGCTTCCCACTGTAATCCTAGGATTTCAGCTTCCTTAGTCACTAGGATTATAAGCGTGAGCCACTGGTACCTGGCTCCTTCCACACTTTTGATTGATTCAGCCAGTTCTTCAAGGAGAGGACTGTGTTAATGCTGCCTCCCTGTTCAGGAGTTGGGGCTTGTGGCTTTGCTATGGGTGTTCCGTTCAGAGCTGTTCTGCCCCTCATCTCTGAATGCCTTTAATGACTCATTTCCTGCTTCTGGGCTGGAGCTATATAGCATGTAGAATGGCCCTGGGGTCTTGCTTCCTGTTGGTGCTGTTATTTGGCCTGTCCCAGGTTGCCTGAGCTGCACCAAACCCCTCCTGGGAGCATTCCTCACCTTCCTTCCTGTGCCTCTGAGCAAACCTGTCCATTGCTAGAGCCACAGTAATAAAGTGTCATTTGCTAAGTCCTAGAGTAAGTCCTCAGGGCTTAGGGAGTTTCACTGTTCTCAGAGGCCTCAATGTTTGCTGGCAACCTCTGGGCAAAGCGTCCTCCTCCTCCTCCTCCTCCTCCTCCTCCTCCTCCTCCTCCTCCTCCTCCTCCTCCTCCTCCTCCTCCTCCTCCTCCCCCTCCTCCCCCCTCCTCCTCCCCCAAAGCCTCCTCCCCCCTCCTCCTCCTCCTCCTCCTCCCCTCCTCCTCCTCTCCTCCTCCTCCAGCTATCCACTGTTCCTGTCATTCAACAACCACAGCATCCATGAGACCATCCCCAGCTTTTCCTGCCTCTCCACTCTCCTGTTCCTTTGCAGGAAACCCAGTGTATATCTTAACACCTCATATCTTCTCTCTGCTTGGAGGAAAGGACAGATGATAAGTGTGTAAACATGAGCAAGATGAAGTAAAGTACAGAAAGCATTCTGAAGAAAATAGGAGCCGGGCACCAAGGAACTCACATCTGCTATCCTGGCTGACTCAGGACGCTGAGAGCTAAGGATGGAGGGTCCAAGCTAGCCTGGGTAGGAAGGGTGCTGAGACTCTTATCTCCAAATAAACACCAGAAATCTGCAAGAGGAAGTGTGGCTTGAATGATAAAGCACCATTCTTGAACAAAAGAGTTGTGGGACAGGGCCCTGGCCCTGAGTTTAAGCCCTAGTACTGATGCATGAGCACGGGTGTATACAAACATACATACAAATAAATAAATAAAAACAGATAGACAGATAAATGAGTTTAATAATGGGCTTACTGCCAAGTAAATGGAAGCAGAGATGGTATTTACTTAGGCTGTAGAACATTTGAGAAAACATTTAATTTGGACTTGCATGATGAATTGGAGCCATCCATCCTTGTAAGATGAGAGCAAGCATGTACCTGACAAGAGGTGTAGCACATTCATAGTCCGTGGGGTGGGAATGAATGGCATTGGAAGAAAAAAGATTAAGTGTGACTAAGGATAGAATACAAGTAAATACTTCATTCAGGACTGTGTTTGGGCTGGAAAAAGGCAGCTTTTACTCTGCTATGTGTAGGGCAAGGCTAGTTCTGTCAGGCAAATTGAGTTATATTAACTGGGCTATCTGTCAAATGTTGTGTTGAAGAGTTAAAGTAAATCCCATTTTCAGGCAGCCCCCATTTTGTTGATTGTTTAAACTATGAGTAACCCAGGCCACCAATTATCCCTGCTAGCAGAACAAGGCCCAGCCGGTCAGGAAATTAACTCTAACCTCCTGGGAATGCTTAACTCTAACCTCCCCGGAATGCCTCCAGCCCTGAGCCAATCAGATTTGTACCCGTATCCTAATCTTGCTTGAACGCCTGATTGCTGTAACTTTGGTTTTTTGCCTTTATAAGCTCTGTGAAATCTCAGCTCCGGCTTCCTCCTAACGTCCGCTGTGTCGGTGGGTAGGACGAGGCCCGAGCCGCGGCCCGCTTGAATAAAGCCTTGCTTTTGCATTTCGGGATGTCTGGCTCTCAGTGGTCTTCTTGGTGGTCATTTCTCAACTTGGGCATAACAGTGTAACATCAATGATCAGTTTGTGTTTGTTTTTTTTGGGGGGAGGAGGCGAGGGGCACTACTGGGTCTTGAGCTCAGGGCTGGGGCACTGTTTTATTTTTATTTTTTTATGTTTTTGCTCAAGGCAAGCACACTACCACTCAAGCCACAGCTCCACTTCCAACTTTTTGCTGGATCATTGGAAATAAGAGTCTTCCTTTCCTTCCTTCCTTCCTTCCTTCCTTCCTTCCTTCCTTCCTTCCTTCCTTCCTTCCTTCCTTCCTTCCTTCTTCCCTTCCCTTCCCTTCCCTTCCCTTCCCTTCCCTTCCCTTCCCTTCCCTTCCCTTCCTTCCCTCTTTCCCTCCTCCCTTCCCTCTTTCTTGGCTTCCTTTTCTTTTTCCCTTTCCTGCTTCTTATTTCAAAACTAGGGATTGAACCCAGTATGGGCACTAGTTCCTGACCTTGTTTTTGTGTTTTTTTTTTTACACAAGGCATGCACTCTACCACTTGGGCCATACCTCTACTTCTGGGTTTTTGCTGGCTGGCTTGCTTTGAATCTCCATCCTCAGATCTCAGCCTATTGAGTAACTTGGTTTACAGATGTGAGCCACTGACATCTGGCTTATTTCTTCTTTAATAATTTTAATATTCTTAGTAATGAACAACCACTGGAATATCTATAGAGCTGAGCCATGAATGGCATGTGCAGCAATTTACCTGGAAAACCACCAGTTTTCATAAATGCCAATTTCCTCCTCCCTTCCCCTCCCTTTCCTTCTCTTGCCCTCTCCTTTCCTTCCTCCTTTCCTACCCAGCCCTTCCCTTCCTTTTCTTTTCTTCTTTTCTTTTTACAGTGCTGTGAATCAAGCCCAGGACCTCATGAATACTTGGGTCATTTCCCAAGGGAAACCCACCATCACACATCCTCAGCGAATGGTGGCCCTAGACTTCACACCCCACCTGACTCCAGAATCTCAGGTCTGAGCCTCCATTGCTGCTGCCCTAAATGCCTGGGCCCCATTCCCAGCTGCACGTGGGCTCCCAGGCTCTCACAGGGCTGGCTGAGCCCTTTCTGAACTTCTCCCACTCAGACAGCTGCTCCAGACATGGGCCTGTCCAAGCAGGGCTGCCAACCTACAAAAGCCAATGTGGAAGATAAATCCAGGGTTGGTAGACCCAGGCCAAGCCCTTCTGATGTTTCCCCTGGGAGTAAAAAGGTGAAGAAATCATATATTTTACAAAACAAGTTTAGTCTGGCCTGTTTTTTGGCTCCAAACCTAAAGATATTCACCTGTCTCTAGAATCTTCTTTCTAGGTAGATGTAGCATATCTCCCATCGTGATTGTTAAAGTTGGCTCTGCCTATGGGATGCGTTCCACAAGTCTAAGTGTTTGGGGGAGGTGGGGAGGAGGCCTGTGGGCTGGCCATGCAAACTGGTCATGCTGTTGGCTGTAATGGCGACGATGTGGTCAGTTAGCAAAAACAGTTTAAAGGAAGAGCCCAGATGGTAGTAGAGCTGTGGATCAAATGGTAGAGTACCAGTGTTGAACAAAAAAGTTAAACAAGAACATGTGGCCTTTAGTTCAAGCCCCAGGACCAGAAAACACACACACACACACATACACACTGTTGGATACTGGTTGCTCCTGCCTGTCATCTTTCTTACTCAGGAGGCTGAGATTTGAGGATTATGGTTTGAAACTAGCCCAAGCAGGAACATCTATTGAGACTCTTATCTCCAATGAACAACCAAAAAGCCAGAAGTAGAACTGAGGCTCAAGTGGAAGAGTGCTAACCTTGAGTGAAGAAAGCTAAGTGATAGGGCCTATGTCCTGAGTTCAAGGTTTGGTACCAGCAAAAAGAATAAAGATAAATGAATGAAAGAAGAGCAGCATGTGATGAGGAGGACTTCCTTTATGAAGGTGGTATTTTCCCAGATGTCTGTGTGTTGGCTGTGCATGTGAAAGTTTGCATACCCAGAGGCATGCCCAGCATGACAGGCTTGAAACCTTTTTCAAGGCCCAGAGAAGGGGTTGAATCATGTGTGACTTCCCAAAGATCTGGTTAAGCCCCAACCACTGGAGTCTGTGCCTGTGACCTCCTTGCAAAAAAGAAAAAATGTCTATGGAGAAAAAACTAAGGATCTTGAGATAAAATCATCCAGGGTTTAAATTGAGCCCTAAATTCACAGACAGGTATTCTTGTAAAAGAAAGCAAGGGGGTGATTAGAAATGCAGAAACAGGGAGATGGCCACAAGAAGGTAGCACCAGAGCGTGGAATGGGGGCAGCCACAAGCCAGGGAGCAGACAGCGTCACCAGATGCTGGACAATGTAAGTAAGGTTTATCTTCTAGAACCTTCAGAGGGAGCATGGCCCTATTGACATCTTGATTTTTGCCTTTTAGCTCCAATAATTGTGAGAAAATAAATAGCAGTTGTTTTAAGCTACAAATTTGTTGTCATTTATTATGGTGAAAACTAATGGGAAGGGCACTGCTTTTTGTCTGTTTTACTGGTTCCACTTCACCATTGCAGAGTGACATACTTCATGATTGCAACAAGAAATGGATCCAACTATTTTGGGATAAGAAATAGGGATGCCATCCTCTCTCTTCCCTACATCTCCCTCTGTAGGTAGAACTCCAAGGCAGGAAATCAGATACTGGTGCTGATCTTCACTTCCAGATTATCAGCTCATGCCTATCATCCTAGTTCCTTAGGAGGCTGAGAGATGGGGAGCCAAGACTGAAGCTAGCCCAGGCAGAGCCGTGGACAAAACTCCATCTCCAGTTAAAGTACGAGACTGTCAGTATGGCTCAATTTGTAGAGTGCCAGCTGCTAATAGGAAAGCTCTGTGAGTACAAGCAAGGCTCTGAATTCAAGCCCAGGTGGTATTGAAAACAACAACAACAACAAAGTTCTTCTAGCTTATCCACTGGGAAGGAAGGCCTTTCTAGACACTGGGATTGAATTCGTGGGCAGATCTTGGGAGCCAGAGTCCCCACTCCCTTCAGGGGACAAACAAAAACCAGTTTGGCTTTCCTGACTTCTACTCTTCTCCTCACATTTTAGGCTCTCAGTGCCATCTCACAGATTCTCTAAATAAGGCATGCTCCAAACTACATTTGCTACATTATCCCTATAGACTATCTATGTCCTTGAGTCACCTTGAATTCTGGGTAGTTGCAATTTCTTTGGTCACAAGTTTGCCAATAATTGTCTTAGGTCTCACAGATGACTAATCGAATTCTTTGAACGCAGATTTTTCTAGTTCACTATAAGAAGACTTTTTGAGTTTTCAAAGAATTGAGGGATACCAAATGGCTGGGATTCTAAACTCACTGGCAAGATGGCTGACAGGCCTCCAGTGAAATCTGTGACCTTGGGAAGAAAACCTGACCTAGGGATGGATGGTTCTCTTGACTGGACTTGTGCAGCTATTAGCAAAATGCCAGGGTTGCCCTACATGGGTTTTTATTTTGTTAAAACAGAGCAAAGCTGCTGGCTCTGATGGCTCACACCTTCAATCCCAGCTACTCAGGAGGCTGAGATCAGAAGATCATGGTTGAAAGTGATCTCAGGCAGAAAAGTTAAATAAGAATCTTATCTCTAATTAACCACCAAAAAGGTAGAAATGGAGATGTGGCTCAAGGTTTAAAGTGTCAGCCTTGATCAAAAAGCTAAAGGACTGTGCCAAGGCCCTGAATTCAAGCCCTGGAACAGGCACAAAAACAAAACTAAAATACAGGGCAGAGTTGTTACTTTCCCTCCCTCCCTCCCTCCCTCCCTCCCTTCTGCCTCCCTCCCTCACTCCCTCTCTTCTGCCTGCCCCCCCCCTTTCTCTGTGTGTGTGTTTGAGTGGGACTCAGTCAATAGCCACCGACATTTTTGTTTTCCCTACTGGAAACATATGGGAGAGATTTTAAAGGTCTTACATTTTCTTTCTTATCTCTAAATCACAATATGCTATGGAGCAGGTCCCAGGAGGGTTTAACAGGGAAAATAAGGCTTTTGTGAGCCCTTGGGACAGCTTGAGCTCACTGGGAATCCAAACCCACAGTTCAAATATTCCCTCTCATGGATTCACAGACAACCATTCCCAACCCTCACCACATGTGTGTGTGTGCTTCTCTGAACCATTAAGACACACCCCAGCTTTTCTGACTTGGGCTTCCACTTGTCTGGGAAGAACATTCTACAGAGGGGCTTCCTGAGGTGAGGTGTGCTTTGTGCTTCTCTGCTGGTCAAAGGAGTGCTGTCAGAGGACACCTCTGAAAATCAGAGCTCCTGATTTCTGCTCTGCATTCCCACTGAGTCACAATGGTGCTCTGATTTTTCAAGATTTCCTTGACCATCACTAAGACCGACAATAAAACCAAGGACTTGCCATACAGAAACAGACATATGGATGGGAGAAGGCAGAAGACAGGATGAGTAGTCATCTCCATTTCACTCATTCCTCAATGCTCTTCGGAATCCAATCACTTCTGTGAGTATTGGGGCCTTGCTTGCTATGGGAGAGTTTTGATTTTATTTTTTTCCTTCCTTCTTTTTATTCTTTCTTTTTTCTGTGAGTGTGCTGATACTGAATTCAGGGTCTCATACTCTTCCTTGGCATTTTTTGCTCAAGATTAATGCTCTACCACTTGAGCCTCACCTCTACTTCTGGCTTTTGCTCATTAATTAAAACTAAGAGTTCTCATGGATTTTCTTCTGCCCAAGTTGGCTTCAAATCCTGAGCCTCAGGCTCCTGAGTAGCTAGGATTGCAGGCATGCATTACCAGGGTGTGACTGATCTTAGTTTTT
The DNA here is from genome assembly GCF_023159225.1 of Perognathus longimembris pacificus. Lineage (NCBI taxonomy): Eukaryota > Metazoa > Chordata > Mammalia > Rodentia > Heteromyidae > Perognathus > Perognathus longimembris. Next base: position 55,917,595 of record NC_063163.1, on the reverse strand, counting down.
AGCACATTCCTCCTTTGCCTGGTCTATGCTGTGTGTAGGGATTTGTTTTGGTGTGTGTGTGGGGGGGGGGGTGTTGGGAGAGGTGTGACCCACCGGAGTTTTTCCTCTCAGCCCAGCACTTGGACATTCCCAGTATTAATCACGTCCAGTGGAAACTCCAAGTCCTGTGGTACAGACCCCACTGAGTAGTTGACAGGGATTTATGTGTAACTCTCACTTGTAAGACACACCAGGCAAAAGTGAGAGTTGTAGCCTTTTAGAGGTAAGAATGCTGTAGTCCCATCTCATCCCATCCCATCTGGGTCTCCCGGATTCATTCATTTTCTTGCAGCCTTCTCTTAGCAAGGCACTGTGCAGGTAATAGACTGGTGGGAAAAAAAAAAAAAACCCATGTAGCTCCCATCCTCAGCTTCCGTCATTGATACTAAGGAGATGTCCAAGAGAAACAAGTCATCTTCCCATCCCGTGTGTCCAGGTTGAGGATCCCACTCTGTGTTTGAATGCCCCACTTCAGTCTCAGTCATGAGCAGAGGGCTCCAGTCCTCAAGGAGCCTCTGACTGGCCTGGGTACTTCATGGTGCTCTAACAGGTGTTGTAGCGCCCTCTGTGGGTGACAGAGAAGACCCAGGTACCTTGGACTAGAAACCAGGTGTGTATGTTCTTTATCCATCCATATACTCATTTTAATTTTTTCTTGACATCAATGGCTGAGAGCTAGGCTCTGTTCTAGGGTTGAATATAATATAATATAATATAATATAATATATATGTATATATGTATATATATATATATATATATATATATATATATTTTGGACTCCCCAAAGGTTTTAAGCCTAACTCCTTTCCTTTGAAGGAGAATTCTAACACAGTTGGACGGTTTGTAACAGAGCTCATTCCAAGGTCCAACGATCCTTTCAGAGGAATGGAGCTCAGATTTCTGGGTATGGAGTGTTCCCACAGTGGTTCACTCTTTATTTTCCAGAGTTTCCCATCTAGTTGGAAAATCTGCCCCACTTTGACCCTGGGCTTCATGATGGGCTTAATTCTTCTTGGGTCACTGAAACTCTTATCTCCTCAAACCCACTTCCACCCTTTCACTGTATTTGACTCTTTCCCCTTCCTAAATTGGAACTTACTGGCCAGGAACAAGATTGGAGAAGAGTAAGCCCTAGTCAGAATCCTCTGGCAACTTTCTTTGGGCCACACCACCAGTACTGGGACCTTTGAATGTCTGCTGCACCTCTATCCCCAAGCCCCACCATTTCAAGGCTAACCCACACAGCTTGAGTGCTGGCACTGACTCTGAGGACCCACTCCTTTTCTTCATGAAAGATCCTACAAATGCAGGGATTGTGTGCATGCTGCCCTCTGGAGGCCGTGGTTTCTCAGTACACCTTTAGTTCCTACCTTTTCTGGAGGGACCAGACAAGAGTGGGCTCATTGGTACGAAAATAACAGATTTTTTTTTTTGTTTTCCCTTTCTGGCATTTAAAAAATATCCTTTATTATTCTTAAGGAGTCATAAAAAGGGATCTCTATCTCTACTCTTGTGATTCATTTTATTTTGCGCTCTCTCTCTCTCTCTCTCTCTCTCTCTCTCTCTCTCTCTCTCTCTCTGTCTCGGTCCTGGACCTGGGGCATGAACTCAGGGCCTAGGTAGGCTAGCATTTTACTACAGTGGAGCCACAGCTACACATTACAACCTTTTGGTGATTAATTGGAGATAAGAATTTCGTGGTCTTTCCTGCCCTGGCTGGCTTCGAACCCTGATTCTCAGCTCTCAGACTCCTGAGTTGCTAGGATTACAGGTGTGAAGCCTTTCTGACATTTTTTTATGGCTTAACTATTTTGGAACTTTTACTTTAATGTAACACCTTTTTGGAGCTATAATTCATAGGTCATACAGTTACCTATATAAAGTGTGTAACATTTTTAGTGTAGGTACATTACCATAATTAAGTTTAGAGAATGCAGTCCCAATTCTCACTCACTGCCAGCTTCCCCCCTGGGAAATCATGAACACTTTTGGTTTGTTGTCTGCCCTGGACATGGCCTAGAAAAAGAATCTTTAGAAACCTGGTGCCATTGGCTCACTACTGTATCTGAGTTCAAAGCTGGCCTGAACAGAAGAGTTCATGATACTCTTATCTCCAATTAACCATGACAAGTCCAGACACAGAGGTGTGGCTCAAGTGGTAGAGTTCCAGCCTTGAGTAAAAAAGCTAAGGGACAGCACCCAGGCCTCAACCCCAGTACTGACAGAGAGAAGGGGAGGTATATGTGTGTTTGTGTATGTGTATGTGTATGTGTATGTGTGTGATAGAGAAGAAGAAGAAGAAGAAGAAGAAGAAGAAGAAGAAGAAGAAGAAGAAGAATCATACAATAGGTGGCCTTTGTGTCTAGCTACTGCACAAAACAAGTTTATGTTCCTTATGTTATTTGCACTTTAATGAGAGTGACCATGAAATTTGTCATCCAAACTGGGACACTTTCAGAAAGAGAAAGATGCTCTTAATTATACCATGACAGCTTGCATAGTCTGGAGCCGCCCTCAGCCAGGCAGAATGACATCTCACTAACAGCTGGAATGGGGAACTCTCCCTCACCCCTCATCCCCTCCCAAACTGCCTGCCACCCCCGCCCCAAATGAAAAAAGACCACATCACCCTCAGGAACCTCAAGTCTCTCTGGGAGCCACAGTTTGTTTCCTTCCCTGGTTGCTAATGCTCTCGTTACAGCTGAATTGTGCTTATGATTTATGACTGAAATAAGACTAATTTCCCCCCCCCCACAGTCATGAGAACTGGCAGTTTTATTTTTCATTTTGGAAGCATAAGATTTGACTGCATGGAGATGCAAAGTGTGAAAGGAAGGAGACCCAGGAAACAAAGCTGTGTGACACATGCATGAAGGATGCAGGGACTGAAGGGCTGCTTGTCTGTCACTGGGAGAGGTTTCATTGGGCAAGGAGTCATGTTGTGCTTTTAAATCCACCGGATTCAGTGTCATCTCTTACTGAGCTAGTCTAGAGAAGCCTCTTTTTTAAGGGAAAGGTGTCAGTATCTGTATGCAAATTTATTTGTCTGTTGATGTACCTGTGTTATTGTGCTTGTACTGGGATTTGAACTCAGAGCCTGGGTGCTGTCCTTGAAATTTTTTCCATTCAAGCTAGCATACTACCACTTGAGCCACAGCTCCACTCCTGGCTTTTTGCTGGTTCATTGGAGTTAAAAATCTCATGGTCTTCTCTGTCCAGGCTGATTTTGAACTGTGATCCTTTGAAGAGCTTAGCCTCCTGAGTAGCTAAGATTACAGATAAGAGCCACCTGTGCTCAGTTTGGAGTCAGTTTAAACATGCTTTATACCTTATGGAGCTGGCTGCACAAATCTCTTCTAAGCAAGTAATGTGGGAGCTGGTGCTCACAGGCTTGAATAATGGGGTTTGCCTACTCCCGTGAGACCCTATTTTGCAGTGGAGTGAAGGGTGCCATGAAGCTAGATCAGTGTATCAGCAAAGACAATGGCACTAGTGTGCACCTTTTGGCTGCCTGAGGGATGGTGTCTCTGACCAGCATTTAGGTTTCTTCCATACTTGTTAAATCAATGCAGCTAGCTTTTTGGTTTCTTTCTGGTGAATGAATTCAGTGATGGTGCAAGAATCAGAAACGTTTCTATGGATTTCTCCTAGAATTTGAAGAGTCTATAAAACATGAGGCTGGCAGGGAGCCAGCTTTGATTGTCTTCCATGCATCAAAAAGACATTTCAGCATCTGGCTAAGAAATTGACTAAATCTGTCCATAGCATAATTGGTACAGAAAGAGCTGGAAGACAATTTGCGAATGGTGGATATAAACAGGAGAAAAGGTGGCAGAAGGGAAGCCAGGTGGATGAGCTCAGACACAAAACACGCACGCACAAACACGCACGCACATACACACACACACACACACACACACACACCTGCTTGTGACACCAGAAAGGCACATTTGCATGTGAGTCCAGAACTAAATTGGCATGACAGGATGTCCTGGGCCTTGGGAGCACTTGCACCCCGTTTCCATTCCCCAAACTGAGTGTGAACCTGAGAGCAGCAAGCAAACCCATCTTAGTAGCTGGATGCCAGCGGCTCACACCTGCAATCCTAGCTATTCAGGAGACTGAGAGCTTAGGATCGCAGTGTGAAGCCAGAAAAGTCTGTGAGACTCTTCTCCACAATTAACCACCAGGAAGCTGCAAGCGAAGCTTTGGTTCAAGTAGTGGAGCACCAGCCTGGAGCAAAAAAGCTAAGGGAGAACATGAGGCCCTGTGTTCAGGCCACCGTGCTGGCATACAACACAACAACAACAATAACAACGTTCCTGTAGCAACCCCAAGGGCTCTGGGACAAACAGGTCATGTTGGCCTCTTTAGGGAATTCAGAACATGAAAAACTGGTATGATGCCTAAAGAATTTAGGCTCAAAGTGAGTGCAAGGCTAGAAGGGAAGAGGACTTCTGGGTTGCAACATGTAAGTTTTCCTATAGCCAGGTCACATTCCAAGGCAGTCTAAATAGATGTGGTTGCAGTTCTGAGCGAGCGTGTGGTGGAGCACCGCACCTGTGGTGGAGGACAGGACACAGGAGGCCCACAGAAACACTGTGCCACCACGGAGAGATCTTTCTAGACTTAGTCTTTCTTGCAGCAAAGAGGAAATGGCTGGGTGAGAGCATGCACTTGCTTGTTAGCTCCGTGGCTCACTTTCCCTTCTCAGCCGTAGGGGCCGGGACAAATGAACAACTTTATCTCTACTGAATAGCTTCTTGTTGTTGTTTTTTTCTTTTGGGTGCCAGTATTGGTGCTTGAACTCAGGGCTTAGCATTGTCCCTCAGCTTTTTCCCTACAAGGTTGGCTCTCTACTACTTGATCCATACCTCCACTTCTGGGGTCTTTTTTTGCTTGTTTGTTTGTTTTCTGGTTAATTGAAGGTAAGAGACTCATGGTCTTTCCTGCCCCAGTTGGCTTTGAACCTTGATCCTCACATCTCAAGTCTCCTGAGTAGCTAAGATTAGAGGCCTGAGCCACCAGCACCTAGTCACGTTTCTTATCATAATCTTGGGATCCAAGCATTTGGCTCCATCTGATCTCCACCTCCCTTAGGAGTATGTGTGTGGGATGTAGCTGCCTCTCTTTCTGAGGCCTTCATAACAAGAGCCCCCCAGAGGAACCAGCGTGTTCTTAAACTACAGTTGCAGTAGAGAAGGTGACAGAAGGAAGATGTGCCCATTTTCCTGCCGGTAGAGGGGTGCTGCTCAGGCAGATGGAGGAGGAACTGGCAGCCTGTACCCAGGGGGGATTTTCCTCACCTGCCTGGGCATGGCTCCCCAACCACTCCCCCCACCTGGCCAGACAGGGCCGCCCAATCTGGCCCATGCGCGCAGGTGTCTTTCCACCACAGAAGTTACTGTTGGAGAATGCAGTAGTTTCCCTGGACTTGTGTCCTCGGTGAGGTCAGGGATGCCCTCTGCTGCCTCCAGCTTTTTTCTGGAAGAGCCCAGAATGGTGCTGGGACACAGCAGCCCTGTCCCCCCGTGGTCAACTGCTCCCACTGAAATGCCCAGCCACAGGGCTGCGCCTCTTGCTTTCCAGATGGGGCCTCGCTGCCCAGGGCCTGCCCTGTGGGAAGGGGAGCATGAGGATGGCCAGCTTTGCTGAGGCACTTTTGTTACATAGTGTTGGAGCCTGGAGGGGCTGCACAGCAGCAGGATTCCAGCCTTCAGAGTCAGCCCAGCATCTCATCGGGACAAACCATGTCCCCAGCCACAATTGTGTTGTGACGAACGGGCTGACAGGTGTGTGACAAACTGGCAGGGAGAAGGTTTGCACACTGGTTTCTGAGCTGTAGCGGCTGTGTTGTGACCCTCCGTCCACACTCGGCCCTTCTCCTGATGAGCCAGCTGTTCCATCTCAGGGGTAAGAACTTCTGGGCTAGCTTGGATTGGACTCAGGGCTTCACTCTCTGGCTTGTGGACACCTGGAATGTTCCCTGGTCCTAAGACAGTCTTTCCTGCTCTCTGTTTTTTTTGTTGCAAGAACTTTGAAATATTGTAAGTCATGGCTGAGGGGTGTCAGGGAGGATGGAAATCTGTCAACAAAGCCATGACTGTCAGATGTAAACACAATTCAAGGACAGAAGCCAGGACTAGAGACATAAGTAACTGTGTTAGAGTTCTACAGCTATAATAAATACCTGAGACAAATCAACTTAAAGAGAGGAAAACTGCCCAGCACTGGTAGCTCACTTCTGTAATCCTAGCTACTCAGGAGGCTGAGATCTTAGGGTCACAGTTCAAATGCAGGCCTGCCTGAAAAGTCCCCAAAAACTCTTAACCACCAGAGGTGCCACTGTGGCTCTCAAAGTGTTAGCCTTGATCAAAAAGATCCCACAAACAAAGGGCTTCTGCCCTGAGTGGCACATGTAGGGCAACTTGATTGCTCTGTGTGTGTGTGTGTGTGTGTGTGTGTGTGTGTAGCCCACAGACAGGGCCCAAGCACTGAGTTCAATCCCCATGAGAGAGAGAGAGAGAGAGAGAGAGAGAGAGAGAGAGAGAGAGAGAGAGAGAGAAAGGTAGTGAGAGATTTATTTTGGTTTGCAGACTCAGAAGTTTCAGTCTGTGGTTTTTGACCCCATCATTTTGAGCCTGCAGCTAAGAACATCATGGAGACAATGTGTGGTAGAGCAGAGTTGTGGATGAGAAGAGAGATAGTATGGGGCTAGGGTCCTAGCATTCTCTTCAAGGGCACCCCCCCCACCAATGACCTAACTTCTGCCCACCAAGCTCCACCTCCTAAAGTTTCTACCACCTCCCAATAGCGCTACAGGCTGCCCATCAAACCTTTCGCACACAGGACTGTGGGTAAATATTAAGGTTCAAACCATGAATGTCAGGAAGCAGAAAGATCCTGAATCTGTCTTGGACTGTGGACATAAGAGAAGGAAGGGGTGGTGCCCCGAGTTGGATTTGTGGGTAATAGCCACAGAGATGTCTTTCTGCTGGAAGGCATAGCAGAAGATAGGGCCAAATTCAAGGAGCACCTGGTGTTTTTCTGTGGTGAGGTTTGTAATGTGTCCTTGCTTCACTAGGCCTGTTCTAGTGATGATGGGGAGCATTGGCCTGCTTGTGCCTACTTATAAATATATGACCTGTCAGCTGTAGCCAGTGGCCTCTGAATCCTTCCGTATGTACATTTGGCTTATGCAGCTTGGAAGCATTAATGCAACATTTTGGTTGTGTGTGTGTGTGTGTGTGTGTGTATGTGCGTGTGCACTCTCAACTTGGCTTTTTTGCTCAAAGCTGGTACTCTACACTTAAGCCACACCTTAACTTCCAGCTTTCTGCTATTGGTTAATCTAGATTCTTTCTCATGGACTTTTCTAACTTGGGCTGACTTTGAACTGTGACCCTCAGATTTCAGCCTCTTGAGTAGCTAGAATTACAGGTTTTCCCAATAGAAGTGTTTGCTTCATTAGACAAAGTGTTTAAGAAGAAAATCCAGGGCTGAAAATATGGCCTAGTGGTATAGTGCTTGCCTCGCACACATGAAGCCTGGGTTCAATTCCTCAGCACCACATATATAAAAAAAGCCAGAAGTGGCCCTGTGGCTCAAGTGGTAGAGTGCTAGCCTTGAGCAAAAAGAAGCGAGGGACAGTGCTCAGGCCGAGTTCTAGCCCCAGGATTGGCACAAACAAACAAACAAACAAAAAAAAAACGGAAGAAAATCCAATATGTTATAATGATAAATATGCCTGAATTGTTCAAGAAAAGTAAATTAACTTAGTTCAAAAGTCCTGTGACAAGTACTTGTTTGAATTTAAATAGATTTCTAGGTAAAATAAGGATATATCTTTAAGTTGAAGTCCTTAAAAAATCCTGAGTTTTAGAATTTGTTACCACAAAGGTTTTGAATATTAATATTAATTTTTTTTCAAATTTTTATTATCAGGGCTGGGGATATAGCCTAGTGGCAAGAGTGCCTGCCTCGTATACACGAGGCCCTAGGTTCGATTCCCCAGCACCACATATACAGAAAACGGCCAGAAGCGGTGCTGTGACTCAAGTGGCAGAGTGCTAGCCTTGAGCGGGAAGAAGCCAGGGACAGTGCTCAGGCCCTGAGTCCAAGGACCAGGACTGGCCAAAAAAAAAAAAAAAAAATTTTATTATCAAACTGATGTACAGAGAGGTTACAGTTTCATATGTTAGGCATTGGATACGTTTCTTGTACTGTTTGTTACCTTGTCCCTCATGCCCCTCTCCCTCCCCCCATTTCCCTCCCCCCCCCAGGTGCTCAGTTCACTTACACCAAACAGTTTTGCAAGTATTGCTTTTGTAGTTATTTCTCCTTTTTTACCCTGTGTCTCTCAAATTTGGTATTCCCTTTGAATTTCCTACTTCCAATACCAGTAAACACGGTTTCCAATATACTCAGATAAGATTACAGAGATAGTGTAGGTACAACCATAGGAAGGTGATACAAGAACATCATCAATAATAGAAACTACACATACACATAGGACATTGAAAGTATTTTCAACTGTGATATAACAATTGTTTCCATAACATGGAGTTCATTTCACTTAGCATCATCTTATGTGTTCATAAGGGTATAGCTATTGGGCCTTGTGATGCTCTGCTATGGCTTGCCTAAACCTGTACTAATTATTCCCAATAAGGGAGACCATAGAGTCCATGTTTCTTTGGGTCTGGCTCACTTCACTTAGTATGACTTTTTCCAAGTCCTTCCATTTCCTTACAAATAGAACAATGCCATTCTTTCTGATAGAGGCATAAAATTCCATTGTGTATATGTACCACATTTTCCTGATCCATTCATCTATGGAGGGGCATCTGGGTTGGTTCCAGATTCTCGCTATGACAAATTGTGCTGCGATGAACATTGTTGTGCTGGTGGCATTACTGTGATTTTGTTTGTGGGCTTTTGGATAGATACCCAACAGTGGGGCTGCTGGGTCATAGGGGAGTTCTATATTGAGCCTTCTGAGGAATCTCCATACTGCTTGCCAGAGTGGCTGAACCAGTTTACATTCCCACCAACAATGAAGTAGGGTTCCCTTTTGGCCACATCCCCTCTAACAATTGTTATTATTAGTTTTCTTGATATATGACATTCTTGCTGGGGTGAGATGGAATCTCAATGTTGTTTTGATTTGCATTTCCTTTATGGCCAGTGATGTAGAGCATTTTTTCATATGCCTATTGGCCATTCTCATTTCCTCATCAGAGAAGTTTCTTTGTAAGTCTTTAGCCCACTTGATGAGGGGGCTATTGGTTCTTTGCAGTTTTGTTTTGGAAGAAGGTAATTTTTTTAGTTCTGCATATATTTTAGAGATGAGGCCTTTGTCTGTTTAATGTCCGGTAAAGATCTTCTCCCAGTCTGTGGGCTTTCTGTTTATCTTGAGAGCTATGTCCTTTGCCGTGCAGAAGCTCTGCAGTTTGATGCAGTCCCATTTGTCCAACCTTTCTTTGATTTGTAGCCTTTCAGGGTCTTTGTTAAGGAAGTTCTGTCCTGTGCCAAGGAGCCCAAGTGTTTCTCCTACTCCTTCCTTTAGTGTTTTCAGGGTGCCTGTTTTGATTTCAAGGTCTTTAATCCATTTGGAATTGATTTTGGTGCAGGGTGATATATAAGGATCTAGTTTTAGTTTGTTGCATGTGTTGAGCCAGTTTTGCCAGCACCACTTGTTAAAGAGGCTATCTTTCTTCCATACTATTGTTTTAGCTCCTTTATCAAAGATTAAGTAGGCGTAGTTCTGTGGGTTCAATTCTGGGTCTTCAATTCTGTTCCATTGGTCTTCAGGCCTGTTCCGGTGCCAATACCAAGCTGTTTTTATTACTATAGCTTTATAATACAGCTTCAAGTTGGGTATTGTAATTCCTCCAGCACTGTTCTTTCTGCTTAGGAGTGTTTTTGCTATTCTAGGTCTTTCATTGTTCCATATGAATTTCTGGATTGCTTCCTCTATTTCATTAAAGAATGGTGTTGGGATATTAATGGGTATTGCATTGAATTTGTAGATAGCCTTTGGCAATATTGCCATTTTGATTATATTAATCCTCCCAATCCAGGAGCATGGGAGGTTTTTCCATTTTCTTAGTTCTGACTTAATTTCATTTTTCAAGCTTTTAAAGTTCTCATCAAAGAGGTCTTTCACTTCTATGGTTAAGGTTATTCCTAGGTATTTTATGTTTTTGGGGGCTATTGCAAAAGGAGTTGCTTTCCTGATTTCAGCCTCGGTCTTCGGGTTGTTAGCATAGAGAAAGGCCATTGATTTTTGAAGGTTTATTTTATATCCTGCAACTTTGCCAAAGTTTTGGATCAGCTCTAGTAGCTTGGGGGTAGAGTCTATGGGATTCTTTAGGTATAGGATCATGTCATCTGCGAAGAGAGAAAGTTTTACTTCATCTTTTCCTATTTGGATCCCCTTTGTATTCTCTTCTTGCCTAATTGCTCTGGCTAGGAATTCTAGTACTATGTTGAAGAGCAGGGGAGAGAGTGGACATCCCTGCCTTGTTCCTGATTTTAAAGGGAATGGCTTTAGTTTTTCACCATTTAGAGTTATGCTTGCTGTTGGTTTGTCATAAACTGCCTTGATTATATTCAGGAATGTTCCCTGGAATCCCAGTTTTTCCAGGGCTTTTAGCATAAATGGGTGCTGGATTTTATCGAACGCTTTTTCCGCATCCAGCGATAAAACCATGTGGTTCTTTACCTTGCTCCGGTTGATGTGGTGGATTACATTAATTGACTTGCGTATATTAAACCAGCTTTGCATCCCTGGGATGAATCCAGTTTGATCGTGGTGTATGATTTTTTTGATGACCTGTTGAAGTCGATTGGCCAGAATTTTGTTGAGAATTTTTGCATCTATGTTCATCAAGGAGATTGGTCTATAGTCCTCTTTCCGTGATGAGTCTCTGCCTGGTTTTGGGATGAGGGTTATACTGGCTTCATAAAATGAGTCTGGCAGTGAACGTTCTCTTTCAATTTCATTGAAGAGTTTGAGAAATATTGGAGTGAGTTCTGTTTTGAAGGCCTTGTAGAATTCTGCAGTGAATCCATCTGGACCTGGGCTTTTCTTGGATGGGAGATCATTTATTGCTGTGTCTATTTCAATACTGGATATGGGTCTGTTTAGAAGGTTTAAGTCTTCATAGTTGAGTTTGGGGGTATCAATTTTTTCTAGGAAATCATCCATTTCTTCCAAGTTCTCGAATTTGTTGGCATAAAGGTTTGCAAAATAGTCCCTTATTATTTTCTGAATTTCGGTTATTTCTGTGGTGATGCTACCTGTTTCATCTCTTATCTTGTTTATTTGAGTGTGCTGCCTTCGTTTTTTGGTCAGGTTTGCCAGGGGTCTGTCTATCTTGTTGATTTTTTCAAAGAACCAACTCTTTGTTTTGTTGATTCTTTCGATGGTTTTTTTTTTCGTCTCTAATTGATTTAATTCTGATTTGATTTTAATTATTTGCTTCCGTCTATTGACTTGGGGTTTGGCTTGCTGTTCTCTCTCCAGAAAATTAAGGTGCTTCCTTAAATTACTGAATTGCTGTTTCTCCAGTTTGTTGATGTATGTACTCAGAGATATAAATTTTCCTCTGAGTACTGCCTTTGCTGTGTCCCAAAGGAGCTGGTACTTTGTGTCCTCAACTTGGTTGAAGTCCATAAACATTTGAATTTCCGTTTTAATTTCTTCAATGATCCACTGATGGTTCAGCAGTGTGTTCTTTAGTCTCCATGAATTGTGGGATTTTCTGTGGTGGCTGAATGAGTTGAGCTCTAATTTTATTCCATTGTGGTCTGAGAGAATGCAGGGAATGATTTTGATACTTCTGAATTTGTACAGATTTTCTTTGTGCCCTAAGATGTGATCTATTTTGGAGAATGTTCCATGTGCTGCCGAAAAGAATGTGTATTCTGTCCTTGCTGGGTGGAATATTCTGTAGATGTCGATTAAGTCTAGTTGGTCTATGCAATTGTTTAGTTCTGTGGTTTCTTTGTTCAGTTTTTGGCGTGTTGATCTGTCCAGAGGTGATAGTGGAGTGTTAAAGTCCCCCACTATCATTGTGTTTGGGTCTATGAATGTTTTTAGAGCCAGTAGTGTTTGTTTGATGAAGTTGGGTGCTCCTGCATTTGGTGTGTAGATATTTAGGATGGTTATTTCTTCCTGTTGGAGAGATCCTTTTACTAGTATGTAGTAACCTTCTTTGTCTCTTCTTACCTTTTTTAATTTGAAGTCAATTTTGTCTGATACTAGGATTGCAACTCCAGCCTGCTTATGGGGGCCATTTGCTTGATAGATTTGTTTCCAGCCTTTCACTTTTAGAAGATGTTTACTTTTGCTGGATAGATGTGTCTCTTGGAGGCAGCAGAAAGATGGATCTTGATTTTTGATCCAACTTATGAGCCTATGTCGTTTGATTGGAGAATTAAGTCCATTAATGTTGACAGTTAGGATTGAGAGGTGATCGTTTGTTCCTTTCATTATCACTATCTTGTTTAAAGCTGTGTCTTCCCATTTCTTGATCTAGTGTTTACTAATTAGGGTTCATTTCTCTGTCTGTGTTGGGATCTTGATTATTTTCCCTGTATAGTACATCTTTAAGGATTTTGTGTAAAGCTGGTTTGGTGGAGATATATTGTTTCAGTTTTTCCTTATTGTGGAAGACTTTTATTTGACCTTCGGCTATGAAGGAGAGTTTGGCTGGGTACAGAATTCTTGGTTGGTAGTTATTTTTATTTAGAGTTTGGTATACTTCATTCCAGGCTCTCCTTGCTTTCATGGTCTCTGCTGAGAAGTCTGGGGTAATTCTGATTGCTTTTCCTTTATATGTGATTGTTTTCTTTGCCCTAACAGCTTTGAGTAATTTTTCCTTGCACTCTGCTGAAGCTGTTTTGATCACAATGTGTCGGTGGGAAGTCCTATTCTGGTCTGGTCGATTTGGGGTTCTAAATGCTTCTTGTATGTGTATAGGCCTTTCCTTCTGGATGTTTGGGAAGTTCTCAGCTAATATTCTGTTAAATAGGTTGCCTATCCCATTAACCTCTTTCTCCAAGTTTTCCTCAATACCTATTATCCTTAAATTGGGCTTCCTGATCGTGTCTTGAATCTCCTGTAGCGATCTGTTTTGTTGCTTGGACTGGATTTGTATTGATTTTTGATCTTTCTCCATAGAGTCTAAGGAATCTTCAGCTCCTGAGATTCGATCCTCTGCTTCAGTTAGTCGGGACTGTAGGCTAGCTACTTGATTTCGAATCTCTTTTCCTTCTGACTGGTCTTTCCTGATGATTTCCATGTCATTTCTTAGGACCTGTATGGACTTCTTTACTTCATTAACTTCATTACTTTGGTTTTGAGTGTTGTCTCTCATATCTTTAAGCTGGGTAGCTATCTTTTCATTTGACTCTTGAAGCTCATTTATCTTTCTATTTGTGGATGCCATGAAATTCTCCATTAATTTTTGCTTTGCCTCCTCACGCTCTAACATAATTGACTGAAGAGTTTCAAACTTTTCATTTATCATGTTTATCAGTAGACTTTGTAGAGCACTTTGGGGGTTTTCTTCTATGTTTTTGATTGACTGCTCTGCTTCCTGCTTGTTTTGAGTGGGGGATAAGACTTCATTGTTTGCCATCTTTCTTGTGTTTCTTCTGCCCATTTGAATTGGGAATGCCAGTCTACCAGCACCTGTGAGCACCGTTTAAGACCCAAAGCAGCCCTTACCAAGCACTGTTGTGTAAATCTTACAATTTCACAATTATATACAGATAACTTGTATACCTGTCTATAAAGATAGATTTGGTGTTCCTAAAGAATACAATTTCAATATAACAACCGATCCTGGGCCCTGTATTCAGTAGTTACTTATTTACTGTTACAACCCTATATGCAATTCTTGTTTTTATATTAAGTTCTTTTAGGACTGGCTTTCTCTATGAACCCCTTTGATTAACTCATATTAAGCTGGGATACCCTCTATCCAATAACCAGGAGTCAATGGAACCTGGAGGTCCAGGCAGTAAGTCAGGAGGGTAAGTTGGAGGTAGTAAAGAGAATAGAGTAAAATGTATTGGGGGGGGGGTGGTGATTTTGGTTTAGTTTCAGTGACGTGGAAATGTGGAGAAGAGTAGAATCAGTAGAAAGAACAATGTTAAAATGACAGACACTGGAGAGTTAGCAGAGAAGGGTGGCGGTGTTATTTATAGGAAAGTAATTTTTAAAGGAAGAGGACGCAACGAGAGAAATAAAGTAAAAATACTGGAAGACAGATACACAAAACAGAGAAAAATTATTTAAAAAGGAAGCATACGTAAATAAAAAGGAAAATAACAGAAAAGGAACAACACAAACAAATAAACAAACACAAAAAAAACTTGATAAAACAAACCGGTAAAAATGGAAAACAAACAAACAAAAAAACAAACAAACCAAAAAAAAAAAAAAAACCAATGATGTTTCAAATGTGAAAAAATTAAAAAGAAAATTTTAAAAAAAAGTTTAAAAAAATGTTTGAAAAGAAAAAGAGAGAAAAAAAAAAAAAAAGGGTCCTCCTTGTTTGGGTGGTTTCTCCCCAGTCTCTGGTTTCCCTGCAATGGACTGCAGTCTATTTTCCTGATTGGCTGGTTTGACTTGATTTCAGTTGGCAAGGGGTGGTTCTGTTCTGACCTTCTCCCCTATTGGTGCAATCGTGGGTCTCTGAGGTTCGCACAGCTTGCAGGCAGGCCTTGGGCGTCCTGCTGTCTCTGCGATGTCAGGTCCTCCGTGCTCAGCTGCCGTCTGGAGTATTTAACACTTTAGCTGTGCGGAGTGCGGGTTGCTGTGCCCGGCACTGTGCTGGAGCCGGCACTGGCGCAGCGGCGGGACGCCGCCCGGAGCTCAAATCTGTGTTTTCAGACCAGCAAAGTCGATTTTTCCTTCCTGTTCAGAATCCCTGTACTGTTAGAACTTACTTTGTCTGTCTTTCTAGGAGTAACAGTTTCTATGGGGTGAGAAAACTACGATATCGGAGGGAGCTCTGCAAGCGCTCTGCTTCTCCTCCGCCGTCTTCCTGCCACAAAACCCAATATTAATATTTTGTTTTGTTTTGTTTGCCAAGCCTTGGGCTTGAACATAGGGCTTGGGTTCTGTCTCTGAGGTTCTCTATGTTCAAGGCTAGCACTCTACCACAGTGTTAGCCATACTGCTACTTCTGTCCTTTTCTGTTTATGTGGTGCTGAGGAATTGAACCCAGAGCTTCATTCATGCTAGGCAAGCACTCTATCACTAAGCCACATTTGCAGCCCGAATATTAATATTTTTAACAGGATTTGAACTTGGTGTCTCTTACTCACTTGGCTTGCCTGCTCAGTAGGCATGTGTTCAAATACTTGAGTCATGTCTCCAGCATTGCTTTTTTGTTGGTTAATTGGAGATAAGAGTTTTGTGTAGGTATGGAGCTTGAACTTAGACCCTGGGCACTGTCTCTTAGAATTTTTCCTCTCAAGGCTGGCGTACTACCACTTGAAACACACATCCAGATCTAGATTTTGCTTAAGTGGCACTAAAAGTCTCTCAGATTTGTTTCAGCTGTGCTGACTTTGAACCACAATCCTCAGATCTCGGCCTCCTGAGTAGCTAGGATTACCAGTGTGAGCCACCAGTGCTCAGCAGAGTTGCAGGAAATGGGGGTGTACGAGACAAACGATGGGAGAAGCCTGGTGGGCAGCAGGGAAGGGTGGGGTGCAGGTGTCTGGTCTTCTGCAGAGGGGTGAACAGTCTGCAGGCACTGGCCAGGTCTCCACTTGTTGCTCTGACACTCTCTGAGGGCAATTGAAGACAGTGTCTCCCCGCAGCCCCCTTTGTGCTCTGCATGTGATTTCTAAGGGTCAAAGAAGCCCCTGACCTCAGCAGTGACCCTTTAATCTGTTCCCATCCTCCCCACACCCTCAGTGTCATCTGCTCACTTTTGAATGAACTCCCTTGCCCTGTGCTCTTCAGGACATCTGCACTTTAATTCACTAAAATCTCTGCTCTGGGCTGGGAATATGGCCTAGTGGCAAGAGCGCCTGCCTCGTATACATGAAGCCCTGGGTTCGATTCCCCAGCACCACATATATAGAGAATGGCCAGAAGTGGCGCTGTGGCTCAAGTGGCAGAGTGCTAGCCTTGAGCAAAAAGAAACCAGGGACAGTGCTCAGGCCCTGAGTCCAAGGCCCAGGACTGGCAAGAAAATAAATAAAAGCTCTGCTCTTACTCATCAGACCTTTGTTGTTCTATTTCCATTATTCCTGAAGTGGACATAAATGGTGGGATGCTGGCTCTTCTTTGTCTTTGCTTTCCAGGAAATCATGGTCTTAATTTTCCTGAGCACTGATGCCCTGCCTTGGAGTGGCACAGAAAAGAAGCGTGGTCATCCACATACCTCCATGCACGGGCTTGCTGCTGCCTCTGTCCCAGCTGAAACTAGTTAATGGCTACCTATGACTCCTCCTATGATGTTGTTGTTCTGTGCCAGTACTGGGGCTTGAACTCAGAGCCATGTGCTCTTGCTTAGCTTTTTCACTCAAGGCAGTTGCTACCCCTTGAGCCACATCTCCACTTGTGTCTTTTCCTGATGAACTGGAGATAAGAGTCTCATGGATTTGTCTACCTGAGCTAGCTTCAAATCACAAGTCTCAGATCTCAGCCTCCAGAGTAGCTAGGATTACAGGTGCGAGGCACTGGTCCTGGCCCTATAATTGTTAAGACAATGCTATAGTTTCCTCCTTGAATGTACTCCTTCATCTATGGTTTCAAGGCCCGTGTCACTACTGGGAGGTGGTAGGACCTTTCTGAGCTGAGGTGGAAGGAAGTGAGGTCACTGGGGGCATGCCCTCCAACGGAACAGGGTGGGACCCTGCCCCCTCCTCCCAGCTGCCATGAGGTGAGCAGCTTTGCCCATCACACATTCCCTGCCATGCTGTGTTTCCTCACCACCTGCTCCAAAGCAACAGGGCCTGTGATCATGGACTGAAAACTCTGCAAGTGTGAGTCAAAGCAACAAACTATTCCTTTATTAAGTTTATTCTCTCTAGTATTTTGTCATAGCGATGGAAAGCTAAACAACAACAACAAAAAAAAAACCACTCCAGTCCTAAACACAGGCTAAGTGAACTCAAATGGTTTGCCTTCTTTTCTGTTAATTGTCCACCTGGATGTTTGAACTCCTGCCAGCTCTATGGGAGTCATGCTCCCTTCCCTATAGATTCTTCCCTTCCATCTCTCTAGTCTGAACATTTACTCCCCCTCCACAGGGAAACCTCACTTGATCCACCCAGTCCCTGGTTTTGTCCTGGGGTGCACACCCACAATCAGCATTCTGGAATCTGAGAGGTTTCCTTCACTTCTTGGACTACCTGGTTTCTTGCCTCTCTTTTCTCCAACATCTAGGAGCTGATGGAGAACTGATATGCAATTCCATTTCTCGTTGCAGGGCTTCAGAGAATAAATGACTGGAATGGAATGGAATAAAGGATGGATGGACAGATATGTAAAGGGTATATGTATGTATGTGAT
The DNA here is from genome assembly GCF_023159225.1 of Perognathus longimembris pacificus. Lineage (NCBI taxonomy): Eukaryota > Metazoa > Chordata > Mammalia > Rodentia > Heteromyidae > Perognathus > Perognathus longimembris. Next base: position 55,900,007 of record NC_063163.1, on the reverse strand, counting down.
ACAAATAAATCTTAGTAAATTAAATCCTGAAGAGCTACACATTGGGGATGGCTGAGCTCTGGAGGTGAGGTGTTGGGGACTCAGTTTTGGCCTTGGTGGGGGAAGGGCGCCAAGAGCGAGACACTGCCCTTCCCCCAGCCCTGGGACAGTGTGGGAGGGAGCCCCTCCCACCTTCCTGCCTCAACCGGAAAAGAAGCCCCCCGCCCCTGGGGGGTGAACACGTGCGTGCCACCATGATATGGTTGTCCAGACCACAAAGGAAGTTTCATGACATCACCTGATGGGCAGCCCGGCTTAGCCAATGGCCCAAGTCCTTCCCTTTCCCACCATTACCACTATATAAGCCCCCCTCCCAATTAAAGCCTTTGAGACTCACTCAGCCATCCAGCCGTCTCCCCGTTATCTTTGTCATGTGGTTCCTGACACATTATGGGGGGCTGAGGAAGGGATTTTGGCATCCCAATTCAGCCTAGAGCAGTCCAGAAAGGACATGCCTTATTGCTTCTGCTGGTATGAGGGGTAGGGCGGAGTTTCTTCCACAGAATCGAGGTTCAGGCATTTCCCCCCGGGAGATGGGGGGGAAGGGGTCCTCGAGACCCCGACATTGGAACATCTCCTCTGGGGAAGGGAGGAGAAGGGGTCCTCAGAGATCCCGACAGTGAGGAGAGTAGGATGCAAAGGCAAAGAAAAGAAGGAGAAAAGAAAGAGAAGAGGAGGGAAAGGGAAGGGAAGGGAAAAAATAGAAGGGAAGGGGAGGGCATGGGCAGGAAGTGTAGAAGAGACCCAGACAGGAAAATGAAGACCTCAAAGGCATCACAGACTTCCAAGTGCTGATCTGGTGGTCATACTCCATGATCCAGCAGAGTCCTTCAGTCCCCCATCTCCCAAGGAAACAAAGATACAAAAATAAACAAGGGAAAGTTCTTAAGAGGTAAATGAAAACATATAGTCATGGAAAGTGTTTATTATGTAAACAATTCTCCTTGGAAAGCTTCATTTACTTATCCATTTATTCATCCTGAGGCAAAGGCAGGGGAACTGTTCAGATATAGGGATAGAAAGTGGTGGGCATAGCACGTGATAGAGAGCACATGCACCATTATTCCCTCATTATCTCGGGCTCCTGCTCAAACATTTCTTCCCATAATGCCCGCTCAGCCAATGAAAAGATCGGGGACATACCAGCTGAGCCATCAGGCAATCAGTGCAGAGGCAGGGGGAAGATATGGGCAGAGCCCCACACAGCAATGACTGCCCTTCAAGGGGACTCCATTGGATTCATCTTTGCAGAATGCTTTACTACTTTCCGTCCACTTACTTGTTTTTGAAGTCATTTACTTTATTGTTATATAGAGGGGATGTTCAGAGGGATTGCAATTGCGTGAGTCAAGTAACAAGCACATTTCCTATTGTACAGCGTCTACTCTTCCCTCCCTCTCTCCCAGCCCCTCCCTCCCATCTCCACCCGAGAGCTGTCCATGTCCAGTGAGTTCCATGCTGCACTTTTCACCCCCTTTCCCTCCAGTTCTCTGTCCTCCTCTCCACACCCGCTCCAAAGATGTACACCTGAATACACCATATGTAAAGAAAAGAAGACAGAATCATCAAGATATTAAAAAGAGAGAGATCTCTTGATTTTATATCTTGGAATTTGTTTTGACATACAAGTTATTTTATGTAAATATGAACATTGTGCCTGTTTTGTTTCCTTTTTCTTTTAGATAAACTCATTTCCTGCCACTTCTGAACACTTTCCTGCCTTTTAAATTTTTTAGTGGGTTGAGAAAATGAATCCATAGCCCTAGATGGCACCAACCCAAGAGTGCTCATTCATGTGCCAGACACTGGGAATATAGCGTGAACAAAACAATTGCTGTTTGTACCCATATGATAATGGGAACTTTCCCCACCAGCAGTTTAGAGAAAAGCCTATCTGTTCCTGGTCCATAGGAACCCATGGCTTGGAGCTGCTGGCGAAGAGGTGGGGGGTGGGAAGGAGACTTGGGGAGTTCAGGAATTCATTGATTCTGTGGCTAGAATTCAGAGAGCCTTGAAGGGGAAAGAAGCAATCTTGCCCTTTCTCATTTTTTCTCATCTTGGGTTGAGGACGTGGGAGATGAGGGAGGGAAGGGCTCGGGGTTAGATGCTGGGCTCCAGGAACGTCTTCATTGCAGCTTACAGTCTTTTGATGGCCTGAGGCCAGCCCAACTCTTTGAAGCTTAGCCACATAGCACAGATGTCTGATTTGCAAAGGAGACTTGACTGGCAATAGGAGAATTGGTTACATTTGCTGCAAGTTACTTCATTTATTTCCTTTTGTTTCCCAGCTCCAGTTTCTACCCTTCATTACATAAGAGCTAAAAGGCCCCATTCCAGCGTCCTCCCCTTAATGAAATTCCTCTTATTCCTTTTTCTTTCATTTATTGTACATCCCTTCCTCTCCCTGGGCCATTACAGAGGCCATGTTCAAAATAAAGCTATTCTTCGATTTCAATAAAAGCCATGTAATCTCTTCCTAAAGCATCATTCTGCTTTGAAAAGTCAATATTCCTCCTTTGGCAATTTCTTATAATGTGGTTAGTTTAACAAAATAAGATTTGAAAAAAATCAAAGCGTGAGAACAGTTGCATTCTTAAGAATTTTCCTTAACCTTTTCCTTCCTTCCTTCCTTCCTTCCTTCTTTCCTTCCTTCCTTCCTTCCTTCCTTCCTTCCTTCCTTCCTTCCTTCCTTCCTTCCTTCCTTCCTTCTTTCCTTCCTTCCCACCTTCCCCCTCTCTCTCTTTCTTATTCTGTGCTGGTTCTAGGGTTTGAGCTCAGGGCCTTGAGTTCTGGCTTGGCTTTTTCTCTCAAGACTGGCACCGAACTCCTTGAGCCACACCTCTACTTCCAGCTTTACATTGGCTAAGATGCTCACAGACTTTTCAGCCATGCCTGTCTTTGAACCTCAGATCTCAGCTTCCTGAGGTTGGTGGGATTACAGGCATGAGCCAGCAGCACCCAGGGTCTGTTCTTCAAATGTTGTTCTATTCCAGGCACCTAAGCATGTTGCTTGGCATCGAAGGCCCACATAGACCACTTGATCTGAGTGTTTTATTCTTGACCTTCTTTTGCACTCTATATCTTTGGTCCTGGGTCCTCACATACCCTCAGTCTCTGCTTCTCTGTAGGTCATGTCTTTTATCGTCATTTCCAGTTTGATGTCTCCTAAGCCTCTCAAATGAGGAGGTGAAAACAGAGCTGAAAACCTCCCCTCAGTGCAAATTTGGTCAGCCTCCTTCCTCTGTCTTGAGTCACCAGCATCTGCATAGTTCCTAAGAAATACTTGCTGTTGGCTGCCATCTTGGATTCTTTGTATTTCTTTTCTCCTCTGTCTGACCCAGTCTTAAGTACTGTTGGCTGTATTTCTAAACACCCCTGGTCCATCTCCACTGCACCATCAGTCAAACTCCCTGTGTTTCCTGTGTTGACTGCTCCCCATGGCCTCCCACCCTTTCCCGCCTCCTCCCTCCAGTCACCCACAAAGTAGTCTTTGAAAGGCAGATGAGGTCACTTGACTACTTAATATCCTTCCATGAGTTCCAGTGCCCTGAAGATAAATATCCCCAAGGCTCTGCCTGTTCTGGCAGCTCTGTGTTTTATAACCTGGTCCCATGACTGCCTCCTGCTCTCTCTCTCTGTGCCAGTCATGGGGCCATCTACAGACTCCTGGAATTCACAGAGGTCTCTCTGCCAGGCCCTTTGTCCTCATTCATTCCTCTTGCCTGGACCACTTTGTCTCAATTTTCTTCATTATTGTTATTTTTTTCTTATAGTGATAGCTCAGCGTAGCTCTAGTACCTGCTTAGAAAACTTTCTACCTTCTTAGAAAACCTAGCTCCCAAGTTATTTTTCCCCAAGTACAAATCACCATTTGCATCCATTCATTTGGGACTTAGACATTGTGTCAGACCTTAAACACCCAAGGAGCAGGGTTAGTGTTGATGGTCTCCCTTCATCCTTAGTAATTAGCAGAGTACTTGGTGGAGAGTGTGCAAGGAGTATCGTGTGAATGCATTGTAGTTGGGTGCAGCGATGCAGGCCTGTATTCCCAGTGCTAAGCTGATGCAGGAGGATCACTAGTTGGAGGTCATCCTGGGCTGCACAATGAGGTCCTACTTGAAAAGAAAAATAAATTGGTGATAAGTAATAGCATATAAGCACTATTGTGTTTTGGAATATTTAAGTATTCTGTCTATCCTAACATACACTCAGGGAATTCCATCATATGTTATTTTCAAATGGAATGATGTTATTCCTTTTTTTCCTCGTGTGTGCATGTATGTGCATGTGTGCTGGAACTGGATCTTGAAGACAGGGCCTGGGCACAGTTCCTCATCTTTATTTTTTTTTTCTGGCTGACATGTTACCTCTAGAACCACAGCTCCATTTCTGGCTTTTTGGTGGTTAATTGGGAGATTTAAGGGTCTTTGTCAAAGCTAGATTTATCTTATGAACATATAAGTACGTATGTTGGGTGGTATACGAGTGTGTACCAATGTATTAGCTGAAATAAGGTAGATTTAAGGGAGATCTCCAATAGTGTAATCTCATAGAAAGGCAAAATCGAAGTTCAGAAAAATTAGGCACTAGGAGCTGGGACTTGATAGGGTGAGGTGGGGTCAAGGGGAGAGAGTAAGATGAATGAAGAGAAGAAGAGGGGGAGAACGCAGTCAGGAATCTAATGTATATCCTACAAAATGAAGAAGAGTGAGGGAAAAGGTGGGGAGGGGGAAATGGGAGAGAATGTGGAAAGGGATGACATTGATCAATACATTGTATTCACAAAGTGCTTTGTCAACTCCTTTGTACAACTACATGAAGATTATAAGAAAAATTTTTAAATGTTAAAATATAAGAAAAAGAGTCTTACCTGAGCTAGGCTTACAGGTGTCAGGCAGAAGCTATGGTTTTTGTGTGCATGTAGTATGGGGATCTCCACCAAGGTCTTGAACAGACTAAGCAAGTACTCCACCACTGAACTGTAACCAAGCCCACAGTTACATTTCTGAAGGCATAGGAGGAGGGAATTGTCTAACAGTAAGACTATTTCTTATTTCAACTAAAAATGTTCCTAACAAGACAATAACTAAATAGGGACATAATAATAGGTAGATTTGGAATCCTTGCATGCAAACAAACAAAAATAGTAGAGATAAAACTGATATTAACTAACTTTATGCTGGCAGTGGGGCTTGAACTCAGGGCTTGGGTGCTGTCCCTGAGCTTTTTCTGCTGGAGGATGGGGTCTACCATAGGAATTGCAGTTCCACTTCCACTTCCAGCTCCTTGGTGGTTTACAGATGCCTGAGGGGCATGTGTGCACTGCATATTATGTGACAACTAAAGACATGTTGCTTCAGAAGATGTGCTGTTTTCAGATGAATCTCATGGATTTTCCTTCCTAGAGTGGTTTTTGAACTGTGATCCTCAGATCTCAGCTTCCTGAGTGGCTAGGATTCAGGGGTGAATCATTGGTGCTGGGCTAGGGTACATTTTTTTAAAATGTATGTTTAACTTGCCACCAGTAGTAATGTGGAAGTGGTCCTGGACTACGCCCCCTATGCCCACAGTCCCAAGAAGTTATTGAAAAATTTTTACAGTCCCATACAGTAGATGGGAGTCTTGGAAGATAAAGCCTAGGTAAACATTTGTGGTGAGTGGACTTAGCATAGTTGGAAAACACCTTTGTCAGTAGTTGTACATTTTCTCTCTTTCCTTCCTTCCTTCCTCCTCTCCCCATCTCTCTCTTTCTCAAAAATACATTCCCCACTGAGCAATGGCACAAACATGCCACATTTTGAAAAATGTTTGGAGCTCTTTGTTACTATAGTTTCAATCACACATAATTAAATATATTTTATTGTATACACTTTTTTCTCGTTTCAAACTTTTTTTGATGAATTTGAATTTACCAAGTTTGTATTTGAATGTATGTTTATGCCTTCTCTGCAGTGTGAAGCACTAAATAGTTGATTCCACTGCTATAATTTCCACTGATTGTTTGTTTGGTTTTTTTTTTTTTTTTGGCTAGTCCTGGGGCTTGGACTCAGGGCCTGAGCATTGTCCCTGGCTTCCTTTTTGCTCAAGGCTAGCACTCTGCCACTTGAGCCACAGAGCCTCTTCTGGCCGTTTGCTAGATATGTGGTGCTGGAGAATCGAACCCAGGGCTTCATGTATACCAGGCAACCTCTCTTGCCACTAGGCCATATTCCCAGCCCACTGATTAATTATTAGTCTCAATGCCTGTATTTGCTTGTAAATCTAAGCCGGCGTTTCCACAGAAAGAGCTTGTGTCCAGCTCTGAACGGCTCTGTGCCTGTCGACCCCTCGGCTGCCAGCAGGGGGTGCCCTATGTATTATGGGATGTCTCACCTTGGTCAAGGTGAGCTGAGCCACGTGACCCAGGCCTGCTCATGTGCAGCCTGAGCTGGAGTGTCTGGTGTAAACTGAGCTCAGGTCCCAGAACAGAGGGGGAGCTACAGGCGAGGCGGATTGGGACTATTTTTCTGCTGAGGATAATGAAAAATAATCTGTCCAGATTCCACAGCCAATGAGCATGGGAACGGAGCCCATCCGCACTGCGCCTCTGGACCTAATGGAGGCCCCTCAGAAACCACTTGCAATACCCCACCCCCATCCTTTGTAAGAGGAAAGAAGATGCAGGAGGCCTGGCTGTGGTAGCTCATGCCAGTAATCCTGGCTTCTCAGGAGGCTGAGATCTGAGGATCCTAGTTTGAAGCCAGCCCAGGCAGACAAACCTGAGAGATACCATCTCCAATTAACTAGAGAAATGCTGAAAGTGCAACTGTGGCTCAAGTGGTAGAGTTCCAGTCTTGACCAGAAAGAACTAAGCAAAAGTGCAAAGCCCTGAGTTTCAAAACACATACACACACACACACACACACCCAGATCCCAAAGATCTTCATTGCAGATGTCTCACTTACTGAACTGGATACATGGTTGCTATCAACTGCACTTGGAGCAGGCACTCACTCTGTCCTCTGCCCCTAACCCCGCTGCCCTGGGCAGCTGCTCCCTCGTGGGCTCCATGTCCTCTGAGAGCCTGTGGGGGCCTGGAGGGGGGGAGGGATGCTGATGCAAAAGTAAAGCTTTTATTGCTTCTCTATGCGCACAATCACCAGGTCCACATTTTAGCTGATACTGTAAATGTGCAAAAGACTTCTCTTTCAATGGCTACTATTTTCAAATTAATACTAAATACTGTATCAACTTACATTTGGATTTTCTTTTAGTTGTACACAAAGATTTTGTTTAAGCAATTTGAAACAAAGTATATTTCTAACAGTAGGTGATCGTTTGAAAAGTATAGTACATTCTTAAAAGCATTTAGACATTTTGTATGTTACTTGTCTCAAGTTTTTTTTTTATTGTTTTCAGAGCTGACACTCTACCACTTGAGCTATATCTCAACTACTAGCTTTTGGCTCAACTGTCACCTAGCAGTTCCTAGGTTTTTAATTCAGCACTTGATATATTACTGTGGTTTTGTTGTAGAGTTCAGGTCAAAGCTATTTGCTGCTCAATTGAATGGGTAAAAACAAATAATACAAATAATAATTGACTAGATGTTCATGTCTATGGTAAAAGTAAAAATCCTTTGGAAATAATTTAAAGCAATTGTATGCTCCCAAAGTATGGTAAAACAGAACTAAGTATGTCAGAGGTAATGGCAAACTGGAGGGCTATCAGAGCTGGTATATCACTCAAAGTTGGAAGTAAATTTTAATAACTATTCTTAGCCTATAGATGAGTTTAATCCAAAAGAACTCAGACCTATGTTGAGTTGCACCAAAGTGCAAATGCTTGCTAGCCTTTGCATGTGTCCAGGGTTATAGACAAAGAGCAAAGAAACAGGGAGTCACCAAGCCTTGACTTCAGCCTTCGATTCACAATGAAGGTAGGAAATTAAGCCCATCAGTTAGAAACCCATTTAGGTTGGTGTGTAAGTTCTGTGTTGGAAAATAGTAACCCTACTTGGAGACTATATGCATGCTGATCCAAGTTATGTTGTTACTTTTTTTCAGTCTACTTCTAATATTAGCAGTCGGGGCTTTGCACCGATAGACAGGCACTCCATCACTAGAACCACACCTGCAGTTCATTCATTTATTTTTTGTAGTACTGGGGTTTGAACTCCCTCAGCTGAGCTAGCTCGGCTGGTGCTATCTTGCTGACCCACGCCTCCAGCCCTGTTTGTCGCTGGTTATTTTAGGGGAGGTCTCATTTCCTGCCAGGTTTGAGCCTGGGCCCTAAATTGTCTAAATTGGGTTTCTCAGCACAGCGGGGGGCACAGGCACGGGTGCCTCATCCAGCTTCCCCTCTGTGGAGATGGAGACTTTTCCACCTGGGTGGGGCTGGCGCCTGCTCCTCCCTTGCTTCCTTGTTTACAGAAGTGTCCATGGCTGCAGATGCGCACCGGTAAAGGTGCACATGGAGAGAAGCAACAGAAACATCTTCCAGTTGGTTGTTTTTAAAACCATCCTCGGGTTAAAGTGAGAACAATCTAGTTCTAGGAAGATGTGCCCTGGGTGAGTAGAGAGACATAAGGACTTCCCCCTTGGATAGAAAGCAGGCCAAGGAAGGTGTCTGGAAATCAGCAGACTTGATGCTCACTGTGCATTCAAGCAGGTAAGCCATAGAAGTTTATACATTTTCATCTGCAAAATGGGGAACGATAGAAAATACTAAAGACTTTAACAGACATTATCAGTGCAGAAGTTAACATGAAGTTTTCTGGGCTGGGGAGGAGTTTGGCAAGAGTGTGTGCCTAACACGTGGGAGTGAGGCAGTGGATACCATCTCCTGTACCACAATCAATCAATAAAATAAAATAACGCTATATTTAAAAAAGCGGGCTAAGGATAGTTGGTACAAATGAATATTGAGAAGTAACAAAGCAAGCTGAATGTTGGTGGCTGATACCTATAATCCTAGCTACTCAGGAGGCTGAGATCTGAGGATCACGGTTCACAGCCAGCCTGGACAGGAAAGTCTGCAAGACTCTTATCTTCAATTAAACACTAAAAAAGAGCTGAAAGTGAGGCTGTGGCTCAAGTGATAGAGCACTAGCCTTGAACACAAAGAGTCAGGACAGCATCCAGGTCGTGAGTTTAAACCCCAGCAACAGCACAAGAAAAAAAAAAAAAAAAGAGGAGCAAAGCAGCTGTGTGCTGGTGTCTTATATGTGTAACCCAAACTACTTGGAGGCTAAGGTCTGGAGGCTCATAGTTCCAGGCTGAAAAGTTTACTAGATGCCATCTCCAAAATAACCAGCAAAAAGGCAGCCTGAGTCTGTGACTCAAGTGGTAGAGTGTCAGTGGAGCAAAGAAATCAAGCACAATGCCTTTGTTTCAAAACTCATTAACCACTGCTCCCTCCTCCTCCAAAGAAGTAGTGACAGAGCATTTCCCAGACCCTTGCAGGCCTGCTGAACCTGCCTAAAAAGTCCCTTTGTTTAATTCCCCTTGGATCTTTTTTTATCAGCCATGGGGCTTGAACTCAGGGTCTGGGGCTGCCCCTGAGGTCTTTTGCTCAAGCCTAGTACTCTACTACTTTGAGTCATAGCTCTACTTCTAGTTTTTGATTAGTTAATTGGAGATAAGAGTCTCACAGGGCCTTTCCAGCCTAGGCTGGCTTCCAATCACGATCCTCTATCTCAGCCTCCTGAGTAGCTAGGATTACAGGCGTGAGCCACCAGTGCTGGGCTCCCCGTGGATCTTTGACCTTCAGATGACCACAGCAGGCTGTGCCATAGGGTGGAAATCCCTGCATCCTATTTCCTGCCCTGAAGGAAAGATCTGGGAATGATCTCACACAGCAGTGTACACAGTCTTCCAAGTCTCTTCATCCCCTAAGCCCTGGGGACATTTGTTGTTTGGCACATACTGGCCAGAGCCTCTAATGAAGCCCGGCGTGGCGGGAGCTCTGAGCTTGGTCATCTGCCTTCTTTGGAACTCATCCTGGGAGAGCTGGAGTGGATGTCACCAGCCAGGCCTCGGCTGAGGCCCGAGGGCTTGGTAGACTAGCCAGATAATTGAACATATGTAAGCTGTTTACTTCGAGATGGTTCTGTGGCCATCACTCACGCTCACACCCTGGCTCCTCTGCCTGCGGGGACTGGCTTTCCAGCAATGAAAATAAACAATCACACTTGTCACAGTCAACCTGGTGGAAATTAACGCGTCACAGAAGAGGAAATCGAGTGTGTCGAGAGCTGCGTGAGGCTCTTGAGTAGGGGAGGGGCTTTACTTGGAGTTTTTGAACCTAGAAAATCAGAGGGAATTATAGAGCTCCTAGGCAAACCTGTGCTTCCTCTCTCCCCCCAGTTGTGGGGCTTGAACTCAGGGCCTGGGTGCTGTCCCTGATCTTCTGTAGTTCAAGGCTAGCACTCTATGACTTGATATATATCCACTTCTCACTTTTTGATAATTGGAGATAAGAGTCCCACAGACTCTCCTGCCCTGGGTGGCTTTGCACCCCAATCCTCAAACCTCAGCCTCCTGAGTAGCTAGGATTATAGGCATCATCTACCAGCACACAGTACTTTACTTTTTTTTTTTTGGGTCGGTTGTGGGGCTTGTACTCTGGGCCTGGGTGCTGTCCCTGAGCTCTTCAGTTCAAGGCTAGTGCTCTATCACATTGAGCCACAGAGACACTTCTGGTTTTCTGGTGGTTAATTGGAGAAAAGTGTCTCATGGACTTTCCTTCTGAGCTGGCTTTGAACCTCTGTCCTCAGATCTTAGCCTCCTGAGTAGCTAGGATTAGCTAGGTGTGAGCCACTGGTGCCCAGTTCCCAGTACCTTTTTCTTCTTTAAGGTATTCTTCGGATTGCCTTGACTAAGATCCTCCTAACCTATACCCTCCACTTAGCTGGAATTAAGGTCTTTGACCCCACACCCAACTTACATTTTGACATAGGTCTTTTCCTTCCTTCCTTCCTTCCTTCCTTCCTTCCTTCCTTCCTTCCTTCCTTCCTTCCTTCCTTCCTTCGCCGCGTTTTCACTTTCAGAATTTTGGTCGTTAATTGGAGACAAGAATCTCAGATTTTTCTGCCTAGTTTGACTTTCAAGTGTGATCCTCACATCTCAGCATCCTGAGTAGCAAGGGTGACAGATGTGAACCACTGCTACCTGATTTGTTTGCTGCCTTCCTTCCTTCCTTCTTTTCCTTCTTTCCTTCCTTTCCTTCCTCCCTTCCTTCCTTCTGTTCCTTTCTTCCTTTCCTTCCTCTCTTTCTCCATCTCTTACTTTTTCCCTCCCCTTTTTTCTTTCTTTTTTCTGGTACCATAGTTTGAACTTGCTTAGTTTGGTGGTTTGGTTAGCACTCTATCACTTGAACCCTGCCTCCAGCCTGACTTTTTGCTGGTTATTTTTACAGATGGAATCTCACAGAAATTTCTACATCAGCTGGCTTTGAATAATCCTCCAGATCTCAACTTCCCAAGCAGCTAGGATTATAGTCCTAAGCCACCAGCTCCTCCTGACTGAGATGGGCTCTGTATAACATGTTACATGGGTTGGCTTCAAACATCAATCCTCCCCAGTGGCTAGAATTAGAGACATAAACCACCATACGAGGCCCAACCTGCTAATCTTAGATGAGGGCAACTGAGGAAGAAGGATGCCAGTATCACAACTGGCTGTTGGAAGGGCAGTGGTAGGGCTATGTAACTCAATGCCCTCCTTCCTGCCCAATGGAGGTGGTGAGTGGAACCCTCAGGAGGCTCTGGGGGGCAGAGTGAGTCTTGGGTTTGGAATCAGAGGGCCCAGAGGGGATGGTAGCTGGGTAGGAGCAAATGTCCCACCCAAGGAAAGTGTAGGGCCAACTCCAGGGTCTGGGAGCAGACCTGCCTAAGCAGCTAGGGGGAAACAGAATTAATATTAGACAGGGTATGGATTACATAATTGATACAATGATCCCAAAGTGACTCCAGGGTCCTTCATGGAAACCCATGTCCTCTGGTGCTCAAATTAGACTTTTGTTCCCCCCACCATCAAATACTATATTTTCTAGCCAGGTGCCTATGGCTTACATGTATAATCCTAGCCACTCAGGAAGCTGAAATCTGAGAATCACAGTTCAAAGCCACCTTGGGCAGGAGAGTTTCATCTCCAATTAACCATCCAAAGCCGGAAGTGGAGGCAGGGCTCAATGGTAGAGCGCCAGCCTTGAGCTAAGGTAACAGTGCTCAGACCCTGAGTTTGAGTTCCAGTAGACACCAACCAACAAGCAACTGACCACACACACACAAAAAATCCTACATTTCTTTTCCTGTAGTATCTGTGAGACATAGCCTGCTGTACAGTTTAAATGAGCTCTAGCTCACTTGTCACCCTTAGCACAACATAAACACTATGGAAATGGTTGCCATGGTCGGAATGCTTGGTGAATTGTGATGTAGAAAAGGCCTGGGGCTGGGAGTATAGCTCAGTGTCCAGTGCTGGCTTAGCTGGCACAGTGCTCTGAATGTCCTCAACGCTGAATCGAAAAGCTCAGTGCAGGTATAGTTAAAATGTAAACCTATGGTTGATCTCAATAAACAACTGGGTATGGTGGCTCAGTTGGTCATCCCAGCTACACAGGAAGTGTAAACCGTGTTACTAGGAGGATAGAGATGCCCACCTCCCCCACAGCCCAAGAATAAATGGAAGACCCTGTTCAAAATAAGAAAAAAGAGCAGAGGGTGTGGCTCAAGTGGTAAAGTGCCTGTCTAACAAGTGCAGTGCCCTGAGTTCAACTCTCAGTACCACAAAAAAAAAAAGAAAAGGATATACAAAATAAATCTACAGAGAATGAATATTTGGAATACTATGATTAAAAGCAGACCACCTGTTCTTGGACATTTTGATACTGAAAATTCTATGCTAAGACAAACTAAGGCTGAGCACTGGTGGCTCATACATGTAATCCTAGCTACTCAGGAGGCTGAGATCTGAAGACTGTGGTTCAAAATCAGCCTGGGCAGGAAAGCCCGTGAGACTCTTTATCTCCAATTAACCACCAGAAAACCAGAAGTGATGCAGTGGCTCAAAGTGCTAGAGTGCTAGCCTTGAGTGAAAAAGTTCAGGCACAGTGCCTAGGTCCTGAGAAAACAAGTTTGAGAAGAAATGAACTCACTACCTTACATATGTAACAGTAACCCCTCTGTACATCAACTTGGCAATAAAATTAAAAAAAAAAAAAGACAAGCTAAGCAGTTTCTAGGTATCTAGAAAAAAAGCAAACAGAAAGATTGACCTGGCCTCAGCATTCTTTACAACAAAAGACATAACACAATGGAGAAATGTCTTCAAAGCTCTGTCCCTGTCAAGGTAAGGCACAGACAGCCATTTTCAAACAGCATCTCCAAACACTTGTTTACAATCACCTTACCAAGCTGATAGATGAGTCATGATTCATAAACAAAACCCATCTGGGATAATGAACCCTGGTAAAAGACTGGTAGGGCAAGATAGTATCTACCTAATTCTGGAGCTAAAGCTAGTTAGGAGAACACACAAAAGCATAGCCTTATAAAATTGTTAGAAACGTGGAAGATGATGATGGAAGAGGCAAAATTCACAGGGGTCAGATACAAGTGCCTAGGGATTCATCTTTCAGAGCAGGAAACTGGTTGCCAGAATCTGAAATTGATGAATGTTACAAAAATAGCAACAGCATCGCCGCCTCCTCTTGTTCCTCCTGCTCCTCCTTCCTTCTCTAGATCCCCTTTCCACTCCTCCTCTTGAGTTTACTTCTCCTTCTGCTCTTCCTTTTCCTTCTCCTTTTGCTCCTCTTCCCCTGGTCCTCATGCTACTTCTCCACCTACATCTCTTCGTCCTTTAAAAAATAATCACTCTTAAAACTAGGAGAGAGCAAGGGAAGGGGTGACATTGTCCCAATAATAATAAAAATTAAAAAATAAAATCACTTTCCTTAATCCTAGGGGATCTTGGGACCCCTTTGTAGTAAAGGAACATTTTATGTAAGTCAGAAATTCTTTTCACTCCAATTATTTTTATAAATTCAACTAAAATTAATGTCTGAAAAATTTTAAAAAGCTGTTCTAAATTCAGTTCTTTTGCTAGCTAATTATTCTTCCAGTCAGCACATTTTTAAAAGCCCCAAACAAAAGCAAATCAAACTCCTGAACTGGATTTCTGTATAGTGTTCCTAGGAAGGCAGACACAGAGTTTCCACTTCCACTTCAGAGACCAGTAGTAACACCTGGCTTTCAGAAACGCAGAGGTTAAATCTCTGTGGCTAATACTAAGCATGGAAGAAATCTTGGCAAAAAAAAAAAAAAAAAAAGGGGCAGGGGGGAAGAACAAGTTCTCATTATAGAAACCGTTTTCTCAGTCATAGGCAGTAACAATAACAGTTTAACTTAAAAAGAAATGGCGAGGCACGGGTGGCTCTCACCTGTAATCCTAGCTACTCAGGAGGCTGATACCTGAGGACTGCAGTTTGGAACCAGCCAGGGCAGAAAAGTCCCTGCGAGCCTCTTATCTACAATTGACCAATCAATGTGGCTCAAGTGGTAGAGTACTAGCCTTGAGCAAAAAGAGTCTCAGGACAGCTCCTAGGCCCTGAGTTCAAATCCCACAACCAACAAAAATAAAGAAAAATGGAAGAAAAAGTCTACTTATTCTCAACTTATTCTGTGAATTGTCAAAAATGTAATTATACTAATTTTAATGCCTGAGGTTTTATTTCCCCTTTGAAAACAGCAGTCTTTTTTTTTTTTTAAGCTTACATTAGTTACACAGGAGGGAGAGATTTCATTGCTACCTTTCCATGTGTACAATGTATCCTTATCAATCCCATCTCCTCTAGTCACTCATTTCTCTCTTCTCTTCTTCCTACAATTTCAATAGGTTATATTATCCTATTTTCCCAGTGGCAATCTATTTCTAACATATACGACTTCCTACATACATCCTTGTTAGCACAAACCTTACTAGTCCCCATTCACCAGGAGTCTATTACTCTTTCCCACCTTCACCTCCTATTAATCAACAGCTTTCACTGAGAATCTTTATGCTATCTCATATATATTTGTGTGTCTGAATATTTTCTGTGGTATCTTTTGCTGCTGATCTGATAGAATATAAGGAGTTAATTTCAATTTTCTACATATGTTCAGACTTGCTCTAGATTATGGAAAGTTCCATGTGCTGTGGCAAATATGTACTATGCAGTTATGGGGTGAAATACTCAGTTAACTTCACTTTGTCTATGGTCCCATTTAATTATAACGTTTCTTTGGTAGTTTTTTGTTTAGATGACCTATTGGTTAAAGTGGGGGTACTGAGGTCTCTTAGCATTTTTAAGTCCAGAAGCTTACCTAATGAACCTGAGTGCACTACCAATTGGTGCGTATATGTTAACAACTGTAATTTCCTATGATTTTGGTAAAATATAGCTGACATAATTTGACTTTTACTGAAGAGTTTCATAATAAATTGGCTGAAGGGGTGGGGGGTAGAGATAAAAGAAGGACATTAAAACTATGAATGGAAATCATTTAAAAGGATGAATTTTCTACAACAGGTGAAGAAATTTTAATTTCTTTTCACATTAAATATTTTTTACCACAATCAGCTAACAGAAATTACTGTAACACTGGTCAAGAAGACTTCATGAAACTAAGGATAAATGGTCACTGTGAGAAAATTTCATTTAATGTGGATGATTGATACATTTTTCATGATCAGATACAACTATCTCCAAGAGAAAACAAATAGTTCAAGTCAGGAGACATGCTAAAGTTTTAATGAAAGATTGCCTTGTTTAGAACCCTTAAAGTCTAGGACACTTTAGGTAAAAGAGATGAATTAAGATACCAATGGTTGGGCAATGGCACAGGCCCATAACTCAGGTCTTATTTACACTTCTGGATCTATACAGCTCTCACCAGAAAAGTGATTTATACTTCAGGATCTATACAGCTCTCACCAGAAAAGTGAACGGCTACTTTTGGCAGAGGGATCATCAATGGTAGCCTTGAGTACAACTGATTAGAGCTTAACCAGCAGGTAGTCTAAGGAATTGTTTTTAAACGGATAGCTGAATATTTTCACATATATACTATTAAGGCATCTACATTTTTGGTGTTTTCAGCATATTATTTTACTGCTACTTTTTATTCTTTCTGCTTTCATTTTGTACCCCTTTGATATTAGATACTGAGTTAATTCTTCCTCTACAAATAGGCCAGTTTATCCCACTTAGCAAGCTCTAAATCAAAATCTTGAAAAAAGGGGAACTCTAATGTGAAGCACACATAAAAAAAAAACCCAAATGAAAACAATAGCACATATTTTCAATCATCATAAAAATGAATGACAATTAACTGATAGTCTTTAAACTTTGGAAAAATTTGAATCAATTAAATGTTTAGTTGCCAATTAAATAGCTATTGGATTCTGGTTTTTTAGCCAACACTAACAGGATTCACATTTGAACTATAAACAAAGCATATAAATATTTAACATCTCTTCAATAGGACATATTAGTGATAACAGAGAACAAAATTTTCTCCTCTGTTGTGACAGTGCACAAACTATCCAGGATAAATATCAAGAACACATTGGAATACCCCCAAGCCAATGACAGAATATCGAGTAAATAAATTTTAGGAAATTCTGAAAGAAGTGAACAAAATTTTAACATGGATGAGACAGTGCTTAAACAATGATTGACCTAATCAAGACCTTTAAAATTACCACCAAAATGCACTACAATAATTTTTTTATTTAGTTTACACAAAGGATCTATAAGTACAGGTTGCAGAAAGAAAATGTTTAGTGCTATTTACATTCATTTTAAAACTCTGCTCTATACAAATTTAATTCTGATCAGTATGAACAATATTTTTGTAGATCTACTGCATATAAAGCCTTTTCATCAAAGCATTAATAATGAATAAAATAACCTGAATGCATTTAAAGAAAGCTGACCATTTGAACAAATTTACACTTAACATTTTTAAGGGCCAAGAACACTTATTAAGTATAGAACATAATGTCAGCCTGCAACTTCAATTTTAAAAAGGCTAAAGTTATTTATATGGAGTATTCTATATTCTACACGCCAATCTATATTTAAGTTCTATAGTTAGGCATTTTATAAGTCTTTTATTAAATATATTCTACACATATTTGTAATTTCATCCAGGAAGAATTCTTCCCAGCAAAAAAAATATAAAATCTTTCATATTTTTTACAAGTTTAGATGAAACTAGCTCATGCTTTAGTGCTGTGCAAATTGATTTTAGCATATCAATCATTAAATTATTGGTATAAAATAAGAGCGGCATCTTTAATCATGTATGCCTTGAAAATCAGCTTTTGATTTTAATTGCAAGCACTAACACCCAACACAAACTATATAAAGAAAGGAAATTAGTATTATGGTGGTTTTTCTTTTTCTTAATTTCAGAATTTGTTTGAACTCTAATGAGTAAGCATAATGCAGGGCACAGTTATGAATGAGTGATGATTATGGAAAATTTCAGTTTTCTATATTCAAATACATAAAATGATCAGTCACTGAGGTTTTCAACTGTTTCTGCACAGCGAAAGCCTCGGAGCAACTGGCACCCTCCCCCATTAAGGCTAGAGACGCACTCGTACCCCTTCTGTGCTGTCGGATAAGCACTCGGCCACAGAGGACTCAAGAGTGCAGGATGGGTTACAGGAAGAAAACCAGTTTTATCAGCCCTCTACTGAGTGCTTAAAACAACAGGCACATTTTTATTTTTTCATTTGTTGCAGTGAAAATAGTCACACTCAGCTTAATATTTTGGGCCAGTACAGCCACCATGGCTGACTTGGGTAGAATTTGCCCAACACTGTAGTTTCTTTTTCATTTATTCCCTCTTGAGCTGGCCCAGTCATTGACTTCATCAACTGCTGGGTGTCTTCCAGTGTGGAACCGTGTATATGAGTATTTCTAAGTACCAGAAACTCTTACAAGTTCTGCTGATGAGGAAAATAATGCCAATCTTTTTTTAGTGCAAATTGTATTTGGAACACTTGATTTGTTAGTTCTGGTGATGAAAACTGGTGTGGCAGCAAAATAATTTCTGCTGTGAAAGGTAACTTCTTAACTTTTCCCCTGGTGATTGACTGCATTCAAAAAACAATATATTTTAAAACTGCTCAGCATAAACAAAAATACAATACAAAATCATAGTGAAAAATGTTCTTGGTTTTTTTACTTCATGAGAAAAGATGCCAGTGTTCATGAGTAATTCAGTCCCATGGATGTGCAGACAGACCGCTCCTAAAGCTTTCTGAAGCTACGCTGGGTCTCCTCTTTCCCAGCAACACGAAAGAAAGACAGCTCACTCCACACTAGGCAGGCAGCATTTACAGGATTAC
Organism: Perognathus longimembris pacificus; assembly: GCF_023159225.1. NCBI lineage: Eukaryota > Metazoa > Chordata > Mammalia > Rodentia > Heteromyidae > Perognathus > Perognathus longimembris. Next base: position 55,881,582 of record NC_063163.1, on the reverse strand, counting down.
ACAACAATTACTCTCTCCAGTCTTTTCGCGATTCCTCTGACCTAGGGAAAATACAAACAACAAAAACCCTTGCTTATAAGAATGCTGGTGGAACCACAGGGAGGATATGCAGGTGTTAAGAGGAATAGTTAAAAACAACAACAACAACAAAAAACATGTTTGCACAAAGCAGAGAAGGAGGCGACACCATCGAAAACAGAAATGTATGCCTGAATTATGACATTGTAACACCTCTGTACACACCTTAATAACAATAAAATTATATAGAAATGTATGCATTGTAAAAAATTACAAGTGTGTAATTATCTTTTAGGGCCAAGTGCTGCTGGCTCACATCTGCAATCCTAGCTATTCAGGAGGCTGAGATCTAAAGATAGAGGTGCAAAGCCAGCCTGGACAGGAAAGTCTGTGAGATTCTGATCTCCAATTAGCCATCAGAGGGAAGCTGCGGCTCAAAGCGGTAGAGAGTAGCCTTGAGAGAAAAAACTCAGGGACAGCGCCTAGGCCCTGAGTTCAAGCTGTGACTGACAGAAATAAAATAAAATAAAAATAAATAATCATTTAGTTTTAGCATGTTTCAAATGTATCAGGTTGTTTCTTTGACAAGCTCAATTCATAACTATGAAAACTTCCTTTCCTTCAGCAGGTCCAAGAAAAACCATCTAGTTGTGAATGCCTGACCTTGTGACTTTTTATTTTCTTTGCCAGTCCTGGGGCTTGGACTCAGGGCCTGAGCACTGTCCCTGGCTTCTTTTTGCTCAAGGCTAGCACTTTGCCACTTGAGCCACAGCATCACTTCTGGCCATTTTCTGTATATGTGGTGCTGGGGAATTGAACCCAGGGCTTCATGTATAGAGGCAAGCACTCTTGCCATTAGGCCATATCCCAAGTCCCCTTGTGGCTTTTTAGGAAACAGCTTACCTTGAGAGTTTGGCTCTGGCAATGTCTCTCTGGCCACCAAATGCATCACCGTTGTTTTCCCAAAAGGAAGTTTTAATGCTATGTGAAAAGTAGAAGAAATCTGGTTATGTACACATGGATCTATTAAAACCATGAATTAGAAATAAAACTACTTAAGGAACTCCATTGCTTTCTGTATGGTTTCTACAACAGACTGAACTCATGATGTAGAGCATTTCTGCTATGAAATGAGATGAAGTTCCTATTAGGTAACTTTCCCAGTATAAAAATGACCCTTGGTCTCCCTCATTGGGAATAATTAGCACAGGTTTAGGCAAGTCACAGCAGAGGATCACAAGAGCCCAATAGCTATACCCTTATGAACACATAAGATGATGCTAAGTGAAATGAACTCCATTTTATGGAAATTATTGTTATATCACAGTTGTAACTACTTTCAACATCCCATGTGTATCTGTAGCTTCTACTATTGATGATGTTCTTGTATCACCTTCTTGTGATTGTATCTACACTATCGATGTAATCTTATCTGAGTATATTGGAAACCGTGTATACGGGTATTAGACCTAGGAAATTGAAAAGGAATACTAAATTGAGAGACACAGGGTTAAAAAAAAAAGAGAAACAACTACAAAAGCAATACTTGCAAAACTGTTTGGTGTAAGTGAACTGAACACCTCAGGGGGGGAAAGGGTAAGGGGGAGGGGGAAGGGGGGTATGAGGGACAAGGTAACAAACAGTACAAGAAATGTATCCAATGCCTAACGTATGAAACTGTAACCTCTCTGTACATCAGTTTTATAATAAAAACTTTAAAAAAAAATGACCCTTGGGGCTGGGGATATAGCCTAGTGGCAAGAGTGCTTGCCTTGTATACATGAGGCCCTGGGTTCGATTCCCCAGCACCACATATACAGAAAATGGCCAGAAGGGGCGCTCTGGCTCAAGTGGCAGAGTGCTAGCCTTGAGCAAGAAGAAGCCAGGGACAGTGCTCAGGCCCTGAGTCCAAAGCCCCAGGACTGGCCAAAAAAAAAAAAAAAAAAAAAAAAAATGACCCTTGGTAGGCAAGGCACTGGTTTGACACATATGTCCTCACTATTTAAGGAAGGAGATGAACAAAGATTGATACAAAATAGGTTCATCTCAGTGACCACCTTTAGAGGAGATGAGACAAAGTACTTTTGAAAGAATTTTATTTGTTAGGGTACTTGACTCCCAATTGGGTGAGTAGCAGGAAATATTTGTACCTCATTCTTCATTTCTCCCTTCTTTATTCTGATAATACTGAAATAATCCTTGCTGAAACTTAAAAAAGGTGTTTTTAAAGTATCCTTTTTCATTAAGCACAGGTTAAAGCTTAGATTAGGAGATAAGCTTCTAAATTTAATTACATGTCAACTGTGATAAAATTACTGTACTGTCCAAGCTACTTTAATGTAGAAACAAGAAATGGTGAACAATTGTAAATATTCTCAACCTTGTATTTTTAAACTAGAAAAGCTTTCTTTACTCAAACTACTTTCGTTTCCAATTAACTAAAAGCGTGGGTAAGGCTTTTGATCATTACTTTGCAAGTATAACTTTTTTGCCTCCTGTCAAATCTTGCTATATACAATGATGGTTAAAGTGGAGGTTTTAAATAGTCCTGACTATCTCCAATGTTAGTGCTAGCTCAGAATCATGTTGAATTTCTAAAGCTCTTATGTGGCTTATCACTGAAATCTAAAAGGTAATTGGCAGGGCTAATATTTCTCTTTTCTACTTGCCTTTTAACTAGAAATAGTAGATATTGATGCTAAGAGGATTATGGACTAACTAATGAAGGGAACCCTAGAATTTAAAGTAGATGTGTCTTGCTTTCTACACTGACACTGGATGCATCCAGAAGACAGGTTTTCAACCTTTAGCATACATAAAAATCACATGAGATTTCAACTCAGGGATAAAAATGGAAGATGGGGGAAGGGGAAAGAGGCATGCAGAAATTTGTATATAAAATGAGGATCCAGGACCTGGGGTGTACCTTAGTTATAGAGCACTTGTCTAGTACCTCAAGGTCCTGGGAACATCTCCAACTCCATAAAAAAAAAGTAAGCAAATAAATAAATTTATAGGTACATCAGTATGTAAGGTGATTCTCATATCCTCTTTGTGAAGTCATCAGTTAGAACCTGCTGACCATCAAAAGCTTTGTTAGTTGATCATTCTTCAACTCCTAGTTAGTAAGACTATCACTGTAAAATGTGAATTTAATGTACCTGTAAGTATATACCTCCAAAAAGGAGATTTGGTGATGTTTTAATAGACTCAATAACAACAACAAAATGAATCCTGGAACTTATTGGACCCAAAACTTCAAGAATGGCAGAGAAATCAGGTGCAGTGGTATACACCTGTAGTCCTGGCTACAAAAAGGCTGAGATAGGAGGATCACCTGAGGTCAGCCACAGCAGACAGGCAAGTTTCAGAAGAAAGAAAAGGAATGGCAGACATAGGAAGGTCTCTTAGGTTTAACTGTCTATACCAGACTGACACCCCACATCCACCCAACTTGTCTGAATCCCACTACAGTACCTTGTAGTCACCACTGCAAAATCACCTGTAACAAGAATCCTACTCCTTTCTTTTTGTGCTACTGACAAGTTTGACAGCATGACAACATGCAATGACAGTAGCAATGACATGAGGCATTCTGTTGAAAACTCCAGAGAAGTACTAAAAAAGGTACTGGAAAAAATTTATAATTTAACAAGAAAAGATCATCATTTTGATTTTTATACAAACTCTATGATCCTTAAGGGCTGGTCCATCTAATTTCACAAAAAAAAAAAAACATAAAAGAAGCCATACTTTTTCTTTAAAAAAAAAAGCTTTAGTTTTTAAATGGTGGTCATCTCTTATACACAACATTATTTAGAGCAATTGTAACATTACCACTAAAACTGGTTATGGTGAGACTGAGACTCTACCTGAAGGGTTCTACGAATCTGACATTAAAAAGCACTGAAAGCATCCCTGGCTCTCATCGCACAGGATTTTTACAGTGAATTTTCTGTCTGTTCCACGTAATAATGCTGCAGCACCTGGAATGAGCCTGTACCTTACTGAACCCTGTATCCTCAGATGTCTATTAGTGCTAACACATAATAAGAGCTCAACAAACATATGCCAAATTAACTAATTCTACCTTTAAGGAAGAACACATAAAGTGTTTGTTAGATTTAAAGAAAAAGGACTATGTTGAGTTACATCATTTTAAAGCAGATCATTTCATTTGCCTACAAATTCTGAACTGTCTAAATATATGTGAAATATAATTGAAACAAAACAAATTCTGATGGTAGATGATGTGTTCCATAGGGGGGCACTACTGAGCTACACATCCTCAACCACACATAAAGAACAATAATAGCTAACAATTAAGTGTTCACTATGTGAAAACTACTGTTCTAAGAAGGAATTTATCCCTCCCAACCTATGGAGCAGGCACTGTTGTATTACTATTATCAGTGAGGAAAAGTGTCATAGGACTGGGATACAACTTGGTCTGATTACAAAGTCAGCTCTTTCAGTTATACTATACTAGATTGCTGCACTCCTGACAAGCATTTACTTTTATATGACTAGTAATTATATTTTTGGAATCAAATTTGAAACATCTCTTCTTTACATCTGAATACCAAGCATAAATTTTTCCAAGGTTGTGTGTCAAATTTTTGCTTAAAAGTATACCTAAATTGAGTTAATCAGAAGTACAATACAATTACAAAATAGTAGGTACACTCACTCCTATTTTGGGAAGATTTTATTTCTGAAGGTAGTTCTAAAATGAAAGTTAAGTCAATGTAAAATAGTGAGTATATAACAAAAGTAGGAAGATTCAGAGTTTAAATGATTTTTTTCCTTAGGAAGTTTAGCCATTAGCATTTAAAATAAACAAAGATTAATACTACCATGAGATAAACATTAAATCCCAACAGAAGTGACTCCTTACCTCCTAATGTGACATTTCCATGTAGAAATCGCCCTTGATAAATAAGTCGCAGAATATTTGGACTGCTGACCTGCTCTTCTTCCCAGTCTATAAAGAATCCAGGAAACTGGTTAGGTGCATTTCAACACATGATTGAGGCACTAGTGCAAGGTTTTAAAAGCCCAGACACAAATCAGCACACCACATAAGATACTTCCTAATAATCTAAACAGTCACAAAATAGTCACTGAAGGCTTTGCTCTTTTTCAGGTTTTTTTTCCATTAAATAGCAAGAAGTGTAAAAATAAAAGACTAGTTTTTTGCCTTTTCTTCTTTTTTTTTTTCTACATCTGAGATCAGGACTCAATCTCCATACCTATGTCCGCTTTCATTCACTGGCTAGCATTCTACCACTGTTTTTTGCCTTTTAAAGCACATGGAAGTGTGCCAATCATAGGCCTGAAGTTTAAGCAGCTAAGTTGGGAGAAACCTAATCCTAATAAAGATACACACACATACACACACACGGATGTATGTACATCTTTCTATCCTATATAATGATTGAGAAATATGTCACTTGAAAATTAATTTGACTTGTCAGTAATACAGCATATTCTTTTTTCCTTTCATTATCTTTAAGTAGTTGTACAAAGGAGTTGCCATTACAGCACATTTTAATGTTCCAATATTTGTGCCTTTTAAAAGACATATATTCAAGACAATATGAGAGACTTAATATATTTGGAATGGTGATATACTATTGTCTTTTTGAGGCAAACTGCAAACATTACAGAAGATACAACATCAGTTCATGGTAGTTAGGGTGAATATTGTCAGAAGCCTCAAAAGTAGTGCCTGGTAGAAGATACTATACAAACATGAAAACTAGGTGAAGACAAGAAGAAAATCAGTCTGTAAGCAACAGAATATTTAATCTTAGCACATAATCATACAAGGTTGCCAGGTGATAGCTGACAACATAAATTACAGGGAGAAAAGAAAACAGAAGTAAGTTAAGATTTTTCCTTTGGGCTTGGTGAGTGTGTCTTTGACAAAATCACTACCTTCCCACAGAAAATTAGAAGAAAATGAATGTCAATCATTTCTGGTTCACCTGTCCATGCTTTTCTCCCTTCTCTTTCTCTCTTCCAGGTAAAGCCTTTGCTGTTTTCTGTATCTGCTGCCCCCAGCCAGATCCCTCCTCTTGTAGAAGAAAAATCTAGTAAGCCACTAACACTTCAGAATGAATTGTTTTTACTTCATCACTCCTAAAATGATTGTTTAATAGGATATTTTTGGTCAAGATATAAATGTCTTATAGATCCAAAGGCAAATTATATTAAATGTCCAAGTCCTACTGAAAAAGGGCTAGCATTCAAAATATTTAAAGCAATTTTTCAAAAACTTGAAACTATACATTTTATTTATTATACTATGTTCCATGATTTCCAAGTATATCAAGTATTTAATATGCTATCTCCCTTGTCCTCTCTAAGGATCTAATATTTAGAATGGAATTCAGAACAAAGTTTATAGAAGGAATTCCAGGTACTATTAATATATCATCAGTAGACCCAATAACAGCTATGTGATCACTCTACCTATTAGCAGTACTTCCAAAAAAAGCTGCCTATAGGTAGTCTAGGAAGCAAAATCCTTCCAGAAATACATTACACACAAAGTATTTCGTGGACTTATTATGTGCTATATTCTTTTTTTTTTTTTTTTTCCTCAAATTTTTATTTTCAAACTGACGTACAGAGAGGTTACAGTATCATACGTTGGGCGTTGGATACATTTCTTGTACTGTTTGTTGCCTTGTCCCTCATGCCCCCCTCCCTCCCCCCCTTCCCTCCCCCCCGCCCAGTTGTTCAGTTCACTTACACCAAACAGTTTTGCAAGTATTGCTTTTGTAGTTATTTCTCTTTTTTTACCCCGTGTCTCTCGAATTTGGTATTCCCTTTGAATTTCCTACTTCCAATACCAGTAAACACGGTTTCCAATATACTCAGATAAGATTACAGAGATAGTGTAGGTACAAACATAGGAAGGTGATACAAAACATCATCAATAATAGAAACTACACATACACATAGGACGTTGAAAGTAGTTATAACTGTGATTTATCACTTGTTTCCATATCATGGAGTTCATTTCACTTAGCATCATCTTATGTGTTCCTAAGGGTATAGCTATTGGGCCTTGTGATGCTCTGCTATGGCTTGCCTAAACCTGTACTAATTATTCCCAATAAGGGAGGCCATAGAGTCCATGTTTCTTTGGGTCTGGCTCACTTCACTTAGTATAACTTTTTCCAAGTCCTTCCATTTCCTTACAAATGGAACAATGTCATTCTTTCTGATAGAGGCATAAAATTCCATTGTGTAAATGTACCACATTTTCCTGATCCATTCATCTATGGAGGGGCATCTGGGTTGGTTCCAGCTTCTCGCTATGACAAATTGTATGTGCTATATTCTTGTTGCTAGCTTCAATAAGTGTTTACATTTATGGACTTTTAGTACCTCACAAGATACATATAGTATAAACCTAAAATGTTAAGTTTTATATGAAAGAATTTTATTTTTATTTGTTCAAACTTGCTGAGTAAGTTTGACAAACTGAGAAAAGACTAGGAATTCAAACCCCTTTTCCTTAGAATAAGTGCCATTAGACTGAATCAATTTCAATACTAGTAGATGATTTGATAAATTGGGGTACCATTTAATGGTAAAGACTTGTGCTTGGTGCTCTGTTTATCATTAATACTGGTATTTGAAAGAATTAAACTAATTTCAATGTCTAAGCCAAATAATTAGCAAATGGAAGTACTTTTCTTTACTGTAAGCTGTCTATTTATCCAAATAAAAATTATTTTGACAGAGATTGCTCTTTTGTTTGTGTTACCTTTTCATGATATCCACATATCAGCAGCTATCTACTCCATTCTCAAATACGTAGTAATCATCTATTGTGTACTAGATTATCTAGCACAATGCTTTTAAGTACTTAAAAAATGCTTTTCATACTGATAGTTATTAACCTTGCCTTGCTATAAAGAAAACCCAGTAAAAGCTCCAAAACTTCCTGAAGTTCTTTCTGAGCTATATGACCTTTAACTTCAGTCACTTCTAGATTTAGATACCAGTTTACTGATTATCAATAGGAAGAAAAATGAGTGTTGCATAAATCAGTGTTTCTTAGACTCAGAACTACAAATCTATACAGGCACATTCTAAAAGACCTCCTCAGGACTTTTTCAATTTGTTTTCATTATAATGATAATCTGGAAGAGATCTGCAAGATGATTAAAATATCAAATGATAGCCAAGTGCAGCTTTGAGATGTTAGTGGTCCTATATACATTAGGTTGATAACTATATTGGTGACAGTCAGTACTGTAGCTTTTTAGGTTCCTGAAAATAGAACAGAGGCTTACTTCATATGTAGTGATATATTCTAAGAGAAGACTGAGTGAGAACTGGGACAGTGTAAGAATAAATGTTTTGTGGCAAGTCTGCAGACAATTGGATCGTCATGCGCCATGCAGAACCAGAGGTCTACCACACTGAACACTATTCAAGGTGCCAGTGGTGACAAGGCTTTGAATATTCTTGATTTTGGAATTACATTTGTATTTTCTTTCTAGGTCCATTTTAGTTTTGTGTTTCTAAGAACCAAGATTTTTCTTTTTTTTGGCCAGTCCTGGGCCTTGAATGCACTGTCCCTGGCTTTTTTGCTCAAGGTTAGCACTCTGCCAAGTTGAGCCATAGCACCACTTCTGGCCTTTTCTATATACGTGGTGCTGAGGAATTGAACCTAGGGCTTCATGTATAGAGGCAAGCACTCTTGCCACTAGGCCATATTCCCAGCCCCGAACCAAGAATTTTAACTTGCTTTGTTTCTATATTTTAAAATGAGCATTATAATAAAAAAGCTTAAATCATAACTAATGGAGCCATAAGAATTTTCCTTCTTTAAAAAGAGGTTCCTAGTAACCCTAAGAATCATTATGTATACATCGTAGTTTTTTTCTTTTCTGTTGTTGAAATAAGTTTGGTCCTTCAAAAGTTCAAATTGCTCCTGCTAATAAAATTAAATGCAGGGGCTGGGAATATGGCCTAGTGGCAAAAGTGCTTGCCTCGTATACATGAAGCCCTGGGTTCAATTCCCAAGCATCACATATATAGAAAATGGCCAGAAGTGGCGCTGTGGCTCAAGTGGCAGAGTGCTAGCCTTGAGCAAAAAGAAGCCAAGGACAGTGCTTGAGTCCAAGGTCCAGGACTGGCAAAAAAAAAAAAAAAAAAAGACTAAAATTAAATGCAAATCATCTCAGGAACTAGGAAGGCCTGGGGCAGGATTTCAACGTTAAGGACAGTCTGGACAACTTAGCAAGATTTTATTTCAAAATAAAATTGTAAAATGGCTGAGGATGTAGTTCAGTGGTCTGCCCTAGCATGTATGAGACTCTGGGTTTCATTTCCAAGCACTGGAAAGTCAACAACGTAAAGGAACGGTATGACCATGTTATCCCTATGGTACATACCAAGGAAAAGGACAAATTTAACAAGAACATGAACATGAAAGACTCATATAAGGAGGCAAGACAGAGTCTTATTAGGAAAGCAGTAGAGAAAGGAAGAGATACCGATAAATGATTGTGACTTGGAAAAGCACAGCATAACTGACCCTGTTCAGGGAAGACATGGAGTAATATAAAATTAGGTTAACTATGTTCCAGCTAAAAACTAAATATATCATGCAGAAAGAAGACCAACAGGAATGGATTTTCTTTCCTTGCATTTTTTTTAGCAGAAATAACATCATTGATATGAAATTCTATGTGGATTAAGCCAATGTGTGCTTTTCCTTTAAGAATTATTTTTTAGGGTTAGGGCAAAAGCAAGGACTTTGCTCACCAGGCTCCTTTGCCACTTTGAATGACAAAGCTAAAAGCAAAATCTAGGGGAAGGTTCAGTTATTCCTTTTAAGTCCGGTTCTTATACCCTCAGTTACTTTTATTCTTTTTCATTTTATATTCTTATAACTTTTACAAAATGTTTATGAAACATGTATAGCACAAAGAATTTACAATGCTCATCTGTGGGAGAAAACACCACTTACCCATTGGCCAGTTGTCATACACGTGCTTTGCAATGTCAGAAGCAGAATCATTAGGAGAAAACAGGAACTCTTTTGTTTTTCCACTCACCAGGATGAGGCGCAAATTAATCTGAAAAAAGACAATGGTTTTCTTAATATAAAAACTTTAAGAATAGCTTTTGTAGGCTTTTTATTTAAATAAATTATTATGAGTACCATTTGGGGTGTTTAAAAATTACTTAAATTCTATTAACTTTTTAAAAGAAAAGTATTTGGCATATGACTTTTCCCCTATTATTTAATGTGTGTGGCAGATATATTTGCCATAATAGATGAGTAAAACCAAAATTCATTGTCTTTATATTTAATTACAATAATAACCAGTTCTATAGGTTACCATTATTACTCTAAAAAACTAAATAAAAAATGAAAAAATGTTGGCCCTGTATTCCTTATCACTAAACAGATAAAAGTAGTTTAGGATCCACTGACTAAGTCATTACTTATTGACTTAGACTATCTCAAACATTATTTCCCCAAATGTTCTCTTTAAAATGTTTATCTGGGGCTGGGGATATAGCCTAGTGGCAAGAGTGCCTGCCTCGGATACACGAGGCCCTAGGTTCGATTCCCCAGCACCACATATACAGAAAACGGCCAGAAGCGGCGCTGTGGCTCAAGTGGCGGAGTGCTAGCCTTGAGCGGGAAGAAGCCAGGGACAGTGCTCAGGCCCTGAGTCCAAGGCCCAGGACTGGCAAAAAAAAAAAAAAAAAATGTTTATCTGCCATAATTAACTTGGCATTCTTTTTAAAATAACTATATACATTCATTTCCCACAAGTCACAGAAGTGCAAGCAAGGTTTTCTATAACTTTGGATCATGCTAAAAGTAATAAAGATCTTTCTAAAGTTGGGTCTGCTGCAGATCCGAGTCTTGGGGGTTCTGAGAAGGCAATGTAACTTAGCTTCTTTATACACAAAGAACAGAGACCGCTGCTGTACAAGTTTGACTTATGCCCAGTCCCAGGTTACCCTAATTCTTCTCTTCAGTTACTACTGGCTCTACATTTTTTTCTCACTAAAAATCCCAGCAAAGCTTTACTACCCACTATGAACATACTGATACCCACTACCAGCATCATCAATGTGCTGGTCACTGATTTTACTATCTCAACCATTGTCATGGCAAGGCCACTCCTGACCATCACCACTTTAAAAATACTGAAATCTATAAAACTCTTCTTGAAAATTCATGTGCACAAACAATTCAGAATGAAATGTATCCTCCATTTGATGGAACAAAACTGGATTCTACATTAGAACCTGTACTCCTAAGAGTATGTATCCTTCCAAAATCCTTCTCAATATATCAGTAAAAAGTTTCTTTATGCCTCCAAATTAAAATTTAACACCAAACGGTTTAGTTTAGAAACAGGAGTGATGAAATTACTCTGCTTTCAGGAAGTAAAAGTTGAGTATAGCAAATCCCAAAATCCAAAACTTTTAGAGTACATTTCACAATACTGGGTCTTTGGATTAAGGATGCTCAATAAGAAAACTGTGCAAATATTCTAATATCTGCAGAACTTCAAAATCTGAAATACTTCTGGCTCCAACCATTTCAGATTGGGGATATGTATAGCATGTAGAAACTTTGTGTCCCATTTGAAAAGTTCAAGTAATAATCTAGGAGTGGGCTGGGGATATGGCCTAGTGGCAAGAGAGCTTGCCTTGTATACATGAGGCCCTGGGTTCGATTCCTCAGCACCACATATACAGAAAACGGCCAGAAGTGGCGCTGTGGCTCAAGTGGCAGAGTGCTAGCCTTGAGCAAAAGGAAGCCAGGGACAGTGCTCAGGCCCTGAGTCCAAGGCCCAGGACTGGCCAAAAAAAAAAAAAAATAATAATAATAATCTAGGAGCATTGTTAAACTGCTAAGGTGCACCACTTTACTAATTTTCCTATAGCAAATAAGGAATCATGATTTTTCAAGGAAGAAAAGTAACATCTGTGCAATGCCAGTGAAGTTTAGTTTTCATACATATTATTATTAATAGTAATAATTGCATATCAGATTCTGAATTTGTATGGACTCTTTTAACAGCTCCATACTATTACATAAGGTTCTTCAGTTGTTAATGCCCATGCAACTACATCCCTTCAGTCACAAATGTTTAACCAGAAAAATATAACTCAAGAATTATTTATACAGTACTAACCTATTATTTCTTGGAATCACTCAAGTTTAAAATTAATCCAAAATAGGCTTTTATTCAAATTATAGTACCTAGGGGTAGGAGGTGTGGCTCAGGCTCAGGTGGTAGATCATCGGCCAATGCACAAAAGCATCAGATACCAAGTTCAAGTCCTAGTCTTGGACCCCCCCCAACACACACACAAACACACACACACACACACACACACACACACACACACACACACTCTCTCTCTCTCTCTCTCTCTCTCAAAATAACAAGTGAAAAGGGATTCACGTCTTTAAATTCTGAAAGCTGACACCAAAGCATACTTTTGATTATCCTCAATGTCTTAACCATGTAGAACTGTAAAAATAAGTCATGGTATATCTTTACCTAGGAAATCTAAGGAGCTGTTAAATGATAAAAGATGCTAATATATTTGATACGGAAAGCTGTTTATAACAAATTTTTTTTTTTGCCAGTTCTGGGGCTTGGGACCCAGGGCCTGAACACTGTCCCTGACTACTTTTGCTCAAGGCTAGCACTCTACCACTTGAGCCACAGTGCCCCTTTTGGCTTTTTCTATATATGGGGGGACTGAAGAATTGAACACAGGCCTTCATATATATGAGGCAAGCCCTCTACCACTAGGCCATATTCCCAGCCCCTGTTTATAACAAGTTTTAGTGAAAAATGCTATAAATGCTCTAAAATAGCATTGCCAAAAAAAAAATACAATGAGGGGGCTGAGGATATAGCCTAGTGGCAAGAGCGCTTGCCTCATATTCATGAGGCCCTGGGTTCAATTCCCCAGCACCACACATACAGAAAATGGCCAGAAGTGGCGCTGTGGCTCAGGTGGCAGAGTGCTAGCCTTGAGCAAAAAGAAGCCAGGACAGTGCTCAGGCCCTGAGTCCAAGCCCCAGGACTGGCAAAAAAATAAATAAATAAAAAAATATATATATACATACATACATACATACATACATACATACATACAATGAATTGCTATGGATTGGCTTAGTTTCTCCTAAATCCCTATACTGAAGACCTAACTCCACCAAATAGGTTTTCAGGAGGTAGTCTTGTTAAATGAAGCCCTAAGTATTGCAATCTGTAGGACTGTCGTTCTATAAGAGAAGAAAGTTTTTTCTTCCTTCTGTTTCTTCTATAGTTTTTTTTTTTTTACAGTAAGCCTGCATTTCCCCATCTCATCATAATGTTCCTATTAATGTAGGTTAAAAAAATTTCATTGCAAAGGTGATGTACAGAGGGGTTGGGTTACAGTTACGTAAGTCAGGTAATGAGTGCATTTCTTTTTGAAGAGTGTCACTCCTCTCATTTTCTCCCAGACTATTAATGTATTGATGAACAATCAAAACAACTTAAATGAAAATGTTTCAGCTCAGTGACAGAACAAGGTGTTTAGCATGCGTGAGGCCCTGGGTTCAACCTCCAGCACCGAATTAAAATTCACAGTAACAAAAACTATTGACTATTATTTGAGTTTCTTTGGTTTTAGGAAGCAAGTGGAAGTACAGACTGGAAAAGAAAGAGAAGATTCAAACCCAGGCTTCAGTGTCTTTGGACTCTGTATCAAATGAGCAATGTAACGTGTAGAAAGAGAGTAAATAATAATTTCCTGGTAGTACAGAAGATATAGGGGCAGTTCAAACAGGAAAGCACCTAAATCTTTAATTTTTTTGGACTCAATGTCTACTGTCAACAACAAGCTACAGTTAATCTAAATCCTATTATTTAGAAAGATAATCTTGAAAAACAAAATTAATTCAAAGCTATCACATTAGCATTTACTGGGCCTAGTTTTCGAATGAAGATTATGACTAGGTTGCTGATATGGAAGGTTAATAGCTTGTTCTTGTCTTCGGTCTTTTAGGAATCTATGTAAGAACAAAGTTAATCCTATAATAAAGGTGTGATTCTGCCCCAATCTTGAGCCAAGTATATCAATGAAGGAAAACACTGAATCTCTACAATTTCCTATAGAACAAATTTTGAAGCAATTACCCAGAAAACATGTAGATACACAGGCTGGTCAGTACTGAATTGTTCTATATTATAATAATAATCTTCTCAGGCTTATTTGAGATGTCAATTATAAGTTCTCCCAGTAAATGTAGGACAACTTCTATAAATGTAAACTAATTCTCTTTAAAATAGCATGTACTTATTAATAATTACTAATGAACTTTTTTTAAAACTTTGTGAAGCCAAATTAAGTCTCTAATTTACCTCTTAGGATTTTCTTCTGGGGGGTAAAGGGGAAGGGTAGGGACCAAGGACATTTTGGGGATAGCACCCAGGACTTGGTACATGCTAGTCAAATGACATCCTTACAGTGGCCAATTGGAGATGATCTCTTGGACTTTTCTGCCTGGGAAAGCTTTGATTGTGATCTTCAGATCTCAGCCTCCTGAGTAGATACAATCACAGACAGCTCGGAGTCATTCAGTACTTGCTTTTTTGAGACAGGGTCTCCCTGGCTAACCTTGAACTTGAAATTCTTCTGCCTCTACTTCCTGAGTGTTGGGATTACAGTTGTGCACCACTACCATGTACCACCAAGACTCATAATAGTGTGATAATGTTATATACCTTTGTGGACATACCTAAAAAAAAAACAAAAACACAAAACCCTGCTAATCAAGATGACCTGGATATAACTCAGACAGAACTCTTAATGTGTAATAAAATTGCCAGGAGGTATCTACTTCATTTTTACAAACAAAATGGATATTTAATATATATATATATATACATGTATACACACATATATGTATATATATACATACATATACATATATGTATATATTTGCCAGTCCTGGGGCTTGAATTCAGGGCCTGAGCACTGAGCATTGGAGCTTTTTTTTGCTCAAGGCTAGCACTCTGCCAACTTGAGCCACAGCACCACTTCTGGCCTTTTCTACATATGTGGTGCTGAGGAATCGAACCTAGGGTTTCATGTATACGAGGCAAGCACCCTTAATAATTATTTTTGAGACAAAACAACATCATACGTGTAGTAGAACTGCCATGATAATTTCCTGCAAGGCCTAAAGAACAAGAAGAACTCTTCAATGTATATAAATTTCAAGTTAAAAGCTTTTTCTCACAGAATGAAGTGTTTTAAATTGGTCAGGATGGAAAAAATGAGGGGATGGAAAGGAGGATGGAAGATAGAACTGATGGGGATGGTCCGAAAATGAAAGACAATTACAGAGATAGACAGTGCTCTTTAAGAACAACTATGACTGTTTTCTTTCTACCCCAGGACCAACATGTTGATTAGAAAGAGAATTGATTCTCCTTTGAGAGTCTGGGAGAGATAATGGTGACAAGTACTGGGGTTTTCACTCTCCTGAAGGAAAGGATCAGCAGAAGCATATTTGCCTTCTTTGCTAAGTTACAATGACCAGTAAGTCAAGTGGGAAAGGTGCTATACCTCTGCAAATCACTGTAAAAAAAAAGCCCTCAATGTATCCATCCCAAGGGAATTATGCTATGTTTTAAAAAAAGCCCGTCCTCAAAGGTTTCTTACTGTATGATTCCACTTATAACAGTCTTTAAATGATAAATTATAGCGATGGACAACAGATTGGTGGTACCCAGGTATTAGGAACAGGTTAGGAGGAAGAGGTATGGTACCCTCTCGTGTAACAGTGTAAGAGGCTCAGCATCTTGACTGTGATAAAACTGAACAGAACTAAATACATATACACAAACATGAGCCAGCTGAATACTACTAGATGGTTTGTGTATGCATGAGAGGGGGTAGCACAAATAAATCCCCCACAACTTAAACATGCTGGATGAAATACTTAATCTAGGTCTTTCAAAGGTTAGGCAAGTATTTCAATGGAGAACTGGAGAAGCTAAGAAAGTATTCGTATTCCCCACTGGAATGGGGCAACAATTACATCTGGGAAGAAAACAGATCTTAATCTATACCAAAGTATATATGAATTCATGTCTATAATTTACTCATATTCAATGGACTAACAGTTATAAATAAAGTATGAGTTATAAAGTACACTGACAGTGACTAAACTAATTGAAGCTCTAGGATTTTTTTCTATGTTCCTTTAGCACTTTCTGTGGGATAAATTCTCATACATACTAAATACTAAAACCATACAGGTGGAAAACTCAGTGGAATACCTTATTTTTAATTGTAAAAACTTAACACTAGATTAAAAAGAAATAGCAGAGCTGGACATGATAATCCCAGCAGTTGGGAGACTGTTGAAGCAGGAAGTTTTGAAACAAGGGCTCTGAATGAAGCAGGTTCATGGTTATACCAGGCTACAAAGTAAGACAATATGTGAAGCCAAGTGCTGGGGTCACACTTGTAATCCTAGCTACTCAGGAGGCTGAGACCTGAGGATCAGGATTTGAAGCCAATCTGGGCAGGAGAGTTCCTAAGACTTTTATCTTCAATTAACCAGAAAAAGTTACAAGTATGGTGTGGCTCAAGTAGGAAAGCGCCGGCCTTGAGTGAAAAAGCTAACAGAGTCTCTAGGCCCTGAACTGAAGTCTCAGTACTGGCATCCAAAAAAGAGAAAAGGAGGGAGGGAGGTGGGGAAGGAGGGAGAGAAGTGGGGAGGGAGGGTGAAAGGTGGGGAGGGAGGAAGAGAGGAAAGGAGGGAGAGAAGGAGAGAGGTAAGAAGGTAGGGAGGGAGGGAAGAAAAATGAGAGGGAGGAAGAAAGGAAGGGAGGGAGGGAGCAGAAAAAGAAATAAAGAAACCCTATGTCAAAAATTAAAAATCAAGAAGTCAAAAAGCAAGGTCAGAAAGTTTTCTAAGTTTGAATTCTCAAGTAAAGTTCTACATTGCTTTTACTTGGAATGTGAGCTTCCAGAAAGAGGTTCCAAAGCAGTATTCATTTTTTCTGAAGTATATGAACCATTCTATCATTTAAATATTTATTTAATAGACATTTAAAAATAGCATGAATAAGTTGTTGGACTACAAAGAAAAAATGAACAATAACAAAACTATACTATTTGCTTTCTGTGTAGAGTGACTATTTTCTTATGAGAGAAGAAACAAAGAAAGCTTTTTTTAAAAAAAAATAAGATCTCGCCTTTTTTTTTCTAGGCTGGCACAGACCATGTTCCTCCTACTGACGCACATAGCTATGGTAACAGGCACCTACCATTATGTTCAATTTTTACTGGTCGAGATGGGAGTCTGTGGATTGTTTGCTCAGGCCCGGGACTAGGATCCTCTACATCTCCTGAGTAGCTATAATTAAAGAAACTATGGTTTCGGTACCATGCTGTAAGTACATTTTAGAATCACAGTATGTAGCTCCAAACGTATTAGTCAGTGAATATCACAACTATTACACACACATACTTATTTGAGAAACATAAACATAAGACCATATTGAAAAAACAACAAAACAAAAACAGTTGGTGACATAGGACAAGTGGTAGGGTGTCTGCCTAGTGAGCTCAAGGCCCATAGTTCAAACTCCAGTACCACAAAAGAAAACACCACCAAAAACCACCTGGCCATAGGATATTCCTTTAAAAAAAAACTGCATAAAGGTAAAAATCAGCTGCTTTAATTTGATTTCAGTATATATGGCAGACATTCATTTTTCTATACATACTGTCAATTCAATAACAAATCTAAATGAAACCAAAGCTCCCACTCTGAAACACTGTATTTGTCCTAGGGAAATGTTTGTTCTAAAGAGAAATGGTAGGTTTTATGGCTCACTAAAGGGACAACAGCTTCATTTCGGACACTTGTTCCTGCTAGCCAGGCAGTATCTTTACTATCTACTAAAGATTAGAGAAAGGGAGCTGGCAAAGGCAAAGCAATAAAAAGAGGCTTCCCTATATATTCTTAACATTTTATGAACTTCAGAAATAAGACAATTCTATTTCCTCTTTTTACCTCCCATCAGTGGAAATATGATAGGACTGTTTTTTTTTTTTAAAGATATCTGGAATCACAGGGAAGAAAACAAATACTGATCATCAATTACACACTGTAAATTTTCCTCTGAATAGTTCTTGCATGTGTCACATGTCAACACATATTATATAATAGTACTCTCTCCTCTCTATGTCATCTAGCTGCATTGAAAAATCCTGGTATGACATAGGATGAGTCTTCTGGATGTCTCCACTTAAAACTATCTTGGCTTTGTGCCATTCTTGGAGCCTTGCACAATATTCCCTTTGAAGCAGGTGTCTGACCCATTGTCATGAGTGATCATTCCCAGATTTTCTCTCTCCTACATGTTCTATGCTATTATCAGATTCCCCCCAGGTCTCCTTTACATTCTATGCCTTTCACAACATTTCTCATCACTCAATAAAGAACACTTAGAGCTCATTTAGAGAACATTTAGAGCCTCAAAATTCATTCAGGTCACAGATAGGAAATGACTAGGAAAGGCAGGTCCTGGTAGTTGGTGACAAAACACAATGAAAAAAAATCCAGGTTTTTCTTTTATAGGGTGGGACTTGTTCAAACATATTTCAATGGAGCCCCAAAACCCTACCTTTTTTTTTTTTTTTTTTTTCCTTTCTCAAATAGCTACTTCAGAAGGGCTTTTCTCTTAAGGATCCACAGAAATTTGGAGACAATATTCCTTAAACTGCTACACATAAACTGAAACCATACCCACATTTCTCTGAGCCATGGAACTTCAGAGGATGTCAAGGGCTGGGGGAGGGAATAATGAGAAGTCATTGCTTAACGGATCTTAAGCTTCAGTTTTGCAAGATGAGAGTAGTCCTAGAGATGATGGTGGTACTGGTTGTAGAACATTAAGAATATATTTAATATCACTGAACAGTAAACACAAAAAAATCACCAAATGGAACTGTAAATTTTTAATGAGTCACACTTAAATTTTGTATATTTTATCACATGCTCAATCTACAAGGGAGAAGGATATCTGGAATATTTGAGACTTCTACTTTTAGCTGATAATACCTCACAAGACTGAACACATGGATGTGTGTTATATGCTACTAGGCCTGGATGTGACAGAAAACACAAAATGATCAAACATACAGTAATTCATAGTACTTTGGACTTTCTAGAAGGTATTCAACTACCTCAGAAGGAGTGGGGGGGATATAAGTAGGTCACTGAAATTCAGGTTTATTGATTGGTCAGACATAATATATTGATGTAAAGTAACGTCCACTTGTTTCATAAACCATTAATCCTATGATTTAGTGCTGTATCTTAAATAAAAAGAAATATGCAGGGAAGAGTGCAACATGCTATGTATACCTGGCACTTGGACAGGCCAGCCTAGGTTACATCGCAATACTGTGTCAATGGGGGGGGGGGAGGGGGAGGAGGGAGAGAAAGGTAAGGAAATGGGGAAGGAGAGAGGGTATGAAATAGCTATAATCTATTTATGATCTATTTATTGTTGAGGAGGTCAAAGTGACTTAGCTATGTGTGCTGATAAGAATGACTTATTTGACTTGGATATTACGGAATGTTTATGTTCCTTGTGCATATTATTTTTATTACACATAATAAAACTATATGTCTAAAATGTCCTTTTTATTCTATGTTAATCCTGTAATATTAATGCTGGCATTTAACAGTCATTTAGAACAAGCCCTTTAAGGATCATTACTTTCCCTTTTCATAAGGCAAAGCATGGTAAAAATGATCTTTTTCTCATAAAGCTCCAGTACAAACACTAAACTTCCATGTTTTTGTAAAGTGTGTTGGAAAGATAAGCCACATCTGGAATAGTCATGCACTGCATAATGGTTTATCTAATGATGGTCCACATATATGACGGTACTCCCATAAGATAAAGCTAAAATTTTAAATAGTAACATCATAACCATAACATCATAGTGTAACACTGTAGCACAATGTATTACACAAAGTTTGCAGTGAGGCTGGTGCAAACAAACCTAATGTGCTGCCAGTCACAAACAAGTACAACACCTACTATGACTAGTACATACGCAGCACTTGATAATGATCTTTAATGACTTTTACTCATGTATGTATGTGTATTTACAGTACTACAGCTTTTATCATTGCTTTTTGTTGTTGTGGGGCTGGAACGCAGGGTCCTGAGCCTCTTTGTGCTCAATGTTAGAGCTCTACTTCTAGTTTTTGAGTGTTTAATTGGAGATAAGAGTCTTGCAGGGACTTTTCTGCCTGGGCTGGCTTTGAACTGTGACCCTTGGATCTTAGCCTCTTGAATAGGTAGGATTACAGGCGTGAGCCACCATCACCTACTTACTCCATCTCTTGACTGCATCTTTTTCTTTTGTTCCTGATTAATCTTGTGTGGTATATCATGGCCCTTGGATAGCCTATTGAGGCTACATGTATATTTAATGTGTATATGTGTGCATATATATTTCCTAGGGTGAAAATATAGACATCTGTACATATACACCATATACCAGATGTGTAGGTTTGTACAAAGTACACTCTGATTTTCATGCATGACAAAACTAATGATGCAGCTCTCAGAAAAATGCCTGTCTTTCCCTCTCTCCCTTCCCTCTTTCTTCTTTTGTGCTGGTCCTCGTGTTAGAATTGAGGGCCTAGACTTCTTTTGCTCAAGGTTAGCAGATCTACCACTTGAGCCACAGCTCTACTTCTATTTTTTTTTCTTTTGTAGTTTAGTGGAGATAAAAGTCTCATAGACTTCCCTGCCAGGTTGACTTTGAACTGCAATCCTCAGATCTCAGCCTCCTAAGTAGCTAGGATTATAGGTGTGAGCGAATGGAGCCTGGCATAGAATTCTTTTTAACTTTCTCATTTCTAATCAAGAATCCATCCTGATGTTCCCCAAAATTGGTATATTTAGCTCGAGGCGTGGTTCAAGTTGAGCAAGGAAAGCAAGTAGTACAAGGCCTGGTGTCCAAGCTCTCATACTGGCATACACACACACACATACACAGGTGTGTTTAAACTGCTGTTTAAAAACAGATTATCTTTCCTGCCTGCCTTACTAACTTCTGCTGAATTCTGCTGGTCTCTGCTGGCACCGGGGAGTAAAAGCTTCATCATTTGCTCCCACCTTTTTTCCCTCAACACAGTTTTTGTAACTCTCAAACTTCAATCTCAGCCCATTCCATTCTGTACAATGGCAAATGTTCTCAACAGTTTTAAGGTACTTCAATTTAGACAGCAAATTATAAGATCATTCTACATAAATGACATCTATTTCATAGCAAGAGTGTATGTGACTCTCCAGTTAAATCATAATCTTTGAGGGTAAAAAACAATCAGCCTTAACACTTATTTCTTGCAGTGTTAAGCATGATTTTATTGTATGTGTGGCTACTAAGACATTCTGGAGATGAGGCACATTTGCTCCTTTTAAACTGAACAGTCACAGTACCTGAAAAATATCTTAGAAGTATGAATGAACAACGTACCAGATCATGCCAGATTACACTAACAGTCCTATAATGTTTCAACAATATGCAGTAGCAAGCACTTTACATATAACCAGGAAGTAGATCTACTAAAAATTACTCAAAAAGTTTCCTAATATTTTTACTGTTATGTAGTTAGTTGAAGAAAGATTTTCCACACACAATTCTGAAACAATGACAGTAAGTTACCCTGAAGAAAAAAAAAGATAAGCTTAAAAATTATTCCATTCTTCGTAGTATTTGTTCAATTAATTCATTATTCAAAAATGATAGCAAGCGCTCCTGTTTAAGAAGACATTCTGACTGTCTATGAAGAATACGATTGTTTATGCTGCCTGTGCTTTTCAGTCCTACTCAGCTTGCACAGACAATTTGCATCAACCTGTGACTAGCGA
The DNA here is from genome assembly GCF_023159225.1 of Perognathus longimembris pacificus. Classification (NCBI taxonomy): domain Eukaryota; kingdom Metazoa; phylum Chordata; class Mammalia; order Rodentia; family Heteromyidae; genus Perognathus; species Perognathus longimembris. The sequence goes on along the minus strand of NC_063163.1, from coordinate 55,859,575 downwards.
TACTGTCACTTAGTGGTGCCCCAGATAGTCATGACCTCATGTGCTCTTAATATTGTGGCTCTTGTTTATAAATGAAAAATCTCTGGACTACTAATGAATTTTGACTTGAATACAATTAAGTTTTATTTATTATTTTTAATTAAAATATAAAATCCCAATAAATGACTTTGTCAATTTACTTAGTATTACAAATTATCAGGAAAGCTCTGCACACCAAAAGCAGAAAGACAAATGAAAATGATCAATGTATCAACATCACTAAAAATATTAAATACAAGTATCAGTGAAACATAATATGAAATTTTACATCTATGTATACTTTCTAAACTAAGAATGCTAATTAATATAATCATTAGTGCTATTCATTAGGGGGAAATGCTTCAGACTATTACATTATTTTAAGCCTGAATGCTTATAAACCAGTCATTACAGAAAGAAATCTAGCACAAAATATTTATAATATAAATGCAAAACAAGTGGTAGCTGATAATTTCAAAGAAGGGAAGGAGAGCTACAAACTAAAATATCTTTTCTACCCTCTCAAGGGCTTGAACTTGCTCAAATGAAAACTAAGGAGAAAAAGAAATGAAGAAGGTTCTCCAATTAAGAAGGAAAAGGATCTCTGATTGGAGGAACAAGAGGTGAAGTGTGGAGTGCTTGTTCATTTCACAATCTGCAGACAATTGAGGTCAGCAATCCTGGATACTCGGGCCACTTCATGTGTGAACAGGACTGTGAAAGGAGCAGTTTGCCATGGTCAAGGTGAAAATGAATAGGACAGATGGAAATTTCCCAAGTGGAACAGCAGTGAACAGGAGGTTGTGATTATACTATTGGAGCCTCATGTTAGGGACAGTACCTCCTTCTGCCTTGGCTTCAGGGTAATCTAATCTCTCTAAAAATTATGTGTAACCCAAGCACAAGTTAAACAAAAATGCCAAAGTCTAGACAAGTTAGTGGTAGAGTGCTTGCCTTGCATGCATGAAGCCCTGGGTTCAATTCCTCATCACCACATAAACAGAAAAAGCCGGAAGTGGTGCTGTGGCTCAAGTGGTAGAGTGTAGCCTTGAGCAAAAGGAAACCAGGGACAGTGCTCAGGCCCCAGAACTGACAAAAAACAAAACAAAATAAAAAGTCCAAGTTATATGTGAAATTGATAACTAGGTCCATTTTAAAACGTGAATGATGGTGGTAGTGAAGAGGTGCTTTAAAAAAAAGCAATAATTGTAAAGCTCTCATTTTTTTTTTACAATGACTTCCACTATTCAGTTGTTTTAAAAGCCAAAAATTCTAAAGAAGACAGTTTAAAAGATCTACTGCAAAAGAAGCTGCATATAAGATTTATCCTACTAGAAATAATTACATGATTATAAACTAAGCCATTTGCTAAAAAGTTGAAGCTGCTGCAGGCTATTTTTGTGCCAGAAGTGGTTTTATGCAGATAAAATATCATTTACAAGTTTACTTCAACTTTTTTAAGATTAAAATTTGACTTATAAAAGTTCAAGATTAAAGGTTAGTCCTTTTTTGTTTTTGGCCAGTCCTAGGGCTTGAAATCGGGGCCTGAGCACTGTCCCTGGCTTCTTTTTGCTCAAGGCTAGCACTCTACCACTTGAGCCACAGAGCCACTTCCAGCTTTTTCTGTTTATGTGGTGCTGAGGAACTGAACCCAGGGCTTCATGTATACGAGGCAAGCACTCTGCCACTAGGCCACATTCCCAGCCCTAATGTTAGTATAAAATATACCATAAGTTGATGACTTGACTAATTAGTTGGCTGAACCAAACCAATTGTGGATCAAAAACATTCAGCCATGAAGTATATCAGAATATATGGACTTTTTCCTCATTATTCTCTAAATAATAGAATAGAGAAGATACTTACACAACTTATATCACAATAGGTCTTACAAGTTATCTAGAGAGGGTCTAACGTAAATAGAGGATGTAGTAGGGCATATGCAAGTATTATGCCTTTAACATGAAGGACTCATCCTCAGATTTTGGTACTCTTGGAGTTCCTGGATTAATACTCTCTCCCCTCTGTCAGATACTGAAGGACCCTGTACTTAGATTTCAAATTCCTGTGCAATTATTTCTTTTTCCTTTTCAGACATTTCAACTACCAGATGGCAAGCCTTCCCAACTGCCTAATAATTCTTATAAATCTAATATTCTAAAATTTATGAGAAATGATAAATCATAAATTCTAGTAAATCTAACACTAAAATACACTTATAACCCTTTAAAAAATCACAAACAAAATCAACATTCAATTACATCTTTTAATTTGGAAGTACACTGACCAATAAAAATGTGAAGAGACATTCAGCATCATTAGGAGATAACGAGCTCAAATGCACTAGGATGGACATAACTGGATATAACTGGCAATAAGAGTTGGTGGTAAAACTGTGATCTTATTATTGTTGTCTGGAATTTAAAAACATGCAGCCACTCTGGAATCAGTGTTGTGGGTTTCTCAAATGTTAAAAAGTTACCATTCAATTTTCAGTTGTAACGCTATGTGGAACCAATTCTCCATACTGTAATAACAAAGTTGTGTCTGTATATTTTTTTACTTGTGAGAAAGAATTGTATTTGAGAATTTAAGGTGAAATGACAAGATGGTTGGGATTTTTTTTTTTTTGGTAGTACTAGGGTTTGAACAGGTGCTCTAACACTTGAACCATGTCACCAGCCCTTTCTGCTTTAGTCTTTGGATAGCATCTCATGTTTTTGTCCAAACATGATGCTGACAGTCAAGAAGATTCCTTAGTTGGTAAGTAAAATGTGGTTTGAAGAGTATGGACAGAATGTTAGAATTAAAGACATTATTACGGACACATTAGACATTAAATTCTGGTGAATACTAAGTAATTCTCTGTAAATCTTCCCTACACTTTTATTTTCACTGGCTAGGCCAGTGCTAGAGACAGAACATTTCTAATTCCACAATGACATTCTCCAATAAAGTTTCACCTCAACATATTTAATCACTTCACTTAATTAACATTACCTATGTATGTCTGGGAGACACTTTATATAACTGTTAATTTGTGACTATTACAAAGATCAAAAATAAACATGAACATTTAATGTATACTGTAAATCTGTAGACCGCTATTAGGGTTAGATCTATATTTCAGAAGTAATAAGCACCAACCAAAGAAAGATGCTGTCCTGGAATGTTCTTTTCCTAACACTACTCAGTTACTTCCCACTTAATACATGAAGTTTTGTCATGATATGGAAGTTACATCTCCTCAACTAGACTATAAACTCCTTGAAAGTGAAATCACAATGCCTTGAATTACTCCTTACTCCTGTCTTTGCTTTCTTCTCCATTTCTTCTATGTTGGCTATTTGTGATATATATTAAATATCCTTAATGAAGGCATACTGCAAGCACTAAATCAGCTGATCATCCTCCCTGAAGTGCGTCAATAAAATCATCAGGGGGCCATTAAAGTAGAGGGGGGGGAACCCCTATGATTACTACATGCACAAAGTCTCTAACAAGCCTTAGCAACTACTGCAAAGGTAACCAATACAAAAAAAAAGAAGCTACCATCCATGTGTTTGCTAATAGTTCTCATTCCAAAGATGCATGGGTCTCTAAATGTCCGCAAGCATCCCACATCTATTCCACAGTATTTAAGTTATCATTTTGAGATTTTAAGCATGAATAAGGTGGCCTAAAGCATGGATGAAATATGGAGAAAATACATAGAAGACAAAACGTTTAGCACAGATATTATATAAAAGATAAGTTGTTTAGCAAGTGAGGGAAACTAGCAAAACACCAAATTGTGTAGAAGTATATTCACCAAACATCATTTGCCTGTCTAGTTTTGACATGCCTGGTATTATTAGTGATGGTTATAAATGTACAGATACTATTTGTTTACTATACCATGTGACAGAAATTGCACTAGGTATAACACAATAGATCTTTACTTTCCCTATGAGAAAACTTACACTTTACTGGAGTTAAACATATTGCCAAAGCAAAAGATTATTACAGCTCTATTTTGGAACTAGTAAGATCTTAAGCTAAGACATGGTTTCTCTGCCTCAGCATGGTATTTTAGATGGAAGAATTCTTCATTGTAAGGGTTGTTTCATGCTTTGAAGAATGTATACTTCATTTACTGTATATCCCACTTCTCCTCCTCCTTTTAAATGCCAGTGACACTCTGACCCTACAAAGTCATGGCAATAAAAAGATGTCCTCAGACATTGCCAAACATCTCCTAGGGAGCAAAATCACTTTGGTTGAGGACCCAATAAACAAGCTAAGCTCTTTAAATCTCAAGTTAAATCTCATGTTCACATTCATGGAAATGGCTAGGGCAACAAAACAATTTGACATCTTATACTACTCAGTCTAAAAGGGTATTTCAAATCCTTTGAAAATACAATGATATATGGTTAAGTAAAAACATCCTAATGGCATCTATATTCTATCAATTCTACTGTCGTATATCATTTTGTTTCCATACACAGAGACTATAAAATCATGAACAAAATAAGAACTTTTTACAGGAAGGTAGATCTTCCAAGCAGTCCTTTTGAGCCATTTAGATATACACAGTTGTTGCCAAGAGGAGGGGAAGGGTGAAATCGCACATTATGGAAGTATTTTTAAAAACCCACTTGAACTATAGCTAAGGGCTACTTTCCTCTTTCATTCTCCATCACTTCCTTTCTGCATGGTACTCACATATAAACCATGCCATTTTACAACACACATTTGGCTTTTACTTTTTTTTTTTTTTTTGGCCAGTCCTGGGCCTTGGACTCAGGGCCTGAGCACCTTCCCTGGCTTCTTCCCGCTCAAGGCTAGCACTCTGCCACCTGAGCCACAGCGCCCCTTCTGGCCGTTTTCCATATATGTGGTGCTGGGGAATCAAACCGAGAGCTTCATGTGTAGGAGGCAAGCACTCTTGCCACTAGGCCATATTCCCAGGCCCTGGCTTTTACTTTTAAGCCTAGAACAACATTATGTAGTTTTAAATCACCATTTTATTTCAGATTTCTTTTCAATTATTTTTATTGTTTTCAAAGTAAGTCCAAATTGTAAAGAAGAAAGCTTGCAACAACTGTGGATACTGGAAAACAACATTAAAAAGTTCAAAACATAGAAACATTTTATATAATAGCAGAATCAATGCATTCCAGATAAAATTTATTAGGCAGACTAGAGGGTAGGAGAAAAAAGTTAGTTTCTGTAGTTTTAAAAATACAATTTCAGGACAATTCCTTTGCTTGTTTCCCACTACTTTTAAGGGTTTTATTTCTGTAAAACCTGAGAGCTAATTCAAATCAAGAAATCATTGCACTTCACAACTAATTTTTGTTATTATAAAGGAATTGTACAAAGGGGTTAGTTATAAGTCAAGTAATGAGTACAATTCTTCTTGAACAAAGTCACCATTCCTTTGTTTTCTCCCATCACATAAAATTTAAAAATATATTTCGACAGCACTGAGGTTTGAACTCAGGGCTTCTAGTTTACTAGGCAAGGACTTTCCCTACCACTAACCCTTAAAAATGTATTTCAAGTTGGATACAGGTGGCTCACACCTGTATCTTAGCAACTCAGGAGACTGAGATCTGAGGATCATGATTCCAATCCAGCCCAAGCAGGAAAGTCTGTGAGACTTATCCTCAATTAACCACCAAAGAGTCGGAAGTGAATGCTATAGTTCAAGTGGTAGAGTGCAAGCCTTGAGCACAAAAGCTCAGGGAGCACCCAAGCCCTGAGTTCAAGCTCCAGGACAAGCACAGGCACACACAAAAATGCATTACAAAAATAGTTTGGTATCTTTCTCTACTACACATGTGACAGGATATGTCAATAAAGTATTAAAACATTTAAATTTCAGCCACTATTTTCCCTTCTGCCAAAGGGATAAAGGTGAGCTCAGGCGGCGCGGTGGTACGTGCCTGCAATCCCAGCTACTCCGAAGGCTGAGCCTGGAGGATCGCTTGAGTCCAGGAGTTCTGGGCTGCAGTACGCTATGCCAATCGGGTGTCCGCACTAAGTTTGGCATCAATATGGTGACCTCCCGGGAGCGGAGGAACACCAGGTTGCCTAAGGAGGGGTGAACAGGAATAGGTCGGAAACGGAGCAGGTCAAGGTGAGCTCTGATAGGGAAAAAAAACCCTTTTGCAAAGTCATTTGTCAGTGTTATCAGATATAAAAAAAATGACTGCTCCTCATTTATGTTTTGTTTTTTTGAGACAAGGTCTCACTTTGTAGCCCAGGCTTCCCTGGAAGTCACTATGAAGCCTAGGCTGGTCTCAAACTTGCTATCCTTCTACCTTATCATATATTCATATATTCTACGGTTACAGGCCTGTACTATACCACATATAGTTTGCACTCTCTCTCTCTCTGTAACTGATAGATTATATTCTTAGAAATGTAAAGACTTCAATATAACTAATTCAAAAGAAGAAATACATAAATGTGTTTTTAAAACCCTAGTAATAAAAATATGTGAGTTTCAATGTAGAAAAATGAGATTTAAAGATATAGAGTTCAGTAGACTGACCATATGGAATATTATATAGCATAAATATATTATTATATAGCATTATATAGCAAAATATGGAAAAATGTTGATGGGAAAAAGGTCAAAGAAACTTTTTGGTGTAATGGTATGTGCCAGTCCATCAAACTGTTGAAGCAAACACCACTACCTTTGAACACATGTATTTGATTATGTAATGCTCTTTCAATGAGCACACTAAAGATTTCACCATTAGGACAAATTTCATATTGCTGGACAGATAACCAAGATCCCAAATTTCTTTTTAGTTTAATTTTAATGTATGATGGTTAATTTACACTTAGCAATCTGTTGATGAGCTTGTTAGAAACTGAAGCTGATCTGAACCTGTTGGCCAAATGAATCTTGAACTCCAGCCAAATGAACCAGTTAACATGGCAACTTCATTTAAATGAGTGATCACAAAGTGTCTTTTTGGTGGAAAGATTTAAAAAATTTGAACATAAAAATTCAGTAACTAGTTTATTATGATAGTTATTCCAATGTAAGAGGGAGACAAATCATGCCCCTTTAAAAAACAAAACACACCTTTCACAAATGAAAAATCTAGAGGCCTAGGGCTATTATCAGATTCACTTGCTATGAAAGACAACAATGCTAAATAAAACTAGTTTAAAAGTTTAATTTTGGAAGCTGTGGTATAGCTTTGTCTACCATGTGCAAGGCCATGGATACCATTCCTTAGTACCAAAAACAAAACAGAAAAAGTTATGTTTTAACTTTTTAATTCTTTAAAAGCAAAACCAGTGACAGTAAATACTAGAATTTCATAAAGTGAGTTATTAATAATTTTTAAGACAGATGTGTTCTACAAAGAAAGGACTAAGAGTACCTCACAACTTACCAGAATTGAAATTAAATAGAACATTAAAAATTTCTAGTTATGGGGCTGGGGATATAGCCTAGTGGCAAGAGTGCCTGCCTCGGATACACGAGGCCCTAGGTTCGATTCCCCAGCACCACATATACAGAAAACGGCCAGAAGCGGCGCTGTGGTTCAAGTGGCAGAGTGCTAGCCTTGAGCGGGAAGAAGCCAGGGACAGTGCTCAGGCCCTGAGTCCAAGGCCCAGGACTGGCCAAAAAAAAAAATTTCTAGTTATGATAAAATTTTTGTTTTAAAAATAGTAAAACTATAAAAGAAAACTTGTTATGATGAAAAGGAGACTGTGAGTTATCTTGATCTTTAAAACACTATGTGCAATAAACGACAGGATGAGGAGAATATACATAAAGACAACAACTTAGAGAAAGGAAGAGGGGAGAACTGCCTTCATACAGAGCTACATGGCTCACACTGAGGAATGTAAGCTAATCCTGGTACTTCTCAGGACATTCTGTAAGCAATGCAACGTGCAAACACAATTGGTCAGAATTGAAATAAAAGAAATCAGCTAATTTATGAAGAAACAAATGTCTAATTCCAGTCTTTGCAGAGAGCCAGAGAACTACTTGTTTGATGCAGACTGGACCAGACACAGGATGGCTTGTGAGACCTTTCCAATACTAAATGATTTCGTATTTGTTGAATGCTTATTAATGTGCCAGACAGTAGGCTAAATGTCTTATGTTTATCTTCTTATGATAATTAGGACCCATAACTGTGGGGTTTTTTATTCTTATTTTTACTTTTGGTGGTACAGGGGATTGAATCAAGGGCCTCCTACTCTTTCAGTCCTTTTAGTTTGTATTTTGTTTTAGAAATAAGAGTATTACTAACTTTGCTTAGGCTGGCTTCAAATTCATCATCCTCCCTTCTCTGCCTCCCCAGGAGCAGGGATTACAGGTGTTGCAACAAGTCTAGCTAGTAATTGTGTTTTAAAGACTATTAAATGCTATAAGAAAATGATCATTCCATAATATCAATTTAAAAATACAAACTATAAAAGTATTCACAGCAAAACAGAAAGTAAATAAGGGAACATGTTAAATACTAAAAGCTGTTATTTCTGGATAGGACAATGAGTTATTTCATATTTTGCTTTATTCTTTTCTACCATGTTTCAAAGGTTTACTTGGGGAGAGTAAAGGTTTACTTGGGAGAGGAGAGTACTGGTGCTCTACCAATTAAGCCATGCCTCTAGCCTGGCCTTTTCTTAATAATTTTGGAGATAAAGCCTTTCAGACTTTTCTGCCCAGGATGGCTTTGAAGCTTGATCCTCCGAATCTCAGATCCCTGAATAGCTAGGATTATAGGCATGAGCCACCAATGTTTAGTTTGATTTAGTTTTATATCTATCAAGACACACACACACAACTTAGTTATAAAGGCATCAGAATTTAAGTCACAGAAAGTTAAACATTAAAATTGCCACTTGATTCAGAAATGTGGAGCCATTTAATTAAGCTAATTCAACTATTAAAACCAAACCAACCAAAACTGTAAAGAGGTTACTGTGTTGATTAAAAGGTATTTAAAATCCTCTACTTAGAAATATGTCTTTATACCATCACTATCGCCTTCTCTTTGAGAAATATGACTATATAATATGTGTCTTTTCATTAAAAAGAGATTCCTTTTGCTTGGGGGAGGGGGTGTAAAAATCATTCTTCCTTTGTACAACTAAGAAACTAATATGAACTTCATTGTTGCTGTATTTTTAGGAATGTTTCCTCTTGTGGTTTTTATTGTGTAGGAATGGTTGAAAGAAACATCATAACATTTAAGATGTTCAGATGATAGAGCATTCTTCTAAATACTCCTTATATAGGATATTCATGCAATTGCCCAACATAAAATTATATAAAAGCTAGATTTAAAAATAAGTCCTTAAAAATCACAAAGGATCACTAGACAATAAAAGAAATTATAATTGTTGTTCTACAATGAAATGGTGCGCATCCAAAGTAGCACATTGTATGGTACATCAACAATTAAGTCATCCAACCAGATAAACTCGTGCCATTGAGGAAAAAAAAATGTACTTAGCAGTGATAGTTATCTTCTCTTTTATGAAGATTGGCTGATGTACTAACTTTTACATTAGTCTACTTTAGAAATGAAAATAATTAGAAAATATCTGGAACTTGAACAAGGCCTTTGCTAAAAAGGCTTCTGAGGAGGCATGCTTGTACTGAGTTAAGTGTCAGCCAGAAATGCAGAATAGGTGGTTCCAGGGGGAGAACATGAATGAAGGTATTAAGGAAAACAGCACATTTGAGGAAAGAGAAGAAAAACAATAAGGACAAATAATAATAACTTTTTGAAGTCACAAATCTTTTTATGCAACTAAAAAGAAAATTGTCTAAAATAAAAGAATCCTGGATTCACATGAAAAAACAACTGAGGGCAAAGGCAAACTTCTATAAATGAAATATAATAACATTTTCAATAACTCAACTTGCTGCTTTTTAATTCACTACTTAATTCACTCTTTGCAATGAAAATAAAGCAACTTTCAACCAACATACAATACAAATATGCTTTGGGGAAGGAAAATAAGAGACATTTTTTGAAATAAGGAGAATCATCAGAAGAAAAAGATGTCACTACCTAAAGAGAAAACTAGTTTTAGGTCCTATTTAGAATCTTTTTAGAAATAAAGAATATATGTTATTTTGCTATAGATTTTGGGGACATTATCTTCTTTAAGTCAGTGTAAACAAAGTTTTAATTACCTCAAATATCATAAACAACCAGGTTTTTCAACAGTTTACATATTTCACTCTTCAGAGTTTAAAACAGAGCCTGCTTGCTAGCTTTATAGATCATGATGGACTGGATTGAGAAATACCTATGAAATTATTAAAGCACAGGTCTGTAGGTATCTGTGATGGCTTCTGACCTAATGGGTAGTTTAATCCTTTGATGGTTAATAATATGATGGCATTACTGGGAGATAGTGAAGAGTGGGAGGTGGTGCCTGACTGGAGGAAGTAGGTCACTGAGGGTATGAACTTAGGGCTGTATCTAGCCCATGTCCCTTTTGTATACTTGTTGACCATCATGATGTGAGCTACTCTCTTACACACTCCGCTCTAGGAGGGACTAACCTCTGAAACTGTGAGCCAAAATAAATAATCCTCCCTCCCTTAAATTTTTTGTTAGATATTTGATCACAGCAATAAAAATGATTCCAATAAATACACTGGAAATCAGGATAGTATAGAAAACAAATTCATGTTCTATCCAACAGCAAACAATCCAGAAGAGAAACTCATGTTACCAACACAAAAGCCTACTTAAAAATTGTTGACAGATGATTTAATGAGGATACTGTAATTTAAAAAAAAACCTGTAGTATTTTTTAAATTTCTGTATCTCCAAGCCAAATTTTGCATTTAGGTAAAGGGGAGAAATTTTTTCTTTTAACAATTAGTCAAACAGATAACACACCTTTACAAGTATCGTAACATAAGTTCAAGATATGAAAATGAGGACATATACTCAAGATTCACATGTCCCATGCTCTTGTGTCATACGGACCAGACAGGATAACAGACTTTGATTAAATATGGCCCCAGGGGGCTGTGGTCAAGAAATACAGGCTTGTAAAGGACCCTAAAGCACTACTAGAATATACTAGCCAGAATCAGAACACTCTGGCTATCTGTGGTTGCAGTCATCCAAAGTTCCAAAATAGAACTGAGATCCTTACAGAATGTGTAAAATTTTATTATCTCAATTTTAGATGTCATGAAATAAAAGAAATGAAGCCAGGCATGGTGGTTCATGTCTGTAATCCCAGTACTTGAGAAGTAGTAAGGATCACAGAGTTCAAAGTCAGCCTGGGCTATAGAATGAGACTGTCCTAAGGGAAAGAAAAGGAAGAAGGAGGAAAAGAGGAGGAAGAGAGAAGAAAAATAAATTAAAATCATTGAAACTTAGGGAATGTCTCGTCTATTTTAAGAGATGAATTAGTAAGACATCTGTTTCTATGCAGAAATGATTTGACAAGAAAATCTGTTTACTTCTCTTCCATTAGATCCATGCTGAGCAAATATTTAAGAATATTATTAGTTCTCTTAGAGACATGATTTGGCCTCACCCTGGTCAAACATAGTGAAATGTTTATTTAGCATGAGTAACACAATACCAATCCTTCATTTTATTTCATTTCTGAATGCTGCTTTAGCCTCAAACACATACTGCTTTTACAGCCTAAAACTAGAAAATACAGCTTCCAGTAATGTTACTGGTATTTTGGAGGTGACTCTGTGTTCTTCCCAAGTAAATCTACCTTTAAGTTAGTAGGTGAATTTCCATACCTAAAGAAACTGGCTCTACCACTCATAGAATTGATCAGGTTAAAATGCAGAGAAAAACTGGGTGGAAGACCTGTCTAGGAAAGTCCCTAACTGCAGTGAAGGGGCTGAACTTTTGGGGCTACTTCAACTTCTGACAGCTGAATCATCTATTCCTACATTCCTAATGTAGATAAGTTTAGCATCCTTCTTCAATATCAAATTACCAGTTCCTGCAAGAGTCCATTGTAAGTATCACTTACTACACAATGGCCCTTTTAGTATTTATGAGGTAAATGCTTAGGGATATCGTCTCCCAAATTTTCAGGATATTAGCTAGAAATTCTATCACCTTTCTGGGACTTTTAATATCACTGACAGCAGAATGACATAGGTGAATGATACTGAAATGCATTTTTAACTGTGGAGCATGTATAATGTATTAGTATCAGTGGTGTAGAACCCCTTCGATCCTTCAAACACATGTGGTACTGAAGTTATCTAGATTATCAAACACAATCATTAAGTGTCTCCACTTTTGGAATCAAATAGGAGTTTTTTTTTGTTTTTTAGTTGTTGTTGTTTTGTTTTGTTTTTTGGTGCTGGTCCTGGGGCTTGAACTTAGGGATTGGGCTGTCTCTGAGCATTTTTTTTATTCAAACTAGTGTTCTGCCACTTGAGCCAAAGCTTTTTTGGTATTTTAGTGCGATATGAGCCTCACAGACTTTCTTGCCTAGGCTGGCTTCAAACTTCTATTCGCAAATCATAGCCTACTGAAAAATAACAGTTTTCATTTTGTTTTTATAATCACAGAAACTGACTGTTGTGCCTAAAGCAAATCTCAAATGATGGCCTAAGATAAATCACTTTTGAACTCTGAAACCATTAAGATAAAATACCAGCAAATGCATGGAAAATAAGGGTAAACATTCTTCATGATGAATTCTGGAAAACATCCAAGAGTATATTTTATGAGACTCTGTGTTAATGTTTTGCTATTTGAAGGCCTTTGTTATTTCCTTAATGTTGGCTAACCTGTAGGAAGCAGAGACTGCAATATCAATGATCAAAAGGTAAATTAGAAGTTATTTTATTTATTTGATCTTGATTCATTCATGATGTTGCAAAAATTATCTTGGTTGTTTGCAACAATTTCTAAAGACAAAAACTCCACTAGTGTGTCTATGCAACTAGTACTGGGGCTTGAATTCAAGAGCCTGAGACTGTCCCTTAGCTTTTGGCTTAGGGATAGCACTCTGCCATTTGAGCCACATCTCCATTTCCTGCTTTTTGGTGATTAACTGGAGATAAGAGTCACATGGAGTTTCCTACTCAGATTGGCGCTGAACCCTGACTCTCAGATCTTAAGCTTCCTGAGTTGCTACAATTATAACTGGCCTCTGGCACTTGGCATTCTATGCTGTTTTACAATTTTTTTCTAAGTATAGCCTGTAATCCAACTCTAAAAGTAGAATATAATCACAGATAATAAAGTCTAATCAGCAGAAGACTAATATTAAAATCACAAAATATTCCACTTGTTAAAGGGAATATTTAAATACAATTTGACATGTACACGCACTACCAACCTAGTTAGGCTTCTCACAGACACAAGAGCAGAGCTAGATAAATAGCAACCAACCAGAGAATTTTTTTCTGTAAGCCATAGATTCAAAATTAGATTTGATCCACAGAATGTTTTAAAAGTGCTTCTTTTCAGTCTGAGTTATAAAAAGTTCTAGCTCGAACTGTTGGCAAAAGTTTATTTTTAAGATTTGATACAGCTGCCAGTTAGCAAATTAGTGTGGTTCATTGAGAAATTTTATTTTAGGCCCTCATTTTAGGTCCCAAGGATAGAACTTGTTATGTACAAATGCTCTGGGCTAGAAGCTGTATCACACCAATATTTAGCTCTGCACTCAGCCTTCAATGCATCAAGGAGTGAAAAGAAATTCAGGGGCAAAAAAAGAAAAAAGCTAAAATAAGAAAACAGCCATACTCTATCACTCACAAGCTTTCTAATTCATGATCAAGAAGTCTAAATTTAGACTAACCCAGGAATAAAAGATACTATCACACACATCCTTTTCACTCAAGAAGAGAAATTTAATATATCTGTAAAGCCTTCAAACCACAGGAATTCAGAGACACTTCACATTAATTATTTAAGTAACTAATCTCTTTTATACACAGCAATGAAAAAGAGAACTGTTTAGGACACTTGGCCAAAGGTACAAATATTGTTAATTTTCTTCCTTTTCTGTCCTTTAAAAAGCTTTTTTTTTAAACTGGACTTTTCAAAGGTAATTGATCACCTGAAGGCTATTTCTTTGGATAATACCCACTTTACTATTAAACACATTTTATTTTATTTTATTTTATTTTGGCCAGTCCTGGGGACTGGACTCAGGGCCTGAGCACTGTCCCTGGCTTCTTTTTGCTCAAGGTTAGCACTCTGCCACTTGAGCCACAGCGCACCCTCTGGCCATTTTCTGTATATGTGGTGCTGGGGAATTGAACCCAGGGCCTCATGTATAGGAGGCAAGCACTCTTGCCACTAGGCCATATCCCCAGCCCTAAACACATTTTAAACTGTTTTTCAAACTACTAAAAGGCAGCACAGAAGTTTATCTTCTTATGTATGTTTCATAATATTAGGTAATTACTGCTCATTTTTAAGGAGCAATGAGAATATTGTTTTAAAAAACACTGTGTTACAGTTATAACTACTTTCAACGTCCTATGTATATGTGTAGTTTCTATTATTGATGAGGTTTTGTATCACCTTCCTATGTTTGTACCTACACTATCTCTGTAATCTTATCTGAGTATATTGGAAACCGTGTTTACTGGTATTGGAAGTAGGAAATTCAAAGGGAATACCAAATTCGAGAGACACAGGGTAAAAAAAGAGAAATAACTACAAAAGCAATACTTGCAAAACTGTTTGGTGTAAGTGAACTGAACAACTGGGCGGGGGGGAGGGAAAGGGGGGAAGGGAGGGGGGCATGAGGGACAAGGCAACAAACAGTACAAGAAATGTATCCAATGCCCAACGTATGATACTGTAACCTCTCTGTACGTCAGTTTGAAAATAAAAATGTGAGAAAAAAAAAACACTGTGTTATGTAAAATATATAATATGTATAGAAATACTTATGAATAACATATAAGTGGAATTTAATTCAGAATAATCCAGGAGGAACTAGAGCAAGTATAGATACAAATAAAACATTCCTCAAAAAATGAAGTGTTGCATAATCTCAATTCACTGACCTTGTGAATGCTAAAATCAGAAAGATTTCATTCAAATCCTATCCAAAGGTGGTGATTTACCTCTGGGGCAGAAAAGTATGGAGTGCAAGATGGAAAGGCCAAATATGATTTTTTTTTCATACTAGGAGTTCTGAGATACAGAAACACTGCCATAGAGTTCAAAGGAAACAGTTGCCTAAGAAAACTTGGCCTGGCCATGTTCATAAATGAAGTTGTAACAATGGTTCTACCAATTCAAGGCATTAGAAGTCTTGCTATATCAATTATTTTCTACAATTGATCCTGGACAATCACTAGTTACTTAAAATGATGAATTAAGATACTTGGCACTACAAATTATGTAGGCTTCTTTTTTTCAGAGCTATTTTCTAAAACAACGTATGTTCTTTTAGCAGAAAGACATCATTTTCTTTAAAATAGAAAAGTCAGAAGATAATTATATTAGCAAATTAAACAACTTAGAAAGAATACAAAGATGCTTTCTCTCTTCCAAAGAATTAGAGATCAACAATGCCAGATGGGATGAAAAGCCTATAACTCTATCACAAGACAATAATCTTGGCCAACCCACTTCCTGAACTTTTCTATAGATATAAGGATAAAACGTCAGCTACTTAGAAACACAAGGTTTTACAAATAAAGTACTACAGGAAGAATTAAAGTGTTTGGGGTTACGTCTAACAGTGTATTCTACCTCACAGGATCTCAACAAATGATCTTTTGTTGCTTTTCTAATAAAGCATCTAGTGACAGTAATATGAGTAACCCTGTAAAAGATGTACCAGAAGTTAGCCCATTCTCAGCCTTTTTTAGTGATATTGAATAAACTCTAGGTCTGCCATATTCCCAGATTCCTGGCAGTCCTGCATTTTTCACACATGGCTCTTATTTATGAAATCGTATTTAACATTTAAAAATGTTGCATCAAGTTTTTGTCCTTGAGTTGTTTTCTGACTTACTTCTGTTCCTTCATTCTAAAGACACCGGACATTGCTTAAACCAACAAATTACATAATACAAACAGTAAACTTAACCACATATTTTAGACATTTTAGTTGATACTTATGCTTATTTGCATTTATTTGTTAACTGAATGCTGCTTTTTGCACTTTAATTTGTCCACATGCATATATGAAACTATTTTTTGTTTGTAATACATGTAGGTTTTAACAGCACAATATATCTTCCTAGATGTTGTAATACATTTATTACACTGTCACAGAACAGGCTCTAGAAACAGAATGCCTGGGTATGATTCCTGGATCTGCCAGTTACCAACAAATTATAGGCTCCATGTTTTAGCTTCCTTATCTGCAAAATGGGGATCATACCTAGATTATGGCATTATAGAGCGATTTTGTGGAGTTAATATGTGAGAAGTACTTAGAATAGTGCTCACTTGGACATAAGCAATTAATACATCCTAATTAAGTTATATTTAATTACTGAAAATAAAACAGTAGGCCTTACTTAGGATCCAAAAGAACCTGTACGTAGAAACTAAGATAGCTGAGCAGTGTTTTTATGTATGTACAATTTCTTTAACTATTTGAAAGACTATTTGTTATTATATTAAACTCATCACAGAGACAAATTAAATGTCTTCTTGTGATACAGGAAAGCTTTACACATACCAGACAGAAGTTGTGTTTACTGTTTACAAATAGTCATTTAATAATAATTAAGAGTTCCTGGGTAAATAATCAAACCCAGGAAGCCAGATATAATAGTTTGCAGTTATTTTGCCCAAGTTAGCAGAAAAATCTAACTTTAAGATTTCTTAAATCAGAGATTGGGCCTCCATTGTTTTGTACAAAGGTTTGTATAGAACATGAACATATTGTACTTTCCAAAAGCATATTCTAAATCCATTTGAAGTTTTATAAAGTTATCTGAAATGTATGTTACTAAATTATTTAGCACATTTACAAAATTAATAAATTTGCAAGAAATTTCTACCATTCTAAGTTATTTAAAAATATTAAGATGACCTTTTCAAATTAAGAAACTTACTCTTGCAGCTAAAATTGTATTTAGATATACACAAGGTTCTGTCTGAAAACACCTCCCCTTTAGCACCTGTGGCTATTGTTGGTGCCTTTCTCAGGTAATTATACTTTAGGCAAGTTACCCAAGTTTCATTTGGAAACAAGAAAAAAAGGATCATTCAGAGTAGACTGGGTCTATCTGACATACATAGGCACCCCAAAACAAGTTTGTAGCCCAAGTTAATGAGGAAAAAAATGAGTCCACACTGGATAGCAGAACACAAAAGCTATAAGCCAAATAAAAACTAATATGTCTGGCAGAAGAAACAAGCATATTAAAAAGAAACAAATCCAATGAGGCAATTTTCCTGTCTATCCAGAATATGGCTCCCCAAGATAGTTGCAGGTTTGCTCCCCATCTCCTTTGGATCTTTGCACACATGACTTCCTGGTGAGCCTCAACCTCATCACAGTATTTAAAGTACACAACATGCTTAGTACTCCTCACTCCCTTTTCTGCTTTATTTTTCTCTGCAATATTTATCACCATCTAAGATACTATTTTGCTTTTTAAACAAATGGTGTATCTATTATTTAAATAGCTCTATGGAGGGAGGGAAGGTTGTCTGGTGCATTTACACTATACAATAAAGAGACTAAAAAAGGTGTCTGGCATGTAGGAGGTCTTCAACAAACACTTGTTGACTGGATGAACAATGTGCAAAAATAAAAAAGACAGGGTTGTTGTATGTAGACTAAGAATAAAATTATACCTAACATGAAAATTCTTGTATTTTTGAGTCCTAAAATTAAAAAGATATATATACACACGTACCCAACAGTTCAATATTTTACAAAATACATAAAGTTAATTAACTCAATAGGAACATAGCTTTAAATATTTAAGGCCTATTTAAAGCACCAAAGCTCAGTTAACACTTAACTTCCATTATAAATTTCAGTCTTTCTGGTTATTAGTAAACAGTAAGCAAAGATAAGAAGTTAAAGTATCATTATTAAAATAATCATGACCATCAACTTCATGATATAAATATACACACATATATGTACATAATATATACATATTACACACACACACACACACACACACACACACACACACCATATGACACCAAAAAAGTGAGGAATGGTTGAAAAGTTTTGAGGAAAAATTCCAAGACGACAAAACAAAACAAAACAGCTAGCTAACTTCAGGAAAATTATCACTGAACTTCACTTTCCTCATCAATAAAATGCAGTTAACACCACATTTCATTATACTTTTTTTGAGGATTAAATCTGTTTTAAGTGGGCTGGGAATATGGCCTAGTGGCAAGAGTGCTTGCCTCCTACACATGAAGCTCTCAGTTCAATTCCCCAGCACCACATATATGGAAAACGACCAGAAGGGGCGCTGTGGCTCAGGTGGCAGAGTGCTAGCCTTGAGCGGGAAGAAGCCAGGGAAGGTGCTCAGGCCCTGAGTCCAAGGCCCAGGACTGGCCAAAAAAAAAAAAAAAAAAAATCTGTTTTAAATCATGGCTTGGTGTGCACTAGTCACTGATTCCTTTAACCCAAAATCTTTTTTTCTGCCAGTTGTGGGGCTTGAGCTCAGGGCTTGGGTACTGTCCCTGAGCATTTTTGCTCAAGGCTGGTCCCCTACCACTTGAGCCACAGCTCCAATTCCAGCTTTTTGAGGGTTACTTCAAGATAAGAGTCTCATGGCCTTTCTTGCCTAGGCTGGCTCTGAACCTCAATCCTCAGATCTCAGCTTCCTAAGTAGCTAAGATCACAGGTGTGAGCCATTAGCACCCAACTCCAAAAACATTTCTGAAGAGCCTACCATATTAAAAACAAAACATAAAAACAATACTAATATTAGTTGTTGGGCAAAAGAAAAAACATATCTACCTATAGCCTACTAAGGAAGATAAATCAAAGAATTAAAAGTGTAACACATGCTACTGATTGAGATGTGACAGAAAAGCTAAGAAGGTACCACTCATGCACAGAAAAGCGCACTGACAAGGGTCCTTAGGCAAGACATCTATGATGTTCAAACATTCAACACTGTGAGAAAGAGCTTGCATTATGTGTGAGGACCTGTGTGACAAAAGCATATTAAGTCAAAGAGATAAAATCCTGAAGATAGGAACCAAATTATTCAAAATCCTGAAGGGTTGTGGTAAGAGCTGTGGTTTTTACCTGATGAAAATTTACTTTTCAGTGGGAACATTCAAACTATTTTGTACAAAGTATTACAAGAGAAATGTGGACTAAAGTAGGACTAGTTTCAAGACTAACGGTCTGCGAAACAGAGACATGGCACCTGAAGAGAAGTAGATGAGTTCCATATATACTGGAAAGGCTGATAGGGCAATAGGAAAAGAGAAGTATCAATGTTGACCCAGAGATATATTATATTTAATGATGTTTGGCTGATGGCACCATAAAAAGCAGCAAAGTGTCGGACGCTGGTGGCTCATGCTTGTAATCCTTACTACTCAGGCAGCTGAGATCTGAGGACTGGGGTTCAAAGACAGCCTGGGCAGAAAGTCCATGAGACTCTTATCTCCAATTAAGCACCAGAAAACCTGAAGTAGCACGGGAGCTCAAGTGGCAGAGAGCTAGCCTTGAGCTGAAGAGCTCAGGGACAGCACCCAGGTCCAGAGTTCAAGCCCATGACCACCACCACCAACAACAATAACAAAAAAGCAGCATAGTTATGTATTTAATTAATTTTAGTTATTCTTAGCTAAAAGAAGAATGTGGCGTGTGTGTGTGTGTGTGTGTGTGTGTGTGTGTGTGTGTGTGTTAATACTGTAGGACAAAACAACAAAAACTGAAAAGTCCTGTCATGAGAGAATATCAGATCAAATTTCCCACTATTTGAAGAGAGGAAGAGAAAGCAATAGTCAGCAGCACAGGAGAAGCCAAGGAGCCCTTAAAGAAGGAAAGCATACTGAGATTTCCCCTACCCATTCCCTGCAGGTATTTGTCAATCACTAGTAGAAAGCAAAGCAAAGGGAGAACAGCATCCTAGAGCTTCTATCAATCTCATGAGGACCTGAAGACAAGAACTGGAATTGTCAAAGTTAGGCAGGAATTGAGGATCCCAGACTACTGATCCTTACAAGGCCTACATTTTGCTCCATCTTAAAACTCCAGCATGTTATTTTTTAAAGTAGAAGTAAAGGTAAAAGCAGAAAGTAAAATTGTAATTTTAAAAATTGGCTCCTTAAAAGCAGAGCACACAAATTACTAATAAGCAAAGTAGCAATATGATAAAACACCATAAATGTCAAAATGCTAATTAAAGACATTGTGAAAAACCTTAAGCCAACTTGGAAAATTTGTATGAAATGGACAAATTTTTTTTTCATTTTCTAAGTTTTATATAAGCTAAACACTTATATAAAACTTCTCAAAACTGACAAAGAAATAGAAAATATGAATAGTCTTGCATGTAATGTAGAGATAGAATCAATAGTATTTACAAGAACACTGAAGGTGGCTTCCCCACAGAATTCTTTTGATTTCTTTGGGATGAAATAAAATCAACATCCACAAACTCTTCCAGAGAACTCAAAAGACATTTCCCAGCTCAATTTATGAGATCAATGCAATCTTAATAACTAAATCTGTCAAAAATTTTACAAGGAATTAAAGTCGCTAACTAATCTCTTCCATGAACAAAAATGTAAACATTTGAAGTATCTAGCATATTTAAAAATACAATGCAGCCAGGTGCGGTGGCTCACACATGTAATCCCAGCAATCAGGAGGGTGAGCAGGTGGATGTAGAATTGGAGGTAGAATTGGGCTAGCTACATAGTGAGTTCCAGGCCAGACTGGATACAGTAAAACTTGGTCTCAAGGGAAAAAAATTATTTATATTTATAAATGTGAAACACTTATGTATCATATATAAAGTTATCTTATGTAGCATGTAACAAGTACTACATATTATATGCATATAAATTTACTGTATATGTATAAATGTATATAAATATATACACATATATAGTGCATAAGTGAAAAAATCAGATGTCATCTGAAAATTTAAGGTTGTTTTTTTTTTATTTTTAAGGATGTTTTTAAATTGGTAAATATGTATCTTCCTCTTACCTATCCAGAAAAAAAATTATCTTTTAGTACAGTAAGAATTCCTAAGAATTTTATCCTCAAGGGTAACATCTAAAATACAAAGATATGTTTAAGAATACCCCCATTAAATAATTTTTTATGATCGTGTCTATGATTTAAATGTTTCCCTAAATCCAAAATGTACTGGAAATTCAATCTCCTTAATGAAAGTGTTAAGTGGTAAACCCACCTTTAAGAGATGATTACATTATGACACTACCTTCCTCAAAGCCATTATTAATGAACAGGTTACAGTTCCCCTTCCTCTACTTCTTTCACTCTCTTCCCTCCTTCCCTTCCTCACTCCTTCACTGGATATGTATTATCCAGAAAACTGACTAAAATAGAAAACAATGCTCAATACATTATGGACATTAGCTAAACAATTTATATACATCTACCTGGATCAGTTAAAAAATTACACCGTGGTTCTATACTTATATTCATGAGTGAAGTTCATAATATACGACCTAAATGAAAAATTGTTCTAAGGCAAAACCAGTTATTTTATGTTGAAGAAAAACATTTTCATGAGAACATTTTGTCTAGACACAATTAACTGCCACCTTAATTTAAGGACATAAATGAGATATAATGCCAAACTTCAACAACTTTGTTCAGCAGGAAGAACATTTTCTTTTGAAAGTCTAGTCATAAAATAAATCCAGTCATAGAAAATTGCCTATAGAAAACAGACCATAAAAATGCTACTAGATTTGAATATATTCAAAGAGTTAAGTTTACAGGAACATTGTATAACAAATATGCACATAAAAGGATATATAGGCACAGAGGAAGAAAAAGGAAAAGGTCATTCCAGCTAGAGGGCAACAGACTACCCAAAACAGGCTGGGACCAACAGGGCTGAGGAAGATGACCACAACTAACTTTCCTTTGCTTCATTATAAAGGTGCTTCCATTATAAAGGTGCATTGAAAAACCGTCTTTCTGTCATGTACTAACCTCATGACTCAGCCAAAACATCCCACAGAAGAGCAAAACAGGGGTGAATAAACCCTATTCCGGAAATTCCTTACCTTTTCCTTCACCTTACCTTACAATTTTCTCCTCCATTAAAGTTTGCCATAAAACAGCCATACAAAATGCAAGTGACTCTCTTGAGAAGCCTGAACTTCCTCCAGTGTGTACTTTCACCCTGTAATCAAACCTCCAATTCTTTACTTAGTCTTGTCTCTGAACGTAAAGATCATGGAGACAGGGTAGACATGACAATCTGCTCTTTTTTTTTTTTTTTCCAATTTCTCTCTCTCTCTCTCTATATATATGTATTTTTTTATTGTCAAAGTGAAGTACAGAGGGGTTACAGTTTCATCTGTAATACAGTGAGTACATTTCTTTTTTTTTTTTTTTTTTTTGGCCAGTCCTGGGCCTTGGACTCAGGGCCAGAGCACCGTCCCTGGCTTCTTCCCGCTCAAGGCTAGCACTCTGCCACTTGAGCCACAGCGCCGCTTCTGGCCGTTTTCTGTATATGTGGTGCTGGGGAATCGAACCTAGGGCCTCGTGTATCCGAGGCAGGCACTCTTGCCACTAGGCTATATCCCCAGCCCCAGTGAGTACATTTCTTATCCAACTTGTTACTTCCTGCCTCATTCCAACCCCCACTTCCCTCATCCCTATTTCTCTCCCCCCATGAGTTGTACAGTTGGTTAACACCATAAGGTTTTGTAAGTATTGTTGTTGCATTAGTTTGTCTTTTTATCCTTTGTCTTTCGGTTTTGGTGTTCCCTTTCCTAATTCCAATACATGTATATACAATATCCAGGGTATTAAAAATCAGTTACAGTGCTATCAGGAGAAAAACCACGTAAAGGGAACATGGAAAAAGAAGGAAAAAAAAAGAAAAAGAAGGGCATGGTTTCATATGGCATGTTGAAAATAACTACGTGATTATACACTTGTTTTTATAACTTGAAGTTCATTTTGCTTAGGATCATGTGTTCATACTGGCATAGCTCTTAAGCTACTGTTATCTTTTTCTAGGACTATCCTAGACATGTACTAGTTATTCCCTATGAGGGGAACCATAGAGTTCATGTTTCTTTGGGTCTGCCTTACTTACTTCACTTTCCACATCTTTCCATTTTCTTATGAATGGGGCAGTGTCATTCTTTCTGATACAGGCATAGAATTCCATTGTGTTTATGTACCAAATTTTCTTGATCCACTCATCTACTGAGGGGCATCTGGGTTGGTTCCATATCTTAGCAATGACAAATTGTGCTGTGATGAACATAGCTGTGCTGGTGGCTTTAGTGTGTTCTTGTTTGTAATCTTTTAGGTAGATGCCCAATAGTGGGGCTGCTGGATCTTAGGGGAGCTCTATGTTTAGCCTTCTGAGGAACCTCCATACCGCTTTCCATAGTGGTTGAACAAGTTTACACTCCCACCAACAATGTAGTAGGATTCCCTTTTGGCCACATCCCCTCCAGCATTGTTATTACTACTCTATCTTTCAGACCTCCTAGCCTTCACCCACAAGGGACAAAAAAATTAAAAGATCTAATAAACTTTAGCAATTAGTAAGATCTAACTAACTTCAGCAATCAGTAAGACAACCAATGTTCATCAAAATATTCCAATTCTAGAGTTAAAAATGTATTTTAAGGAAATATAAAATGGTTCACATCTCTATGTGGGGCAGCAAGATATTGGGAAGGAATCTAGCTACTACTTAGGAAAATGTGCTGAAGGTCTGTTCAGGTATGGAGGGGAAGGGTGCAGAATACTTATCACTATGCCACCAGACCCAGATTCCTACTCAAATTTAACATTTTTTCCAGAGTGAACTCAACACTCTCCCCCACTCCCTTTCTGGTCCAATACTGGTGTCTGAACTGAAGGGTCTCCCACTAGGGCCCTGCCATTTTGCCATTTTTGTTCAGGCACCCCTACCACTTGGGCTATACCTCCATTCCAGCTCAAATAGATATCTCCGTTTCTCTAAAGCTGAGGTGAGAAAGTAACAATGAGCTCCTTTAATCAGAATTCTATGGGTGCCTGAAATAAATTGACGAAACCAATAAAAGAAACTGGTAGCAGTTTCTCCCTAGGCCACACCACAACCCTAAAAAGGACTACACTCCTTTTCTGAGTGCTTAGTGTTTCATGGTACTTTTCCCCAGCTTCCTTCCTTCTACTTCTTTTTTTTTTGGCCAGTCCTGGGCCTTGGACTCAGGGCCTGAGCACTGTCCCTGGCTTCTTCCCGCTCAAGG
The DNA here is from genome assembly GCF_023159225.1 of Perognathus longimembris pacificus. NCBI lineage: Eukaryota > Metazoa > Chordata > Mammalia > Rodentia > Heteromyidae > Perognathus > Perognathus longimembris. Next base: position 55,835,174 of record NC_063163.1, on the reverse strand, counting down.
CTAGCACTCTGCCACTTGAGCCACAGCACCGCTTCTGGCCGTTTTCTGTATATGTGGTGCTGGGGAATCGAACCTAGGGCCTTGTGTATCCGAAGCAGGCACTCTTGCCACTAGGCTATATCCCCAGCCCCCCTTCTACTTCTTAAACAGATTGAAAGCCACCAATGCCAACTGACCGCCACTTCACGTGTGCTAACGTTCAATCCAGAATCAATTCAATCCCGTAGTTTCAAATTCAAATCCTTCAGTATAGCCTAATCCCCACCAAAAACCCCTCCAACCTCCCCTCTGAGTCTCTCTGCAAAGTTCCCTTGGCAAACTTTCTTCCTTGCTGAAGAAGGCTATCCTTGTCAAATGAAATGCTATGTAAAAATGTCATGCTTTTGCCTAGTAAATAGTAAGTAAAAACAACCTCTTTGAACTCAAAGTAAAGCCATGTGTGCAATTTTTATTGTTAAGATAATTTCCTAAGTTTTATACTATATCAAGAATCTGTGTCTTGGGCTGGGGATATGGCCTAGTGGCAAGAGTGCCTGCCTCATATACAGGAGGCCCTGGGTTCGATTCCCCAGCACCACATATACAGAAAATGGCCAGAAGTGGCGCTGTGGCTCAAGTGGCAGAGTGCTAGCCTTGAGCAAAAAGAAGCCAGGGACAGTGCTCAGGCCCTGAGTCCAAGCCCCAGGACTGGCAAAAAAAAAAAAAAAAAAGAATCTGTGTCTTGCCGGGTATGGTAGTACATGGCTATAGTCCCAGCTACCTGGCTGTCTTGAGTCCAGGAATTCTGTCACCCTAGGGCAATACAGTGGAGAGCCCTCCCCACCTCCTCCCCTCCCTACAAAAGAAAAAAGAAAAAAAAAATCTTTGTAAAACACTGCTAATAGGAACCACCACCACCAACCAACGAAAAAATGAAATGCTAAACAACCAAAATAAATAGGGCTAAGTCCATGAAATAAACCCACATCACAGGGTGTTGGCACCCCTCTACATGTTAGAGTGGCTTTTAAATTTTTTGACTGAACACTCCTAACCATAAAATACTTTATTTGCAGTATGTGTATTCTCTTATGAATCATATAGATGTTTATCATAGAACTCGTACTAAGATAGAAATTAAAGGTAAAAATGTTTAAATTTTTACTTTATTAATAACTATTTTGAGTTCATTTTACTCTTAAAATCCTTAAAATAATTGTTCTTGTTGGTGATGGTAGTATATGTTTTTGCTTTTTTTTTCTTTTTGGGAGGGTAAAGTAGGGAGTATAGGAAGGGAGGGACAAATGCAAAGGGTGAACAAATAAATACAATCATACTATCAGTATATACTATGTGGAAAATGACCTATGTAATTTGTGGGCTGAGAGGGAGGGGAAAACTGAGGGGAAGTAAAGGAAGAGATGACATTGTCCAAAAAATGAAATATACTTATTACCTGGTTTATGAAATGATAGCCCCTCTGTATAACATCTTAATAATAACAATAAAATTATTTTAAGAATATTCCTGATAACATATTAAACAAGCAGTCTGTTACTGAGTGTGCCCATTTTGCAACATTTTGGGTTTCACAATCTGTGAAATTCAATCAATTTTGAGAGATGGCTTTAAGAGCTGTCTTGTCATAACTGAAAAACCTAGGTCATGCAGATTCATGGATCCATATAGTATAACATACTATCACAAGCTTACTAAATCAGTATACAACCTTTTTTATTCTAAATATATAAATTTTTTATTGAAAGTCAGTTGCTAAAGCCTTATTTTTGCTGATGTCAGATGTTTTTGTAAAGTAAATAAAATGTGTTGCTGTGTTTTCAATAAATGAATGGGTCCAAAGTCCCCACACAAAAGGTAATTTTTCCTCAATGGATTGGAAATATCTAAACATACTTTCAAAATGTTCTTCCCATAGCATTGGTTTCTTCTGTAAAGCGAGGTACCTCTCACCTAGCACTTAAAACACATAGGGCTAGAGGCATGCTCAAGTGGTAGGATGCTCGCATAGCGATTGCAAGACCCTAAATTCAAACTCTAGTCTTGATGAAATAAAAAGAATAAAATCCCAATTCTGCCATGACAACACAAATTGGTGTTTTCCCCAAAATCCTTGTTAGCACACTAATAAGTCTCTTCTTACAAAAAAGATCAGCATGTTTTTAATAAGTGTAGAATTCATCTTTAAGTTCTACAACCCAAATTCTTTGACAGTAAAATCCTCTGTCATGTCAAAATCAAGTATCACAGCTTCTTTAAACATACTTTTTTTGTTTTTTTGGCCAGTCCTGGGCCTTGGACTCAGGGCCTGAGCACTGTCCCTGGCTTCCTTTTTGCTCAAGGCGAGCACTCTGCCACTTGAGCCACAGCGCCACTTCTGGCCGTTTTCTGTATATGTGGTGCTGGGTAATCGAACCCAGGGTCTCATGTATACAAGGCAAGCTCTCTCGCCACTAGGTCATATCCCCAGCCCCTTTAAACATACTTTTAAGGTCACTATATAATAAAGACATTTTGAAACTTTGAGAAAGTTATTATGTTTCTATTGGCCTCTACAAAATTCCCATGCCTTCCCTCAGTAAACCCCCTTATGTAACCACTTTAGTGTGGATCTAGCAAGTCTCAGAGTCAATCTATAGATTAATACAAGAGGCTCTTCCTACTTGGGGGAGCACAAAATACTTAGAAGTACTAATACTTTTATTCTCACATCTCAACTGATTTGCCTCACCTCACTCTGAAAACTATGGATCTAGTCAAGGGGTACATATAAAACCTTACACTCTATGCCAAGACTTGAGGAGAGCCTTCCTGACTAATAAAACTATGTAACACAGTGTAGTAGGCAATGTAGTAGTATGCATGTAACTGCATAGTGTATGCGAAAAACGCTAAACAGAATTAGTATTATTCATAGTGACTTTAAGACATTGAAAATCAATTAAACTAACCTGAGTAAGGTAATACATTAGCTATAACCCCACCACTTGGGAGGCTGAGGCAGAGATACCTAGTTTGAGGTAAGTTTGGGCTACATAATGAGTTTTGAGATCAGATTGAGCTACATGGTGAGACCCTATCCCCCCAGACCCCCTCAAAAAAAAACACAAACCAAAAAAAACCCTGAAAGTGACGCTTAGTATATTCCACTTAAACAAATTAAGAGATTAACAACCACAACCTGGGTATTTCAAACCACAACCTTCATGTCTTCAGAAAATTCACTGATTCAGAATGACGTTACCAAAAGTGTCTAGGTTACCATCAACCCTAGTTACTTTCATTTTTCCCCTCAAAATAAGAAGAATTTGAAAACGAAATAGCATATAGAATTAGATGTTTGTCTTCTAAAACACATTTACTACCAGAGCCATCAACACTAAATCCAGTAACTTAATTATGTTGAACCTTTAATATTACATTTTCATAATACACAGACATTATAAACTTCATATTTACTAGTAGTAATAGGGAATAATATTTACATTTTTTAAAAAGTTAATATTACATTTTCATAATACACAGACATCATAAACTTCATATTTACTAGTAGTAATAGGGAATAATATTTACATTTTTTAAAAAGTAACAAAAGACTATAGTAACAGTTCATTAGTGAAAAAAGTCAACAATTTTTAAGTATCCTGTTTTAGAAATCATGGAAGATAAAACACATCTAAGATGCTATGACCATATAAATTTGATGTAAGTGTAAGAAGAATGCCAAAAGCACTAAAGAAATATGATTCACAGAAAGTATAATACTACTGTGGGCTAAGATACATGAGTTAGGTAGAATTCAGAGCTCAAAGCTGAGAGAAATTGTTTTCTCAATAAAACATCATATTCAAAACCAACTAATTTAGAGAAACATTCAATAGAGATACATTATGAAGTTATTCTTTATATGTAAAACTCTTTAGCTTCATAAAATCTCCCAATTTAGTGTTGAAATGAATCTTAACAGGAGAAAGGTAAACGAGCAATTATACTGAAGTATTTTTAACTCATTAAAATTTAAGAATGTTCTGTTCTCTGAGTCTTTTCCTATGATACCCTACATATGTCATTTCACTTTAACTTGGAAATGTGATAAAAGCTCACTTTAGGAGATTCATTTTAGTAATTTCCTGTCCACAAGAGGGCTCCAATATTTCTTCCATGAATAGGAGACAATAAAAATTGCAATTAAAATATATTCTAATATTAGTCATATGGCATATACTGGGGAAAAAGGTGTATTGTTCTTGCATTTAACCCTACTACAAAATTATTACATCACTAACAATTTCAACATTTTAAAAAAAAGATTCAGTGGTCTAGCTGTTTTAGCAACTGAAATCTTTCAAATACCATCAATGCTTTGCCATTGTTCTCACAATTTCTTAAGCACTAGTTTCCAATGTAATAGGTATCATAAAGTATAATTTTACCCAAAGCCCAAAGTGGTTTCCCAAATGTTGTATAAAATATTTTTTTAAATACAAGACTTTATCTTGATAACCTTCCCGGTCCAGAAAGCAAAATTACTGCCTTATCTACCCAATCTTAAATGTCTTCATGCAAACTACAGTTGTTAGCATAACTTGATTCCTGCAGATCAGAAAAAATGAGGCCTCAAACACAAGACATATCAAATGTTTAAAAATAAAATTTCAATGTGAGAAATGTGAGGTCTGTTTATGAAACAAAACCTGGTGCTACGATATTGATTTTTAAACTGAGCACAATCATCATCAAACTGCACCAAAAGCACCAATTGATTTAACAATTACTGTTAACTCTAGGAAGAAGATCGCTAATGAAAACATGACAGGTTACAACTTCACCACCCCACCCCATCTCCTGGACAGGATTTTCCAACAAGCACCATTAAAATGTAAGAGCATAACATTTGTTTCTAAAAATCTCATAGGAGCTGTCAACACTTAGAAAGCTTAATATTGTACAACTCTGCAAAATTATGCATTTGTACATGCAAGTTTAAAGGACTGTAACAGCTCACACTCTTATCACTTTAGAGTTTACAGCAAGGGAAATGTTAAGTTTCTGAAAAAATGTGGGAGTGGTAAGATCCAGCCTTTCAAATTTAAAGAGTGCTAAATTGTTCTTGAATATGAAGTGAAATTAACTCAATTATTGGTATGGGAAGTTTAACAAATATGAAGGATTAAACAACTTCTAGCCAATGTTTAGCATATTTCAAAAAGTTAGGGACTCTTAAGTACATATCAAATGAAGACACTTCTAAGGCAAAAAATGCAGTGCAAACAAATAGCAAATAAAGGTTTTAAAAAAGGCAAGCAACAATCTTAACTTCCAGTAAGTTAAACATGAAACACCAAAAACATTCGGTACAAACTGGCGTGTACAATACCTCAATACCCACTGTGAAATAGCATCACTGGGGCATTATATGTTTATTACATAATTCTGCTTTGCCCTTGCATATCACCTTTAATCAAGGGATCTCAAAGCACCACAGAATGATCAAGGCCCTAACATACAGTCTAAAACAAATAGCCAGATTTTACCATTGCCGCTATTAATAAAACCTTGTCCCTACTTCCCAGTCCCCAGACCGCAGCACAGCTTCCAATCCCTCCCTCTCACTTAAAAGGGGTATTCCCCAAAGCATCTCAATTTGCTACTGATGTTAGCACTTTCCAGCTTTTCTTCTTTCTTGGGCCTAAAGGAAGGATTGGCACTGTTTTAATGACACAAATCTATTCCATTACAACTTCTGTGACAGGATAAATGGTACTCGGGTGACCACGGCTTAGCACTGTGCTTGAGGATAGAAAATGGAGGCGAGAGCAAATCTTTGCCGGAGGCAATTGAGCCCACAGATCAGATCACTCATCAGGCACAGGAAATGCTATTTCCCTGCTTGGTCTAGAGACCTCTCCAGGCAACTTCAAGAGCAGCCGTGAAGGAAACCATGTCAGTCAGCTACTCAATCCGGAAGGAGACTATTCTCAAGTGTGTACCCAGGAGGGAAAAGAAAACTCGGGATGCTAAGTGTAGGTGGGTTGTGTGGCCACCAAAAAACGGAACGTCTGTTCCTTTACGTTTAAATAGTGCATTAGGAAAAGCAAACATAAGCAGAATGTCTTTAAACCAAGGTCATTTAGTTATTTTAAACTCTGTAAAAGAGGTTTCTTCCTATAGAAATAGCTGATTAAAATAATTTTAATCATGGGTAAATTTCAATTTTATGTTTTTCATTGGAACCTACAAGCATTCAAAGTCAGCTTAACTGTGGGAGTATAATCACATTAACTGCAATTCTTTCACAGGCAGGATTATTCCTGTTCTTGTTCTCTATGTCCTGTGTCCTTAGGACTGCAAACTGGAATCTACACGCCCACAAACCCACCCCCAGCCTGGACAGCCTGCACCATAACTGTTAGTCAACCTACTCAAAACCTTAACCTTCCAAAAACCAAAGAAAAAGCGTCAATAATCGAGTACTTTTTGTTTCAAGTCCTCAGCACTGAGTGACCATGGCTTCATAACTGTTTCATTCCCTTTAAAAAGTCTAAAATGTAACGTGGCTAAATGTGTGTTACTAAGAAGCCCTGGGTCGCAGTGCCAACTCAACAGTCAGCCTAGGTTGGTGAAAATTCTAAACATTTTAATGTTTCTGTTGTCAACCTTGTTAATCCAGATACTTCCGAAAGCTCACCGCATATTCGACTCCACTTTTCCCTAACAAGGTGGGAATCCCTGTTTTTGAAAATTGTCAAGACTGAATCGACTACATTTATGACCTCTGGGTCATCGAGCAAGAGTTCCCGTCCCAGTCTACCGATGTCTCCAGAACCACGCCTGTCCTCGCTCGGCTGTCAACTGACGTTTTCAGAAGCGTTAAAATACAAGTGCTCAGAGGCTTCCAGCCAAATGGGGAACAATTTCCTCCCCTTGGAGCCCTAGCTACATCTTTCTCCACTCCCTTTAAAAGACTTCGAAACCCTAAGTAAACGAGAGAAGTCGTTATTAAACAGTTCTTTCTAAAAGAAGGAAACCAGAAGCGCCAACTTCTCCAAATCTCCCAGCACGGTGGTTTTTCGACCGTGTCCAGCAAAAATCGCCCCGCGCCTGCGTCCTTTCAGATGAAAGATTAGAAACCACAATTAAATCAGTGTCATAACTTATCATTCACTTACCATATCCGCCGGGACATTACTGGACATCTTGCCGGTTTGATATAGACCCAGATGTGTACGCCGAAAACACAGACACACCGTCACACAAAAAAAGATCCGAAAAGTCTTCAAGCTTTCGAAATTTAAAAAGAAAAATTCACAATTTTGATTGGTTCGAGATGTGCTTTCCAAAACAATAACAACAAAAAACGATAAGTTATTTCGGAGCCCAAGTGTCTGCCTGGTCCAGGTGGTTGTGCGAAGAACAATCCCCAGAAGCCGAGTAGTGGCTGGAGCGAGGAAACTCTCAGGACAGCAGGGCAGTCCGTGTCCCCGTCGTCGTCGTAGTCGTCGTCAGTAGCAGCAGCAGCCCCTGGACCGGCCGTGCCAGGTGGACGGAGCCGAGTGACACACGGACATGGAGCGGTGTGGGAGGGGGTTAAATCCGCCTTCCTCCTTTCCCAGCCCCGGCAATGATTCACACTCGTTCCCGAGTCAAGTCCTCATTAAGCAGGAGAAAAATGCCCCGGCGTGGATGTACACAGATAACTATGTGGCCACACATGGACGCGTGAGCGGTGAGTGGCCCGCCGAGCAGTGGCCGGCGCCGGCCGCGCAGCGAACCCGGGGAGCCCCGCGCGCTCGGCCGCCGGGTGGGGAGCGGGGAGGGGGGAAACGGCTCAACTCGCGCCGCCGGGGCGGAGAGCCGGGCCGCGGAAACCCGCGCTCAAGGGCATTTAACTAGTTGGGAGCCGGACAGCAAGCCGGGACGGCGAGCGCGGGAGGCGCTCGAGGCCGGACAGGGGCCACCCTGGACGGCCCCCTTCCGGGGACTCAGGCCGCGCGTGAGCCGGGGGCTCAGGCCGCGGGCGCCGCCGAGCTGTAGCGAGGGTCCCGGCGCATCGTCTCCGGCTCCGCGGTGCGGCTCCACTGCCTCCGCCTCCCGCGGCTCCGCCTTCCCCCAGCCCTCCCCGGCCTCGCGAGCTCCGCCGACGCCGCCGACTGGGGCTGCTCCCCGGAAGCGTCCGGGTCCTCCCTCTCCTCGGCCCAAGAATAGTTCCCCCTCAGAGCTTCGTCTCCCCTCCTCCTCCCCCCCAACTTCTCAGCCGCCCCACACGCCGCGGCCGCCTCCTGTCATCGCCTCTCAAACTAACATGGCGACGGCGGCGACGGCAGCCTCCGCGCGCGTAGGGGACACCGGGAGAGCGCGCCCCCTCCCCGCAGTCGCCGCCCCCGGCTTCCCTCCCTCCCTCTGCGGACACCCAGTGCGTCACAACGGAGACCACCCTCGAGCATCATGGGAAATGTAGTTCTCACGTAGGCTGGGGGGGAGGGGCAGCAGAAGGCGTCCTTGTGGGACTGGAAGCCACGTCCCCCATAGCAACAGTTACTAGGAAAGGAAAACTCCCTTTTTCGTGGCTTTAGCCCAGCGGCAGCCCCGGAGTTAGGCGATCCCGGTACCTGCTTGCTACCTACCAGGAGTGAGTGCTGTGATCGTGCCAGTTGTTGGTGAGGAAATAATTCGACATGGAAAAATTCGCTCTAGCGCAGTGTGCACAGAGTTAAAATAGACTATGTCTCGCAGCCGAAGCATTCATTTTAATTACAGCACGCTCTCCACATCCTGCAATCTCAAACCCTGCTGTAGAGTGGTTTCGTCTAGGTCTCGTCAAACATTACATTATGAGGATCTGAAACAACCATTGATTTCCAATAAGGTCGTAGGAGTTCAACAGGAACAAGGATCTCATTAAGCAGTGAGAATGTTTGGACCTGAGTTTCTTGAAGACCCAGGGCCACAAAGACAACAATCTACTTAATTGAAATTAAGAAAAACTATTGGATACAATAGTGGTATCATGCCAAATCTATATCAGGAAATAGCTACTACAAATTATAGGTGGATTCTCCTGGTAACCTGCTTAATCCCCAAATTGTATTTAACTGGTAATTGAGTTGAATTTAAAATAGCAGGGGGGGGGAATGCTATATCATTGAGAGACTTAGGTGGACACATACCCTAGATTTTAGGATCAGGATGCAGGAGCCACAGAGAGCCACCTGAATCCTTATTTGTACTTTAGGAATGTCAGTGGATTTGGGGTCTGAAAGCTGTCTCCAACCAACAGCTATGCGATCTCATCTAAAGTAGGGTCACTTGTGAGTATGAGTTCATGCATGGGAAATAAATTACTTTGTAAATAACAATGCATCATTTGATATGAAATGCTCCTACTCATTCTCTCATTCAGCAAACAAATGTGCCAGGCACTCTGCTAGGCACTGGGAGTTTAAAAATGAATGATCCAGTCATTCCCTGGGCTCCAGTCAGGGAGTCCATTGTCTGAGAGTCTGTGTCATTCCCCACAGTAACCACTCCTCCAGTCAGGTTTGTCTCCTCCCTCTGAGGGAAACTCACTCTCAGGACATTTGGAGTGTCTGTATCTTGAGTGGCCTAGCTGAACAAATGCCAGGCACTCTTAGGGACCTGTATTACCCTAAGGAAGACAGATCAATTTCCTTTGGGGTCCAAATGGCAGAGGAAACAAGGGGCCGGGATCTCACCCTGACTTGTTTTTAAGACTTCCAATGTTTCTGAGTCTGTGACTGTATGATTTTTTCCCAGGTCTGTTATTTAGCTTTGCATTCTCTATGTTTAGAAGCTAGAGGTCCTCTACCCTTCCACCAACCTTCTTGGAATTAAGAGCAGTTTGAAATGCGTTAAGGGATGGGTTCAGAAAGGTAGTCACATGTGATTTCTCCCACTCTACCCCTGACCCCAACTTTTGTTTTTTAGTAATTGCCCAGACCCTGGCCTACTGGACTGAAATACTATTGTAAACAAGGCAAGAAGCTAAGGACCTGGATGCATCATAGCATACAACATACCCATCCTCTGATGCTGTCCATCGGCCCTATGGCCAGGGATGGAATGGTCTCCACCCCACTGCCAGCCCCAGTCCTTGGCATTCCTACCCACATGATGCTACTACCACTGACCACTGCCATCTCTACAAAAGGCCCCATCTACCCATTTGGTGTAAACCAACTGAACAACTCATGGGGGGGGGGGAAGGGGAGGGAGGAAATGAGGGAGGAGGTAACATTGTACAAGAAATGTACCTACTGCCTTATGTGTGAAACTATAACCCCTCTGTACATCACTTTGACAATAAATAAGTAATTATTCAGGAAAAAGTCCCATCTTTCACAAGTAAAGTCACCTCATATAGCATGTTTCCAATTCTTCTTCTAAGAGAGCCTGAGACATTATTCTCAATAAAACTCATTATAACTCCTCTGACGCAGCTAAGGCAGGAAGGAGCATTATTGAGCACAGTTGCAGATTTTTCTCCTCTCATCTTTCCTTTGCTCTTGGCTTCATAGCTCAGGAGGGTGGGATGGGAAGCGGTAGCAAAGAGTCCAGCTGTCCACAGCAGGGAAGGGTAACATCTTCTCTGTACCATGAAGCTGTTGTCAGCATCAGTTGGAAGGAAGTGAATGACACAGCATTTTTGTTATGGGAAAAATAGCTTCACAAGAAATCAAAGACCTGGCTCTGCCAGGATTAGTTGTGACCTTCACTATGACACTTAGTCCTTCTGCACCTCAATTCTTTCCTCTAAGGGGCTTGGACTAACACGCTAAGGCTCTTCTAAGGGTCTATGAGCATCAAACCCTAGAGAAATAGAGAATGATACACATGGCCTGTTCAAACTTCTCCTGCTGCTCTTGGGACTTGCATTATTTTTGTGGTGGAGGAAGGGGTGAGGGAAGATCAGAGAAATGGATGATGAAAATGTTATAAAATTAGATTATGATAATGGTTTCACAACTAAATATTACAGAGGTCACTGAAATGTATACTTTAAACTGATGAATTCTAAAAATTATTTTTTAATTGTGGCAAAACATATTACATAAAGTTAACCATACTGGTCTGTAGGCATGGCTCAAGTGGTAGAGAGCCTATCTGTTCAAATCCTAGTACTGTGGAGAAAGAAAAGAAAAAGAAAATGTTCACCTTAAATGAAACCTTGTTTTAACTTTTTCCTTCCTTCCCTCCTTTTCTTCTTTCCTCTCTTCCTCTGTTCTCTGTCTCTGTCTCTGTCTCTCTCTCTGTGTGTGTGTGTGTGTGTGTGTGTGTGTGTGTGTGTGTGTGTGTCTTTCACAGGGTTTTGCAATCTAAGCTGGCCTCAACTTTACCATCCTCCAGATTTGGCATCCTGAATATGCCCCACCACACCAGCCGAATGTTTTTAAATTATGCTAGGTATTTCATCCGAGGAGAATCACACAGTATTTGTACAGTATTTGTCTTCTTGTGACTGGCTTGTCTTCAAGGTTCATCTATGTTACCACATGTCTCACAATTCTCTTCTTTTTAAAGATGGGCTAATATTCCACTGCTTATGTATCTGTGAATAGACACTTGAGTTGCTTTCATCTTTTTAGCTGTTAAGAAATGGGTAGATTTTATACTAGACACTATATCTCAATAAAGCTGTTTCAAAAATAGATCCTCCATCTGCTATGTAAAGGGTCTAAAATGATTCCCCAGAATGATATAGTGATGAATTTAAACTGGAAGGAGCATTACTTCAATGAGACCACTGACCTTTCATCAGATATTTCTGCAGTCAATGATATCACCAATTGCCACTTACAAAACAATGACACAAGAAACAGAAAGGCTGCCACAGTGGTGGGGATGGAGTGACATGGGCCCATCATGCATTGTGAAAGTAATGGAGTTGGTCACCTCAGTCTGATTTTCCCAAGATGATCTGGCCTCTAGATGTCTGGAAGCCCAGGCCCAGATGGATTACCCACCAAACAGCAGCTAGGACCCTTTAGTCACAGGTGCTAGAGCCCAATATGAGAATAACCACAACACTGCTCATACTTAGCATGCTTTTTCAGCTAAATCTCCTCTTTTGTTATAGCCAGGGCAAGAGTCATTTCATAGGTTTATGACTTAAAATCATAATCTACACATGCAACATGATGGCAGGAGGGCAGGAAAGTCTGTGAGCCTCTTATCTCCAATTAACCAGCAAAAAAAAAAAAATGGAAGTGGAGGTGTGGTAGAGCTTCAGTGTTGAGCAAAATAGGCTAAGGGACAATATTCAGGCCCTGAGTTCAAGCATCAGGATAAGCACAAAAATTAAAATCCTTTTATATGCTGTTATGGAAACAATTTCCTCAGAACAGTCACAAGCTTAACACATTTTTCCATTGCTACCAGAGTAAATGGAAGCTTGGTAGCATGTTGCAAAACACTTGGTTATTTGCCTCCAGGTTTCTCCTTCTTCCCTTTCCTGATCCCAAGTCTACCACAGCTATATCAGCCACTGGTGATCCAGCCACTTCTCCCTTCACCCATTCCCTCTTAATCTAGACGTTTCCTTCCTGAGCATCCCAGTTGAGCTGGCCTTCACCTGCTTACACTCTCCCCACTTCAAGTCTGAACTTGCTTTGTTTCATATGAACTTCAGAAGTGCCTTGTATCTGTTTCTTGATACAGTTTACCCCTGCATCTCTTTGTATTTAATTTTCATCTTGTTCATATCACTTAGATTCTTAATCACGGTACATCTTGTGACAGATACCTGAACTGCCTCTGGGAGAACTCAATGTCTTAGTTGCTAAATGGATACAGTGGGATGGGAGAGGAGAGAGACAGTGGGAGAGGCAAGAGGAGAGATCAGTATGACATCTATTTTCTTCTTCTGATGTTCTGGTCCTGAGGCTTAAACTCAGTGCCTGGGTGCTGTTCTTGAACTTTTTTGCTCAAGGTGAATACTCCACTGCTTTGAGCCACAGTTCCACTTCCAGATTTTTTGTGTGTGGTTAATTGGAGATAGGATTCTTGCAAACTTTCTTACCCAGGCTAACTTTGAACCATGATCCTCAGATCTCAGCCTCCTGAATAGCTAGAACTGTGGGCTTGAGTCAATGGCACCTGGCTGGCACAATTATTCTTTAGTCTCACTGTTACTATAGATCACCAGTACAAATCCAGATATGGTATAATCTGGGAGGTCCAGGAATTCAGTTTACCAGAAGAGAATCACTTATGCTTTGTCTCTTCCCATTGCCCACAATGCCTTTCTTCCTGACCTGACCCCACTTTTGCCCATATTATGGGGTCATGGAGTCATTCAGTGCTGGAGGGGAAGGAAGCTCAGAAATGGTATCATCTCCTTTTTTCTTTATAATAAACGAAGAAATAAGGACTTCTTGAGAAACAGGCACATTTTCTTTATAATTTCATATGTACACAAGAATGAGTTCCTTCTAAAACATTCCAAGAAACAATGATTCTCAGTGGTATTACGTAATTGTTAAGTTATTGTATTATTTAAGATTACATCATGCAAATATTTCAAAAGGTATAGAATGTATGACCAAATTGGTATCATAAAACACAACCATCATTTCTGATATTCATTACCATAGAAATCATCCCATAATTATAGAATTATTCAATGGAAAAATAATGTGAAAAGTAATAAAATGATTGCAATTTCTAAAATTTTATCTAAGCGTTATATTTCTCTCACTGTAGGCAAGTGAATTCTCTTTGCCACTAATCTTGTAAGATGGTCATAAGATATCATTTGTTGACACTAGTTTTTGGATTGGTTGATTGAATGAAATAAAATTGTTCTGTAATTGTATTTTTCTGTATTCACCAGAGAAGATAGTGACATTATCAGTAAATGTATAAGTAGTTGTGTTATATTCAACAGAGCAGAATCAAGAAGCTGGTTACTAGTAGATCATGCCTATAATCCTAACTACCTAGGAGACTGAGCTGTGAGGATCTTAGCTCCAAGCCAGGCCAGGCAGGGAAGTCTATGAAACTCTTATCTCCAATTAACTAGTAAAAAGCTGGAAGTGGAGCTATGGTTCAAGTGGTAGAATGCCAACCTTGAACAAGAAAAGTTAAGGGACAGGCCCAGGCCCTAATTTCAAGTCCTGATGGACACACACATACACACACACACACACACACACACACACACGAAGTCTTTCCAAAGCCTTGAGTTTATTTGCTAAGGCTTCCACATGGACAGGGAGGTGGGCACAGTTGGAGAACAGCAGCAGCTAGAGTATGAATTCTGTCACTGCTAAGTTCTTGGGTCAGGCCTTATTGGACAGGTGCCCATATGGTCAAATTTCACAGGCATGTTTCCTAAAGTGAATAACCCAGTTAGCATGTGCCTCCTCCAGCACACCAATCAGGAAAGAGTCAGGCCTCACTGTCTCACAGGGGTAGCAGGAGCATAAAGAATGGATCACCCTCCTTAGCTTGGCAGCTAGCCTAAGCATGCCAGGAGCCTGCATATCAGATTACCAGCTCATCTTTTTTGGAGGATGTAGATATGATTAATTTATTATAATGCAACCTTTGACTTACTGCTTCTGAGAGCAGAGAAGGCCTGAAATGAACTTCAATAGATTGGAGAGAGAGAAGACAAAAGGGAGAAAGAACATAATGTCCAGTATGGGCTCTGAATTCAAATATTGAGTCTAACACTTACTAGATGTGGAAACAGAGATAGCTTGTTTTCCTTATCTATTAAAATAAAAAAATGAAAAGTACACAAAACAATTATATCAAACATTTAAAGTTAAAACTCAGAATATTTTCTAGCACATTATAAGGTCTCAGTAAATAACAACTATAATTTTCCTAATAAAATGAGGTTATTCTATTTGCTCAATAAATGACTATTACATGAGAGAGAAGAGAGAGAAAAAGAAAGAGAAAGAGAGAAAGAAAGAGAGACAGACAGAAACAGAGATAGAGAGTCCTGGGACTTGACTTGAACTTAGGACTTGGGTGCTGTTCCTGTACTACTTTTATTGAGCCACATCTCTTCCTGCAAATTTTGTAGTTTAGTGGAGCCAAGAGTCTCACAGACTTTTTTGCCTGGCTGGCTTTGAACCATGATCCTCAGATCTCAGCCTCCTGAGTAACTAGGATTACGGGCAGGAGCCACCAGCACTTGTTTACTGCAATTTTCTGAATGAAATGAGATACTATCATTCCCATGGGCTAGGACTACAACTAAGCCAGCAACTTGTTTTCAGTTATTTACTTAAGCACAGCATAGATCTATCCTATGTCTGCCTGTCTTATAGAGATTGCTGCAACTGCATTTATAAGAAGGTCAAACCTGGAACTGGGAATATGGCCTAGTGGTAGAGTGCTTGCCTCACATATATGAAGCCCTGGGTTTGATACCTCAGCACCACATATGTAGAAAAAGCCAGAAGTGGCACTGTGGCTCAAGTGGTAAAGTGTTGAGCACAAAGAAGCCAGGGACAGTACTCAGGCCCTGTGTTCTAGCCCCAGGGCTGGCCAAAAAAAAAAAAAAAAAGAAGAAGTAAAGAAGGTCAAATCCATGGATGAACACAGTAGAGCAAACTGGGCCAAGGAGTTTAAACCCTAAAGAATGGCCATACAGCCACTTACTTCACAAAGCAAGGGAGTCAAGTAAGAAATCTCATAGATTCATTTCATCCTTACCTGTTGGATATACTTGTTCTTGCTTTGATCACCTAATTCAGGGGTAGTCCTATCCTTCTCCCTTCCAAACCTCAGTCCTTTCTCTGCCCATTAGCCATGCTCTGTGCCTCTCATGACCTGGCCCAGTAAACAATTCTTTTTTCTTTGTCATGCTTCTGTTTCTCTTTCCTCTATAGTTCTTTTCCATAGGGTGAAGTATAAAACCAAGTAATGGTAGAAGTAAAGGGACAATTAGTAAATATGTTGGAAACACCATATGATCCAAAGCTACCTAGGGAAAATCAGCTACTTCTCCTCAGAATGGAAACAGATTGAAATCTCTCTCTCTCTCTCTCTCTCTCTCTCACCGTGTGTGTGTGTGTGTGTGTGTGTGTGTGTGTGTGTGTGTATACAGGAGCTTGACCTCAGGGCCTAGGCACTGTCCCTGAGCTTTTTTGCTTAAGCTTAGCATTCTACCACTTGAGCCATATCTCCACTCTCAGCTTTTTGCTAGTTAATTGGAGATAAGAGCCTCACAGACTTTCCTGCTTGGGCTGGCTTCAAACCATGATCCAGATCTTAGCCTCCTGAGTACTTAAGAGTACAAGTGTGAGCCATCGACACCTGGCTGGTCTTGGTATCTCCGTGAGAGGGTTCTAGAATCAATCCTCATGTGTGCTGGGGGGGGGGGGGATGACTATATATAAGACTGTGTCCCAGTGTCCCCTGAAGTCCATGTAGCCCTCATGCATGGCTGCTGCACAGTGCTGTGAAGGCTCTATACCACCCCTTCCCAGGAGCAGTTCATACTGCCATCTATGCTACTGGTGTCCCCCTAGAGCTGTGCCATACCCAGTGTCAAGGCCCTCTCTACTTCATTGAGGCATCTTGCCTTCTCACATTCCCTCACACTTCAGCCTGACTCTCATGCTGAGATTTGCAATTACTAAATACCAAGGACATCTTTCAAACCTTATCACCTTTGACCAATGCTCTGATTTCTTGACATCCTAGGCCACTCCCTCCCTGTCCCTTGAATGGGCTCTGCAATCAGACTGGATTGCAGCTTGAACACTCACTAGTGCTGTGATGTCTTTACTTAATTTGGATAACATGTGAGCATCTCAACGGTAAAATGTGACCAGCAAAAGTAGTTCTCTATAGGCCATTGTGGCAACCAGATAGATTTAAGGCATTCCAGAAATGCTCATATTATTTTTTTAATGACACAGTTTTCTCTGAGAGTATCTTTTTCAGGTTCTCTGACCACCTCTTTATTCCTTCTCCATCTCAAGTA
Source organism: Perognathus longimembris pacificus (assembly GCF_023159225.1). Taxonomy (NCBI): domain Eukaryota; kingdom Metazoa; phylum Chordata; class Mammalia; order Rodentia; family Heteromyidae; genus Perognathus; species Perognathus longimembris. Next base: position 55,818,211 of record NC_063163.1, on the reverse strand, counting down.
CTTCTTCCTTTCTTTTCTTTTTCTTTTGTGTGAGTACTGGGGCTTGAACTCAGGGCCTGAGTGCTGTCTCTTAGCCCTTTTCACTCAAGGCTGGCACTCTACCACTTAAGCCATACTTGCACTTCCAGCTTTTTGCTGGTTAATTGAAGATAAGAGTCTTACGGACTTTCTTGTCCTTGAACCTTGGATTTCAGCCTCCTGAGTAGATAGGATTAAGGTATGAACCACCAGTGCCCAGGTGACAAAAGTAAGAAACTCCTCCAGTTAGCCAGCAAAAAAGCCAGAAATGGAGGCATAGCTCAGGTGGTACAGTGCCAATCTTGAATGAAAAAGCTAAGGGTAGGTTTCCTAGCCCGAGTTCAAGCCCCAGAACCAGTACACAAAAACACACACACACACACACACACACTCTTTTGAGAGATCATCTTTAATATATGCAAATATGTTTATTTATTTATTTTTGGCCAGTCCTGGGCCTTGAATTCAGGGCCTGAGCACTGTCTTTTGCTCAAGGCTAGCACTCTGCCACTTGCGCCACAGTGCCACTTCTGGCTTTTCTATATATGTGGTGCTGAGGAATCGAACCCAGGGCTTCATGTATATGAGTCAAGCACTCTTGCCACTAGTCCATATTCCCAGCCCTATATGCAAATTTTATGTATAACTTGGTTTGCAATATGAAGTATTTGACAGTCACCAATCATACTGTGGGTTTACTGAGTATTATCTAGGATCTGACAGCAAATTCAGTCCTATCTCTTGCTCTTGGCTTGCATCTGCAGTAGAAATATTGAAGCCATCTGGTGGAGAGGACTAATATACATACATACATACATACACATATTTGGGATTTTTTTTAATGCCAGTACTGGAGCTTAAAATCAGTTCCTGAGCACAGACCGTTCCTCTGGGTTTTTTGTTGTTGTTTTGTTTTTACTCAAGGCTAACACTCTACCACTTGGGTTACAGCTCTACTTCCAGCTTTGTGGTTATTAATTGGAGATAAGAATCTCACAAATGTTTCTGACTCAGCTGGCTTTGAATTGTGATCCTCAGATTTCAGCCTCCTGAGTAACTAGAATTATAGGCATAAGCCATCACTGCCCAGCTTTATATGTATACTTTCAAGTAGACTACTATTGTTTTCTACACTTTCTCAAAAATGTCTTGTCAACTTGTATATGTAACATACAGCTTACTGGTCATCAATTACATTTCAAGAAATTCTTTGTAACCTGTTTTTCTGATCATAAAAATCTATATCTGCTCTTTTGCACATATACTAGAAAATTCTTAAGTATAAGATATTCATGCTGTTCCCTATGATAGTAAAGCTAAAAGCAATTACACAGTTACGTGTGCCTAGTGCAGGGCTGAGTATGAGGCAAATTCTGTCATAATCATCTTATCAGTGAAGAAACTGAGGCACAGACTTGGGTAGTGTGGCTTGTTATTAATGGAACTTGGACCCAGGTAGATCCAGGCATGATTGATTCAAGAACCACAGAATGATCTTTACTGCTCCTTACTTAAGAATCTTTTTAGTCACACTCCAAATATTTAGTTTTTCTCTCTCCATATTTAGCTTCTTCCCTCTTCCTCTTTCCTATTTATTATTTTTAACCTCTGTTTGCTTTCTGGTAACTACTCAGTTATGCCCAAAAAAGTTTTACAAATTTGAAAATGTGTTAATTTTTTTCTTCTTCTTCAGGTGAGCAACCATGAGCTCTTTTTTCTTACCTGGGATGTCTTTCCCCAACTTGATCCCCTGGCTAATTCCTACCCATTTTCTGGAACCCAGTGCCATCCAAGGATGCAGCCATAGCCCCCTCCTCAAGCTCAGCGGGTTGTAGTTTAAGCCTCTCAAGGACCAAAGAGAAGCTGGAGTTCTACTATGACCTTGTCTGAGCTTCTACTTTCTATGCATTTGTCTCCTGTGTGTCGGGCTCTTGGTGAGTGCACAGAACTGGACAGGCAGGCTTGTGTTTTAGCAGCTTATAAACCCCATGAGTACACAAAATATGTATACATGATAATTGTAGGTAGCCAGACCTTATAAAGAAAATAAAATGGGGTAATGAAATGAAGAGTGAGGAGCAGGAGTAGGTTGCTCAAGAGTAGGTGGTCAGAAAAGATGCTATTTGTGCAGAGATTTGAATGAAAATAAGTCTGTTCAATAGAGAGCTGGGGAGCAAGCCAAGAGCTGGTGACTGATGCCAGTAATCCTAGCTACACAGTAGGCTGAGAGGCTGAGACCTGAGGATCCCAGTTGGGAGCTATTAGGGCAGACACACTTGACTTGCATCTCCAATTAATCATCAAAGAGCAAGAAGTGTAAGTGTGGCTCAAGTGGTGGGGAAAATGTTAAAGGAGAGTGTAAGGCCCTGAGTTCAAGCCCAGCACTGGCACAATAAATAAATAAGCAAGCTAGGGGGCAGAAAATTCCAGGTATTTATCACTGAAAGGAACTATCACACATAAACATTTTAAATCTTAACCTTACCTGGTATGATGTGAGGATTCAGAAAATATAACGGCTCAGTTAATGCTGTGAATTGGATCAGGAGAGTGAAAGACCCAGAAAGATTCTTTAATTGGGGTTTTCATGTCTAGGTTCTCTTGACATCCTTTGTGAGAAAGTATTACTTCCTAAGATTCATTTCATTGTCCCTGGTAGGCCAGGAAAATGGAACCCAAGAGGAGGAACTGCTGTTTGTGACGTGAAAGCAAAGCTTATCTCTGCCTTGAGTAAGCCCTCATTTGAGAGACTCAGATTTATATGGGACTTGGAGAGGAATTTACTCTTGTCTTGATGGGTAGATTTTTCATGAAGGTTTTCCTTTGTATGCTATTTTCTTTATTGTCACATGTCTATCTCTGACCTTAAGTGACATTAAAGTGGAGCTAAAAGAACTTCTGTGTGGCCATGTTCTTATGGAAAAAATAATCACACAATTTAATGTTTTTCTAAAGCCCTAGAAGCATATTTCGTTAATGGACTTCTACACAGTGGGATGTATTTCTCTGCTGTATTAAAACAAAACATAAATAATAAATACTTAGATGTAGCTTGAAAATTAAAACACACAGGGGTTCTAAACAAGCTTCAAAGTCAAGTAAAAAGGTTATTTTCTAGTCATAGAAAAACTTGTATAAGGAATTTCTCTAAAATACTTGTAATGATTTCAAACACTGCAGCAATTTGTACAAACATGTACTGGGTGATGTTAGATGCTGGTCTGAAGATTTAAATGATCCCAGCAATTTCCACTATTTGAAGGACATCTCCGTGGTTGATTTTATTTTCTTCCTGGGGCTTGAAATCAGGCCTGGGTACTGTCCCTGAGGTTTCTTGTCCAAGACTAGCACTCTACCAATTGAGCCACAGCTCCATTTCCAGTGGTTAACTAGAAATAAGAGTCTCACAGACTTTCCTGCCTGGGCTGGCTTCGAACCATGATCCTCAGATCTCAGTCTCTTGAGTAGCTAGGATTACAGGTGCAAACCACTGGCACCTAGGTGCTGATTATCTTTTAACAAAATTTCCTTAAATGTTAGAATGCTCAGAGAAAAGCTTACTCAAAAGTATAGTAAGCTGGACCAGTGGCTCACACCTGTAATCCTAGCTACTTGGAAGGCTGAGAATGAGAGGATCAAGGTTCAAGCCTGGGGGAAAAAAAAAGGTCTTGAGTCTCCTTCTCTACTCATAGCTAGATGCAGTGGCATGTCCCTGTCATCCCAAGCTACTTGAGAAGGCTGGCATTGAGAGGACAGTTGTACCAATCAAACCCAGGGTAGAAAAGTCCATGAGACTCCATTTCTATGGAGAGAAGCTAGACACACTGGCATATACCTGTAACCCCAGTGGCAGTAGGACGCCTAAGAAAAGAGTATCACAGCTCAGGTGTATACCTACATGGGAATCAAGACTCTGTTTTAGAAATAACTAGCAATAAGCATGTCTGGAGGCGTTGTTTAGTAGTATTGCACCAGCCTAGCAAGTACAAGGGTCTAAGCGCAAACCCAATACTGCCATCACCACAAAAACAAAAACAAAAACAAGTAAGCTCTCTAGAAAACAGCATCAATAAACAGAAGTTTTGCTCCAGACAAGGGGCAGTAGGGGACAGGGACTCTTTTTGCCTGGCCTGCTATTCCTCTAAGCAGGCAGGGCTGGTGTTGGCCTCTCCATCTCTCTGGTTCTTAACTCCTGTAACATCCTTGTACATCATACCTGTGCTGTACCTTGTCCAAGGAGAACCACACTCATTCCAACAGCACGGAAATGAACAGATAAGGTGAAGTTTTTCTTTCTTCACGGGGCTTTAATCAGGCAGAAGCAGAAGAGGTAAAGAACATGGACTAGGCTCCTTGAGCTTTTGCAGGCTCTACCACACATCAGCCATCTTAAAGATATTAAAGATGAGGATAAAATAAGGATAATACCAGAGGAGAGCCAGGTGCCGGTGGCTCACTCCTGCAATCCTGACTATACAGAAGGCTGAGATCTGAGGATCCTAGTTTGAAGTCAACCTGGATAGAAAATTCTGTGAGATTCTTATTCCCAGTTAACTAGCAAAAAGCCAGAAGTAGAATTGTGGTTTAAGTGGTAGAGTACCAGCCTTGACTGAAAAAAAACTAAAGAATAGCACCCAGTCCCTAAATTTAGATCAAGCCCCAGTATTGGCACACACACACACACATACACACACATACACACAAAAATTAATCATACCACTATAATTTATTAGGATAAAGTAATGGCAAATTTAGATACATCCTGACACTAAAAATTGTTTGGAGGACTGAAAAAAAAAATCTCTTGACATTTTTTTTTCTTCTTCTTGCCAACTCCCTTTCATTAGGACACTAGGACTGGTTCAAAGGTTCTCCCCTCATCTCCCTTTTTAAAGTGCTCTAAAGAAGTGTTTGTTCAAATTCAAATTTCTTTCCATTGAACCAAGTGAATGACGATTTTGTTAAAAGCCTGAGTGTGCCTTATCTCCCACCGGATGGCTCTACTGGACTTAGACTCTGTGCTAATTAAATTAACACACTAGTATGCTCTAAAATAAGGTCACTCTTTCGGAATATGCCAACTGGCACTTATAAACAATACTTGGGAGAGGGTTTTGTTATTACTGTTGGAGGTGTTCTCCTTTTCAAAAAAAAATTAAACTCTAATTACATCAGAGTACTGGCACGTGTTATTTTGTTTCAGTTTCTGTGGTAAATCAGATGTGCCAAGGCTCAAGTTGACAAACAAATCATATTAGTGCTGATTCTTATGAGGCTGAGTATGAAATTAAAATTCTTAATTATAAACCATCAGGACGTCCATTCGCTGGGGCGTGCTGTGATTCTCTGAACAGCTGCTTGGTGATCCTCTGTGCTTTGGTAGTGTTGGTATGCCTTTGAGCTGGCTCCCTGCACACACTTTATTTATAGCACCCTGGGTGTGTTTATTTTCATTCCTGTAAAAACTTTTCTGCTGACTGCCAGATATGACAGAGCTTTCATATCAAAATAGGGATAGACCATTTTTGGAATGGATCATGTTATGTGGAAGAATGCACTGTGCTGTCTTTAATGAACATGGAGGGGCTCTTTTGTTCTCAGCTTTTGTTGTTGGAGGGTTTTTTGTTTGTTTATTTTAGCCTTTGTTTTTAATTCATTTAATCCAATTGGCCATGGGTCTTAAATTTGCTTTATGTTGAAAAATGAAAGTAAGCATGTTCCTGGATTCAGAGTGACCTTTTTAGTGTTGTTTTTTATTTTTTAATCAGATGATACATTGTAGTACCCTTAAAGAACCAAAGTTCATAAAGTGGCAAAATTCTGAAGTGTTAGCCATTAGGTTTTTAACTTGAATTTCTTTTTTTCTTTCTTTTTTTTTGGCCAGTCCTGGGGCTTGGACTCAGGGCCTGAGCACTGTCCCTGGCTTCTTTTTGCTCAAGGCTAGCACTCTGCCACTTGAGCCACAGCGCCACTTCTGGCCATTTTCTGTATATGTGGTGCTGGGGAATTGAACCCAGGGCCTCATGTATACGAGGCAAGCACTCTTGCCACTAGGCCATATCCCCAGCCCTAACTTGAATTTCTTGACACTAGGGTTCTGAAAAGAGAGTGGTTGGGACGAACCCTGGAAGGAATCCTTGGTATACTCCTCTTAACACTGGAAAAACTTAATAGGAATTGTATGTTTAGGACAGATAAGAGTGTTCAGGGAACTCAAATATCTGATTTCTTGGATTTTGACTAGAATAAAATAGCAAGATGTTTATGGGGGAAAATCTACTAACAAGAACTTTATCGGGGTTGGGGATATGGCCTAGTGGCAAGAGTGCTTGCCTTGTATACATGAGGCCCTGGGCTCGATTCCCCAGCACCACATATACAGAAAACAGCCAGAAGTAGCGCTGTGGCTCAAGTGGCAGTGTTAGCCTTGAGCAAAAAGAAGCCAGGGACAGTGCTCAGGCCCTGAGTTCAAGGCCCAGGACTGGCCAAAAAAAAAAAAAGAACTTTATCAATGCAGTTTAGGGAATAATATTTTGGGAGAATGAGATGTATTGAGGAAAAGAAATAAAAATTATGCACATCTATGGACTCTTGAATGTTTTGGTACAAACATTTGGCACTAACTATAAAAAGTCTTAGAGCTAGCTTCTGGGACACAGCACTGGACCAAAGATGATCCTGCTCCCGTGAATCCGGAATTCTAACATGGAGAAGCAAAAAGTAATAAGCAAGTAAATAACAAAAATAAACACAACCATATCAGATTATGCAAAGTGCCATGAACAGCAGGACACAGAAAGAGAAAGTGGCCAATGAGGATAACTTTGGGTGGCTGGAACATTGGAGGAGGGACATTTACATTGAGTACTGATAGTAAAAAGACAAGTCATTTAGAAAAGAACTGGGATCTAGAACCAAGATTCTCATAGTTACTGAGACAATATCACCCAAGAGGACCTGGGAGCCAGTAAGATGTATTCTTTTCCAGGTAAGGGTCTATCCCCTGCCTTAAGGTGTGTGTGTGTTTGTGTGTGTGTGTGTGTGTGTGTGTGTGTGTGTCCAGGCTTCAACTTGTTTGTAAAACCATTGTGCTCATTTTGCTTAGCAAAATGTCAGCATTTTACAAAGCATTTCAATATGGTCATTGTATTAACATATATCTATAACATAATCACATTTAAAGAAAATCAGCTCTGGGCTGGGAATGTGGCTCAGTGGTAGAGTGTTTGCCTAGAATACATAAAACCCTGGGTTCAATCCTCAGTACCACATAAACAGAAAAAGCCAGAGGTAGCTCTGTGGCTTAAGTGGTAGAGTGCTAGCCTTGAGCAAAAAGAAGCTCAAGGACAGTGCCAGGATTGACAAGTAAAAAGAAAATCAGTGCTGGTGCAAGTGGTAGAGTTCATACCTAGTAAGTGCCAGGGCCTAAATTTAAGTATCAGAATCACAAATAAATTACAAATAAACAAACAAATAATTAATTAATAAGAAAATCGTTATGAGTTTTATCAGAAAATTTGCCAGTGAATACTAAAACGTTGAGATGAGAGCCAGCTAAATGTGTTCAAGAAGAGAAAGGGGCTGGGAATATGTCCTAGTGGCAAGAGTGCTTGCCTCATATACATGAAGCCCTGGGTTCGATTCCCCAGCACCACATATATAGAAAACGGCCAGGAGTGGCGCTGTGGCTCAGGTGGCAGAGTGCTAGCCTTGAGCAAAAAGAAGCCAGGGACAGTGCTCAGGCCCTGAGTCCAAGCCCCAGGACTGGCCAAAAAAAAAAAAAAAAGAAGAGAAAGGATTGGGGCAGTGCATGGGATGATCTGAGAGAGGTCAAAGTTGAGTAGGTTTTGCAGGCCCTTGGAAGCCTAGGAAAGAGCTTAAGAAACTAGATTGGTGTTTAAGAAAATGTGTTACAGAAAACAAAGGGGCATGATCTCCTTGATATATGACTGTTAAGGTCGGGGGAAGGAGACAGTAGAGACCAGGTCTGTGAAACCAAAAACTTCTTGTCAAATGGTATTTCCCGCAGGTTTGGGTCAGTGACCCTACATTATGTAACTAAAACCAAACAACTACTCAACATATAAAGGTCAAAAATAGACCTCTCAGTGGGTCACAATAGCTTAAAAGCTATGCATGTATGTTCATATAAGACAAGGATAAGCAAACTCTATTGTTGACATTACATTTAAAGTCCTAGGTGAATTTCCTTTGGCGTAGGCCACGTGGCTACTGTATATGTTTTTGGTACACTGTGTATTGTATATATGTCTACTTGATCTAGGGAAGGGAAAGAAAAACAGGGTATAAGATATCACAAGAAATGTACACACTGCCCTATTATGTAACTGTACCCCTTTTGCACAACACCTTGTCAAAAAATTTTTAATTAATAAATTAAAAAAAAAGAAAATGTGTTAGCTTTCCATCATCATCATAACACCTACCTGGGAGATTGACTTGTAAAGAGAAAAAAAAATTCCAGTCTATGAGCTACTGCTTTGGGTCTGTGCTAAGTCATCACAGCATGGTGGAAGCCACCTCTTGGCTGAGAGAAAGGACCATCAAGGGTATGGCCCCAGTGACCTCAAACCTTCTACTAGGCTCCCCCTCTTAAAAGGTCCACCACCTCCCAATAACTCCAACCTGGGATTTATAACATCTGGGCCTTGGGGAAACATTGTAGATGCAAACTATAGCAGCAGGACAGTATGGTAGTGTCAATACGTGACATATTTTATATAAATTTCCCTGGCTGCTATAGGAAGGATGGATGGTGCAAGAGCATTCAAAGATGCAGAGAGATCAACTGGAGACATTTACCATTGTCTAAGTAAATCGTCTAGATGTCAACTTACCAACATATAGAACAAGACTGGACTGGTAGTTGATGGAGGATAGGGGTTAGAGGGTGAGGAAGATGCTGGGCAAAGGGCATAAACTTTGCATTGTAAGAAGATCTAAGATAGCATAGAAATGACACAAGTGTCATTTCATTTGATGGCAATAATCATCACACAATGTAGGCATATGTCAAATCATTATAATATATTACATCCTTATCAATTAGAATTTTTTTTTCCTGCTCAAGGCTGGCACTCTACCACTTGAGCCACACTTCCACTTCCTCAATTAGAATTTGTTGTAACAAAAGAAATGAAGGTATTTGGACCATCTGGGCAGGAGGGAGCAGATGAGTCCATGTGGTTTAATTCTGGATATGTTTAAGGTAGAGGCAGCAGGAGCCAAATGATACCTTACATTAGTCATGACAGAATGCCCTACAAGACAAAGGAGTATGGAAATGACAGCAATGATATTACACAGAGATTTACACAATGATATAAGGCAATATTAATAAAATTATTTCTGAGACAGGCATGGTAGCTGGTGCCTATAATCCTAGCTACTCAAAATGCCAATATCAGGAAGATCGCAACTTGAGGCTAGCCTGGGCAAAAAGTAAGACCCTCATCTCAATTAATAAACCAGGTTTGGTGGCGTGGACTTGTTTTTCCAGTTATACAGGAAGGGCAGGTAGAAAGATCACAATATGGGCTGGCCCTGGACAAAAATGTAGGACCTTATCTGAAAATTAACTAAAGCAGAAAGGGTTGGGGGTAAGGCTCAGAGGACAGAGCACCTGTCCAGTAAATCCTGGTACAATCAAATAAAAGTGTTCCTCACAACCTCTAAAAGTAATGATTAGATTAGCACCCCAGCTTAGATTAGTAAGGATTAGATTAGCACCCCAGCTTTTACAGGTAGGTTCAGGAGTGTGCTATAGCAGCACAGAGGTCTACGCCTCTGCCTTAACTTCCAAAAGAACTTAAATTTCTTCTTTCTCCCTCTGGCCAAAGTCACTGTACTTTCCTCTATGAGAAATGACCAGTGGGCAAATAGCACACATGGGACCCATCTCTGTGAACATGATGAGCCAGTATACTCAGTCCACAGGCAGGTGGTCACATAAAAAACAATCTGGTTTGGTTCAGGTGACTCAGATCCCAAGGTGAGGACAGCTCTTTCTGGCCTCACAAATCATGTCTATTTTTACTGCCTGCCACTCTGATTTCAGCTAGACTCCAGAAAATTGTCTTTTTCAGGACTGCTCCTCTGGTTTCCTCTCTGTCATGCTTTTCTTCCTAAGTGCCAGGACGGTGTCTCTCCTGAGCCCTTGATTCTAGTCCCTGCTCTGGCAGAGCTCCCAGTTTAACGTCTGACTCAAAAAACAGGTCTCTTCTGAGGCTCATCCTCCACAGAAAATAACAATTAAACATCTCTTGGAACTGTCCTCTGTTTTCTGTCTGTATTCCCTTTAATGCTGTTGTTGGCCGGGCTCTCAGCCATCTGCTTTTTTCCCTGAGGAATTAATGAAATTTACCCATTAAAATGTAACCCTTAATTGTCAATGACAGTCATTTTACATGTCTACCATGTACCATGTCCAACATGTGTTGCTTGTGGATGGGGACATGTCCTAAGAAATGCAAAATGCATTGTTAGGAGATTTCATCATTTCATGAATATTGTAGAGAAAATCTCCACCAAATGACATGGCCCCTAGTAACGATGATGTCACTAGGTGATGTAATCCTGTGGGACCACTGTCATCTACATAGTCTATCATTGCCCAAGACATTGTTATGCTGGGCATGTTCATGTTACTGACAAGCATCCAGACAGACACCTCCTCTAGTCAGCCTTTCTAGCCACACTTCCTGTGATCTGGATGGTGATGGTTGTCCTCGAGAAATCTCTATTACAGTTCCCAGAGGGTGCCTCTACTTCTAACCTTTGTAACAATAAAAGGATCAATTAATCTTCTCAGTCCTAGAAAAGCATAGAAATAAGTTAGTATTTTATAACCTGGTGGGGAAAAAATCACAAAATCAAAAGTAATGCATCCTCACTGGAAACATGCGACAGGACCTAAGATACAAAATAAAACCTCACTCAGAAACACCACCCACTGGTTATCTTTATTTTCTACACTCCTTCCTTCCCTTCCTTCCTTCCTTCCTTCCTTCCTTCCTTCCTTCCTTCCTTCCTTCCTTCCTTCCTTTCTTCCTTCCTTTGTCTTTCCCTTCCTCCCTCCCTCTCCCTTCCTTCCTTCCTTCCTTCCTTCCTTCCTTCCTTCCTTCCTTCCTTCCTTCCTTCCTTCCTTCCTTCCTTCCCTCCCTCCCTCCCTCCCTCCCTCCCTCCCTCCCTTCCTCCTTTCTTTCTTTCTTTCTTTCTTTCTTTCTTTCTTTCTTTCTTTCTTTCTTTCTTTCTTTCTTTCTTTCTTTCCTTTCTTTCTTTTTGTTGGCATTGAGGCTTGCCAAGGTCTTCTGCTTTTGCTTGTTTTTTTCACTCAAGGCCAGGATTCTACCATGTGAGCCACAGGTCCACTTTGCTTTTTGTTGGTTAATTGGAGATACAAGTCCCATGGACTTTCCTGCCTGGGTTGGCTTTGAACCACGATCCTCAGATCTCAGCCTCCTGATCAGTTGGATTACAGACATAGCCATTACTGCCCAGCTTCTACATTTTCTTTTAAATATTTGAGCTATTATATGTACAATTTAATGTCTTGCCTTCTTTCCCTCCACAAATTCTGATGGCTTCCGAACTCTGTAAATACCATATTGTATGGTTACATATTTTTTCATGACAAGGCCATATTTCACTGTGTGTTATTTTGTGTGTGCCAGTACTGAAGCCTGAACTTGACCTGGGGCCCTTGCTTAACATTTTTATTCATAGCTGGTACTCTACCTCCTGAGCCATAGATATAGTCCAATATTTTGGCTGGCTACTTAGAGATAAGATTCTTTCAGATTTTTCTGCCTGGACTGGCTTTGAACCTCAATTCTGCAGATCTTAGCTTCCTGAGTATCTAGGGTTACAAGTGTGATCCACCAGGTCTGGTACAGTGTGTGTGTGTGTGTGTGTGAAATAATGGACCTTCCCTCATTAAACATTTTTATCTGAGCTGAAACAGATACTTAAAGAGGGCATTCAAATCCTCTTTCTTACCAAACCAATTATCTTGAGAAATTGTAAATATATATATATATATGTCCAAGAGTAATTAAGAAGGAAAAGAAAAAAAGTCCAAAAGTTACAGTAATGATACTTAAGTAGTCAAAGTTGAAATGTTCATTTACCTCTTATTTTTTGTAAAGCTCACATTCCTTAAAATTATGGCTTTGGGGCCCTTAATAAAGATTTCTATTTTAAGTAGATACATAGCATATATATATATATATATATTTATCTCTATATACAATATATATGTTATCTCTATGACATATGTATATATATATTATACACACAAATACATTTACACCATGGATGACATACTATTGTCTTTCCAAGCCTTCATGCCATCTACTGACCTTTTCAACTACAGTACAGTATCCACACCTTTATTTAGGATTTTTTTGTGTGTATGCCAAAGCTGGCTGGGACTTGAATTTGAGGCCTCACACTCTTGCTTACCTTTTTCCACTGACATTTTCCAAGGCTGACACTCTACTACTTGAGCCACACTACCACTTTCAGCTTTTTGTTAGTTAATCGGAGATAAGAACCCCCCCCCCCCCCCCCAGTTTGGGGCTGGGAATATGGACTAGTGGCAAGAGTGTTTGCCTTGTATACATGAAGCCCTGGGTTCGATTCCCCAGCAACACATATATAGAAAATGGCCAGAAGTGGTTCTGTGGCTCAAGTGGCAGAATGCTAGCCTTGAGCAAAAAGAAGCCAGGGACAGTGCTCAGGCCCTGAGTCCAAGGCCCAGGACTGGCAAATAAATAAATAAATAAATAAATAAGAGTTTCCCGTTTGTCTTTCCAACCCTGACCCTCAGATCTGAGCCTCCCAAGTAGCTAGGATTATGGGTGACAGCCATGAGTCCCTGACTTATTAAAGATTCTTTTGATTTAAAAATGAAATTGCACAGCATCCCTAAAGTAGTTGGAATGGCTCTAGGATATTGTGTAGTGAGGGTCTCAAAATGAAGGTGCTGATTATGGTTACGGCATGTCTTACATGTCAAGAACATATTCCTCTTCTGTTTTGAAACTTTTGAGAAACTAGTGGCATGGTGATGGGAGAGAGGCTACTGCTTGCCCCATCTTAAAGTCTCATTTCCACGGAATGAATTTCGTTTACATTTTATTCGAAGGAGGTTTTTAGTTATTACAGGGTAGTGATGGAAGAGTTTGTAATGTATTCATAGAAATAATCAAAGGCTCATAATAGTCCTCTTGTTGGCGATTTCTGAGAGACAGCATTCTTTTCTCCCAGCAAACCTCAGAAGCCTCCTCTTATCTTTGATTGATCTGCTGAAATGCGCTCCAGCTCAACTTCGAGCAGTCAAGCACACTGAGGATTTAGAAAACCCGAAAGGAAAGTTCAAAGAGGTTGATTGAACTGAGCAGTCAGCATCAGAGGCTTCCTCTGAAAAATGCATCGTCTTATAGAACATTCAGCTAAAAACTCTTGAGACAAATTTAGACAGTGACAGGGGCAGAGCATTTAGGTGGCATACAGCCACCCCCCCCCCCCCACACACACATGATTTCACACTGTTTGGCAATAGGATCCCAGAAAGAAATTATTAAAGCACCCTGGGCCATGACCACCAACTACACTCTTTCCTCATCCCCGAGGAGATGGCAAAATGCATCCTGTCTTAGACATAGGAAGGAAAATTCTCCCCCTCCACCCCAATCTACTCCCCTTTGCCCAACATCAAATTTCCTCTGATTTAGAGAAACTGTATCAGCATTTTGTGGAAGAGAAAGAGCTCTGAAACAAAGCACTCCATTTGCTTTGAAGGTCTGGCAGGGACAAAGCAAGATTCTTTTCCTTCCCCGGGGGGGATCAGGAGGCAGCAATACAGGATAGAAGCCAGAGACTAGAGGCATAAGGGATAAATTTACAGCGCACAGTCCAGTCTTCTTGATAGGAAGTTATTTGTAGTTTTAGGTTTACATTCTCTAGGTTAGCAAAATTGCCACTCCAGCTAATTAGGTCCCTTTCTACCCTAGTGGCGTGGAGGGGGGGGGCACGTGTGCGTGTGTGCGTAGCATGTGCTCTGATACTATGATTGAACTCAGGGCCTAGGCGCTATCTTTTATCTTTTTTGCTCAAGGCTGGCAATCTACCACTTGAGCCATACCTCTCCTTCTGGATATTCAGCTAGTTGGAGATAATGCCACATGAGCATTCTGACTACCTAGTGTCAAACTACCTAGGTCAGTACAGGCCTGTGCCATTAGTGCCTACCGTTCAATCTGTGTTTTGTTTGTTTGTTTTTCTACCACTCCAAATAGAATCTGCTGCAGAATTATCCTTCCATTTTGGCAGGATGTAGATTCTTGAAGTTTTGTTTGATTTTAGTTTTCCATTTTTTATTTTTGGTACTAGTGGGGATTGAACCCAGGCCTTGTGTTTTCTACGCAGGCACTTCACCACTGGATTCACAGCCCCAGCTGTTTTATGCTTTAGATATTTTTCAGGTTGGGTTTTGCCTTTTTGTCCAGGGCTGGTTTCAGAACATAATTCTCTACCTACAGCTTCTTACATAGCAGATATAACAGATAAACATATATCACTCCATCTGACTTATTTGTTGAGATGGGGTCTTGCTAACATTTTGCTCAGGCTGGTCTCAAAACTCAGTTCTCCCAATCTCCAGCTCCTGAGTAGGTAGACTTACAAGCATGAGCCATAGCATTCAGTCTGTTTTTATAGGGTATTATCTAACATAGCTGGTAAATAGGAAGAGAAAATCAGCATCTTGTGGATGTTTTGCTCTGACTTCCAGCCTTTCTATTCCTTTTTGTTTGTACAATATTTTTCCCCACGTAGAAATCATCAAGTCTGCCAAAATAAGAGGGCAATCACCTCTTGATTATTGCATTCTTTAAATTAAAATTAAGACCAAAGACCAGCCCTCAGATTAGCCAATTACTTGTTTTTTAAGCAAAACTGATGGATTATCTGATTTCACAAACCCCATGCATTAGGAAGTAATTATTGGCTTTGTAAGAGAATCCTTCACTTTGCAAAGGAGCAACTAGAGGATTTACTTGAAAGCTCTATTGCATTTAAAGTAACTGGGTTCACCTACATTTATCCCAAGCCCTTCTATTGAGTAAAGTCTGTAGTGTCACGTGAATGGCCCAAAGATGCTAACTACCTCCTCAAGAAAGACTGAAAGCTTAAGCCAGATGCTGATGGCTCCTGCTTGTAATCCTAGCTGCTCAGGAGGCTGGGATCTGAGGATCACAATTGAAGGCCAACCCTGGGCAGGAAAGTCTGAGAAGCTCTATTTCCAACAAACTACTCAGAAAAAACTGGAAGTGGGGTTCCAGCAGTAGAGCTCTAGCTTTGAACAAAAGGAGTTCCAAGACAAGTGCCTAGGCCCAGAGTTCAAGCCCCAGGACTAGAAAGAAGGAAAGGAAGGAAGGAAGGAAGGAAGGAAGGAAGGAAGGAAGGAAGGAAGGAACGAACGAACCCTGGAAGTTGGGCCTAATGGCTCACGCCTGTAATTCTAGCTACTTAGAAGGCTGAGACCTGAGAATAGACATTTAAAGCTAGCTACAGAGGAAAGTTCGTGAATCTCTTATCCCTAATCAACAAACAAAAGGCCAGATGTGGAGCTGTGGCTCAAGTGGTAGAGCACCAGGCTTGAGCATAAAAGCTAAGAGACAGGCAGGCCAGTTGAAAGCTCCAAGTGTTTTGCTACTATTACAGAGACCAGTTCTTTCAGAGATCAACAGCAGTTTCCGTAAAATTAAATGATTAACAGATATCTTTTGAATAAGAACTACAGCACTTTGGAGATGTCAGCTCCGGAAGACCTGAGTGACAAGGTAAGTTCTGAAAGTTGCTAACCAGAGATGTTGGCTGAGATAACATGCTTACTAAAATACGTGAAGGAGAATTGGTTCTAGCACAGATCCCTGACAGAGGAGAGAGTTATGGGGAAGGTCCAAGAGAAAAAAAACTGAACATTTTCAACTGGCTCTCATTATATATATTCTAGTCTTTCAAACTGATAAGCACAGAGGAGTTAAGGAAAAATTTGGACTGCTGACTGAGCTGTACCCCTGCCCATAGTAGATTAATGATATAGTTTTATTAAAAAAAAAACAAATAAGAAACAATAACAAAGTTGCCAAGCACTGCTGGCTCATGCCTCTAATGCTTGCTACTCAGAAAGCTGAGATAAGAAGTTTGCAGTTTGAAGCCAGCCCAGGCAGGAAAGTCAGTGAGATTCTTACCTCCAATTAACTGGCAAAAAGCTGAAAGTACGGTTGTAACTCAATTGGTAGAGGGGCCAGCCTTGAACAGAAAAAGCCAGACAAGAGTGCAAGTCCCTGAGTTCAAGTCCTAGTATGAGCACACACAAAAATAACAGATGAATATTTTAAATTAAAAAAATTTGACTATAGAAAATGAGCTATGTAACTTGTAGGAAGGGACAGGAAGGGGAAACTGAGGGAAGGTGAAGGAAGGGGTGACATTGTCTAAAAGGAACTCTACTCATTACCTTACTTATGAAATGGTAACTTGTCTGTATAACACTTTAATAATGATGAAAAAAATATATATTAAAAACATTTGGTGGTACTGGGATTTGAACTCAGAGCCTCATGCTTGCTAGGTAGGTCCTCTACCATAGCCCTACAAACTAACATTTTCTTTTTTCCTGAGCCCCATATTCCATGGCCAGCCAGAGTGTTGGGTATTTTCTCTCATCTTATTTAACAAATCATGAACTATTGAGGCCCAACAATTTAAACCATATTTAAAAGCAACCTTTATTTTAATCTAGAATTAGAAGTAAAATCTTCCTTCTTTTAGACTAAATTTCTCTTCCTAATGGGGAGAATTTTACATTAGCAAAGGGACAAATTATTTTGAGCTCACAGGTAATTAAATATTGACTTTAGTGCATCTAAATTATTGCTCATTTTACCAAAAAAAAAGGGCAGAATTAGACATTCCCATGTATAATATGGCTTGGAAGTAAGATTAAAACCTCATTTTATTTTTATTTCTCTCTAATAACTTTTTAGAGGAAGTCTCTTTCAGGACTTTCTTGTCTCTCAAAGGATTTTAGGGTAGAACAAAACACCAGATACTTTTCCAGGTGGGTAGAGAAGAAGTTAAAGAGGGTCCTCCTGCTGTTCTCCAAGTGGTACGCCATTTCTAGAAAAAGAAGGGCCCACATCAGAGTTGTTTTAAGTAGGGTAAGTGGTGAAAATTCACGGCTTGTCACAGGATCATTTCTTATCTGGAACAAATTCCCTAGGCAGTTTAGAGAGCTCCCTGAGGTTGGCCTGGCTCACCTTTCAAAACATTCCTGTTCTTACACCTCTCCCCCACTGAACCAGAACTCTTCCTGTTCTTATACTTCTCTTCACCTCTCCTTACTCACCTGGGGTCTATGTTTAGGGAGGTAGGTCATGATTTCAAGGAGCAATTTATAGTATAACATCATTGCTAATTATCTTCAATTGGCATTGCTCTGTGGTTGTTTCATCCACTCTGCTTGTCTATCACAAGACTGCCTCTTCATCAGGATGTCACACCGCTCAGGAGGGATGCCTCATTCTCTCCCACAATGCCTAGCAAGCTGACAACCACTACTTTATAACTTCCAGCTCTCAATTCTGTGCCTAGGAATTCTGATCTCTGGAAAGAGGCATGCCAACCAGGCCAGCTCATGAGATAAGGGCTTAAAGCAAATTATGTACTATGGGATTATTTCTTTCAGGAAAAAATAGGAGAAAGTATTGTTAAGAATTATCTATATCTGTGGGGCTGGGGATATGGCCTAGTGGCAAGAGTGCTTGCCTTGTATACATGAGGCCCTGGGCTCGATTCCCCAGTACCACATATACAGAAAACGGCCAGAAGTGGCGCTGTGGCTCAAGTGGCAGAGTGCTAGCCTTGAGCAAAAAGAAGCCAGGGACAGTGCTCAGGCCCTGAGTTCAAGGCCCAGGACTGGCCAAAAAAAAAAAAAGAATTATCTATATCTGTGTATCTATATATTAATATATTTATATCTACATCTACATCTAAATCTAAATCTGAATATAAAACAGGTGATTATATCTACACATTATATATCATATGTATATTATATATCATATGTATATGTATGGTATAAATATATACATACAGCAGGTATATATTGATTGACAATTTATTTTAATAGTTCTTTTGTCTGTACTGATATTGGGGCTTGAACTCAGGACCTTGCACTCATGCTTACCTTCTTTAGTTCAAGGCTACACTCTACTACTTGAGCCATACTTCCACTTCCAGCCTTCTGTTGGTTAATTGGAGATAAAAGTCTCTCTGACTTAACTGCTTGAGCTGGCTTCAAACCATGATCTTCAGACCTCAGCCTCTTAAGAAGCTGGGAGGGCTGGTTTTTTTTTTTTTTTTTTTTAAATCAACAGTAATAGGATAAAAGGGGTGATGAAACTATGGGTGCTGAAAGACAGGATAAAAGCTTTAGCAGGAACTTCCCTGCTTTCTCTGTTTCCAAGGCCAGCCCTGCCTGTTTGGGCTCTGCTATCTTTAAGGAAACAGTCTTACAATTACATGTAGTTCACAGGCTGCTGTTTGGGGTCTGAGACACAGGCTGAAATTATTGGATTTCTACTAGAAGTGATGCCAAAAGAACTAAGAAAGCGTGGTTGTTTATTTGGGCAGTACGGGGTGACCTAGATGGAGTCCAGTATTGGCTTATTGTGTGTTTGTCTGGAAGCTAAGTAACAGTTGTGATGCAGGAGAAAGCCCAGGAATTTAAGCTGCTGAAGCCATAGCAGTCTCACCATTGCACTGATTATTAGCAGGTTTAGTTTAGATCATTTGAAGAAGAAACACAGTATTATTGTGCTTGCCACTGGCTGCCTTCAACTTCTAAATGGGACAACTCTGAGTGGCTCAGTGTTCTTGCAAAGATGGGAGTTAAGTTAAGGGACTTGTCTGGAAGTAGTGTTGCCACTAAGCAATTTTTACTTAGGTTGTAAGCTCATTTGGAGTGGGTGACTAGTAGATGGGGATTATGGGAAACCGTCCAACATCCATTGTTGTGTTAGACATGGGGTGGTGGTTTTAAATGCTGTTTCTATTTTTTTTTTTTTTTTTTTTTTTGCCAGTCCTGGGCCTTGGACTCAGGGCCTGAGCACTGTCCCTGGCTTCTTCCCGCTCAAGGCTAGCACTCTGCCGCTTGAGCCACAGCGCCGCTTCTGGCCGTTTTCTGTATATGTGGTGCTGGGGAATCGAACCTAGGGCCTCGTGTATCCGAGGCAGGCACTCTTGCCACTAGGCTATATCCCCAGCCCCTGTTTCTATTTTTTTTTATTTCTTTATTGTCAAAGTGCTGTACAGAGGGGTTACAGTTTCATATGCAAGGCAGTGTATACATTTCTTATCCAACTTGTTACCTCCCTAATTTTTATAGTGAGAAAAGCAAAACAATGTAATATCTGGAACCTTGGAGTTTTCCAACTGTCAGCTTCCATGTAGCTTATTTTGAACAACATTGGTATGGCTTTGCATGAGTAAGCAGGGTAAGGAGAGAGTTGAGATAAGTATCTGCAAATCCTAATTGAGTCTGACAGGTTATGTATGTAAACTTGGAGCTGCCTGACAGTCTGCCCAACTGTAGTCCTTGTATCAAATGTCAAAAAGCTTGCCTGCCTGAAAATCTCTACTAATTACCTGCTGGCATGCTGTCTTAGTCATTGCTTGGGTCTAGTCACCTAAGCCCCTGTTAGAATGCTCTGTAGGAATAATTTAGTATAAATTTTAATAACATATTCTCTGTCAGACATTAAAGGAACAGAATATAGACTGGGTAAATTTGGATACAAGATAGATGAGTAAAAATATTCAGAGGAACCATGGGAGTACACACTTGGTATCCTAGCACCAGGGAAGCTGGAACAGGAAGATTATAAGTTCAAGACCAGCTTAGACTATATGACTAGACTCAATTTTAAAATAAAATAAATAAAAATTTAACAGTGCAGAAGGTTGAAGGTAGAGTGTGTGCCTGTCATGTGCAAGGTTCGGGGCTCAATCCCTAGAAATCCCCTTTCTTGGCTCCTCCTTCCCCTCACCAAATTGCTGAGTATAGAACTGTACTGGAAGCCATCCATATAGGGGCAGGCAGTAGGGGCCATTGGGCAATGGGAGAAGGATATAAGAGGATGGTCCAGAGGATGAAAAAAATCAATTCACCTACACACTATTTTGACAGTGACTAGCTCTTCCATATTTTATTTTTTATTTATTTTTAATTTTTATTTATTTGCTTATTTATTTTTTGTGCTGGGTTTGGGGCTTGGCCTCAGTGCCTGGGTACTGTCCCTTAGCCTTTTCACTCAAAATAAGAGTTTCATGGACTTTCCTGCCCAGGCTAACTTTGAACCTTGATTCTCAGATTTCAGCCTCCTGAGAAGCTAGGATTAGAGGTGTCAGCTACCAGCACCCAACTTCTCTATATTTTTTAGCACATGATTAGTATTAGAGTGGCTTTAAAAGTAATGTAAGCCAGAAAGGTAATAGTATTTCATGTTTGTAAATCCAGAGTAGATACTCCTTTTTTAAAAAATAGGTAAGTGAGGGTTAATTTTGCTTCCTTCTGGAGGCATACATCCCAAACAGCATGGCAAGGCTCTTGTGAAGGCCCCCTGGCTACATCACCTCATGGAGAGAATATGTATGTATCTCTGAGGCTGCCTGTTTTCTCTTCCTCTCCTTATAAAGTGCCAGTATTATATCATGTAGGTTCCACCCCAACGATTTAATCTAATCTAACCACTTCCCAGGAGTCTCACCTCAAAATACGAGTCAGATTGTGTTTCTACCTTCTTAACATTATTAGAATGGGACTTTGGGAATTGAACTACTGAATTATGGGGAGAAAACATACCCAAGCCACAGCACCTTTTGTTTGTTTGTTTTATTTTCTTGTTGCTGGTAATGGAACTTGAACTCTGGGCTTTGACCTCTCTCTTAACTCTTTTGCTGAATGTGCTCTACCTCTTGAGCCACAGCTCCACTTCTGGCTTTTTGGTGGTTAATTGGAGATAAGACTTTCAGGTTCTTTTGAAAGATGATTCTCAGATCTCAGCCTCCCGAGTAGCCAGGATTACAGGCCTGAGCCACTGGCACCCAGCTCATAGCACCTTTTGACTCACTATTTAGCTCAAGCTAAACCAGAATGTGCTCATCATTGTAGTATCTCTCCACTTCCTGGCTTCGCTTCTCTCTCCTGCCTTGGAGGCCTGTCCTTCACTCTTTCTGTGTCTGCTCAACTCTCCCAGCACATCCTCAAATGATTCATGAGAAGCTCATTGTTTACATAATTCACCTGCACTTCATACAGGAGGTAGGCAGGAAGTTAAAAAAAAACCAGAGGCTGATGATGACTAAGGATGTTGCTCAGGAATCACATGCTGTACAGCTGATGTCAGCAGGATGATTTGTGATATACAGCAGGGTCTTGCTGACCCTCAGCCCTGATAGCCTGTGGAAAATGGTAGCTCCAGTCCCACATCCTAGATCAAGAACTCCTTTGCCTGCATGTGGGAGGAATTGATAATGCAGAATCGAGGCTCTGGAAGTGAATGACACATAACAGAGTTATTTTATTTCTTTTAGTACTGACTACACTCAAGTCTGCAGATCACAATGAAAACTTGAAGCCTTGCAACCTCTAGCTGGAGCAGTTAGTTCTGAGCTGGATTGTACTTCATAGTGGCAGGAGAACTCAAACTTTTAGTTTGTTCTCCATTCTACATCATTCGTCATTGCCATCTTCCTGGTCATTTTATGGCCCAAAGTAGCTGCAGTGATTGCATGTGAGGAGGAATGGATACCATTTGTTTCCATTTCCACTGGCCCAACTGAGGTGCTTTGGCCTGCAAGTGCAGGAGAAACTGGAAAATATCTGAGACCGTCATGTGCAGGTGGGGAATAAGGATAGGGGGAGACATAAATCTCTGCCACAGAACTGTGTGTTCCATTTAAGCTGGCTTTACAATGGGATTCCACTGTACTCTCAGTATTTCTACAGACTCTGTAGGTAGTGCTGGCCAGAAGTCTATGATTTATAGTCTTGAGTGACCAGCAGAGTTGGCTAGGTAACACAAGGAGCCAGAACACACTGGGCAGAGATGGCTGGGTGATAAAGGGGGCAGGGGTATAGTGGGCAGCTCACAGGGGAAGAGGAGGAAGGGAAAGCCAGGACACCCAGGAAGCTGAGAAAAGAAACAACATGGCCACCAGCTGGCTTCTCAATGAGCAGGAGAGGCATCTGGGAACTCAGATACATTTGGGAACAAGAAGAGGGGAGTTTTTGTCAGCTGAGGAGCTGACATTAGCCATCCAGATGAAAGCAAGGGAAGCATGAGCTATAGAGTACCTTCAAGAAATTTTGATTGGAAGAGAAAATTTTGCATGTGTTTAGGGTGTGGTTTGGAGAAAAACATCCTGCTCTCTGCTCAGAAAGCCAATGATAGTTTAATTATCCCCAATGAAATATTAGCAGCTAGTGACGTATGAACTGTCCTTTCTTAATTCTGTTAGGTATTGACATCAGAGCCTTCAGGTCTTCACTGTCATGCCTGTTATACACACACACATACACACACACACACACATACACGCGTACATTCCACTCTGCTTTCCTCCCCTCTATATGGAAAATGAAAGAAATGGACTTATTTTTAAATTATGCTGTAAAAAATCAAGATTCTTATGGAAAAATTAATTTATTCCCCCATTTTCTATGTGCTAGTATAAGATTTCACAAATGAGCAGGATAAATGGAAGTTTAAAGTACCATGATCAGTATGAACAATTTAATGGTTATTTTTATATTTATGAAAACTTAGATTTCTCATTCCATTGCCTTTAGTGCTGTATGACATTACTAGTGCCTTGTTGAGGATGTTGTCATGTTCTCTACTGTTTGCTCCTTCTTTACAATAAAGAATAAATATTCAAGTTGGGCACAAGTGGCTAATGCCTAGAATCCCAGCTACTCAGAGGGCTGAGAACTGAGAATCTTGGTTCAAAGTCAGCTGGGCAGGAAAATCTGCATGACTTTTATCTCCACTCAACTGCCAAAAGGCCAGAAGAGAGGCAGTGGTTCAAGTGGTAGAGTACTAGTCTTAAGCACAAAAGCTCAGGCCCCTAATTCAAGCCCCAGGACTGGTGTGTGTGTGTGTGTGTGTGTGTGTGTGTGTGTGTGTGTGTGTGTGTGTGTGTATTCAAAAGACGTAAGGATGGATACTAGGGATTGAATGGTGGTGACGTAGGATAAATCATTTCAGTTTAATAGTTCTGTCTCCATTCTCAAAGGGTATGGATTCTTACTTTTGCACAAGTAGTTAAAATATTTCAACTGAACAGTACTCTAAGCCCAGTGTGTGGTAAGTAGCAGAGACTGCTAGATGTTTGCCCTCCTGTCTATTCTAAAATTTTACCTCTATACCTGAAGTTTGATAAGAAATCAATAGAATTTCCCAGCCTCTGTTGCAGCTGGATTATAGCCATGGAATGAAACTCACAAAAAGAACCCTTATAAAAGGCCATGGAATATTCTTCTCCCCTGTCCCTCTCTGTCTTCTATAATGCAGACCATAAGTGATGAGTGATACAATAGGTTGAACAAATGACAGGGCAAAAGGAACCTGGGTTACAGAAGACCTGGAGCCCCTGTGAGTTCTGGAGGTGAAAGCTGGCTTCTCTCCTGAGAGACAAATGAAGTTGGGTCTTACGTGGAACACTATTGTTTAGGGCTTCGTCAGTTAGGTCCAGCCTTAACTGGGATCAGGGATTCAGTCATTTCTAGAACACCAACACCTATTTGGCTCATAGTTCTGGAACCTGGGAAGTTCACCAGTGTGGTACTACATTGCAGGAGGGCTTCATGTAGCATTCTCACAAGGTGAAGGCGTCACTTGTCCCACATACCCACACACACCTCACACCCACACAAGAAAGAGAGGGGATATTTAAATAAATGGTTGAGTTCATCTATTTGTCAGAAGCCCACTAATGTGCTAAAAGTTTAAATATGAAATGTTCACCAAAAGGCTCATGTGTCAAAGGCTTAATTGCAGGTTGTTGGGCTTTTATAAGGTGATTATACACTGGGCCTTAATCCATGCATCGTGAGATATAATCAATGGATAGATCTGTTGGTGGACTCATAATCTGAATGCGTTTTGGAGAGGTAGTGAACATTCTCAGAGGTGGGCCTAGTTGGAGGAAGGAGGCCACTGGAAATGTGTCCTTGTGGTCTGGATCTTGTTCCAGACCCCTGTCAGCCTATCCTTTCTGGTCAGTAGGAAGTGAGCTACTTTTTCCTGTCACATGCTCTTGCCATGATATTCTGTCACTACAGCAAAGAAGCCCACCCAATGTGGACTGAAACCTCTGAAGCCAAGAGCCAATCAAGTATTTATCAAGTGAAAAAAAGGCAGACTAACAGTGTTCACCCATTCATGATGGGCTCAGTTCATCAAGTCCCATCTCTCACCATGTCACCATGGCAACAACATTTCAATAGGAATTTTTGAAGGACAGATCACAGCAGACCAGCCAGGTGGATTCTAAATGAGAGCTGGAATGGAATAGGCCAATCAGACCCAGCCACAGCTGGGCATCTCCTATTCTAAAATATAGGTCCATGTGAAGATTGCACAGTTATCAGTCAAGCTTACGGACTAATGAGTATGATTTGATTATTCTTCTGCAGAGACTGGATAATCCTTCAGTAGGGTCATAGAAACTACTAGTGAATAAAATAAAAAACAAGTATAAACACAAAGGTAGCTGGGATTGGTGGCACAGAACCATAGATCCAGCCACTCTGGAGGCTGAGGCTGGAGAAACCTTGAGCCTAGGAGTTTGATGCAAGCCTGGGAAAGGTAGTAAGACCTCACAGAAAAGAAAAGCTTTTCTTTGGGTGGTATGTATGGAAGAGATGATGATTTTTTGCTCATTAAGACAATCTACATGAGAAAACTTGCTTTGAGTACTTTATTTATTCTTTAGCCAGGTATTGAGTCTTGAACTCAGGACCTCATGCTCTCACTTAGCTATTCTGCTTAAAGCTGGTGCTCTACCACTTGATCCACACCTCCACTTCCAGTTGGAGGTAAGAGTCTCATGGACTTTTCTGGATTGCTTTGAACTAGTATTTGTGTATGTCAGCCTCTGGAACAGCTAAGATTACAAGTGTAAGCCACTAGCATTCTAGTGCACTCCTAGTCATCATAAATCTGGTTGGAAACCAAGCACTTCAAATCATATGTAAAGGAGATACATGCAGAGGTCATCCGAAAAAAATGCTGCCCAAATCAGTAGTTATGTGTGAACAAAGACTCCAAAAATAAAAGCTGAGAGCAGGGACCAATGGAGCTAGACAGACAAGGCCTGGCTTCAAAGCTGAGCACAGAGAGCATCCAATGGGATCTGATGTCAGTTTTTCCATAATAGAGCTGTGAATCTTGTTCCTATAGTCCTGTCTGTAGGGGAACTTCACTATATTTAATTGTTTTGGGATTTTTAAAAGGTCTAACCTGAAGACATGGAGAACGATGAAGTAAGTTGGATGGTAGGGATTTTAAGACTACAAGTGAGACTAGCCAGTAGTCTCTGTTGCCAATTGTTCTTGATATTTAAATACTAAAAGCAATGGCTAGCGAGGCACTATAATCCCAGGTACTCAGGAGACTGAGATCTGAGAATGGAGATTTGTAGACAGCCCAAGGCAGACAAATCTACAAGATTCATATCTCCACTTAGCCAGCAAAAAGCCAGAAGAAGAGGTGTGGTTCATATGGTAGAGTACCAGCCTTGAATGAAAAACCTAAGCAGGAGTGTAAAGCCCTGAGTTCAAATCTCAATCCTGACAATGACAACAACAACAAAACCCCTCAACATGCTTAACTATACACACACACACACACACACACACACACACACACACACACAGAGCTAATACATTTGTCCCTTGATATGCACAGGAGATTGGTTCCAGGACTTTCCACACAAGGGCACAAAAATTTGGAGGTGCTCAAGTCCCTTAATGAAAAGATATCATGTTTACATAGAACTAATGCACACCTTCCTGTATGCTTTGTCATCTCTACATGACACATAACACCTAGTACAATGCAAATTTTATGCAAATAGTTGCTACACTGTTTTGTTTAAGGAATTATAACCCAAAAGTACATATATTTTTTGGTACAGACACAGATTTTTTTTTTTTTTTTTTGGTAAGTGTGCCAGTCCTGAGGCTTACACTCAGGGCCTGGGCACTGTTCCTGAGCTTTTGAGCTCAAGGCTGTCACTCTACCATTTGAGCCACAGCTCCATTTCTGGCTTTTTGGTGGTTAATTGGTGATAAGTGTCATGGATTTTCCTGCCAAGGCTGGCTTTCAACCTTGATCACCAGATCTCATTCTCCTGAGTAGCTAGGATTATAGGCATGAGCCACTGGACACCTGACCAGTCTTTTGTATAAAATATTTTAAATCTTAAGTGAGTTAAATTCAGTTGTACCAGCCAACATGCAGGGCCAATTGTGTGCTATTTTGTTATTTCATGAAGTCTTCTTTTCTCTTGAGAAGAGAAATTTTATTTTTTACCATAAACTAACAAGATATTAAAAAACACTTTGCACGGGAGATACTTTTTGCTCAAAATTTTTTACAACTTTATCAATGTACTTCTGAGTTAACTCTTCCATGTTTGAAATAACAAAGCATCTGAGACTACTTTGGAAAATTTGTCAGCAAGTCCTATTGGTCTGTGACTGGCATTTTCTGTTGCCCTGGAGACAGGCTCAAGACTCTGCTTATTGTTCTAACTTAATGGGATGATACAATAGCCCACTGTCCTTGGAATCTCACAGCTTCATGTGTCTTTAAATTTATCACTATAGATACTGGGTACAATTAACAAAGCCTTCAGAAGGAAGGATCCTGAGAACATTGACATCTTTGAATCATGCCTTTCTGGTTCTCTCAATGTGAAGCTTTCTTTGGAACTACAGAGGGAAAAAAAGCCAGGGAAATTGTAACTACATGCAGAGATAGTCTCTGAATATCCTTAAAGCCAAAGGAAGCCACTTAAAGGATTCTTATTTCTTAGCCAAGTCTCAAAACAACTATAGTACTGAGATTCAGACCTTGGGGAGAGAAAAAAAATTAATGAAATTTTACTCCTATCCTTATTAGATCAGAAGTGAATTCATCTTACCCAGAAAGGCTCAGATTTATACTGTTTGTCACACTGATATATGGCAAAAGAGTGACTATTAGAAGTTTTATCTCTGGATGACCTAGAGGCATGAGAGCCAGTCATGTACATGAACACTCTGATTGGCAAAAAAAAAAAAAGCTACCCTAAGTTATGATGAGGAAAAGTTATGTTAAGGATTTACTACCCAGGAGAATACTGATTTTAGGAACTCATTTTTTGGGTCTTATTAGGTGGCTACTTGGGTAATGGGTAAATTGAAAGGATCAGAGAATGAATTGATTTATACTAGAGAGGATGGAGACTCACACTCTACCAACTCTCAGAACCACTCCGAGAATATTGAATCAGAATTTCTTCAAGGAAGCCAGGTCTGGTGTCTTGTGCCTATAATCCTAACTATTTGGGAGGCCAAGATCAGGAGGATCTTGGTTCAAGGCTAACCCATGGATAAAGTTCACAATACTCCCATTTCAATCAGTGGGTTCAGTCTGTAATCCTAGCTATTTGGGAGATGTTAAGTTTGATGGGCCAAGGTGCCTCTATCCTGGTATTTCAGACCAGTCATTTGATTGGCAAATACTCTGCCTTACTCCTTACTCCCCTTCCAGTTGTAACCCAATAAGCACATTATCTGGTCCTACTTCCATCTACTTCCTTATCAACCTTCATTATGGCCAAATCACTCCAGTTTCCACATCCCTTTGTCTTTCCCACTAATCCAGCCTGTAAGTGGCAATGGAGTTTCATCATCTCCTGGAGACTCCTCTCCTTCACAGGTTTTTCTCCCTAAGCAAACTGCACTGGTGTTGAGCTACCTCTTCGCCTATCTTCTGCAACTTTTGGGTCAAACAGGAAGCAGAAGTTAGGGGATCAGAGTCTCATGGTTTGAAAACCATGCAAAAATCAGGCAGGAAAAGGATCATAAGACTCCATCTCCATCACTGGCTGATCACTGTGGTACACATTGTCTGTCATCCCAGTGACATGGGTAAGTGCAAATAAGTAGTATTACAGGCCAGATTGCTGGTGATTTCTGTGCACATTCAAGTGCAAAAACCACTGGTCTAGGCCAGGGGCTGATGGTGCATGTCTGTAGTCCTAGATACTCAGGAGGTTGAGATCTGAGGATCACAGTTCAAAGCTAGCTGGATCATGGTACAAAGACAGAAAAGTCCTTGAGACTCTTACCTCCAGTTAACCTCCAAAAAAGCCAGAAGTGAAGCTTCAAATGGTAGAGCACTAGCCTTGAGTAAAGAAAGCTCAGGGACAGTGCCCAGGCCTTGAGTTCAAGCCCCAGAACTGGCATAAAACAAATGAGGGCTGGGGATATGGCCTAATGGCAAGAGTGTCTGCCTCGTATACATGAGGCCCTGGGTTCGATTCCCCAGCATCACATATACAGAAAACGGCCAGAAGTGGCGCTGTGGCTTAAGTGGCAGAGTGCTAGCTTTGAGCAAAAAGAAGCCAGGGACAGTGCTCAGGCCCTGAGTCCAAGCCCCAGGACTGGCAAAAAACAAAAACAAAAACAAAAACAAATGAAACAACACTGGTCTAGTGGGTAAGATAGTATTGGACTGTCATACACTTTCTGTTTTCGTCAGTCTTTAGCCAATTAGATCTAGTTCTAGGACAAGAGGACCATGATTCTAGCCTGCCAGCTTCATGCATTATTGATGTCCACAAATGCCATGCCTATGGGCAAGGCATAGAGTGCCTCAGTTTCCTCATCTGTTCCCTAAGGTCAGAAACATACCTGTCAGCTCAATATATTCCTAAGATGAAATAACAAATCCTAAGAAGACTCTCTGGGAATCAGGAAGTGCTAGATGCCAGGTACCAATGGCTAACATCTGTAATCCTAACTATTCAGGAAGCCAAGATCTTGAGATCAAGGTTCCAAGTCAGACTGAGGCAGGAGTCTGTGAGATGCTATCTCCAATTAACCATCAAAAAGCCAGAAGTGGAAGTGTGGTTCAAGTGATAGAGCACCAGCATGAGTGCTCAGGCCCTGAGTTTAAGGCCTGGTTCTTGCATCAAAAAAAGGAAGTTCTGGGTTCATGCTAGCTATGAGTACCTCCCTTCACCCATCCCTGTGCTTACTTTTTCAGCTTGAGGCTAGTGTTCTACCACTTGAGCCACAGTTTTGCTACTGGCCTTTTTGTTTGTTTGTTTTTGGTCAGCTATGGGGCTTGAACTCAAGGACTGGATGCTATCTGTCCCTGAGCTCTTTTTGCTCTGGGCTAGCACTCTATCACTTGAGCCGCAGTGCAACTTCCTGTTTTCTGGTGGTTAATTGGAGATAAGAGTTTCACAGGTTTTCCTGCCTGGGCTGGCATCAAACCATGATCCTCTGATCTCAGCCTCATGAGTAGCTAGGATTACAGGTGTGAGCAATTGGCCCCCAGTTGCCTTCTGTTCTTGTTGATTAATTGGGGTATGAGTCTCATAAACTTTCTTGCCTGAACTGGCTTTGAACCATGATCCTCAGATCTCAGCCTCCTGAGTAGAGTAGCTGGGCTTAAATGTGTGAGCCATCATTGCACGGTTTGCAAGTCCCTTTTTTAGTAGCCAATATGGTATCAGGCATGTCTTTTAACCTCTTTGGATCTGAAATTCCAGAGCAGAAACATGAGTAACTAGTCCCAGGGCCAAGGTAAGGATCAACAGGTATATGTAGTATGTTCTGTAAAAGCTTCTCCAGACATAAGGATGCATTTTCCAGTCACCTGGAAGAGGAAGAAGGGCAGGTGTGAGGGCTTGGCTTGCAGCTTTTCCAGGATAGGGAGGGAAAGTGCTGAGATAGATGCTTCGACCACCAAGGTTTTTCTGAGGCCCAGTGAGAGAATTAGACCACCCTGCAGTGTGTGAGAAGGTGAAAGGTCAGTGGCTTGTGTGTCATCCTACCCATTGTCTGATTCTCTATACCTTCACCTAGGGACTGGATTAGACCACCCAAGTAGGAAGTTTGTTCAGTAGCTGGGGGTGGGTGGGTAAAAGACAACTTTGTATAATTCTAGCTAATATGAAACCAGGCACAGCAGGCATTTGCAATGTGGGAGTTTGTCCTGGCCCCTAGACTCTTCTCCCAAGTAACCAGCACTTCTCTGTTATTCTGCAGCCTTTCAGCCCTTTGTCTTCTTGACTTTCCTCTGATTGTGTAGCCAAGTACATTTCAACTTTGGGGTGTGAGCATGTGTGTGTGCGTGCTAATACTGGGGCTTGAATCAGGGCCTGGATGTTATCCCTTAGCTTTTTTGCATAAGGTTAGTAGTACTCTAACATTTTAGCCACACCTCCACTTCTAGCTTGTATACTGGCTAATTGGAGAAAAGAGTCTTGCTGACTTTCCTACCCTGGGTGGCTTTGAACTGTGATCCTCAGATCTCAGCTTCCTGAATAGCTAGGATTACAGGGGTGTACTGCCAGCTCCTGGCTCACACTTCACTTCTTGCAAGATCAGGAGATATTCCTTGAGGCTTGAGAAAAGCCAATCCAGAGGTGCTGCTGGAAGACTATGCATGCTCCTTCAGCAAGATATCACAGCTTTCCTGGGTCATTCTAGGAGTCCCTGAATCAAGTGTACTGTTAAAGCCGACAGGTAAATGCAGCCCTTGTTAGGAAGTCCTGGGGACCTCAGTTTTGGAGAAAAATGATGTATGCTGATTCTAGTTGTACAAACTTTCTTCCTGACTAGCTTGGCTACCTCTGGCTGTCAGCTCAGGGCTCAGTCTATAGCACCTGTCTGTCTTCTTCCTTCTCCAAAACAGTTCCAGTGTGCTCCCATCTCAAATCAGTCACTACCCCTTAAGACGCAATTTATAAGGGTAATCTGCCTGTAATAATCTGTTGCCATATCTAGAACTTTCCACTAAAATCCTGAGAGCAAAATGTTCCTCTCTTAGACACAAGTGTAGAATTTGGGACTCAGCAAAACACTGATTTATACTAGAGGCAGGGCTTACTCTAGGGCCGCGTAGAAGACAACATTATAACACCTCATTTTCCAAAATCAAGGAGCTTTACTCTGATGTCCTTAGGAAAGGAACTCAGGCACTTTCTTAAAGGAAAACAAAACAAACAAAACAAAAAACCTCTGCCTTCCAGATCAGTTGCTATGTTGGTATAGGGAAGAAGACTCTATAAGAAGGGGAGAGAAGGTGCTTGTTGACTGGAGGTGACAAGGGGAAGCTTGGGGGTTCTTTGTTCATGCAGCTGATCATCTTCACAGGTCATATGTTTCCTTCCTTCCTTCCTTCCTTCCTTCCTTCCTTCCTTCCTTCCTTCCTTCCTTCCTTCCTTCCTTCCTTCTCTCTCCTTCTTCTGAGCTTTTTTTTTTTGCTCAATGTTAGTGCTATACCACTTGAGCCACAGCAATATTTCTGGCTTTTTGGTGGTTCATTGAAGAAAGGGGTCTCAAGGATTTGTCTGTGTGTGCTGACTTCAAACTACAATCTTCAGATCTCAACGTCTTGAGCAGCTACGATTACAAGCATGAGGCCCTGGCATCCAGTAACCATATGTTTCTTTTTGGAAGGAGTGACTGTTTTGCATGGAGGATTTTGATCATGTGACATCTAAATTTCATTGCAAACTGCCTTCAGCACACCTGTCCATTCTTGAAAATCCGGTTTTGGGCAGTCCTTAGGTGAAATCAGGGAAAACAACCTAAGGGCTTTGTTATGGAATGTATGTCTAGGTGGGTCCAGACCTTTGCCAATTTTAAGATGCCCTGACCCTTGCCTGCAGGGCCCAGCTGTTATGCTGTCTTTAGGACTGGGTGAAGGACTCCTGTCTTAGCAACACTTACTGAGTGACTCTAATTTTATTTTCTCTTTGTGGGTAACATGTCTCGCATTCACTTCCCAGAGGGTTTCTCTCTCTTCCCCCTCTCTCCTCTTTCCTCTCCTCTCTCTGTCTCTCTCTGTCTCTGTCTCTCTGTCTCTGTCTCTCTCTCTCTCTCTCTCATGTTATTGTTTGAAGGCCAGAGAATGGTCCAGCAAGTTGGTCAAGTATTACAAGCATCAGAATACTTAAAACACTGGGAAGTAAGCCCCTCCCACTCCTTTCAGAGATTGCTCAGGTGGAATTTATAGAACTATTTCCCCTCTGTGATGTGAACTCAAGTGTGTCTTTAGTGTTGTCTTGGACCAGGTGACAAATGACTGTAACACAAGCAAGTCTTACTTTCCTTACTTAAATCTACCCCCTCACCTAGACACAAACAAATCTCAGAACCCCTCAAGACATAGTTATATAAGGATAAAAAGGTACTCATTTTAAGATAGGGGATAAGTTCTTCAAAACAGAAAAGAATGCATTATTAAAGAGTACAGTTTTAGGCCCGTGTGATTGATGGCTCACACCTGGAATCCTAGCTGCTAAGAATAAGGAGATAAGGAAGAATGCATTTTGAGGACAGCTCCAGACAAAAAAAAGTGAACGAAACCTCCATCTCAATAAAAATAAGACAGATATAAGACTCCTTTATATAATCTCAGCTACACAGGAGGCACAGGTTAAAGGACTTTGGTTAATGCCAACTCAAATAAAAATGTGAGATCTAACAGGCACCAGTTGCTCACGCCTGTAATCCTTGCTACTCAGGAGGCTGAGATCTGAAGATCATAGTTCAAAGCCAGCCTAGATAGGAAAAGTAGGTAAGACTATCTGCAAATAACCACAAAAAGGCAGAAATGGAGCTGTGGTTCAAGTGGTAGAGTGCTAGCCTTGAGAACAAAAAGCTCTGTGGACAATGCCCAGGCCCAGAGTGTAAGCCCAAGGATGAGAAAAAAAGAAGTGTGAGACTTTATCTGAAAAATAACTTATATCTGAATGTGGGTATGGCACTATTGCCTACCTAATAAGTAAAAGGATCCGAGTTCAAATACCATAAAGAAAGTAAAATTACAATGGATCCTCTTTGGTTGAGGAGAAGAGCAAGCTCTGGGCTCAACTCTCCTTAAGTCACAGTAAGCAGGTCACTAGAGACATGAATGCAAAAAACAAACCAAGTTCCAAGAGGTATAAAAACATAAAAACCACCCTTACAATTTTGTTCTCTCAACTATCATTATTCTAAAGTAGCTATAATCCCATTGGGCGCTGGTGGCTCACACCTGTAGTCCTAAAGTATGTGAGATATGTATTGGTAATTAACCTGCAAAAGTTGAAAGTGGAGCTGTGGCTCAAGTGGTAGAGCACTCGCCTTGAGCTAAAAAAGATAAGTGACAGTGCCCAGACCCTGAGTTCAAGGTCTGGCACTGACATACACACATAACACCAAGTCTATAATAGCTTTGATATCTCCCTCTGAAACAACAGATCTGCCTTTGGAATGGCATACTGGCCTTCTTCATCTTAAATCCTGCTTTCCCTACAACTGAATATGGCCCAGACCAGATTTGACGTTCCTTTTCAGAATGGCAACTCTTCCCAGCTTCTCTGCTAATAGTATCAATCATTCTGTCCCTTTAGTGATTCCAGAATTTTCTCTGTCCTTTGTGTCCCCTCCCCACCTCCACACACACAAGATAAGACTTTATTTCCACTTACCTGGGCAATTACAATAGGTTCTTGTCCTCTCACATCCCTCCATTTCCCACTCCAGTGTTTCCCCCCAAATTATTCCACATTACTTTTACTAACATCCAAGCACCATTGGATTATTCTTTTTTTTTCACTGTTTAAGGAATTTTATTAAAGCAAGAATTTTATAATCCAAATTACATTTCCTCGCACAGTTATCAATTCTGTTACTTAGAACTGACATCCTGAGCTATTCCACAGTAAAGAATTACAAAATTAAAGAAAGGAATGCTTTAAATTTTTGTACTTTGCTGAAAATTCTTTTTTCCCAGGGTCTATAAAACATTAATTTGTTTTTATATTTTACTATTTTTTGTAGGTTTTTTTTTTTTAAATCAAGTAATCTAGGACTAGCACTGTTTGCTAGACCTGGCATTTGCTCGGTACATAAGGTTCAAAGTTTCCTTTCCTTTTTTTTAAAATTTATTTTATATTTTGCAATGTTTTTTTCATAATATTTAAGTTTTTCAATGTTTAGATATTTTTCTTCGGTGAAGCACGAGTTTCTTTTCATGGTCTCTGATCAATTTTTTAAACAGGATTATTCTTGCAGTGGAAAGTTGTACTTCCTGCTGTCAAACATCATTGAACAGCTCCTGTATATTGGGCCAGGCCTTCCTCACCTAGCAACTTGATATTTTTGACTCCCTTGTAGCTAGAACTTACAACTCGATTTCTCTGAATCTGAGACACTACAGGTCCTTAAAAGAGTTATGTAACCCTCAGTGAGTAATACAAGGTAGCTGAGTATAAGGATCTATTTTCTGTCAAATGTAGTAGGGGAACTTTCTGGATCCTTGAGTGTGTTAGCAGTTTATGTTTTCATGAAGGCAGATCTTGTTATCTTACTTCACAGCCTGGCAAGCTAAGCTACCTATAAGCCACCTCAGTTTGCTTAGTAACTTCTCTTTCAGCGTAAAGTAGGCGGAATGTTTTCTCCTGTTAGTAACAAATAAATAAGAATAAATAAATACTTGCTTCCAAGCCTTGCATTCACATTTCTCCACAAATAGGTTTTAAACTCACAGGCCTATGTGCAGCCATATTTGTAACATTTCTCTGGTTTTCCCTGCTGCCTGCAAAATTTGCTTTTCCTCTGACTTCCTGTTATTCTCTCTTTAGTCTTAGTTCTGCATTCGCTTTGACTTTAGTTTAACTGCTCCTTTTTGAAAATAACCACTAAGAATAAACTTTTCATGATGAAGACATTCCACACTTCAATCTCTTTCTTTTTTATTTTTTGAACATTGACCTCAGCAGTTTCGAAAGGCCCCAAACAGGCTAATATAAATCCTATATAAATATGAACCTCATCAAATCCTGCTTGGGAGAAATCTGTAAAACATTAAAGGGAACCTTATTATCATCAAAAAGCATTTTAACGATGTATTTCTGCATACTTTTTATTTTTGCCTTGTGTTCTCCTATCTGTGACTTTGTCTTTAACATCAAACATAAGAATGAAGTGAAAAATCAAAGAATTTTTTATGGCATGCAGATAAAACATCTGGAAGACCTAATTTCTTCTTTTCTACCATATAGGTAGAATCTGTGACATTTGCCAAGATAATGAGGATTTCCTTATTTCAGTCTATTCTTCTTCACATGAACTTTTAGCAAATTATTATTATTATTGTATATGCCACTCCTGGGGTTTGAACTCAGGGCCTGGTTCTATTCCTTAGTGTTTTTGCTCAAGGGTGATACTCTACCACTTGAGACAACAGCTCCACTTCTGGATTTTTGGTGGTTAATTGGAGCTAAGAGTTTCACAGACTCTTTGCTCAGGCTGGCTTCTAACCTTGATCCCCAGATTTCAGCCTCTTGAGCTGCTAGCATTATAAGCATAAGCCACCCATACTAGGCAATATTTAATTTTTGAGAAACTCTTTTCTACTATTGAAACTAAAGAGTTCACTGAACTTTGAAAGGCCAGTGAAAATAGATACAACATCAACTGCAAACAAACCTCTTATTAGTGTCCCCTTAATAATGCTTGGAATTGTGAGGCAGAGGTTTTCTTTCTGAATTGAAGAAAAAGGATCTTAGATGGAAACTGGAGGCTCCTGATTTTGCTAAGCCCAAATAAATGGAAGAAATACCTCAGCCAATCCATGACCTTTTGCTGAAATGTGGTTTATATCAAGTCTAGTTGGTCACAATGGTTCATTGTCTGCTTAAAGGGCCAAGTGCTGCCTGTGACCTTGAACCTGGCCTGGCTCACACTTAGTCCAAGCCACAGTTTTTTCATTAGTGACCACATTAAGGCCTAGCTACTGCCCTGGTTTCCCAACAGATTGTAGCAGTATTGCCCCACTTCCAGTTCATGTTCAACCATCTGCAGGAGGCTTGTCCACAGTTAATAGCTTCCCTTCTCTTAGTACAGGAAGCATTTTGCTAAGTCCTACCATTATCATTGATGCCTGGTTGGTGTAGGTTGGTCACTTTATTCTGTTCTTATTCCACACATTTCCCACACATATCACTATGAACTGGCAACACTAACAGCTACAGAAAGCTAAGTGTGCCAGTAATGACTGAGAACTTTTACACAAAGGTGACAGCTCTTTAGACTACATTTCGTAGAAGATTT
Source organism: Perognathus longimembris pacificus (assembly GCF_023159225.1). Lineage (NCBI taxonomy): Eukaryota > Metazoa > Chordata > Mammalia > Rodentia > Heteromyidae > Perognathus > Perognathus longimembris. The sequence goes on along the minus strand of NC_063163.1, from coordinate 55,781,709 downwards.
AAACTATATTAGCCTTAGTATATAAAAGGCAAATGCCATAGAAATCTATAGTTAACCTTGTATATGTTTGTTAGAAATAGCTTGAATTGTTGGGGTGTTGTATAGGAATAAACATATCAGTTGGAAAGGAACTGGGCAAGGCAAAGTTTACTTCTGCAGAAGGGTGCATCCTCAGCCAAAAATCTGGCAAACAAGCACACAGAGCAGGCTGCTCTCTTTTTTTAAGTCCCTAACCTGCCCCTCTACTTCCGTTGGCTGGGCTCAGGTTCAAAATCTACGGAAAGATGTGGCTTAACCAATAGGAAGTAATTAAAATTCGAGGGACTTCTAACAAGATGTCTTAATTAAAGGGCTCAGGAGAAGGATGCATGTATCTACAATGTCATTAACAAAGGCCAAGCCACCTAGTCAAAGCAGGAACCCTTTAGAAAAACAGTTCTCTCAAGATTAAGAGGAAGGAAGCTACTTTTATTAAAAAAGAAGAAGAGGCCTTTCTCACATGTTGCTTTATTGGTTGCCTTTTTAAACAATGTGTGTGACGGAAAATGGGACTTGGAAATTCAGGCCCTTTGGCTCACAGCTGGTGTTCTATTACATGAAACTGGACTCTAACATCAATTTTTTAGTTAATTGGAGACAAGACCCTCCTGGATTTGTTTTTGTGAACGGGCTGGTTTTGAACTATGATCCTCAGATCTCAACCTCCTGAGTAACTAGGATTACAGGCATAAGCCATCAGAGCCTGGTTTATTGCTTGTGTGTTAAAGAAAATACTAATCTTTTTTTGTTTTCTTAAATTAATTCAAATTTGTTTTCTTCTGCATAAATTAATAATCATTACCATATGTAGATCACTGATTTTTACCATTATGAATCTATCAGACATTCCTATGATAACGCATATGTATGCATGTATGCACATATATATTTATATATAATGAATGTAACTATGTGTGTATGTATATATTTAGTACTACATGTAATATACTTGAAAATCACTCATAATTGAACATTTGAGTATATGCTTAGCCATAAATATAAGTTTATATGATAATTACAAATTAATGTATAAGTTATATATAAAATGAATTATATATTAAGTATATGCACATAGGAAAACACTAAAGGCATCTATTCCAGTGTGATGAGTGCAATATTATAGTCTTATGTAACAATCACCTGCAGGCAAGGAAGAAGTACTGTTGGTATTTATTCCAAACTTCAGTAATTATTCCAACTCATAATCACCTAGAAGCTACATATGATAACTTAGGGCCTTTTGGAGCCAATGGGCTTTTACAAAAGAGGAATTCACTGTTTTTCAATTTGTTTTGGGAATTGTCAAGCTTGACCACACAACTTGGCCAACAATGCTGCTGGGACAGATTGAACTTGTTACCTGGTTAATGATCTACCTTGCGCATACCTGAGCAGGAATGGAAAATCATGTTATCTGGTAGCCAGATGCTCTGAAGAAAATTGAGATGAAAACACTAGAGTTCAGTGAATGCTTTAATTATTTGGGTTTTATTATTTTACTGTCTTCTCAGACAGTACCAAGTATGTACATTTCATACTCTGCTCAGAAATGGCTGTTTGTGATTCATGTCAGTAACCCTAGCTATAGAGGAGGCTGAGTTCTGAAGATCATGATTCAAAGCCAACCCAAGCAGAAAAGTCAGTGAGACTAATCACCAGTCACACACACACACACACACACACACACACACACACACACACACACACACACACACAGAGTGAGAAAGAGAGAAATTTACTAATATATTTCAATTTAAGTAGGCTGGAATACTACTCAATATGACCTTCCTGGAGCACTGTGAAAATCATCAGGAATAAAGTGATTATTGATATTATTAGAGGCTCTGTTGGGTTGGAAAAAAAGATCGAGGAGGAACAGGGGTAAATTTTATGTGTAATAACTATGATATGTTTAGATGAAGTTGAACTTTATCAGAGATTTATTGTTTGCCTGGGGAGCTTGGGCAGAAAGAGTGCTCATCCATTATCTACTGGAGGGAATAATAAGCTATACTTATGCTTGAACTGTTAGTGAGGCCAATGCACCTTAGTCTTCCTTTCTCATGCCATGGTGAACTTCCTAATGACTGGTCAGCTGAGAACAGTGAGGGTATAGCCAGAGTTTCTCAGCTGGTTGCCATCTTGTACATCTGAGCAACACAATGAAATGGACTCAGAATAGTGGCTAGAGACTGACTGTCAATGACACCAGTTCAGTTACCTCTAAGTGGCTTCATGTTGGACAGATGTCTTGATTTCTCTTATTTTTTTTGACAGTACTAGAATATGAACTTGATTATTAAACTGGAATTATATCACTAAATCAAACATCTCCCTTCTCATTTGAAAAATAATGATGGGCTTGGAAGAAAGAAGGAATGAGATAATACGTATGAGAACCACATTGCTGTTGCCCATTCTGGATCAACATGGTGTTACTGGGGATTTTAGATACAGTGATTCTCTTTATTCCTGTTTATTTTGGAAACCACAGGAAAAGACATAAGGCCTCAAAACATCGTGTTTGGGAGATATGATTTGGTCTGAAAGCCTTGGAGAATTCTCAGAAGACAAACTTACTCTGCCTCTGGGATACCTTGCAGAGTAGATGGGGTCTCCAAGATCCTTACAGAGACCCTTTTAGACTCCTCACAGCCATCAGTCTTCTTTATAGTAAAGTACAATCCCCTAGGATATCCTGGGGAGGTATCCTAGCCAATTGTCATTGGCCTTAAATTGCTGGAATATCATGCATTTGATCATCCTGAGCCACTCATGAGCTCAGCTCTTCTTCCTCAAATGCCAGAGAGCTTGTTTTAGTCTTTAGTAAGATCCTAGCTCCTTAGTTTAAGTCCCCTGGAAATGTGAAAAGGTAAGACTTGAAGTAAAAGGCCCAGGGCAGAGATTGCTACTATTGGTAGGAAGATCACTCATCTAAATAGAGTGAAGGAGGCATGGGTCCCACAGTAGGTGCAGTTTCTTTAGTTAGCTGTGTCTTCAACATGAATGTCCTGGTCAGTTTGGGCTGCTATGACAGAATGGGTGGCTTATAAGCAACAGAAATTTATTTCTCACAGCTCTGGAAAGTTGGGAATTCTAAGTCATATTCTCTGGTGAGAGCCTTCTTCCTGGTTGATAGACAGTTGTTATTTATTTTGTTCTCGCATACTATAACAAGTGTGCTTCGTTGCCACTGTGACCAAATACCTGAGAAAACCAGCTCAAGGAAAGAACCCTTAGAGTTTCAGACATTTCGGTCTGTCATGATGGTCAGGGTATGGTAGAGTAGCTTTTATCATGGCAGCCAGGGAGGGCAGGGGGAGAGGAAGAGAGAGAGAGAAAGAGAGAGAAAAAGAGAGCAAGACTTGAATTTCAGGCTTTGTGGCTTTGTGCTTTTCCTCTTTTATTCCATTCTGGCCCCTAGCCTATGGGATAGTACAACCCACATTCAAGGTCGGTCTTCCTCCCTTAGTTAATCCTCTATGGAAACACCCTCAGACACTCCCAGATGTGTGCCTCACTAATCTACTAGGTGCTTGATCACAGAGGGAAGGAGAGAATCTTTCCAAGAACTCTTATAAGGGTGCTAATGCCATTCACTAAGGCATTGCCCTCCTGACCCCATACCTCCCAAAGGCTCTACTTCCTAATATCATCACCTGGGGGTTGAATTTAAAGATATGAATTTGAGGGAGAGGTATAGTTAGTCCAGGACAATGAACATGTATCAACATTTTCATTGGTAAAGTAGGCCAAAAGCCACCATCTCCTGTGGTTGTTGTGAGGGATAAATGGGGTCAGGTATGTTAAAAAAAAATCTATCCACAATAATTATTCACTAAATCTCAGTTCTCCCTTGCACACCCCTAATCAGGTGGTCCTTAGACTGTGTGTAATCGCCACATCCCTCAACTATTCCCTTCCTTCCTTCTTTCCTTCCTTCCTTCTTTCTTTCCTTCCTTCCTTCCTTCCTTCTTTCCTTCCTTCCTTCCTTCCTTCCTTCCTTCCTTCCTTCCTTTCTTCCTTCCTTCCTCCCCCTCTCCCTCTCTCTCTTCCTCTCTTCTCTTCTTTGTCCTTTATTTTCGTTGGGGCTGGTACAGGGGCTTAAACTCAGGGCTTTATGTTCTCATTCAGCTTTTACACTTAAGGCTGGAGCTTTACCACTGGAGCCACAGCTTCCTGCTTTCTTTGGGTTAACTGGAGATAAGTCTCATGATTTTCCTGCCTAGACTGGCTTGACATCAATGCTATAATATCTGGCCTTGTTGATCCTCAGTCAGCAAGTGGGCAGGGCCAGGTAGAAGGTCAGCTACTAGGCAACTGGGATGCCCTCTTGCCAGCTGGGAGGAAGCGCTTGTTGCTGCTTGGCTGCTCTATGTCCACAGGGAGCCTGGATGCATTAAGTTGCAGTCTATCCATAAGTGGCCCTCTCCAAGGAGCAGGATGGGGAGGACAGAGTAACATAAAGGGCTTAGGGCTCTAAAGCTGCATTTACTGCTTTGACTGTCACCTTGTCATACTGTGACCATGCAAAGCAGGGAAAGTTGGGTTATGCAGAACTCAGAGAAGCATATAAAATACAGAAAAAGCCTGAGGGGATGGGGGGATTGACAAAGCTTCTTACAAGTGTGCATTAGTTCTTCTGCTCAAAGTCAGAAAAAAAAATCAGAATACAGGATCAATGTGAGCCAGGGAATAAATGTAAAGAAATCCAGGGGAGAGTAAGGAATTTGTGCCAGTTGTGGGGCTTTGATTCAGGGCCTGAGCACTGTCCCTTAGCTTTTCTGCTCAAGGTTAGTGCTCTTTCACTTGAGCCACAACTCCACTTCTGGCTTTTGGGTGGTTAATTGGAGATGAGCCTCATAGACTTTACTGTCCAAGCTGGCTTTGAATCATGATCCTCAGATCTCAGCTCCTTAAGTAGCTAGGACTATAGGCGTGAGCCATCAGTGCCTGGCAGAAAATACCTTTTGATTCTCTCTGCCTCTCCTTCCATGGAGGAAGCAGTATGTACCCATTTCAGTCCTACCAATTTTTCTAGTCCCTACCCACTAGAGGATTTGCATTCAGCTTAGAAGTGGAGAATATGCTTTAATCTTTCTGTTACTGAAGTACAGTTATGATGTGATTTGTAAGTCCTTGGTTTTTGTCCAATTTCTAAGCATCTTAAAACCCTCAGAAATTCTGAAATGGTGTCATATTGTACACTGTGAAGATGACTGGTAACAAAGACTTCTGGAAAACCTTGAATGGGGTTAGTTGCCATGGGAAACAGTATGATTGGAGGGTTGAATTTTTAGCCTTCCCTTCCCTTCCCCTGACCTAGAGAAGAGAAAGGGTTGAAAGGTGAATTGAGTGCTAATGGCCAATGATTGAAACAAACATACCTATATAATGAAGCCTCCACAAAACCCACCAAGATAGGGTCTAAATAGCTGAACATAAGGATGTCACTGGAGAGGGCATGCCAGAAAAGTTCTGGAAGGTCTGTAGCCCCACCTGCTTTATCCTTATGCATCCTTTGTTTCTGGGTGCTTATCTGTGTCTTTACTATTCCTCTATCATAAGTGGGTACATGCAGGAAGAGGATTCTGCTGAGCTATTTAAGCCCTGATGTATCAAAATCACCAAATCTGAGGAGAGATCATGGGAACCCCTATTGACAGACAGTTGGTCAGAAAAAGAGTCCTCATGTGGAGCTTGTGATTGGTCTTTGAGTGGGGTGCTCCTGTGGAGCTGACCCCTCAGCTTGTAGGAACTGACTCCAGTACATCGTGGATCGTGTGAGCAATGAACTGAGTTCCTAGACAATCAACTGACGTTGGCTAAGAATCCACTGGTGTCAAGGAGCTCTTTTCCCTTCCCAACCTGGTGTGGCTCACACCTGTAATATTAGCTACTCAGGAGGCTGAGATCTGAGGATCACAATGCAAAGCCATCCCAGGTAGAAAATTTGTAAGTTTCTTTATCTCCAGTTAATCAGCAAAAAGTTAGAAGTGGATGTGGATGTGTGACCCATGTGGTAGAGTGGAAAAAGCCAACCAAGAGCACTGTGCTCAAGCCACAGTATCACACACACACACACACACACACACACACACACACACACACACACACAGACTGCATTCTGTTACCCTGAGAGTAGATATTATAGGTTAACAGCTTTTCTTTCTTCCCCATCATACAGTAATGTATACAATAAAGTATATAGATCTTAAATGTATAGAGTAGTGATCTTTTCACATATTTGTATATGCATGTAATCAACACCTAAATAAAAAGCAGGATATTTCCAGCATCCAGAAGGTTATTTCTGGTATGGATTCCCATATATTTACTTCTTTAGATACAACTACTCGGGATGGGATGTAGCTCAGTGGCAAAGCACTTGCCTAGCAAGTGCAATGTCCTGGGTTTAATCCCCAGTACCAAAAAAGAAAAGACAAAAAAAAATACAGTTAGATACAACTACTCTTTTGACTTTTCTCCCTATAAGTTAGGCTTGCCTATTCTTAATCATTGCCTAAGTGCAATAATACAGTATGTACTTTCTGTTGGCTTCTTTCACCCCCCAGATTTATGTCTTTATGAGATAGTTGCTCTGTGTGTGTGTGTGTGTGTATGTGTGTGTGTGTGTGTGTGTGTGTGTATGTGTGTGTGTTCATGATGGACTCAGGACCCCACCTATCCTAGGCAAGGACTCTATTTCTTGAGTTATATCCCCAGCCCAGCCGTTCATTCTTTTAGAAAACAATCATGTCAAAATGAATTTTATTTTTAAAATGTATTGTTCAATTTAAATTTTAATCTCTGAATGGTTGTATCGAGGGTTACAATGTAACATGTCCATTTATATGTCCTGTGCTTCTTGACTACAGTTACCCCTTCCATCCTTTCCCTCTTATCCTGTCAACATCTTCCCCTTGCATCACATTTTGTTATATGAGTATACTATTTAAAGACAGTATGGGCAGAAAGTCCATGAGACTCTGGGTCTAAAATATCCAGCATGAAAGCTAGGCCGGAGGTATGGCTCAAGTGATGGAGTGCCAGCTGAGTATGCTGAAGCAAGCAAGCAAATCAAACAAGTACAAAGTCCTGAGTTCAAACCCCACTACTGCCTCTCAACAAAATATTAAATAAAAATAAACAAGAATATTCTGGGGATGTGGGTCATGTCTGTAACCTTGGCTACTGGGAAAGTGGGAAATGGGAGGAATGCCTGCCAGGAAAGGCAAAGATTTTCAAGACCTTATCTCAACCAATAAAACGTTAGTCCAGGCATAGGTGGCTCATGTCTGTAATCCTAGCTACCCAGGAATCTGGGATTGGAGGATTGCAGTTCAAAGCCAGCCTAGGCACAAAAGTGTATGAGACTGTTATCTCCAATGAACTACCAAAGAGCTGGAAATAAAACTGTGGCTCAAAGTGTTAGAGTCCTAGCCTTGAGCAATAAAGCTCAGGGACAGTGCCTAGATCCTCAATTCAAGCCCCACACTGGCACATGCAAACAAAAAGTTGGAGATGCTGGTATGCACTTGTCATTCAGCTATGGGCAAGACACAGACAAAAAGATCATGGTTCCAGCAGGCTTGGGCAAAAAGCAACACTCTCTTCAAAAAACAACAAAAGCAAAATGGACTAGGGATGTGGCACAAGTGGTAGAGCATCTGCCTAACAAATGAGTTCAAACCTCAGTACCACAAAAAAAATAAAATAAAAAATCAACAGCGAGACCTTTGTCTGTCTTGTTTTGTTGTGGCAGTGATAATGAACTTACTTTGTCCTTCTGGGCCTGGATCAATTCTCTCAGCAGATTTATTCAGGATATCCCTTTTGTACAAGTATACTTGTATGTATACCACATTTTCTTTTAGCCTGGGCTTAAACTCAGGGCCTACGCGCTGTCCCTGAACACTTTTGCTCAAGGCTAGAGCTCTACCACTTTGCGCCACAGTGCCACCTCCGGTTTTTGAGTGGTTATTTGGAGATAAGTGTCTCATGGGGACTTTGTAGCCCAGGCTGGCTTTGAACCATGATCTTCAGATCTCAGCCTCCTTAGTAGCTAAGATAATAGGAGTGAGCCACCAGTGTCTAGCATTTCTTATCTTTAAATTATAACCATCCTAGCAGGTTCATAGTGATATCTCATTGTGGTTTTAATCTGTGTTTCTCCACTAATGAGTGATTCAAGCATATTTTAATATTTTTATTAGACCAGTCCTGGGGCTTAAACTCAGGGCCTGGGCACTGTCCCTGAGATTTTTAGCTTAAGACTATTGCTCCACAACTTGAGACACAGCTCTATTTTCAGCTATTTGGTAATTAATTGGAGTTAAGAATCTCACAGACACTTTCCTGTCCAGAGTTGGCTTGGAACCACAATCCTTGGATTTTACCCTCCTGAATAGCTAGGATTACAGGCATGAGACACAGGTGTCTGCCTTGTATTTGTTGTTGTTGTTGTTTTGGGTTATAGGGCTTGAATTCAGGGCCTGGACACTATTCCTAAGTTCCTTAGCTTAAGGCTAATGCTCTACCACTTTGAGCCACAGCTCTACTTCTGGTTCTCAGGTAGTTAAGTTGGAGGGAAGAATCTCACAGATTTTCCCACCTCGGCTGGCTTTGAAGCACAATCCTCAGACCTCAGGCTCCTGAGTAGCTGGGATTATAGGCATGAGTCACCAGTGCCCAGCTTTGAACATTTTTAAAAGACTTGTTAAGCATCTGTGTATCTTCTTTTTGTCCCTTTAGATACTTTACCAATTTTTGATCAAATTATTTATTTAGTTATCAGTTTTTTGAGTCCCTGATATACTTTGGATATTAAGCTCTTATCAAATGTGTGGTTTATAAATATATTATCTTATTCCATAGGCTGCCTCCTTAAGTTGATCATTTTTCTGCCTTACAAAGCTTTTTAACCATTTGTCTGTTTTTTGTTGTTGTTTTTTTTTTGCTTGAGCCTTTGTGTCCTATCCCAAAAAATTCATTGCCCAGACCAATGTCATGGAGTTTTTCTCCACATTTCCTTTGGTAGTACTTTGATTTCAGATCCTGCATTTAAGTTTTTAAATCCATTTGGTTTTTACACTGGAAAAATAAAAGTTTTACATGTTAAATCATGGTTCAATTTCATTCTTCTACATGAGGATGTTCAGCTATCCCATGTCATTTACCAAAAGAATTTTTCTTTTTCCATGGTGTCTTCTTGGAACCTTTGCAAAAAATGAACTGATTATAAATGTGTGGGATTTACTTCTGGGATTTCTATTATTCTATCTCATTTGTATGTGTGTCAAATTTTATGCCAGAATTATTGTGTTTTGTTGATGTTGTTTTGTTTTGTATTGGTACTTGGGCTTGAACTCAGGGCCTCATGCTCTTTTTTTGCTGAAGGCAAGCACTCTACCACTTGAGCTACACCTCCACTTCTGGACATTTGTTGGTTAATTGGGGATAAGAGTCTCTTGGGTTTGTCAGTTTGAATTGGTTTCAAATTTTGATCCTCAGGTCCCAGCCTCCTTAGTAGATGGATTACAGGTGTAAGCCACTACAGCCTAGTTCATGCTGCTTTATTTATTATAATTGTGTAATATATTTTGAAGTCAAGGAGTACGATGATATCTCAGGCTTTTCTTTTTGACTCATAACTGCATTAGCTATTTAAGGGCTTTTGTGGGCGGGGGGGCTGGGAATATGTCCTAGTAGTAGAGTGCTTGCCTCACATACATGAAGCCCTGAGTTCGATTCCTCAGCACCACATATATAGAAAAAGCCAGAAGTGGCACTGTGGCTCAAATGGTAGAGTGCTAGCCTTGAGCAAAAAGAAGCCAGGGACAGTGCTCAGGCCCTGAGTCCCAAACCCCGGGACTGGCCAAAAAACAAACAAAAAACCATATGGAACCATAAAAGCCCCCCTCCCCTTTTTGCCAGTCCTGGGGTTTGGGACTCAGGGCCTGAGCACTGTCCCTGGCTTCTTTTTGCTCAAGTCTAGCACTCTACCATTTGAGCCACAGTGCCACTTCTGGCTTTTTCTATATATGTGGTGCTGAGGAATCGGACCCAGGGCTTCATGCATACAAAGTGAGCACTTTACCACTAGGCCATATTTCCAGCCCCTCATATGATCTTTTTGAATCAGTTTACTCCTGTAAAAAACATTACTGGAGTTTAGATAAGAATTGCATCTATGGTTCTCTGGAGAGCATGATCACTTTAATAGTATGACAGTTCAGCTTCTTTGTTTGTCTGTTTGTTTTGTTTGTTACCAGTCCTGGGGCTTGGACTCAGGACCTGAGCACTGGTCTCTGAGCTTCTTTTTTTGCTGAAGGCTAGCATTCTACCCCCCGAGCCACAGCGCCCCTTCCAGCTTTTTCTGTGTATGTGGTGGTGAGGAATCAAACCCAGGGCTTCATGCATGCAAAGGCAAGCACTCTACCGCTAGGCCATATTCCCAGCTGACAGTTCAGCTTCTTATCTGCCTCATTCTTCCATCATGGAAGGATGGTTCGGGATTCCATGCATGTACTAGATGTATTTGGTGTGGTGCTCTGAGGTTTTTGGCTAGTGCTGTACCGTGGAGGTAAGAGTCATATGGATTTCCCTGCCCAAGTTGGCTTTGAACTGTGATCCTCAGATTGCAGCTTCCTGAATAGCTAGGATTACAGGCATGAGCCACCAGGGACTGATGGGTAGCTTGTCAGCATGGACAGCCCCTGCAGTCCTTGTATCTGGGTTCACACAAGGCCTCAGAGTCTTTCTCAATGCAGCATTCCAGGAAAATAACTCACAAGAATTGCAAGATGAAAACAACTTGCCAACTTGGAATCTATCATTTACTGGTAAGTTCCTCTTCAACCAATTTTGCTAGCTTAAGATGAATAAGCAATCTGTGATGTAGCATTGACCTAGACTGTTTTACCTGAGCCCAGGCATTTATAGAGAACAATCCTCTATATTCCCTAGCTGAACGGATTACTGTCATTTTATTCCTTCACTTTAGGCTTACCAAAGAATACAGTGTGATCACCTCAGATGGATCTGAATTCAAGTCTCAGGCAGGTAAATTACTTGCTATAACACTGAAAATTACCTCCCTGAGTTTGTTTTCACAGCTTGCAAAATGGGATAACAAAATTCATTCAGGCATACTGCTTAATACATTGCAAGCACTCAGTAACTGGTAGTTATTGTATTCTCTTCAGTGGTTATGACTAGCTATTATCTGAGGCTCTCCAGTGATGGATTTTAAATAAATAAATATGTGCACTGGTGGTTCAATGTAATCCTAGCTACTCAGGAGGCTGAGATCTGAGGAGTGAGGTTCAAAGCCAGCCTAGGCAGGAAAGTCCATAATACTCATCTCTAATTAACCAGTAAAAAACTGGAAGTAGAACTATGGCTCAAGTGATAGCGTGCCAACCTTGAGCCAAAAGGCTAAGAGACAGAACTCAGGCCTTGAGGTCAAATCCTAGTACCAAGGTACATGCATCTACACACACACACACACACACACACACACACACACACACACACGTAATTGGAAACATCATCTTGACCTTCCAGATGCAACCCATGAGAATTCCCAGCAGGAAGGCAGCAAATGCAAACTTCTGAAACCGGCTCTTTACAGATCCAAAATTAAGCCCTTAGGAGGCAGAGAAGTGAGTAGCCAGCTGCTGTCTGCATATCTGTGGTTAATCCTTCAGCCACACCCCTTTGGACATTCTTCTCCAGAGAAGCAGAAAATTCAAGAGACACATCCCATCTGACTGCAGAACACGTCCCTTTGACCCTGTAGGTTCTGGTAATAGCTCACATCATGTGCAGCCCGGTTTCCCGCACAGCTGTGCCCAGGCCTGTTAAATGGAAGGGGAGGCTCATTTGTAGAATTACTCCTTTCTCTGTTAAGGATAGTGCAGTGAGAAAGAAAGCGAGATTAAAAAAGCAAAATAAGAGGATGTCACTGCAAGCAGGAAGTATTTAAGTATCCCACGAGACCCTAGGCACCTATCAGATGACATCTCTGATGACCATTAAGGGTTCCCAGAATACCTTTGGCAAACTCAGCCTGGGGCCATGAAGATTGGATTGTAGCCATTTCCTAAGAGCACAAATAAAGACATTCTGATCACTGAACATCAGCAAGAAATAGATCCCCCTCGCCCCCGCCCTGGGGTACTTTTGCTTTATTCTAAAAGGCAATTGGCAAGAATACTTCAAATCAGTATGATACACATACTGTCTGGCATCGTCAGAGAGTGTCACTGGGTCTCACGGGAATATTACGGCAGCTGCCACCCAGTTGGCACTGCAAAGAAATAGCCTCCTGGAAAGCTCTGTGCACAGGGCAGGGTCACTTCTCAGGGACAATGAGTTCCTTCCTGTTGCCATTATCTTTGTTCATTGAACTTCTTGTCAGCTATCCACTCCGTTTCACTCTATACACCCATGCACCATGGCAGGACTTCTCAAATGAGAGCAGTCAGGGAAGCATCCAGATGGCTTGTTCAAACATGGATTACTGGGCCCCACTCCTTGAAACTTCAAGTCAGTATTTCTGAGGTTTAAGTCTGAGACCTTGAACTTCCAGTAAGTTCTCAGAAGTTTTGCTGCTGCTTCTGGGCCCTGACTTGGAGAACTATTGCTTTGAAAACCTGGTACCCATATTGGCTGCTGTTATTGACCAGTTGGTTGTATGAATGAATGTATGCTGAAAGCATGAATGAATGGATAGACCACCCTCCTTGGATGGATGCACCTTCTCCTTAGCACTCTATCATCCTTTAACTTCTTCAGGATTAGGCTGGGTGCTGATGGTTAATCCTAGTTACTCAGGAGGCTGAGATCTGAGAATTGAGGTATGAAGCCAGCCCAGACAGCAAAGTCCATCAGACTCTTATCTCCAGTTAACCACCAAAAAGCTGGAATTGGAGCTTAAGTGGTAGAGTGACAGCTTTGAGTGAATAAGCTAAGGAACAGTACCTAGACCCTGTGTTTAAGCCCTTATACACACACACACACACACACACACACACACACACACACACACACACACACCACTCACACACAAATAAAAACATCTTCAGGGTTAATGGTTTGAATATATGTATAAAGTATATTCACAGCAACATACACACTTATAGTAAAGGAAGCCTTTGTTGGTTGTTTGTTTGTTTCTCTCAGTTTTCATCGTGCCAGGCTAGATACTCATCATAAATACTTTCGTCTCTCTTGTGGATTCCAGGGCACACAAAGTTCTCAACTGTGACCAAAGTTCTCTGGATTCAGTGTGTCTATCCAGATGGCCAGATTGAGGAGCCAGACTCTTTGCTGCTTTCTCTGCTCTAAAAATCCTCAGCATTTCATTTGAGCACATCAAAGCAGGCTGGGATTAAAGATAAAATGAGCTTGATGCTAGGAGAATGGTGCCAGCTTGGACTCCATGCCACTTCAGCCTTGAGAACGCTGGTCTTGGGCCATCAGCCAGCTGGGGTGTCACCTGGAGAGCCTGCTGCTGCTGGCCTGTCTTTTGGCCCTGGTATGAGTATTTTTCACCCAAATTGGGCCACTTCTCATGCTTCCTAACGGTGTCACAGCAGGCTCTGTCGACCGTGCTTGTTTCCCAGCTGTCAGTAGACATATTTCATGGCATTGGTTTGCTCTGAGATCATTTTAACAATTAATTATATTTTGCCACTATAATAGAACTCTAGATTGTTGTAGACAGTAGAGAAGAGAAGGAAGGACAGAGGAGGCATTCACATCCTTAACACCTAAAAGCAACCCTGTGAGGGTTGCAGTGTAGCACAGGGCCTGCTCAGTATATGCCAGGCCCTGACTTTGCTCTTCAGGACTGCAAGTAACAGTAACTCTGTGGACATGAACATTTTGTCTGTTTGTTTTCCAGTTCAGATTCCATGCTCAGAATTCTTTGTTTAAAATCTATATGATGAATATACACAGGAATGACTTCTATCAACCACTTCAATAAGCAGAAAAGTATAATGTTTTTTCCATTTAGGGACTCTTTTATTCTGCCTGGCCAATGAGTTGGCCAATAAATTGTCTAATCCCTTTAGTTCATTCTGGGGCACAGAAAATTCTCAGCTCTGAATGTGCCAGAAGTCCTCTTTTGAGTTCAAAAGTGACTTTTTATAAAGTAGATCTGAACTTTTTTCCATTAGAAAAAGCTGGTTTAAAAAATGTGTCTGGTTGCTGGTAGCTCATGTCTTCAATCCTGATTACTCAGGAGGCTGAGATCTGAGGATTGTGGTTTGAAACCAACCAGGTAGAAAAGTCCTCAAGACTCTATTTCCAATTAATCAGCAAAAGGCCAGACTAAGGATGTTGTTCTAGAAGTAGAACTCCAGCCCTAAGCAGAAAAGATAGGGTTGAATTCAAGCCCTGGTAAAGAAGTATGTGTGTGTGTGTGCACACACATGCACACAGAATTAAAAAGAAAATATGATTACCTAGAGCCATATTAGATACTTTTTTCTTTTTGTTGAAAGGATTATAAGAAAGATATGTTTAAACATACATATTCAATATTATATAGTCAGTATATCTCGTATGAGATATTTATTAGTTATGCATAATATATAATATGTGTAATAAGTCTGTGAGGCTCTTATTTCCAATTAAGCAGCAAAGTGCCAGAAGTGGAGGTATATGGCTCAAATTTGTAGAGTGAAAAGCTAAGGAACAATGCCCAGACTCTGAGTTCAAACCTGAGTATTAGCAACGCCCGCCCTCCCACCCCCCCCCCAAAAAAAGCAAAAAAAAATCTGGCAATCTTGAATGAGCTAATTCAGTCTGAAATAAAATAAATTCTGAGACCTGGGTTTGGTAAGTCTTTTTTATGCCATAACCAATGGTCCTTAGACATCTACTCCTTTCTGTGTAGCATCAGTGAAGGAATGATGTCCTCTTATTGGGGTAGAGATGTGTAATTTCTGGGATGCATCTGAACTTGGCCTTCTCCACACAGATGATCACTCTTCCTCAAATTGCCTTTAAATATAGTGGTGCCTCATCAGCACTGTCAGAAGGCAATTTACTTTTCCACAGAGGGCTGGCCTGCAGTATTTTGGATGGCATAAGGAACCAATGGGGGACAGTCAGCATGCTTACAGGATGCATTAACACTGAACCACTGCTATTTAATATGTCTTATAAATGTAAATGTGGGTCACCTGTTTGTAAGGAAGATTGGAAGAATTTATTTCCCAATACTAAAAAATCATACTTACCAAAAAAATGTGTTTCAGTACCATGGTTTGAACTCAGGGCCTGTGTGCTGTCCCTTAGCTTTTACCTCTCAAGACTGGCATGCTACTGACTTGGGCCATACTCTATTTCCAGCCTTATTATTGGTGAATTATCGGTGACCTGGCTGGCTTCAAACTTCAATCCTCAGATCTTAGTCTCTTGAATATAGGATTATAGATGTGAACCACTGGTGCCCAGCTTTCATACAGCTTAAAAAAATAAAATACAGGGCTGGGGATATAGCCTAGTGGCAAGAGTGCCTGCCTCGGATACATGAGGCCCTAGGTTCGATTCCCCAGCACCACATATACAGAAAACGGCCAGAAGCGGCGCTGTGGCTGAAGAGGCAGAGTGCTAGCCTTGAGCGGGAAGAAGCCAGGGACAGTGCTCAGGCCCTGAGTCCAAGGCCCAGGACTGGCCCCCCCAAAAAAATAAAATAAAATAAAATAAAATAAAATAAAATACAGATTAGTGGATATATGTATGTGTACATGTACATGTGCATGTTTAATCTTTCCAAGAGCATGAAATATTCATCCCCAAACTCCCAGTCAAGAACTATAAGGATAATAGTCATATTAAAATAGTTGCCATCATTGAGACCAAAAATGCTCTCCTGACATGAAAAGGGTCTCATAAATCTTGTTGGTTATTATGGCCTGTGTGTGAGATTGATGTGCTAGTTTGTTAGGGCTGCTGTGGGTGGCTTTAAACTATACAATTTATCATCTTCCGGTTATGGGCCAAGAAGTCCAAGACACAGTAGGTTTCCTTCTAGGCCATGTGTGCTCTGACAGGGACATCAGGGTTGTATTGTGTTAGAGCCTCTGGGGAGAAACCTTTTTCATGCATTTTTCTGAGCCTCTGGCAGTTGCTCAGCAGTGCTTGGCTTGTAGACATATCATACTTTAGTGCCTGCCTCCTTGCTACATGGCATCCACCCTTGTCTGTGACCCAATTTCCCTCTCTTATTTTCTGTACTGGAGTTTGAACCCAGGGCTTTGTATATGCTGAGGAAGCCTTCTACCATTTAAGACCCCTCCTAATCCTTCTTGATTTAGCTGGTTTACAGGCCAGTCTTACCCTATATCCCTAGGCAAGCTTCAGATCGCCATCCTCCTACCTTTGCCTCTCATGTTGCTGAGACTAAGGGCATCTACCACCACTCCTGGCCTCCCTCTTCTTATGAGAACACCAGTCATTGGATTAGAGCCTGCTTTCATCCAGTATGCCTTTTTTTCTGTCACTGAGACAAATATCTGAAAAAAAAAAACAACTTAAGGGGGAAAATTATTTATCTGTGCACATGATTTCAAAGGTTTCCTTGGCTTTGTGTTTCTGGGCCTGTGGTGAGGTGGTATATCATGGTGATGGGAACAAGGGGCAGAGGCTACTGACTTCACAGCCACCAGGAAGGAGAGAAAGAGGGAGGGAGAAATGGGGGGGAGAGAGACAGAGACAGAGAGAGAATGCTGCCCTGCTGAGCTTTCTCCTTCCTTCCTCTTCTCATCCACTCAGGTCCCCAGCCTCTGATATTGTACTGTCTACATTCCAAGTAGATCTTCCCCCATAGAGGGAAATTCCCTCCCTCACACAGAGAGCTGTGACACCACACACACACACACACACACACACTTTACACACTCTCTGTCCCAATTTTATAGTCCTCTGGGAAAACTAAGTTTTTCAAATCATTTCACTGTGCTTTCTGTTCATAATTTTTACTATATGTCTATATAAAAGTTACCAGCCGAACTCATGCCATATCCTGAATGCTGGACTGCCTTGAAATTTTCTCTGCCAGATTAATCAGTCATCTTAAAATTTTCTACACAAAAGACTAAGATCTGAGGATTGTGGTTTGAAGTAAGCCAGGGCAAAAATGTCCATGAGACTCTTATCTCCAGTTAAAGAAAACACACACACACACACACACACACACACACACACACACACACACACACACTGGTAATGGTTAAAGGGTAAATAAACACAGCAGTGATACTATACAACTTGTGGATGGGGACAGGAGGGAAAAACTGGGAGAGAGCAAGGGAAGGGGTAAAATTGTCCAAAAGAAATGTACTCTTTACCTGACTTATGTAACTTGTGTATATCAGTTTTATAATAACAAAAAAAAAAGCTGTAGCTCAAGTAGTGAAGTGTCAGCCTTGAGTGGAACAAAAAGCTAAGGGACAACTTCCAGGCCCTGAGTTCAAGCCTCAGAAATGGTATGTGCCTGTGTGTGTGTACATGTGGTACATGTACATGTATATGTACATACACACATAGAGTATCATAAAAAGTCTCAGGGCCTGGACAAAACATAGCCATATTAATTTTTTTCTGTACTGAATCACAGTCTCCAGTCCTATTCCTAGTAGTGCCTTTTTCCCTATCTGACACTCATGTCTACAGTAAAATCCCAATGAGCATTCTGCTCTTCTGAACTCCCAGCAGAATCATCCTTTAAGCTCTGTGCACAGAATTCTAAGGTTTCTCTAACTTGCTTCACCAATCTTTTCCAAATTCCTCTGACAAACCAGTTCCATAGCCTTTTGAGCTATATGGCCATGCAGTCACAATAATGACTGTTTCTCCAATACCCATTTTTTATGTTAGCCAAACTTTTGTTACTGTGACAAAATATCAGAGAAGACAGCCTATGGGAGGATGGATTTATTTTGGCTCATGATTTCAGAAAGTTCAATCCATGATCCTGGGTTCCACTGCTTCTGGGCTGGGATGAGGCAGAACTTCACAGTGGCAAAACCATGTGGCAGTCTCATCCATAGGTGGGAGCCTGGATGGGAGCATGCCATTGCAGACTTTCCCTGTTTCCTAGCCACCACAGGATGGTCTAGCTTCTACCCCATGTTTTTGCTGCCATGATGTTCTAACAAAAAAAAAAATGGCTGTCTTCATCCCCATTGGACTGTTTTCTGATCCCAACAAATTTCACATCGATTTCAGTATTCCTAGGTGGTGGTATAACCCAAATCACACCATATAACAAATACAAGGTGAATTCCCACCACTGTCCAAGTGACACAGATCTACATTAGTCCTATGACCTGATCTTAGACTAGACAAACAGCAAATAGACTATAGAGACTCCTCTCAACCTAGTTTCCTTTTATCTGTGATGGCCTTGATTTTTTTTGAGAATTTAAACATGCTCCACTGATTTTCCCTTAATCTAGAGTGAAGATTAGATCTCTGTCAAGATCCCCTCCCTCTAAGTAGTCGCATGCTAACATACTCTCTCTCTGTCAAACACAAGTATGTCTCTGAGGCGATGGTAGGGGCTTAGTAACTAGCTATGATTTGCTTCTGAGTGACAGTTGTTATCTTGTACCAATGTTCCTCAAATGTCTTTCTTGGGGAGTGCTCAATGAGATGGAATAGTCCAACTTCAAACTATCCCAGGAAGGCAGCTCCTCATATTCTCAAAGCTGGCCTGTGGGCACCGGAAGCCCTGGGAGCTGCCATCCTGGGTTTCTAG
This sequence comes from Perognathus longimembris pacificus, assembly GCF_023159225.1. NCBI lineage: Eukaryota > Metazoa > Chordata > Mammalia > Rodentia > Heteromyidae > Perognathus > Perognathus longimembris. The sequence goes on along the minus strand of NC_063163.1, from coordinate 55,762,889 downwards.
AGGCATGGTCAGAGACAGCAGGAAGGCTGTCTTCTGTGTTCTGCCAGAATGACTGAGAACACAAAGGGTAGAACAGGGAAGGCAATTTTCTCAGGCTAATGTAATCAACACTTTGAACTGTCAAAGTGAAAAAGAAATGACTTTAGGTGAAAACCATAAATTCTTGGAATCTGCATATGGCTCAGGGCTTCAAGCTCAGTATGCATGATCAGAGGAGAATGTCCCCAGGGAAATTAATATCTTATTGGTCTTAGCTCTGAGCCAGTCAAAATTGTTAAAGGAGGAAAGATTGGCAACCTGGTCCAAACAATTCCCTGCAGCTGGATATGATTGAATTAAGTCAAGACATAATCAATCATGTATTTATTTGGCTTATCATAATCAAATCTTTTCTTTTTCAAGCTTAACATGTTTTATTTGTGTGTTTTTTAACATGCAGAAATAGACGTGGAGGTTATTTGTTTGTTTGGGTTGTTTCATTTTATTTTTGTGCTAGTACATAGGCCTCAGGAATTCAGGGCCTGGGTGCTGTCCCTAAACTTTTGTGCTCAAGGCTACTGCTCTACCACTTGAACCACAGCTCCACTTCTGGCTTTTTGCTGGTTAGTTGGGGATAAGAGTCTTATGGACATTTCTGCCTGGACTAGCTTCAAACTGATCCTCAGGTCTCAGCTTCCTGAGTAGCTAGGACAACAGCTGTGACCCACCAACTCCTGGCAGATTTGGAGGTTTCTGGTACATCTTACATTTGTGCATTATGTCTTTCAGGGTTCCGTAATCCAAATGATGAAGTCACCCCAGTCCGTAGAGGTGTTCTGAGTCCTATTGTGAGGCATTTTTATGTTTAGTGTCACAAATGCTCCTACAGACCCTTGCTGAGATTTTGCATTCACTGAGTCAGTTGGCCTGGAAGGCAGAAGATAAGCAGCCAAGGGCACAAAACAAAGATGGAGACAGAGCTGAGTAAAAATGTTCCCTTGGTCTAGCCATACAAAGCAAGGTTCCATGAGCTGAGTGGAGTCTGTAAAGGTGAACTCAAAGTCACCTCCCTCTCCAGGCTACCCCCTCATGCTACCTCATCCTTTGTCACCAGGCTGGCTTTTCTCTTCCAGTGTAGAGGAGGGGCCTGTAAAGGCAATTCCCAAAGCAGTTCCTTGCCCTGATGGAAGATGGATACAGATGGTGTTCTAAGTCAGTTCAGGGGCCTGATGAATGACCTCCACCTCTGTGCTGTTCCAGTCTCTTTTCCTTCCCCTGGGAGCCCCAGGATATCTGGAGCATTTTAGGGATAAGATCTCAAAAAGGAGCAAAGAGCAGATGCTAGTGTTTACACCTGTAATCCTAGCTATTCAGGGGGCTGAGATCTGAGGATTATGGTTTGAAGTCAACTTAGGCAGAAAACCCTGTGAGGTTCTTATTTCCAGTGAACCAGCAAAAAGCCCAAAGTGGGGGGGTATGGCTCAGGTGGTAGGATGCTAGCCTTGAGTGAAAAGGCCAAGCAAGAGCATGGGGCCTAATACCAGCACATTAAAAACAAAAACAAACAAAACAAGGAGCAAGGGGAGAAGTCAAAGTTGTGTCTGGCTGGTGGAGGACTAACAGGAGGGGACAGAAGTCTGCAATTAAAAGGCATCACACTAGCTTTTCCTTCAGGGACTGAGGGTGAACTGTACATTAAGGACTGGCTATAGGCCAAGGCATGTTGGGAGACCAGGTTTCTGTTGAATGGACCTCTTTTCTCTTATCACCCTCCTCTGTCTTCGCCTCACAAAGACATCCGTTTTCCTCAGGTCATCCCCTGGTCATTCCCAAACTGTTGTCTCCTGTGGCATTCCATCTTGCAGATCTTTCCTGGCCTCCTGAACCTAGTAAAATGTGCTCTCGCTCTGTGGCCAGATAGTGATGTTCTGTGTTGCATATCCACCTGCTTTGACCCTTCATTGTCTGGGGAGCAGCAGGAATTATGCCCTCTGTGTGTATGTGAGATCTTTATATATTTCACTGAATACTTTTGGTTATAGACCCACAGCCCAGAGAAGAAAAAGCTCAGAGAGGTCAAGGAACTTGCTGAAACTTTTACAGTCTGTTCAGAGTAAGTAGACCACAGATTCCATCTCAGGTTGCTCTGAAGCCTGGGTGCTTTCCCTGTACCACTGGGTCCGGGTAGTTGACTTGAAGTAAACTGTGCCTCGCTGGCTGCTGGATGGGTCCTGACCTCTGTAGAAGCAGGGAAGCCCCACATCCTGTGTGTGGGGCCTATCATGACACTTTACATCTGTTATCCTTCAGTGCAAGTGATAGCAAGACACCTTTTCTCCATGAAGCCTTCAGTCATTGTGGGATTTATGTCCCTGGTGCTGGCACATGCTTGGTGAATTAGATGAAAGCTAACAGATGTGATATATCACTATGAAATATACCTATAAGTTGGTGTGATTCAGGAAGGGAACCAGGCTCATTGGTTTGTCACCAGAAGACTTCCATGGGCCATCAAACTACAGGACCCTTGGAGGTGAGTCACCACTTCTGTAAATCCAACAGCACTGAGAGTTAAGAGAAAAAGCAAAGCCAGCCTTGTTATGTTGATGAAGCCAGGGGGAAGAATGTAAAAAAAAAAAAAAGTCATTTTTAAATGTGAAAAGCCCAAAACATACTCTTAGCCTTCTGATCCATGATAGGAATTGTTACTATAGTTCTAATTTTCATTTCCACAGAAAACAAATTAAGAGAGAGCATGTGTGTGAATACATGAACTTTCCCACCCAGGGTGGCTTCCAGCTTCAATCCTCAGATCTCAGCTCTCAGCCACCGAGGAGCTATCAGCATGAGCCACTGGCTGCCCAGCCATAGAGCTGTTTGGAAAGTCGATTAGAAATTGTTGTAATAATAAGAAACAGAGTCAGAAACTACATCATCTAGTCTCCAAATCTTCGATCTTCCTCTGACCATAGGTTTCACCCCTTGACCATTCCTTGTTGAAACATAGTTACTGATACAAACAAGCAGAAGAGGGTCCTCCTAGCTCTGCTCAGGACATGAAGAGACCAGTGACCATAGCAAGCTCAGGGCTGAGAAGGATGCAAACAGCCGCTCCAGTCTCAGAGGGATCATTATCAGTTACTGGGCCTGCTGTTTATTTAAGAGATATTTATTTATGTTTGCCATGTGACCCTTAACTCTGTCGTAATTTCTCTTTAATAATGGATGTTGCTCGCATACAATCTGAGGGCCTGGTTGTGCCCCTGGTCTACCAGGAGCTCCAATGGAGGGGCTAATTAAAGATTTAATAAAGCCCCAAAGGAAAGAAAAATAGTAAGCATGCTGAACTTATGCTCCTATTGAGCAAGGATTGGAATGTGGGTGTGAGGACCTGGGGGTCCTCTGGAAGGGCTAAAACAGAAAATGACTGCACAGAATAGCAACTCACCTGATTACATGATGTCTTACTTCCTTGAATCCAGATTGGTATTAGAGCAAGAGAAAGATCTGGATGTATGTGACTCTATGTAGAATTGAGGGGAGTAGGTAGGGTAGCCAGGGACAGTGTTTTTAGGACCCCACTCCTCCCACACCCTGCCAGGTTCTCTTTGTATCCACCCCTTCCCTTTAATGTTCACAGTGGGCATAGTGGGTGGAAATGGGAACCTTCAGGGCTGCTCCTGGCTGGCTGACTTTGGTCAGGAATAGTTCTGCCCATGGGTGTGGCCTGCTGGGGTTGGCCCAAAGATGGCCACTGCAGGCAGATAGGAGGGTTCTAGCTGCAGGTAGTCACATACCATTGGCTCACTGCATTCTGCTTCTTGCCAATCACCAGGAAGGAAGGGCTAGGGGCGGGGGTCATCATCCTTTTCTCCATGTCTTGTCATGGTTGTGTAGCTATCGGCTACTTCTGGGCACATCAGGCTGGGGGAGGGGGAGTGCTTCTCCTGGAAACAGGTTCTAGCATCTTGCTTCCATTCATCCATTTCATTGACAGGTGCAAAGAAGCATTACCGACCACATATCATATTCAGTACTGGGAAAGATAAATAAGACAAGTCCCTGGTAGAAGCTCAAGTCTAGAGCCAGAGGCAGATATACAATAAAGATTAATCATCGCAGACTCTGGTACATAGTGCATAATCTCATTTATGTTGCATTCTGGAAAAGGCTAAACTTGAGACAAAGGGAAAAAAATGGCCAGTGATTATCAGAAGCCACTTAGAGGTGTGAGGATTTGGGAAGGACTTGAAAATGTGTTGTTGGTTTGGACTGTGCTGCTAGTGACATTCACCAAAACTCATAAAAATATACATTCCAAAGACTGCATTTTACTGCGTACTCAAGTGGCAACTCCGTGTTTCTAAAGGGGAAAATAAAGCACAGTGGAATGTGGTCAGTGGTAATAGCATGATATACAGAGATGCGGAAAAGCAGTAGCCAGCTCTGCCTTGGAAGGGAAATGTGATGGGGGAGGAAGGCAGCAGAGAAGGAGCAGCTTCCACAGGCAACCAGAATGTGCCAGAGAGACACTTCAGTGCAGGCAGCATCATGTTTGAAGGTACAGGGCCATGCCATGTGACCTGTTGTCCCTTGGAATAAATGGTGCATCCATAGATGTCTGAGTGTGGAAAGTCCTATGCTCAGGAGAGGGGACAATGATCTTTTCTCTTTTGTTTTGGTCTCTGTGTGCTGCTATAACAAAATACCCAAGACAGATAGATCAGGTAATTAACAAAGAGCAGAAATTTATTTCTCTTATTACCAGAGACTGGGAAGATCAAGGCATGGACAGGATTGGTGTAGGTTGCAGTTCATTTCCAATATGATGCCTTGAAACTTTGTCTCCTTCAAATTGGCATAAAGGGAGGGTGCAAAAGCCTTAGTCCTGGTCATGAATTGTGGTGGGGGCTTATGGCCCAGTCACCTCTTCCACAATCCCACTGGCAACACCTGAATCTTGGAAGGGATTTTGAGGGGATTTACTCAGGCCATAACACTTCCCAACATTAATAATATTGTGCTGAAACAAGCCAGGCACCATGGTTCAAACCTGTAATCCTAGCTCCTTAGCTCTTTACCAGAGATTGTAGGTTTATGGTTCAAGGCCAGCCTAGCTAAAACCTTTGCAAAACTTCATCTCAGCCAATGGCAGGGAAAGGTGGTTCATGCCTGGCATCATAACTATGGAAGTAGCACAATGGCTGGACTTGGTGGCGTAGCCAGTTATCACAACTGCTTAAGAAAACACAAATAAGAGGATCAGAGTCCAGGGCAGCTGGGGTGGGGAGGGAGGGGGGAGAGCAAGACCTTATCACAAAAAGGACTAGTGGAGGAGGTCAAGCAGTAGAGTGTCTGCCTAGCTTGAGTTCAAACTCCAGTACCACCGCCCCCCCCAATGTGTTAATACATATGTGCCATGAAATGCAGCATTGTAGCCCCATTAAACTAACAATTCAGTGGTATGAATTTGTATGCATAGTGCTGATCTTCCCCCACTGCTGTCTCTAAAATTGTCCCATGACATCAACCCAGAGAGCAGCGCTGTACCCACTCAGCAATGATGCCCTGCCCCTCCTCCCCCAGCCCCTGTAGTCTCTTATGTTCACTTACTCTGTGCCTCCGTGAATCTGCTGACTCTAGATATTTCGTATAAATGCACATTCAATACATGTTCTTTTGCATCTGGCTTCTTTCACTTAGCATATTTGTGTTTTGTGTTTAATGTGGTTGGTGAGGCCGAAGGAGGCAATTCTCTCATTGGAGACAGTTGAGAGAAGGGACTGGGCGCTCCTCTGCAGTGGAAGCAGGAAGACTCATTATGGGATGGAGGCACTGTTGCAGGCATCCTGCACCTGCTGTTTCCTGATTTTCAGGACCAGGCTCTGGGAAGCCATGCCTTAGACCACCTGAACCTTACCTGCACATTCATTGGGCTGTAAGGTCTGGTTGAGGTCCCTGTCCCCACACAGCTCGGTCACACATAGCATTCTCGCCTGCTACAAAACTGGAAAAAAGAATAATAAAAAATGGCCTTAAGAAAATAAGTGACCCAGGGTTTGAAATGAGGCAACCCAAGAAGCAGGATTTGGAGTTAATTAGCCCTTGAACTGTCAAGCCTAATTGCGTCCAGTGAGTTGTGACATTTCTAAGAATAATTAGGGACCTGGCTGTCACATTTTGCAAAGGCCCAGCCATTATGGGAGGGAGGGAACGATTTCTGCTTTCCCCTCTCTGCCCCTGCCCACCCCCCACCCCTGTTCCCCAATGTCAGGAAACACAAAGGAGAATTATATCCAGTGCTAATTGCAGATCCATGGTGGAAGTCTCGTATTTTTGAAGAAGTTTAAATTTTTTTTCAGTGAAATATAATGACCCCATTTAAAGGGTAGAAGTGTGTGCAGTAGAGGGAGGTTAGTACTTAAAAAAACCCTCTGAAATCACCGGTGATAATAATAGCTAACTTTCACCGCTCACTAAGAGCTGGCACTATTTCTAAGTGACACAAATGCCAATGAGGTAGATGTATTTATCATCCTCAATTAACAAATGAGGAAAGCAAGACAGAGAGCTTAAGTCAGGTTTTCAAGGTCAAACCCAGTCTAGCTTCAAAATTGAGATTCTTAACCATGGTACCTACCTTGTGATGGAATGTTTGCTTTTCTGATATGCATTAGTAGTCTTGTTAGAAAGCATTAACTAACCACATACTTGTCCTTGATTCTAGTTTCTTGTGCTCTAAGAACGGCTTGTTTTGTTTTGGTGCCAGTGACTTTACCACTCGTGGTTGGTGCTCTAACACTTAAGCCACAGCTCCACTTCCAGCTTTTTGGTAGGTAATTGGAGATAAAGAGTCTCATGGACTTTCTTGCTTGGGCTGGCTTGGAACCCCAATCCTCAAATCTCAGCCTCCCGAGTAGCTAGGATCACAGATGTGAGCCACCAGTTCCTGGCTTAGAACTGATGCTTTAAGTGTATCTCTAAGATACATAACTCATTTTATTCCCAAGTCATTCCTTCATGGGTCATTCATCAGATATTTTGTGAGCTGTGTCTGAGAAACAGGTTAGAGTTATAGTCTACCCAGCAGGAGCCTGCATTTTAGTCAAGGAAATAATAATAGAGACAATACTTACAATTCCTTTGGAGAAGATCATAGATCACATACATCATATAATAATAAATTTCTGCTCTTATATGAAATGCTTGGAGTTTTTCAGAGTTTTAAAATAGTTGTGCAAACTTTTCTAGTTGAGCATTCTTAATTCCCAAATCCAAATGTAAAGACTCAGCAATCAAGCAGCCATCTGCAAGATTCAGGGCGGTGATGGGGAAAGCCTCAGAAGACAGAAGCCCTACCAGCACTTAGGTTTCTGACTTCTAATCTCCAGAAAATGAGTTTCTATTTTCTAAGCCACCTAGCCTATGGACCTTTGTTACAGAAGCCTTAGCAAACTAATCTGGCCTCGGAAAAGAGAAAATTTGAACATGGGAGATAGGGACTGATGGAAGAGACTGCAGGGGGGTGGGGGGCGCATATTTGGAATGACTGGATTTCATTCCTTGGGTAATGGGGAGCCATGGCAGGTTAATGAGCAAGAGTAACAGGCATAGCAGGCATTCAGTGTATTTGATTCATTCACAAACATTTATTGAAGATCATTTCCATGGCAACACTCATCTGGGAGCTGAAGCTCTGCATATGCTGCTTCAGCACTGTATCTTCAAAGGAACCCTTCATGAGGGGCAGGAAAAATGGAAAGAATGTTAGGTTGTAAGGGCAGGGGTAGGGGTTCTGGCCTCATTCAGTGCTTTTCAAGCTGCTTTTGAAAGCGTTTAGTATAATACTCCAGAAAAGTTTCCTTATTCCACCTCACCCCGGCTTTCTAGCAGTCACAGGTGACAGAGGCTCCACATGTTTTTCTGTTCATTTTTATGGGATAAGAACAGCTGGGTGAGCTTTACTTACTGTCTGTTTCTCTTTGTGTTGGTACTAGGATGCCATACCTTGGCTTTTTTTTTTTTTTTGTCAGTCATGGAGCTTGAACTCGGGGCTTAGGTGCTGTCCCTGAGCATTTGTGCTCAAGGTTAGCACTCTACCACTTTGACCACAGCTCCACTTCCAGTTTTGCTAGTAGTTAATTGGGGATAAGAGTCTCATGGACTTTCCTCCCTGGCTGACTTCGAACTGTGATCTTAGATCTCAGCCTCCTGAGTAGCTAGGATTACAGACATGGGCCACCAGCACCTGACTGCCCTTAGCTTTTTTGCTCAAGGCTAGTACTCTACCATTTGAGCTCTACTTCCAGCTTTTTTTTGTTTGTTTGTTTTTGTTTTTGTCAGTCCTGGGCTTTGGACTCAGGGCCTGAGCACTGTCCCTGGCTTTTTTTTTGCTCAAGGCTAGCACTCTGCCACTTGAGCCACAGCGCCACTTCTGGCCATTTTCTATATATGTGGTGCTGGGGAATCGAACCCAGGGCTTCATGTATACTAGGCAAGCACTTTTGCCACTAGGCCATACTCCCAGCCCTACTTCCAGCTTTTTGGTGATTAATTTTTGGTGATAAAAGTCTCACAAACTTCTCTGTCTGGGCTGGCTTCAAATGGGTATCCTCAAATCTCAGCCTCTTGAGTAGCTAGGATTGCAGGCATGAGCCACTGACACCTGGCTTGCTGCTTAGCTTTTTTGCTGCAAGCTGGTGCTCTACCACTACAGCTAGAGCTGTATTATGGGAAAATAATTTTCAAAATTTCTTTATAATGTAATATAAAATTGAGTTTTATCTCCTATGCTTCATAATCTGTCAAGAGATTCTGAAAGAAACCTTTCCCTGATCATCTTTTTTTTTTTTTTTGTACTCTTTTTTTTTTTTTTTTGGCCAGTCCTGGGCCTTGGACTCAGGGCCTGAGCACTGTCCCTGGCTTCTTCCCGCTCAAGGCTAGCACTCTGCCACTTGAGCCACAGCACCGCTTCTGGCCATTTTCTGTATATGTGGTGCTGGGGAATCGAACCTAGGGCCTCATGTATCCGAGGCAGGCACTCTTGCCACTAGGCTATATCCCCAGCCCCGCTGATCATCTTTACTATAGAAAATAGTTTTATTTTCTATCAAACAGTATCTTCAAGGAAGTAATGATTAAAAAACAAAACAAAAAAGCAACATGCAAAATGAAACAAGCAGAACCAACAAAAACAATAAAAAGAAATATGTAAAGTATTGATGATGGCAAATCTTTCTTTAGTGTGTTATATGGAATAATGGCTTGCAAAGATATCCACATCCTAACTCCTAGAATCTGTGAGTAAATTCCTTTACACTACAGCTGGAACTAAGTTCAGGATCCTGATATTGAGATGAGGCTGGTATGCCTGTGTGGGATCCATGTAGTCGCATGAGCTCTTAAAAACGAGAAGGGGGCAGATGCTGGTGAGCTGGTGGCTCATGCCTATAATTCTAGCTACTCAAGACGCTGAGATCTGCACAATAATGTTCATCGCAGCCCAATTTGTCATAGCTTAAATACAAAACCAACCCAGATGCCCCTCAGTAGACGAATGGATCAGGAAAATGTAGTACATATACACAATGGAATTTTATGCCTCTGTCAGAAAGAATGACATTGCTCCATTCATAAGAAAATGGAAGGACTTGGAAAAAATTATACTAAGTGAAGTGAGCCAGACCCAAAGAAACATGGACTCTATGGTTTCCCTCATAGGGAATAATTAGTACAGGTCTAGGCTAGTCACAGCAGAGGATCATAAGAGTCCAATAGCTATGCCCTTATGAACACATAAGATGATGTTAAGTTAAATGAACTCATTATGAGAACAAGTGTTATATCACTGTTGTAATTACTTTCAACATGCCATGTGAAACCATAGCTTTTTTTTTTTTTATAATCCTCTTGTATCCCCTGCCTGTGGTTGTTCCCATGCTATCACTATATCTCATCTGAGTACGCTGGATACTGTATATACTGGTACTTGAACTAGGGAAGGGAAAGGGAATATCAAAATTGAGAGACAAAGGATAAAAAGACAACTCCAAAAGCAATACTTACAAAACCATTTGGTGTAAACCAACTGAACAACTCATGGGGGGAGAGGGGAAGAAGGAGGGGGGAGGGGAGAAATGAGGGATGAGGTAACAAATTGTAGAAGAAATGTACCCACTGCCTTATGTATGAAACTGTAACCCCTCTGTACATCACTTTGACAATAAATAAGTAATTATTCAGAAAAAAAGAAAATTCTGAAACATAAGTCATAGATCAATTGAATCTTATAAAGTATATAAATCAAAAAATCTTTAAGCGATAAAAATTAAAAATGCAAAAAAAACTCTCTAAGAAAACCTTATGCACCAATGCTTTTATTGTGCATTACTTCTAGACTAAAATTATAGTAAGTGATGTTTTTTAATCAAATGGCAATAGGAGAAATTTGCCAAATTATTCTCTAAGAATTTGTCTCTACTTATAATTTAATAATTTGGCAGCTACATAATAGTATTCCAATATCTGTTTTTATCAACTCTAGATATTTCTTCTGAAAGTATTTTCTGATTTAGATGTCATAACTCATGTTAAAATGTGTCTTATTGATTACTTCTGAGGCTAAATAGTTGAAAATGCAAATGCATCACTGAAAAACAGTTACTTTTGTGAGTTTTTGGGAGATGCCTCTTGTGAGTTAAAATGCTAGACTTTTTAAGGGGGGTTGTGAGAAATATGTTATCATCATTATAAATAGTCAATGTATTAAACATTTTTCTTATACTGGAAACATGTACTTCTCCCAGCTATTCTCTTAAACTTAATTTTGTTTATTTCACTGGGTTAAATTTATTCGTGTTTCCTTACATAATTTTCTTCAATTTCTGTAATGTTAGAAACACCCCTCTTTCTAAAGATTATATAATTGTTACTTTTTAAAAATAGAACTAGCTGTTTAATTGTTACTGTCATAATGAAACAAAACTAAAACTTGTTAATAAAATTAAGCTAACAACAAAAAAGAGGCTGAGATCTGAAGATCACAGTTCAAGGCTAGTATGAGCAGGAAAATTCATATGATTCTTATGTCCAATCATAAAAAATCTGGAAGTGGTTCTGTAGAAAGTGCTAGCATTTAGCAAAAGGAGCTTAGAGACAGTGCTCAGGCCCAGAGTTTAAAGTCCAGGACTGACAGATGGTGGGGGGAGGGGGGGGTGCCCTAACCTGTAGTCATAGCTAGGCAGGAAGCTGAGATTTGAAGATCACCATTCGAAGCCAGCTCAGGCAGAAAAGTCCATGAAACTCTTAACTCCAATTACCCAGGAAAAAAAACCAAACACCTATAAGAATTATAGGTACTTACCACCATGCTTGGACCTAGAAAGTAGCATTTTAACCAGAGTTATGTATGGAGTTCTGTTTCTAAGTTAAAGATGGTGAAGTAAGCTTTTAAAAAGAATATAAACAAAACTTCGAAAGATGTATTTTGTACCTAGCTCAAGAATTATAATGTCTATATTTCTTGAGTGTAAAGCATCATTATTAAAACTAGAGTGGAGCCTGATATCATTTCTTATTGCTTAGGGAAGGGCTATTACTAACCTTGTTTAAAGGATAGAAGTGTTGAAGGGCAGCAAATGAAATGAGATAGGCAAATAGCCAGAGAAGAGGACGACAAGCCAAGTCTACCCACATCTTGGTTTGATGACCAGTGCAGTAGGCATCTACCCAGCTTGTTGATTTGGTTTAGTTGTTACTAATAACTGCAATGTCCTGCCCAGCTCCTCAATTCTGGTTTAAGATTGAAAAAATAATAATTGTAAAGTTAAGCAACAAGGAAGGTTGATGAAAATTCCAACAGAGGTACAGAGAGATATAGCATTTTGTAAACAAAATAAAACAAATACAACCACAAAAAAAAACCCTAAGTGAATGTGTGGCTTAAGTGGTAGAGTGCCATGTTTGAGTGCAAAAGCTAAGGAAGAACACAGAGGCCCTGAGTTCTAGTCTCAGTATCAGTAACAAAAAAAAATTAATAAGGGGAACTCTTACCTACTTTTGTGGGTGGAGGAGGGTCCGACTTGATGACTGTAATGATAGGGAAGGGTCTACAAGCCAGGGAATATGGGCAGCCTCAAGAAGAGCAAGTAAGTAGGTTTTGTTCCTCTGCAGCCTCCAAAAAGGAATATAGACCTCCTAACACTTTGATTTTAGCCCATCAAGACTGTTATGAGAATTCTAACCTATACATCTTTGATCTATGACATCAATAAGAAAGGAATACAGTTCATTTCCATAAGTCAACAAGCCAGACCTTCTCTTGTGAATAGGGCATCCTTTTGGAGTTGGCTTTTGCAGGGCTTTCTCAGTCACAATGGCATTAGTTGTTGTTGTTTTTTTTTCTCCCAAATCCTATGCTCCTTACAGTCAGGCACTGAGTACTTACTGCAGTGTCTCTAGGTCCAGCATCCTGCCTGCCACATGCTAGCTTTCAGTATGTGTGAATGAAAGAAATGTACGACAGTTTAAACCTATATAGGATTACACAGTGCTTTCAGCAAACCTCTAGGGACAAGCCTCAGTGTGTCTATTCAGACACAAAGGGGTCAAATCTGGTGTCACCATTGATGTATATATATTTCATTATGCTGAATTGAATTACTGTTAACTGTAACCATGACAACAAGAAATCTCATTCACTAGTAGAGAATGGTGAGTCATTCCAGCTAGCAGCAGTGAAGGGCTGGCTTCCCAAGAATATCTTTGTACAATGTGACCCCAGGCTCCTTTACATAGAAAGTGTCCAAAAGCATGTGCTCTAAATGGTTCTATCTGCATGTTGCATTTTACTAGTCCTTCCAGAAAAGGCATGGAACCCAGAAACAAAGCTTTGTTGATCATACTCTTCATTAAATAACATTTGTTTCCAGAAAGAAATGGCCCATTCACAATTTTTCACTATTGAATAGAAAGTGTTGAAGTTGCTTTCTAGAAAGGATGAAGGTGGGCTTTACATGTAAAAATAACCAGCCACCTCTCCCACTCTGTGTGTGTGTGTGTGTGCGTGTGTGTACATGTGCATGTGTGTGCCACAAACAGGGTTGGAACTCAGGGCCTTGCTTTCTCTCTTGAGTTTTCCATTTGAGGCTGATGCTGAACCACATCTTCACTTCAGACTCGTGCTGGTTTACTTAGAAACAAGAGTGTTAGACTTTTCTTCCCTGGCTGGCTTTGAAACATCACCCTCAGATCTCAGCCTCCAGAGTAGCTAGGATTACAGGCATGGGACATTGGTGCCTTACTGGTGGTAATTATTTTCAACTGTGGTTATGCAGAAGCTTTCAGAGCTGATGAGGATAAAGTGAGAGAATAAAGTAGAACCAGCCATCTACTCTGTTGCAGCTGTCTCCACAGTGAAGCCCCCCCCCAACCAGGTCATTCTGCAGCCCACCTGATGGCTCCTCCTCCCTGACTCAGGTGAGTGCAGAAAACCTGTCACTGGAATGGCTTCTGCCCCTCCTGAAAGGAATTCATGGAGTCAATCAGGGCATATGGTTAGAATTCACCCAGTCAACACTTGGCTTGAGTGGCTGCTGTCCTTTAAGGGGACCCTAAAAGTTAATTTCTCCTTCATTCTCCTTGGATTCAGAACTACTCTCATTAGGATTTGTGTTTTCTCCTCTGCTTCCAGACCCTCCCTCAATCATTTTCCCATATCTAATCCTGACTCTAGAGGGTAACAGATAAAGCTATGGCTCCACTTGTTCTGAAAGCGCCCCTTCCGGGACATTGAAATAGGTTTGGGTAATTCCAGGAGGTGACATGGCTCCCATCTCTCTGATGAGATTTCCCTCAATACATGTTCCTGTTAAGAGATTCCTGTGCATGCTTTTCCAACCCAGTGGCCTTTGTTTTGGGCCTTTCTTTTGGCTAGTCTCCAATTTTATCCATAAGACCTGTGGGTTACGACTGCCCTGACGCCTTGCATCGTTAAGAAGCGGTTCTAGCTGGCCCCGCCTCTTTTCCCAGCCTTGGACCGCCGTGTGAGCCAAGATGGCCGCTGGTGGTGAACCAGAGGCGGTCCTAGGGGCCATGAGGTAGATGTAGGCTGCCCCTTAGGGACTCCCTCGAGCTCCACCCTGATGGACAGCTCAGGCATCAAATCCCAGCCCCTAAGTAGGTGCAAGTACCCTTTCCCTTCCACCGCCCTCCAACCCGTTTAAAAGAACAGCTCATTGCCGCCATTAAACGAGTCTTAGCTCTGACTGGCTCCCAGGCAGTCTGTGTGTCCTCTGTCAAGAGAGGGGGGCTGGGTGGCAGTCTGTTGGCCCTCTTTTCCTCTTCTTGGCCCGTCCGGGTGGGGTGTGTTTTCCCGTCTCTCCCACAGGACAGGAGAGCCCGGGAGGCTACAAACCCCTGTTAGACCTACCTTCTGGCAGGCTGTGGCTCTAAATTTGTCCCTGAGGGCTGAGAGGAGTAATTTCTGCCCCACCCATGTCACAATGGCCATCTCTCAAGGATTCAGGTGACTCTTGTGTGCCCTGGGTGGCAGCAGATACAGGTTGATCAAGTCATACACAGTAAACAGGAAGTGGATAGTAGGACTAGCCAGTTGCCCCACAGTTTTGTCTTCTTGGCTCATGTCTGAGTCTTTCTGTGACTACAAGTCTCTGATAGAAGCATATTAATATCAAAAAATATTTAAAGAGTGACTAATACGTTTTATCTGCTGTAGCTGAGCTTCACTAGGAAAGAAAATGGGTGGATAATCAATCAGAATATTTAGAATGAATCTTATACCATGACCATATACCCAGTCATTGGGAGGGCTGGGCTGAGATCAGGAGCCCCAGAGCCTTGTGAGGCTCCCTCCTACACGGGAGGTCTATGGCAGTGAGAAACATCATTATCCCCAGGAAGGTCAAGCCCTATCACTGTAAAACCTTGCCTCAAAGGAGGGAGGAGATGCCAACAGTTAGGGACAAACAAAAGATCTTCATTGAATCTAAATAGAGAGGTAAGATTTGGGGGGCCCTAGATATTAATACTCAAATAGGCAAGATTTCTGGAGAAATTTCTGAGCAGCAACATATGCAGTAGGAAGACAAACTGATTTCCTTCATCAGAATGGGATAAAGGTTGTTGTGAGTGTAGCTCAGAGATAAAGTACATAATTCCCATACACAAGGCCCTAGGATCAATCCTTAACATAGAATAAATGAATAAATGGATAGAGAAGACAGATAGATAAACAGGGAAAGAAAGAAAAAGGGAGTAGGAGGGAGAGAGAAAGAGAAAGGAAAAAAGAAGGAAAGAAAGAAAAGAGCAAGAAGGAAGAAAGACAAACTACTTAGGAGGCTGTGATCTAAGATCTAAAAATCAAAGATCAAAGCCAGCATGGGCAGGAAAATCTCACCCTCAAGACTCTTATCTCCAATTTCTGGCAAAAAGCCAAGGGGTAGAATGCCATCTTTGAGCAGAAAAGCTAGGAGTATGAGGCATTGAGTTCAAACCCCAGTACCAGCACAAAGAAGGAAGGAAGGAAGGGAGGGAGGGAGGGAGGGAGGGAAGGAAGGGCTATAAAAGGCACAAAAGGAAGAAAACCATAGAAATGCTGAGCTGCAAAGACTGTTAGCAGTGAGTCTCTGATGATTAACAGGAATCCAGGACCTTGGAAAGGAGAAAGAAGCAATGACCAGCAATGACTATAATTTCCTGCACTTAACCTGTATTGGTGAAATGACCAAGACCTCTTCTTTGCTCTCTAAAATCCCCCTTTTCCTCAGTCTCCTCTGTATAGATTTTTTGCTGTGGAGATAGTGACTGGACTTTTCAAAGGTCTGTGATGCCTCTGTGGGTCTTACAGAGAAATAGCTCTTAATTGAAGAGTGTTTTCTTACCAAGTGACAATATGATGCATACGTGTGTGTGTGTGTGTGTGTGTGTGTGTATGTGTCAACTTCTATCAAGTGTTAACTCCTGAAGAACAAAAAATAAGGTTTACAAAGTGCTGTCTCTAATCACAGTAAAACAGCTCAAAGCTACCTTTTGTGTGTGTGTGTGTGTGTCAGTCCTAGAGCTTGAATCAGGGTCTGGACACCCTCTTTGAGCTTTTGAATTCAAGACTAGCACTTTACCACTTGAGCCAAAGCTCCACTCAAGGCTTATTAATTTTTTAAACTGTATTTTCTTTAACTAGTTATACAAAGGAGTTGCCATTTAACAAAGCACTTTATGAATACAATGCATCTTGATCAATGTCACCCCTTTCAACATTCTCACCTATCCCTTGCAACCCACTGTCTTCTGGCTTTTTCTTTTTTAAATATCTGGAAATAAGAGACTCATGGGCTTTCCTGCCCAGGCTGGCTTTAAACCGTAATCCTCAGATCTCAGCCTCCACAGTAGCTAGGATTACAGCATGAGCCACCAGTGCTAGGCTTCAAAACTATCTTTATTTATTGTCAAAGTGATGTGCAGAGAGGTTACAGTTTCATACATTAGGCATTGGGTGACAATAAATAAGAAAAAATCATAAAGGCACATTTTACAGCCAGATTTCCTCTTTATAACTGAGTCAATCATAATAAAGAATTTGTGATTAAAAATTAGTTTAATTTAAAAAAAACTATCCTTAAAGTGACTCATGTCAACAATCTAGTCCTGAGCAGAAAACATTAGGATTTTCTCTGTTTAAAGGAAGGTCCCTGGTATAAACCAGAAGCTACCACCCAAGCTACAGGATAACTCATCCCAACAGAAGAGCTGGGTGTGGCATGGGAATATAGAACACAAAAACACAAAACTGCAAAGAAGTATTCCCTTCTGGTTGGCTACAGCTGGCCAGAGCTCCAGAATTGCAGGTCCCTGCAGAAGTTCTCCAATGGAAAGTCCAAAATAATCAGTTGTGTTGACATACAAAGAAGTTATTCCTAGCTCAGCATCCCATATTCTCATTATTTATGAGAATAACATGGGGGGAGGGAACAGCATCATGTGTCATCAAAGACACTGAGAAAAAGTACCATGTTTACAAACATATATGTGTTAGGAATCCAAAATACATAAGAAGATAGCTACATACATCTTTGCACATTAAAACAAAAATCTAGAATGCTACAGAGCCTGAGACATATGCTTGTAATACAGGACTTGGGAGATGGAGGCAAGAGGATCTCAAGTCTGGGAGACCCTGTGTTACATGGTAAGACCTGCTCTCAAACAAAGCCAACCAATCATAGCTAACAAAGAAAAGCTGACCCATCAGGGTAGGTCAGGTCCAGCCTGGCTCTCATTCCTGCCCATCAGTAAGATGAATTCTGTGGGAGAGTATAGAATAGCTCAGTCAAGAGCAACATCAGGAGCCAGGTGTCGGTGGCTCATGCCTGTAATCCTAGCTACTCAGGGGGCTGAGATCTGAGGATTCTGGTTTGAAGCCAGCCTAAACAGACAAATCCAAGAGATTCTTATCTCTAATTAAGTAGAAAAAAAAACCCTGGAAGTATGGCTCAAGTGATACAGTACTAGCCTTGAGCAAAAAAATGTTCAGAGACAGTATCCAGGCCGTGTACTAGCTCTAGTACATCCAGGATGTACATCCTGGTCTAGTACATCCTAGTACATCCTGGATGTACATCCAGGCTCTAGTACTAGCTCATGGGCACACACACACACACACACACACACACACAGCATTAGGGATACATGCAGAATGTCTTCCCAAGTGTCTAGGGACTTCTTTCCTTCTTCTTTGACTTACAAAGAGCTTAGGGTCTGGACCTGCTTTACTTTCACCTTCCCAGAATCTCCCAGGGGGAGATTAGGCTTGGTGGCTCTCTTGTGACCTTCTACCATATCACATAGCTGGCTCAGAAACTTGTGAAGATTGTCCCACTGCCTCCCAAATCCTACTGCACCTCTCACCATTTAGGACAGCTGCTCTTCAAAGACGTACATTGCCATATTCATGCATCAAGTTTTCCAACCTTCAGTCACCTGGGAACTTTGCCAGTTCCCAGCTTGCTCTTGGAGTTCTGTACATAGGCTTTCTCCCTGGACTTCCTACCTTGACCACAACCCTGCCACCATCACTGCCTAGCAGTAGCTAAGATTGTTCTCCAAGGCCAGGTTGAATCCTGCTCCATGGGCCCTCTTATATTTTGGGGCTCTATATGATAGTTGTCTGGCAGTGCTTTGTATTTTTCATTATTTGTTACACTACTTGAAGGTGAACTATGAGGATTGGCCTATGTCTTAGTATTTTATTTTTTATTTTTTGGTGACATTACTGTGAATGCTGGGCACAGGCAGAACTCAAATTTTTTGGCCTTAGGCAAGTCATTGCATTTCCTAAAGCTTTAGGGACCCTCATCTGCAAAATAGGGCTAATAAGAGTGTGTCCTTCATAGGGCTCATGAATGCACTTAAATGGTTTATTTACCAAGTTAAGTGCTGAGTGTATAGTTGATACATAGGGAGCAGTAGTTGCTCCTAGTATCAACATTACATTAAATGATATCCATATATTTAAAAGTATAACAGTCTCTTTACAATTTGGGGAGGTATCTCCCAATTTTCTTGTCTACTGAAGAGTGCTTAGCATATTTATGGTGCTGGTACTGGGATTTGAATTCAGAGCCTAGGCACTGTCCCTTAGATTTTTCACTCAAAGGTGGCACTTTACCACTTGAGCCACACCTCCACTTCTGCTTGTTTTTGGTGGTTAATTGGAGATAAGAGTCTCATGTACCTTCCTACATTGGTTGGCTCTAGACCTGGATCCTCAGATCTCAGCCTCTAGAGTAGCTCAGATTACAGGTGTGAACCACCATTACTATTTGATGTTCTTAGCCCTCCTTGTAGTCAAAATCATCCTGTGAGCCTTTGAAACCAATAATGCTTCAGCTTCCAGAAATCCTTCAGTGGGTAATCTCAGCTGGTGACTAATCTTTATTCTCCCAAGTGTTTCTCAGACAGATCCAAAATGGGGAGCCCCTATAAATCCTTAGAGAGAGAATTTACCATCTTTGTCACATTATTACAGTTTGGTGGGAAGCCAATCTTCAGAATATTCTACAGTTCACATCAAGAGAAGTATAGTCTTCTTTTGTTGTCCACCAGTGGTCACGGGGGTGGGGTGGGGCAGGGGATGCAAACTCTCATCCTGACCCAACATTTTTAATATTTTTTGGTTTCACGTCCTCTTCCCATTATAGAAGTTTTTTCAGGTTAACTTACATTACCATATAAAATATTAAGTATGTCTCATGAACAAGCTGTCAAAAAGATAAATGGACACACATACATATTTGCCTGGCCATAGTGTCAGAGTAACTCTAAGTTCACATGCCAGGTTAATTTTGTTGGCTCTCATTCACAAAGTACTATTGTTTCACTTGGTATTTCTGGCCATTGGCAATCAAGGTTCTTTTTTTTCCCCTACTCTTAATTACTAATAATCACTCTAAGATCACACATTATACTTCACAATAATATACAGGCTATAGAACAGCCAAGAAAAGGTTAAAGTGACTGTAGGTTACAGTGACATAGCTATGAAGAGAGTCAATGGAGGTGGTTAAAGGAATTAGCCATGGCTGGAGTCACAGAGCTGATTCAAGGGACAGAACAGAGGAGGGCTAAGCTTAGTGAGACTGGCTGAAATTCATGTAGGTATCATCAAGCCAGGGGATCATGGTAAGCTGAAAACCTGGAGTCAGTATCAGGAGGCCATCACCTGTCCAGCCTATGAAGCAGATACAAGATAGTCTGCCAATGGGAAAGTGGTTACTGTCATATAACCTCATTATATGACAAGTCCTTCCTAAGGACTTGAACTCAGGGCCTGGCACTGTCCCTTGGGTTTTTCATTCAAGGCTAGTACTCCACCACTTGACCCACAGCTCCATTTCTCATTTCTTGCTGGTTAATTAGAGATAAGAGTCTGGCAGACTTTCCTGTGTGGTCTGGTTTGAACCATGATCCTCAGTCTCCTGAGTAGATAGGATTACAGGTGTGATCCACCAGCACCCAGCTGTGACCCTCCTTTTCAGTGATCCAGGCAAGGCGGTTGCATCATTCCTCAATTGAACAAACTAATGGGCCTGTTTTTTTCTGAGAGCATTTTGACATTGCCATATGTTTGTGTGTTCTTGAGTTACTATGATAAGTTAATAGGTGGTAATATTTTACTTGTGTGCAAAAGTTGTTTATCATTCTGCCTTGTGGTTTGTGCTGGACAGATGGTGGTTGTTTACTTTGCGCAAACAGGTGTAGGGTCATTCTGCCTCAGCATTCTCACTTGAAATGGAGCACACAGCTGTTACTCAGGGCAAAGTGTAAGATGTTTTTGTTGGGTCCTGTGAATGAGCTGAAAGTCCCTCAATGTAGAATCTGTGCCCTTTGCTCTGCTTCAGTCCCTTTACAATCATTTTGGGCTCCAGGAATGGGAAATCTTACTAATAAACATGTATGGAAGGTAAACTGCCCCCCAAACAATCAATGTCTTCTATCATCTTAAAAGTAAACAGTCAAAAACCAAACAAATAAGCCTAGAAGACCACTTTATTCTTGTTTCAGCAATAAAATATAATAACAACTCTGAAATTCCTTCTGGGGTGAAGACAAGTAATGGTTTATCAGGCCAGTACCCATGACCTGGGACTGTTCTAACTCTGTATACCTTTCTCATCTCCAACCCCAAATTCTCCCTCTTTAACCTGAAGCCAATATCTGTATCCATATCCCTGATAGATGAAGATGTACTAAAATGTTGTCTTCCCATGGATGCTATGGAATAAATCTCCTTCCTCTGCCCTTCACCATGTCTCTGTATTTGGCATATGGGGGTGAGTGGCCTCACCCCCTTACTTGGAATTCTTGGACTTTGGGCCTTTCAAAAGTACCATCAGAAAGCTTCTGTTCTATTCAATGTGGAGTAATTTAGATCAGGGTTGATCACTAAAATTAATAGAATTAAAAAAACACAGGTAGTGAGGCATAATGGGGGGGTTAATGGACACATAGAGTTCTTCCAACTCTCTGTTCATTTGTCCTCCACGTCCCTTTGTGAAAGATGGGCTTGAGTCTATCTTCAGTGAGTTGGCAGGGCCTAGGAGAGGACTGGACCTGCCTGAGCAGATGGTGAAGAGAGCAATTGGACTGGGAAGATACCAAGCTTAAAGTGACTGCTGAGAGAACGATATGGATTTCCAGTTCTTGCCTGTAAGCCTGTGAGAAAAAAACAAGACAAAGAATCCCACACCTTTGGTTCATAACTATATGTATGAAGCTGATAGTTCTTCCTGGGCATTGAATTTCAGTGGGATTTTGGCCAAAGTCAGAACTGGAGAATTGGTCCCACTGTGGCCAAGCCTGGGGTGCTGAGTCAGAGGTGTTCCGCTGACTCAGTTCTGTCTTTGAACTACAGGATTTATGTAACATCAGAGGAGTTGAACCTAGGGCTTGCCAAGATGGAGGGGGGAAAGAAACCAAGCTGATTAAATTCTAGACTTGGCAGATAATGCCCAAAGGCAGTGGAAATGTGACTGGAGGGGAGGATGGTTGAGATTAAGAAAGCCCCATTGTAAGAAGACTGCTGTGAAACCACTCCTGGGCAGAATTCACCCCCTTCCCCATTCCCTTTAGAGCCTCTTTTCCCTTGGTCCCTTAGATTCTTTTAGTTTTGGGATGATCTGTGGTGGTTGCTGTTGTCTCACAACAATTCCAGATGTAAGCCTGGTACCAGTGGCTCATGCCTGTAAACCTAGCTACTCAGGAGACTGAGATCTAAGCATGGTGGTTTAAAGGCAGCCCAGGCAGGAAAGGCCATGAGACAATTATCTCCAATTAAGCACCCTCCCTCAAAAAAAAAGTGGGAAGTAGATCTGTGGTTCAAATGGTAGAGCATTAGCCTAGAGCACAAACTCAGGAACAGTGCCCAGGCTCTGAGTTCAAGCCCCAGGACTGGCAGATACATACACACACACACACACACACACACACACACACACACACACACACACACATTAAGGTTCATGAAATATCAAGGTGACTTTGAGGATTGGACTCATTCACTCTAGAGTTTGAGCTCTGGCTTAGGTCACCTCCCATATACCCAGCAGGACCCCAAACCTAGACCACACTTAAGAGCCATTCCTCCAAGTACCAAATGTCCTCAGATTATGCCAGACACGCCAATTTAAAAGTTTGATGTACAGGACTCTCTGAACATAATTTTTCTTTTTTGTTTTTGGCTGGTCCTTGGGCTTAACCTCTGGGCCTGGCAGCACTGTCCTTGAGCTTTTGTACTCAAGGTTAGCATTTTACCACTTGAGCCACAGTCCCACTTCTGGTTTTCAGGTGGTTAATTGGAGAGTCTCAGGGACTTTTCCCCAGGCTAGCTTTGAACCACAAGCCTCAGATCTCAGCCTCCTGAATAGTTAGGATGATAGGTGTGAGCCACCAGTGCCTGGCTCCCAAATATAATTCTTACAGATCAGGAAATTAATGCCTGAGGAGGTTAGATAAATTACCTTGATGATATATGCCTGTGACAGAGAGAACACCAGTATTTACCTTCCAGCTACCTTCCATTTGCTGGCTTCCATGTCTGAAGCCGGAGAATACCAGGCTGCCATCATGATTGCCCAGGGTTGCAGGAGGCTGGTTCTTGTTCACACAGCCTCTGGTTTTATCTCAGTTAGGGGGGACATGAAAATTCTGTCTAGGCACCAGTTACACAAACAAACAAGAAGAGTGAGTGGAGCCTGGGAGAGCCAGCAAGGACATTCTTAATGGATGAAGTCACCAGCTTTCAGGGCAATCTACCTGTGGAACAAGGTTGGCTACCATTAACAAAGCTCTCCAAAGACTTGTAATTGCAGCAGAGAAAACCTGAAAAATCTACCAAACATTCTGCTGCTTCACTCTGCTCTTTAAACTCAAATATTTGTTTTGTATCAGGAAATGGCTCCGGGCACTGGCACCATCTAGCTAAGTGCCTGATTATAGGGCCTCGAGGCCAGCTAAGTGCCCAGCTGTGATTCAGGATTTCTCCTGTCTTAGCTCCTCCTCTAATGAACACCTTTTACAACACTGGCACCTGAGTCAGAACAGGTCTGGTGTTTTTCCTGGGGCTAGGAAACCCAACCCCTTCCCCCCACCTCTTCCCCCTGCCATTGTCCTTAGTCTCTGGGGCCAAGAGTGGCGGAGCGCCCCCTACTGGAAGTCTTATCTTGCACCTTCGTGCTTGCATTTACTAGCCTAGACACTAGAGGCGGGTTCAAAGGCTCTCTAACCCCAATTTTAAAAGGGGTCCTATTTGTTTAAAATGCTCAGGGCCTAGTGGTGGATTTCCACTCCCACCACATACCCTGGTCAAAAGGAGAAGAAAATCCACTGGGAATGGTTGGGATGGATTGGGGCATCCTCCTCTCATGTCCTGGGTGCCATGGAGACAGGTAGAATCCCTGGATGCAGGCAGATGATGTTGCTATGAGCTTCATGCCATCCCTTAAGTACATTGGAGTCTGCAACCACCACCGGCGGGGGTGCTGAGAAGTGGGGAGGGCATGCCAGGTACCTCAGCAAATGGAATGCAAACAAACCAAGAGGAGAAGAGTCAACCCCCAAACTCCTGTGCTCCTGTTCTCTAGGCTGTGGCAGGGCAGCTTCAGGGATACTGGGAGCCTCAGGGTGAAGGCTGTGGGCATATGGGCTACCAGTTCTATGAGTAGTCCCCAGAATGAGAGAAGAGAGAGGAGGAGGAGGAGAAGGAGGAAGAGGAAGAGAGGAAGGGAGGGACCAACAGAGGGAAGGAAGGAAAGATAAAGAGAGCAAGTGAGAGAGAAGAAAGGGAAGGAGAGAGAGAGGAAAGGAGATGGGAAGGGAGGAAGAGAAAGAAAGAGGGAGGGAAGAAGACAGAGAGGTAGGGGAAAGAGAAAGAAAGGGGGAGAAACGGAGGGAGGGAAGAGAGAGGGAGAGAGGGAGGGAGAGAGAGACAGAGAGACAGAGAGATATCTAACACAAAAAGGTTTTTTTTTAAAAAAAGAAGTTGGAGATGTGGAAGCTCCTGTCTGCAGCACCTGTCCTGTGGTCTAGGGGGGAAGCTTTTCATTCCACAATTGACAATAGTACTTTTAACTTCCAGATGCTTCTGAGAAAAACCAGTGACCTTCAAACACATCTAAACCAGAAGTGACTGATTTAAAATCCTATACTGAGATTGATCAAAAGATTTACAAGATTTGGAAAACATCTACCACTCAATTTTGGCCAGGACTTATCTCCTTCTACTAAAACCCAGACAAGCAACTATTAAACTCTTGAAGTAGATAGATTCTAACCCCCCCCCACCCCCTCCATCCCTCCCAGCCACCCTTTCCTCTGGGGACTCTGTCATCTTTTTTAGCTTTGTCATGGGAGTAGGCCTGCAGGCTGTCCATTAACCCAGGTCTTCAGACGGAACTTCGCTAATATTGACCAAATACTGATGAACTTTAGAGAGTCATCTGATCTGGGAGCTGGCGGAGGTCCAGGGCTCAAGTTCAACACATACTCGCTGGTAGTTCGGATAAGAAGGCAGGCTTGAGATTTAGACTAGGTTTCAAAAACCCCTTCTGCAGTTTTCTAGGGGTAGCACAGGGCCTCCTTGTCTGGAGTAGTATCAGAGGATGAGAGCAGAGCTCCCATTTCCCACTCCTGTGTGAAAGAAACCCTGCTTGACTAATTAGAACCGCCTCTCTGGAATGCCATAGAGATGGCTGGCATTAATTTAACATAGGCAAGCATCTTCTCTCTCTAACTGAAAGGAATAATACAGATGGGTCACACAAGAAAGACCGGAGTGTGATATTTAATAAAGGTTACTTCCTCTCACATTTGAAGGGAGATCTGGGAGAGAGTTTAAATGGAAACCTTGTACCTTTTCTTTGGTGGAGAGGGAGCTTGCTTATTTTAATGTTGTTGGTGAGTTGGTTTTTTTGTGGTGTCTTATCTTTTGGCCGTGTGTGTGTGTGTGTGTGTGTGTGTGTTTCATTTCTTTGTACTGGGTGAGGATGTGGATTCTGTTTTAGGAAATATGGGGTTTTTTGGGTGACAGTCCTGGAGGAGACAGGAAAGCCACATACTGACACACAAATATATGCTCCACACACAAACACAAGCATAACACACTCAAATGTATGCACACATACATATACATATATTCACATGCCACATGCAGACACACACAGAGACACACCTACAGGCATACACATATAAGTACATAGGACACACACACACATGCACACACACACTAGTGGCCATAGGCTTCAAAGTTTGTTCCCAGTGGCTGGCTCAGCAGAAAATCTGGCTGAATTGCAAGAGAGTCTTTGGAAGGTGGGCGTTGCGATGACCAAATATAGTTCTCAGGTTCAGGAAAACACGAAGCAAAGGAGGGCCAAGGGAGGGAGAAAGACTGTTTGTTTTTTTTTTTCTGGAATCAAGAATAACTTCTAAACTTGGAGCAGAACTTCACCTATTAACCTTGAGTTCTCAAGCCAGAGAACTTCCTCAGAACCCAGTGCCAGCCTGCCAGGCACGCCCTTGGCTGGCAGCTGTGCTAGCGCTTTTTGTTAACAACATATGTTCTGAATATACCAGGACTGCCCTCACCCAGGAGACAGAAAAAAATTTACAGTGTGAGAGTCATCATAATATCAGAATGTTTAGAGTCCTATCAGGGTGGGTCATATGACTTCTGAGATTAATTACTCCTCCTTCAAATAATGTCTAAGCAGTAGATTGAAGCTCAGGGAAGGTTGGGGGTTGGGAGATAATTCAGAGGCTGCTCTGATGTAGAAAGGAGAAAGAAGTAAAGGTAGTGCTTTTTTCAAAAGTTCACTAGTTCTTGAGATTTCAGTGTTGCTAAAATCTAAAACATATAACCAAGGATATCTTGGCTGTGGGAAATAGCTTGTTCATGCTATGTTGACCTACTTAAATGCATAACAGAATGCATTCAGCCACTACAAAATACAGATTGGGGATTAGATTTGGTTCTTCAGATTTAAGGAAGCAAATTTTGAGAGAAGAATTCAGCATTGCTGTAAAATGAATTGGATACATCAAATAAGTCACAAAAGACAGAGGGAAGGATGGTGCTTTTGGAAAACAAAGTTCAATGGTCTCCAGTCTGGATTTTACAACTCCCCAGGTGGTTTCAATTTCATCAATGGGTTTAAGGAACTTAACAAAAATGTCTTAAAACAACATTAAATCTTCTAAACTTTTCCGTTAGATTCCATGGTGGCCTTGTGGAAGATGAGAGATAATAATATTTGAACAGTTGTGTGACATTTCAAAATGGGAAGTACAGTCAAGGCTGAATTGGATTTAGTAATCCATGTTTCAACTCTGAGCTGGCTTAGATTTACTTCACTCTTTTGTGTTAGTCAGCTTTCCATTACTGTAGCAAAGATACCTGATAACCAACTTATGAAGAGGAAAGGTTTCTTTTGGCTCACAGTTTTGGAGGTTTCTGTCCATGGCCAATTGACCCCATTGTTTTGGGACTGAGGTAGCTCAGTACAGTGTGGTAAGAGCAGCTAATGACATAGCTAGGACAAACCATTTGCTTCATGGTCAGGAAAACAAAACAGATAAAGGAAGAGAACAGCCCTCCAAGGACAGATCCCCATGATTTGACTTCCTCTCTCTAGGTCCTGCCTCTTAAAGGCTCCACTATTTCTATTACTGACATGCTGGAGACCAAGCCTTTGACACAGGCTTTTGGAGGACATTTGAGATCCAAAGTACAGACTTCTTCAACTGCTCCAGTGGAGTCTCTTTCCAGGGGTTCATAGAGATGATAGATATCTGGGTTTCTCAAGTCCTATTAGGCTGGACTATTCTTGGAAATAGACAATGTCATTTAACCCTGTTAAATTCATTTTCTTTTCCTTTAATATCCTTCAAGTGCTTTAAAGTCCTGAGTAGGTTGATGAGTGAAAATGTAGGGAAGGAAATGGAGTGAAATATCTCTAAGTTTTCTATGAAATTTTTTATTCCTTTAGCTGAACTTAATTCTAAATGATATAGCATTCAAAGCAAAGAGCATACATAGAAACAAGAAACACTTTCTTGTTATCATTGCAAGTACTGGGGCTTGAACTCAGGGCCCTGTGCTCTTCTTGTTTAACTTCTTCGCTCAAATCTAGTGCTCTACCACTGGAGCCACACCTCCACTTCTGGCTTTTGGCCAAGTAATTGGAGAAAGGAGTCTCCTGAACTTTCCAACCTGGGCTAGCTTTTAATCTTGCTCCTCAGATCTCAGCCTCCTGAGTAGCTAGGATTACAAGCGTGAGCCACCAGTAGCTAGCTTGGTCTGAGATCAGAGATTCTGCTTGTGCCCAGTGAGTCCTTGAGGACCTGTACCCTATGGCCTTCTCTTCCATTCCAGGACTGGCTGTATCTGCTCATTTCTGTGAAGCAAGGTATCTGATTGGCTATTCGTGTCACAATAGAGACAGAATTCCTAGCATACAACATTCCATAACACTTCCTCTAGCATCTCATCCTCAGACCTATGCAACTAAGGTGTGGATTAAGGGGAAACGTCTCTTCCAGTAGCAAGTGCCACCAAATGTTGTTAAGACTGGGTGGGTCGGGCTGGGGATATGGCCTAGTGGCAAGAGCGCTTGCCTTGTATACTTGAAGCCCTGGGTTCGATTCCCCAGCACCACATATACAGAAAATGGCCAGAAGTGGCGCTGTGACTCAAGTGGCAGAGTGCTAGCCTTGAGCAAAAAGAAGCCAGGGACAGTGCTTAGGCCCTGAGTCCAAGGCCCAGGAATGGCAAAAAAAAAAAAAAAAAAAAAAAGACTGGGTGGGTTTTAAGCCAAGTTACGTGTGTGTGTGTGTGTGTGTGTGTGTGTGTGTGTGTGTGTGTGTTGTTCCATTCATGCCTGATTCTGACTTGACTACCCCCTACCTCCCTGGCTATCAGACTGGGATCAGACTGGGATCCTAAGGCTGGGTAGAGTGCTTTCAGTTCCCAGGATGCAATGCTAAGTGACTATGCAAAGTGTATCCTGGTCTTCTTCCTATTCAATAGTCTATTCAATAGTCAGGTGCTGGTGGCTCACACCTGTAATCCTAGCTACTCTGGGGACTGAGATCTGAGGATCAAAATTCCAAACCAGCCCAGGCAGAAAAGTCTGTAAAACTCTTATCTCCAATTAACCACCAAAAAACCAGAAGTGGAACTGTGCCTCAAGTGAGAGTACTAGCCTTGAGCGAAACAGTCAAGCAAGAGCCTGAGGCCTAGAATTCAAGCCTCACTTCCAGCACACACACATGTATGCATGCACACATGCACCCACACAAAGTGTTCTCTGAGCATATTGTTGACACCGTATTATACAATGTGGTTAAGTATAGAAGTGCAGCAGAACCTCTCTTCACCATTTTCCTGGGAGGTACAAATAAGTCCAGTAGCAACAGAGCTGATATGCAGAGGTGGTCTGCCTTGGAACAAGTATGGGGAAAGAGGAAGAGAAAGGAATGGTGCAGTGGTGGGCAGCCTTGGACAGCTGGAGGATGTGAGGCCCAGGTACAGTAATGCCAGAATCCTGCTATGAAGCCAATGTGCCCATGAAAGCCACCATCCAGCCAGGAAGTACACAGACGCCAGACACATGGCACGGGCCTAGCAAAGCAGCATGAAGCATGTTCTGGCCCCAATACCCAGAAAGACTGCTCAAGGTCAGATGGCACAAGTCCCTCTGGGATTTGTCACAAAATCCCCTTTAGGGTCTTCCAGACAAGGGCAGGCATGAGACCATTCTCTCTATCCTGGTTTCCCCTGAACCCCAAACCATTTTCCCCTCTCCCAAATAAGTGCCTGGGGTCTGCACCCCAGGCTCTGCTTGTCTCTCTTCTGACCAACAGCTATCTGTACAGATGTTTGCAGACATCAGTTCTAGGTGTTAAAAGAGTTCCCAGGCTTCCAGATGCTGGTGGCTCATGTGTGTAACCCTAATTACTCAGGAGGCTGAGATCTGAGGATTGAGGTTCAAAGCCAGCCTGAGCAGAAGAGTCTGTGAGACTCTAACCTTCAATTCGCTAGCAAGAAGCTGGAAGTGGAGCTATGGCCCAAGTGGTAGAGCTGCTAGCCTTGAGCAAAAAAGCTAAAGGACAGTCTTCAGGCCCTGATTTCAAACCTCCACAGCTCTCTCTCTCTCTCTCTCTCTCTCTCTCTCTCTCGCTCTCTCTCCCTCCCTCCCTTCTTCCTAGGCTTTCCATCCTGGGATATCTCATTAATGTGCTTAGAAATGAGTCTCACTACAGCTATATTCCAACTGGCTAACAAGCTCTAATTGGAGCATGTGGGTTGAATCTTCATGTAGTCGCATTAGCAGATGCATTCTCAGCTGCCTCTTAGTGGAGCTGGCTGTATTTCCACCTGATCATAGTTCCTCCCCCGACTCTGCCCTGCATAGAGAAGCCCTGGGTAGGGATGATATACACATACCAGAGCAGAGAGACCTCTTGGTAGAGAGCAATGGACAGGTGAGTGCAGGGTGTGGCAGGACTGTGCCCTGGGGACGTGGTACAACCACCAGGTGGGGTTGACCTTCAAGTGAAGGTCAAGGTGCACATGTGTGGTGATGGTTTGGGGTGATTGCAGACTTCCTGCAACCACTTCCTGTCCCTGTGACTTGTATCTGCCAGAAAGCCTGAAGCTCTGATTCAAAGTCTATCTGCCTTGCCTGCTGACTGGGCCTCTCCCATTGTGATATCACCCACTGTCATTCTGTACTCTGAAGCCAACCTCTCAGTGTCTGACCAGTTCTTGAAGGCCAGTGGGAGTTTTAAAATGAAGGAGGAGGGCCAAATGGCCGTGGCTCGTGATTATAATCCTAGCTACTCAGGATTCTGAGATCACAGTTCACAACCATCCTGGGCAGGAAAGCCCATGAGACTTTTATATCCAATTAGCTACCAAAAAAGCTGGAAGTGGAGCTGTGACTCAAATGGCAGAGTTCTGTGACTCTGGGACAGCACATAAGCCCCTAGGTCAAGCCCCAGGGCCAGCAAATAAGAAAGGGGTAGGGAGGAAAGGCTCAGATCCTCAGCAGAGGAAGGAGGAGCTTGGTGGCTGACATTCAGCCCTTCGCTTAAAACCTCTTGGATGGAAGAATTGAGCAGTGACCAGGGCCCATGGCAGGGACCTTCAGGAGCAAAAGTCCCACACACAGGGCAGAAAGGCGCCACATAATTTCCAGTCCTGTTGAGCCCTTGCCAAGTCCCTTCTGAGGACATCAGAGAGCAAAGATGCTGCTGGGTGCTTCCTGCTTCATCCCTGGGGTTTAAAGCCAGACAGAAACAGGAGTACTCCCCAAACTTAACTGCCTGGCTTCAGCTGACTGTTTTTGTGAGGAAAATGATAGAAAGTGGTAAGAAAAAAGGACAAAATACTATGTAGGGCTGTGTCCAGATGATCTGATGCTGCTGCTGCCATGGCCACTCCTGAAATCTGTCTCCTAGCAGCAGACCCCGTTCCTCTGATGCTGACATCAGTTAAGCAAATCCCACCTTCCAGTAGCCATGTAATGCTGTGGTTCGGGAATCCCTCCCTTCCTTCCTCCCTCCCTTTGAGAGAATGAAGGACCTAATATTCCTCTAGTGACTTTTCTCACTCCTCCTGCTCAGGCTCCTCAAGGCCTCAACTGTCCTCCCACAATCTGCACTGTGCTTCTCTACTAAATATTTGTGCTAACCTTCATTTCCACTCCTAAACTAATTTCTGGTTCAATCTCTTTCTTAAGATAATCTCACTAAGAAGGTCCAAATATGCTTCAATAAAATAGACATTTAGTTTGCTTTTCCTTCCTCTGTCCTCGTGTGTGTGTGTGTGTGTGTGTGTGTGCGTGCGTGCATGTGTGTGCGTACTAGGGCTTGAACTCAGGGTGTTTAGCTCTAACTACTTGGCTTTTTCATTCAAGGCTGGCACTCTACTACTCGAGCCACAGATTCATGCATGGCTTTTGGCTGGTTAACTGGAGATAAGAGTCTCATGAACTTTTCTGTCCAAATTCTTCATATCTCAGCTTCCCAAGTCCTCTGCACCATTTATAACTTTCATCAGGGAGGTTTTAGAACACCCAAGAATCTTGAAGGCCTAGAAAGCTAACTCTCCCCTCCATATGCATGGCCCAGTGTCAGCAATAAGCAACATTTTATGTTTCGTTTTGTTTTTTTGCCAGTCCTGGGCCTTGGACTCAGGGCCTGAGCACTGTCCCTGGCTTCTTTTTTGCTCAAGGCTAGCACTCTACCACTTGAGCCAAAGCTCCACTTCCGGCTTTTCTATGTATGTGGTGCTGAGGAATCGAATCCAGGGCTTCATGTATACGAGGCAAGTATTTTACCACTAGGCCATATTCCCAGCCCCAATAAGCAACATTTTGCTAATGTCATTCCCTTCTTCTCTAGCCTGTCCCTTCTTTGCCTTTCACTTTCCCCAAGAGATTAAAGGTCTTCCAATCCCTCATTGCCATCATTAGATAATCAGTCCCTTCACACCATGGGCTTGCCTAGCTTTATTGTGCTTTGCATTGTGTGTCATACCAGTTCACTACTGGCTTCAGAGTGTACAAATTAGATTATTTGTTTTGTTTGCCTAGAATGCTGTAAAATAGATGTAGTTAGATGAGCTGTAGTTCCCCCCCCCCACCCCCCGATTTCTTCTTAGGTTGGAAAATCAGTTGCTCAATCTGTGCCCCCCCACTTCCCTTTACCCTACTTTACAATGTCATTCATTAGTTTTGCTTTCTTTTCTTTTTCTCTAACCATACCCTGAGGCATTTCACCAGCAACTCTTTATTATCTGACCAATGTGTCACCATCCCAGGAATCATTCTGAAAGTTGGCAGCAATAATGAGCTAGCCTTGGTTCAGACTGCTTCTCTACAAGATCAGCTCACACAAGGACAGCCAGCTACCAGCTCTATCAGCAAACTTGTCTCCTTACAACTGGAGAAACAGAGATGAGCAAAGGGACTTTATATGGAGATAGAGAATATTCCCCAAGAGCCTCTAGGATGGCCCTGTGCTGTTGTCCACATCCTCTATGGAGGATGCCTTCCAAGACCCCAGTCCGTGCCGGGTGGTACCAGAGGGCGCACCACTCCACAGACATTATGGTCTGTCCTATGTGAACTTCTCTACAGTAACTTTTCATTTAGAAATCACAGTAAGCCATAAACAATAATAGCAAATCATCAAATCGAATTGTAACAATACTCTAATAAAACTTATGTGAATGTGTTCTATCTCTTTCTCAGAATAGCCTAGTGTACTCTGACTTCACAGTAAACAAAATTCTGGAAACAGAAGCTAGCACTAGTGTGTCCATGAAATTGACAATGATTTCTAATGTCGGGAAGTTAAATTTTAGGCTGCACACCAGATCTATTTCCTTCTTTTTTTCCCAACATTATACAAAAAGCTAGTCCTGGGATGCTTTGTTTTGACTGTTCTTTTTCTCCTTGATCAAAGAGAGAACACACACAGCTGTGTCCTACATGCCCATACCTGCACAGCAAGCCAGGTGTGGATGGGTGGGGCAGGGAGCGTCAAGCTCCACCTCCTTCAGTAAGAAGCACCACCCTAGTGCCTCCCAGTGTGCCATCCTAGATGGAGCCTGAAAGTGTGCTGTGAATTTCTCTCAGCAGGACAGACACAGCCACACGTTGGGTTCCAGCATGTTTTTTTCTCTTTTTGTCCTGGCTCTATCTTCCAGGATTTTAATTATTTAACCAAACTCGGTCAAGGAGCAGTTGCCACCTTTATCCTGGGGGGACCAGGCCTCCCTCCTTCTTCTAGACCCCTAAGTGTGAATATTCATAGTTTTCTGGCAAAGGCTACGAGAGAGCAAGCTGACTCTGGACTTCCTGGTCTCCTGTTTAATGATTTTCCATTTCCTTTGAGCTTCTCTTCCTCTTCCACAGCCCATTGTCCAATTCCAGCTATGATACTAGGCAGGCCCAGACCTCTGCTGCTCCCTCCTGCCTTCACATGATGGGAGCCTCAGGCTTTGGGGCAATACTCAGGTCAGAAGGGAAGGGAAGCAGAGATGGGGAGAGAAAGAGAAGGTAAGGGAGGACAGGGAAGAGAGGGGAGAGAAGGGAAGGGAGAAGAGAGGAAGGCATAGAAGAGGAGAAGAGAAGCAATGATGGCTGTGTGGGTGACAGAAATCTCTGTGACTGAGCTGTCATGCTGTCATGTTCAGTCACCAGTCCCACTCAGGTAGCCTGTCTTTCCTGATCATGGTAGTTAGCATTGAGTACTTACCATGGGCCGCCCTTATTCAATCACTTAGTTCTCACAACCCTATGAAGTGTGTACTACTGGTATCTCAGTACAAAATGTGAGCTCAGGCCAGGTGCTGGTGGTTCACACCTGCAATCCTAGCCACTCGGGAGGCTGAGATCTGAGGATCATGCTTGGAAGGCAGCCTGGGAAGAAAAGTCTCCATGAGATTCTTATCTTCAATTAACCACTCAAAAACCAGAAGTGGAGTTGTGACTCCCAAGTGGTAGAGCACTAGCCTTGAGCAAAATAGCTCAGGGACAGCACCTAGGTTCTGATTTCAAGCCCCATAACCAACCAATCAAAAAGAAAAAGAAAAGAAAAAAAAGGAATTAGCAATTCAGTATGTTGCAGAAACTGAGGGGAACTCAGTGGTTTCCATCTGCAAAATAGAATCATGTGTTCCAAAGCAATGACTTTGAGGGAACTGGGGAATCAGCAGGTGAGAATTGGCCTACCCCACATCATTGTTGCTTCTGCTTTCCTTCCAAGATTCTCTGGGCAGGGACCACTTCCAATCCCTCCAGTCCTCCCTTACCCCTCCAATGTCCTTAGATCTTAGCTACACTATCTGACATAAGGTGCCTGTGAACAAATGAATGAGCATGGTAACTGATATATCTCATCAGGTCTGCCAGGAATATGAGACTTGAAGAGCCACTTCTGTTTGTCTTGGTTTCTTCTTCCCATAGTACACTGCACAGGCTCCCAGCCTGGCCTTCATTCTTGATGTCACAGTGAGGTCCTTTAGGCCATGCCTTGTAGCCTTCAGAGTGCCATCAAATGCCTTCACTCTAGGGGAGAAACAGCTTGCATGGTGTGTTCCTCTCAGTGATGAGCATTATGTGTCCACTGTACCCTCTTGGGTCTGTTTGTGCCCATCCTGCATCCTATGATCTACTGTTTGGTGGGTGGAGGGGGTTGGATGGGAAGAGGTTGAGTAATGACATTGCCAAAAGCTTGGGCACAAGCTCTTCTCTTGTTCTGTCTTCACTTCAGACAAGCCACCTAAGTTCTCTTGCTTGAGTCCTTCTGCTGTAGGTAGGTGGCTGGATATGTGCTGACTGCCAGAAGAGGTTCTCATGGGAGAAACAGATGAAAAGTCTGTTAATTCACTTTTTATTGTGGGGACAAGGTACCTGAGAGAACCAGCTTATAAGAAAGGTTTGGCTCATAGTTTCAGAGGCTTCCTTCTTTCTTTTAGTTTTGTTTTCTTCAAACCGATTTCATCACATCACAGAGGGAGGCTGTGTTGACGGAGGCCTGTCTACTTGATGGGAGCTGGAAGCAAAGAAAGAGGCAGGAAGAGACCAGCATCCCCCTATTCCCATCAGGCACTCCACCCAATGGCTTAACTTCCTTTCAGTAGGCTTCTCCTCTTAAATATTCCACCACTTTTCAACAGCGCCTGGGGCAGGGACCAAACCTTTATCACACCTTAAGGGGACATCTCTCATACAGAGTATAGCAGAAAAACTTTCTGAGTATTTTTAATGTTCTTTTTTTAATGTATTTTCTAGTGAAGGAAATCTTCCTTGGACAATTAACATTTAGCCTCTCCTATAGCTCTTTCACCTCTTGTTATGCTCATTTTTAAAAATGAAAATTTAGAAAAATCATAACCTATACTATTTGCTACTTCCTTCTGTACCCTTTCCTAGTTAGGAGTTTCAAAGAAGAAAGGGAGCATCATTTTCCGAGTCCTTCGGTAACTGAAATGTAAAATTCTTGATCAGATGTCCAAATTCACACATAAATGGGTATCTTTAACCTCATGGCTGTTTACATATTCCAAACACTTTCTTGTTTTAGTCTCTCTGTTAACTCTCCATTTCTCCTGAGTTTGTTCATCCATCTTTAAGGAACTCTCTGGGTAACTCTTCTCCATGGTAAACTATTACAAACCAGTGTGACACCCTTGATTTAATTAACACTACCCCTGTTTCCCAAAAAGTAAGTGAGATTAAGTAAATTTACACCAGGAAGAAAGGAAATTAATTTTGCACATCTGAAAATAAAAGGATTTACAAAAGTAGCAATCAAGATTAAGGAAAATCTTGAATCAAGAGGCTATGAGGGCACATATTCTTGTTTTGTTTTGTTTTGTTTTTTTGTCAGTAGTGAGGCTTGAACTCAGGGCCTGGGTGCTGTCCCTAAACTTTTTTGTTCAGGTTAGCACTCTACCACTTTGAGCCACAGTGTACTTCCGAGGCCACATATTCTTGATAAGTTTCTAAATAGTGGCTCAAATCCAGGATTTGAGGTCCAAGAGCTGAGACAGTCCTGAAGAGCTGAAAAGAGGTAGGAGTTTGAAAAGAAGGAATTATAGCATAATCAGAAGTCAGGCTTGACATAGCAAACACAGGTAAGTCATCCCCCAAGTTTGTCTTTTGATGACTACTACAATTTTTAATCAATGTATAATTTGTCTTAATCAGAAGATACCCAATGCCTTATTTTCTGGTCTTAGAATTTTTGGAGAGTAGAGGAGGAAGGACTTAAGACGTGTGGGGATTTACAGAAAGTACAAATTAGGATGATTAGAACACAATGAGCTGGGTACCAGTGGCTCATACTTACAATCCTAGCTACACAGTGTATTGAGATCTGAGGAGTGAGGTTCAAAGCCAACCTTGGGAATCAAAGTCCATAAGACTTATTTTCAGTTACCCACCCAAATGCCAGAAGTAGAGCTGTGGTTCAGTAATAGAGTGCTAACTTTGAGGAAAAAAGTTTAGGGATAGCACCTAGACCCTAAATTCAAGCAAAAAAACCATTTTTTTTAGCTAGTACTGATAAACTGCAAAATGGCATGTAGAAGCTATCTATGTGTGCTAAATCAAGTGAGGATTGCTTGGAGATGAACGAAAAGAGGATAGAATTCATAGCCATCCTAGGCTGGAAAATGTGTAACCCTATTGGGATATCAGAATGTTCTAGAATATAGTGTTCAGAAAAGTCAAGATTTACCAGAATAAACTAGATTCTGTAATACATTAAAAAACTGCATATGCCATTTGACTATCACACCTCTCAAAAGATAGGTAAACACTTGGGGCAATCCAGAGGAAAAGAACATGAGTGAAAAGACAGAACGTGTGATAGAAATGAAGTCCTAGAGGATAGGTATGAAATTGACCTTAAAGGGGCAAGCATAGGTGGTAAGATACTTCTGTTTTCAAATATACAACAGGTTCCTGGAACAAAGATACCCAAGCATATGGAGGCCAGAACAAAAAACAAAACTACAGAAACAAGACAATTAAAAAAGCCCTCCAATGACTTTCCATTTGTACAGATGAAGGCGAGGCTCATTCACAGGGCAGGTAAAGAGTCATCGGAACTGTATTCAGGGTCCAGAGACCAGAAGGTTCCTATTTTCAGTGGAGAAAAAAAAATCCAAGGATGGAAGCACAGCTAATGTAAGCAGAAGCAGTTTATTAATGTAAAGCTAAGTGAGAAGGGCAGCCTCAAGAAAGAGGCAACTATGGACATGGAAGTGGCTATGTCTAGAAAACTGGGGCAAGTGTCACTAATCCTGTAGACTGTTATCCATCATTAGCTCCCACCACATATCAACTGGGAGTTTTTGACCTTGGATGATAAAGACCTGAGCTGTTATCTCTGTGTGCTGTGGGGACTGCAGGTCTGCAAGACTTGCTGTATGTCACGAGTCATTCTATTAGCATTGGCAAGATAGGATGTGTTTCTCTTTTTTTCTGTGTGTGTGTGCATGTGCATACATGCACTGGTACTAGGGCTTGAACTCAGGGTCAGAGCAGTCTTAGTTTTTTCCACTCAGTCCACACCTGCACTTCTGGCTTTTTGGTGGTTCATTGGAGATGAGAGTCTCATGGACTTTTCTGCCCAGGCTGGCTTTGAACCTTAGTTCTTAGATCTCAGTCTCCTGAGCATCTAGGACTCAGGAGTAAGCCACTGGTGACACACAACTGTATTTTCTTTCAAGACAAACACATTACTTTTCTGTAAGCCAACTTATATGATCTAAAGATGGAAAGAAATACTAAATAGGCCTCTCTGTAGAATTTAGACAACTGTGGTAAAGGGATGGATGAGTACAAAATTAGGGAAAGGGTTAGGGAGAAGGGTAAAGGGAACTGTTTCCTTCAGGTCTGTTATAGGAGGGCCCTGAGCTCCCTTGGGACGACTTAAGAAATGAAGTGGGAATGATGGAGAAGGAAATCTGACTGTGTTCCTATTTTGAGGGAGCTACTTCGAGGCACTGTGATGGTCTGAATATGAAATGTCCTCCACAGACTCTTATGTAGAAGCCTGGGTCCCCAGCTGGCAGCACTATTTTGGGAGGTGGTAGAAATTTTAGGAGGCGGGGCCTAAATGGAGAAAGTAAGCTGCTGGTAGTGGGTACTTGGTGTCTGGTCCCTGGCCCCTTCTGAGGCAGCTCAGAAAAGGATGGCAGCTGAGGATCCACCCACCAACTATGAATGGCTGGGGAAAGGCAGAGTTCATGCATAGGGAATGAGTTGGGGAGGGGACAAAGGATAGATAGATTTTTTTTTTTTCCAGTCATGGTGCTTGAATTCAGGGCCTGGGTGCTGTCCCTGAGCTTTTTCCTCTCAAGCTAGTGCTCTACCACTTTGAGCCATAGCACCACTTCTGTTTTTTAATTCCAGTGGTTAATTGGAGATAAGAGTCTCATGGACTGTTAGAATACATTAGACATTGACAGAAACCATGCAGACATCCAGGTACAGAAGAACAAAGGAAAAGTTTATTGTTGGCAAAGGGGCCGGCAAGACCCCTTCTCACCGGGAGAAGTGAGAAGTGTGGTCTATTGTCTGGGGTGACATATATACTAGGAGGTCTTGAAGGTGGGGACCTCAGTGTGGATGTGCAGACCAGGGGCTTCAAGTCAGCCTAGGATTTATGGCTGCTGTCCAAATAGTAGATAAGGGGTCCTGCAGCTGCCCAGGCCTGAAGGTCACTCTAAGGGGATCTTGTTGCCTTATATGGTCATAATTGCCCTCAAGATAATTGCATCTCAAGGTAGAGGGGATGGAGGCTAATTATTTATTGCCCTTACTAGATGGGCCCAGTGTTGCTTAAGGGAGCATGCTAAAGCTATGGGAGAGGAGGCTCTCAGGCTTACATGGACTTTCATGCGTGGGCTGGCTTTGAACTGTGATCCTCGGATCCCAGTACCGTGAGTAGCTAAGATTACAGGTATGAGCCACCCGGTGCCTGGCTCAAGGGACAAAGGCTATTTAAAGAAGACGAGTGAAACCATCAATGGTCATATAGCTCCAGAACCCTTTCTCCTCAAAGAAGCTTTTTTCTTTTCTATAGAAAACCTCTCTTTGGTTTGTATCCTTTCCCTTTTGGCTCATAAGCTTTTTCTTTTTCATCTTGCAAAACCTCCTATGGGATAAAAGCATGGCTCCTGTCCATGCATTATACTGACCTTCCAGTTGCCAAAAGAACTGGATCTCACTCTCTCCCTCTTTCTTTCTCTCTCTTCTACCTATTCTACCTTCCAACCTTTCCATTCTTTGAGATTGGTTGAGAAGACAGTCCCACATCCTATATGGTAACACTTCCACTCTCTGCTTCCCACCCTTTGTAAGGTGAACAGCATCTGCCACATGTTTCCATCATGATGACATCTGACTTCACTATGAGCCCAGAATCAGTGAAACCAAGGACTAGCTATAGGCTGACATCCCTAAAACCATGAGATAAACCAGGTGCCAGCGGCTCATGTCTGTAATCCTAGCTACTCAGGAGTCTGAGACCTGAGTCTAACAGTTCAAAGCTAGTCCTGACCGGAAAGTCCATAAGACTCTTATGTCCAATAAACTACTCAGAAAAAGCCAGAAGTGCCACAGTGACCTAAGTGGTAGAGCACTCACTAGCCTTGAGCACAAAGAAGCTCAGGCACAGCACCTAGGCCCCTGGTCCGGCAAAATCAATAAAAATAAAATGAAACCATGAGCTAAAAATAAATCTCTCCTCCTTTTAAAGTCTTTTTGTCAGGTAGATGGTCATAGCAATGATAAAGCTGAGTAACTCAAGTATGTCTACTCAACACCTTCGCCCAATCCTTCCCACAGGTGATTCCTTCTGTTAAACTGGTTAGTTGGCTTTCAACCATCTACTCCATCTTTTTCTCTGACACTAATGGATCCCTTTAATGAATTCAGGAAGCTGTTAAGGGTTTCTTTAGCATATATCTTTCTCCTACCTTTACCAGGAAGTCCCACATCAATATTGTCAGCCTACAGATTCTGTACCTACTAGAGAGGTCAAAGCTTCCAATGAGTGGGGGATGAACACCATTCACTAGGGAATAAGAGAAGATCAGCTCCTTCCAAGGTGCACTCTGCCCACGCCTCAGCTTCCGGTTTCTAAGATCTTAGTCCCATTTGGTCTGAAGCAAAGGATATGCAAATTGCTGCCACTGATGCATGCCAGTGTTCGAAAGAGGTGATGGAAATGTTGAGAGACCTCTGAAGTCCTATTGGGTGGTTGGCATTAAAACCAGCGAAGTAAAATCTCTCTCAACAATCACACATACGAAAATGTGCATGTGGCTGCTGTAGATGCAGATAATCAATGCTTAGCAGATTTCCCCAGGGACAAGGTTTCCAGGATGTCTTATAACGACAGTAATGAGCTGTTCCCCAAGTGTAGGAGAGGAGGGCGTTTGTTGATCACACATCTTCTAATTAGTTGTTGACACAGATGTTTTTCCTGGGTTTTTTTTGTTTTGTTTTGTTTTTGCCTGACATAAACTTACTTCTCCAATCAAAGGTACTCAGCATAAAAATTCAGGAGGCAAAAAGCAGCAACAACAACAACAAAAAACAGGGAGACATTTCCTACACAGCAAAAGTATCTTTCGTCTATTTCTTGAAATCATTAGTTCCACGTGATTGCCCTGAACACCCTCCTGAGACCCATGTGTTAAGGCTTTGCCCAGGGGTGGTGCTGTTGGGAGTGGGTGGAGCCTTTAAGAGGTGGTGCTTAGTGGGAGGCTATTAGCTCATTGGAGGTGTGCCACTGAAGAGGATACTTGGGACCCTGACCTCTTCTTTATTCTCTTCTTTGTCTCCTGGCCATGAGGTAAGCAGTTTTGCTCACTACACACTGCCACTCTGACATACTGCTTCCCTACAGTGCCAACCAATCATGACTGAAACCTCCAAAACTGTATCCTAAATAAACCTTTTCTCTATGTAACTTGATTATCCCAGGAATTGTTGTTATACAGTAATAGAAACTGACAAACAAACTTCTCCAACCATTTCAATCCAATGAGGTATCTTGGTTTTTCTACAAATACAGTATCAAGAGAGATGGTTATAGGAAGGAGAAACCCAGCAGGTGTTATGTAAGGTATATGTTAGGTTGTCTTTATCCCATTCAGAAGAGGCCACTGGCAACTTCATGGTTCTTTCCACTAACAAGCTATCTATGCTTAAAAAATCGACACAACCTTCTTTGGCCATGGTTTGTTCTAGTATGTGCTCAAGTTCTTCCCTGCTTTGAGCTCCCAATTTGAAGATGGCACATACAAGAAGGAACACTGGTTAAAGAATTAGAGACTACTACGTTCCTCCCAAAAAACCCTTCTTTGTGAGCTCAGTTTTAGTCTAATCTTGGTCTGTATGTGTGCGTGCCTGTAGATTTAAGGGGCTTGAACTCAGTACCTCATGCTCTGGCCTTTCTCTTTTCCTCAAGGCTGGCACTCATGGAGATAAAAGTCTTGGAGATGTGTTTGTCTTCCCTGAGGGCTGGCTTCAAACCACAATTTTCAGTTCCCAGACTCTTGAGTAGCTAGCATGATTGGCATGAGCCACCAGCACCCAGCTTGACTCTATAAAGCACACACATTTCCCTGTTCCCTTGGTTTTCATTTCTGAAAACCTACATGAAAAAAACATTCATGTTTTTCTCTTATTCCTCTCTGGGGAAAGATAGTGCTGCTTTCTTCCACCGGTTGGTCGCATCAGCAAGAGTCAGGTTGAAGGGTAGCACAATTTACCTTGTCAAGTCTTTAAACCAGGCTACAACCACACAAGGCTTTGGGAGTATGCAGAATGGAAATGTATTATATTCCCAGAGCGAGAATAATCCACTGAGGCACAACTTAACGTGGGAAGGGGGTTTTATTTACAAAGGGATTTTATTTACAATCTGAAACCCGGAACCAGAGCTACCCCTCCACCTCCTAATGCTTGCCTGTGACTACCTTGTCCTGGGTTAGTTACCCAGAACCCAGACCTGAGACCTGTCTTGACTTGAACTCCGAACCTTAATTTCTAACCACCTCAGCCTCCAGGCCTCCAAATCTCCAAGCCTTCAGAGGAGCAAGCTTCCTTCCTGTAGGCCTCGCCTCTCCTCAAGCTTTAAGCCTCAAGGCTCCCCCTCCACCCCCCACAGGCTTTAGGCCTCTCTGCCAGCCTTAGGCCTAAGACTCCTCCTCAGGCCTAAGGCTCCGGACTCTCCCTCAGGCCTCAGGCCTAAGGCTCCTCCTCAGGCCTAAGGCTTTGGACCCTTCAGGCCTCGGACCTCGAACTCCGCCTCAGGCCTCAGGCTCCGATTCAGCTACGCCCCCGTTCCTCCGGCCGGTCTGGCATGGCTCGGCTCACCATTCCGCTCCTCTCCTCAGGCCAGCCCGGTTCTCCTCTCTGCTCTGCTCCTCGTGCGGGTAGGGCTCCCCCTCCTCTCTCCTCCTCCTGCTCTTCTCTTCTCTCCACTCTCAGACCCACTCCTCCGGCAGTACTCCCCTTTTTATTTCCCCTCACCAGCAGTCGGCAGTCAGGGGTGGAGGTTC
Organism: Perognathus longimembris pacificus; assembly: GCF_023159225.1. NCBI lineage: Eukaryota > Metazoa > Chordata > Mammalia > Rodentia > Heteromyidae > Perognathus > Perognathus longimembris. The sequence goes on along the minus strand of NC_063163.1, from coordinate 55,720,744 downwards.
CGGTCCCTCCAACGTGGGGCGGGATCTCCTTTTACTTCAGCAGTGGGGAGGGGCTTTTTGCCCCTCAGGTTATTACAAATGACTCAAGTTACAGATAGTTTCTGAGTAAGGAGCATCTTGGAAGACTCATGGCCAGCATCTCAGTTCCTGGTGCAGCTCTGACCACTCTCAAGGGAGATGCTGAATTCTCAGAAGCAGATGCCCGCTCCACCTCTTCTGTGTTCTGAGTGATGCTTTTCCACCTTTCCAATCTCCATGGTTAGTACACCACACCCTGTTCAAAGAGAATGGTTTTTCTAGAAGCACTTGGTGAATGACTGGCCCACACTTCTGCAATTAAATGGGTGAGATAGGCGTCATAGTACAAAAACTCAGGCAAGAAGTTATCTTCAAAATATGAGGAGGGCCCAAAGTGTGGAGAATCGAAACTGTGGGTCAGTCTTTCTTGTTTTCTCTTCCTTCCTTGCTTCCCTCCTTCCTTCTTTTTTTCTTTTCCTTCCTTCCTTTTTTTCTTCCTTCCTTGCTTCCTCCCTCCCTCCCTCCCTTCCCTTTCCTTCCCTTCCCTTCCTCTCTCTCTCTCTCTCTCTCTCTCTCTCTCTCTCTCTCTCTCTCTCTCTCTCTCTCTCTCTCTTTCTTTCTAGCTTGAACTCAGGGCCCTCAGGGCCTAAGTACTGTCCCTCAGCTTTTTTGCTCAAGGTTGGGGCCCTACCACTTGAGCCACACCTAGGATTAGAGGTTAAGCTTTTATTTTTACCCATTGCATTTGAGAGAAGGATGGGTCTGACTCAGGATGAAGTCTCCCACTTCCCAGCTGGGGAAGCCACTGCAGGTAAGCAGATCTCAGACACCAGGCACATCATGTCTCTACATTGCAAAACCCATCTGATTCCCAAATGGCTGAAAGGCAAGGTGTTCTTGGGATGTGACAAGAGCTACATCATTAGTAAGAGCAGCTCAGGGCTTTGTGGATCCACCTTGGGACTCAAGTATGAATCAGAGAGACAAGAGTTTTCACCCTGATTCTTCTTGAGTATCTCTGTTTCCTGCAGGCTGGCTCAGTTCTGATGTCTTATTTGCTGAGGCTCAGGAACCCTGACTAACCGGAGGTGACTGACTGTGGCCATCAACCTAAAGTCCTGATCCTCTCAGCGTGTAGCTCCTGTATGGGAACAGTTGAGGGGGAAGGGATTTCTCCACACTTTTTGTATTCAGGTATGTTGGGTTTCCTCTATGGAGACATCCTAATCCAGTTTGTAAGTAAATTACTCCAAATTGATCTGTCAGCCCAAAATGAAGAGAATAGCAAGGTGCTGGTGGCTCACATCTGTAATTCTAGCTACTCAGGAGGCTGAGAACTAAGGATCAAAGCAGCCCAAGCAGGAAAGTCCATGAGGCGCTTATCTGCAATTAATCAGCAAAAAGCCACAAGTGGAGCTATGGCACAAAAGTGGTAGAATGCCAGCCTTGAGTAAAAAAGAAGCTAAAGGACAGCACTCAGAACCTGAGTTCAGGTTCCAATTTGGGCACTTAAAAAACAAAAAGAGCAGAATGAAAAAGACAGAACATTTGTGTGCTCCCGAGCTGCAGGGAGGGCCAGCAAGCTGTAGTCTAGCCTCCTTTCTGGATGACTATCTGCCTAGCTACTATTCCACCCATCTCATAATGCCAGGAAGCAGGGAATGAGACCCAGCTCCTTGTTAGTACAAAGGAAACTTACCTTGGATGAAAGCAACAACATTAGAGATTCCTCTTCCTTTCCTCATTGTCTGCATCGCCCATGTTTCCTGTCCCAGCAGCCTCTGAGGAAGAGCTAATGCCCTGGGGGACAGCTGGTGGGAAAAGCTCCTTTTGTGGGCCTAGGTCCCCTGTCCATCAAGAGGAAAGCTGAGGAGCTGGGGATATGGCCTAGTGGCGAGAGAGCTTGCCTCGTATACATGAGGCCCTGGGTTCGATTCCCCAGCACCACATACACAGAAAATGGCCAGAAGTGGCGCTGTGGCTCAAGTGGCAGAGTGCTAGCCTTGAGCAAGAAGAAGCCAGGGACAGTGCTCAGGCCCTGAGTCCAAGGCCCCAGGACTGGCCAAAAAAAAAAAAAAAAAAAAAGAGGAAAGCTGAATGGGAACTCAAGGACAGGAAGGGGTTAATAATTGCTTCTTGACATCTTTTGATGCTGAGGGCCTAGGGACCCTTTGGGGGGGGGGAGAGAGAGAGAGAGAGAGAGAGAGAGAGAGAGAGAACCTGGAGTTTAGGCATAAATTAGGGATGTTATTTCCCATGGTGGGGTGATTGCTGTTCTCTAGTTGGTTGTTGACCTGGGCACTGAAGTTACAGTCTTAGTTAGTGTCCCTGCTTGACCTGGTGTTCTGGGAGTCCAGGACTCTGGAGGCTCCACCCTTTCCTTTACAGTAATAACAACGAAGTCCTTTACCCAGCGCTGACCAGGCCAGGCTGACACAAGTCGGCTCCACTTAGTTATGGAGGCCGCGTCCCTGTAGTTTGTGACCGCAGGAAACAATTTGCAACTCAGGACAAACCTATTTCAGTGTATTCTGCCTGGATCTAGGGGAAAAGGTGTCTATGGTGAAGGAAAATGGGATCCTGGGTTTTCTCTTCTCCATTGTTTGCCATGTTAGCCTGTGCTCTACAGGGACCAGATCTGAGATCCTGAAGTGGCAGAGGGTATTTCTCTCAGCCTATGTGTTGCTCCCTGTCTCTTTCTCTCTGTGTCTCTTTATCTCTCTGTGCTGTTTTTGTCTTGCTGTCTCTTTCTTTCACTGCTCTCTCTCTCTCTCTCTCTCTCTCAGCCTTGAGCTCAAGATCTCAAGCTCTTATTTAGCAGTGTTACTCAAGGCTGATGCTCAACCACTCCTCCACTTTGGCAGTTTGCTGCATTATTGAAGATAAGACTCTCACCAGCTTTTCTGCCTAGTCTTGCTTGGAACTGAGATCCTCAGATCTCCACCTCCTGAGTAGCTAGGATTACAAGGTGTCAGCTGCCAGCACACTCTGTCTCTCTTGTTATGTCTTTTTATCTTTATGTGTCTCTTTTTTATCTTTCAATCTGTTTCTGCCTTTGCATATCCTGCATGGATGCCCCCTTGTTCTCTCCCCCCACCTCAATCCAGTTTCACTCATATTTCTCTTTTCAGTTCCTCTTAATAATTTACTCAGTAACTGACAATGATGCTCACAATTTGCTGCAAGCATATACAGACTTCTTCCGCCCTGGGGAGTCTGTACACTTTGTCCTACTGGTTCTCATAGCCCATAGCCTCCGATGCCCTTTCCTGGGAGGTGAGCATGTGGCATGTGGAATATTTAAGACTATTCCTCTTCTCGTTACTCCATCATTCTCAAGACTCATCAGCCAGCTGGGCACCTTAGTATTTCTCCAGCTGGGGAGAGATCAGAGAGAAGGGACACTGAAGGCAGGCCCATAAGTTTTGTTGTTGTTCGATTGCTTTTTTTGTTGTTTGTTTGTTTTGGTTAAACTGTAAGTTTGTTGTTCAATGAGTTGCATCACTGGAACCCTCCCTGCATATGCCATACTTTAATCAATATGTTTGTGTATAAATGTCCATGACTCTGCATATGTTTACATAGATATTTATCATTTAAATCTAACTTCTGCATGGGAGAGAAAACATGCATCCTTTGTCTCTCTGAGCTTGACTTTCTTCACTTAACACAGGTTTTTGTTTTAGTTTTTTTCCCCAGCTCTATTTCCGGAGGCAGGTCCCTCTTATCCCAGCTCTTATAAATATTTTTAGAACTAGAAGATCTTAAGAGCAGTGATACAGGTATGGTGTGGTGGGCTCGTTTGTAGCTCTCAGTAGACATCTGTGGACCGGTGCTGATAGTGTTTCCCTGGAGTTCAGAAAACTCTAGCCTGTTTATGGCTTCCATTCTGCAAACAAAAGCCAGGGGACAGACACTGATGCTGAAACATATCTTTCCTTTCTAAGATCCATGAAGCACAGTGAATCCTACAAAATAGAATCAAATTAAATGCATGTGAGTCACTTGGGAATGGCTTGGACTTTCCTGCTTGGGCTGTTTTGATCCTTAGCTCTCAGCCTCCTGAGTAGCTAGAATTACAGATGTGAGCCACCAGCACCTTGCTGTTCTCTGCATTCTGGGCTGACAGATCAATTTGGAGTAATTTTCTTACATCTGGCTTGGGAATGGCTTGATGGACAGGGGACCTGGGCCCACAAAAGGAGCTTTTCCTACCAGCTACCCCCCAGGGCATCATCTCTGCCCCACTCATACCAATACTCTTTGAAAGCATTTTACCAGAGCTGTCCTGTGATCTCCCTTACCACCTTTTCAGTTACTTGTGGTATCAACCTATGAAGTAGAAACTTCCAGAAACAAACAATTCCTGTTTACAATTGCTTGCCACTTTGAGCAGTATGGTGAAATCTTGTGACATCTGCTTGGTCTTGTTTGCGACCTGCAGTATCTTTCGTGCCATGTGTCAATGCTGTACATGCTACCCACCTGTTAGGCCCTTTGTTTGACAGTCACTGTGTTGCAGTGCTGGGGGTGCTCAATGACTCTTGGTTTACTTAGCAATGTCCCATAGGTATAAGACTAGTGATGGCAATTTCATTACAACTTATTATGAAAATTATTCTACTGTACTATGAAATTCCTTCCTTCCTTCTTCCCTTCCTTCCTTCCTTCTGTTAGGTTTTTAAAAGTAGGTAGCCAGTAAAGGAGAATGCCACACGGTATTCAGGCAGGAGAGAAAGTTTATTATCAAACTGCTGGCCTGTGGCCAAGATGATCCATGGCCAGAGAGAAGGGAGAGAGAGAGAGAGGGGGGGGTGACCCCCACCAAGCCCTGCTTTATTAAGGGCAGGGGCAAGGGGTGTGTCCAGGTGGATTAGGATGTGACCACAGGGAAAGGGAAGGTAACTGCCTCCAGGTCAGCTGGTTACCCAGGTAACTGGGTGGAGACTTAATGAGGTGGGCATCTGCATGTAGCCCTCAGGGAGAGGACCTTACATTCCAGCCTTTTAATAGTTATGAAAAAGGAGGAAGACTCTCTCTGGCTGCTTCCTGCTGGCAAGGGGCGTCGGCATTAGGGGAAAAAGGCAGAAATGTGGCCCCTCCTGGAGAAGGCGAACAGCAGGGTCCCTTGGTGGTAGATGCCAGTCCTTGAATGAAGCCTGGAAGAAGTCTCATGAGGCAGGGGCTGGACAAAAAAATTAAGGCAAAAGGAAGGGCTTAGGGCACAAAATTAAAAATTGGGTGACTTGGCTAGTTCTTATACTCAGGTATGGACATTAGATGGACAAGCTACTATCTCTTGATCCCCTGGCTCTGATTAATTTTGAAAGGGCAAGACAAAGTGACTCCATTTTGGATGCGATCATTTTCCTCTTACTCCACTCCATGATAATTGTTCCCGGAACTGGCTGAGTCCCAGTGGTTTAGGTGCTTGTTGCTGGGATGGCTTGCCCCCATTGGCATTCACAGGATTTGAACTCAGGGCCTGGGCACTGTCCCTGAGCACTTCTGCTCAAGGCTAGTACTCTACCACTTGAGCCACAGCTCCACTTCCAGCATTTGGCTGGTTAGAGATCAGTCTCTTCAGCCATGCTTCCAGCCTGGCTCTTTGCTGGTTAGTTGGGAGATGGAGTTTGAGAGAGATTTTCTGCCCTGGCTGGCTTCGACCTGCAATCCAAGGAGTCTTTGCCACAAAAGCCCTTTTTTATTTCCAATTAAAACAACAAGGAGACCAAGGGGACTAGAGCTTACCTGTACCTTGTCAAGAACTGACCAAATACTTGCCAGAATTCTGCAATAACAAAACTCAGTAGATGTGATGAGTTTTAGCACAGATATATGGCTAGATGGACATACTAACAAATGACATTTACACAGACATACACACTGTGCACATAGGTTTTACAGCATACGAAAATGAGTTTCAGCAGTAGACTTTTTCAGAATTCCAATAGTAAATGACTTTTTTTTTTTTGCCCAATATTTTAAAACCACGTGGTCGGTTAGAAAAACAATTTTGCTAGCAAACAATTTTCAGATTATAAAATGGAGAAACCATATTTTGACAAACTCCAGTGGGATGCCATGTCGAGTGGGGTGGCAGGACACAAACACACTAACAAGAGAACACATAGCATGGCATAATGGCGCCTGAGCTGGTGCCTGTTAAACCCAATATCCACCCGTGGTCAATGCTAGAGAAAAGAACTTTTAGATATCTTTGCTGACAAAGCATATTGCTGGTCAAGCCTCAGTATCAGAGGTCTGTGAAAAGAGGCAGCTTTGTGAGCAAGGCACGTTATCAAGATGGTATGACTTGGAGTTTTTATAAAGTAAGCAAGTAAGCAGGCAGATGAGAGAGAGGGAGAAAAAGGAAGAGAAGGATAGGAAAAGAGAGAAATAGAGCCTGAATATAAGTGACTTCTGACCATTTACCATTGCAGTGGCAAAAATTGTATCTGTGTGAGTATTTCAAGCAGGCCTCATTGCACTGTCAAGAGGCGTGCTAGCAATTTCCCGACTTGGGTGTAACTGTGATGCAAAACCCAAAAAGCACGGGAGGGAGGTGCCTGGTGAGTGGATGAGAGCTTACTGGGCAGAAACGGTGGATGGAGCAGCAGAGAACCGGAGCAGCAGCGATTTCACTCACCAGGGTAGACAAGTGGTGTGGATGTGGAAGTGGATGTGGAGGCCAGCAATGGTGTTGGTGAAAAGTCCCATGTGGCATCTCGAAGCAGTTTGGTTCGAGGAAAAAGGGCCATCAGGACTGGGGATACTCCCAGAAAAAGGAGGAAAAGTAGAGGGGAATTCCGCCTCTCCTGACTCTTACACCCTATCTGAGTCACGGCACCATATATGTTAGGTTTTTAAAGTAGGTAGCCAGTAAAGGAGAATGCCACGCGGTATTCAGGCAGGAGAGAAAGTTTTTTACCGAACTGCTGGCCTATGGCCGAGGTGATCCATGGCCAGAGAGAAGGGAGAGAGAGAGAGAGAGGAGGGTGACCCCCACCCAGCCCTGCTTTATTAAGGGCAGGGGCAAGGGGTGTGTCCAGGTGGATTAGGATGTGACCACAGGGAAAGGGAAGGTAACTGCCTCCAGGTCTGCTGATTACCCAGGTAACTGGGTGGAGAGTTAATGAGGTGGGGGCATCTGCATGTAGCCCTCAGGGAGAGGACGTTATACCTTCCTTCCTTCCTTCCTTCCTTCCTTCCTTCCTTCCTTCCTTCCTTCCTTCTTTCCTTCCTTCCTTCCCTGCCTCCCTCCCTCCCTCCCTTCCTCCCTTCTTTCCTTCCTTCTTTCCTTCCTTCCTTCCTTCCTTCCTTCCTTCCTTCCTTCCTTCCTTCCTTCCCTCCCTCCCTCCCTCCCTCCCTCCCTCCCTCCCTCCCTCCCTTCCTTCCTTCCTTCCTCTCTCTCTTTCTCTTTCTTTCTTTTCTTCCTTTCTTTCTGGCTGTCTATATTGTTCAGTAGCTCTTTTGTCTTTCTGTCCCTGTCTATCTCTCTCTTCATGCCCTACATGGATGTACCCCTTTCCCCTCCACCTTCAGTTCAATCTCCCTCTTATTTCTCTTTTCAGTTCTTCTTAAAAATTTACTCAGCAGCTGACAATGATCTCCACAGGGTACCTTTCACTATGCCTGCTTTACAAATTAAATGTTTCATGGGGGGGTGGCAAACCTAGCAAATACACATTGGTAACATCTGTGGCATTGTGTAACCCATCCCCACAGGGAGGGGGACCTCATACCATGTGCCAGGCCCTGGGACAAGACAAGCACTTAGGTGTTACTTGATTTGTTCCTCAAAACAGATTAGGAAGGAGAATTGTACTATTTTAAAATAAGGAGTGTCTTGCTCATGACATCATGTCTAGTATTGCAGCTAGGATTTTAGTCCACATCTTGCCAACTCAAAAGTGTGTTTGTGTATGTGTGTGTGTGATACTTATGTTTTTGCCCTGGTCACCCTGAGACTGTGATCCTCCTATTTATACTTAGCTGTTATTGCTGGTATGTACCACTGTGCCTGACTTGCTGGTTATGATGAGGTCTGGATAACTTTGTGCCCAGGCTAGTCTTGAGTCTCGGTTCTCTTCTTTTATCTTCTGAGTAGCTGAGATTGCAGGCACATGTCACCATGTCCAGTACAAACTGGTTTATTTCTAACCATTACAAATGACTTAACTCTTCTGTTGTCTTGCCAGCGCTGAGGATCCTGGGAGTCAACAGAGTAGGAAGCAATGTATGAGGGTGGATAACTATGGGAAGACACACAGTCTCGTCTAATGGGTCCTCTCCTTCCCCATGTAGCAACCCAACTTGGCACACCCCAGACATTTCCATAGGATCCAGTCAGGCTCCACAGGGCAGGAGGCTGAGTTACATTTCTACTAAATTCATTGTGTGTGTGTGTGTGTGTGTGTGTGTGTGCATACATGTGCATGTGCACACATGTGTGGCTGAAACTGTGGCTTGAACTAAGAGACTAAGTACTGTCCCTTAGTTTATTTATTTATTTATTTTGTCTGTCCTGAGGCTTGAACTCTGGGCCTGGGTGCTGTCCCTGGGCTTTTCAGCTCAAGGCTAGTGTTCTACCACTTAGGCCATAGTGCCAACTCTTGTTTTTTGTTGTTGTTTTGTTTTTTGTTTTGTTCCTTAAAGCTAGAACTTTACCACTTGAGCCACAGCACTCTCTCTGGCTTTTTGGTGGCTAATTGGAGATGAGAGTCTTATGGACTTTCCTTTTCCAGGCTGTCTTTGAACCACTATGCTCAGATCTCAATCTCCTGAGTAGCTAGGATTACAAGTATGAGCCATCAATGCCCAACTATTGCTTTTATTTTTAATAAGAAACATTGAACCACAACTAGGGTAAGCCTTCCTCCAATTTAGCAATTCAGTATCTCTTGCTGTGACAGATGCCATGTTTAGGAAGATTCCATACAGAAGGAAACTAAACTCCCTTGTCTGTCCCCAGCGGCCAGGGTGGTGAACTCTCCTTCCAGAGTTCAAGGGACAGAGCCTGGACTGCTGAGGAAAGTAGAATGGTTCCCCATTTCCCCAGCTAGGCCTCTCTATTCCTTTGCTCTCAGAACATTTCTTCAGCTCTGTTTATTTCAGAGAAAAATCCTCATGCCTCTTCATCAACGGATGAGGCCTGTCATCATAGCTACTCAGGAGGCTGAGATTTGGAAGATGGAGGCAGAAAAGTTGGCTGGACTGTATCTTAAAGATGATTCATAAAATGCTAGGCTGGAGGCATGGTTCAATTGGTACTGTGCCAGCCTGGCTTGAGGCCCTGCGTTCAAATTGTAATACATATATGTATATATTTATATATACACACATATGTATGTCTGTATGTATTTTTCCCCATCCTGTAGCTTGAACTCAGGGCCTGAGCTCTGTCCCTGAGCCTCTCTGTGCTCAAGGCTAATTCTTTACCACTTGAGCCACAGTGTCACTTCTGGCTTCTTCTGTGTGGTACTGAGGAGTCGAACCCATGGCTTCATGCTAGGTAAGCACTCTACCACTAAGCCATATTCCAAGCCCCTAAATTTACATATAAATAATAAATAAATGGAAGTAATCTGGTACTATTTTGAATGAAGCAATACCCTCACATTGATATAGTAGTGTGCCAATAAATTGGCTGCACAGCTGCATAACAGAGGAAACCTGGTTTAATTGTAATTCCTATCTTCAAACAACTTAGTTTTTCTTTTGCTGAAGACTTATATCATCCAGTGGAATGGTATGGTTTTGTTAAAATGCTCATATGATTATAGGCACCATTAAGTAAAAATATAGTATCCAGATCATAAATAAGAGCAGTTGTCTTAGTCCGTTTCCAGTTACTGTAATGAATTCCTGGGACAGGAAAGCTGTGCATTTTGGCTCATGGTTCTGGGGGTGTGGAAGTCTAGCAACACGGTGTTGGCAGCCCTTGGCATCTGGAGAGGGCCTTGTGCTGCTTCAGCTCATGAGGAAAGGCACAGACAGAAGCAAGTATTTGATGAAGGGGAGGCAGATGTATATATGAGAGACAAAATCCAACCAGGGCACTGGTGGCTCACACCTGTCATCCTGACTCCTCAGGAGGCTGAATCTAGAGGGTTGTAATTTGAATCCAGGCTGGGAAGCCTATAAGACTTTTCTTCCCAGCAAAAATCTTGAAGTAGAGGTTTGGCTCAAGTGGTAGAGTGTGCCAGCCTTGAGCAAAAAAGCCAACCAAGAGTGGCAAGTCTCTGAGTTCAAGCCTCAGTACTGGCACAGAGAGAGAATGAGAGAGAGAGAGAGAGAGAGAAATGAGAGAGTGCCAGATGTAGAGATGGAGCCAGCCAACCAGCCAGAGACACAGAGTGAAACAGAGACACACAGACAGAGACACCGAGACAGAGACAGGAAAAAAGATAGAAAGAGACAGAGAGAAACAGAAAGACAGAGAGACACACACAGAGACAGTGACAGTGAGAGACAGAGATTTTAAAGAGAGACCTGGTTTATAAGAATGCACTCTCTTGGTAATTAACCCAGTCTCATGAGAGCAAGAACTCACAAAGGAAGGAGTCACTGTTAGTCTAACCACATCGTATAGGCAGTTAGACTTGGAAGTGAGTTTGGGATGGGATGAGAAACTGTATTCCAACCATCACAATAACATGGTGTCCTGTCAGAGGATGATTGGAAATAATCAATGCATCGCACTGCTAACAATCACATGTGGAGAGAAAGGATCCAGATGTCAGGGTCTCCAAAGACCACACCAGACTAAAGCAGTGGGAGGCTCTGAGACTGTTGAAGGGAGAGGGGAGAAATGAAGGAAAGCTCTGGGAGGAAGAAGGACTATGTAGTCTTTATTTTAGTCAAAGACGGGAGGAGTGAAGCGGCAACTCCGTGTGATGAGAAGGGCAGAGGAAGCAAAGGAGGAAGTGGTAAAGAAGGGTATTTTTAGCTCAACATACCAAAACAACCTTCTATTTTAAAAATGGAAAACATTCTTGAATGACCCCAAGTGCTTAGTATTGGAAATGACACTCTCCTCAGGCACAGAGCTCTCAGTCATTCATCAGGACATCTTCAGCCACTTGTCAAGCCCCCTGAAGAGGGAGTTGCAGCTTTAGGTGAGGTGTGAGCTATCCCAGGTCTCAGTCCCACCAAGAATCTGAGTTTGTGTGATGGATGGCCCAGGCTTTGTCCTGCTGAGACCCCCTGACAGCGGGGCAGGAAATGGAGTTCAAGCGTGTGGGCTGCCTGATGTGACTGCTTTCAAACCGAAGACTCCTGTAGATGCATGTGTCAAAGCCACATGCTTTCTTCTCACAGTAATGTTTTCCTCAAAGCAACCATGGAGGGATTAGCCTTCTGAGAGGTGAGCTCCTGTGAATGAGACATGATGAGACATGAATGGGAAGGGTGGCTGGTTTCTGGTGATCTCACCCATCAGATTCTTCAGGGATTCTGGACAGGTGATACTGCAAATAGGCAGAAGGATAAGGATGAGACAAAGATGGGAGAAGCATGTCCATCCAAGCACCTGTGAGGATGGTGGGCTGGTTGTGTGTAGTTCCAGAGCAGAAGATTCAGAAATACAGACACTCATCAAAATCATTGAAACAGGGCCAGGCCCTGTAATCCTAGTTACTCATGAGGCTGAGATCTGAAGATCACAGTTCAAAGCCAGCCTGAGCAGGAAAGTCTGTGAAACGCTTATGTCTAATGAACCAGCCAAAAGCCAAAAGTGGAGCTATGGCTCAAGTGGTAGAGCACTAACCTTGAGCGAAAAGCCATGCAAGAATGAGTGGTCCTGTGTTCAAGCCCCAGTACCAGAATAAATAAACCAAAAAATAATTAAATGTCTCCTTATATTTTGTAAAAAGAAAATATTGTTCAGTCTACAATGTAATACATGGGGATCAAAACAGTTTGGTTTAAAAAATTGTTCTTTTCCTTGTCAATGACTGTATTTTTTCCACTGCCTGTGAAGTTTAGAATGGTGTCTGACATATAGCCAACGTTTTAATAAATATTGCACTGACAGAAATATGGTTTGGGTGATGTTAGATGGAAAGACGCATCTAGGCAAGACCATAATGTTTTCCATTGTGTCTGGTCCTGTGTTGTCTCTGTAAAACCTTCCTCTGCTCTAGAAAAGGGAGGGAGCATGATGCTTAGCGCTGAATTCCAAAGCAGCGTCTTCTAGCACCTTCCATATAACCCAGCTGATTTGTTCAGTCACTCATTCATGCATTCAGCAAATGCTCAGTGATGTCCCACAGTGTATAAAGCATAACCCTACGGTGTGCAAAGATCAGCAAGACCCTTGCTTCCTGAAATTTCCCTCAGCAGCTGTGACTCTAGGAGTTCTGGATGGGTAGCTGAGTGTATTATCATCTAAGCAGAAAAAAGGCAAGAATTTCTTTTTAAAATTCCAAGTAGAGATTTACTGAAACACGTAATAAAACTTTAAAAGAAACCAGCTATTTGAGCATCTCTGTGATTTGTTATTTGATTCACAAATAAATCCGGGGCTTTTGAGTATAGCTCAGTGGTAAAGGGCTTGCTTAGTATGAGTGAAACTCTGGGTTTGATCTCCAGCACTGCCAATAAATAAATATACAGATTAACAACCATGAACTCAGATAAATTTTACCCCCAGGAATACTGGGGCAACCAGAAAAGAATTCGATCCATGCTTTAACCACTTTTTAAAAGTGTTCAAAAAGTAACATGATAACAATATCCACCATCACCTTGACCAAAACCATGATAATAAATAGAAATCGTTCTAGTAGTTATTGGAGAGTCATACCTTATACGAGCTGCCTATACTAGCTTCCTTCTTGACCAACTGTGATTTTTGTACAGGTTGGTAAATAAGAGATTTGCCAGGATCTTTGCTATTATCAACAAACCAACAAACAAAAACTCAGTATATGCCAGATGCTGGTAGCTTACATAATTCTAACTACTGTAATTCTAACTACTCAGGAGGCTGAGATCTAGAGAATCACCTATTGAAGCCAACCTGGGCAGAAAAGTGCAAGAGACTCTATCTCCAGTTTATCAGCAAAATGCTGAACTGGAGGAATGGCTCAAGGGGTGGAGTGCCCATGGTGAGAAAGAGAGGGTTCAAGACTTAGTACTAAACAAACAAATAAATCTCACTGTATATTTAATCACCTTTTGCTGAAGGATTTTCTATTGCTTTGCATATCTCACTCAGAAAGAGCTTACAAGACACTTGGAGATCAGTGGGAGTTTTTAAAGAGCAAAGAAGGGGAGGCTTGGCAGAGTTTTGAAAGCTGGAATCAAAAGTGGAGAGGTTATAAGTCAGGACCTCAGAATGAGACAGGACAGGAGGAAGTGTGCGATGAAGACAAAAGAGGAACTAAAATTCTGTAGAGCTGCTAAGCTCCAGCTGGAACACAATGGAGTGAGCCATGGAGAGGAAAGAGGAACTAAAATTCTGCAGAGTTGCTAAGCTCCAGCTGGAACGTGCTAGAAAGTAGTATTTCTTTGTTGAGGATCTGCTGGGAGCCCCTGCTATCAGGAGTTTCTGAGGACATGCCCCTGATGTTGGAGACGGTGATGGATTGGATGTCACCAGCTGGATTCTGCCCAGCACAAGGACGCTTGGGTAGTCTGAGTGCAGTGGGGACATCTCTGCAGTAGCAGATGGCTGGGAAACACTGTCTGAATTACATGCAAGCCCTCTGAGATACATCCTTGAGACTCATCTTGTTTCCACATTCTCACTTGCTAAAGCAAGACATTTGAATATTCCTAATTATCCCCATCTGCACAGTACTTTTTTTTTTTTTAACACAAAACATGGATGGGGCAAGCGACTGAGTCAAGATAAATGCAATCCATACCCTCTCTGTCTCTATATTCGAGGGCTGGAGGAGCCCATGGAGAGATGTCAAGCCTCATGACTGCCTTATATAAATATTGTAAGGATTGATATCATCATGTTGGCAAACTGCTCTGTGCTCGGGAGAGAAAGGCAGTTATAAGGATATGGTTTTATTATTCATAACATGGTGTGAGCTTACTGTTAGGGAAAGATACAAACAGCCTGCGGGGCTGTAATTTCACTCTCTTGTTCCCTCTGTCCTGGGACTAGCAGCTTAGGTTTCTATATTTGAAAAATAACTTTCTTCATCACTAGTGACTCCAGTACAGCAGAGAAGAATGCTGGGGCACAGAAAGTTCAATAAGAGCAACTCGATTGCCCCAGTGAGGTTTGCCCAAATGAGACAGTTCTGTCAGTAAGGAGGAAATTAGACAAGGATTCTTGTCCTTTGAGTAGGGACTCTCTCAGCAAGATGCTACCAACCCCAAAACAAAAAAACAAAACAAAATCGATAGCAGAAGAAACACAATCAAACACTACCTGGGTTTTAGCACCTTTGGGAAATAACAGGAGGAAGGAAACTTTATTGCAATGGTGTGGCATCTACTTCCCCATTCGTTTGAAGCAATTCTGCTTTAAATATTCCAGTCCATTTGGGAGAGCAGAGGCAGTCTTCAGGCAGATTGATCTTCCCCTAAACAGACATTTAGCAGGAAGCTGTGGTTCAAGAGGTAGATTTTTTTGAGTAGTGTGTGAGAGGGAGTTCCTCCTCCCCCATCTTTTACCCTAAGGACAAGTCCAAATGCAGTTCCCAAAACTGGAGAATCTGCAAAAGGAAGGGATACACTCCAGAGGAAAAGAAGTTATTGTCATGGATGAAATGATATAAGGTAGGAATTTTTATATATTTATATATTGTACTTTAAATAAATGATGTTTCAATTAAATAATAATCCCAAGGTAAGAAAAAAATAGGTTTGTGGTCTTTTTTTCTGTTCGTGCCCTATTAAGCTGTGGATAACTGGGTGCTCCTTTGATAACATTTCTGCAAAACTCTTAAAAATGTCAGAGGTATGTTCCATTTAGTGTGACATGATTGAGCACATAGGGGACTTGAACTCTGGGCTGTGAGCTGTCACTCAGTTTGCTCACTTTGCTTGCTTGGGGCTGGTGCTCTACCACTTGAACCATGCCTCCAGTCTGGAAGTCTGATGGTTTAGTAGAGATGGAGTCTCAAAAACGTTTCTGCGTAGTCTGGCTGTGGACTGCAATATTCCATGTGTAAGCCTCCTGAGTAGCTAGGATTACAGATGTGAGCCCCAGGCACCAGGCTGCAAAGTACTTATTTTATTAAGTGGTTGCTACACAGGCTTGGTGCTTTCCTAAGCACTGTGGGGAGTCAGAAAAAGATCTATTATTTGTTCTCGTTGCAGAAGCGCTTAGCAGACTTGCCAACCTGCATGAAATGACTAGGTATTCTATCCCAAAGCAATAGGAACCAAACACATGGGACAAAGTATAAATGCTGTTTCCCTCCAGTCTTGAAAGACAGGCTGAGAGAGCCAAGGATACCTTGGTACCCACCAGCTCCATTATTAGCCACAGAAGCACAGTGGGGTTCCTGTGCCCATCCACTCACAGGGAAATTCCACTGCAGTTCCTGGAGAGAGGCAGTGCATTCTTCATGTGGTATCCACAGGAGATTAGTTTCAGGGCTTACTGTGGAATCAAAACCCATGGATGTCTAAGTCCCTGTGTAAAATGATATAGTATTTGCATACAATCTCCACTCCTCCTGTGTATATTTTAAGTCATCTCTGACTGGCTTATAACTCCTAAGAGATGCTTGTTGTGCTATCTGTTAAGGGAATAAGGACAAGGAAAAAGTCTGTACATGATCAGTACACATTATTATTACTATTATTATTATTATTTTGCTTTATTGGGGATTGACTTCAGGCTTCATGCTCACAAGGCAAATGAAGCACTTGAGCAAAATCCTTGTTGGATTTTGTTTTGTTTTTGAGATAGGGTCTCACTAACATTTCCCCAGGTTGACCTTGAACATGTGATCCATCAGGGATTATAGGCATGAGCTACCATACCCAGTTTGGGACATAATTTTGTTGTTGTTGTTCGGACCTGGGCTCTGTCCCTGAGCTTTTTTGCTCGAGGCTAGCACTCTACCACTTTGAGCCACAGTGCCACTTCCAGTTTTTTGGTGGTTAACTGTAGATAAGAGTTTCACAGGGGCTGGGGATATAGCCTAGTGGCAAGAGTGCCTGCCTCGGATACACGAGGCCCTAGGTTCGATTCCCCAGCACCACATATACAGAAAACGGCCAGAAGCGGCGCTGTGGCTCAAGTGGCAGAGTGCTAGCCTTGAGCGGGAAGAAGCCAGGGACAGTGCTCAGGCCCTGAGTCCAAGGCCCAGGACTGGCCAAAAAACAAACAAACAAACAAAAACAAAAGAGTTTCACAGACTTTCCTGTCCAGGTTGGCTTCCAACTGTGAACCTCAGATCTTAGCCTCCTGAGTAACTAGGAATATAGATGTGAGCCACAGGTGTCCAGTTTAGGACATAATTAAAAAATACTTTGGGGGCTGGGGATATAGCCTAGTGGCAAGAGTGCCTGCCTCGGATACACGAGGCCCTAGGTTCGATTCCCCAGCACCACATATACAGAAAACGGCCAGAAGCGGCGCTGTGGCTCAAGTGGCAGAGTGCTAGCCTTGAGCGGGAAGAAGCCAGGGACAGTGCTCAGGCCCTGAGTCCAAGGCCCACAACTGGCCAAAAAAAAAAAAAATACTTTGGGACTTTACTTATTTGAAGCTGGCACATAGAACTCACAGATATTGAAGGCAGGCTATATACACAGTCTGCAGCTATCTCCTTCTCCACCAGTAAACACTCAATCCTAGAGGATGCTCATCTTCCACAGGGAGAGGACTCACCCGGTTCAGCTTCCCTGTTCCCAAGAGCAGAAGCTAGGTCCAAGGTTCTGTTTCTGGGAGACAGAAGGTGGATTGATACAGTAGCAGTACAGATACCAGAATAAGGTCAGATCGCAGGCTTTTAAGAAGTCCAAGCCAGATACTGGTGGCTCCCCTGTAACCTATTCAAGAGACTGAGATATGAGAATGGTGGTTCAAAGCCATCTGGAGTCAGAAAGTCTGTAAGACTCATCTCCAATTAATTACCAAGAAAAAAAATAAAACCCCAAAGTAGAGTTATGGTTCAAATGGTAGAGTGCCAACCTTGAGCAGCAAAGCTGATGGAGAAAGCTAAGGAAAGCGCTCAGGCTCTGCATTCAAGTCAGAGTGCCAACACACACACACACACACACACACACACACACACACACACACACACACACACCCCTAAAATGAATACGTAAGTTCAAACAGCAAAAAGTATAACCCACAAATCTAAAATAGGAATAATAGAGAAAAAATATCTCAACTTAGGAGGGATTTAGAGCCTATCTCTAACACAAGGACAGGGTCAGAGTAAAGGAAAAGCAGAGAGGCCTCCAGAGATTTGCTTTGGAATTAACCCCAGGTTCAAGGGCACTCCAGTCTGCCTAGCTAGCCCAACACAGCCACTGGCTTGCCTTGGAGAGGCAGAACCAGGAAGCTCTTCAAAGAACCAGGCCCCTGATGTGGCCCCTGTGGCTCATGCCTGTAAGCTTAGCTTACTCAGGAGGATGAGATCTGGGATGGAGGCTTGAAGCTAGCTCAGACAGGAAAGTCTGTGAGACTTTTATCTCCAGTTAACCACCCCCAAAAATCTGGCTCAAAAGGTAGATTGCAAGCCTTGAGCAAAGAAACTCAGAACAGTGCCCAGGCCCTGAGTTCAAGTCTCAGGACTGATACACACGCACACACACACACACACACAACCAGGCATCTGAGTGTCCTCCTTAAATCTCCCCCATCCCCTGAGCTGCACACTGAAGTGTGTCCCTACCATACAGGCTGTGGCCAGCTCTGCCACATCCAGAGTGCCTGCATTTAAGGGAACCTCACAGAAGAGTTTTGGTACTACGTTTTGGTAGTAAAGACCCCAAATTCTATCACCCTCAAAACTCACTTTATAGGTTAAGAGGGGGGAAATGTGTGTTGAAATTCTCCCGAGTGGTTTGGCAGGGTGGGTTAAATTCTCCTTCATCAAAGCTGTTTGTTTTCCACAGCAGTCAGTCAAAATCCTGCTAACAAATTGCATCCCAACCCAAGGACTAGGTCCTCTGAGAACCATCTAGACTCAACATCACCCCACACCTGAATTCTTCTCACCCCAGCCCACTCCTGTCCAGCTGACGGCCCTGCTCCCATGAGCTTCCCATGAACTGTGACCCTGGGGGTGCTTCATTGTGGCATGTTCTCTGCTTTACTTACCCAGGGCCCAGTCACTGCCGGCTTCCTGATTGCTGATGACTCTGCGTCTATCCACATGGGGTGCCTTCCACCTATACACACTGCCCTCCCCACCCCACCCCCCCAGCTCTCTGCATCTGACCCTGCTGCCTGCTCCTTTGGTTCTGCTCAATCTCCACCAACCCCAGTCTATGGAGACATAGTCTCTGCTCTGTTTTGATGCAAACAATGCATCCAAGTCTGCTTAGGGAGGAAAATGACATCCTGTGAAGCCAGCACTGAGAAAATGAAGCAGACACCAGGCCAAAAAAAATATGATGCTCTTAGTGGACTACGGAAGTCAGTCTGGCTGTCAAGACTTAAGGAGGTGTTAATGCTCTCCAGGTGAGCACCACCGAGGGCTTCTAATGGTGCCCAGAGGGACAGCAGGTCTGTTACAGCCCAGACTGCCATTCCCACCCTCACAAATGCATGCCATGGGTCTTCAGGAAGTGATGGATAGATTAGACATGAGGCTGCATTTCTGCTAATTGGATGTGAAAAGGGGACGGAGTCAGTTCTCAGCTAGCGGGAGCAGGGGTCCCCTTGGGGCTCTTTCTCAAGTCACCACCTGTGCTCCTGCCTCTTTTCTTTCTCTAACTGCTTTCCAGGAAGCTAAAAGACAAGAACTTGATCTCCTCTGCTGCCATGTCCCCCAGCTGGCACAAAAGGGTGCTCAGGTATCAGGAAATCATTCAGCCCAGTGACCACTGCACTGCTTTTCAACGGCAGACCAGACTGCTGAGCGGTTAAAGTGGCAGCAGCTCTGTACCATGCCCAGCCCTGCTCCGGAGAATGATAGAGAAGATGCCTGACACCCCCCATGCAAGGACCGCCTCTGCCCTTGTCCCAGGCAGCTTGGGACTGCCTCAGCTAGGATGCTGAGATTCAGGTCCTCCACCACAGCCAGGCTAAGCCCAGGGGCTGAAAAAGGCTGTGGGAGCCTCATAGCCTTGTGGCCTAGGGTTTCCCACATCAGGGCACCTGTGGTTACAACTTGTGGGCTTTGAAAACCCCCAAATCCATTCATCAGAATCTTTGAGGATGGGTCTCTGGAATTTGTTGTAAAATGTTAAAACAAAAAAAAATCACTTTTATTTGGAAATGACTCCAAACTTAACGAAAAGTTGGCAAAAAAAAAGATGAATACAAAGAAAATATACTTGTCTTTTATACAAATTGTGAGGATCCAAACCTGTGGTTCTTATTTTTTCTTTCTTTCTTTCTTTCCTTCTTTCTTTCTTTCTTTCTTTTCTGTACCAGTCCTAGGGCTTTAACTCAGGGACTAGGCCCTGTCCCTGAGCTTCTTTTGCGCAAGACTTTGAGCCACAGTGATACTTCTGGTTTTCTGGTGGTTAATTGGAGATAAATCGCACAGACTTTTCTGCTTGGGCTGGCTTTGAACTGTGATCCTCAGATCTCAGCCTCCTTAGTATCTAGGATTACAGGGGTAAACCACCAGCACCTGGCTATTATTTATTTTCTACTAGTACTATGGCTTGAACTCATGCTCTCATTTGGCTTTGTTACTCGGGGCTGACACTCTACCACTTGAGCCACACTTACACTTCTGGCTTTTTGCTGGTAAATTGAAGATAAGAGTCTCATAGACTTTCTCACCTGGGCTGGCTTTGAACTACAATCCTCAGATCTCAGCCCTCTGAGTAGTTAAGGATTACAGGCATGACTATCAGTGCCTGGCAGGTTATTTTTTTTCTACATAAATCACCCAAACTCACATAATATTTTTTAAATGGAGCCATTTGAAGATTAGCTACAACATAATTTTCCACTTCTGAACACTTCAGTGTATAACTCCCAAGAATAGAGACATTCCGCATAACTGCTGTACAGTTATCAACTTCAATATGCTTAACACTGATGCAGCTGTTTTGGAAGGAGTGTGATTTTAACTCTCCTAGTGAGTTCAATATGCAGCCAGGTATGAGAACCTTGAGATCACTAGAACCTGTCCTTGATCCCAAGACTTGACTCCTATTACAGGCTGTAGAGAACAGTCTGATGATGGTGTTGATAATAGTGTTCTAAGGTCTCCCAGGCTCTCCTGCCAGTTATCTGTCACCAAGAGTAGACTGGTCTATGTGCAGTTGAGTAATAAGAAATCTGAGATTCCTGGATCCATGCTTCTAACACTTGTTTCCTTTCTCCTTTTCTTCTTATATCTCATTTTCCCAATTCTCCAGAGTTGCTGCAGCTCAAGTTAGTCTTTTTCTTTTCTCTTTTTCTTTGTGGTGTCTGACCTGGGACTTGAACTCAGGGCCTGGGCTCAGTTCCTTAGCTTTTTCTATCAAGGCTGGTGCTCTACCACTGGAGCCACAGATCTGTTTCTAGACTTTTGCTGGTTAATTGGGGATAAAAGTCCCCTACTTTTTATGGTTTTGAATAATAATCTTTGATTACAGGCATGAGCCACCTACGCCTGACAATCAAGCTAAATCTTTTAAGCATCAGGTGATATATTAGTCACCAAACCTAACACAATGTCTATGAGAAACTGCCCTGAGCTTTGTGCAAACTACCTTGGCCTTTTTAAGCTGAAATCGATATTCTTTTCCCCATAGCCACACTCCAGGATCTGCCACTCTAGTGGGACAGCTACATGCAGCATCTGAGAACTTGAAATATAAGTGCATTAAAAAAATTGGTAGAACCAACGGTAGGGTTGTAGGCAAAGCTCAGCACTAGCCAATGAATGAAAGCAAGTGACAGTGAGTTCTAGTCCTGGTTTTATACCCTCCCCCCACAAAAAAGTATGTGCAACCAGAATAATGTGTATCTGGTTTCAAAGATTTAATATGCAGACTACTTGGGATATATTCGATTACATAAAATGTATTATGCTGGCCTAGAATCTCCTCGGCCCTAGGTGGAAGTAATTCCTTCAGCCTTGGAGTCCATCGTGGTGCTTGGGACAGGAAAAGCAGCAGGTGTTTCTGTTTGAAAATCAAGACCATGGATTTTTCCAGAAGGGATGTATGGGGAAACAAGTTGTGAAAGGAGTTGGCCAATGGGGACGGTGATAGAGAGTGAGATGGGGTGAGATGGGGAGAATGGTAAACTACAGGTTCCCCAGTGACTTGCCCCTCCAAGGAAGGCCACCTCTGCAATGGCCCATCCTCAAGTCAGGATGGCCAGGAAGAGTAGGCCATGAGGAGCCAGGCCCAGCAGGCCCAGGAAAGGGTCCTCTAGTATTGAGCCCAGCCAAAGTTGAGTGGAACTGCCAGCCAGGCGATCCCTGCATATTCTTCTTCCAAAATTCTGTTCACCATCAGTATTTTCAATTATTGATAAGTTGCCTGTTTTAAAGTCTCATTCATTCATCACATATTTACATGGTTTCAATATTTCACAGCAAATAACAGAGTTATTAAGATAAAGAATTAGGCTGCCCCCAGGCCTTTGTTCATTTTCTGATATTAAAGCAGAATGCTTGATTGTGGTAAATATAAAGACAAGGGATGTGTTTTGCCTGCTTTCTGGAAGTCTAAGAGTGTAAGTACCAGCTTCCGTTCAGCTTCCTTGTGCTGCTCCAACCTCGGTAGAAACGTTGGAGAGAGGGAAGGAAAGTACCAGGCTTACTTTGTAACAACCTGGTCTCATAGAATTGAACCCACCCTTGATAGATCTACATTAATCTCTTCATAAAAGTATATTATGACATAGTTACCTCTTGAAGGCCCACCACCTCTTAACACTTCTAAGCCTCATGAACTTTGATGGGGAAAAGCTATCACAGGCTCACAGCAGCTGAATCTGCATGGAGGAATTATCAAGGAGCAGTTTTGTTCAAAAAGCAAATGTTCCAAAAGCCAGTCCAAACAGATAAGTGACTTCAAATGCTGACACAGAGCTGGGTACCAGTGGCTCACTCCTGTCATCCCAGTTACCCAGGAGGCTCAGATTTGAGGATTGAAGTTTGAAGCCAGCCTAGGCAAAAGAGTTTGAGAGACTGCATATCCAATTAACCAGCAAATAAAGCCAGACTGGAAGCATGACTCAAATGATAGAGAGAGCAGGCTATGAGGGATAAAGCTAAAAGAGAGCTAAAGGCACTGAGTTCAAGCCCCAGTACCAGCTATTGAGGCCAGGAACTGGTCATGCCTGTAATCTTAGCTACCCGGAAGCTGAGATATGAGGATCATAGTTTGAAGTCAGCACAGACAGGAAAGCCCATGAGACTTTTATCTCCAATTAACCATCAAAAAACTAAGTAGAGATGTAGCTCAAGTGGTAGAATGCCAAACTTTGAGTGGAAAAGCCAAGTGAGAGCAAGAGCCCCTGAGTTCAAAGCCTTGTACCAATACAAAAGGAAAGCAAGAGGAGAGGGGAGAGGGGAGGGGAGACAGGGTAGAGAGAGGGGAGAGGGGAGAGGAGAGAAGGGGGAGAGGGAAGAGGAAAAAGGAAAGGAAAAGGAAAAGGAAAGGAAAGGAAAAAGGAGGAATGAACAAAAAAAAAGGAAAGAAGGGAGGAAAGAAGGAAAGAAGAAAAGCAAAATAAACCCAAAGCAAGCAGAAGCAAGGAAATAAAGGCAACAACAGAAATGAACGAAACTGAGGGATGGAAGTATAGCTCGGTATTAGAACCTACCATATAGGTGAAGCCCAGCCTCCATCCCAGCACAGCAGAGAGAGAGATACAGAGACAGAGAGACAGAGAAATACAGACATAGAGAGAGGCAGACAGAGGCAGAGACAGTGAAAGAGATAGAAACAGGGAGGCAGAGAGAAAGAGTGGGTCAACAAAATAAAACAGAAAAGCTAGGAAATAACACTAAAAGAACTGCTGCTTTGGAAAGATTGATAAAGTTGTCACATCTCTAACAAGTTTGCCATTATTATCAATAAAACAGGTAACATCAATGCACTTGTGACTTATCTCAAAGAAAAAGGTAACGAGGGTGGGTTCTGGACAACTTGTAAACACATATAAATTTGACAATTTAGGTGAAGCGGATACATTTCTTTAAAAGTATACACTATTGTAATTCACCCAGTATAAAACAATTCAGATATAACTATTAAGGAAATTGAGTTCCTGAGTTAATTAAGTGCTCCCTAAAAAGAAATATAAAGGACATTTTTCCTTTATCATTGAATATAATTCCCTTTATATGTTACTGAATGCTATGGCATCCCTCATAAGAGATATTGAAATGTAGTTTTTTAAAACTGTTTTTGTCTAGCTTTGGAATCAGGGTAACACGATCTTCATAAAAGGAACTGTTTATTCTATTTCTGATATTGCCATCGGTTTTCTCAAAAGCTACACTGGGGGTTTATAAAATTAAAAGAACCACAAGAATTAAGACTACTTCTGACACACCTAGCAATAGTCGCACATTGTCTATTTCCAACCACAATTTTCTAAAACAATTTGCTTTCCAGTAACCCAAGGGGCATTGACCTGAAATGGCCAATGAGTAAGTGACCCAGAAAACTAAGAGAACCTTACTTGATTGGCAGAGGAGAAACCACGCTTTTTTTTTTTTTTTGTCTTTTCTTTTTTTGGTACTGGGAATTGAACCCAGGATATTGCACTTACTAGGCAAGTGCTTTGCCACTGAGCTATATCCCAGCCCGAAACCACACTTTTATGGGATTAGAATTGAGCAAGACCATTGTGTGAGAAATGCATTGTGAATCTGCTTACTATAAAGTGCCCTAAAGTCTGTTCACTACTTGATGTTGCTCTGTGAAGCCCTAATACTCAGCTGTATTCAGAGTGAGAAGTTTCTGTTCCCTGTAACCATAAATTATAGTTAAGTGGAAACTTAATGTGATTATTATAAATTACGTAAGAATCATTGTTGCCACGTGTTTAAGTAGTAGCTGAAGTGAACTAATTTTTTAACTGTACATATAACTTCCTAGATGATGTGAATTTTTTTTTTTTAGAAATGTGCTAAGGATTCCACTTAGGAAGTGTAGCACTGTTTATTCACAAGGTCTTCACACATCCAACTGAAAGTAAATTTGATTAAAGAAAAGTAGAAAACAACAACAAAACACCCCTAAGATATGACTGTCCTTTTTGGTAACATTCAGAGATCTTCTATTAGGGCAATCCTAGGCCTTGCCAAGCACACATTTACTTCAGATTTAATGGGGCTATATATACAAAACTTATAAGCTCTAGGTCCCTCTGCAAGTGCGAAGTGTTCCTCTCAAAGCTTCCTATAGTTCTGCTCTGCCCCATATGTTCATTGCAGTCACCTAGAGACCTTGGCAAAAAATACCAAGGGCTCATCTCCTTTCCTTTGGAGATAATGGCATGGCTGGGACCAACAAGCTAATGGCTGAAGAAGTATCAAGACAGGGGCCCTAGAAGGGATCAGTGTCAAAGAGTTGGCCAGAGTGGTTGGTTGCATGGTGAGTGACTAGACAAATATGCCATGGCTTAAAGATGATAGAAGCCAGATTTACTGTGATCAACAAACACAGAGGCAGAGAGGCTATAACATACCTTGAGGTGTTGAGTGGGAATTAGAAGTGATGATGTGAATACATAGTTTTAAAATCTCTCTCTCTCTCTCTCTCTCTGTGTGTGTGTGTGTGTGTGTGTGTGTGTGTGTGTGTGTGTAAAATCTGAGGACTTAGAAGCAATGGTCTTCCAGTCTCATTGAGCATAGCATTCTCACAACCACCATTCTCTAGTTTATAAAAGGCATTTTCCACTAAAGGAACTAGAGTTCCTTGGAGAAATGGCAGATTCCAGGCAAAACGTTAGAACATTCTGTCTAGAAAGGAGAAATTATGGGGAAGTGTCAAAAGGTTAAAGATCAGGTTGAAGAGGCTCCCACACACAAATTTATGCAAATCTCATCATCAAAATACAAAATGACAAAAATGGATTATGTCCCATTGTATAAAGTAGAATCTTTAACTCCATATTGATAAAAATAGAGTAAATAAATATATGGGACAAAGAGGAAATTCTTCTTTACAGTAGAATACCAGCCAATAAATGTGGAAAAAACCATGGCACTTGAAAACCACAATCTGGAAACTCTGGTGTTCACGAAAAAGTGCCTCTCAGATTTCTAACTGAAAAGCTCATCACTGATCCACCATTCCGAATGCTATGACCTGAAATCCACTGCTGACTTTCCCCAAGGCCAAGGTTCTCAGTCGATGGCTGTGGGCAGTGGAGAAACCAACACAGGTCCCTCTAGGAGAACTGAGACTGACTCCTCTGATCAGCAACTATGGTTTAAGTTGTCCAGTGGTTCTGCTATAATTTGCACAGAATTGTATTACAAGGTCAAATTTTTTTCATAGTCTTTCTTCCCTCCCTCCATTTCCCCTACCTCCTTCCCTCCCCCTCCCTTCCTTCAGCCTTCTTTCCTTCCTTCATTTATTTCATCTTTTTCTCTCCTGTGGTTATATCTTCACAATGGGTGGCTCTCTGGGACTCTTCTAGCTCCCTCTCTCACTTATCTTTGTAGGTCATACCTCTCTTGCAGAGGTGTTAGCATCATTTCTGAATGTGTTCTCACCAAGAAAAAATGGTGTCTCCAGTGACAAAGGCTGAAAGACCTCTCCCCAACCTGTCCTAGGTGATCCAAGCTAATGTTAACCATGGTGTCCCCTGGTGTCAGTCACCAAGAGAAACACATTGTTTCTGTAGTATTTCTATCAAAGATGACCTGAGTCTAGTCATGAGAAAACAATCACTGAGGCAAGTTAAAAGACAGGCTATAAAATACACTAAAAGTCATGAGTGGCAGAGAAGGACAAAAAAGTGTTATAGATTGGAAGTGCTTAAAAACACATAACATTCGTTTCCCGGTCAGGGAACCAAAAAAAAAAAAAAAAAAGACATGACAACAAAATGTACACATGATTCCAACCTGGATCTTTGGCCAGGAAGAAAAAAAGTTATTAGAGCAATATGGAAAATCCAAATGGGTCTACAGCTTGGATGATTGTGTTGAGCCAGTGTGGACCTCTTTATTGGGCACTGTGTATGCTGATTTTGATAGACACAAAATCATTTAGAGATGAAGAGAGTCTGTATTAGTTCAGATAAGAATGAAAGACAGTAATGAATACTGGCATGTATACATGCTGAGCTCAGCAGTAGAGTGTGTAGTTTGTGTGTTTAGCATGTATGAGGCTCCTGGTTCCAATCCCCCCCCCCCACACCACAAAGTAAATAAATACATTCATGCACATATAACGAATAAATATTACTATTATTAGTGGAAGGAGTGTAGTTCTTTTTATTGTTCTTGGATCTTTCCTATCCTTTTGATTTAATAATTATAAAAGCATTAAAAAATATTAGTGTCTAAGCTCTCTCTGACAAGCTTGGTATTACTTTATAACCTCCTTCATCCCTAAGACCTCCCATGTGTTGCAGGTTTGTGGCCTTTACAGCTTTACTACTTCAGGCCTCCATCTGCACAGTCTGAATGTTTGCTTGTCATCTTCAGACTCAGTGAGGTACAAGCTTTGTCAGGGGTAGTGCAGGACCCACAGGCCAGGGCTCAGCTGAGCATTCATTTATCCAGCCCAACACCAGCATTCCCCATCTGCCCTTGGCTATAGCATGAGCCCTCACCTTCAGCCCCATCTCCTGGTTCTTCTAGGTACTAAAAACCCTCTCCTATTCCTCCTGGGTCATGAAGGATGATGCCACCAGCTGTCATGGCCCTTGAGTACTAATGGTCTTTCTGCCTGTTTCCTCCTCCCACGCTCAGATGCCTGACTCCCCATTGCTATTCTCTGTCATGCTCCTGGGGCAACTTCAGTGCTTTCCTCTGCTGGCCTTCTATATACCCCCCTCTGTTCAGGCCTCCTCACACCACCTGCTACCAGCTTCTCTGCCTTTGGCATGAGTGATGCCTACCACCTGCCACTGAGCTTTACTCCAGAACATCTGCCTCCCAGAATTAGTTAATATCTTTGCACACATTCCCACAACCCTGTGCATGCTCATGGCCAGATATTCCTCACACTTTAGTGTTCAATTATCTGCTTTAAGCACCAGATTAAAGTCCATGAGGGCAAGATCTATGTCCTGGTCAAGGCTATCGACCTAGGACTAGCTCTAAATCCATAGTAAATGCTTGGTAAACATGTGGAATGGATAAAGGAATAAATACCTTGTATCCAAGCCTTTCCTGTTACTTCTTGGTATGATCAATCCATTCTCAGATAAATTTCATTTACAGAGACCTGGGTGCAAAGCATGATGGGATCATGACTAGATCAGCAGGGAGATGCACATAGTTTAGATTCTAAAGATCAAATATACTGATTTTGTTTGGGTAGGTGCATTGATTGTTCTTTTCAGAAGGAATTTAGCAGGGGGCCTTGAAGACACCATTTAGTTTTCCTTTTTAATTAATAATATTTTCATCCTGCTACAACAGAGCACCATGAACAATGGTAGCCATCTTCAGACTCCCCAAGGATCCCAAGAGACTATACATTCTTCCTGTTGATTCAGAATCTCGGGACCTGGAGTTTAGGGCCCTATATTTTAACCAGGTTTCATGTACGATGCACAGAGAACTTCTGCTCCATATTCTTCAAGAGAGGTTTCTGATATGAGCTAGATTGGAAAGCCAGCCTCCAACCCAAAGTATAGAGTTTCTGGTCATTTGTAGAGAGAATGATTAAAAATTTACCAGCAGGTGAAATTTTTCTTTTTCTTTTGAAATGTGTAATCAAAGCTTCTCTGGAGGAGGAGTTAGCAGAATCATTGCTGGCAGAAGTTAGCATGAGACTGTCTCCAAAACTATCCAGGTGTAGTCCCAGCCATGCAGAAGTAGGAAGATTGGTGTTGGAGTAAACTTAGCGAGAGGGAGAAAGAGAGAGAGAACGATTCATTGCTTTGAAAAGTGTTTTAAAATTCAATAAACCATTTTAGAGTAGTTTTAGAATGAGCAGCTAATAAAATGTTTCATGCATCCCTTGTGTACACTTTCTCCTATTATTAACATCATGAACTGATATTGAACGAGAATGAGTATAGTAATGAACCAATATTGATGTATTTTTTATTACCTAAAGTCTGAAGTTACATAAGGCCCACTCTTTGTGTCGTGCAAGTTAAGAAACTACACAATGACCTATATGCAACATTATAATATTTCTCAGACATTTTTTATTTTTCTAAATAACCCATGTGCTATACATACCTCCTTCATTCCTATGCAGTTTTGGACAAACCCTGATCCTCTTACTATCTCTAGTTTGTTTTTTTTTTTTTTTTTTTGGCCAGTCCTGGGCCTTGGACTCAGGGCCTGAGCACTGTCCCTGGCTTCTTCCCGCTCAAGGCTAGCATTCTGCCACTTGAGCCACAGCGTCGCTTCTGGCCGTTTTCTGTATATGTGGTGCTGGGGAATCGAACCTAGGGCCTCGTGTATCCGAGGCAGGCACTCTTGCCACTAGGCTATATCCCCAGCCCCTACTATCTCTTGTTTGACTTTTCCACAATGTCATACACTAGGAATTATTTCCCAAATGTGTTTATCCATACACGTACTGAAGTACATCTTGGTTATGTCCAGTCTGGGGCACTTATGAATAAAGCTGTTATAGATACTATGCACAGGGTTTTGTAAGGATATGTTTTCAATTCAATTGGGTTAATACTAATGAGAATGTACCATAAGACTATGTTTATCTGTGTAAGAAACACTGACCTTTCTAAATGGGCATTCCACTCTGAATGTCCTCCAGAAATTAATAGTTCTTGTTTTACACCATCACCAGCCTTTGGTGTTGTCTAAGGTTTTCTGTGTTAGTCTATTTTACTTGTATTTGCTAAATAATAACTTCATTTATTTTGTGTGTGTGTGTGTGTGTGTGTGTGTGTGTGTGTGTGTGTAGCTGCTTGGCTTTTTCACTCAAGAATGATACTGTACCACTTGTGTCACACCTCCACTTCTGGCTTTGTGCTGGTTAATCGGAAATAAGAGTCCCATAGTCTTTTCTTCGTAGGGTGGCTTTACACCACAATCTTTCTATCTCATCTTCCTGTATAACTAGGATTATAGGCATGAAGCACCAGAGCCCAGTATATATTTATGAAGTATAGTGAACTATTTCAATACATACATGCCATGTGGAATGATCAAATCAGGCCAATTAACATATCCATCACATTACAAACTTCTCAGGTTATTTTTTCCTTCTCCCCAAATTTTAGATTAGGTCTTAACTATTATTCAGCTACTTAGGAGAGAAATGATCTTGAGTAAGCTATTTAACCTCTGTGAGCTTATTTAAATATGGAATGGAAGTGATATTTTTAGTATTGGCATTGAGTGGTGATGAGGATGCTGGTTAGTGGTTGTCATGATCACCAGAGCTTTGTACCTGTCACAAAGGCATGGCGATGGACCCCAGGCCCATAAGACAGGACACATGTCCTTCCCAGAGGAACGAATGATTCTCTAAAGGCAAAGAGAGCAATGGGGGCTCAGGTCCAAAGAAAGCTGCAAAACTGACAGAACTTCCTAAAATCTAGGCATGTTGGACTTGGCCCAGTCAGGCACTCTGGCAAATTAGTACACCCTAGACACTTCTTATAACACCAGTGATGTGCTGTGTATCTAGAAACAGAAGTTCTACAAAGGCAGCAGTTGGGCTCAGAACTGGTTTTAGTGAAAACTCTATCTCTAAGGTCAACAAACTTCCAATATGGTGGTGCCTGAATCTCCAGAATCATTAGGTTATTAAGATACCTCTAATCTTTTAAAAATGGAAGCACTTATAGCTATGAACTCCCCCCTTACAGCTGCCTTTTCTGTATCTCCAAAGCTTGTTTTAATTTTCAGTTGATGATAGGAATTATTAAATTTTCTTATTTGAGCAATCCACCAATCACTCACATGTATGTTGTTCAATTATATAGGGGGTTGTATGTGTTCTATAGTTTCTCTTGTTACTAAAGTCAACTTATATCCGTGGTGACATGATTTTTTTTTTCTTTGTATGTGTTAAGACTGATTTTTGTCTAAGACTGATTTGTGGTCCAAAATGTGACATATTTTTGGAGACAAAGTTTCATGGGCTGCTAGAAATAATACATATTCAGCCACTCACACATTCCCTTAGCTTTCTCACTGAAGTTTGGCACTCTGCCACATGTACCAGAACTCCACTTCTGACTTTTTACTAGTTAAGTGAAGATAAGAATTTCATAGACTTTTCTGCCCACTCTGGCTTTGAACTGTTAATCCTTAGATCTCAGCCTCCTGAGTAGCTATTATCCACCAGCACCTGGCTCTCACTATTTTCATATCTACATTTGTCTGTCTTTTTATGACTAACAGTGTTAGGAAATGGATTGCACTAACACTCGGGACTCAGATATTTATAACTGTTATAGCTTCTTGATGGAGTGTTCTCTTTATTACTATGTAATGAATTCTTTATCCTTTCAAATTTTGTCTTGATGTCTACTATGAGTATAGTAAGCCCTACTTATTTTTGGATTGTTTGTTTGGAATATCATTTTCCATCCTTTCGTTTTGAGTTTGTTTGTGTTCTTTTCAGTAACATTCCTTCTGGGTAGAAAATAGTTGGATCTTGTGATTTAATCTATTTGGCCACTCAGTAACACTTAACTGGACAGTTATTTCTGGTCACATTTAGATCGATTATTGACATGTATTTCTCAATTTCTCCCTTCATCACCTTAAAGGCTTACTGGTTTGCTGAGTTAATAAGACATACAATGGAATAAACATAGCCTCTTCAACTACTGGTGCTGGGAGAACTGGGCAGCTATATGCAGAAAACTCAAAGTAGACCCAAACCTATCACCATGCACCAAGATCAACTCAAAATGGATCAAGGACCTCAATATCAGACCTGAATCCTTGAAACTACTGGAGGAAAGAGTAGGAAAGATGCTAGAACTTATAGGCACAGGAAGGAACTTCCTGAATAGAGTCCCAGGGGCACAACAAATAGGGTAGAGACTCGACAAATGGGACCACTACAAATTAAAAAGTTTCTGCACAGCTAAGGACATAGCCACCAAAACAGAAAGACAGCCAACCATATGGGAAAGGATCTTTACCAGCACAGCAACAGACTAAGTCCTAATATCTGTCATCTACAGAGAACTCAAAAAACTAAGCCCCTCCAAGCCCAATAAACCAATTAGGAAATGGGCAAAGGAGCTAAAGAGAGACTTCACAAGAGAAGAAATAAAAATGGCAAAGAAACATATGAGGAAATGTTCAACATCCCTGGTAGTAAAGGAAATGCAAATAAAAACAACCCTGAGATACCACCTCACCCCAGTTAGAATGGCCTATACCCTGAACACAGGCAACAACAAATGCTGGAGGGGGTGTGGGGAAAGAGGAACCCTTCTCCATTGTTGGTGGGAGTGCAAATTAGTACAACCACTTTGGAGAACAGTATGGAGGTTTCTCAAAAAGCTCAATATAGACCTACCCTATGACCCAGCCATACCACTCCTAGGCATCTATCCTAAACAGCAAGTCCCAAGATATCAAAAAGACATTTGCACTTCCATGTTTATCGCGGCACAATTCACAATAGCCAAAATATGGAAACAACCCAGATGCCCCTCCACAGATGAATGGATCCAAAAAATATGGTACCTATACACAATGGAATACTACATAACGATTAGGAATGGTGAAATATTGTTATTCACAGGGAAATAGTCAGAACTCGAACAAATAATGTTGAGTGAGACAAGCCTAGAACACAGAAAACAAAGGGGCATGATCTCCCTGACATATGACTGTTAAGAAAGGGAGACGGAGAGACAGTAGAGACCAGGTCTGTGAAACCAAAAACTGCTTGTCAAATGGTATTTCCCACAGGATTGGGGCAGCAACCCAACAGTATGTAACTAATACCAAACAACTATTCAACATATAAAGGTCAAAAATCGACCTCTCAGTGGAATACAATAGCTCAAAAGCTATGTATGTATGTTCATATAAGTCTACTGTCGACATATTGTCTAATATCAACATTACATTTAAAGCCCTAGGTGAATTTTCTTGGGCTTGGCCACGTGGCTACTGTATATGTTCTTGATAAATTGTATATTGTATATATGTCTACCTGACCTAGAGAAGGGAAAGAAAAACAGGGCATAAGATATCACAAGAAATGTACACACTGCCCTATTATGTAACTGTACCCTTTTTGCACAACACCTTGTCAAAAAATTTGTGTTCAATTAATAAATAAATTAAATTAAAAAAAAAGATTTGATACTTGCCTGAGTTCTTTTTTTTTTTTTTTTTCTTGCCAGTCCTAGGCCGTGAACTCAGGGCCTGAGCACTGTCCCTGGCTTCTTTTTTGCTCAAGGCTAGCACTCTGCCACTTGAGCCACAGCGCCACTTCTGGCCATTTTCTGTATATGTGGTGCTGAGGAATCGAACCCAGGGCCTCATGTATACGAGGCAAGCACTCTTGCCACTAGGCCATATCCCCAGCCCCTTGCCTGAGTTCTTGACATTATATATATTCTTCTTCCTCTTCTGTCTGAAGAATTCCCTTAAGTAAACTCTGCAATGCTGGTACAGTGGTGAATTTCTTTAGCCTGCACTTATCATGGAAGGTCTTTATTTCTTCTTCAATTTTTAGGGATAGTTTTGTTGAGTACAGGCATATTGGTGGGCAGTTATTTTATCCAGGGCTTGGAATGTCTTTAGGATTTCTGCTGGGATTTGCCATTTTTCTAATGGATTTACCTTTGTAAGCAACTTGGATCTTCTCTCTTAGGGTTTTCAGTATTCTTTCCTTGTTCTATGATCTTTGCTTGTTCTATGATTGTAGAAAGGTTTCTTTCTGTCATGTCTATTTAGGGTTCTAAATGTCTCCAGTACTTGGATATCCATTTATTTTCCTAGATGTATTAATTTTTCTGTTACGATCACATGAAATAAATTTTATGTATCTTTAGTTTGTATCTTTGTTCACTTATCTAGATCAAAGTTTCATCTCTTGATCATTTCCCAGAAGCCTTGGGTGTTGTGATCATTTTTTAAAATGCAATATGACCTGTTTTCAATCCCTCCTATTGTTTCTTTCACTTAGTTTAGTCTATTAATGATTTCCATTGAGTCTGAATTTTTTTTTGCCAGTCCTGGTGCTCAAACTCTGGGCATGAAGGTTGTCTCTGAGCTCCTTTTGTTCAAGTCTAGCGCTCTACCACTTGAGCTACAGTGCCAATTCTGGCTTTTTTTTTTTTTTTTTTTTTGGTAATGTAATTGGAAATAAGTGTCTCATGGACTTTCCTGCTTGGGCTGGCTTCAGACTGCGACCCTCAGATCTCAACCTCCTGAGTGTAAGGTCCTCTCCCTGAGGGCTATATGCAGATGCCCCCACCTCATTAAGTCTCCACCCAGTTACCTGGGTAACCTGCAGACCTGGAGGCAGTTACCTCCCCTTTCCCTGAGGTTACATCCTAATCCACCTGGCCACACCCCTTGCCCCTGCCCTAGATATAAGGCAGGGCTGGGTGAGGGTCGCTCTCTCTCTCTCTCTCTCTCTCTCTCTCTCTCTCTCTCTCTCTTTCTCTTGGGCCATGGATCATCTTGGCCACAAGCCAGCAGTTCGGTAATAAACTTTCTTTCCTGCCTGAATACCGTGTGGCATTCTCCTTTACCGGCTACCTACTTTAAAAACCTAATATATATGGTGCCGTGACTCGGATGGGGCTTAAGAGTCAGGACAGGCGGAATTCCCATCTATTTTTCTTCTTTTTCTGGGAGTATCCCCAGTCCTGATGGCCCTTTTTCCGCCAACCGAACTGCTGCGAATCGCCACGCGGCAATTTTCACTAATACCATTTCTGGCCTCCACATCCACCTCCACCTCCACACCACTTGTCTACCCTGGTGAGTGAAACTGCTGCTGCTCCGGTTCTCTGCTGCTCCGTCCGCCGCTTCTGCCCGGTAAGCTCTCATCCACTCACCAGGCGCCTCCCTCCTGTGCTTTTTGGGTTTTGCATCAGTCACACCCGAGCCCGGACACTGCTAGCACGCCTCTTGACAGTGCAATGAGGCCTGCTCGAAATACTCAAACAGATAGTTTTGCCACTGCAATGGTAAATGGTTAGAAGTCACTTATATTCAGGCTCTCTCTCTCTCTCTTTCTCTTTTCCTCTCTTTGTCTTCCTTTTTCTCCCTCTCTCTCATCTTCCTGCTTACTTGCTTATTTTATAAAATTCCCAAGTCGTACCATCCTGATAACGTGCCTTGCTCACAAAGCTGCCTCTTTTCACAGACCTCCGAAACTGAGGCTTGACCACCAATGTGCTTTGTCAGCAAAGATATCTAAAAGTTCCTTTCTCTAGCATTGACCACGTGGTGGATATTGGGTTTAACAGGCATCAGCTCAGGCGCCATTATGCCATGCTACGTGTTCTCTATTAGTATGTTTTTGTCCTCCTGCCACCCTCCTCAACATGGCATCCCATTGGAGTTCATCAAAATATGGTTTCTCCATTTTATAATCTGAAAATTGTTTGCTAACAAAATTGTTTTTCTAACCGACCACGTGGTTCTAAAATATTGGGCAAAGAAAAAAAAGTCATTTACTATTGGAATTCCGAAAGAGTCTACTGCTGAAATTCATTTTTGCATGCTGTAAAACCTATGTGCACAGTGTGTATGTCTGTGTAAATGTCATTTGTTAGTATGTCCATCTAGCTATATATCTGTGCTAAAACTCATCACATCTACTGAGTTTTGTCATTGCAGAATTCTGGCAAGTATTTGGTCAGTTCTTGACAAGGTACAGGTAAGCTCTAGTCCCCTTGGTCTCCTTGTTGTTTTAATTGGAAATCAAAAAGGGCTTTTGTGGCAAAGACTCCGTGGATTGCAGTTCGAAGCCAGCTAGGGCAGAAAATCTCTCTCAAAGTCCATCTCCCAACTAACCAGCAAAGAGCCAGGCTGGAAGCATGGCTGAAGAGACCGATCTCTAACCAGCCAAATGCTGGAAGTGGAGCTGTGGCTCAAGTGGTAGAGTGCTAGCCTCGAGCAGAAGTGCTAAGGGACAGTGTCCAGGCCCTGAGTTCAAACCCTGTGAATGCCAATGGGGGCAAGCCATCCCAGCAACAAGCACCTAAACCACTGGGACTCAGCCAGTTCCGGGAACAATTATCATGGAGTGGAGTAAGAGGAAAATGATCGCATCCAAAATGGAGTCACTTTGTCTTGCCCTTTCAAAATTAATCAGAGCCAGGGGATCAAGAGATAGCTTGTCCATCTAATGTCCATACCTGAGTATAAGAACTAGCCAAGTCACCCAATTTTTAATTTTGTGCCCTAAGCCCTTCCTTTTGCCTTAATATTTTTTTTGTCCAGCCCCTGCCTCATTAGACTTCTTCCAGGCTTCATTCAAGGACTGGCATCTACCACCAAGGGACCCTGCTCACCTTCTCCAGGAGGGGCCACATTTCTTCCTTTTACCCCTAATGCCGACTCCCCTTGCCAGCAGGAAGCAGGCAGAGAGAGTCTTCGCCCTTTTTCATAACTATTAAAAGGCTGGAATATCCGAGTCATGGCACCATATATATTAGGTTTTTAAAGTAGGTAGCCGGTAAAGGAGAACAGCACGCGGTATTCAGGCAGGAAAGAAAGTTTATTACCGAACTGCTGGCCTGTGGCCGAGATGATCCATGACTGGAGAGAAGGGAGAGAGAGAGAGCGACCCCTACCCAGCCCTGCCTTATATCTAGGGCAGGGGCAAGGGGTGTGGCCAGGTGGATTAGGATGTGACCTCAGGGAAAGGGGAGGTAACTGCCTCCAGGTCTGCAGGTTACCCAGGTAACTGGGTGGAGACTTAATGAGGTGGGGGCATCTACATGGAGCCCTCAGGGAGAGGACCTTACACTGAGTAGCTAGGATTATAGGCATGAGCCACCAGTGCCCAATTCCAATGAGTTTTTTTTTTTTTTTTTTGGCCAGTCCTGGGCCTTGGACTCAGGGCCTGAGCACTGTCCCTGGCTTCTTCCCGCTCAAGGCTAGCACTCTGCCACTTGAGCCACAACGCCGCTTCTGGCCGTTTTCTGTATATGTGGTGCTGGGGAATCGAACCTAGGGCCTCGTGTATCCGAGGCAGGCACTCTTGCCACTAGGCTAT
Organism: Perognathus longimembris pacificus; assembly: GCF_023159225.1. Taxonomy (NCBI): domain Eukaryota; kingdom Metazoa; phylum Chordata; class Mammalia; order Rodentia; family Heteromyidae; genus Perognathus; species Perognathus longimembris. The sequence continues at coordinate 55,684,333 of NC_063163.1, read as the reverse complement.
ATCCCCAGCCCTCCAATGAGTTTTTAAAACTGAATTTATTGAGCTTTTTACTTTCAACATTTATTTTTTATTTCTTTTCAGAATCTCTCTTTTCTGAATTTCTCATCCAAGTTGACTTTCCCATCCAGTTTTTGTATGAACTTGTGTACTTTATTCATCTTTTTATTTGGATCTTCGAGGTCAGTGATTGTTTTTAAAAAGTCGACTTCTGAATTCTTTTCAGTCTTTTGAATTTCAACCTTCTGAATTTATTTCAACCTTTTCAATATATTAGGCTCATTTACTGAAGAGCTGTGAACTTTTGGAAGAGTCTTGTTTCCTTCTCTATTTCTTGTGTTTCACAGTTGCAATTTGAGCACTTTTGGGGATAGACATCTGTTCCAGTTTCATTTTCAGGTCTTAGTGAGCAGCTTTCTCCTTAGGGTTCAACCCCCAGTGCAACTCAGAGAAAAGAAAACAACTGCCCATAGCAACAGCAATGCTGTGAAGGTCAGTGCTGTATACAGGCTGGGAGCCAGGCTGATCAAAGGTCAGTTGTTTCTCTCAGGGCTATAAATTCATGTCAGAAGCTTCTTTTCCTTGAGTATCCAGTGTTGCTCCCAGGCCCAACAAGCTTGGCAGCGTGTGGACCCCAGTGTGTATGAGAATGGGGCAAGCAAACAGCTAACTGAGATCTACCTTAGAGGCAGGGGAGGACAGAAAGAATTAAGCTGCCTGCTTGTCTCAGCACTTTCAGATCTTGCCTAGTTGAAAACAAACAAGAGGGAGGAGGCTAGGAGATTGAGTCATTAACTAGACTTGGGCTCTGTGATCTCTTACCCAGAAGTAAACCACCTGTAGCAAGGAGGGAGCCCTGGAGAGCATATAACTGTCACAGGCTTGGAGCTTCTCATCTTTGCAGTGGTCCTAGGTGATGGGATTCACTCCTTGCTACACAAAGTAGGGCCACAGACCACTGTGCCATTCTGCACTGTCTAGACTTCCCACATAGCTGTGTCCCATCTTTCCTCTCTCCACCATTGCCTCTCATATCTGCCTCCTGTCTAGATTGTAGCAGATTGTTCTCAATCTCTGCTGTTCATGATTGTTCTTGGTTTACAAATCCCCAGACTATGTCAGCCTCTGAAAATAAGTCCGCTGTCATCCTAGCATCTAGCTATAGCCCTTCAAAATATGGAGAATGACAAAATGGGCTTTTCTAATGGTAGCCTGCCATGCAAGAGTCGTCATTGTCATACTAAATCCCCACACTGGATTGATGGTTGCATGAAGTGTGGGCTCCTGTGACTTCTGTTGTTACCAGAGCTGCCTGGCTTACCTGGCTTTTCCTTCTCCTCCAGACTAGAGATCAGAAGTTGGCCATTTCCTACTTTCTCTGCACAGTTGTTCTGTTTATCCTGTGTTTGGGGTGTCTTGCCACCTATATTATGATTCTTACCAAGGCTCTTGTCTTTCCATCTTTAGAATATGGCCTTTTCTTTGTTACCCTGTTTTTCTCATTCACATAGAGTAAGCTTCTAATCCACCATCTTAGCCTGGAATCTTCCTTTAAAATATATATGGAATCTGGGAGCTGGTGGCTCATGCCTGTAATCCTAGCTCCTCAGGAGGCTGAGATCTGAGGAGCATGGTTCAAAGCTAGCCTAGGGAAGAAAATCTGTGAGACTCTTATCTCCCATTAAGCACCAAGAATGCTCGAAGTAGAACTGTGGCTCAAGTAGCAGAGCATTAGCCTTGAACACAAAAGTTCAGGAATAGTACCCAGCCCTTGAGTTCAAGCCCCAGGAATGGCAATATATTGGAGTAAAAAAAGCAAGGCAAGAAAACAGTGAATATATGATTATTCTTATGTAAAATACTTGAAAATGGAAACTAATCTACAATGACAGCAGCTCAGTAGTTGCCTGGGATGCTGGGCAGAGTGAAAGGAGATTAGGAGGGAGGAATTACCAAGGTCTTTGGCTATCTTCATTATCTTAATATTGTGTGATGGTGTCTGTGAGTTTTAGAAAGCTATTACCCAACATGCAGCATGATGATAGGCTGAGTTGACACCATTTCAGAATCAAGATTTTTCTGACCTTCTCCTACCCTTCCTATCATCATCTTTAGATCTTTCTCTCTAGTGGCACAGATAGGGGCTTTATCTGGTTTACTTTATTTGACAGAGGAAACTTCCTTATAAAGGACTTTAATTATCTTAAACCTCCCATTCTAGCAATCTCATTAAATAATCTGGAAGGAGTCACCACTGGAGAAGATAAGAAACAAAATGCTGCCAATGCTCAGACATTTCCTGAGAGCTGCTCTGAAAGACTGGCTGAGAGAGTGCATAGTAAGATAACCCTTGTTTACAGTGCATTTCCACCCCTAACCTTCTCTTAGCTTGCCCACAACCACCTGGCTGCCAAACAGAATTCTTTACAAACCTCTGTCTAGTCTCTGGGTCCATTAATTTCTTATTTCCCTTTCCCCAACGAAGAAGGGCACAGAATATCTAATCCCCATTGGTTCTTGGCTAATCCTAGTAGTGTGATTTTTCCTCATGCACATTATATGAATTTGTATAGCTATTTCTCCTGTAAATCTGTCTATTCCTAACTCATTCAAGCAAATTTTGGGAAGGAAAAGGGGAAGCTTTTCCTTCCCTTACATTTCAAAGGTACATCTATAATTTAAAACCTGTCTAATTGTACACCTTAAATGTGAACAGTGTATTAGATATGAGCTATTAATGGCTTACTGTAGCTTAAAGGATCTGTTTTAAAAATCTATTCTTGTAATATTACCTTTTATTTTCCTATCTATGTTTGTCTTCCTGTCTTCTGTCCTATATAACAAGGCCTTTGTTGCTTTCCTTCTTTAAAAAACAACAACAAAAACTTTAGTTACACAAGTAATAAATGAAATGAAAACAAAACCAAAATAATGTAACTATCTCTACATGTCTGAAAAAACTTTATGAACACAAAATGGCAGAGTAGACTTCAATTGATTCTCCTACATTTTCATACATTTTTGTCTGGAGTGCTAATTGGTTTGACATTTCCAAGGGCAATTTGCCAATAACTCTTAAAAGCCTTAAAATGTGCTTAGTATTTTGACCTAGTCCTTTTAGGAAGTTTCACTGAAAACTCCCCCTATTTTAGGACATGAGAAAGACATAGTTACATGGATAACTTCAATATTCATATGTTCAATATTCATATGTTCAATATTCAATGTTCATACTTGCAAAAACTATGCAAACGACTGTCTTGTGGTGTTCCCTTACTCTCGGTTTTGTTTCCCACAGTTCCAGTTACCTGAGATCAACTTTAGTCCAAAATATTAAGTAAAAATCCCCAATCCAGGCACCAGTAGCTCACACCTGTCACTCTACCTATTCAAGAATCTGTGAGCTGATGATAGATATTCAAAGCCAGCCCTGGAAGAAAAATATAAGAAACTCATATCTCTAATTAGCAAAAAATTGGAAGTAGAGATGAAGCTCAAGTGGTAGAGCTCTGGCTTTGAGGGGGGAAATTAAAAAAAGAAAGAAAGAAAAAAAGAAAAACTAAGCAAGAGCAAAAATCCTGAGTTCAGCCCCAGTCACCTAGTCACCATGCACAGACAAATAGACACACACAGATACACACACACACACACCAAAACAAGACAAAAGCAAAAAAATTATAAGTTTAAAACAGAATGCCATTCTTTTTGTTTTTCAGTGGTAGGGCTTGAACTCAGGGCCTGAGCAATGTCCCTGAGCTGTTTTGCTCAAGGCTAGTGCTCTACCTCTTTGAACCACAGATCTACCTTCAGTTTTTGAGTGGTTAATTGAAGATAAGAGTCTCATGGGGACTTTTCCGCCTGGGCTGGCTTAGAACCATTATCCTTAGATCTCAATCTTCTGAGTAGCTAGGATTACAGATGTGAGCCACTGGCACAGGGCTGTTGAACACCATTCTTAATGCTAGTGAAATCTTATGCGTCCCATTCTTTCCTGCCTGAGGTATAAGTCATTCCATCGCCCAGCATATCCCAGTTGTGTAAGCTACCCACACATTCTTCACATAATAGATGCCTCAAACATCAGTTCACTGTCCCAATATTGTGAAGCTTGTGTCCAGTAGTCCTTACTTTACGAATGGCCCCCAGGTACAAGAGCAGAGATGTTGAGAATTCAGACACACTGAAGAGAAACCATATTGTCTCTCCTTCAGTAAAAAACATAACAGGTTTTGACTTAATAAAGAAAATCTAGTTGGCTGAGGCTGCTAAGAGCTATAGTAACTTATCATTCTTAATATTACTATACTCTAATTTATAAAGTAGACTATCAAAGGTATGTAAATGCTCTGATAGTTTATCTTGATTGTCAACTTGATTGGATGGAGAAACACCTATAAGGTTAGTAAACTCTCTAGGTGTTTCTGGAGACCTTGACAGAGACGATTAGCTAAGAGGTGGGAGGGAGGTATACGGACGGCAACATTCCATAGGCTGGAGACCCAGATGGAGTAAAAGGTGAGATCTGTAGGCATTTTCTCTCTGCTTCCTGACCACCATGAAGTGAGCTGCTTTGCTCTCCTATGCCTTCTCTACCATAGTGGATTGGAACCTTGAAATGGTTAGTAAAACCAAAATTTTTCCCTCCTGAGTTGTTTTGCTAGCATATCTTATCAGTGACAAAAAAAAAAAAACCTGACTGCATGTATACATAGAGGAAAAATCACAGTGTATGTAGTGTTTAGTGCTATCTAGTTAGTGCTACCTGGTTGTAGTCACCCACTGGGGGTGGGGGGTCCTAGAACATATTTCCTGCAGGATAAGGGGCTGACTACTCTGTGTTGGACATAATTTAAGATTATCTAGTTAGCTGGGTACTGGTAGTTCAGCCTGTAAACCCTAGCTACTTAGGAGGCTGACATCTGAGGATTGAGGTTCAAAGCCAGCCCAAGAAAAGAAATCTTTGAGACTCTTAGCTCCAATCAACCATCAAAAAGGCACAAGTGTAATTGTGGTTCAAGTCATAGAGCACCAGCCTTGAACAAAAGAGCCAAATGAAAGTATGAGGCCCTGAGTTCAAGCTCCAATACTGACACACACACACACACACACACACACACACACACACACACACACGATTGGCTTGTTACACACATACAGAATTGAGTGGGAGTCAAAACCTGTGAAATGAGATGGAGCCAGAACCAGTAGAAAGAACACCCATACATGTCCTGTAGTTTGGTTCATGCAAGGGGACTCAGGCTGAAAGGACTAGACTTTCAGACCTACCTTCTCCAGGCATGGACTATGCCCAAGATTGCAGGTCCCTATCCCTCTACAGAGAAGTCCACCGTGAGGGAGTCCAGTGGGGGAATAACTGCTGACCACATCCATTGCTCTTGAGCCTTGCACTCTCTTCTACTTCTACTGTCTACTAACTTTCAGAGTTGGTCTTTTAATGAAGTCTGTACTGTAGGCCTTATTTGTAGCATTCTCTGGAGGGAAAAATGCTATTGAAATTTAATTAACAGGAAAGAGTAAGTAAATAAAATGAAATGCTGGAGAGAGCTCAATGCTTGGGAATTGAAACCATGCTCACTGTAACTCGAATTTGATGGTCTGGAAGCTTATGGACAGTAGGAAGGGAAACACGGGAACTGCCCTTCCTTCTCACACATGCCATACCAGATGGGCCATTCAAATGAAAAGCGGGGTTTTCTCTCTGGGTTAGGAGCCATTGAATCAGCTTCCTGTGCTTTCACTGTCCCATCTGGATATGGCTAGATGCCCAGGCTGTGAAAGTGTGTGTGTGTACGTACACTCACACACACACACACATGCACACGCATGCGTACATGCATGTACATGAGTGTGGATGTGGGAGGGGTATTTATTACCAGGATGTCAGGTATACGCCAACAGGGTTTCCTGTCTGTCTGGGCAGGGTGGAATGGGAGTCAGCCAGTAGATGGAACACAGAGCCCATCTGGGAAGGAAAAGCATTAGTATAAACAGGGACCTCGGAATTCTGGGTCAGAAAGCAAAGGCTAGAACCATTACAGAGAAGAGCTGCTAATTATGGAAGGAGACACTGGCAGGCTGCCGGTTCTGTTCAGATCTCAATTAGATTCTCATTACCAGGCAATGGGTCATATGCAGAGCAGAGGTTTGATTTGAGAGAGAGAGAGAGAAGAAAATGTAAACAACCTTTACAAAGATTACAAATGTTTGCAAGGATTTAGATCATGGTATCTTTTATTTTGCTGGTCAGAGTGTAAACTGTTAAAACAGTTTGGGAAGTAATTTGGCATTATCTTGTAGAGATGAACATTTGGCCTCCTATTGTAACAGATCCAAGAATATATCCCGGAGAAGCTCTTGCCCAATGCCCAGGAAATAATGTTTTGTGAGGTTTGTCACATACTGTTAGTAAGAGCAAAAGGCTATAAACAAATAACCCAAGTGTCCATAAACTAATAAATAGATAAATAAAATGTGTGTGATTCTTTGACAATAAAGTGAAGTACTGATCTGCCCTACAGCATGTGAACCTTGGAAATATTATACTGAGTGAAAGAAACGAGCAGAAAAGGCCATGTATAATATAATTCAATTCCATAAAGTATCTAGAAGAGATGAATCTGTAGAGACAAAATAGGTTAATGGTTGCTGGGAGCAGAAGGGATTACTGCTAATGGTGATATGAGATTTCTTCTTGCAGTGATATAAGTCTTCCCAAATCTACCATTATGATGGTCATTTAAGCCTGTGAATATAATCTAAACCACCATATACTTTAAAGAGGTGACTTGCGTGGTATGTGAATTATAGCTCACTAAAGCTACTTACAAACAAAAACAAAATGCCCAAGAACAGAAGAATGAACGCAGGGACAGTGCTATATTTACACAATAGGCTATTATGTAGTAATAAAAATTACTACATAATAAAAAATTACTACATAATAAAATGTGAATCAGCATGAATAAATGTTGGTAACATTGGTATATCTTTGTTGGGATCATCCCACAGAAAAAGCATCTATCAGAAAACTTCTGTTTTCAAAGTTTACAACAAGGTCAGATTATGCAACACACACACACACACACACACACACACACAGCCTCCATATGATAAGCACAGAATTTGATACTAAGTTACACATCCAGCCCACTAGGATATTGTTTAAATACATCTATGTGTGTGTGATAAATAGCAACCAAAGGGAACTAAACAAGGGAATGGATAAGTATGGCAGACAAAAATGGTATCTCTGGGGGAGAGGGATCACTTGAAGGGGTACAGAAAAGGAGCAGTGACAACAGTGTAATTTGAATGACAATTTTTTTGGTTAGTCCTGGGGCTTGGGCACTGTCTATGGCCTCTTTTTGCTCAAGGCTAGCACTCTACCACTTGAGCCACAGTGCCACTTCTAGCTTTTTCTGTTTATGTGGTACTGAGGAATCAAACCCAGAGCTTCATGCATGCAAGGCAAGTACTCTACCACTAAGCCACATTCCCAGCCCTGCATGACAAATTTTGATTAATAAAATTCTCTGCCTCCAAACCACCAAATGACTACTATTAGTGATAATAGTAGTATTATCAACCAGAAACTGTGCTAACTATGATCTATGTAGAAACTTGTTTAGTTTTTACAAGAATTTTGTAAGACAAGAATGAAGGCTATTTCCACATTAGAAATAGGAAAGTGAGATTTAGGGCTGAATATAGTGGCACATGCCTTTTAACTCCTGGTACTCTGGAAATGAACTTACATGATAGTCACCGTCCAGGCTCTTAATCTATTTCAATATACATTTAGCAGGAGTTGACGAGCTTTCTCACAACACTTCAATAAACAGGCATTAACAGTCACCAAAGGCACGGTCTCTGGGAATGTTCTCTCCCATTTATTCCTGTGTCCAGAAAGTAGCGTGTACTCTGAGAGAAAAGAGATGTTGTGGACAGAGATGCCAAATCTTTCAAGAGGTGAAGCAGCACATCACAATGTCAGAGTGTAAATAGACCCAGAGCATTATATTACCAGGTATACTGGCCCATTCCCAACACAAAAGAAGTCCTTATGAGGGAAAGAAAAGTTTTGTTTTGGGGGCTGATGGGTAGCCTAGGTAAAATGAGGGTTTATTGTGCAGGAAGCCCTAGGTCCCATCCAAGAATTGCGGGAAGGGGGAAGGGAGAAGGAAAGAGGGAGAGAGGGGGAGAGGAGAGAGAGGAGAGAGAGAGAAGAAATGATGAGGGAAGGGAAGGGAGAAGAGGAAAGAATGGGGAAGGGAAAGAGGAAGAGAGAGAGGAAGGGAAGGAGGGAGGGAGGGAGGGAAGAGGGAAGAAAGGGAGGGAGGGAAGGAAGGAAGGAGGGAGGAAGAGAGACCAATGCCTTACCCTGGAGGATTTGCATTACATTCAGTGAATTGGCAGAGTTTGGGGTAAAAGACATGCCCACATCTCATCAGGCTCCCTCAATGGCTTCACTATCAGCTGCTCTGGGCTTCATGGGTAAGGAGACATTCTCATGCTATCCAAGTTAATCCTTCATACCATCTCTGCAATATTTGACTTTTCCTATATGTTTTTGTCTCTAGATCGCCATTCTGGAAAATGCCCCTCAGGTAGAGCTAGGTGTAGTAGGTCCTCACGGTTTAGGAAAGGACTCACCTAATTAGATGTGCGATTAATTATCAGCATCATGGATACCTTCCTGCAAAGCAACAGCAATGCCAAAGGGCTTGTTAATTAGGTTGTTTTTTTATGAGCAGATACAGGCACTGGAGAGCAGCCCTTGGGAGCCCCTCCTGTCTGTCAAGAATCTGGAGGATGAACTGAGCTTGTGGCCTCAGAAGGCCAAGTCTTGCCAGCCAAAGTCCTGCCAGGATGGAGGGAGCTTCCATATGCGAAGGCTTTGAGATGAAGAGGGTTTGATCTTGGGGAGACAGATGCTACTTGCCTTGCCTAATTATCCATCTTGGAAGGGGAGATGGCATCTTCCATGCTGGGATACTTCCCATGCGGGAGGAACTGAACTCTCCCCTCATTCCCAGTGCACACAGGTGCACCCACCACCAGTGGCAGCCACAGCTCCAACCCCAACGGCCTACCCGGCTGAATCCATGCAGCCTGGCCTGCTCCTACGCCAGAAATGTCTGTCACTCTCTCAGGTCTCCATAGCAACCTTTTACACAAAAAGAAGGACATTTGTAAAATATGCATTTTGCAAGTCCTTGTTTTTTTTTTTTTTATTCCAAATGTCAGCTTTTTGAGAAGAAGTCATTTTGTCAGCTATGTCCTGCTGTTGGGAGAGAGGACGTGGAGACGTTTCACTTGTCCCTGTTTCCTGGTGGCCTTTTACATTCTGGGTCATTAGCAAGTGACTTCCCCTGCTAGTTCCAACTGGTGTTTGAGGTACTGAGTGGGGTTTGGGGGGTCACAGAAGACAACACATGGTTGCTATATTCAGACCATTCATGGCTCAGTTGAAACCAGTAGGAGATACGCAGCCACCATCAATGCACTGTGGGAGGTGCTGGGAGCTGAACAATGGGATAGGATAGCCAGGTTTTCTGAAAGGGCAAGTACATTCCTGGCCACTCCTTGGGGTGTCCTGTGTCACCTGTTCAGTCACAGATCCTCCTAGGTGCCTGAGGCCTGAGGTGTCTGACCCGTGGAGCCAACTATCTTGGCTGTTTCCCTTACTAGTTCCTTACTAGGGTAGTTTAGACTTACCTGGAAAGCTTTAAGATCCTATTGTCCAGCAAGCATAGTCGTTCATGCTTGTAATCACAGCTGTGCAGGAAGTAGGGATTGGAAGGATGGAGGTCATCCTGGGCAAAAAGGAGTGAGATTCTAATCCCAACCAGTCAGCTGGGCATGGTGGTGCACACCTATCATCCCAGGTGTGGGGGAGGTGTAAATAAAAGGGTCATGGTCCAAGGCAAGAAAAAAATGTGAGAATGTATTTTTTTAAATAACTAAAGTGAAAAGGCCTCTGTGTGTGCGTGTGTGTGTGTAAGTGTAAGTGATGTGTAAGTGTATGTGTAAGTGATGGAGCATCTGCTTAGCTAGGAAAGGACTTGGGTTCAAATTCAAGAATTGTCAAAAAACAAATGAATTGTGATTTTGTGGCTCACATCTGTAAGCCTATCTGTGTGGGAGGCTGGCCATTCCACCATACTTTTCCTACCACAATGGGCTGAAACCGTCAGCCAAAAGAAATCCTCCCTGGAATAGTTTGGCTTGGGTGTTTTGTCACAGTAACAAAAGTCTGACATCCAGGATCCAACTTTAGGCTAGTAGTTATGGAATCTGCATCCCTAAAGAGTTGAGTCATCTGCTTGCCCTGTTGCCTACCTTCTTTGAATGGCTAATAAGAGGAAAACAAGATTCCACCTGCTTGAGATTTTACTTTTAATGTTTCTCTGCTCAAGCAGCTAAAGCTATATCCTATACAAAGACATAAAACACACTTCTAAGGTCACACAGCTAACAATAATTAGATGCAGAATTTGAACTTTCATCAGGCTCCAAGGTCATGTATTCTTCTTAGGCAAATTTTTCTGTTTGGTTATGCCAGCACTTTGGGCTCTCTATTAGGATACATGTGTGTTTTATGTTTATGTGTGCAAATGTGTGTGCATGTGTGTGACTTCTCTCTAAAGCATCACACACTCACTTCCTTAGACTCTCCCAAAATATCATTCTTGTCCTTAAATAACTTCTTATACTCTCCGTAGAATTTCTTTCTTGTTTTCTCTTCCTGGGCTGGAAATCTCAAGTACCAGCACCAGAGGCATTCTTAGAGACTACAGAGGACTGGCTTGCCATTTCCTGGAGCCAGGGCATGGGGCAGGGAGGAGGTGCCTAGGAGCAGAAATCTGGACAACCAATCTGGTCTCATGGCCCACCATTCACATTTAGAAGAACTAAGACTTGAGGGGACCAGGCTTCACCAGAACATCACTGGGGTCACTGCTCTGGGTACCCTACATTTGTCACCTCTGTCTCATCTACAGAATCCTCTGGGAATGTGCCCCAACTCAGAGCACAGCCTTCTTGCTCCTCTAAAGACAGTCATTAAGGTGGGCTCTGGTAGCTCACACTGTCATCCTAGCCTACTCAGGAGGCTGAGATCTGAGGACTGCAGTTCAAAGCCAGGCCTGGAAAGACAAAGCAAACCAGTAAACCATCAAGAATCCAGAAGTGCAGGTGTGGGTCAAGTTGTAGTGTTCCAGCCTTGGTATGGACAAAACTAAGGCAGTTCCCACACCAGTGTTCAAGCCCCAGTACCAGCAACAGCAACAAAAAAAGAGAGAGTCACTAAACAGAACCAGATCAAGCAGTTGTGCAGTTTCTTGAACCCCAACTCTGAAGGCTAATTAAGCCAACTCTTTGGATTGGAGTTGCTGAGTGTCTCCTGCTAGTTTACTGGATTACTGCTTGGAGAGGTGATCACCTCAACAATGGCAGACAGCATTGAAGCTGCCTCTTTTCTCTAGATACTTTCCATTGACAAAGCCTGCAACACTGATTGGTATTTTCTACCATAGAACTGCAACACTGGCAGGCATTGTCTGGGGCTGAGCTGCAACACTAAGTGCGCATTGCCTGCTACAGGACTGCCAGCCGCAGAATCAGAGGGCTGGGCCACGAATAAGACCTGTTCATCAAAGCAACAGCAGAAGAGAATTCTGACCTAGCAGCTTGCGCCTATAGTCCTAGCTACTCAGGAGGCCTAGATCTGTGGATGGCGGGTTGAAGCCAATATGGGCAGGAAAGTCTATGTGACTCTTAACTACCAAAAAAAATAAATAAATAAAATAAAAAGCTGGAAGTGGAGCTGAGTTCAAGTGGTAGAACGCTATCCTTGAGCACAAAATCTCAGGGCCAGTGCTCAAGCTCTGAATTCAAGCCTCAAGATACATACACAGAGAGAAACAGAGACAGAGACCGAGACAGAGAGAAAATTCTGGGTCTTTCATTCCTTTATTTTTTGGTCCAAGACTAGGACTCAAACTCTGTACCTGATGCTTCCTAAGCCACACCTCCAAACCTCTGAGTCTTCCCTTTCTCAGGGGGCCACAAACAACAGGGAGGTTCTTCCAGATCCTTTGGGAGCATTAACTGCAGTCCTTAAAAATGTTGCCTGGCATGCGTATAGGGTATGAACCTCTGTAACAGGCTGACTAAAACATGCCTGAGGTTTCTCCCCGCGACTGTTAGTCCCCTCAAAGTAGAGTCAAAGCTGGATTTGTGTTCATAGAATATGCCCTCTGCATATTTCCCTCTTTCTTCCTGCCTGCCTTCATCTTGTCCCAATAAATCCAGCATGACAAATTCAGGCCAAGGGCAGTTGTTCTCAAGGGCGATATTGTTTCCTCTTCCGCATTGTATCTTTCAAAGTCCTAGACAGAGCCAGGTGGACTCAGCCAAGGCAGCGAGCAGCCTCGAAGCCCGGACCTTGCACACAGAATTCATAAGCAGCAGCAAAAAAAAATCTCTGAGTTCCAAAGAAGTGCCAAGAGGGTTGGAGAGGATAAGAGGCTTGCAAACTGTCCTGTGAATGATGCTGGAAGGAAGATTGGGGGGTTGAGGGAGAGGTACAGAAGGAGAGAAAAGAGATTTTCCTGGGAAATTCAGGCTCTAGTCATTGTCTTCCATCTCTGGATTTGTTGTATATTCCCTGAACAAGACGTCAAAGCTGGCACACATATTTTTCTGAAATGAGCAGGATTCTTAAGCAAGGCAAAAGGAGGCTCTTCAAAGACACATTCAGTGTTTGAATCTGCTTCCACTTCCCACAGCTACCCCCTAAGGGAGTGCCTCCTGGGGTGGGCATGACTTGCCTCAAGCATAGCTTTGGAGGGCAGCAGGCGGCTAACAGGCTGGGCTCCAGGCTGTAAATCGTCTTCTCTTTAAATCATTTGTTCACATCCATTCTAGTCCCTCCCCAAATATCCCACTCAAATAGAGTGCTTGTAAGCCTGTTCAAAGAAACTGTCCAATATTACTTAATTAGTACAAGCTAACTTGAAATAAAATACATACATGCTGTCATTTTTACATTAAAAAAAAAGCGGAACAGGCATTCTATTCTGCTCCAACAATACCTTTTGTTTGTGGGTTTATTTCTTGCTGTTTGTACTGGGGATAGAATCACCTCTTGAACCATATTTCTAATGCCATTTGCTTTTCGTTTGTTTTCAGATACAGACCTGTATTCATTTTGCAGAGCTAGCCATGAACAAAGATCTTCTTACCTGTGCCTCTTGAATGGCTGTGACTACAGATTTGCAGCCACATACCTGGCTTGTTCTCATGAACATTTTGCTTAGGCTAGCTTTGAACTGAGATCTTTGTAACTCTGCTTCCTGAGTCACCACTTGGAGTCTAGGCCCAGTGTCTTAATTAGACCATGCTCTGTACTTTGGATCATTTACTAAAAGACTGGTAGAGCAAAGGAAATCTGGGTGTTTCTTCCCTAGCCGGGCAGATCAGACCAGCAGGGTATAATAGAACAGACTACTAGGCCTTGCCTGCTTTGGCTTGCTTCACCAGGGCTGGTTCCTGGAAGCAGAGTTACTGGGTCAAAGGATTGGTTGTGAATTTTTTTTAAAGCTTTGTTGGCTTTCTCTCTCTGGTTCTGTCTCTGTATTTCTGTCTGTCTCACTCTTTGTCTTTCTGTCTCTATCTGTCTGTAGCCCTTCATCTGTCCTTTGTTCCTCTGGGGATTGTTTGACGCAGCACCAATTTCTCTTCCCATTTCAGTTGTTGTTGGCTATGTGGCTCCTGGATTTTCATGATTGAAAACTGTTGTTTGGGAAGCTGTGTTAGAACACTGACCATCCCTAACCCCAAACCTAGAGACCTGAGCCAAGGAGGCCTGCAGCACAGAAGGGAATCTGCATCTGAGTTTCTCTTTACCTCCTGGCTTCTGTCACACAGGAAAAGTGAGAGATTCAGGTGGAAGTACAGCCTGGCCTTGGAGTATGGAGAAATGTTCCTTCAACTTAGCTGCTGTTTGAGACCCTAGCTCTGTCCTGAGTCCTGAGTGATTCCCACAGGCTTTCTGCCCAGAATCAGTGAGGGAAAGGAAACCTGGCTGGGCTTCCAGGGGCTTCCTTGAATAGTGGCAAGCACAAGGCCCATGCAGCATGTAGCAGTCACCTCGGCCTTCCTCTCCTCTGTCATTTTCCCCTAAGAGACACACACACACACTTGCCTTACTATAGGAAATCAGGGCCCTCTACTGCTCACTGTGGTGGCTTTGCGGTTTAAAAGTCCTTGAGGCTTTTCACAGGATCTACTGACCCCCCTCATTATGTTACCCCACTTCTCCACACTCTGCTTACACCTCAGACCCTGCCTTATCAGTGGTTTCTAGCAAAGGCCTTTGCAGGTAGGATCAAACACTCCTGAGGAATCTTTTACCCAGTGTGGTGTGTGTGTGTGTGTGTGTGTGTGTGTGTGTGTGTGTGTGTGTGTGTGTGTACAGGGGTTTGAAGTCAAGGCCTCAGCTTTTTTATGGTCAAGGTTAGTGCTTTACCATTTGAGCCATAGCTCCACTTCTGGCTTGTTGGAAATAAGAGTCTCACAGACCTTCTTGCCTAAGCTGACTTTAAACCACGATCTTCAGGTCTTAGCCTCCTGAGTAACCAGAGTGAGAGGTGTGAGAGCCACCAGAGGCCAGCCCATTGAGCCTTAACAAGTTATCATTCTACTAATCTGTGTAATCACTTGATTAATGTGCAGTCTAATGTTTACATTCAATGGGAAGTTTGGAAGTGTCTCCGTGTGCCTGAGATACAGGGATGGGTAGAGTGGAAGTGACCCTTTCTTTCCTGGGGAGTGTAGAGTCCACTGGGAAACAGACAGCAATACAATTGCAATGCACAGGAAATGCCTTAAAGGAAATAAGCAGGCCTGATAGCATGGATTGCTGTAGGGACCTCAGCATACAGAGTGATGACTAAGCTCATCCTGAAGGCCAGAGTGAGGGAAGACTCCCCCCTGGGAGGAGCCCAGAGGAAGAAGGGGGAATGAGGAAGGCAGGACACTTAGTCAGTGGGGAGACTTTGATGGTCGCTGGACATGAATGGAGGACAATCGATGGGAAGGACAGATGGATGATGCCAGTGTGTGGCAGGAGCATGACATGGAATTGGGTCCACATGCTGATGGGCTCGAAAATGACCACTGTGACTGATGATGTGGGGGTCAAATGTGTTCTAGCAACAGCACCAGACAATGGAGTAAATGATTATTGTGGGTTAGAGAGCTTGAATCTAAGAAGATAAATCTAGGCTATGCAGGAGAAAAGAAAAACTGGGTAGATGGAGAGAGGTTTTAAAAAATAAGGCCAATGGAATAATTAAAGTTTGATTTTCCTGAAATGCTATTTGTCTGTCTGTCCTATTTGTCCATCTATCTATCATCTATCATCTACCTACTTGTCTGTTTCTGTCTCTCCCTGTTTTTGTCTCAGTGGGAGATGTTAGGAACCTACAGTTCCTAACATGAGGTAGAACACTGGATTTACAGTGCTCACAGAGGCATAAGGTGAAATTAAGTCCTTGAGGAGAAAAAAGAAGGCTGAGATCCAGAAAAGAGATGAATAGGAAAGGCTTAAACTATTTATTCTTATAGGTATGTTTTTAAACTGTTTAAACTTACCACCCAGCTTCAACACAGGGCCATTGTATTTCCTCTTTGATATCACCCAGTTTACCCACTCCAGATCACCATCCTCATTATCGTCATTGTCATGGTCATCGGCGTTATCAGCAGACTGAACTCAAGAGTCTGTGCAGGCTAAGTACCACTGTACCACTGAGTGACTCCTTCAGACCCAGCCTTGGATCACTTTAAAGCAAATCTATGACACTGTGACATTTCACTCACAAATGCTTTAGTATGTATCCCTTAAAATGAGGGCTTAATTGAATTACACCAAGCTGGGTGCTGGTGACTCATGGCTAGAATCTTAACTACTCAGGAGTCTGAGATCAAAGTGTTACAGTTTGAAGCCAGCCTGTACAGGAAAGTTCATGAGAGTCTTATCGCTAATAAACCAGCAAAAAGCTGGACTGTAGGCATGGCTCAAAAGACAGAGTGTCAGCCATGAGTGAAAAACAAAACAAAACAAAACAAGTGAGAGCTTGAGGCCCTGAGTTCAAGCCACAGTACTTGCAAAATAATAATATGTCACATTTAACAAAACAATGTCACATTTTTAAAAAATTACTTTTTTTGGCTATATTCCAGGTGGTTCATGCTTTTAATCCTACATACTCGGGAGGCTGAGATCCTAGGGTCACAGTTGAAAGCAGGAATATCTGTGAAACTCTTAACTCTAACTGCCAAAAAGCCAGAAGTGGAGCTGTGATTCAAGTGGTAGAATACCATCCTTGAGCAAAAAGCTAAGGGATAGTGCTCCGGCAATGAGTTCAAGCCCTAGTACCAGCCCTAGGTACCTAGTACCTAGTACCAGGCTTACACACAAACATCACTCATTTATTAACATCATCAAGAGCCTTGCTGGTGCATAAATGTTTTTATTTACGGATGCCTTTTTCCACAGCAAGCTGCAAATCTGTTCCTCATATCTCACACCAAATCTAGTTGATACGAATTTTTCTTTTTCTTTTGTAGTTGCAAGAAATCAAAGAGGTAAGCTTCCCTCTCCTTTTTTTCTTAAAAAAAAAAAAGTAGGTTCTTCTTTCTTTTCTTTCCTGTAACATTTGTGGGGGGAATGTGTCAGTTGTCCTCTAGAATTCCTCACCTTCTGTATGAGCAAGGTATCACATGGCACTGCCTATCACTGAAGCTTCTCTACCTGCTGGCTTGTACCTTACAGCCAAAGGCATACTCAGATTTAGAGCTAATCTTTATTTCCTAGTCCAGACCAGGAAGAAGCATGAATACCTAGGTGATGCTCAGTCTTTCCTATAACATGGTATCAGGATGTATGGCAACTATCTTGTATCTTGAGATGGTAAGATTGATCACAGGAAATTAGTAAGACATTGCAGGTTCAAGAGATCTATCATACAATATGACGCCTATCATTTGCAGCAATGAAAATTGCTGTGTGCTAACTGTTCTCATCAAAACAAAACAAAAACCAAACAAGTATCTAAAATAAAGCATATGCTAATTAGTTCAATTTGGCCAATTCATTATCGAGTAATTTTATAATAATGACACGTGGTACAAGCTAGATAAATGCAATCCTATTTGTCAACATCAGCAATGCAAGTTGACAGACTGATGAGGGGGGATTGGGGAGAGTAAGGGATGGGGAATGGTGTATCAGTGGCACTGAATAGCAGTGAGGTAAGAGTCAGAAGTTCTGGGGTGCTAGTGAACAGCATGACCTATCTCAAAATGCTCCCAGAAGGAACTTTCACATTCTCCCCAGAAAGAAGAAGTAAATAGGTAAGTGTAACAATTGATTACACAATGTACAACTCTATTGAAAACTTCCTGGTACTTCATTAATACAGGTGATTTTCACATAATTTTTAAAATATTTATTTACTTAGTTATTGGTGTGATTTGGGGTTTGAACAGGCCTTGTACTGGCTATAGGTGATTCGCTAACATTTGAGCTATAACTGTAGTCATTCTTTTCTTTTTTTAAGTTGTTCTTCTGATAAGTCTTTTTTCCCCTTCTCCTCTTTTTCTAAGTTGTTCTTCTGATAAGGATATGCATTTTCTTTTCTTTCCTTTTTCTTTTTTTCTTTTTTTTTGCCAGTCCTGGGGCTTGGACTCAGGGCCTGAGCACTGTCCCTGGCTTCTTTTTGCTCAAGGCTAGCACTCTACCACTTGAGCCACAGCGCCCTTTTTGGCTGTTTTCTGTATATGTGCTGCTGAGGAATCAAACCCAGGTCTTCATGTATACAAGGCAAGCACTCTTGCCACTAGGCCATATTCCCAGCCTCATTCACATAATTTTTGTCTATCAGTTAAAAAGAAGTAACTTTTGGGCTAGGAATGTGGCTTAGCGGTAGAGTGCTTGCCTAGCATGTATGAAGCCCTGGGTTCAATTCTTCAGCACCACATAAACAGAAAAAGCTGAAAGTGGCGCTGTGGTTCGAGAGGTAGAGTGTAAAAAGAAGCCAGGGACAGTGCTCAGGCCCTCAGTTCAAGCCCCAGAAATGGCAAACAAACAAGAAAGAAGTAACTTTTAAAAAGACAGATCAGAGTTCAGTTTCTTTGTGTGCTCCACTGATCATGAAGTTCCTCATCAGCTTTCTGCTTAGTGGTTTGAGCAGTTTGGACATTTCTCAGAGCCATTACCTCATTGGGAATCACAATATGAACCAATTACCATCCTATCATGTTGTCATGGGTTGGGTTCAGTTCCCCAAATTTGTACATTAAAGTCCTAGCCACAAGTGCTCAAAACAGGACTATAGCCATGGTTGGTGACTCATGCCTATAATCATAGACACTCAGGAACCAGAGATCTGAGGATCATAGTTCAAAGCCAGTTTGGGAAGAAAAGTCTGTGGGACTTTTAGCTCTAATTTTGCATTTAAAAACCTGGAAGTTGGGGCTGGGGATATAGCCTAGTGGCAAGAGTGCCTGCCTCGGATACACGAGGCCCTAGGTTCGATTCCCCAGCACCACATATACAGAAAATGGCCAGAAGCGGCGCTGTGGCTCAAGTGGCAGAGTGCTAGCCTTGAGCAGGAAGAAGCCAGGGACAGTGCTCAGGCCCTAAGTCCAAGGCCCAGGACTGGCCAAAAAAAAAAAAAACAAAAAAAAAAAAACAAACCTGGAAGTTAAGTTAAGGGCTCAAGTGGTAGGGGACACTTCAGACTCTTTTCTCAAGCCCCAGTACACACAGACACACACACACACAGACACACACACACACACAGACACACACACACACAAAGAAAGAAAGAAAGAAAGAAAGAAAGAAAGAAACAAAGAGAGAAAGAAAGAGAGAAAGAAAGAGAGAGAGAAAGGAAGAAGGAAAGGAAGGAGGGAGGGAGGGAGGGAAGGAGGGAGGGAGAACTTTTAAAAAGTCACTGCAGTAATTTGTCTTTATGGTCAAGCTACCTAAATGTATGCACATTTAGGGTAATTTATTTTTAGCTCTTCTCTCTATGTTGGAAGAACATGGTTTTCTTTCTAATTAAATTTTGTTTTATAAAACATTCCGTTGTCTCCAAAGTCAAATCCATAAAATAAGCTGATGCTATCTTCCCTGTCACCTTGCTCCCTCCCTCACACCTGAAAAATCATTTTTATTGTTTTTGCGTGTGTGTTGTTCTATTAAGGTTTTAACATAAAAGGCATCTGTGCTATTCTCTCCTGTTCTTAGATGCAAGACAGCATCTCATAGATCATTCCCAACTTTGCTTTGCGCACATAATATGCCCCAGCGGTGGTCCTGCAATAGATGTGTGGTGCCCCTCTCTCTCTTCTATGCATAACTTGGCAAGCAGTGCAACCTGAATGAATTAGAGTTTTGCAATTGGTCCCCTATGACAGGTGGTTGTGTTGTTTTCCAAGTCGTTGGCCAAAAACTAGGCTAGGCTAGCTTAGCTTGGTAAATCTTCCTCGGCCATGATGAATGGCCTAACCTCTGAATTGCCCAAAGTACAATAATAAATATGCTTGCACATTTTATTACTTTTCCTGCAATGAGATTGTTCCATCAAAGAGTTAAATGCTTATGTAATTTGGCTCAAGGCTTCCCAAATGCCCCTCATAGAGCTGAACCTTATTGCTGGCCTTCCCACCATCAAGTTGAGAGTTTTCACCCATTATTTTATAGTTGTTCTCAACAGAGTGGATGCCAAGCTTCTAGAAGCTTACTGAAAGGACAAGTTTAATGGCATTTCCATTCAATTCTATTTTACAGTGCCCTTATTCATTTCACTAAAGGCAGGGAAGAGGGAGACAGCCAAAGGATAGATATGGGTGTACATTAGGTGTGTGTCCATCTAAGCTCTGTGAGGGTAGAATAGTGGCTATTCTGCATGAAGCACAAAATCACTAGTGCATCATGAACATGAAGGGATGAATGAATGATGGAAATTCACCTCTGCCTATACAATAGCTCTCTTCACTATTCATTCCTTGTCTTCATTTCTTCCTTTGCCTCTTTTTTAACTCATCAAGACAGAAGACTCATTTGGAAGTCTAAGTTGTATTGAAAGAGCCTGCTTAATCCTGTGCCCGTCGAGTCATAATGAGTTGTTCCTGTGGAGGTGAGGGGTGGTGACGGATACAGCACAATAGTCTTGCTTCACACTGATTGGCTGAGCTGGGAAGCCTAACTCAGCCTGGCCATCTTTACACAGTAATGATGAAGGCTTGACCTCTGCATTCCTCTGCATCCACAGGTTCCAAACTCCTGGAATTAACAGAAACTCAGAGTACAGGCCCATGTAGCTTCCTGGTTCTCTTGCAGCTGAGTGGGACACTTAGGAGTTCCCCATTGCATAGGACAGCTCCTTGGAGGCGAGCAACCCAAGAGTTCTTTGACACATGAAATAGCTTTTTAATGAAATCATTCACGTTATTAAAAGGAAAAACACTTGGGAGAATATATCTAAAATGTCAAGACCTAGCATGGAGTTTTTCTTTTGATTTGTTTTCATGCCATAACTGGGGCTTGAACTCATTTTGCACTCAAGGCTAGTGCTCTATGACTTGAGCCCACATCTCCACTTCTGGCTTTTTATTGGTCAATAGGAGATAAGAGGTCTCAGGAACTTTCCTACTTAGGTTGGTTTTGCACCTCATTCCTCAAATCTCAATCTCCTGAATTTCATGGATTACAGCCATAAGCCACTGGTGCCAATGGCAAGTAGGAATTTTTGAGTCAATACAAAAAGCATGCCAGGGACCTTAATAAATAAATGGGAAAAGAATGGGCAACACTGAGGTAGCAAATACCAGATTGCTGCTCTTGGGGGTTAGATTCCTGTGAGCTACTGGCTACAATATTTTTGTCAACTGATTGACATATAACCTTGTTTTGTTTGTGTTTCTGTTTAAAGACACTTCATTTAATCTATATTACTTATATTCTTTAACAATGAACTCATAGTCACTATCCCTCAGGCCATAATCAGATCATCACAGATATTGTCTAATGCACATATTTTTTTTTCCAGTCCTAGGGCTCGGATTCAGGGACTGAGCACTGTCCCTGGCTTCTTTTTGCTCAAGGTTAGCCCTCTGCCACTTGGGCCATAGCGCCACTTCTGGCCATTTTCTGTATATGTGGTGCTGGGGAATTGAACCCAGTGCTTCATGTATACAAGATAAGCACTTGTGCCACTAGCCCATATTCCCAGCTCATAATGCACATATTTTTGCTATAAGCACACAGCCTCTTTGAGTTTAGGGTCTCTAGATTGCACTTTATCACTGTGTTTGGCAGTGAGTTTTATTTTTATTTGGTTTGTTGTGCTAGTACTGGGGTTTGAACTCAGGGCCTAGGGGCTGTCCCTTAGCTTTTTTTGCTCAAGGCAGGTACTCTACCACTTGAGCCACAGCTCCACTTCTGGCTTTCTGCTTGTTAATTGGAGTTAAGAGTCTCACAGATTTTTTTTGCCTGCTCTGGCTTCAAACTTTTACCCTCAGACCTCCACCTCCTAAGTAGCTAGGACTATAGGTATGAGCCACTAGCACTCAGCTTGGGAGTGGTTTTAAACAGTGAAATTTCCAAACCCTCAAAAGTGGAAAACATAGCATTAGCATGGCTGAGTAAAGGACATTTGTTTACAGAATGGGAGCTGAAACAAGATAGTAGGATGTTGCCCTGTTCTATCTCAGCTGGGGATTTGATTGTCAGGCCACTTAAAGTTTCCACACCACTGGGTATATCTGTAAGTGATCTGAAAATCAGACCTATTGATTTGGGATTACAAATCAACTCTATCAAGGAAGTGAATTAACAAATACAGAACCATGAATAATGGATTTTAGGGGTGGAGCCTGGTGGGAGGAAATTAGGTCATTGGTAGAGTGCTCATGGAAGTGATGTAGGAACCCAGTTCACTTCCTGTCTGTTTTTCTCACTTTTGTCCACCACCAGGTGAGCAGCTTCCTCCATCACACACTCCCACTGACGTGCTATCACTCTACAAGCCCAAAAGCAATGGGTCCAATGAACTGTAAAGCTGAAACTTCCAAAATTGTGAGGCAAAGTAATCTTTTCCCCCTTTGTAAGCTGATCACTTCAAGCATTTTGTTACTGTAATAGAAATATGGTAATAGATATGACTAGCACATTCTGTGAGTACTACACTTTGAGCATGGTCTGTGGCATATTTAATTATTTCCTTAAATTTATGTAGTTTCACTCTACTTCATATCAGACAGGATTTAAGTTTATTGCCTGTCAGGGCTTTGTTGAATCAATTTTCTGAAGGAATAAAGGTATGCATAGCTGAATGAACAAATAAATGGGTAACTTCCATTCTTTTCAGTCACATTCTGGTCTCTTCCTTGGGATAAGCCCCAGTAATGATGTTAGTAATAAGAGAGTATGTCTAGACAGAGTCCTTGGAGTGGGGCACCAGGGAGTTGATAATCAAAAGTAGCACTGTGTTTTCTCTCTGGTGGTTATTCTGCTTGTCATAAGCTAAGCAGTCTGTACCTTTTTATGACAACTGCATCTGTCTCTTACATTTATTTGTATGCATGGACATAGATAGATAGAGAGATAGATAGAGAGATACGCATATATATAAATATATACACATATACATATATATGTATAGATATATACATGTAGGTACATACCTACATACCCTAAGTATACCATAAATATGTAGCTATATTTGTACAAATAACACTAAACCATTTATTGGGAATATATCTGTTGGTCTGGATCTTATGTCTTCTGATGCACTGTCTCCAATTCTAATTCCATGTCACCTGCAAGTTTATTCTTTTTCTAAAAAAAAAGAAGCTTTTTTTTTTTTTTTACCAGTCCTGGGGCTTGAAATCAGGGCCTGAGCACTGTCCCTGGCTTCTTTTCTAGCACTCTATCTCTTGAGCCACAGTACTACTTTCAGCTTTTTTTGTTTATGTGGTGCTGAGGAATCAAACCCAGAGCTTCATGTACAGGAGGCAAGCACTCTACCACTGAGGTATATTCCCTGCCCTTAAAAAAAAGGATTTCTTTAAATCCTTACTGAAGCCCACGTTGAAAGAAGGCTTCCTATGACAGGCATATCCCACCTCTCAGAGTGCCTCTGTGAGTTCTTCCAGACCCCATGCACTAGTCTCCTGTCACTTAGATTAAATTTCTCTCTCTCTATTTTTTTTTCCTCTTGAAGGAAATCATGAGAACACTGTCAAACATCCCCCAACCGCCCCCCCATGCTTTGTCTGTGCCAATCTGTAGATCTGAGAGTCTTTCTGCACCATTGAGCTGTGGAGTTGGAAACATACAATTAGATATTGTTTTACACCTCAGTACTTCTCAGAGGAAACAAACGGAGAGAGGACCCTCATGAGCATAATTGTTTCTTAGTATTCACAGAGATTAGTCTCAGGACCCCCACGATACCATGATTTAAGGATGTTCAAATTCTCATATAAAATGACATATCTACTAGTATCTGTAGAGAACTTATTGCATCCTCTCTGTACTTTAAATAATTTCCAGGTGACTTATAATACCTAACGCAATGGAAACACAAAGCCAATTGTTGATGTACTGTTCAAGAGATAATGGCCAAAAAAGAAGCCTGTTACATGTTCAGGGAAGATGCAATTATTTAACAAATAATTTTGATCTGAGGCTAGTTAAATCCACAGATGTGGGAAACACAGGTAAGTGATTGGAATGGGTTCTCCCCAAAGGATTCCTGTGCACAGTCACACTTTCATGCCAAGGGGTGCCCCAAAACTGTGGGGTGTGTGTGTGTGTGTGTGTGTGTGTGTGTGTGTGTGTGTGTGTGTGTGAGAACTGGAGCTTAATATTCAGGACCATATTATCGTTCTTGACTTTTTCACTCAAAACTGGAACTCTACCACTTTAGCCATACCTCCCTTACTAGCTTTTTGCTAGTTAATGGTAGATAAGACTTTCACAAACTTTCTTCCAGAGTCTTGCTTTGAATGGCGATCCTCAGATCGCAGACTCCTGAGTAGTTAGGATTACAGGCATGAACTACCAGCACACAGCTAGAAACTGGGTCTTGACTCAAACCCTGAGCTTCTGATCCCACTTACAACAGGCCTTACCAAGTGTCTGCCACTTCAAGAGAGACTACGATGACTCCTAGTGATTGCTGCATACTTTTGCTTACAGTCTGTTAAATAAATCCATTTTAGAATGTTACTGGGACTTCACCTCATTTGGAGAAAATTAAAGTCAAAGGAGCATTCAGTTTTAAAATAAGCCAAATCTCTAGACCAGACATATTACATTCCAGAACACAAAAATAACCCATGCTTGCAATTCAGGAAATTCACTGGTTAGTGAAGGATTTCTGGCGATTGGAACTGAGTAGACTTCTTTGTGGAATGGAGGAGAAATGGAAAAAAGGTCCCTTAAAATTGAGGAGATTAAAGCTGCAGTATAAAATTGGGAATGTACGTGGAACATTCTGGAGAAGGATTTTTCAATTACAGTTGACAAAGGGAGAATTTTGTTTCACCTGGCTGGGCAGGCTGTGATCTGTCAGGACAGCTGGATGGAGGCTCAGAAGTTGTTCCTAGGAGACTTCTTTTCCATCTTTCAGCTCAGCTGTGCATGCCATCTCCTTCCTCAGGAAGGCTTCCCAGAGCTGGATAACAGAAGCAACCACAGTCCTAGTGGGTAAACAGTGGCTTTTTGCCAGTCATTCCAGAAATGTCCCAAGAAGGCTCTCATTAGCCTCTCTAAACAGAGTTGCCAGATTTAGCCAATCAAAACATAGATATTTTGTGAAATTTGAATTTCACACCAACAACAAATAATTTCTTAGCATGAGCATGTCTCATGTAATATTTGGAAGACATAAGAAAAATGTACACAAACTCTAAATTTAAATTTGGCTTAAGTAACCAGCTAGTGTTCTATCTGGCAATCCTATCTCTGTACTGATCTATGTAGGGAGCTGATCCAACCTGAGCCACATGCCTATGCCCTGGATCCCTGGGGTGAGGTCAGCCTGATCCGATCCCAGAGACTGGGTGGTCACCAATCAGATATGGGTGGTCACCAATCATGCATGACTTAAAGATTGGGAAAAACCCATCACTGGGAGATTTCATTGCTGCACAAGCATGATAGAGGACATTGATACAATCATGCCATATGGTCTCGGTGTAATCAAGAGACTTTGGAAACATGAGATCTTGCAGACAAAACACCTGGCCTATCCTGGTGCATCTTGTTCCCATAGTGTCTTGGGCTTCTGCTCAAATACTTCTTTTTTTCCCATAATTCCCTGGATGCCCACTCAGCCAATGAAAAGAGCCAGGGTGACACATGCCTGAGTCATGAAGCAATCAGCACAAAGCCCAGGGATGAGCTATGGGAGGAACCTTGTACTATAAGAGCTACCTTCCAAGAGGATTCCATTGGACTTCTCTATGGGGCTCCCCTCTTTGGAAAGTATCCCTACTTTTACTTTCGAATAAATTTGCTCTGCCTGCTTTAAAAACAAACAAACAAACAGCATGTGATAGTGGCAGAATAGGATATGCTGTTTATACTTTTTTTTTTTAGCAAGGAGCAATAAATTTTCAAATCATATTTGGTATTAACTGTGACATCACCAGACAGTAGGAATATTTCTGCTTTGTTAAAATCTATGGGACCATATGCTGATCAGCCATTCATCAAAGCATTGAGGTATGGCACATGACTGTTGACAAAAATCAGATGCCTCCCGACCCCCCCTTGCTTACTCCATGCATGACAAGAAACCCAAGATTAAGGGAAAATGTTATTCTGGTAAATATTTCACACTTCTATTACCCTCAGACTTTCTCATCTGCTTTGTCTGCGTCCCAAGTCCTAAGGCTGTGGGCTCTTAGGAAACAGATGTGTTTCTGGATCACAACCTTGATCCCATTGTTTGATGCCTAGTAGAATATCAATTAAAAATGGTTATGTCAGCTGGGTGTTGGTGGCTCATTCCGTTAATCCTAGCTACTCTAGAGGCTGAGTTCAGAGGATCAATGTTTGAAGGCAGCCTGGACAGAAAAGTCCCTAAGACTTTTATCTCCAATTAGCCAGCAAATACAGCCAGAAGTGGAGATGTGGCTCAAGTGGTAAAGTACCAGCATCAAGCAAAAAATCCCAGGGAGAGCTTAAGGCCTTGGGTTCAAGCCCCAGTACAGCCACAGAACACACACACACACACACACACACACACACACACACACACACACACGTGTGAGCATGTTGTGTCAGAGAACTTGTGAAATATATAAAATACTACTTGTCTTTTCATTTTAATTCTGAGATAAATTTGATTTCCTACTAGATGAGATCCTTTGAAAGAGGCCTCCAAAACATTTTCTCAGGAACTACCATGTTGCTCTGAAAGTGAGGGACCCCATCCGTCTGCTTCCTTACAACCTTCTGTGCCAAAGCTCTCATAAATTCCAGCAGAGACTATCCTGGCGAGGAAGATGCGTATTAAGTCTCTGGCTTTACATCTAAGGAAGATGACTCACCAGAGGTTGGAACACTCTATCAAGACCACAAAGACAACAGAGGGAACCTGGCAGCTTGGGATCCTCTCTCCCCCACCACATCCCACCCCCCCGAGTATAGGTCACCCTTTTCCTAGGAACTCTGTTTATAAAAACCACCATTATTACTTTACAAATGCAGCATTTCAGTTGAGAGAAAGCTGACCAATTCTTGGGGAAAGCTTCAGTGTTTGGACGTGTGTGTGTGTGTGTGTGTGTGTGTGTGTGTGTGTGTGTGCCTGGGTGTGTGTGTGTACCTGGATGTGTGTGTGTACCTGGGTGTGTATGTCCGGGTGTTCTAGAGAGAGGAATATTTTCTGAAGGAAGTGGAGATGGAGAACAAGTCAGCAGTCTCAGGGTTCAGTCCTGACCCTGCCTGCGGCCTCAGGCCCCCCTGTGAGACTTCACATGCTGATAGCAGAGAGCTTATGAGTGCCCTCACAATCTCCACAAGGGCCATGTCTTAGGAACAGCTGTCATACCTTATGCATCCAGCGCTGTGAGTCAGTTACAATCATTTTCTGACAGATAGAAATAAAATATCCAGAGGAAAAGATTACTTTTTTAATTCACCCCAAAGCCTTCATGTATGCCCAGAAGTCTTCATGGTTCTAATAAGGAAAGCATTAACTCCATTTTTTTCCAGGGGAAACTTTGACTCATTAATTGCTTACCCAGAAGAAAACTGAGTAACGGGAAGAGCTGGGATTCAAGGCAGAGAATAGGTCTGATTCCAGAGCCCATAGTTCTGTCTGGGACAACAAGCTGCTTCTCCCAGGTATGAAGAGGAGACAGACACAGATGCTAGAGTGCTGTACAAATGTGGAATTACAAATGGGTCTGGTGGCTCACATCTGAAATCCCAGCTAGGTGGGAAGCCAAGAATGGGAGGATCCCAATTCAAGGCCAACCTGGGCAGTAAAACTCATGATCATTACAAGCCAGGATACCATAAAAACCCTTGCACATCCATGCTCATTGCTGCACCACTCACAATGGCCAAATCATTTGAAAATCCCAGTTAAGTGAGGTAAGCCAAGCTCAGAGAGACAAACAGCTCATGTTTTCTTATATGCAAGAGCTTAATCTAAAATACACCAGGACATGATAAATTATGCCAGATAGCTGTTGATTATTCCTAGAGGTTTCTATGAGGGTGTTTCTGAGAGAGATGAGCATTGGAATCAGGGCCCAGAGTAGAGGTCAGCTCTCACAGACACTGGTGGGCACTGTCCAGCCTGTTGATGGCCCCCATAGTAGCAAAGGTGGAGGAAGGGCAAACTCCTCACCTACCTTGGGCTGGACCACCCCCTGCACCCTGGTTCTCAGGCCTTCAGACTTCAGGATGCACACTGAGCCCTGCTTGCCTTGGGTTCTTAGGCCTTCTGCACAGACTACAAGTCTATTGGTTGACTCCTGTTCCTAGGCTTCCATAGTCAAATGGAGGGATGCCACCATTTCTCCAGTGTCTCTAGAT
Organism: Perognathus longimembris pacificus; assembly: GCF_023159225.1. Taxonomy (NCBI): domain Eukaryota; kingdom Metazoa; phylum Chordata; class Mammalia; order Rodentia; family Heteromyidae; genus Perognathus; species Perognathus longimembris. The sequence continues at coordinate 55,656,177 of NC_063163.1, read as the reverse complement.
TACAGATAGCACATCATGGGACTTGTTGACCTCCCTGGTTACATGAGAAGCCTCCTTTCAGTGCTGGTGCCTTTCCCATTGACTGTTTCTCTATGAATCCCTGATCAGGACAGGCTCTATGCATCTGCTGTGGTTGCCATTACTAAAACATAGGCTTTAACAGTGGACACTTACTTCCTTGCTATTCTAGATTCTAGAAACCAAGGTACTAGTAGGGTTGGTTTCTCCTAAGACCTCTCTTCTGTGGAACACGACTGTCTTCTTGTGTGTCCACATGGTTCCCCCTCTAGACCTGTGTCCTAGTTTCCTTTTAATATAAGGACATCAATTATGTTGGATGGTCCAAGCCTATGTGAGTATATATAGGAGATCCTAGTGGAACACACACAGACACACACACACACACATATACATGTGCATAGGTATACATACAGGTACACACTCAGTTGTTCACAGTATGTGTTGTGTAAATGGGGTGCATATATATATGTATGTATAATATATATGCAGATACATGCACATACATGTATTTGCATATAGATAGATAGTGGTTGGAAGCCAACCTGGGGAGCAAAGTCTGTGAGACACATATCTCCAATTAACCAACAAAAAGCTGGAAGTAGCACTGTGGCTCAAGTGGTAGCACTAGCCTTGAGCAAAAAAGTTGAGGGACAATGCCCATGCCCTGAGTTCAAGTCCCAATACTGCCAAAAATATTAGGAGAATTCAGGAAACAAAGTGGGGAGAGGTATGGGAACAGGCAGGCTAATGCTGCAGCTAAGAAGTTCAGACGTTGTCTCCTGCCTAGGGTAAAATCATCCTAAAAGTAATTCCAAGGAAGTAGGCAGAATCCGGGCAATCCTGGGCTCAGTCCCCAGATGCTGTCAGGCTGTCAGCCACCCAGGGAAACCCAGGGCCCTAGGAGATACCTGGGAGTGGCAGGGTGCAAAGGGAACCCCAACCCTCCAGCCTCTGCTGCTTTGGGCTCTGTAGGTGCCACCTCCGGAACACCCTTCTTTGTCAGTAGTGCTGATGATGTGTTGGCATGATTGTTTTTTAAAGCCTTTAAAACACTATTTTTACCCCAGCACGCTTCTTTTTTCCTTCCAGAGGAACAAAAGGATCACAACCCACATGCTCCTCAAACTGGCAGCCAAGGAGCAAAGAGAGCAGGCAGATCTGCAAGCAGAGACGGGGAGTACCCAGCATTACACCCGTACCCCCTGCCCTCCCACAGGCTCCTAGGCCCACAAAAGGGAAACCAGCACCCAGGAGACACCTGGAGTTTTCATCTCCTGAAACACATGCTCAGAAGTAGTGCAATGATGGTGAATGGCAGGGCCATTGATAATTAGTGACAACTATGATCTCCCTCTCCCCTCTCCCTCTCTTCTCTCATTCACTAGCTCTTTTCCTCTTCTCTCTTCTCTCTTCCTCCCTTTCTTCCTCTCTTCCTCCCTCTCTTTCCTCTTTCTCTTTTCTTCTTTCTCTCTCTCTTTCCTCTCCCTCTTCTCTTTCTCTCCTCCCTCCCTTCCTCTCTCCTCATTTATTCCTCCACAAAACAAATCCTTTCTCCTTAGCTCAGATTTCCAATGTCCATTAAAACTCCCCAAGCATCTAATTATGTATTATGGATTCATATAGTAGTTTAGCAAACACTAAAACTTCCTGTTTTTCCTTCTTTCTTCCCCTCTGAGTGACAAGGACTTGAGATTCTTGCTCAGAAACAGTATACCAGCTTCCAGTTCTCCAAGAGGAGGTGGAACTGGACAGGGGAAATGATTATCTCTGATGTGTGTGCCTCTGAGTGGGTGCACCTGTATGTGAGCACCTGCAGATGTGCACGTGCACGTGTGTGTGTGATATTTTATCACATCCCTATTTTTAAGGAAAAAAATCTGCTAAAAACTACACAGCAGCTCTCACTCTTTCTTTCTGAGTTTCTCTTAAAATGGAACATATTAAGAGTATTACTCATACATTTCTTTTAAAAATGGAAGGCAAAAAGAGAGTGGATGATTCATCCCCAATGCAGAGACAAAGAGCAAATTGCCACAGCAGTGACATCTCCTCACCTTTGTATTCTGGGCGAAGTTGAAGGACCCAGTGTCCTCCAGGAGGGGCCCTTGGAGGACATGGGGGTCATCTATACCCACTCTGCTCTTCCAGCTTTCTCTGAACCCCATGAGTCTCCACCTCCTCCCACCCCTGCTCCCCTATCCAACAGGGATCACAGGCTGAGCCTGGCTGGAACAGCATGAAGGGGGAATCTATAAGGAAAGCTGAAGCCACCTGCCTCCCTAGGCCCTGGTCACCATCATTGATTGGTGTCTTCCTGATGTCAATACCAATACCTAGTAAATTGGGCCTGTGGACACTGCCTGGCTGAGCTCCAGATGCTTCTCTATCTCAAATCCACATAGCGCCTAAGAAAAAGAAACAAGAAGGCTGGTGCTGGTAGCTCATGCCTTTAATCCTAACCACTCGGGTGATTGCTCTAAAAATCACAGTTTGAAGCCAGCCGAGGTAGGAAAGTCCATAAGACTCTTACCTGCAAAAAAAAAAGGGGGGGGGCGCGGGTGGGGGAGGAACAAAAGAAAAACCTTGAACAAAAGGATAGGAGGAATCCAGACATAGCTTAACTAAAACCCATTATTGGATATTTTCTGTAGCAGAAATAATACATCAAAGTAATGATCCTTGGAGCAGGCACCTAACGTTTTCTGTAAAGATAAGCCAGTTTCACCTTCTAGAAGAATATTAAACAGATCTGTCAACTCCAGGCAGAGTAGGTTGACTAAATAAACTGACGATTAGTAGCTAGCTCTGAAGATAAACACATTCTGAGAAGAGTCACTTAAAAACTGGCTTTTTTTTTTTTAAAAAAAAGAGGAATGTTTGGAGATGAGACAATAACATTGAAGATGAAAAATGAGAGAGAAAATCCAGCTGGTTGCCAGCCCCAGCCTCAGCCCCAGGGGCTTCAGCCAAATCTTATGAATTACTTTACCAAAAAGTTACACCTTCCTCTAAATATTTAGTTGTTGTTTTTGTTTAAAATAAGGTCTCCCTATATTGCAAAGTCTAGCTGCAAACTTTCAATCTTTCTGCTTTAGTCTGCTGAGATATGTCTTGCCATTCCAGACAAATGTTTAGTTTTTTAAAAGTTAACCTATTTGTTCATATTTTGTTATTATTTATTTGTTTGCTTTGGTAGTACTGAACATAGGGCTTGTTAGGCAGGCACTCCTGCCATTGAGCTATGCTTTCAGCCATTTTCAACGGTTATTTTTGAGAGAGCCTCTCTTTTTCCTGCCCAGCTACAAGTGGATGTCTACCTATCTACTAGTTTCAGGCTTTATGTCTTAGCTGGAGAACAGTTTTTTCCACTGAGATGAAGTCTCCTGGATTTCTCATCCTAGGCTGGCCTGGATCCATGATCTTTCACCTCAGCCTTTCATGAAGCTGGAGAATAGACACACCACTGCACCCAGCTACTGGTCAAGAAGGGGTCTCCAGAACTTATCTAACCAGGATGGCCTCAAAGTGTGATCTTCCTGATCTCAGACTCCTAAGTACTAGAATTACAGGTAGGAGCCACCAGGGCCAGGCTGATTTTTGTTTTGTTTTAAGTGAAATACAGTTTACTTTCTTTTTTTAAGTTAACATGTCTTTCCAAACACATACTAGACAAACAGAGTGATTGTATTGACAATTACATAGTGCAATTAAAAACAGTCTCCTAGGAACACACAGAACTCATATATCTGAAACACCGCCTTGGTCAATATTTATTCATAGCTAAAGTCAGAATATCTAGCTCCAGTTCAACCTCAAGCTCATGAGCACAGCTATCAACTGTGCTTCTGGTTTAGAAACCTATTCCCTATGCTAACAGCTTTTCATTCTTTCCAGTGGGGGACTACTATACCCAGGTTGTGCAGGGATCTTGTCATATCAGGGGGAGTGCATTCCCCATGGCTCACTGCTCCATTGATTACCCTGCTCACCCCTCCCCCCGACCCCCGGTCCTCCGTGGTCCTCTGTGCTCCTCACCTGAAGTGAGTCCTTGTCTCCACAGTGCAGCCAGAATGGGCTCCATGCCAACTCCTGCTCCATGCATCCTGATAGAGCCAACTAAACAGTGGTGTAAGGCAGTGGCCTCCCCCACTGTTCACTTTGGCCTTCGCCATTTCCTTACCACAACATCCAGAAGAAAGCTAATAGTATCCTCCTTTTAGGCAGGCTTAGACAGCAGATATGGTAGAAATAGGTTGTCTCAAGTGCTCTGTTCCTTCTTTGTTCACTTTCTCCAGGAGACACATATGAAGCCTGCTATGTCTGAGTCAGGGAAAGCATTCCTTTCTTCCATTTCTGACCGCTCTTGAACCAAGGAGAGATGAGATCCCAGGTGAGGTTACATGTTTTTTCCTTTACATGAGCTTTATCTAGGCCTCTGTTCTCCTCCTTGGGTTGGCTTTGGCTTGTTGGCCTGCTGGTCCCTGGTCCTTCTGCCTCATGAAAATCTGCCCTGTTTCCTGCCTCTAGCCTGGGGCAATCCACCCACTGGGGAAATTGTGTGTGTGTGTGTGTGTGTGTGTGTGTGCGTGTGGTCCTGGGGCTGGAAATTCAGGGCCTCCAGCTCTTGCTTAGCTTTGTCTCTCAAGGCTGGAGTGATAACACTTGAGCCACCTCTACTCTTTCAGCTTTTTGCTTGTTGACTGAGGACAAGAATGTCTCAGATTTATCTCCCAGGGTTGGCTTTGAACCTTGATCCTCAGATGTTAGCCTCCAAGTAACAAGGATCACAGAAGTGAGCTCCCAACTCCTGGCTAGTCCAACCTTCTTGAATACAGAGCATTTTCTGCTATTAGTACCTTTACAGTGTGCCCAGAATGGCTGCCTCCCATTTAGGTCTGGAGCTCAACTTGTGTGATCCCCATCATTGTGTCCCCTTCCCCCACAGGATTCCACATTTTTTTCTGGAGTTCCAAGGAATTTGGTTTTCACCCAGCCCAGGTAGATGTCTGGTATCTGCCTTCAAAGAAGGCTTAACCTTAATGACAAGCTTTATGACTGCTATTGGGCTGGGTTCCTCTACCCCACTCTAGGGTAAGTGCTGCCACTGACATCCTTGACCTTCAGAATGGATATCCCATATGAGAGCACATGAGTGTGGCCTCAGACTGAGCAGTAAGGGCCCAGGGTTCCAGGGATGAGCCTGAAAGGTTAGACTCCTGGTGTAATGATCTTTCTTCCAAATTTCTGCAATAGTAACATACTGGGATTCCTATAGACCAGGAAACTACTTGCTGTCATGGGCCATTATTCCACACTGGGCTAAATACACTTCCTTGGGGGAGGAGGTGGCATTCAGATTTGGTATTTGAGATGTCCTGATACCATTGAGCCCTTTCATACCCAGTCTTCATTAGAACACATCTCTCTTCTCTCTATTATGGGAGAGATAATGCAGCAGTGTTCTGGGTAATAGCAGGCCAATCTCTGTTGTCCATGGCAACAAAGCTGTATTGGAATGTGTTGTACTATTTGGTAAATAGAGTGAGTTAGAATGCTGGGGGTGGGGTGAACTCACAGCAAATGTGGATGACTGGTGGTGTGCCTCCAGTCTTCCAAGCTCCCACTCCCAATAGATCCAGATGGAACTTTGGCCTACCTACAATACAGAGAGCCCCTAGGAACATTTATGATCATAAAAGAGGAAAATAGGAAACTAACTGATACTGTCTATGAAAATGATTTCTTTTTCTTTACCCATTATGTGACTGGAAAATATTTAAGGGAAAAAGATTAAATTTATTTGAAATGAAAGTTACAGAAAAAGTAGCAAAGCCCTCTATGCAGAGAGAGGTCTCAAAAAGCCTGAGGCTCCTCCCCCATCTCCTCCCCTGGTTTGCAGGATCCTCCCCTGGTTTGCGCTGATTGCACAGTGACTTGTACATGTACTGTCCTGGCTCATTTAATTGATTGAGTGGCATCTAGGGTATTATGGGAAGAAGCATTTGAGTAGAAGCCCAAGGCATTATGGAAACAAGAAGTGCCATGTGTTATCTGGATTTGTGTTATGTTCTTCACTTTTTAATCCCTGTCTACCTGACAGTTCCCTCTCCCCTCTTACTCATACAAGTTATTCAACACAGCCAGACACAAGTTCTTGCCCTATAGTTTTTTAAATTTACAATGAGATTATGGGGACAAGACCCCATCATTAAATCAAAGAACATCTGTACTTTCTAAGTGGCAAGTTCAGTATCTCCATCCTCTGGGGGAGTCATCAATTGGGCCTGTGAAAGGAGATCTACTTAGCCCATTTGGCAGATTAGAAACCTAAGGAGAAGTCAAGCAACTGGTCTGAGGGTTATACTGGCTCTACCTTTCTAGGTGTGTAGTCCACAGAGTTCAGTAGCTAGGTCCATTCAACTCCAGTGTCCATGGCAACCCACTGTATTGTAGGTGGAGGCATTTTTATGGGTGTGACACTTGACCTTTTTTGTCCTTACCATTCCCAAACCTCCAGGGTTCTAAGCAGTTAGGAGCATTGAAATGAACCTGGCTTCAACTCCAGTTCTCATTACAGACTGTAAGGTGCTTGGACATAGTGAGCCCCATCACTTACATACAGCCAGGGCACCCAAGGCATTATGGGAGTGTCTAATACCAAAACCTTTGGAAAATAGCATTTTGTAATAAATAAAAACCTTGAGGTCTAAGTGTGGTTAATGAGAAGTTTAAAATACCAAGTGGACAGAACCATAAAGGACAAAGGCAAGAAGCTTGGGAGAGTTTTCTATGCAGCTGGAAGGCCATTCCCAGACCCCAGCATCAAGCACATGGCTTCTCTGAGGGCAGCTGCAAAAGCATGGGTGTTGACAGGAGTCACACAGGAGGGTGCCATCCACAGCACCCAAGCAATCAGAAACAGTAAGATCACAAACAGGAGATAGGCAATGTTTCCCGGCTCCCTTAAGGGCTCAACTTTGCCTGTTTTCAGGCAGAGAGATAATGAGTTCATTGTTATGCCAGGAAAGACTCCATGGAGGGTAAATCTAGATTAACAGAGAAACTTAATGGCTTTATCCGAGAAGCAGGATAGGCTAAATCAAGGACCATGGAAAGAAGCAATGCCAAGCTCGTCCCTTGGGTTTCTTAGATGGCTTCAAGACCAGCAAGAAGCTAGAGAGCTAAATGCATACTCAGGAAGGAGATGTAAGTTTGAGAAAGCTGTAAAATCTTTCTCTGTGTGCCTGGGAACATCCCTAGTTCATTCTATACTGAGACTTCAGTTCTTCATAGGGTCACTGGGGCTTGGGTGGGTACACATGAGCTTTAAAACTTGACAGACAAATTAATATGGCCTTTGATCTTGCATGCCTATAGACCCAGCTACTCAGGTGGCTGAGGAAGAAAGATTGCTTGAGTCCAGGAGGTTGAGGTCCACCTGGGAAACATATAGACTCTTCATTTTAAAAAGACAAGTCAGCTGACTTGAGTTTCCTTAAGGGCAAAAGGGTGCTTGCCATAGCCCCATTTGTCAGGTGTTAAGCAAAGGATGTGCAGTCCCAGAGTTGAACTGGCTTAATCCAACTATTCATCAGGAGCAGGTAGGAGCCTGATAAATATCAGGTAAACAGATAAACAGAGCAGAAAACACCCTGACATCTTTTCTCCCTTGGTTTTATGGCCTGCGAGCTCCTCCATGGGCCAAACCCAGCCAATCACCAGATTGCTAAAGAGCCTGAGTGTTGGGGATATGGCCTACTGGCAAGAGTGCTTGCCTTGCATATATGAAGCCCTGGGTTCAATTCCCCCAGCACCACATATACAGAAAACGGCCAGAAGTGGCGCTGTGGCTCATGGCAGAGTGCTAACCTTGAGCAAAAAGAAGCCAGGGACAGTGCTCAGGCCCTGAGTCCAAGACCCACGACTGGCAACAAAAACAAAACCAAAAACTAAAGAGCCTGAGTGATGCAGTTCATTAGAATCAGCCTCCAGGGCATGAGGCAAGGTGGAGAAGGCTGGAGAATGGATCCATAATATCAAGTGACAACCACTAGGACCTTCAGCAACTGATTTATGGGTGCCAAGCACATCCCACCAGAAACTAAAATATGTCACCCATGATAGGAAGGATTACAGAGCTAAAGGCTATTAAGGAGAATACGCTGCACGGGAGCTTTCTGCCCTTGCTGTAGAAATATGAAAACAAGACAAAGATTTACAAAGACAAAAAGTATCCTGAATGACTTTGAACCAGGGAAAGCAAAGGTTAACCAGTAAAGACAATTTCATACCCATATGGGCCTGGAGATGGTACCAGGACTTTATTAACTGGCTAGCATCTGAGTTATTTGCTTTCCCCTAAATAGTACCCCCTAGATACTTGAAGTAATTTTTTTCCTTTATCTTGTTATTTCTCTATTATTTGCCGAAGATGCTAGATAAACTGGAACTCAGCCCAATCCCTTTGGAAACTATTCATTCCCTAGGCATCTTTCATATATGTGTGAAATGTCTACTTTAGTAAATTTTGGTTTGTTTTTCTCCTGTTAGTCTGTCTTTCAATGCAAGGGTCTGTTCCAACTAATAATCTTAAGGATTCTAACTCTGCATTAGATGAGCAGCTATAGATATAAGATGGAGCATAGTTCCTTGGAGACCATGATGCTTACAGTATAGTTGGGAGCGGGTGAGGGTCAAGGATCAGTAATAGAAAAAAAAAAAAGAAATCATTATCTCATTGCAAACTCTAATAGTTCATACCAAGGAAAAGTATAATAGCTATATAATCAGTAGGCACAGGTCAAGTAATTGGAAAAGGCTGCATGAAGAAACTATGCTGGAAAAAGTGGAAAAAGTGTGTGGAGGTTGTTATAGGTGAAGAAATAGACTGTGGGAGTTGGTAGAGGAGAATGTCCTGGGAAAATGCATTGAGAGTTGTAGGAATGTTCCATCATGAAAGAAGTATCACATGACAGCCAGTAGAGAGATGCAAGAGGAGGCTGAGGAAGGAGGTGGAGATTGGACTACACTGGACTTTACAAGCCATTAAGAAATACCACCTACACCATGAGTCCCAGGGAGCTAGCTACTAGGTAAGACAGTGGTGAATTATTCTAATCTTTAAAGAATCAAACTGGCTACAGAGTGGGGGAATAACTGGGGCAGGAGCCAGCATCAACATTGAATGTTGGGAGATTAGGTGAGAGATCCTTGCTGTGGATCTGACCACCCAAGACCCAATCCTGGGCCTTGAACTCTGAGTTACCCAATCATTTAGGCTCCATGGTTACTCTGCAAGGGTAACTTTGACCTCAGATTCTTCAGGTTGCTAGTAGGCTGAACACGAGAGCATGTGCAAAAGAGAGGCCAAACTTCACTTTTAGAACAAATCCACTCTCTAAACAACTAACCCACTCTCACTGAAGAAAATAAAATTCCAGTGGTCCATGCCTACAATCCTCGCTACTCAGGAGACTGAGATCTGGAAGACCATAGCTCAAGCCAGTCTGGGCAGAAAAGCTTATAGGCTCCAAAATATTCACCAAAAAGCATGGCCGACAGTGTGGCTCTAATGGTAGAGTGCCCGCATAGAAAGTAGCAAGATCTTGGTTTCAAACCCTAGTAAACACACACACACACATGTGTACACATATACTGAGGGGTTCCAGAGAAGGACAACTCTTAGCACAGAAATAGATCTGTGGACTGGCAAAATAACCACTGATTTTCTCTTATATTGGATAGGAACCTTTAGGTCCTTTTTGTTGTTGTTTTGTTCTTTGCAACATTTATGGAACCAATTCATGTCTACCAGCTGCTGATCCAGGCATCTGGCTAAGGCAAGACTGGTCTTCAATGCATGAGGCACAGCTAATTCTATCACAAAGACCTCAGGGGAATGACTGGGACCAAGTGACTTCATCTGGCATGTCTATGCTTTGTGCAATAATAAACTCCTGGAGTTCTCCAAGGTTGACTTGTTCATTCAGTATTTATCGAGCAATTACTCTGCGCCAGAAGATGTTCTCATAATGTCATAGTTACAACGTGAACTCATAGGTGACTCCTTTCCAGGGATGGAAGAAGAGGGCAGAGAATGGGAGTAAGCCAGGAAGAGGGGCTACTACTTTGCTCAGGGTCTTCACTGGTTTATTGATTCCAGTCCCAACAAGGGGAGTGGTGAGGAGAATATGCCTGGCTCAATCGTACCGGCCATCAATCTTAGTATTGATGCCAGAATTATCTTCAAATAATTGCAAATAGAACCAAAGATGTTTGCTTCTGGAGATTTCTACTTGAGCCATCAAAGATGATCACATCTAGGATACGATAGCATTGAGCAACAGTTGAAATTCAGTACTGAAAGCATTGTCTGCCTCTAGCACAGGAAGCCTGACAGCAAGGAAAGATTGACTGAAGGTGGAATTCTCCCCTCCACCCATTCTTGAATAGTCATTTAAAACAAATCTGACTTCAGAGCTGGACAGAAAGAGCATCTCTTGCAAAGCTGTCTATTTGAAAAATACGCTCAATCACTCCACAGGGAGATTTAGAATTCAGTCCACTTCTGAGTTATGCCTAGAAGCAAAGTCAGGGCTGTGTTGCTAAGGGGATTAATTAGTTAATATTTCTAAAGGACTTTTACGGTGAAAAGTACTTGGTGAATGTATATTATTACCTTCCCCAGTAATTCCACTGCTTTTATATAATGTAGGAAGATTTGTTCTTTAGCCTGGTTACAATCGCATGGTGAACATGGAAAGAAGGGTGGGGTGAGGAAAGAACAGCAAGAATTCACAAAAGAATGCAACCATTGTTTTTTGTTTATTTTAAAAGAATTTCTATAACAGGGGAGGGCTTTCTTGACACATCATCCCAAAAATGCAATTTTATAATTCTTTTTTCAAATTTCTCTGTTGACATTGTGTTCCTTTGCTCTCCAGCTGCACTCTAGTCTGGCAGGAGGAGAGGAGAGAATGTTTGGTTGAGCCTTACTCAAAGAGAGATGGCAGTGGTCTCCCACCAAAGGTCAGACTTCCTATAGAGGTCACAGGAACTGTCTAGGCATTAGAGAACAAAAGTCTACAAAAGGTGTGACAGTTAGGTCTTGAGATGGGTTCGTGGAGTGTTTGTCTTCATTGTCACACATAATCATTGGAGACAATAGAGTCAGGTGTGACACAGGCCATTCTCAAGGGCTTTAGAACATGTGTCTTTAAAAAAAATTAACAGCACCCAAGGCAGTTCAACTGGAGCAGAAGGCTTATTTAGGAAGCCTTTAGTGACATGAAATATTGATTTAACCACAGAAGTATTCATGTGATGGGATGGGGACCCAAGATAAGTGGCTGCAGCTGGTAGTGACTCCTTTTCATGGAGCCTAGGACCTTCTTTATCAAACATGAGTCGTGTGCCTCTGAGTTTGCCACTAGTCTATGTCCTTCATGAGGCTGGACAAGGAGCAAAGATAATGATGTGTTTCTGAGTAAGATGAGGATGTGAGGCAAAGTGACAGAGTTCAAGACTGTAGTGAATGGGTTCAGGCCTGGTGTAAAAATGGCCTCTTTCAGGAGATGTCAGCTAACCACAAACCCAAGGCCCAAACCCACTGAGAATCAATTGGTACAGATGGAATTCATCATTACAGTCTATTTTCTTACAAGGAACAGTAGTAAACAGCTAATGGTCACAAGTCAGCAGACATTTTTCAGGGCTCAGGGAATTCTGCTGCATTTCTTGTGGATCCTGACCTTGTAGATTTTTACATATGTTCAATGAAATGTGCCCTTTTGGAGAATGGGAATCCTCAGGCATGTTCACAAATAAAACATTTTTAAAAATATTTTTCAATGATCTGACCTCTGTAGAGCAGTCACCCGACAGGTATCTTTTGTGCAAATGGAGAGCTTTCCAGGTATCTTTTTAAGGTGGTTGGAAAGAGAAACAAGGGTGTGCTCTGGACTTGGTATTAAAGCAACTCTAGGGAAATTTTCTTCCCCATTTTTCTCTAAAGATGAATAAGGTAGACCCCACAATGATAACTGGAAATCCTCCTTGCCTTAGACATTGGCAGTCAGATACTACCTGCCATGTAGTATCCGTTTAGCTGATATTATAAAAACAGCCAAATCAGCCAGCTGCTGGTGGCTCATGCTTGCAATCCCAGCGATTCAGGAGGCTGAGATCTGAGGTTCTTGGTTTGAAGCCAGCCTAGACAGAAAAATCCCTGAGAGACTCTGCTCTCCAATTAATCAGCAAAAAACCAGAACTGGAGCTGTGGCTCATGTGGTAGAGCACTAACTTTGAGCAAAATAGGCAAGTGAGAACATTAGAACCTGAGTTCAAGCACCAAAATGATAATAATACTTCTTATCTACAAAACCAATGGGCATGATTATATACATCTACAATCCTATCACTAGGAAGGCTGCCACAGGAGGGTCATAAGCTCAAGGTTAGCCTGAGCCAAAGAGCAAGTTCCAAGGCCAGCTTGGAAGTACATAATAAATATTCTGTCAAGATAATAATAAGATAAAATAAAACAGCCTAGTCAAATAAAATCGCCAAGGATCCAGCAAAGGCAGATGGCCCCTTGCTATCTTAGTGTACCTTAAACCTCAAAAGGGTTATGGCTACTGAAAAAGAAAATGACTCCAGGCTCTTATAATGAATCTGTCTGCCTGTCCTCCCTTCACCTGTCCCTCATGTTTATATGTTTATCAGTAAAGAAAGCAGCCACAAGTGACCATAGACCCTGGAAATACACCCTGTATTGTATATATGCATACATAATGTTTGTGCACACATAACTATGTCTGTGCCTGTGTGCATGCACACATACATCTCTGTGCACATGTGTATGTGTGGTGGGTACATGTGTACTCATGGGGATGTGCTTATGTGTGCATGTGTGTAGATGTGCATACACATCAAGACAGCAAGCAGCATAGAAGGCTACCATATTACTAAGTGCTGGGGTGACCATTTGCCACAGAGGCAGAAGAATAGGCTGCATGTCTTACAGATTTGTGGCTGCTTTATTTTCCCGTTTCGCTTCTTTTTGGTCTTGCTGTCTTTGATGTTATTATTCCTTTTTTTTTTTAATAAACATTTGCTCTCCCAAGCGAGGTTATGGTTTCTCAGAGACAAAGATGGTATCATATTTTAAGTGATGATGAGAGCTCCTCTGATCAGCCTTTGTTCAGACACTTCCTGACTCCCTAGTCATGATGCCGTTGATTCCCTTGGAGCAAGAGGCTGAAGTCTTTTCCTACCTATTGGCCATCAGAAAGGGCCCAGTTCCCAGTGGCCAGTTGTTAGTATAAGAATGACTCCAGTGATGTCCATGAGTTGGGGCTTACTTAGCCCTTCCCCTTCTGGTCATTGACCAGAGCTGGGACTGCAGTGTGATCCTAAAACATTATCACTCTTACCTAGGTTGGAGTGGGCTACTCCTCTTTATTTTCCCTGTCCCTAGATCCATTCTTGGCCTTTCCCTGTCAGCTCTATGGCCCAGGCACTCACCCTAAGGTCTGTATCCCAGTCTCTCCTGCCCTCTACAATGGGTTCAGTCATGGGAAATGTAACTCTATCTTCCCATCCTTTCACTGTTAGACCTGATCCTGGCAAAGGTTTATTTTCCTTTCTACCTACAGGTCTTGGTGAGTAGACAGACCTTCATGATAGAATCTTCCAGAGTCTTTTTCCTGCCTCAGTGCTCTATAGCTGTAGCGACACTACTTTCTCCTTCTCTCCCTTTGGGCCGAGGTAGCAAAAGCTTCTCTGTTGCTACAGGCTGGGGGCCTGAATGTCTTTCCTGGTCCACTCCCTAAACTTTGCTTGGTCAAATGCTAAGTCTACCCCACCCCCACCCCACATAAACGGTAAGTCATAAGACATGAGCTCCTCTAGGACAGATCTCTGCCAGAGCCACTGTTGTTACCTACAGTGCTTAGCACAAGAAGATAGTCAAGAGATTTTTGTTAAACAAACCTAGGTAAATAAGTAGTTTGCTTTAAAGAGTTGTCTTATGACTATGTTGGGCAAGTCCATAACATCCCTACTATTATGAAACAGAATTCCCAGCTTTCTCCTCTCACTCCCTGTTCCTTCAAAATAGGAAGGTTGAAGCCATCTGTGGGGCATGGGGCTCATTGTATCCTCCAGGATGGTAGAGCCAGTGCTGGAAATGTCCTCAAGCTTCCTGGAAAATGACATATGTCATGGAGAAGCCAGACTGGGTCAGTTCTGAATAGATATCAGAAGCTAAAAGTGGGTGCTGTGACTTTTATAGTCAGAAGGACAAAGAAGAGGGGCAAGGATCTCTTAGCTCTGAGGACAGAGAAAGAAAGAATGTAAAGAGAAGGTAGATTTAAGAACAAGTGCACTATTTTGTGACCCAATCAGGAAACTCCTCATGAGTGTCCACCATACTTTCTGCCTTAGAGAAGAGATAGTATCCAGCAAGGATCGCTTCAGAAAATGTGTTTTCAGATAGTTGCCCAGAAAAGTGGCCAATATGTCAACTAGTAAAAAAAAAATACTGACAAGATCCTAAGGCAGGTGGAATTAGGACACAAATAGCCAATCATCCCAGCAAGAGGTCTCCAAGCTATTTTCTGTATTAAGTGAGGTGGGAAGTCAGGATAAATTGGATCTACGTGCCCTTTACTTCCTCTGCTGTCCAGTTGCTCAGTCCTCATTGACTGAAGTCTTTTGTTACAGTAATGCAACGTTCACTAACACACAAAACATTTAGAATAATGTCTGGCAAATCGATCAATAGGCTATTAAATAGGTTAGCAGCTACATAGATGCTGTAACAAAGCAACATCTTTAATAGGATGTGTGTTATTTAGAGAGATAATGAAATCATTGCCCTGGAATATGTCCAACTGTCCTGCTAAATGTAGATGAAGTTCTTTTTGAGGAGATGTTGTCATAAGACCCACAGAAGCTGCAAAAAGAGAGTCCTTGAGTGTGAGTGAGTGGGTAATAAAGATAATTATGTGGCATCACAATTGTGAGCTCAAGTAAATCCAAGACACTGGGGGAAGCCAAGACAGCCTGCAACGAGGAAAGAGGTTGAAATGCATCAAAACAAAATGGATCACCTGGGCACAATCTAGGGTGCTGTGCTCACTGTTCATGGTCTTTGCTATTCATGGGGTGGCTTTACCACAAAACTCCCCCATCCTCCGAAAGTGTCGTTGATGTGATGGCAGGAACCTGGGAAAGTGTTGGAGTGGCACAGAATGAGGTTTGAGGTGTTTCTGTTTCATGTTTGATTTTCCTTCAAATGAATCTGAACATTTTAAATGATGCTTTGTGTTCAATAGCTTTCTGCTAGTTTCTGATACTTTTCTTTAGAACTTCTATAAGTCTCACAAAGTTTAAACAAATGAAGAAAAATACAAACATACTGTTAATGAGTTTACATAAATAAAGCTCATTAGGATTCTCTTTTGATCAATATAATGATAAACTGCCTCCAAATATTTATGAATATGCTGGGCTCCAGGCTTTTGTTTGTCTTATAGTATCTACAGGGATGGAAATCTTCTATAGACAATAAGATTTGGAAACAATTTCCTGGCTGTGTAGTGAGGTGTATTTAAATAGTGAAACAAATTGAGTTAGAATGAATCCATTTGGGAAGTTTATTTCATTTGAATTAGACTCATTATGAAGTCAGAAGATAGCTTGTTTAATCTAGGATCACTGATAAGATCAGACTATTACATGCTCTCTCTCTCTTTCTCTCTCTCTCTCTCTCTCTCTCTCTCACACACACACACACACACACACACCCCTGTTTCCTACAGAAATTCTCTCCTTTCTTCCCCATGTCCCTTAAACTCTGTGGCAGCTAATATTGATGATGACTTGCATCTCAGCTCAACTCACATTTACTAAGTGTCAAGATTGGGGTTGGTGGCTTTGTGGCATATACTGGAGTGTTTTCCATGCTGTGTAGTGACAGACCTGCAGCTAGCCAGTCTTGTAGGTTGTATTGATTGTCTATTATTATTAATAATGTATTCTCATACATCAGTGTTCCATCACACTCACCTCCCCAGGCCTATTACCCTAATGTTATATAGGCAGGAAGGGGAAGCTGCAGAGTCTAAGGAAGTTTCCGAGTTGAGTTATAGGTTATTAATTTCAACAATGAGGTCCAGGGAGAGGCACATCCAGTCTCCTCTCCCCATTGCTCTCTGGCAACTTCTGCTCTTCTCCAATTACAACTTCATTCAGGTCCTCAGACCTACCCCCACCCACTTTCTCTTATCCCCAGACTTGGGTTTGCTGTTCTGTGAGTCATGCACTCCCCAAACTTCATATGGAAAAACTTCACTCTACCCACCACAGCTCCCTGCCTCATCCTGCCCTTCCTTGTACCCCATACCAGCTGTTTGCTGAAAGAGAACTTCCCTAAGGGTGAGGCACAGGCCTGCTTCTCTTCACTCTCTCTGAAGTTCAGATGCAGCGACCTCTGTGGCAAACTCTCAATATTTTTGGAATGAACAACTGAAGAAGTGAGTTGGTGGGAAGTAGGTTGAGATGGTGGTTTTTTACTTTGATTCCATGTCTGTTCAAATACTTATACACTTAAACTTACTCTCACTGACAGGGAGAAGGCACTTTCTCCAAGGCCAATTACCACAAACTGTTTTCCAGAGCAAGTTCAGATGCAATATATCCAACTGACAACTGTAGAAAGTCACTTGTGTGTAATAAATAAAGGCAGGGTAAAATGTAAACTAAAAGCCTCTAGACACCAGTGGCTTACATCTGTAATTCTCCCAACTTGGAAGGTAGAGATTGGGAGGATTACAGATTGAAGCCAGCCTGGCTCCAAAAAATCACAATCCTCTCACCCCTTCAATCAATAGCTGGTCATGATGATGAATGCTTGTCATCCCAGGTATGGCAAGAAGCATAAAATGGGAGCATTGATGTCCAGATATGTACCAAGGCAGGAAGTAAAATCCTGTCTCAAAAGTAACCAGTGCAAAAATGGGCTAGAGACGTGGCTCAGTGGTAGAGAACCTGCCTAGCAAGGTTGAGACCCTGAGTTTGAAGCATAGTACTACAAGGAAAAAGAAAGAGGAAGGAGGGGAAGGAGGGAGGGAGGAAGTGAAGGAGACAGGAAGGGAAAGAGGGAGTCAGGAAGGAAAGGAGGGAGGGTGGGAGGAAGAGAGGGAGGAAAGGAAGGAAGAAAGGGAGGAAGGAAGGGAGGGAGGGAAGGAGGAAGGGAGGGAGGGAGGGAGGAAGGAAGGAAGGAAGGAAGGAAGGAAGGAAGGAAGGAAGGAAGGAAAGAGTAAAAGGAGTTTCAACATCCTTTCAAACAGAACTCAGACTCTGAAAATAAATAATATGAAACCATTGCTTGTGGAAATGAAGGGGCAAGTCTCTGTAGAGTATTACTCTACAGGCTCCCCAAATCACCCTAGAATCTTAAGCCCTGTTTTCTCTGCCACAGAGAGCTCCAGCTGACCCTGCGCCCACTCCTGAGCCCTCAGCACCAATCTAGCTGCTTCCGACCCTTCACTGTGACTCTCAGATGCTGACCCTGAGGCTCAGCTCCCAGGCACCCTTGCCCTGGAGGATGCTTTGTGATGACATCGTGTCCAGGACTCATGGTGACCCTCCCTTTGGAACTGCCTGACCAAACACAGAGTACTCAGCTGAGTTCAAATTTCAGATAAACCTTTGTTTGGTGGTACTCAGAGCCTCATACTTGCTGGGCAAGTATGCTACTCCTTGAGGCATGCCCATAGTCCTTTTGCTCCTAGCTTGTTTTTTCAGATAAATTCTCACATATCTCCTATCCCTACTCCCCTTCCCCAGAATAACTGGCTCTATAGACCAGATAAACAAGTTATTATTTTTAGTGCTATCACTCCTTGGTATCCACTAAGGATTGGTTAAAAGATCCTAAAAAATACCAAACTTCATGGACACTTAAAGCCGGTTCTGGTGGCTCATGCCTGTAATCCTAGCTACCCAAGAGGCTGAGGTCTGAGGATCAGAGTTCTAAGCCAGCTCAGACAAAAAGTATGTGAGACTCTTATCTACAATTAACCACCAGAAAGGCCAGATGTGAAGCTGTGGTTCAAACAGTAGAATGCCAGCTTTGAATGGAAAACACTTTGAGTTCAAGCCCCAGTACTGGTACCAAAAAAGTCTCATATATAAAATGACATGGTATCTTCACATGACTAACAGATAAAGTATAATGCCTAATATAATAGTGTAAATGTGCTGTGTGAATCATTGTTATACTGTATTGTTTAGGGAATAATGTCAAGAAAACAATCTGTACACATTTCATACAGAAGCAACAGTCATGTGCTTACTCATATTTTTCATCCTCTGTTGGCTGTATCCAAGGATATTGTGAGCTAATTGCACACATCCCAAATAGCATTCATACACATGTGGAAAAAGTATTTGTTTGGTTTTTTGTTATTGTTCAAATTTAACTGGGTTTTCTTGGGCTTGCTAGGTTTTGTTAAATTGCAACCCTAGTTCCTGGGTAGACTCTAAGTATCTGTTCCAGGTACTTCCTGTACCAATATTGACTCCATTTCTCAGCACACTCAAAGGCTTAGGGCCCTGCATTAGGATCCCCAGTACTTCCTGACCATCTGGACCATTTTTTTCTCCCTGTATCAGTATCCCAGCAACAGACTGAGCTACATAGACCTGCTATGGACCTCTAGAAATGCTAGGGAGCACTTTTGCCTTTTGAATTTCTGGAAACCATTTTTCCTAGTCAATTCTTCTTCTTCATGATATTTTCTTTGGTTTTCTTGTTACCTTTATACAATCCTTTAAAAAGACTTTTTAAAAGAATATGTTCTTGTCATGGTCCATGTTATATGTCAATACAGATATTTGAGCTCAGCACATACTTATTTCAATATAACTGTGGAAAGCAGATTTCTACATAAATGTCTGGTGTATGTGTATGTGTTTGTGTGTACACATGTGCAGGTATGTATGAATGATCCTGAAAAATCATGAGCCAATCCTTTCTCATAAACATCAAAGGCCCTTGTTAATAGTTAATAGGTTAATAGGTTCTAAAATTGGAAATCGGGGCAAAGCCAAAGCAGGAAGAGATATTTCACAAGTTTGTGGCCTTTGTTTTCAGTACTTTCACATAATCACTCAAGAAGGGCCCTCCTTGGGGCTGGGGATATGGCCTAGTGGCAAGAGTGCCTGCCTCATATACATGAGGCCCTGGGTTCGATTCCCCAGCACCACATATACAGAAAATGGCCAGAAGGGGCGCTGTGGCTCAAGTGGCAGAGTGCTAGCCTTGAGCAAGAAGAAGCCAGGGACAGTGCTCAGGCCCTGAGTCCAGTCCCCAGGACTGGCCAAAAAAAAAAAAAAAAAAAAAAAAAAAAGAAGGGCTCTCCTTATAAAATCCTAGTGAATGTGTGACTCCCAGACTATCAAAGGACATAAATGACATTAAGACATACGGAATGTAATTAAGGAGGAGGGAAGATTGTCCAGTTGAGTTCTTGTGAACCTCTGACTTGAATCAGTCAAGCAAGGTTCCATCAAATTTGAGGACAAAATATAGGGTGCACCTAAAACTTTGCTTCATATTTTTTGTCTTTCCTAAGGCTTAGCCCATGGCCTCTTTGCAAATCTTGGTTATCATTGGCAGAGGAAAGACCAAATTCCTGAGTGTGGTCTAAAGGCCATACCCTTCCAGTTCCTTCCACATCTCTCCATTTGTCTTTTAAGTTATCCCAATTATTAGTTGCTAGACAGGTAATTTTAGAGACAATCCCCTATGTTTTGCGTAGGGAAACTGCTGCCCCTTCAAATTACTTTCACCACTTCTTTAAGTTGCTGTTTTGTTTCAGATAAGGACCTGAGGAGAAAACCATGAGGGAGCCAGGAAAAATCGCCAAGTCATTCTGCCTCACTCTTTGAAGAACTCTGGAGTAAAATTGGCTCATTAAAATCTCATAATGCTACATTGTCCACCTGGGAGGCATTCCTGCCCATCATTTTCAACAAGTTTACAGATAAAGAAGCATGCTCAGAAAGGCGACCACACCTACCAATGCATGATGACAAGTCTTCACACAAACTTGCATGAGTGTCCCCTACAAAATCTTTTCTTTCTTTAGAAATGACACTGTTTTGAGATTTGTCCCCAGTACTCTCACTTACTGCAAATAATGAGCTTTTCTTTATACTCTTTTATCTCCTACTTGTGCTCATTACATTTGCCCTTGCTAAAAGGACACAATGGTGACCTCCTCAGCAAGCCATTATCCACCACTGAGCCAAAAGAAAGTTTTTCCTTCTCCAAATTTCCTCCACACTTGACAACATCACACATTACCTATTTCATTTGGCTTTGGGCTCCTAGGAATGTTCTAGGATACCATTAGATGTCAGCCTTTTGAATACAAGATCAACAGCCTGGCCTTTTCCTCCCCCAAAATGGAGCCAAGCCTTGCAAATGGTGGCTGTACAGTGGACACGCTTATTGAATAAGTTGAATTTTCTTTTAGTCAGTCAGCACCAAATAGAAAAGGCAGATCCCATTGAGATGGGTCGCTAGAGGTAGTTTCAGAGTCTCAGAATGGGAAAGGATGCTGAGAGGTCATTTCATCTACCTCCATCCCCAGGCCAGCTCAGCAAAGCCTGGCGAGAAGAATGAGTGTGGTTCTGCTTGCTAAGGAAGCAGAGGGAGTTGAGGTGAATCCCTAATGCTCTTAGCAGGAAATCCTTCTTACCATCCATCTTCCAGCCTATGTGCTGGTCATTATTGTTGCAGCAACATTTTAGCTGCTGGTTTTTATTATTCTGGGATTAACTGGGATTGCTGTGCATGTCCCCAGAGGCTTTTTTTACAGCAACGATGTTAAAAAATTGAAAGCACTGTTGGATAGTAGAGCTAATAAAATGAGCTTGGTAGGTGCATCCTGCTTAGCAAAGTTTCAAACCTTCCACCCCCAGGACTGGTAAAAATGAAAGATTTCCCCATACTTCAGCATCAAAGGGAAAACCAGCTGTGATTTTATACTGAGTGCTTGTTTGGAATCACCCTGTCATTGTGAAAGGTGGAAAGGCAGAATGTTTAACTCTTTTCTCTTTTCCATAGAGATAATAAAAGAAAATTTCTTATAAAATGGCTTTTCTTCGGCACTAACTCCCAGGCAGTTGAGATTTCACTGAGATGTCTGAGCATTGGTGGAGGGATTCACTTACTTAACTGATTGTCTGTCTCTATACAATGGGTTCCCAATGTAGGAAGTCACCTAGGGGGGAAGGCAGAAGAGTGATCTGACCCTGTTCTTCCAAGAAGGCAGGAACCATTCCAATTCTCCATCATCCTCAGTCCCCACCTGCCTCAAGTCCCTGCTTCCAAGCTCTTCCCTGCCAGACAAGCTTATTCTCGACCCCCAGGATATTCTATATGTACCTGCGGTCAGTTAGGAAACACCTGACCTCTTACAACCCTAATCACGCTCCCTTGTCAGATCACATCAGTCCGCCGCAATAACCAAAGTAGATGCTGGGCAGAGGACAGTTGGCTTGGTGTTGGACTCTCCAAGGTTTGAATCCCAGCCAGAAAATCCCATCCCTAGCTCTGTGACCTTGAGGAAGTTACTTACTCATGATCCCCAGTTTCCTCATCTACAAAATGGGAGCAAAAGTTCTGTTGCAGCTTTTTTATGACTACAACATACACACCTGAGACAACTTGTAAAGAGAAAAATTTCAGTCAGTGAGCTATTGGCTTCTGCTTGTAGTTCAAATCACAACTGGAGTATGTAGTAGAGCCATTTACCTCACAGCAAGGAACTGAAAAAGAGAGAGAGAAAGGTGCATACCCTTAGTGACCTAAACACCTCCCACTTGATCCCAAATCAAGCTGGGGACTGTCTTTCTCACATATACCTTTGGAGGAAGATTCTAGATCCAAACTATAGCATTCTGTCCCTGTACTCCAAAGGAAACAGAAAAATACTGATGTCACTAGGCCGCCATGATGTGCATAGAGAACTGAACGTGTGGGGTGCCTGCCTGGGAGCAACACTGCCCCTCCTCCAATGTAAACCTATTTGTGGACATTCAGCCCAATGTTATAACATTGAGGACAAGCCCCCCCCCCTCCTTTCTTATTCCACCCCCACTCCCTCCTCAAACCAGTAACACACTTGCCTACAGGAAGACTCCAGTCCTTGTTCTTGACAATCTGCACCCCTAGCAGATTTCTGGGGGCTGGGCCGTCAGAGCCCAGTGGAGTCTGCTCTGATTCTGCTCATCAACCTGTGCTGAGCTCAAGCCCCGTGTCCCAGCTGTTCCTTCCTGCAGCAGATGTGGGCTCGGCAGGGAAGATGTCAGCCACAAGGCCACAACTTAATCAGGTGGAGATACAGAGACTGGGACCCTGCTCCTAGAGATCTCCCACTATACCCACAATGGTATAAAAGCCTCCCGTGGCTTTCTCCTTCCTTCACAGTGGGATTTGTGTGGAGCCCTCTTCATGTCTCTTCCTGCCTCCTACCAAGCCCCACTACTGGGCTTAGTCACCAGGTCCCCCGTGTTCTGCTCCCCATACCCTGCTGCCCAATTTAATTTCTCTAGAATACTCTCCATCTTCATATTTGATATCCCCTCTATGGGGGAGGAGAGGGTGTATTTCCCCTGCCCCATCACCCTAAAGCCCACTTTGTTTTTTTCTCCTTTAGGATTGCCCTATTTCAAATTACAACTCTCTCTCCCTCTGTTCTTTTTATTTTTTAAATTAATTTTGGGATTTGAACTCAGGGCCTTACCCTTTCAGACAAGTGCTCTTCCATCTGATTTATGCTCCCAATCCTTTTATGCTTTGTTTAATTTTTCAGTAGCATCACCCATTTTTGTCCCTGTCAGATTTGGACCTCAATCCATTGAAATAGCTGGGACTATAAGAGTACAACCCCATATCCAGCTTCACATATTTCTCTCCATTGCATTTCTTACTACTTTCCTCTCAAGTTATTTCCTATAGAAGTCAATATCCTAAGGGTAGGATGCCCCTGGATTTTAATACCTGGGTGCCAAATGATACCATCCTCTTTCAAAGCAATATTTTCTTAAGTCCTTGTCACTATGAGAAAAAAAAATCATGTATCCTTTTCCCACAAGTTCAGAGTGACAGCTTTTTTTTTTTTTTTTTGGCCAGTCCTGGGCCTTGGACTCAGGGCCTGAGCACTGTCCCTGGCTTCTTCCCGCTCAAGGCTAGCACTCTGCCACTTGAGCCACAGCGCCGCTTCTGGCCGTTTTCTGCATATGTGGTGCTGGGGAATCGAACCTAGGGCCTCGTGTATCCGAGGCGGGCACTCTTGCCACTAGGCTATATCCCCAGCCCAGAGTGACAGCTTTAATGAAGTGATACGTAGGAAAATCTTAAGGCATTCTCTAAACACAGTTGGTAGGATGTCCATAGCAATTGGTACATGTTTGAAAACAGTGTCAAATGGCAGTAGAAAGCTGAACATCTCCCAGTTCCTCCACCCCTCTAGTCTCATCATCTGTTACTTTATTTTCTTTTTGATGTCTTTTCTGGGGCTTGAACTCAGGACCTGGACACTACTCTGGAAGGTTTTTGATTTTTGTTTTGTCGAGGGTTTTTGTTTGTTTGTTTGTTGCTTCTCAAGTCTAGCACTTTACCACTTGGTTACATCTGCACTTTCAGATTTTTAGTGATTAATTAGAGATAAAAGTCTCATGGAATTTTCTGCCAGGGCTGGGTTTGAACCATGATCCTCAGATCTCAGCCTCCCTAATAGCTACAATTACAGGTATGAGCTACCAGCACCAAGTTTCATTTGAAAAACAGAATCCTTTTCAGGAAATCTCTGGGTTTTTGTTTTTTCCCTGTAATCACGAGAAAAAAACATGCCACTGGTTGGATCTATATTTTTGCCCCAAATTTAAAAAATCATCTGCTGTTCATTTGTTGGTTAACCACCTTATTTATGAGCAGACTGGAGATGAAGGCAAGTGATAGTTTCAGAGTTTGTCATCTTCTATTCCATAGATGTTAACTGTATTCCTCAAGGCATAGGAAATTGAGTGGAGGAATTCTAAGTAACACACCACAATTTCTCCCTGTAACATAACAGAAAATAAAACTCCCACGTTGATTTCGTTTTTTGTTTTTCAGCAAATGTCTGGTTTTAGAAACAGGTCCCTAACTTTTTGTTTGTTCTAAAACCAGGAATAGCAGGCTTTTCTTAGGTAGCTCTGCTAAAGCTCAAGGAAGCCAGACATAGACTCCCCCTGGTTATCAAGTATTTACTAAGCTACTACTGTGTGCTAGGAAGCATCAAGCAACAAAATAAACTGAAGTCGCTGCTCATAAGAAGCTCAAACTTTTGGGGGTCAGAGGAGGCAGATAGACAAGAAACAAGATACATGAGGACACTGCAAATATCTCCTTATTGGTCAAGGATCTTAGAAGTGGAGCTGTGGCTCAAGTGGTAGAGAACCAGCCTTGAGTAGAAATGCCAAACAAGCATGCCACGCCCTGAGTTCAAGCACCAGTACCTAAGGAAAGCCTGCTACTCCTGTTTTGGGTTCACACCCCACACAGGGGACCACATTGCCAGAAAGGGAAGGCTAGAAAAATCTGTACAGCTCTGGGTGGCTTGGAAAAGACTTCCAAAGACCAGAGGTTTTAGCTAATCCAAGCAGAATTGCTACTGTAGCACTGAAGCTCTAAGTCTTTTGTAAAACAAAGGGAGATCTAGGTGCCAGTGGCTCACACCTATAATACTAGCTACTTAGGAGGCTGAGATCTGAGGACCGAGGTTTGAAGCCAGCCTGGGCAGAAAAGTCTATGAGACCCTTATCACTTATTAACTACCTACATTGTTTTAAGGGACTGAGTTTAGGGGTGATTTGTTATGCAGCCTTAGATGGCTATTATTTCACCTAGTCTTCACAAGCCATTCTACAAGTAAGGTCTCTGAAGTTCAGCCAGAACAAGACTGTACCCCCAAATCATCTGAATTCCATGGTCTCATTTTTCTATAACCTTGTTCTTTTCCTAAATGTTCTCTCTGGTGATGGCAGGAAATCCTCACCCAGGAGTTCATTTTCTATAGCACCTGGGGCTTTTCCAACACTGACTTTCATGATTTCTGGCTGACTGTCTCACTGCAGTCTGTGAAGCAAACCACACATCTGTCTTCAGAAAGAACCTTCCAAACAGTAGATCCAGCTCCTCCCCCCAAACAGGTTGCCCACAGAACATGATGAAGAGCACTTGCCTAGCAAGCATGAGGTTCTAAGGTTCAGTCATCAGTACCACAAAAAAAAAAAAATCTAGTTTTGCTTCCCTCCTAAAGGAAAAAGAAAAAAAGTGTGTGTGTGTGTGTGTGTGTGTGTGTGTGTGTGTGCGCGCGTGCGCACTATTGGAGCTGGATCTTAGGGCCTTTTGCTTTTGCTTGGCTTTTTCTCTAAGGCTGGCTCTATGACACTGGAGCCCTAGCCTTTCAATGGTTCATCGACAGTCAAAGTCTTTGAGATTTGTCTGCTTAGGCTGGCTTTGAACCATGATACTTATATCTCAGCCCCAGATTAGCTAGGATTACAGGCGTAAATCATAATAAGTTTAGGATGTTGGCCAGAGCTGGAAAAGGATAAATTAAGATTGGAAGATGATGTGTCGCTGGACTCATTTTTGTCTCAAACATCTGGGACCTCATATTTTGTCCAAGAATACTACCAATGACAAGAGAAACTGAATGGATCAATTTATTACCAATGATCAAGAACTATTAATTATCAGTAACCACCAGGTGGGCTTGGTAAAACAGATACTAAAAAACAGTTGCCAGATGTGCAAATAACACACCTGAGACCAGATAAGGCATAAAGTGGAAATGCACCACCTTGAATGCCTCTGTGCTCTGCCTGGATGTGAGGCCCGTTCTTCCCTGGAGTGCATATCATCCAGGGCTTGGCCATGGAGACCCCTGTGACCTTGCAGGAATTCAGCAGCATCTCATCACAAGCAGGCCTGGGCAGCTTTGCTCTGCTCTCCATGAAAGACTCAGGGGAAATCCACACTAACAAGTGGTATGAAGTGAGTCTAACCTGGCTAATAGACCAATATCAATCACAGAACCCATCCAGAGATAGTATGTGTCTTGATTTCAAGCTTACAGTATTTATCAGGCGCCAGACACAGGGAAGCTATCCAGCTCAGCGACCTTGCTAACCTTAAGCTACTTAAGTTTTAAGCCTCCATTTCCTCATCTGTAAAACTGGGGTAATAAGCATAGGTAACATGCTGGTTTGTGGTTTGAAGAGATTGCATGTAATGAATGTGTCCCCAACACACACTGTGTACATGATCAACAGAATCCATGGGTGTTATTATCACCCCCAATAAACTCAAGTGTGGCTTCCGATGCTGGTCCAGCTTAGAGATGGGAGGAAACCCAGTCAGATATCTGTTGCTAGGTGATAAGTGATGACTTTAAGATGCCACAGGTGGGAATCGTTTACAAGCAACCTGGGAGTTCTTTGCAAAGCAGAATAAATTTGATGCTCCCCAGCATAAATTTAACATTCCCCACCCTTGTTTGGAGGCCGGCAAGTCAAAGCTCAGAGGTCTCTGCCAACTTCAAGAACTTTTTCCCATCCATCTCCTGGCTGTACAGCTGTGTGTGGTACATAGGGTTGGGCCACTAATATGTTCACAATAATGAGTGCTTCAGTTAGGGACAGTCAGAATAGGGACAAGACACAATTCAGCCAAGCCATATTTATTTATTTTTATTTTTTTTACTCATTTTTGTTTTTCTTTTTAGCTATGTAGCCCAGGCTGACCTTGAAGTCAAAATCCTCCTGCCTCCACCTCCCTAGTACTGGGATTACAGGGGTGCTCACTGCATTGGCACTCCTCATTCCCATTTAGATTCGTGTCTGTGTGCGCGCACCTGTGTTGTGGAGCTTGAACTCAGGGCCTGGGCACTGACTGTCCCTGAGCTCTTTTGCTCAAGGCTAGTGCTCTACCACTTTGAGCCACAGCACCACTTCTAGTTTTTGAGTGGTCAACTAGAGATAAGAGTCCTATGGGGAATTTTCTGTCCGGGCTCGCTTCGAACCACAGTCCTCAGATCTCAGCCTCCTGAGTAGCTAGGATTACAGGCGTGAGCCACAGGCCTCCAGCTCCCAATTAGATCTTGAGGAATTGAAATTGGATAACCTTTTGAGATGACGAGTCTGTGACCTGAGGAGTGCATCTTCTTTTTTTTGAGCCAACTTTTTGCTTGGGTTGGCCTCAAATCCCTATTTCTGCCTCTCAAGTAGCTGGGATTACAGGCCTGAGTCACCCTACCTGGCCTAAGTGTGACCCCAGTCCTGGAATTGGAGGCTGAGCCCTGGGCATATTCTGGGTGGTGACGGCTGTGTCTTCTCCACCCTAGACGTCTGCAGCTTCTGTCACAAGCTCGTGTCCCTGCGGGAGCTGGCGGTGGAGGCCATGAAGCGGCAGTACCATGCCCAGTGCTTCACCTGCCGCACTTGCCGCCGCCAGCTCCAAGCCATAATTTAGAAATGCACTTAAAACTGTACATCCCTATGGGAAATGAGGATTTTTCTCCTTGGGGGAAAGGAAAAATGAGAATCAAATGAAGTGGCCTTTGACCAAGAGAGAGTCACAAAGAGCTGTCCTAGGATGAAGTGGGAGTGGCTCTAAGATCCTGTGAACCCTGGAAAACCCTGTCCTGGGTCTGTCCCTCTGATCCCAGGAACCCTGGGAGTGGGTCTTCAGGAATAGAGCTCATAACTGTTGGCCAACAACGTAAAAAAGCAAGCAGTCTGTATGTAAGGTAACTCACATAGCCACCTCCGTCTCCCTATGGGCTCCAGCAGTGGCTGTGCCCTCCCTCCTCAGAACCAGAAAGCAGGCTGAAAAATCCATCACAACTCAGCCTCACCATATGGAAAGGCAGTAAGCATAACAGCTGGTGTTTAATGACTTTGTCTCTGGCAACGACTTGGCCAAGTCATTGTATGTAAGGCACCAAATAGCTCTGAGAACTACCGTGATCTGCAGTGCACTGATGAGAGGCTAAATAAACTATCCAAAGCTCACTGTGTGTGAGGAGACAGAGACAATGACATCCAGGTGTGGCTGGTGCCAAAGGTCTCCTTGAAAACACACTGTCCTAGTTTTCTGACTGAAAAGGCTGGCATCAGCTGATCTTCTCCTTTGATGAGAGAAAGAGATTGATAGCGCGTGGATGCCACACACCTCAAGGTAAGAGGGCGTGGGATGGGAAGACGCCGATGCACGAGATAAAGTCTCCAGCTTTGCTGTGGGCTTCAGTCCACCTGATTTTAGCTGGGTGTCCTAGCAGAGGAAATGCCCAGAGGTGGTTTATGCCAAGGTCAACACCTGCATCAGCAATTAGGGTCCTTGCCTGCCCGCCATGCCCCTCCCACCCAGACAAGCTGTGACAGGAATTCAATGCCACAGAAACCACAGCCCCTGCCTCTTAGAAATCTCCAGAAGCCACACTCTGCTTTCTGAGCAAGGATGAGGAGCTTCTTGATTTCTTAAACAAGTTATGAGACAAACAAGTTAGCCATTTATGGTTTGAAAGATTCATGAGAGCCAGTCATCCCCACACCAGCTGACCACAGCCTCTTATTCTTTTAAGCCCTCCTAGACACAGCCACTAATTAAGAATCATTGAAAGCCCATGTGCCTGTCTCTGCTAGCAGCATGGAGACATTCTCCCCCATCCCGAAACCTTCAGGAAGGACCAAGTTCAGACACCAAGCAAGCAACTCTCAACGCAATAACAAGCTATATTTCCACATACTTTTTTGTAAATAGGGTGCTAGGAATATGAGTGCTATTTCTGCAAACAAACAGCATCATTAAGTAGGCACCAGTTTAGCCCAGGAAAGCCTATAAATGACCTCTGAACTCTCTGGTACATTTCTAAACAAGCTAATACCAGAGTTAGGTGCCAGAGGTTCACACCTATAATCCTAGCTACTCAGGAGGGCTGAAATCTGAGGATCAAAATCAATCAATCGTGGCAGGAAAAGCCCTTGAGACTCTTTTCTATAACTAACCAGCAAAAAGCTGGAAATGGAGGTACAGCTCAAGTGGTAGAGCACCACTCAGACAAAAAAAGTTAGGGACAGGGCTGGGATGTAGCTCAGTGGCAAAGTGCTTGCCTAGCAAGTGCAATGTTCTGGGTTCAATCCCTAGTACCAAAAAAAACAAAAAAAAGACAAAAAAACGTTAGAGACAGTGCTGCAGGACCTTAGTTCAAGCCCCAGTACTGGTACAAAGAAAAATATATACATTAGAGATTTTTTTTTTAGGATGTGACATAGTTAAAGAGTTTGGACTTTGTCCAGAATTTACTAGGGAACTATGAATAAATTTTCTTCTGGAAAATTACCTAATGCACGTAGTACTTTGTAACAGTTAGCCCAAGTAGGTTCTGTGCTACCAGCTCAAGCAAACAGACCAGTGAAGATGACACTGCAAAAATCCCGACCTGAGTTGATAAAGACTTCCCATGATTGCAACTGAAATATGTCAAATCTAGTTATATTCATTGATGTAACCAACTCTTTTTTTAAGCATTCATGTTGTACCCTGGAGATTTGCTTATTTGTTAAGCAAAATTTTATTGAGCATGTACTATGGTGTGGGGGGGAGATCTGAAAGAAATCTCTATGCTTATCCAATTCTGCAGGCTAGGAAGAAATACAGTTGTGAAAACCAATAATCAGCACAGATATATGTGGGTCTGGGCAGGCAGAGGCAATGGAGTGAGACCACAGGAGAGTGAGTGGTGTGGGTGACTAGAAAAAGTTCCCCATGGGCTGGGAATATGGCCTAGTGGTAAGAATGCTTGCCTCCTATACATGAGGCCCTGGGTTCAATTCCCCAGCACCACATATACAGAAAATGGCCAGAAGTGGCGCTGTGGCTCAGGTGGCAGAGTGCTAGCCTTGAGCAAAAAGAAGCCAGGGACAGTGCTCAGGCCCTGAGTCCAAGGCCCAGGACTGGCCAAAAAAAAAAAAAAAAAAAAAAAAAAAAAAGTTCCCCATGTATGTCAGACTTAGCTTATAACCTATGATCTAAAGACTGAGTTAAGAGCAGTCTGATTAAGAAAGAAGAGAGAAAAGTCAGGCTCCAGTGGCTCATGCCTGTAATCCTAGCTACCCAAGAGGCTGAGATCTGAGGATCTAGGTTCAAAGCCAGCTCAGGAAAGACAAATCCATGAGATGCTTATCTCCAATTAACTAGCAAAAAGTCAGAAGTGAAACTGTGACTTAAATTGTAGAGTGCCAGAAAAGGGCAAGTGAAAGTGAGAGGCCCCGAGTATCAGCACACAGAAAATAAAGAGAAAAACATCCAGGCAGAAGTTGCCAAATGTACAAAAGTGAGAGGATAAATGTGCTTGAGAAACTGAAGAAAATTTTAATATGATTGCAGAAGAACACAGCAGAAAATGTGGATACAGATGTCAGCTAATAAGGGCTTTTGTATGTCATAGGAAGTTCTGCCCTGACACTTGGAGCTGTGTGCCTTAGACAAAGAGCAGTTACATATCAGATAGGCATTTTCTGTGTGTTTTTATCTTTTTTTTTTCTGTGCCAGTACTGTGGCTTGAACTCAAGGCCAGGACACTCTCCTTTAGTATATTTTTGTTCAAGATGAGTACTCTACCACTTGAGCCACCCCACCGTTTCTGGCTTTTTGCTAACTAATTGGAGAGAGAAAGGTCTCCTAGATTTGTCTGTTCCCATCGACTTTAAACAAGAATCCTCAGATCTCAGCCTTCTGAGTAGCTAGGATTCCAGTTGGTAGCCTCTGGCTCTTGTCTTGCTCTGTGTTTTGAGAACCACTCTCTGCAATCTAGGGAACATGATGACCCACGAGGCCAGGATGGCCTGGTGGCAGAGGAGAAAAGCCAGCACATGCTCAGTGCCTTGAGGATGGGCAGGCCTTGAGAGACACTGCCCAGCCCAGGCTTATAGGATCACACAGCCAATGGCTGAGGCAGGGACCATGAGAGGATGGGCAGACAGGGCCCTGGCCAGGGCTAGGTGAGGTGAATTGAGGCAGACGGAGTCCTATATCATCACATCTCCACCTTCAAGACTCTGAGACCTGGGAGGGGCTGTAGAGCTGAATCTGGAAATCAGGTCACCTGAGTCTAAGATAAGGATCTAGAGACTGTCCACAGGGAACTGGAAATTGGGGTCACCCAAGAAGACAGGGTCAGTGGGAGGGTGGGATGCTGGGAGAGTCTGGAGTGCGAGGAGGACTTGTAAAGATGAGTCAAAGTAGGCTGAGCAGAAACTAGTGTATGACTAGCTGCAGACAAGGCGGGAGGGGGAGGCAGAGGTGACAGAGTTGATCCTGAGTCTTAGTGAGGATGGCACTCTTCCTGTCAGAAAGAAGAATGTACGCTGCTGGAGCCCTGACAATACTAGCAGATCTGACCATACCTCTTGGGGTGGCCCCATTGCTTCAGCCCTGTCTACCAAGCTCTGATTTCTCTGAAGAGGGATGATGGATTGGTCCGTTGGCAGAATCTGGCCACTTCTGGCTGCTCTTCCCAGCTCTGGAGATTTAGAAATAATCAAGACCTGGTTGCTGCCCCAAGGAGCTCAACCCAGTAGGGGAGATGGACATTGCAACCCCATACATTTGATCAATATACTATGGCTCTATGCTGGGAACATCAGGATGATGAAGGGAAGAGGCCCTTCACTTCTGACTCAGAGAGACGGCTGTGTAGTGCATTCTAGAGTTTATATGACAAAGTGCCACCAACTGGTTGCCTTAAAACAAGAGAGCTAGCTGGGCTTGGAGATGCATGCCTATGATCCTAGCTGTTTTGGGATGGTGAGGCTAGAAGGATCCCAATTTAAGACTAGCCTGGAAAGAAAATTTGAGGAGATACATTCTTTGTTTCTTTCTTTTGTGCCAGTCCTGGGGCTTGAACTCAGGACCTAGGTGCTGTCCCTGAGCTTTTGTGCTCAAGGCTAGCTCTCTACCACTTGAGCCATAGCTCCACTTCTGGCTTCTCTGGTGATTCATTGGAGTCTCATGTACTTTCCTGCCTGGGCTGACTTAGAATTGTAATCCTCAAATCTGGGCCTCCCGAGTGGCTAGGATTACAGGCATGAGCTACTGACACACAGCTGGAGATCCATTCTTAAGCAAGTACTGGGTGGGGTGGTACACACCTGTCATCCCACCTAAAATGAGAGGGTTAAATATAGGATCTTAGCCCAGGTATGTGCATTATGGCAGGAAAGGAGACTCTATGAGAGAGAGAGAGAGAGAGAGAGAGAGAGAGAGAGAGAGAGAGAGAGAGAGAGAGAGAGAGAACCAGGCAAACAGAACAACCAGTATAAAAAGTGGATAGGAGGTGAAGCTCAGCAGTAAATCACCTGCCTAGCAAGTATGAGGACCTCAGTTCAAAGTCTAGTATTGTCAAAATAACAAAACAAGAAGGGAGAAAAAAAACCCCAAAGAATTCTTCTTTTTTTTTTTTTCTGTTTCAGAAGCTAGAAATCTAAAACCAAGGTCCCAAGGTCTCAGTAGGGTTGTTTCTCTTTCTCTCCTCTCCTTTCTGTTTTCTAGTGGTACCCAGAAATCCAGTTTCAGCCTCTGTCTTCCTCCAGCCTCTTCCCTGCTTCTCTGTGTTCAAACACCCTCCTTTTTTTTCTCATAAAGACATCTGTTGATGACTTTCAGGCCCATAATAATTCGGGATGACTGCTTCTGCAAAGATCCTAATTCTAAACTAAAGCCCATTCACCAGAGCTAGGGCTTGGAACTCCCTTCTTGAGAAAGCCAATTCAACCTACCACTGTGAGCTGGAACCTGAGAACCTTAGTATATGTTTGTCTGATTGTATCAGCAACCTATCTTGTCAAAAAGGAAGCATCAGGGTCTTTGCTAAAAGGAGTGATGATTCATAGCTGACAAAGAAGCTGTGATTTATATCTGTGTTGCCCTAAGGTCAATTCTGAGACAGATTTTGCAACTTATCATGATCAGGATTTCTTTGATACATCCTTTTCAATTAGTTACTAAATCTCACAGTATCTTGTGCTCAGTTACAGGGCTATCAGAGCCCTTCTACTTCTCAAGAAGAAAAGAAAATGACTTCAGGAGAAATTCTGAAGTAGAATTAAGCTTTTGATTGCATATGTCTTGAAGCCTTCATTTGCAGACTTTTTCCTCTGCCTTACACATTAGGAATTCTCCAAGAATTGGCACCGTCTCTACAGAGATTCAGCAATGTCAATCAAGTTTTTTTCTTATTATCGTTAAGTAATTGTACAAAGAAGTTGCCTTTTAACAAAGCAATTGTCAGTCAAGTTGTAAAATTAGACTACCTTTGACCCAATGAATCAAAGTTAGAAGTTATCTGATAGATAGTATTCTCATATGTAGGAAAATAATAACATAGAATATTTTTATCATAGCATTTTCAACTTTCAGTACTATTTATACATAATACATAATATATAATATATAATACATAATATATTCAGACAAAGAAATATTATCACATCACCATTTAGACTGGCTTCTCCTGCATTTCACAGAAATATGACTGCCTTGGCTTTAACCAATAAGCAATGTTTTTTTCCTCAGATGATAAGAAAACCAGAAGTAGGTGGCCTAGAGCACAGGATGGCTCTGCCCACTCTCCTTCTCCCCTCCTTAAGCATCTTGACTGCAGCCCTGCTTCCTCATGTATACAACATGGTGGCTGTCCACATAAGCACCAGTCCTACATTCCAGAAAGGAGAACAAATTTAAAAAGAAAAAAAAAAGTTTTATCAGAAGCCCCCCTTTGATACATTCAGATTTATACTTCACTGAGCACAGCTAGGTGTGTGGCCACCCTAAGCACAAGAGGAGTTGACAACTCAAGTCCCCCACAAATTTGAAGTTGTGTTGTTTTAAGGGGGGAAAAGGCAGCAGCTAAAAGTAATTAATTAGGAAGAATCGATGTGGGAAATGAACTTTGTAACTTGTGGGCAGGGATGGGAGGAGGAAACTGGGGGAAAGTGAAAGAAAGGGTGACATTGTCCAAAACAGAAATATACTAATTACCTGAATTGTGAAATGGTAACCTTTCTGTACAGCACCTTAATAAAAATAAAATTATATTTTTAAAAATGAAGAATAGGGCTGGGGGTGGGGGGTATGGAGGTACACTCCTGTATCCTTAGTACTTAGGAGGTTGAGGCAGGAAGATTATGAGTTTAAGGATAGCATGGACTAGTAGTCCATACCTTAATAAAGTATGCAGGCACTGTCCTAAGTGTTAGGTAAATAAACAAACTATGCATGTGTTGTCCTAAGTGTTATGTGTGCATGCTTGTACATATCATCCTACAAATGAACAGAGGTTCCCCAAAGGAAACACAAATTATGGTACCAGCATTTTTCTCTCCAGGAAGGATCCCTGGGAGGTTTAGACAGAGGGGAGAGAGAGGCTTCTTTTTCATTCTTTGTGATTTTTTTTTGCGGGGGGTGGGGGGGGCAGCCTTGGGGCTTGAACTCAGGATCTGGGCCCTGAGCTCTTATGCTTAAGACTAGCGCTCTACCACTTTGAACCACAATACCACTTCTGGTTTTCTGGTGGTTAATTGGAGATGAGAGTCTCACAGACTTTCCTGCTTGGGCTGGCTTCCAATCACAGTCCTTAGATCTGAGCCTCCTGAGTAGCTAGGATTACAGACCTGAGCCACCAGTGCCCAGCTCCTTTGTGGTTTTTGAATAATCCAATATGCATATGTATTACCTATTAATATTGAGTATTTTGAAGGCATTTCAATTAGTATTTAAAGGCAGAAAGAACTCTCCAGGAGGGGCAAAGCCTTTCCCCTATGGTTAATATGATTTTGGCATTGAAAATGAAAGAGTTATGGTGTACTACCACAAAAGCCATGTGCTGGCATTTGAGAAAGCAGCAGGAGCAGGAAGGCCTTTGATATTCCTCCTTTTCCCCTGAAGGAGGTCATAAAACCTGGGAAAGTCCTTCTCTGACCCTCCTTCACCTTTTCCCCAAAGCAGATCCTAAGACTGTCAGGAAATGCCATGAACCCAGCTGAAAGGAGTGTGAGACAAAGGGTCACAGAAATGAATCTGACTTTGTCAAGTATTCTATCATTCCTGGTTTGCTGTGATCCTAGGACTTGAACTCAGGGCCTGGGCACTGTCCCTGAGCTTCTTTAACTCAAGGCTAGCACTCTACCACTTGAATCACAATGCCACTTCCAGCTTTTTCTGTGACTAATTGGAGATAAGAGTCTCACAGACTTTCTTGCATTGGCTGGCTTTGAACCTGAGTCCTCAGATCTCAGCCTCCTGAGTAGCTAGGATTATAGGCATGAGATACCAGCACCTGCTCATTCCTGGTTTTTAACATTAGATTTTTTTTTTTTTACAACATATTGTCTTCTTAGTATTGCTGTTGCATTGGTTTACCTTTTATCCTTTGTCTCACCATTTTGATGTTCCCCTTCCCTTCCCTAATTCAAACAAACAAATATACAATACCCAGGGTACTAAAATCAAATACAGTGACAACAAGTGCTAAACCATAGGGAAGATAAACGAAAGTAAACGAAAAAGAAATAATTTCACATAGTACAATAAAAATAACACCAACAATGATAAACTGCTTGTGTACAACTGGTGGGGGGAATTGGCAAGGAGGGAAGATGGGAGAAAAATGAGGAAGGAGGTAAGGAGTTTGACAAGAAATGTACTCACTACCATACGTATGTAACTGTAACCCCTCTGTACATCACCTTGACAATAAAATTTTTTTTAAAAAACCATTAGACTGTTTTCTTTTTGATGCTGTACTGGAGCTTTAACCCAGGGCTTCACTTTCTCACTTAGCTTTTTTACTCAAGTCTAGTTCTCCACCACTTGAGTCATGCCTCTACTTCTAACCGTTTAGTGGTTATTGGAGATAAAAGTCTCTGAGGGGCTGGGAATATGGCCTAGTGGTAGAGTGCTTGTCTAGCATGCATGAAGCCCTGGGTTCGATTCTCAGCACCACAGATACAGAAAAAGCCAGAGGTGGTACTGTGGCTCAAGTGGTAGAGTGCTAGCCAGCCTTGAGCAAAATGAAGCCAGGGACAGTGCTCAGGCCCTGAGTTCAAGCCCCAGGACTGGCAAAAAAAAAAAAAGAGTTTCTGAGATTGGACTGCTTGGGCTGGTTTTAAACTGTGATCTTCTGATCTTAGCCTCTTGAGTAGATAGGATTACAGGTATGAACCACTGATACATGGCACAAGATCTTATCTTTATCCAGTCTGACTTGTCTGTATTTGAGAGAAAGAAAGGGAAACAGGTAGATAGGGGTAAGGAGCGATGGACAGAATAAGGCAGACAATACATGGCCCATTGTGGCCCTTCTCCTCTCCCTGATACCTAGAGTTCTAGCTCAGATTCTCCATCCCACAGCCACTGAAAAGAGCCAGAGTAGCCCATGCGAGAGGCATCAAGTAATCATCCCAAAGCCCATGGGAGGAGATATATGACAAAGGCCGTACTATAAGCCACTCCTTCCAAGTAGACTCCATTAAGCTAGCTTCTCTTTACAGAGTCCCTACTTTCTTTCACAGCTTTCCCTTTCACTGTCAAATAAATTTCTCTGTTTACCTTAAACACTTTCTTGCCTCTAATTCCTTCATGGGTGAGG
Source organism: Perognathus longimembris pacificus (assembly GCF_023159225.1). Taxonomy (NCBI): domain Eukaryota; kingdom Metazoa; phylum Chordata; class Mammalia; order Rodentia; family Heteromyidae; genus Perognathus; species Perognathus longimembris. The sequence continues at coordinate 55,619,383 of NC_063163.1, read as the reverse complement.
ATATCAATGTTTTCATTAAACCCAGTGTAATTGCACAGGTCTACCTGTCCCTTTGGGTCTTCACTTCCTTATGAAGCTACCTCTGACAAGTACAGCTGATACTAAATGAAAGTTCATGCTTTGCTATTATTTTTGGCTTGGGGATTGAACTCAGGGCCTTAGACTTGCTAGGCAGGTGCTCTTCCACTTGAACCACAACACCCAGACAATTTGTTTTGGTTACTTTTGAGATAGAGTCTTATTTTTGTTTTGTTTTGTTTACCTAGACACCTTTGAACATGATCCTCCTAATAACACATCACACCACAGACTCTGCTTTTTCTGGTGAGATGAACATCTTGAAAACATTTTTTTTTTTTTGCCCAGATTAGCCTAGGCAGTCCCATCCTCCCAATCTCAGCTTCCCTTGTAGCTGACATGAAATGTGTTCTGCTAACCCAGCTATTGGTTGAAACTAGGTGTCATGAACTTTGTGTCTGGGCTGGCCTCAAATCATAGTCCTTCTGATCTCCCATGAAGCAGCTAGGATTACAGGCATGAACCACCTGTAAGTTCCCAAATGTTCTTATTAATTGGTCTTTTGCTGTAGTGGCCACAACCATGAACCTAGAAAATGCTGATGAAATTTCCTTCAAAAGACTATGAGGTCAGAGCATCTACCCAGATGTTTGTTTGTTTGTTAATAGCCATAGATCCATGGTCTTGCCAGATAAGAAAATATGAAAGAACACCATTCTTTTGCCAAATCTTGCAAGTTAAGAGGGCCTAACAGAATTACTAAATATCTTAAAGAGTCTTGAGAGCCAGATTTTAAAACAATAAATACTTTATTAAGAACTCAAAAGTGGGCCAAAGAAATGCAAAAACAATTTCCCTAAGAAACATAGAATCATCTAATTGGTGGAAGAGTTTGTCCACACCCAACGAGGAGGTGGAAAATCTACCTGACAAATCAGAATCAGCTAGGCATGTTTTTGTGTGGTGGAGACCCAGGCAGAGCTCATGGTGCCACCATGTACTTTGGCACAAAACCTTACCTCCTAGCCACAGACTCTGAAGAATCTAACCTTACCCTCTGAGCTAGAACCTCAGCCTGCTGGAAACACTGCCTGCTTAGTAGGTAAGTGGTGTTCATGTTGAGAAGACTATAACTGGGGGCTAGGGGAGTAGCTCAAGTGGTAGAATGCAAAGCCTTGAGTTCAAATCCAGGTACACCAGGAAGAAAAAAAGGCTCCAACCTATTATCGAGATGATGAGAAAATCAAACTCAACTGTTTCTGAAAGTGTAAGAATAGTCTCTGTATTCTTGGCTTTTCTACCATTAGTCATGATTCAGAGAAGTTGGGACATTAGAGCAGCTAACACATTAGGCTGGTTACTCCAATTTGATGAGTAATTGGTGATAGATTTAGACCTAAGATTTTAAGCTGAAAAGTGCACAAGAATAAAGCTGGTAAACAACATTAGAATGTCTAAGAACTTATGAGTCATAATATTTACAAGTTTGACTGATTATACCTATGACTGAAGTTTAGCTACATGTAATGGTGCATGTCTATAATGCCAGTGTTTATGAGGCAAAGACAGGAGGCTCTCAAGCTCAAGTCTAGTTTGGGCTAGACCCTGTCTGAAAGAACAATGAGTTGGGGATATAGCTCAATGGTAGAGCAATTACCTAGCATGCACAGAGGCCTGGGTTCAATATCTAGCAATGTGTGTGCAATGCTCTTTCTCTCTCTCTCTCTCTCTCTCTCTCTCTCTCTCTCTCTCTCTCTCTCTCTCTCTCTCTCTCAAGTTTTGGAGGAGTCCTTAGTCCTTAGTCTTGGAGTACTAAGAAAGAAAATATAAGAGGATTATTTATAAGAGTTTAAGGGTACTGGAGAGGAAAAAATAGTCCTCTACTTCTACCCATCTTTGGTTAATTAGTTGAAGACTGTGAAGAAGCAAAACAATGGCTTCCTTCTACCTTTCTAAGTTCTTTGGCTGATCTAGGAAAATTTAACAATACAAGACAGATCACAGGCCAGGTGCCCATGGCTCATGCCTGTAATCCTAGCTATTCAGGAGGCTGAGATCTGAGGATCACAGTCCAAAGCCAGCCTGGGGTGGAAAATCCATGAGACTCTTATCTCCAATTAACTACCAAAATGCCAGAAGTGGAACTGTGGCTCATGTGGTAGAGTGCCAGACTTGATTGAGCAAATAAAGCCAAAGGATCACATTTAGGCCCTAAGTTAAAGCCCAGTACAAACACTAAATAAACAAACAAATAAATAATAAAAACAGATCACAGAGAAAAATCGTATTTAATTTCACATGAAAACACAAGATTGCTCCAGTACATGACACTCCCTGAAGGAGGGCCCAGTGACTGAAGCTTGCATAGTTAGCATCCTGAGCTACAGGTAGGAAGGAATGAGGTCTGGGGACCCTCACAGTTTGGAAGTGAGAGAGGATGCCCATGGTGATTTCTCTCTGTAGGTTCAAGTTTCTCCAATGATAAAAGTTAACTGGAGCAGTGTGAACCTGAAACAGACACTTTCCTCATCTAGACTTCCCTTATAGATGTAAGTTCTTTTACGAAGGACAGATTTTTACAGCTCCTTCTGGGTCTGTAGTTTCTCAGAATAACCAGCTCAAAATATAGCAAAGAAGGGTATTTTGAGGGTACATTTATACATATTTTGGGGATATAGTCATATTTAGTGTGGCTCTGTTTGAGCCCCAATGTGTTCCTATAAAAAGAGACAGACTAACAAAGGGAACAAAGATGTCTTTCCCTGGCCCATTGCTAAGTTCTGGCCAAGGACCCTAATGGCAAGAAACTCATGTTGATGCAAAGTAACAGTTCTGCTCTAAGAAAATAAGAAAATAGTTTATTCTGAGACAATAGGAGTATCCATGGCTAGGGGACAAGGATTCAAGCCATAGTCCATGACCTGTTCCACTGTGGAAGAAGTATCAGGAACTTTAGGGGAACAGAACTAGGAAGGTCATAAATCAGTGCACTGGATAAATACATGAATGGTAGCATGTGATTGGTATCTATGGAAGAGCAGAGAAATCTTTCCTTTGGGTTTCAGGTGTTATTTTACTGCCTATTTTGCTAGAGGGTTCGTGGAGTCCTGAGGTTAGCTCAGCTTAGAGGAACATTTCCTCAGATTCACCTAATAGTCACAAGGACAGAGGTTGACGCTAAATGGCTATTAAAGAGACTAAGATAACCCCAGATAATTTGGGCTCTTGACCTGCAACATTCCATCTCTATGCAATCATGATGGGCTAGAGGCCAAGGTCAAAGTTATGCAATATTATCTTTCTTCCTTTCCTTCTTCCTTCCTTTCATTCATTCATTCATTCATTCATTCTTTCTTTCTTTCTTTCTTTCTCTCTTTGTTTTCTAGCCAGAGTCAAAGAATTTATAGTATTTCCTCCCTCCCTCCCTTTCTTCCTCCCTGCCTCCCTTTCTCCCTCCCTCCCTCCCTTCCCTCCTTCCTTCCTGTCTCAGTATTGTGGCTTGAATTCAGAGCCTTACGCTCTTGCTTAGTTTTTCCAATCTTGGCTGACACTCTACCATTTGAGCCACACAGCCACTTCTGGGGGGTTTCTGGTTAAGTAGAAATTCTCATAACTCTTAAATTTTTCTGCCTAAGCTGGCTTTGAACTGTGATCCTCAGATCTCAGCCTTCTGAGTAGCTAAGTTCATAGACATAAGCCACTGGCACCTGGCTGGAAAAAAAACAAACCTAAATTTTAAAGCACAATGGCAAGATTGGTAACTTAAACTTCAAAGCTCAAGGAATGAGATTTTTTTAAATTTACAACTGATAAATTCACTGTTAAGTGAGATAACAAAATAACCCCCTGTTTTTATCTTCCATTTGCCAAAGTTGCTTTCAAGGGTCTGAAACATTTCTATTGGCATATTGACATCTTAGAAGTCTAAATAAGGGAAACCTCTCAAATCCTGCCTGACAGGACTGTCCGTGGCTGGCTTTACCTCTGAACAACCTCCCTCCACATCTGTCTGTCTTCCTTCTAGAAGCTTCCATGCTCCTGCAGGTCTCATATGGCCCTCCCTCCTCATCCCTCTGTGCCTGGTCTTTTCCATAGTATGGACCACCATCCAGGGTGGCCAGTGCTTTCTTGTCTGGACGCAGCCATTCCCCTAATGATGCCTCTTGTTGGCCACAAACCATGGAGTAGTTCCTGGGAGCAAAGAAGACAGAGCCTGAGGCTTCAACCTCATGTTCTCTCCATGGGAACCAAGGAAAAACTCCAGGGAGAGAAACATTGCCTGCAGATCACGGGGCATGGAGCTCTGGGATCCAGGACTATGAGGTAAGGCCAGGCTATGAGCCTCTGCCTTGCTCTCCCAGGGATGTGGGGTCCAGACCACAGTGGACAACAGCTCTGCCAACTGCACGAATTCCCTCAGTCCAGTGTCAGTGGCTCATGACTGTAATCTTAGCTGCTCAGGAGGCCAAGACCTGGTTTGAAGCCAGCCTGGGTAGAAAAGTCTGTGGGACTCTTTATCTCCAATTAACAGTTGAAAAGTCAGAAGTGGAGGTATAGCTTAAGTGGTGGTGTGGTTGCTAGAATTCAAAAGGTTCAGGGACAGTGCCCAGGCTTTGAGTTCAAGCCTTGTAACTGGCCCAAGAAGGAAGGAAGGAAGGAAGAAAGGGAGGGAGGGAGGAAGGGAGGGAGGGAGGGAGGGAGGAAGGGAAGGAGGGAGGGAGGGAGGGCAGGAAGGGAGGACAGGAAGGGAGGAAGGGAAGGCAGGAAAGGCAGGAAAGGAGGGAAAGGAAGGGAAGGAAGGAGGGAAAGAGAGAAGGAAGGAAGGAGGGAGAGAGGGAAGGGAAGGGAAGAGAAAGAGGGAGGGAGGGAAAGAAAGGAAAGGAACGGGAAGGAAGGAGGGAGGGAGAGAAGGATGGAAGGAAAGAAGAAGGAAGGAAGGAAGGAAGGAAGGGAAGGAGAGGAGAGGAAATAAAGGGGAAAGGAAGGAAAGGAAAGATGGAAGGAAGGAGGGAAGGAAAGAAAGAAGGAAAAGCAAGAGGAAAGAAGGAAGGAGGGAGGGAAATAAGAAAAGGAAGAAGGCTCATGCCCACTGTGGACCTATTAAGCACAGAATCCTGTGCACATGCTCTTCTTGTTATGTACTCCCTTTTACTTAAACATCAGTACTAAGCATTCACTCCTTGTACTCCTGTACTGTCACTGATCCTAAGCTTTCCCAGCTGTGAGAAGGAAACAACCTTGACTGTCTCCTGGGTCAGCCAAGGTTCTCAGATGCAAACCACAGAGCTGCTCAGGCTGGTTGCCCTACTGGAATTTACCAAGGCAGTGCGGAGCCAATCATGGGCTTTGATCCATGTTGATCTATGTGCAGTATGTCATCAGTCCATGACAAATCTCAAATAACTGGTCAAGAACAGTCTTTAACTCCCATTTCCTGTAGGGAGAACAGAAAATGTTTCTCTTCTCCATTTCTCCCTACTTTCTCCCATTATACTAAAACAAATCCTTGTTAAAATTGTCATAAAGGAGAAACTTGACAGGAATCTTACATTGTTGAATTAATGATAAAATCTGCTCACTGTCTTTTGTGGGTTTTGAGGGATTTGGTTTTCTTCTATCATTTTTCCTAGTAATTCTTAAAGTATTGATCTGTGATAGGTGATAGATTATTATAGTGGTTTGAGGAGCAGGCACTGAAGGACAAGGAAGTTATCAAGGACTCTCCTGAGGGCCAGGGAATCAAGTCTATGGGTTTCTGGGCCAGGAACCAAGTGGACCCATGCATTTCCTATGACACGCCAGCTGACCTAGATACTGTACACCACAGCGGCCTCCTGCTCTGCTGCTGTTCTTGCTGGAGGCAAGCCTGTTGTCAACAGCTCCAGACTGAAGTTGGCCCGAGAGTCTGGATATAGAGTCAACACCTCAGGTCCCTGTCCGAGCTCCCTAGGGAAGTGGAAATGCCTGAGCCTGGAGATGTTCTTCAAAGCTGAGCATCTAAAAAGAAAGATTCATGCCCACCCAACCTCACTGGTATAGTCTAAACCCTTTTTGAAATGTTGTTCTGTACCATGCCTTGCCCTGAGCACCTATGCCCTCCCCCTTCTTCACCTTCCAGAGCTTACCATCTCTTTCCTGTTATGATTACAGTGCATGAACAGCTCTACTCTCATCAGCATCCTCTATCCTAGGCTAAGAAGGGGGTCACCATGGTACCAACTGATTCTGATCATCATCACTATGCAGACCCCATTAGAGGCTGGAACCCTCAAGGTCAAGAGGCACATACAAGACACCTTCCTGCAGCATCGATGGTGGAGTGTATTTTCAAAAAAATTTTTTTTTTTTTGCCAGTCCTGAGCCTTGGACTCAGGGCCTGAGCACTGTCCCTGGCTTCTTTTTGCTCAAGGCTAGCACTCTGCCACTTGAGCCACAGCGCCACTTCTGGCCATTTTCTATATATGTGGTGCTGGGGACTCGAACCCAGGGCTTCATGTATATGAGGCAAGCACTCTTGCCACTAGGCCATATCCCAGCCCACTCAAAATTTTTTAAATATTGAGATTACTTAGATATTTACTTGTTTGATAAAAGTTAGATGTGTAGTAGTAGCATGCAAAATGCATCTACAAGTTAAAGCACAACACGAATCTAGGAAATTTCCAGCTCTGGGTATGTGGCCACCTTGAGCAGCAAGAGAATCCTACAGCTAAGTTTTATTTATTGATTTTTATTGCCTTTGAGAGACTTCATGGAAAGGTCCAAGAAACACAGTGCATCCCCGCCCCAGGGAGGACCCTTAATCAGGGACTGGTCCACGGGGTATAAATATCCCAGATCTCTTACTAGGTGGCCAAGATTCTTTTAAGCTATGTTTATACACTGCCCAGCATTCAACTGACTCAACAAATCCACTCCTCTATTATATTACCTCTTTATTCTTCCACAATTAGCTACTTCTTGGTACTGATAGGATACCAAGACAAAGAATTTTAAAACTATTAGAATCTGCCAGCTTGGTGGTACATGCCTGTAATCCACGCACTCAAGAGGCAGAAGCAAATAGATCTCAGTTTGTGGGAAGCAACACTCTGTCTCAATATTTAAATAATAATGACAATAATAACAAGAATGAGTACAATTAATAAAATTGGTAATACAGCTAGATACAAACGTAATGTGTAAATAAGACACAACACCACTAGTATTGGCTGTGGATATATGTTTTGGTTTGGGAGTTTTATATATAACTGCTTTTTAAGAAAGCTATTTGTTTTGTTTGTTTGTTTGTTTGGCCAGTCCTGGGCCTTGGACTCAGGGCCTGAGCACCTTCCCTGGCTTCTTCCCGCTCAAGGCTAGCACTCTGCCACCTGAGCCACAGCGCCCCTTCTGGTCGTTTTCCATATATGTGGTGCTGGGGAATTGAACTGAGAGCTTCATGTGTAGGAGGCAAGCACTCTTGCCACTAGGCCATATTCCCAGCCCACAAGAAAGCTATTTGAAAAACAATCTAGAAGCCTTTATTTTTTTAATCCATATTGTCTTTTAAGGTCCAACAATCTCACTCTTGGAGTATTTAGCACATGGAAATAAAAACTCATAATAAAGACCATAGCTGAAGGTTACTTGGACACAACAGTCCGTGTGTGTGTGTGTGTGTGTATACACATGTATATACATATATATACACATATAGTATACTGTATTACATCTAGTATATATGTGGTATACATACTATCTATTATATAGCTATAACTTATATAGTATAATATATATTATATATGTTATAAATATATTATGTTGAATATAAATATAGTATATATTGTATATACATTATATATTACATGATATGTTATATAATGTTATATATTTATAATTTATATATAATACATAACATAATATATAATATACACCATATATTATATATTATAAATATATTATGTACAATATATTATATTATATACCATAGATTATATTATAAATATACATTATATAATAACATTTAAATGTAAATATATTATATATGATATACTATTATTATACTATATATGTTATAAATATATATACTTCTTTTTTGGCCAGTCCTGGGCCTTGAGCCTGAGCACTATCCCTAAGCTCCTTTTGTTCAAGGCTAGCACCCTACTACTTGAACTATAGAACCACTTCCAGCTTTTTCTGTGATTAATTGGACATAAGAGTCTTATGGACTTGGCTTCCCAAGATGGCTTTGAACCATGACTTTCAGATCTCAGCTTCTTGAGTAGCTAGGATTGCAGGCATGAGCCACCAATGCCCAGCATAAATATATATTATATAAATATACTACAATATAGTATATACAGTGTATATTATATATCATATATAAGAACATAATATGTATTATATGTGCAAGTATTTTAACATATATCTATATGTATACAATGTATATTTATTTATATACACTCTATAGAATATATAGTATATATACTATATGTATATAACAACTAGTATATATAAATCTGTAATATATATTTTAGAATACATGTAAATATATTATAGTATTATATATACTATATTATATAGTATGGAATATATAATAGATAATATACTATCATTACATAGATTATATAGAATATACCTATATATTACATACAAATGTATATAACAGCTACATATTATATGTACATATATATGCATATATACACATATATACATACTTGTAAGAGATTGGCTCTTGGAACCTTTATGAATACCAAAATCTGCAGATGCTTAAATCCCTTATATAAAATGCTATAATATTTTCACACGACAACATACTTTAAATCATCTGTAGGTTACTTATAATATTTAAATGAATGTAAATGCTATGTAAATGCTTGTTATTTGTGTCCTATTGTTCCCATGACAAGGGAAAAGTATATGGATGTTACATAGAGATACAATTTGTTCAGAATATTTTCAGTCTCAGCTGGTTTAAGGCATGGATACAGAGCCCAGCTGACCTTTGCAGTGCCAGCTAACCCCTCTGTGTAAAATTTTAAAAGGAAAAAAAAAAGAAAACTCAAACATAGTGCAACTCTGATGATCTCAGGTTGTTCAACTTCTCAAAAAAAAGAAAGAAAAAAAATGTCATTGAGTTAAATAAAACCAGTATGTGAACCATTAATTTTCTTTTTGAAAAGTAATAGAAAGATCCTAGTGGACTACATATGTTCGTAAATAATTTATTATTATTTTTGTTTGGTGGTACTGGGGTTTGAACTTCATGTTTGCTAATCAAACACTGTACTACACCTCTAGTCCATATTTACTAACACTTTCTGATTTATGAGCATGAGGACAGTGTGAAGAATATAAAGGGTAAGGGTAATTAGAAGTAATGTGAGAAGAGAGAGAAAAAAGGTTTGTTAAAAATAATTTCAGGGATCACTTTCATGTGCATGCAATATGTGTGTATATTTGTAAAGAAATCAAAGAAACAATGCCTAAGTTAAATTTACACCCATAGATTTCTAGGGATGTTTATCTAATTATCAAGTGAAAAAATAAATGACAGGAGCATACAATAATTCTATGTCCAACAACTACAAAGCCCCAAGCTTCAGCATATGTGTACCGGAGCCTGTAGAGGTTTTTGGGAGCCCTAAAAGCTGAGATTGATAGATTGCTGAGAATGATAGAACTACAAATTAACCCGGTGCCAGTGACTGGGCATAATCCTAGTTACTCGAGAGACTGAGATGTGAGGATCACAATTTGAAACCAACCTGGGCAGAAAGTCCATGAGACTCCTAGCTCCAATTAACTAGCAGTGTGCCAGCCTTGAGTTAAAAAGCTAAGAGATGGGCTGGGAATATGGCCTAGTGGCAAGAGTGCTTGCTTCGTATACATGATACCCAGGGTTCGATTCCCCAGCACCACATATATAGAAAACGGCCATAAGTGGCGTTGTGGCTCAAGTGGCAGAGTGCTAGCCTTGAGCAAAAAGAAACCAGGGACAGTGCTCAGGCCCTGAGTCCAAGGCCCAGGACTGGCCAAAAAAAAAAAAAAAAAAAGCTAAGAGATGGCACCAGATCTTGAGCTCAGACCTTTGTACCAGCAAGAGTGTTCATGAACATGCACCCCCTTCCCCCCCATCCCCACCTTCCCCCACACAAACTAAAACAAACACAAAAACAACGTTAATAACAGTGACACTTTCTTGTATTTTCTCTCAGTTGTGGGGCTGGAACCCAGGGTCTGGGTCCTGCCCCTGAGCTCTTTTGCCCAAACCTAGCACTCTACCACTCAGAGCCACAGAGCCACTTCTGGTTTTCTGGTAGTTAATTGGAGAGAAGTGTCTTAAGGATTTGCTTGCCCAGGCTGGCTTTGAACTGCAATCCTCAGATCTCAACCTCCTGAGTAGCTAGGATTATGGGTGTGAGCCACTAGCACACTGCTTGACGTTTCCTTTTCTATCTTTGGATTGCTTTAACCTTGAAAACTAATGTGTCATACTTTCTTTCTATAATTCTGAAGGATACCAAGTAAAGAAGATGCTGGGGGGGGGGGGGGCGGGGAGAGAAAGAGAAAGAATGAACAATGTGAATGAACAATGGATACTGATTTAACCAGGCCCCAACTTCCACTGTGCCTCCTGTCTCACATTCCAGTAGTTGCAACAGGTGCCCCCTAGGGATATGGCCCCAGAACAGCAGTAGCAACTATGGAAATGGACCATTACCATTTGGATATTGTCTTTCCAAAGGTTTATGTGTTGAAGGCTTGGTGCCCTGCATGACAGTGAGAAGTGGTGGGACCTTTAAGAGGTGGACCCTAATGAGAGGTTCTTAGGTCATCTGCCCTAGGAAGGCAATTGTAGGGTCTCAGAGTCTGGCTTTCTGTTTTACCATGTCTCTTTGCATATGCTCACAGCCTCTACTTTCTGATACAGCCAAGCTGGTTGGTAGAGGGTCTTCACTAAAGCCTGTGCCACACTGCTTAGATTTTTTAAACTTCCAGACAGTGTGACCAAAACAAACCTCTTCACTTCATAAAGTTAGCCTGCCTCAAGTATTTTGTTATGTCCAGGACAACTATATAGTTGGGGATGAATTCTGCCTGACATAAAACAAAGGTGAACACACAATAATTGGTATGCACCACACAGAAGAAGGTCTTGTTTGGAATAGAATAGCCGGTGTTTGCCAATAATCCTGTTACATCATCGTGGGCCTTCACTGCTAGTTTCATGAGGTTACTTCAGGTCTCCAGGCCAAAAGAATGCTGGTAAACATCTGCCACGGGGAGAAGGGCGTGGTGCTGACGTGTCCTTCCTCCGCATCAGCAATGTGCCTGTCCTGAGCCCTTTCTGCTGGCTCCACAAGGGGATCAAGCTGGGAGACCTTGCCAGCCTGCACCAGCAGGAAGTCCTCAGGGGCACGGATCTGCGTACTGCTCCTTTCCCATATCAGCATCTTTCACAGACACACCCTGTGCTTATTTGGGAGATCTCCAAGTCCTTGAAAACTAAGGAGTGTGCATTGTGACGTGGCCAAGTGAATTACAGTGGCCAGGTGGATTGGGGCCAGTTGGCACCAACTTCGCCATCTTATCAATCTCACAGCACTGAACATGTGCCACTTGCTGAGGGAAAAGCTTGTCTTAGGAAGCTCAACCCAGCACAAACGTTAGAGGTTCAAAACTGTTCATCCAGGTGCCTGTGGCTCTCACCTGTAATCCTAGCTACTCAGGAGGCTGAGATCTGAGGCTCACAGTTCAAAGCCAGCCTAGGAAAGTCAGTGAGACTCTTATCTACAATAAACTACTCAAAAAAAGCAAGAAGTAGAGCTGTGGCTCAAGTAGTAGAACATTAGACTTGAACACAAAGGCTCAGGGACAGTGCCCAGGCCCTGAATTCAAGCCCCAGAACTGGCAGGAAAGAAAGAAAGAAGGAAGGAAGGAAGGAAGGAAGGAAGGAAGGAAGGAAGGAAGGAAGGAAGGAAGGAAGGAAGGAAGGAAAAACCCAACAAAAACATCTCTTTCTGTTGTCTACTCCAAGTTGATAGGATTTGGTGGGAACCAATGAGATTCAGAATTCCTATTTGACATGTGGGGAGCTGAGCCCCAAATCCAGAGCCTGTACACCTGGAGGCAGGCCCCACTGTATGGCTCATGGCAGGATTGAAACCAAGCCAGAACTTCCTTGTGGATCAGGGTCCCAAGCTCTGATAAAGACTTGTAAACCCTGTGCTGCCTCCTTCGTGGGTCACAGTGACACTCTAACTAGAAAATTTATGAGATACTGCCTCGAAGACCATAAAGCTCTTAGACACATGGAGTGTTCTTATTGATTTGCTGTGTTGTAGAAAATGAGAAGGGTCCTTAAAAGTGTGTGTGTGTGTGTGTGTGTGTGTGTGTGTGTGTGTGTAGCATATGCACTCAAACACACATGTATATACCTTCTATTTGAAATCATTCATGGTGGATCCAAATCTTTTGGCAAATCTTCTTGAAATAGTGAATGAAATTCCCTTGAGACTGTTGATATATATATATATATATATATATATATATATACACACACACACACACACACACACACACACACACACACACACGCCATGTTTTCCATCAAGAAATAAAAATCGCTATTTATTTTTTCTGTGCCAGTAGTGGAGTTGGAACCCTGGACTTTGTGTTCTTACTTGGCTTTTTCTCTCAAGGTTGGTAACCTAACACTTGAGCTACACCTCCACTTCCAGCTTTTTGCTGGTTAGTACAAGTTTAGAGGCTCTTGGGTTTGTCTGCCACAGCTTTAACTGTGGTCTTCAAATCTCAGCCTCCTGAGTTGCTAGGATTACAGGCATGAGCCACGAGTGTGTGTAGAAATTCTTAAAAGAAGCCTCTTCTTGGCCTTAGTTATTTCTGGGGCCACTATACATGTCCTATGCTTTCCACAGCAATTTCTCCTTGCTCCTTAAATGAGAGCTTTAGGAATAGAATCAGTACACTGAGTTGCTTGAGATTTTGAAAATTGCAAATTAGTCTTTCCAAGTTCAGAATATTCTAAATTTATGTGAGAGCCACTTTAAAATTTGGGGAAGTAGAGCTGGGTTCTGGTGGCTCATGCCTGTAACCCTAGCTACTCAGGAGGCTGAGAACTGAAGATCAAAGTCAGCCTGGGCAGGAAAGCCTGTGAAATTCCTGTCTCCAATTTACCACCAGAAACCCAGAAGTGGCTCTGTAGCTCAAAGTGGAAGAGCACTAGCCTTGAGCATAAAAGAGCTCAGAGACAGAACTCGGACCCTATGTTCAAGTCCCATGACCGACAAAAAAAAAAATGGGGGAAGCATTCGGCCAATATTACTACAATTAAAAACAATACTCATTTCAGTTCTACCCATGACAATACATATAATACTCTTGGCATTGGTGAGTATCATTTATATCCCAGGTCCAACGGGAAGTGTTTTATACGGATCATCTCATCTAACCCTCCATTCCATCAATCAGCTTATTAGTTTTACAAATGAGGAAAATAAGGATACAGGATTCAACAAGATGTCACTTCAGCCCTAAATGTGTTCATGAACATGCCACCGTTAAAATGGATGTCAGTTCAGTTTAGAACACCTCCAAGCCCCAGTAGATGGGCAGAAAACCCTGAGAGAAACTGCATACCAGCCACTACCCAAGACTACCACAAAGTCTGCCATTCAACCTTCCCACTGCCCTAGTACTTTCCAGAGGAGGAAAGAGCCTCACTCTGTGTGTGTGTGTGTGTGTGTGTGTGTGTGTGTGTGTGTGTGTGTGTGTGTGTGGAGGGGGTATGAAATGTAGTAGACAATTCACAGGTAGAGAAATTCAGGGGAATTTCATATTGCAAACAAACACATGGATAAAATGGTCATCTCCCTTTGTCACCTCCTCTGATTTTAAAGAATTAAAAGACAGGAATTCAAGTTTGGACTAGAAAGAAGCAAGAAGAAAAGTTCCAGATTGTTTACTGCTTTGTACCTGGCAGGGCAGTACAGCTTCCTGCCCGGAGCCACAATGGGCCGTCTTATCCAGTATGAGGTCTCAACAGCTAGGAGGACATGTTTAAAGAACAAAATGCCAAAAGACAGAGTCTATGAGTAAAAGATTTATTTACTGCAAGAGCCGAGCTAGCTGGCAGCAAAAGTAACAGATTTCTCCAAATCAAAGAGGTACCAGAGCCAAAAAACCAATAATGTCTTCATATATATACCCCCCCCCCACACACACACACACACACATATATATATATATATATATATAGTTCCCCTCCCCTACTTACATCTTAAGCATAGTCTTATCTCTCCCAGATTGGTGGGTGGAATATGTATCTATGTATGCATTTCTGTGAGCATCTTCATTGAATCCCTGGCTTTAGAACACACATAAGCCAAGAACACAGACAGGCTGGTCTGGTCCATGGGGCCTCATCCCCCTCCCCTTAGAATTAACTCTGACCCTCTTCTCTCTCCTTATGTTGCCCATACAGTTCCAAATTGCCCTACAGTTCTAAATCTCCCTTACAATAATAACAATTAATAATAATACATGTAAAATCTATAGCCAGGTACCAGTGGCACATGCATGTAATTCTAGCTATTCAGGCAGAGGTTGATATCTGAGATTGAGATTAGAAGCCAACCAGGCAGGAAAGTCTATGAGACTCTTAGCTCTAATTAACTACCTAAAAGCCAGAAGTGAAACGGTGGCTCAAGTGGTAGAGTGCTAGCCTTGAATGAAGAAGCTAAGGGACAGGGTCCAGACCCTCATTCCAAGCCCCAGTACAGGCATAAAAAAACCAAAAAGGCTGGTGAGGCTGGAAGCATGGATCAAATGGTAAAATGTCTGTATAGCTAGTGTAAGGCCTTGAGTTCAACACCCACATTCTCCCTCCCTAATTACAACTTAAGTCATGCAGGAAGTACTAACTATACCCATCATATTAGCAAGGCCAAAGTTAAATGGCAATGGCAGTGACCTCACACTGAATTTATTCTCTCCTGATGACATGTTTATGATCAAACTCTGAAGATGCAGAACCCAAACTGGTGTGAACTCAACAATCACCCACATATATGGGAACCTAGCAAAATGAAAAGAGCTGTCTGGTTAGACTAGAATGAGGTTTTTAATCTCATAAACTAACTTTGCTATTTTAGAATCTTGTTTTCACAAAAAATAAAGTGTGGAAGCAAAGGAATTTTATTATCCCATTACACCACTTATAGTGGAGAGTTGCACTGCTGACTTAAATAAATCATGGATATGGCCAAGAAATGCCAAAAAAGAAAAGCCAAGGTTCAGTACGTTTTTCATCTGAAAGTAGGACAGCAAATCGGATGTTTAACATAGAATTTTATGATCTTCATTCAACCATCTCCTTTTGTGATGCAGAATGGGGTCCAAGAGACACAGAATTCCTTGTCAAGGTCAAATGCTTCTCTATGGCACTACGGCCAGCACCTGTTGTTGTTGTTTTTTTAAAAAAAATAAAGATTCCACAAAGCAAATATATAACTTAATACTAATTAAGTGAAAGCATCAAAACTCCAGCATTCCAGAAAATGGGTAGGTGTCAGAATCTAGACGAGAAGCAGGTATGTCCATTCTAGAATTTAGGGAAGGGGTATGCCAAGATTGACTCTCAGGCAATGTTATCACCTTGGGATCTATGGGCTTTGTTAGATACATAATTTTTTTCCATGCTGGTTCTGGGTTTGAAATCAGATCCTGAATGCTATTCCTTAGCTTTTTCCACTCCAGGCTGGTACTCTACCACTTGAGCAACAGCAACACTTCTGGATTTTTGCTATTTCATTGGAGATGAATGTCTCAGATTTATGTGCTTGGGCTGCCTTTGAACTGGAATCCTCAGATCTCAGCTAGGATTACAGGCATTCCACAGGTACCTGACCAAACTCTTGGGCTGATGATATGAATCACAAACTCCAAGAGTGGGCCTGGCAAGATTGTTTAACAAGCTCTCCAGGTGTTTTTGGTACATGTTAAAATGAGAGGCAGGCTCTAAGGCAGCACATCTCCAAGTTCAATGTGCAAAGGGATGCCCAGGGGACCTTGTTAGACTGCAGGTTCTGACTCATTTGGACTGGGAGCGGGGAGGCTGCTTTCCTAACAAGCTCTCAGGCCTGGCCTGCTTCCTGGAGACTGCATTTGGAGTAGCAAGATCATCCTAAAGCCATGTGTCCATGGAAGGCTGTGGATGGATTCCAGACCTGCTTGGATAACAAGCCTCAGCTCTCTGCACCCTCCCTGCAAAGTGTGATCCAGAGCCGAAATTATGGGCATTTTCAGAAAGCTGTGGGGAATGCAGACTCTCAGCCCCATGCCACACCCACTGCATCCAATCTGCACTCTTAGAAGCAGCCTTGCTCCTGGGAAGCTACAAGGTGTGGAGTGGCAGACAGTCTCATGAACCTACCCAGCATGGTTATCCTCCACATTTGGAACTTGCTGGTGGCCTGGGGAGAAATGGTGAGAGTAATATCTCACAAAGCAGAAACCAGATGAGGAACAATAGCCATGCAGAAGTACATGTGTGGTACTGGGATTTGAGCTCAGGGTCTCACATTCTTGTTTAGCTTTTGCACTCATGGTTGACATTCTACTACTTAAGCCACTGCTCCACTTTCTGCTTTTTCTGGTTAATTGAAGATAATAGTTTCACAGATTTTCCTGCCGGGGCTGGCTTCAAACCTTATAAGTCAGATCTCAGTCTCCTGAGTAGCTAAGACTACAGGCCTGAACTACCATGTGTGGCTACACAGAAATATGTGTAAGTGTCAAAATGTTAAGAAATAAGGACTATTCTTTCAATAAAAACAAAATACAATGAAAGCTGTGCAACAACTGCAGAAGGGTAGGGAGCTGGCCAGCATCAAGAGCACCTTCACATTCTCCTAAAACCTTCCTCCTATGCCTACACTACTCAGGAAACTGAGGAAGAAGGAAGAACTGGGGAAAGTCTGCATCCTGCTGGAAGGTTTGTATTGGAAGCATTTTAGAGCCAGTGTCTACTGTGTGCACTTCCTATTGCTGCTGTAACGAAGTACCACAAAATGTAGTAGCATACAACAACACAAATTCATTACCTAGCAGCTCTGGAAAGATGTGCTCCTCTTGTAAGTGTTAGGAGATGGTGCATTAATTTATCTCTTTTAGCTTTTACAGACTGCCTTCATTCCTTGGCCTGTGGCCTCTTCCTCCATTCTCATAGCCACCAAATACCATTTTCAAAATCTGTCCTTCCTGGGGCTGGGGATATGGCCTAGTGGCAAGAGACCTTGCCTCGTATACATGAGGCCCTGGGTTCGATTCCCCAGCACCACATATACAGAAAACGGCCAGAAGTGGCGCTGTGGCTCAAGTGGCAGAGTGCTAGCCTTGAGCAAAAGGAAGCCAGGGACAGTGCTCAGGCCCTGAGTCCAAGGCCCAGGACTGGCCAAAAACAAAAAACAACAACAACAACAAAAAAAATCTGTCCTTCCTTTGACCTCATTTCACAGCTCTTAGTCTCCTGCCACTTTCTCATCATCTCAAGATGTATTTAAAGATTTACGTATATATGTATGTGTGTGTGTGTGTGTGTGTGTATGTATGTATGTATGTATGTATTTTGGTACCAGTGCTAGGACTTGATCTCAGGGTCTGGGCGCTATCCTCAAGCATTTTTACTCAAGACTAGCGCTCTCCCACTTGAGCAACAGCTACACTTCCTGGTTTTTGGCAGCTACTTGGGGATAAGAATGCCGCTGGTTTTCCTGCACAGGCTGGCTTTGAACCTCAATCCTCAGCTTGAAACTTGACCCTTAGATCCAACCTTGATCCTTAGATCTAAGCTTCCTGAGTAGCTAGGAATACAGGCATGAGAGATTTTCAATCAAATCTGAAAAATCCTTTTTGCAGTGGAAATTAATGTAGTCACAGGTTCTGGGGATTCAACTAAGGGACATATTTAGGGAAAGGTGTTAGTGTTGTTCTGCTTGCCACACCTAGTTTGTTAAGCTCTTTGCCCGGGTCTTCTGGATCTTACCAGGACAGGGTCTTCTGGGGCTCCTGGGGCTGTGCCTTTGAACCTGGGAAGAAAGTGTTCAATATGGCCGCCTTACTGGGAACAGAGACCACTGCAGTATTTCATGTGTCAGACTTCCCACTGTCAGCAGGTCTCAGCCCAAGTTATTTATAGTGTGATAGCTTGCCTTTTGCATTAATGTAACCGTTTGCATTCAAATGAATTTTTCAGAGTCAAGCTGAGAAGCTTCTAGTCTACGGAACTCCATGACCCACAGGGTTAACTTCATGAGACTAAACATATATTTTTATTTATCAGGCCCAGCTGCCCCACTCATCAACTCCATTACCTCTCAAATCCACTTATCTCATAAAGTTTCCATTGGTGTCCTCTTTCTTGCTCTAAATGAGTTTAGACTGGGCTCCCAGTGAGTGGATGGCCATGGCTCCTGCCTACCCTCCATATCCTATAACTGTTCAGGGCTGTGATCCTGAGCAAGGAGGTACACAGATGAGAGGCCCCTCCAGGCCTGGCCAGCCTCTACCTCTCCTGATGGAGCTCCTTCTGGGGGGAAGTGATGAAAACTGAGCCAGAAAATTCCTTCTTCTCTCAACAACCCAAGTTCTGTACCTAGGTAGTGCTAGATGCTGAAGATGTCAAAGGCCCAATCCCTCCTCCCCCTCCTGTCTCCCAGAAGCCCACTGAGAATGCAACCAGGTATAGGGTATGGGTATGGAGGGGTGAGGGTGGGGGGGAAGATTGTCACATAAAATGAAGTAGAAGGGGAGGGTCTTAGAAAGGCAGAGGAGTGGCCTAGCCCAGCCTCTGAGACGCACATCAACAGGAAGAAGAATGCAGGATCACCTGGGGATTTCTAGACACAAAGAAAAGCTGAACAAGGCCAGCATTAGCTAACAATTGTGGTCTTATGAACATTCATGTCATGCAAAAAGGATGCTGTAACCATGACATCTAACACTGAGGCTCATGCTGAACATATGCCTGGCCCCATGGACTCGGAATATATTAATCCCTCAAGCCAGAGCCTTGGCTCGTAGAAAACTCATTGCCCCAAGCTTCAAGTGCCCAGCCACCAAGTTGCATGGCAGATATATGGCAGGGTGAGTAACAGTGTGACATAGGACACACAGTTCTGGGACCTTCCCTGGAGAGCTGTGTACCCTGGGAATGTTGAACTGGATCAACTATGGAAGGAAATGGGAGGTGGCAGGCAAGGGAGAAACCAGCCAACCACCACAAGCTAAGCAGCAAAGGGATTGTAAAAGTCCACTGCTCTGTGTAGCAGTGATGGGTACCAACAGTATCCCAGGAAACTCAGCCCCCAGCAGAGCCAACACTCCTGCCTATAGCTCCCAGATCTTTTAACCCACAGGCCCTCAACTTTCCAGAAATATCCTCCATGTGAGACATCAGACAACCCTCACCACAAGCAAAGCCCCTTGGCTCTACAATTCACACCTTCAGGAAGTATGGCTGCCAAGATGCTCCAGATAGTTCCCAAAGGACATGAAAGATGAGGAGGAGAGGACAACATGGATGCCAGGGCCTGGGTCGTGGGAAAATTCATAAATCTTCATAAAACACGTAACTCTTTCCTCCCACAAAGTTTTCCTTTGCCAACCCTATGATAAGCCACAGCCAATTGTGTGCACCCGGTCAACCCCCTGGGAGCATGCGTTCTTCCAAGCCTAGTACAACTTAGCAATAATCCTGTTCTATTTTTCCCAACGATCCAATCCCTCTCCCAACCCCGTACTCAACTCTCTCCTATATGCCTGACTTTGGGAAGCCGCAAGCCATACACATGCCCTTGAAATAGATTTCCACATATTTGGTCATTCAAACTTGATAAACCTAGGCAATTTGCACAGCTACTTGCTTGGACACTCTAATGCTGGTAAATAACTGAAGCAGAGCCTTGGGCTGCAGCCAGACTAGAGAGGGAGCCAGAGCCTTTCAGGCCGTGGTAAAGAATCTCCCACAATCAACTCTTGACCTAAAATGACCTATGAAATAAAGGTTCTTGGTGCTATTGGAAAGAAAATCAAAGGCCTCAGGCAAATGATTCCAAGTGCCTGCCAAGCATTACTAGCTTTTATTTAACCTTCTTGGCTGTTTTTAGTCATTCTGATTATATTCTAAGAGCAGAGAAAATCAAATTTGAACTTTCCGTTTTTAATTGTCATCCATAGATGCATTTAAGCTGGGCACTGGTGGTTTATGTCTGTAATGTACTCAGGAGGCTGAGATCTGAAGATCAAGGTTCAAAGCCAGCTTGGGCAGGAAAGTCTGTGAGACTCTTATTGCCAATTTTTTAAAGCTGAAAATGGAGCCATGACTTAAATGGAAGCGCACCGGACTTGAGCAAAAAACTAAGGAACCGCACCTTGGCCCTGAGTTCAAGACCTAGTACTAGCAAAAATAGTTGTAGTTAGAGTGGTCATGTTTTCAAGCCCTGACAGCTGGCATGGGCAGTATATTCTGCCTCTCTGCTAGACAGAATTAACAGTGACCCCTGCCACCGTGGGCCTGTTATGACTACTTGAACTAAAGCATGCAAAACCCTGAGAGCTACGACCAGTGCTTAGTAGAGGAAGTGTAAGTGTTGGCTAGGTGATCATTTGTTTCTTCTTCTTCCCTAATCTCAGCTTTCCTCTTCCTCTCCAGGAAAGCAGTCTAACGCACTTGATATACGACCTGTTATCCTTGTAGACAGGCTTTCAAAGTCAGATTTAATTCCAGGCCACAAGTCACAGCTAACAGGCAACCATGCTGCGTTTTCAACAATTCCCACAAGTGCTGCGTGAATTATGACAAGCTACAGTGATCACCATCGTCTGGACTAACAATTCAATTTACCCATAAAATAAATTCTTTATAGGCCAATCATTTTTATTGACGATGTATAAGTCTAAATTCAGAGTTGCAAGCTACAGAAATTGATCCTGGCCAAGAATCTTCCAGAATGCCCAATAAGGAAGTCTTAGGGGCTTTCATGTTGCAAAGATCTAGGCTGAAAAAAAAGCCTCTATCCTCTTCAATAAGTGGCTTCAACAACATCCCAAATTCCCAGGTACAGAGACTGGGGAAGAGAATGAAAGTCAGTCCAGATGTTCTTATTGGCCAGGCCCATAAGTGGTCCCATGCCATTGGCTAGAATTCAGTCACACAGCCTAGCTGCAAGGGAGGACACCTCCTACCCTACCACTGTTCTCTCCAGGTTCTGCAAATGTACCCCACTTTTACCCCTGCAATACTTAGGTGGAACCAGTTCCTACCATTTACCAGCTCAGGACTGACTCTGTCCCCACCCCTTCCAGGTATCTCTTGACCCCACCCACACCTCTGTAAAGAGTCCTTGATCTGTTCTGGTGCCATTTTTGTTGTTGTTTTCCTGTCAGGATGCAGGGTCCTGAGGGGACACCTTGCTTGGATATAATGAAGCCATTCCCACTCCTGATCTCCCTTTATCATACCTAGGGTAGCATGCCCAGTGCCAAGGTTCTGGCTTTGCTTGGGTGAGTTAGGAGAGGGGAACCCCTGGGGTGGGGGTGGAGGGGTGCTTCCTACAAAGCCCGCTGGCTGTGTTCTGTCACCTGAAGCTTCCATAGTGGTCACTGAGTCTAAAGATCCTTCAAAGACAGTGTGGAAGGAGTGCCTCCGGTCATATTGAGCCATGAACATCTAGTAGGAGCTTCTCACCATTCACTCATTTATTCATTCGTTCCAAGATCGCATTTTGAGCATGTACCATATACCAGCATTAGTCTAGGTGCTGCTAAGTAAGCAAAATCCTCAACTTTCTTTCATTCTTGTTCTTTTGTTTTTCTTTTTGCTATACTGGGGATTAAACTTAGGACCTCCAGCTCCACCGGAGCCACACCTCTGGTGCTTTGGCTTTTGACTTTGCTTTCTGGACGGGGTCTTTTGCTTTTGCCTGGGTGGCTTTGAACCAAGAGTCTCTGAGTAAGTGGGATTAAAGGCATGTCCCACCATGCTTAGCCAAACCTTTGCTGTCAATACTTTTCATTTTCCTTTGGTTAGGGGTTAAAGTAGATTCACTAGCTTGGGCATTTTTTAATAGCATCCTAAGGTTAGAAGTAGGTGTGGTTAAGAAGGTCAAGAGATGCTGTCTGATACGATCCCAACCCCACCATCCCCTATCCACCCTGCTCCCACCAACACACACACACACACACACACACACACACACACACACACACACACACACACATTGGACTCCCTGGACTCCATAGTGGACCTCTAAGAGATCCTAGCCACAGAAGGAAAGTAGAGGCAGCCACAGAGAGGGCAGCAGCCCACATCCTCTGGGTTCTGTTGCTGCTGGTGGTGATTTCGTTTATTTTTATTTTTTGCTCCTGGTTTGGCTTCAGACCATCATCCTCAGATCACAGTCTCCTGAGTAGTTAGCCATGGTTGCCCACCGGCTGGTGAAATTTAACATTCCATGGAATGAATAGTGTGCCAATGGACATCATCTTTATATGTTTCCCAAAGTGCCAACCCTGACATCACGAAGAAGTGATCCATGAATGCATTTTCCTTCATTTAGTTGTCTGCAAAATTCTTCACCCCGTGTGACAGAATGCCAGGTCCTGGGATTTAAAGAGAAGGGACAGATATGACCTCTTTCTCATGGTATTTTCACCCAACACAGGGGCCTGTAGCTGTCTTCCATGTGTCTGTTTATGAAGGGAGAGACAGTTTCCCAGCTTGGGAAACCCATGGCCTGTAATGAACCAAGTCTAAGACTTGCACATGCCCTGGGAGTCTGTTCTCAGGAGAGCCTGGTATTTCGCCCTGAGCTCTCTGAGTGGGCCTCTTCTGCCTGCCAGTCCAGACTTTCCGATCCCCCACCAAGTGGCTGCAGGACCACAGGTGATATTAAACAGGTCAGGAAAGCAAGGGGTGCCAGCCCTAAAGGCTCTGGCTGTTTCACCATCTCCTTGGCTGTGGAATGTGAGAGGGTTGCACTGTCTCACACAGGAATGACAGCGACTTTGGTAGACCAAAGCACCTGTCAGCTCCTCCCAGTGCATAAAGTGTGGAGCTTGCCTGGCTTTGCCACAGAGAAGACTAATGGGGACACACATGTGGCTCTGCCCTTTCACACTCTACAAGGCCCTGGAAGATCCCACATTTCACACCAGCCATCTGCTCTTCCCTGCATCTTACAATGGGGACCCCAAGATGAGAAGTTCAGCCCAGTCTAACATGGAAGGGAGCTGGCAGGACAGGGTGGTGGTAAGTGGGCCTGACTGCTAAGGGCCAGGCTTTGGTGGGCTGGGACATTGTGGGCATGGCCACCATCAGCAGGACCACAGAGGGTGGTCAGAACCACATTAGGGGATGCTGAGAGAAGCAATATAGGAGGAGGGATGCCTCCTCTCCTTTCTTCTCTGGCTTTCACAATCATGTTCCTATCATTTTAACTTTATGACTAACAAGCACCCTGCCCACCTACTATGCTCTTAAAAATTGTTGAAGTGGACTGAGGAAAGGAGATGGGCAGCTACTGGTTAATAGAACAGAGATTCAGAGAAATCTTGGAGTTGGATGGTGGTGAAGGCTATACAACAATGTGAGCACTCTGAAAGCCTCTGTACTGTGCATTTAAAAACAGTTGAAATGGGAAATTTGAGTCTTCTACTCCCATTTAATGGATCAAAAGAAAGGAGCTATTGGAAAAAAAATGTCAAATGCATTATGCTGGGGAGAAGAAGGCAGACACAAAGGCTACACATTATATGATTCCATTTAAAGGAAAGTCTGGAAAAGTCAAAACTATTGGAAAGGAGTAAGATTGAGAAGTCAGGAGTGTAGGTGGGAAAGCTACTGGTTGCAGAAGGTAAGGGGGGTGGGGGCTTTGAAAGTAATGCAAATGTGCCCTATTGGGATTTTGCTGGTTAAATAGATGCTTTTGTGAACTAAAACTTCTCTTAGCCAGGAAGTGAATAATGCCTGTGTCTCAACAATTAGGAGTTCAAAGTAAGGAGGATTGTTTGAGCCCAGGTGTTGGATATCAGCCTGAATAACAAAGTAAGAGCCTGTCTCTCTCTCTAAAAAAAAAAAAGAAAGAAAGAAAAGAAAGAAAGAAAAAAAGAAGTGAGACAAGAAACAGAATTACAAGATCACTATGACTACTCTAAAAATGAATGTTCATGCCAGACACAAATGGCTCACACCCTGTAATCCTAGCTACTAAGGAGTCTGAGATCTGAGGACTGCAGTTTGAAGCCAGTCCAGGCAGAAATGTCTGTAAGACTCATATGTTCAACTAACCACCCAAAAGCTAGACGTGGAGCTGTAGTTCAAGTGGTAGAGTGGCACTCAAGTGAAAAGGCTAACAGGAAGTGCCCAATCCCTGAGTTCAAGTCCTAGCACCTGCACACACACACACACACACACACACACACACACGATTGTTTTGTGTTAATTACACACTAGCAAGTTGATAATGTTATCTAAAATTTTTTGGAGCCAGGCATGATGGTGAGTACCTTCAGCTATACAGGAGGCAGAGGTGGGAAGATCTCATTTTAGGGACATTCTGGGAAAGGCAGGGGGAGGGGTGATTATAAAGAGAAGTCCTATCTCAAACCAGTGGCCCATCCCTGTAATCCTAGCTATTGAGGAGGCTGAGATCTAAGAATCAAGAATTGAAGCTATCTTGGACAGAGAAATGTGTGAGCTTCTTCTGTATCCAAATTAACCACCAAAGGGCTGGAAGTGGGGCTGTTTTTCAAGTGGTAGAGAACCAAACTTGAGTGAATAAGCTAAGGGAGAATGCCCAGGCTCCAAATTCAAGCTCCATACAGTAGAACACACACATGCACACAAAAGACCCTATCTCAAGAACAAGTTGGATGTGGGGGTTCACACTTGTCATCCCAGCTATGAGGAAAACAGAGGTAGGAGGACCAGGGGTCTGAGTCTAGGGAAATACACGCAAGACACTATCTGGAAAAAAAATAAACAAATAAAAAGGACTGGGCACAGCAGCATAAATATTAATTGGACAATTTATTCAGGCAAAGTTTGATGGGTGGAAGGAGAAATGAAAGTTTCCCTCTTCCTGGCTACAAATAGCTTGGCTGTAAACTAAATTTTGTTATTATATCTTAACATTTTGCCAAGACTTTTGAAGGTGGTTGAATGTGTACATACATGAATCAAAGATGGTGAAATACAAAGTTAAAAAGAAAGCTAATGAGCATCGAGCCATTGTGGAAGAATGACTCCAGTAATTTGGAAGGCAGAAGTAAGCACTGGTCCAGGATAAGAAGAGCTGCACAGCCAGGAAGGCGAAGTCTAATGGCTCTACTGGAGCAATGTTGAAATTTAATGGCATTGATAATATATGCAATTTTTTTCCGTCTAAATTTGGAATCATTTGTTATTCAATAATAGGAACAAGACTTATTATCAAAATCTTAAAAAAAAAAGGGGACTGGGCACTGGCTCAAGTGGCAGAGCACCTACCTAATGAAAATGAGGCCCTGAATTCAAACTCCAGTACAATAATAATAATAATCCTTGCACAGATGGGCCCTTCACAGTAGATTCTTCTTCCTCACTCCCCTTGGACTCGTGCCTCTCCCAGGAACTTCAAGGACTCCACACACCTGCTGGTTTGCTAAATTTAAAAACAAGAATTCCTAGACATCCAAAAGGCCTTAGAGATAAGGATGGGACTCCTGGGTGCTAGCCACTCCCATCTCCTTCCGGGTTCTACCGGAAGAGATGCCAAACCAGCCCTGCCTCTTGTCTAAGAGCACATGTGCCACCATGGCACCGGCTGAGCCTGGAGGCTGAGCCAAGAGGCCGGGCCTCTGCGGGAAGTTCCGTGACATCACCGTGATGGACAGTTCATTAGCCAATCGTTAATACCCAGTTAGTCCCTTTTCTTCCTGCTGCCATTACTGTTATATAAACCCCTCCTTGAAATAAAACCTTTTGGAAGCCAGTAGATAATCGGACGGCTCCCCTGGAATCTCCGTATCCAGTGTCTGCTCTTAAACGTAAGGGGGGCTGGGGACGTGGGGGGGGAGGGGGGTTGTCAGCCCTATCTCAGCTCAGCTTAGCCCCACCAGGACATGCTCCGCCCTCCCGCCGGTGGGAGCAGCGAGCAGAGCCAAGTGTCCCTCACAATTAAAGGCTTGATATCTCCCCAGGAAAGACGTGGAAATTAGGCCTGACAAATTGGCGCCTGATTGCGGGGCGGATGGATGCACTGCGGACAAATGCGGGGCTTAATAATCCCACAGGCTATGCTGAGCAAACCCTGTGCCAGGGTTAGGGCAACCCCAGTCACATGGGGTAATTGAAGTCAGTGAGATGTACCGAGCCCTTGGGGGAGATTGCTGGCCTTTTCAACCTGGCTGCTAGAGAGAGAAGCGGATTTTCCGCTGCGGGGGTGGGGGGGATGGGCTTGCGCGGCTTCGCAAGTCCCGCAACATGGCACCAGAAGGAGCGGAACAGAGCGCGTGTCCTGCGGCGGTCCCACCGTGGCGGCTTCGCGCTTGTGAGTGGAGCGTGCGGCCCGCGGAGGCACAATAGGTGAGCACAGGCATCAGCGGTGCCCAGAGGATGCCGCTGTTGGGGCCGGGACCTCCCCGCCCACCTGGGGTTTCCAGGTCCCAATTTGCAAACGGTGATCATGGGGTGGGTGCTGGTGGCGTCCCCGGAAAGCGGCAGAAGCGGGGGCCGGGGCTGTGGACACGGGCACGGGGCGACGAGGTGCTTGCGGAGTCCCCGGAGTGGCATGGCCGCTGCAGCTGCCATCAGAGATGCTACAGGGCTCGCGTTTTCGAGCCTGGTGAGGTTTTGGGGGGAGGGGGGCCCACCAGCAGCGCTCAGGCCCGCTGTGGCTGGCAGCCGGCAAGGCAGGCCACGGGGTGGAGCAGAAGCTACAGGGTTCGCTGGGCCAGAGACCGGTTCATTTGCGCGCCTCTCCCTCCCCACAAACAGCCCCAGGCGCCAAATTCCTGAAGGCTGGGCAGGGCTAGCAGCCTGTCTGCAGCCTGTCTGCAGCCTGCAGTCTGTGAGGCTGAGTCTGTAAAAGTTTCTGTTAACTAGGAGAGGTTTCTTTTTGTTTTAATCGACCACGTGGTTCTAATATGAGCAAAATAATATCATTTGCCACTGGAATTCCAGAAAACTTATATGGCCAATCAAAAAAAAACAACACAATTTTAAGAGCGCTCAAAGTTTATGCACATTGTCTGTATGTCTGTATGTCTATGTCTATCTGTTGATAAAACTTAAAAGCAAAACAAAAGCAGGTTAACCCAAACTGGTCGTGTTTGGGTACAAGCAAATGTGTCTAAGATGTAAAACCAGTGTGTTCAAAGTCAAGTGTACATCTGATCCTGACAATTCTTTGATATAAATTAAGATTTTACTTTTCCATTTTTCTCTCCTGTGCTCTCATAAATTCTTAAGATCAAGGAATCAGAATCGTTTTATACAAATGTGACTATTAACCTAAAATTTATTGACCCAAAATTAACATTTTGCTTTGCAGGATACAGGTTAAAAAAAAAAATGAGCTAGCCGTGCAGATTTTGTGATTAGAAAAAGTCCTTTTACCCTGCTTAAACCAGAAGGACATCAGCCTCCAAAAGCCAGAGAATACTCAGAACAAACAACCAGGAAATGCTGGGGGATTTTAAATGTCTTTAACCAGTTGTGTAGAATTTTTCAGGCAATCTTGCTGGAGGTGTCTCTGAGATCTTACTACAGCCTCACCCAGATCCAGTTCATCTCTCCTGGCTGACTCCATCACACATGGCATGAAGCCTGCTAATTTGGGATGGAAGACACAACCACTGCTAAAGCTGAGACTTTTACATTATCCTGAATCTTTTCCCTCTCAATTATCATTCATTTGTGCTCTTTTCCACCTGCCGGTAAGATCAAATGGTATGATTTAAACTGATGGCACATAGATCTCATTCAGTGTTGGTCAATTCTCAACAAGTTACAGGTAATCTCTATTCCTATTGTTCTCCTGTTGCTTTAATTGGAAATAAAAAAAAAGGGCTTTTATATCTAAGACTCCTTGGAATACAGTTCAAAGCCAGCCTGGGCAAAAGAAAATCTCTCTAAAACTCCATCTCCCAATTAACCAGCAAAGAGCCAGACTGAAAGCATGGCGCAAGAGAACCAGCAAAATGCTGAAAGCGGCACCATGGCTCAAGTGGTAGAGCACTAGCCCTGAGCAGAAGTGCTCAGGGACAGTGCTCAGGCCCTGAGTTCAAACCCCATGAATGCCAATGGGAACATGCCATCCCAGCAACAAGCACCTGAACTCCGGGGACTCAGCCAGTCCAGGAAACAGGGATATGGAAAGGAGTAAGAGGAGAATGGTGTCATATCGTAAACGGAGTCGCCTTGTCTCACCCTTCCAAAACTAATCCGAGCCGGGAAATCAAGAGGAATAGTTACCTGTACGTTTTCTTTTTTTCTGCCAGTTGTATATATGTATATATATTTATTCTAGCCTCTGACTGGCTACTCCAAACTGGTTCACTAGCACTAAACACTTCCTCCAGTTATTCCTCCTTCCTTGTAATTGACCACAATCAGGGTTATGTTCTGAATGGAACTTTCCTGGTTTATGCCCAGGGTATGTTCTTCTATGTCATTCATGTTAACTAACTCTGAGAACTTGTCAGTCCTTTGCTTGTTCTTTTCAAAAGTCTCTTAACAGAATAACATCCCTCACTAAAGTCACCACCTGGGAACTTACAGTTCAAGGCCATCATATTTCTACACTGATGTGTCCAGGCTACAGGAGCTGGCCAGAGGAGACCATGACACCCATTGGCCCTGATGACCATTCTCGTGGTAATGATGAGGACTTTTGCCAACCAAACTGGACGGTGCCAGGCAAATCAGAGGCCCCTGACCACTTCACCCCCTTTCAGCAGGAAGTAGTTTCAAAAGAAATGACCTTCACCCATACTCCCAGCCTGGTGCACTCCTGTGTCATTTAAAAAAAAAACCAACAAAAAAACAAAAGGGGTGGGACAGCCCCCATGAGTAGTTAAGGACAGCTATGCTTACATTAAATATCTTAATATCTTAAATTTACACAAAAAAGAAATTTTAAATCTTCCCAAAACAGTGAGGGAAGGAGCATTGTATGTACCTTTCCAGATTGGGAAAATAAGCCTGGAGCACTCTCTCTGAACAAATGTCTCCTTCTTTTTCTCTCTAGGAAAACAAGGACCATGCTGGATTTCTTCTGCTCTTCCATGGGAATATGGGGAGCCTGCCTGCATACAACAGTGGTAGATGGCAGGAGGTAGCAGTAGGAGGCAGCCAGCTCCCCTTCCCTGCTTGCTTTCTAGACTCTTCCTTGAGCGTCTCCCTTGGCACAATGTTTTGCTGTGGCAGCATCGCCTGCAGCTTTGCATGAAAACTAAAGAGAAGTTTTGCACTGTTGTTTCTCCTTTTGCCTTTCACCCTGCTGCTGAGTTTAGGGACTCACCTTGGAAAAAAATAGGAGCTGAGGGTTTTGACACCTTACTTCAATGTTTTTGATAAGATGTTTAAAAAGTAGGCACAAGGGTTTAGTGCCTTGCCTTCAATGTTTATGAAAAAAATATTTTACTAACTACATGTGTTTTTATCAGCTGCTGTGGACTACCAGAGTCGCCAGAATTTAAACCTGCTTCTTCCTCACCGCCAAAAGAGAAAATGATGTCTGTATTTATCTTGAGTGGCATGGAAACGGGCTAAGGATTCCAATTTCTCTGGACTGAGCCAAATGGATAGCCCCTTCACTTACCCCCTTTCATGGAAGAGGCGCCATATATATCTTATGTCAGCATTTGCCTCATGCCTACATATGCCATATGTTTACAGCATCTCCTGCTAATTTACAAAACAAAAAAGAGGGAGATGTAGGGGATGGCTGTGCCTTTGAGACCCAGGACCCTTGGCTGCTAGCCACTCCCATCTCCTTTCGGGTTCTACCGGAAGAGATGCCAAACCAGCACCACCTCTCGTGTAAGAGCACATGTGCGGTCGAGGAAGATGGT
The DNA here is from genome assembly GCF_023159225.1 of Perognathus longimembris pacificus. NCBI lineage: Eukaryota > Metazoa > Chordata > Mammalia > Rodentia > Heteromyidae > Perognathus > Perognathus longimembris. The sequence goes on along the minus strand of NC_063163.1, from coordinate 55,589,248 downwards.
GCCGCCACAGTAGGGAGGCACCCCGACTCGCTCCAACTGAATAGCGAGCTGGGAACTCCAGCACCCAACACCCCATCAAGAACCCAGCAAAACCAGCAGCAAGAAGCAGTGGAGAAACACAGGAAAACAAAAAGGAGCAAAAAAGAAGAGCTGAAAACCTACACGGAGCCAGAGAATCTACGGGGCACCCTCCCCCCACCTACCGACCTGGCCCGAACAGGGCCAGCTGGGAAAGGGGACCAGGCTATCGGCAGATTGACTGCCGGGAGCGCAGAGTCCAGACAGCGGGACTCCACGGACACCAGGGAGAGTGTGGACCAAGACACACGGCGACAGCGGCGACGGACGTTCAGGTCCACACTGGGAATGGACGTAAGCGGCTGGGGAACCCAGCGGTGCAGAAGGGGAGAGCCATGGATTTCGTCACACCACAGCACTCCACCCCCGAAGGACCCACGGCGGCACGGGAAACACACACAATCCAGGACCAGTGAGTCCCCCATTACCCCTCTCCCAATGGGAGACCAGCTATCAGAGACCCAAACCCTACAAAGAAGCTAGATCTCCCTCCCCCTTCCGCTCCCCACCCCGAGGGAACAAAGAATCCCCAAAGCTGGCAGGAATCTCCCATTGGACTCGGGGAAGTCACAGGAGTTTAGCAGGGGAAGGAAGGAGCAGCCCCCAAGGCCGCCCAGGAGCCTGAACTGGCCGAACCGGCCCTGCCCCCTTCCCAACAGGGCCGGGGGAACGGCTGGCAGTCCAAGCCCCACCCGAGGCGCCTGGACCTCTCGGACTTTTATAACTAAAATTAGAGACGCTGGTGGGCAATACCAGCACAGCAGGGACACCTGGGCCTGATCACACACACACCCCCCCCCCCCCACAGCAGAGGCGCAGTCTGAGGGCGCTAACCCGAACCTGGACAGTTGATCCCACTGGGCCCCACACATACCGCCCCCCACAGCGGACTTGCGGGAGGGCGCAAGCACAACCCAACAACCGGAGGCTCGCTCAGGTAGGTGTACCTGGCTCAGGTGGGCGGGGCCACAGCGGCAGGGCCTACTCTGGTAGGCGCACCTACACAGGAGGGCAGAGCTCTCCATCGGCCTGTGCCCACTCAGTTTGGTGCATTTTGCACAAGTGGGTGGACCGCACCTCAACAACACCAGCCCCCGAGCGGTCCACACAGGAAGGCGAACTGCCTAAGAGGTGAGCTCCTCTGACCAAGATACAGAGTGGAAAAAAGAACCAAAGAAGAGATAAGCCTCCACGCCACACTGAATCAGCAACCAGCAAACCCCCAACAGGGGCACGCTAGGGTCAGCACAGCACAGCGGCAGGACACTGTCCCACAGAGAAAGACACAGAACCTACCGGCCCCCAAGTGCAGGGAGAGTGACCACCTCAGCAACAACCCAGAAGGTCACGCTCACCCATTGGGAAGCAAGGTTCAACAGCCAAACCCAAAGCCAGAGCCAGGACACCAGGGCACAAGGCTCCCACTGACGGACCAGCGGGAACCAGCACAAAACCAAACCAGGGAAGCCACCCACAGATCTCTAGATGCGCAAATCACAAAGAAATATAACACAGTTCATCAAAGGGCAAACCAACTCGCCAACTCCAAAAAGCAGCATGACTGAAGAGGAGATGGAGAATAAAAAAGCAAATGAGGCCATGTTAACAGAAATGATAGAAAGCGTCAGAAATGAAATCAGAAAACAATTCCAGGAGTTTAGAGTGGAAGTCGTGAAGGACATTCAGGAAGCCAAGAAAGAAATGGAAGCAAAGATGGATACAATGCAAATCTCTGTTAAAGAAGACCTTAACATCCTGAGAAGTGAAATGCATGAAAAAATAGATTTAAAATACAACTCTTTAAAGGAAGAAATTTCCATGATCAGAGCTGATCTGACAACCATAAATAGCTCTCTGACATCCATAAAGTCCGCAATTGAATCCACAGCACAAAGAATTGACCATATGGAATCCAGAATCTCTCTCTTAGACAATGAAGCAGCCGACAACAACCAGAAAATTACCACACTCAAAGAAACGGTGAAGCTTCAGGGAAGACTAACCCAGGAACTAATGGACAAAGACAAGAGATATAATCTGCGCATAATTGGAATAGAAGAAGGAGCCGAATACCAGAGCAGAGGGCTTCGTCATATTTTCAATAAAGTTATTGCAGAAAACTTCCCCAATCTCACAAGGGACCCCATCCAGGTAACCACAACCTATAGGACACCTGTCAGGCCAGACCCCAGAAAAACCACCCCAAGGCACATAATATTCAAGACTTCAGATCTCAAGAATAAAGACCAAATTCTGAATGCAGCCAAAGCAAAGAAAGAAATCTTCTACAATGGGAAGAGGATCCGAATAACAGCAGACCTCTCCACACAAACCTACCAAGCGTGAAGTGAGTGGAAGAACACCATCCAAGTTCTACAGGCCAACAATATGCAAACTAGGATTAAATATCCAGCGAAATTGGAGTTCACATTTGAAGGGAAAACCAGATCTTTCCATAGCAAAGAGGATCTAAAGGAGTATGTGAATAAAAAACCAGCCCTACAGCGAATTCTAAGAGGGGAATCCCACCCAACAGAAATCGTACAGGACACACAGACAGAAACAGAAAGAAACTACAATAGCCAGAGCCCAACAGAAAGAGCAGCTCACTAAAGACAAGGAAAAAAAAAAAAAGAGGAAAAAACAGCCCAACAAGAAAATGGAAGGAGAAAAAACACTCTTATCCTTGATCTCTTTGAATATAAATGGTATAAACTCTCCGATAAAGAGGAGCAGACTGGCAGAATGGATCCGCAAACAAAAAGTTGGCATCTGTTGTCTACAAGAGACCCACCTTACAGCAAGGGATAAAAACAGGCTCCGAATGAAAGGATGAAGCAAGATCTTCCAAGCAAACGCACCTACCAAAACAGCAGGTGTAGCCGTCCTGATCTCAGACAAGCTGGACTTTTCACTAAAATCAACTCAAAAAGACAAAGAAGGACACTGCATTTTAATACAAGGAAAAATCCAGAATCAAGACATCACGGTGATTAATGTATACTCACCAAACAAAAGAGGCCCTACATATGTCAAGCAAATTCTCACAGAATTACAGAACAAGATAGACGCAAACACAATCATAGTGGGAGACTTTAATACCCCATTCTCTCCAAGAGACAGATCCAACACCCAGAGGATCAGTAAGGGAGATGAAGACCTAAGTAACACCATATCCCAAATGGATCTGACAAATCTATACAGAATCTTCCACCCTACAGAGACCCAATACACCTTCTTCTCAGCAGCCCATGGATCATACTCCATAATAGACCATGTCATAGCCCACACAAAGAACCTCAGCAAATACAAAATTATTGACGTCATCCCATCTATTATATCTGATCACAGTGGATTAAAGGTAACCCTCAATAACAATGGTTACCACAGAGGCTATACACATTCCTGGAGGCTAAACCCCACACTGTTATCCAACACTTGGGCCACAGACCAAATTAAAGATGAAATCAACGAATTCATAAGCCACAATGACAATAAAAATTCATCACAAAGAAACCTATGGGACACAGCTAAGGCAGTACTGAGGGGTAAGATCATTGCCCTCAGCACTCACATTAAAAGAATGGAAGCAGAGCAGGTGAATAACCTCACGATGAAACTAAAACAACTGGAGAAACAAGAAATGATTGAATCTAAAATGACTGAGGAGAAAGATCGCAAAGATTAATGAAGAGATAAATCTGATTGAAAATAGAAAGACCATTCAACAAGTAAATAAGTGTAAAAGCTGGTTCTCTGAGAAAATAAATAAAATTGACAGACCCCTCGCAAGACTTACAAAACAAAAAAAAAGAGAGAAGAGACTCATATACGTAAAATCAGGGACTCCACCGGAAAAATTACAACAAGTACACACGATATTCAAACAATCATAAGGAGCTATTTCCAGAACCTCTACTCAGTAAAAAAACAATAATTTTACAGAAATGGATCAATTCTTCGAGAAGTATAAAGTGCCCAAACTGAACCAAGAAGAAATAAATCAACTAAATAAACCAATAACTTGCAGTGAGATACAGGAGGTAATCAAGAACCTCCCAACAAAGAAAAGCCCAGGCCCAGATGGATTCACCAACGAATTCTACAAAATCTTTAGTGAGGAGCTAATACCAATACTCCTCAAACTCTTCCGTGAAATAGAAACAGAGGGAGAAATCCCAAACTCATTCTATGAACCTAATATCATACTCATTCCCAAACCAGGCAAAGACCCAACAAAGAAGAGAACTCCAGACCAATATCACTAATGAACACAGACACAAAGCTCCTCAATAAAATATTTGCTAACAGGATCCAGAAACTGATCAAGAAAATTCTACATCATGACCAAGTAGGCTTAATCCCACAGTCACAAGGATGGTTCAACATCCATAAATCAATCAACGTAATTCACCATATAAACAGAACTGAAATCAAGAATCACATTGTTATCTCAGTCGATGCCCAAAAAGCCTTTGACAAAATACAACATCCATACTTATTAAAAGCTCTGGAGAGAACAGGAATAGATGGAACATTCCTCAAAACAATAAAAGCCATATACAACAGACCAACTGCTAACATCATATTAAATGGAGAGAAACTTAAATCATTCCCCCTAAAATCAGGAACAAGACAAGGATGCCCACTCTCCCCACTTCTGTTCAACATAGTACTGGAATCCCTAGCCATAGCAATAAGGCAAGAGGAGGACATCAAAGGGATCCACATCGGCAAGGAAGAAATCAAGTTATCCCTATTCGCAGACGACATGATCTTATATCTGAAGGACCCAAAAAACTCAGTCCCCAAACTCCTACACCTAATAAACCATTTTGGCAAAGTAGCAGGATACAAAATCAATCCACAAAAGTCAGCAGCTTTTCTGTACACCAGCAATAGACAAACAGAAAAGGAAATTATGGAAACAATTCCATTTAAAGTAGCCAAAAAAAGAATAAAGTACCTAGGGATCAACTTAACCAAGGACTTGATGGACCTATTTAATGAGAACTATAAAAATCGAATAAAGGAAATCAAAGAAGACACAAGGAGATGGAAAGCCCTCCCATGCTCATGTGTAGGAAGAATCAATATAGTGAAAATGGCCATATTGCCCAAATTGTTATACAAATTGAATGCAATCCCTATCAAAATCCCAGTCACATTCTTCACTGAAATAGAGAAAGCAATCCATAAATTCATATGGAACAGCAAAAGACCTAGAATAGCCAAAGCAATTCTAGGCAAAAAAAAAAAGCAGTGCAAGAGGTATCACAATACCAGACTTCAAGCTCTACTACAGGGCCATCATAACAAAAACAGCCTGGTATTGGTATAAAAACAGATCGGAAAACCAATGGATTAGAATTGAAGATCCAGAAATAAAACTGCACTCTTACAGTCAGCTGATATTCGACAAAGGAGCTAAAGACATACAATGGAATAAACATAGCCTCTTCAACTACTGGTGCTGGGAGAACTGGGCAGCCATATGCAGAAAACTCAAAGTAGACCCAAGCCTATCACCATGCACCAAGATCAACTCAAAATGGATCAAGGACCTCAATATCAGACCTGAATCCTTGAAACTACTGAAGGACAGAGTAGAAAAGATGCTAGAATTTATAGGCACAGGAAGGAACTTCCTGAATAGAGTCCCAGGGGAACAACAAATAGGGGAAAGACTCAACAAATGGGACTACTACAAATTAAAAAGTTTCTGCACATCTAAGGACATAGCCATCAAAACAGAAAGACAGCCAACCATATGGGAAAGATCTTTACTAGCACAGCAACAGACAAAGGCCTAATATCTGTCATCTACAGAGAACTCAAAAAACTAAGCCCCTCCAAGCCCAATAAACCAATTAGGAAATGGGCAAAGGAGCTAAAGAGAGACTTCACAAGAGAAGAAATAAAAATGGCAAAGAAACATATGAGGAAATGTTTAACATCCCTGGTAGTAAAGGAAATGCAAATAAAAACAACCCTGAGATACCACCTCACCCCAGTTAGAATGGCCTATACTCTGAACTCAGGCAACAACAAATGCTGGAGGGGGTGCGGGGAAAGAGGAACCCTTCTCCATTGTTGGTGGGAGTGCAAATTAGGACAACCACTTTGGAGAATTGTATGGAGGTTTCTCAAAAAGCTCAATATAGAACTACCCTATGACCCAGCCATACCACTCCTAGGCATCTATCCTAAACAGCAAGTCCCAAGATATCAAAAAGACATTTGCACTTCCATGTTTATTGCGGCACAATTCACAATAGCCAAAATATGGAAACAACCCAGATGCCCCTCCACAGATGAATGGATCCAAAAAATATGGTACTTATACACAATGGAATACTACATAGTGATTAGGAATGGTGAAATATTGTTATTCGCAGGGAAATGGTCAGAACTCGAACAAATAATGTTGAGCAAGACAAGCCTAGAACACAGAAAACAAAGGGGCATGATCTCCCTGATATATGACTGTTAACAAAGGGAGACGGAGAGACAGTAGAGACCAGGTCTGTGAAACCAAAAACTGCTTGTCAAATGGTATTTCCCACAGGATTGGGCCAGCGACCCAACAGTATGTAACTAAAACCAAACAACTACTCAACAATAAAGGTCAAAAATTGACCTCTCAGTGGAATACAATAGCTCAAAAGTTATGTATGTATGTTCATATAAGACTACTGTCGACATATTGTCTAATATCGACATTGCATTTAAAGCCCTAGGCGAATTTTCTTGGGCGTAGGCCACGTGGCTACTGTATATGTTCTTGATACATTGTATATTGTATATATGTCTACCTGACCTAGAGAAGGGAAAGAAAAACAGGGCGTAAGATATCACAAGAAATGTACACACTGCCCTACTATGTAACTGTACCCTTTTTGCACAGCACCTTGTCAAAAAAAAATTGTGTTCAATTAATAAATAAATTTTTTTTAAAAAGAGCCATGTGCCACCATGGTGCTGGCTGAGCCAGGAGGCCGAGCCAAGAGGCCGGGCCTCTGCGGGAAGTTCTGTGACATCATGTGATGGACAGTTCACTAGCCAATCGTTAATACCCTGTTAGTCCCTCCTCTTCCTGCCGCCATTACTGTTATATAAACCCCTCCCTTGAATAAAATCTTTTGGAAGCCGGTAGACCATTGGACGGCTCCTCTGGATTCTCCGTGTCCAGTGTCTGCTCTTAAACGTAAGGGAGGCTGGGGACGGGGGGGTTTCAGCAGCCCTATCTCAGCTCAGCTTAGCCCGACCGGGAAACGCTCCACCCTCCCGCCAGTGGGAGCAGCATGCAGAGCCGAATGTCCCTCACAAGTAAAGGCTTGATGTCTCCCCAGGGCATATGTGTAAATTAAGCCCGACACACACACCTGTTGGTTTGCTAAATTTGAAAACAAGAATTCCTATACATCCAAAAGGCCTTAGAGATGAGGATGGGATGGGACAGGTGACGACAGGTGACCACAGGTGTTTCTCATCCTGCCAGGGCCTGTTCCTGCACTTCCTGTGGCTTTGCTGGCCTTGCTGTGTGAAGTGGTAGTAGGCAGGTTCCTCAAAGGAACTCTTAAGGGTCCCCCCTGTTCACCTATGACTTCTAGATCTCTCTCATCATTGGCCTAAAAGTACCACCCTTTACCATCTAAATTCTATTGGTGATGTGTCCCCCCCAAGCACTGTGGGGCTCGACTGAACAGTTGCTGTCTATGTACTAAATGTCTTCATTATTCTCTCAGCTCAGGGGCTTGGCTGCTGCATGACAGGTGTTTTTCGACCTTATGACTTCCTATGCTGGGGTTCCCTGGTCCCCCAGTGCACTCATTCTGAACCCCAGTATCCTCAGCAGCTCTCTTACTGCCCAGTCACCAAACAGAAAGGAGCTTGGCTTGTGACAGTGAGTTTTTCAGCCACAGAGACAAACTGTTGTTTTTGGAAGGGACTTCATAGCAGGCCGAGGGGACACACATGGGCAGCTTGGCCTGGAATTCTGTAAACAGGAAGATCAATTGCAGTGTTTGAATTGTGTTACTCCCCAACTTTCCCCACACCTCAAATAGGACCGAATCTTAATTCCAGTGCCTAGGAATGGAAGCTTCCTTGCAAATAGGCTAGAGCCACTCACTCAAGGAAACACATCTCTTCTGTTTATCACTTATAAAAGATACAAAGGTAGAGGAGCACAAAGAACCAGGTAAAAGTCAGGCAAAGGGCAAAGCATGTGGGAGACCTCAGGACTTCCGTGTTCTCTCTGGGTACTATTCTCCAGCCATGCAGCTGTCTGGACACTCTCCCTACTTGTCATTTTCTGGTTTCATAGACATCTCCTGCATAGGCATGAATGATTAAGTCACTGGCCATTGGTTATCAGTTCAACCTTCACCTCATTCTCCTTTCCAGAGGTGGAGCTTGGGATGGGGCTGGAAATCTCAGCCCTCTATGTGTCCCAAAGTTACCTAATGACCCAGAGCCACTGGCACTGAAAACACATGGATGACTCTTTAAGGATGCATCTTAAGAATCAGTCAAATGAGATGTTAGTCCCTTTAGTAGCACACAGATGTCAACAGCAAATCTCAGTGCTCTAAGTTACATTTTTCTGGACCTGCGTCATTCGAATTATATGTCTATCTAGGTATGCTACAGAGCCCTCCGGTCTCTCAAATGTGCATTTCATACAGCTGTTGGGAGAAATTTAATGGGAATGCTTGGGAGAATCTTTCTTCAGGAAATAATTCAACAGAAGCCTCTAGGCACAAAGATTATTGTTGCTGCCCTGTCTTTATTCCCAAGCCAGAAACAAAGAACCATTTCAGCTAATATTTACTGAATATCTGTTTCTGTCTGTTGGGCATTGTGCTAGAGGCTGGGGACATGATGCAGAAAACCATCCCTATTTTCTCTTCACAGTGAATCTGCACTCCCAGTTGGTGAATGTTTTAATAAATTATATTCTTAACATGTTGTCAGACCAGGCAAGCATTAAATGGTAATTTTTTAATGTAAATATGATTTAAAATTCCTAAGTATTTCAAGTAGCATATTGTCTTCTATTTATACTATGCATGCATGTTGATGTGTTTATTTTGCTTAGATCTGTGTCCCCTGTGCCAAGAACAATGCCTGACACAGTGTAAATGTTCGATAAGAATTTAGTGAATTGAATTAATGTAGGAGGACCAGGATGTTATATGCAAAATTTAAAAAAAATTAAAAGAAACATTGTTAGGCATGCATAATGGGACTGTGAATATGTGTTCATCTTTTTCTTTTTTTTCATTTCTTTATTGTCCAAGTGATGTACAAAGGGGTTACAGTTTCATACATAAGGTAGTGAGTACATTTCTTATCCCACTTGTTACCTCCTCCCTCATTTTCCCCTCCTCATTTTCCTCCCCCCATGAGTTGTACAGTTGTTTACACATATAGTTTTGTAAGTATTGCTGTTGCATTGGTTTGTCTTTTTATCCTTTGTCTCTTGATTTGGGTATTCTCTTTCCCTTCCCTAGTTCCAATACATGTATATACCATATCCAGGGAACTAAAATCAGTTACTGTGATATCAGGGGTAAAATCACAGGAAAGAGAGACAAAAGGAAAAGAGCATAATTTCACACAGTATGTTAAAAATAACAACAACAATGATATCCCACTTGTTTCCATAGCTTGGAGTTTATTTCACTTAGCATCATCTTATATGTTCATATGGATATAGCTATTGAGCTATTGTGATCTTCTGCTAGGACCATACTACACTTGTATTAATTATTCCCAATGAGAGAAACCATAGAGTCCATGTTTCTTTGGGTCTGGCTCACTTCACTTAGTATGGTTCTTTCCAAATCCTTCCATTTCCTTATGAATGGGGAAATGTCATTCTTCCTCATAGAGGCATAGAATTCCATTGTGTATATGTACCGTATTTTCTTGATCCACTCAAAATGTGTTCCTTCTTCCAAAAATTTCTTTTATACAGTTGGTACTACAGTTTGTTGGCAAATCAGTTAATAAGTTCAAAAAGAAAGTCCTATATGCCTTTAATACTCATAGAACAAGGAATGAAAATTTTGAAGAAATGAAGAGGGAAATCACTAGCTAAGATACCCTCAGGGCTTAGAGAATGTCTGATCTTGATTGGCCACCACAGGTCTTCTTCCAATCACCCCAGGGCTGGAGGTATTGGATGGAAGAGGAGCTACAAAGCTACTGCACAGTCCAAGTAAGAAATGACGAGGACAGAACCAAAGAAAGGGACAAAGTGGTATAGCTTTCCCCTTTTATGTTCAATCTCCCCACTCCCTACTGCTTTATTGACACACATCCAGTGCCTATCAAGGTACCTGGATCCTAGTAAGCCCTCACACATAGCTATCAACTGAATGAGTTAGTGAATAGCCTCATCTATTAGTTAAGTCATAAGAAATATTTTCTGGTTATGTCCTTAATCTGGTGACTCCAGATTTATTCAAGAGTTACACACTAACGTGAAAAAACGTGTCTCAAGGATATCCATCTTCACTTGACAGTTCATTTCTAGGGGTAGAAATATAGCAAGGAGTCAGATACATCGCATGGTGCCAGACAGGGTTGACCTTGGAAACATCATTAAATGTTTTATAAATTAGGCAATTTCAGGCTGAGAGGGATAAAAATGTACTAAGCTTGCCTCTGTTAATAGAACTCTGTCATTTTGGACTCATAACATTGAATATGATAAAAGACCCAACTCTAGGCAACTTAAACAACACAGGATTCACTGGCCTCATAACTGGGAGATATAGAGATTGGGTTGTCCTTCTTAGGTGGCTAACAATCATGTCACCAGCATTCCAGTTCTTCTCCATCACAGACCTGCCCTCCATTTGTTGCTTTGTCCTTTATTGGGACATTGTCACTCAGTCACCAGTTTCATGGAAGCAATAGGGCTGCAGATATCCAGACCTCACGTCCTTCCTCCCCTGCACCAGCTGATCTTGGAGAAACTTGAATAGCAATTCTCGGACCCCACTTATCAGCAAACTCACATGACAAGCTGACTCCTAGTGCCCCTCTCATCCCTCCATGCCCCACCACTCTGAGTACAGCCTGAAAATCTTCAGTCCTTGAATTTCCTTTCTAGAAAATTGTACAAGAGAAACCAAAAGTGTCCCATACTTGCACTCTCTAAGTAACATTTATTGAGGTTTCCCAGAACACATCATGAGTCCCACCAAGTGAGTGCATCAGTGTGGCATACAATGCATGAATGTCTCATCCCTTCTCCCAGAGCTGCCCCCCATTATCAGCCAGCAACTATTTGTCTATTCTCCATGAAAAGAGAATTGGTAGCCAGGCACCAGTGGCTCACAGCTGTAATACTAGCTGCTCAGAAACTTAAGACCTGGAGGATCACCACTTGAAACCAGCTTGAACAGAGAAGTCCATGAGATTCTATCTCCAGTTAACAAGCAAAATGCTGAACTGTGGCTTAAGTGGAAAAGTGCCAGCTGTGATGAGCAAGCAAGCCAAGCAAATGCAAGACCCTAAGTTTAAAACCTGGCACTATTACTACTACTACTAATGATACTAATCATAATTCATGTATCTACCAAGATATATGGACTATCAGTTAATATTTATGAAGAATGAATCACACTACATAGATACATGCATGATATATACATATATCACATATATATGTGTGTATATTCACACTGTGAATTATTTTACTCCACAGTACAACCAGAGATTTCTGTGTCTCAGCATCAGCACATGGAATTCCTCTTAAGCCTTTGGAAAAGCTGGAGGAATGTGCCCTTGCCTGTTTAGCCAGGTTCCTGTGAACTGGCATGTAGGTAGTCCCCCACATGAGCTTACTGTCTTGGAAATCCTTCTTCATCAACCTTAACATTCTTCCGCAGGGGATTCCAGAGTCAGCTCCTGGCACTAGCATTGCTGAGTCAAAGGTTATGCACATCTTAAAAACATACCCATATAGAAATATGTGTATGTGGTCGAAGTGCCTTTTGTTTCTGGCCCAATTTCTATTATCATTTGCAATCTCACACATCCTCCTGTTAATTACCATGGGAAGTCTTAGGAATCTGGGATGTTGCTTGCTGATTTAACAGCCTCACATTTACTAGGCAAACACTCTGCCACTTGAGTCACAACCCCAATCTTTTGACCATTAGTATTTATTTGTTTGTTTGTTGTGCTGGTCCTGGGACTTGAACTCAGGGTCTGAGCACTATCCTTGAGCTTTTCTGCTCAAGGCAGGCATTCTTCCACTTGAACAACAGCAGTTCCACTTCTAGAATTTTGGGTGGTTAATTGGAGATAAGAGTCTGACTGACTTTTGCCCAGGTTGGCCTTGAACCATGATCCTCAGTTCTCAGCCTCCTTAGTAGTTAGGATTACAGGCGTGAGCCATAGGCACCTGGCATTGGTTTGTTTTTTAGATACAGTCTTGCACTGTGGTTGGAGCTGGTCTAGAGCCAGGATCTTCCTACCTCCACCTCCTGAGTAGCTGGGACCACAGATGCATATCACCATGTTTGGTTTGTTCTTTGAGATAGTGTCTCACTAACTTTTGCCCTGGCTGTCCTCAAACTTGACACCTTTCTATCTCTGCCTGCCAAGTTGTTGGGATTATAGGCCTGATCCTATTTTTTTCTCCTTTTATTATTTTTATTTTTTTCTGAAATTAATCTTTTTTTTAATAATTACTTATTTACTGTCAAAGTGATGTACAGAGGGGTTACAGTTTCATACATAAGGCAGTGGGTACATTTCTTTTTTTTTTTTTTTTTTTTTTTTGGCCAGTCCTGGGCCTTGGACTCAGGGCCTGAGCACTGTCCCTGGCTTCTTCCCGCTCAAGGCTAGCACTCTGCCACTTGAGCCACAGCGCCGCTTCTGGCCGTTTTCTGTATATGTGGTGCTGGGGAATCGAACCTAGGGCCTCGTGTATCCGAGGCAGGCACTCTTGCCACTAGGCTATATCCCCAGCCCGGTACATTTCTTATACAATTTGTTATCTCCTCCCTCATTCCCCCCCTCCCCCTCCCCATTTCCCTCTCCCCCCATGAGTTGTTCAGTTGTTTTACACCAAATGTTTTTTGTAAGTATTGCTTTTGGAGTCATTTGTCTTTTTATCCTTTGTCTCTCAATTTTGATAGTCCCTTTCCCTTCCCTAGTTCTAATACAGTATCCAGGGTACTCAGATGAGATACAGTGATAGCACAGGGACAACCACAGGCAGGAGATACAAGAGGATCATCATCAACAACAAAAAAAAGCTACAGTTTCATATGGCAGGTTGAAAATAATTACAACAGTGATATAACATTCATTTCCATAACATGGAGTTCATTTCACTTAACATCATCTTATGCGTTCATAAGGGCATAGATAGCTATTGGGCTCTTGTGATCCTCTGCTGTGACTAGCCTAAACCTGTGCTAATTATTCCCTATGAGGGAGACCATAGAGTCCATGTTTCTTTGGGTCTGGCTCACTTCAATTAGTATAATTTTTCTGGGATTCTATTTTTAAAAACCAACCATGCAATTCTGAAGCTCATCCAGGTGTGAGGGCCACCCTCCCACATGGGTGCACAAAGAGGCCCAAATCCACAAGACTGCATGCACTGCCACCTGCTCCAATATGCTCGCCAGCACTGGATGCTATGAAACTATAATTTTGGCCAGTCAATTCATGAGAAGGGCCTGGCATTGTTGTCTGATTGGTACCTCCAGCTCTTCATGTGTTTAATGGTCATTGGCATCTCCTTCTCTTGCTCTATCATTTCAGCTCCTCTGCCCAATATCTATTGGGTTGTTCCTAATTTTCCTATTAGTAGAGGGTTGGGTTTTTTTTTTGTTTTGTTTTTTTGCAAATTAGATATTCACAGGTATTCACTGGCATTTGAAAGATTTTCCCCTCCCTGTTCACAATTTCTTCTGATTGGCTTATGAGTTTGCTTGTTCAGCTACTTAGGAAGGTTTAGTTTCCTTCTAGTTTAATGTTGTAAGTGTGTGTGTGTGTATGTGTGTGTGTGAATGTGTGTGTGTGTGTGTGTGTCATTGGGGTTTGAACTCAGAGCCTCATGCTTGCCTGGAGAGGCACTCTACCATGGAGCCACGTCTCCAGGCCTTTGTTGGTCCTGGTTGCTTTTGATATAAAGCCTCTTTCCTGTTCATGTGTGTGCCACCTATTTTAGAGTCCTTGTCAGCTAGGATGGCAGGCAAGGATGGCAGGCATGTACCACCACACCCAACTTCTTCCATTGAGATGAAGCCTTGAGTTTTCTGCCTGGCTGGGCCTTGAAATTGAATCCTCCTTATTTCAGCCTTCTTTTTTTTGGGGGGGGGGCAGTCCTGGGGCTTGGACTCAGGGCCTGAGCACTGTCCCTGGCTTCTTCTTGCTCAAGGCTAGCACTCTGCCACTTGAGCCACAGCGCCACTTCTGGCCATTTTCTGTATATGCGGTGCTGGGGAATTGAACCCAGGGCCATATCCCCCCTTCTTTTCTTCTTGACCCCAATCTGTCTCACATTTGGACTTCTCTGGGCATTTAAGAGGCAAAGGGGCAAAAGCAGTAAGGCAGAAGGCCAAGAGACAACAGCACAGGCCAGAGCTCCCCTCCAGGCCCTAGTGCTGAGCTGAGAATCAGCGAGGAGATGCCAGCAGCTGGGGCTGAGGGACCCAGGGAGCAACAACATCTCCACTGGGAGACACAGAAGGAGGTTGTAGCCCTTTCACGAAAGGCCTCAAATGCAGCTGAGCTGAGATTTATTTCTGTGAGAAATGGTCAGAGTCTGGAACATTCTAACAGGAGAAGGAAATTGGTCTGCCTCCCTGAGTGCCCCATGGATGGAGAAGGGGTGAGGTCAGAGGCAGGGAGAACATTCAGGCAGCTGTGTCACTGGCCAGGCAGTACTGAGGGGAGGTGGTGGCAGTGAGAAGGAAACACAGAAGGAAGGAGGAATGAGTTTGGTGTCTTGACCGGGAGAATAAAGGAGATGGAGTGGTCAGAACTGGCTCAGAGACACTGCTTTCCCTTCTCTGGTCTCCGACCCCTGCAAGCCCTCCCACAGCCTCTCACCTACGGGTGTGGAGGAGGGGTGGGGCTGATGGGAGATCTACCGGCCTCCACCTCAGGAAGACTGGATCACAATCCCTTCCATAGTAGTTACAGTGTTGGGCAATATAAATTATCTAGAGCTGATTTAAAACATACATGAAGCAGGGTGCTAGCGGCTCATATCTATAATCCTAGCTACTCAAGAGGCTGAGATACGAATCACTGTTCAAAGCTAGTCAGGGGAGGAAAGTCCTATCTCTAATTAAGTACCAAGGCAAAAATGCACACACACACACACACACACACACGCACACATACACTACTGTGAGTATGTGTATAAATAATAGGAAAATATAATATGTACAATGGGCTTAAGTAACCATGAATAACAAGTGTTAAACACACAGTAAACACCTGATGTGACGATGAATAATAGATTGCTCTGGGTTTTGAAACCAGTAAGTGAAACTACTAGATATGTTTTGAATTGTGGCAACTCACACAGTTCTGTTGTAATGAGACTTTTCTTCTTTCTCATATTTTAATTATGAAATAAACATGCAAATATATGCTAATAGTAGAGCTAAGCAAATTATTCACTGCATTTGAGGAAGCACTCAGGCAAATTTTAAAGTGGGATCATAGTTCCACAGAGAGTTCCAGACATGGACTTAGAATCAATGAGCAGAGCGCCATAAAAATGCACAGAAAACTGGCCCTGGAGACAGAGGCTCTGAGAAGCTTTTGGAAACATGTTGAAAGGTTCCTGGGGCAACCAATGCTTTCCTCTTAGTTCCCACGGAGCCCTGTGGATTCACTTCCAAGCTTATACACCTGGGTCTGCTTTTATGCTAAAGCTGTCATGGATGTAGACTAAGCTAAAAGATCACCACTTCAGAAAGACAAAGGAAGTTATCACTAAGGATCCAGTTGCTAAGGATCATACACCTTCAACTTACTCTACCATCTTGTCAAAGCTATGATCCCTGTAGTCCAGTCCTATTCCAACACTGTGGTCAAGAGACATCACCCAGCCAGACATGGTGGCTCACATCTGTAATCCTAACTCCTCAGGAGGCTGAGGGTCAAAGGCAGCCAGGCAGGAAAGTCCATGAGCCTCTTATCTCCAGTTAATCGCCAAAAAGCCAGATTATGTGGAACTGTGGCTCAACTGGTAAATTGCTAGCCCTGAGTAAAAAAGCCCAGTGTGAGTACAAAGCCTCAAGTTCAAGACACACACACACACACACACACGAGAAATATTACCAGCCGTCCAACGTCATCTCAAAATAACTGCACAAAACTAAGTGCATTTCCTTTTTTTTGTTTTTTTGGGTGCTGTGCTTTTTTAGTATTTTTATTTTAAATTCAATTTTATTGTCAAGGTGATGAACAGAGACAGTTACA
Organism: Perognathus longimembris pacificus; assembly: GCF_023159225.1. NCBI lineage: Eukaryota > Metazoa > Chordata > Mammalia > Rodentia > Heteromyidae > Perognathus > Perognathus longimembris. The sequence continues at coordinate 55,572,691 of NC_063163.1, read as the reverse complement.
TACGTAAGGCAGTGAGTACATTACTTGTTGAATATTATTTCTCCCTCCCTTGTTTTTCTCCCATTTTACCTCTCCCCAGTCCCCTTACCAACATATTTTTTTAATCATCTTTAATTAGCTACCAGCTCATGAATTCAGAGCCCAGGTTCTGTCCCTTAGTCTTTTCTCCTCAAGACTGGTACTCTACTACTTGAACCACACTTCCAGCTTTTTGCTCATTAATTGGAAATAAAAGTCTCTTGACTTTGAACATCAATCCTCAAATCACAGCCTCCTGAGTAGCTAGAATTATAGGTATGAGCCACCAGCCTACAAGCATTTCTTCAATCTGTGAGAAGATATGGTCCATGCAATACTTATCTAAGTCTCCTTCTAGTTCCATCATGCCCCCACCCCTCTGTCCTCAAAATATCCTGAAAAGCTCTTGGCCAGCCATTGCCTAGGAACAAAGAAGTGTTCAGGCCAGTAGGCAGGACAGGACAGACAAAGCTCTTCTCTACAGGCAGAGAGGACCTGGGGACACGTGGGCACGATTCATCTTCACTCCATTCTCATAGTTGCCTTCCACACACAGGTGAGTCCATGGGCCTCTACCACAGAGATAACACAGCTGCAGAGAAGCCCAGCCACAGAACGGGCTGGATGGACCAGCACGTGTGGGCTGTGTGCTCCCTGGCCTCCATTCCAGTGAGGGAGTTTCTGTCATGAGAAGTAGAAAGTGAAGGTCAAGGTCTAGACCAATCATTACCTGCAGATACAGCTATTAAGAATCTGAGCCAGGCACTGGTGACTCTCACCTGTAATCCTAGCTACTCAGGAGGCTGAGATCTGAGGTTCGAAGCCAGCCCCAGGCAGAAAAGTTCCCATGAGACTCTTGTCTCCAATAAAACACTCAAAAACCAGAAGTGGCATTGTGGCTCAAATGGTAGTGAGCTGGCCTTGAGCACAAAGAGGCTCAGGGACAGCACTCAGGCCCTGAGTTCAAGATCCACAACTAACAAAAAAAAAAATCTAAGAAGCACACTTCCTCTCCCTGGCACAGGGCACAAATCAGGTCTTAATTCACCTAAGGTTATTTCTACCAGCCACCCCCAAGGCTGCCATCTCTCTCCAACTTTGTGCCTCCTAGCTACCCAACTCTTCCTAGTAAAAACAATTTCAAATGGTACCACCAAGTGCAGATTCCAAGTAAACTCAGATATTTATGTGTTGTTATTTAGTTAGCTGGTTATTTTGTGCTGGTATTGGGGCTTGAATTCAAGGTGTGAGTGTTGTCCCTTAGCTTTTTGATCAAGTGTAGCACTCTTCCACTGGAGCATACTTCCAGCTTTGGGGTGGTTAATTGAGATAAGAGTGCTTTTCACACAGGCTTTCCTGCGTGGGCTGGCGTCAACCTCAATCCCCAGATCTCAGTCTTCTGATTACAGCCATAATCCATCAGTAGCATGTGCTAGCTATTTGTTTGTTTGTTTATTGTGGTGGTGTGACTTGAACCCAGAGCAAGCCACACCCTCCACCCTTTTGGATGCCTATCCTCAAATGTATGGGTTATCCTTCCATCCAGGCTCACCCTCTCCTATTTCTCCATCCACCATGTACCCTGCAGCTCCTGCTTCTGTCTGAGTCTCTCTCCTGAGTCCTCTTCTTCCTCCTCCTCCTCCTCCTCCTCCTCCTCCTCCTCCTCCTCCTCCTCCTCCTCCTCCTCCTCCTCCTCCTCCTCCTCCTCCTCCTTCTCCTCCTCCTTTTTTAGTACTGGGATTGAACCCAGGTCTTTGTCTATAATAACCAAGTACTCTACCACTTGAATCACACCCTCGGACCTTTCTCTATTTTACTTTTTAGTCATGAACTCAGGGTTTAGGTTTGAACTCAGGGCCTGGGCACTGTCTCTGAGCTCTTTTTGCTCAAAGCTAGCACTCTACCACTTTGAGCCACAGCTCCACTTCTGGTTTTCTGGTGGTTAATTGGAGAGAAGAGTCTCATGAACTCTTCTGCCCAGGCTGACTTCAATCCACCATCCTCAGATCTCAGCCTCCTGAATAGCTAGGATGACAAGCGTGAGCCACCGGTGCCCAGATTTGTGTTTACTTTTGTTTTTGTGACAATGTGCTGTCACTTTTTCCCTGGCTAGTATTCTATTTGGTGGTCCTCTTGCCACCTCTCCCTCCCAAGATTAGAGTCATGCGCTACCATGCCATGCTTCCCGAGCTCACCAGAAGACCTGGTACAGAGAAGCATGGCTGGCGGTGGGATGAGAAAGGTGGTAGGGGCTGTGGAAGGAGACTCCCTTAGTCATAGCAGCAGAGCTGACCTTACCTGGATTGTTTTGTTTTGATTTTTGTTTTTTTGTTTCCCAACAGATGAGCTGTTCTGGCCTGGCTTCCCATATTGATCTAATCAACAGTCCAAACACAATTTGAAGACTGTCAAAACACTTCCCAAAGACCTGACACCGACAATTAAACTTAAGTCAAGGCAATCTACCCTCGTGTCCCATCTCCCCCCCCCCCCAAAGCCTCCTGAGGACGCTAGCAAAAGCCATCCACCACCGGCAGGGTGTGATATCAGCGAGAGGCAGGTTGAAGAGCTGGGAACCCCTGACAGACAGCTGGAAGCTGTAATTACCCGGTGTATAATTTGGTTGCTAAATGGGTTGTTTACAAAGGTGTGCATGATGAAATCACAGGCCTGGCAGAGCAGGGAGGAGAGGAGGCAGGCAGTCATTAATGTCGTTTTTGCCACCTCCCTCCAGACCTCCACCTGTCGACTGTGGCTGCTGTCACCTCTGCTGGTGGCGCAGATGCTGACCCAGCTGACTCACCTGGGCCCTGTGTTCCATGACGTTGAGGAAATGCTTGGTGCCTCCCTTAGGTTTCTGCTGGCAATGACTTCCCCCAGAAAGCACACTCACCTGGCATGTGCAAGAGATAAGGCTCTGTTGTCACCAGGCCCCTAGGGTTAACCCGGAAGGAAAATAAGCCCACGGGAAGTCTGGGTGGTCCCCCAGGCCAGGAGGTGAGGACCAAGTGCCAGGGCTCATCCCAGGCCCATGTCCCCAGGGAGTCCTCCCAGAGGGAGCCACTTGGAGCGTGAGCTGTGTCCTAATCCCATCCTCTATCACAGCCACTGAAGTGAGCAAAGTCCACGGGAACAGCAGAGAATTTTAGGGGGAGAGGAGAGGGGACAGTGACTTCCCAGTGTAGTGCCATAGCAGAAAGGTTAATCGGACTTTCTGATATCCAGAAACCACTTGTCAAGAACAAACCAACAGCCAGGCACCAATGGCTCATGCTTATAGTGCTAGCTACTCAGGAAGCTGAGATCTGAGGATCTCAGTATATAAGCCAGTCTAGGCAGAAAAGTCCAGGAGACTCCTATCTCAGATTAATCACTAGCTAGAAATTACAGGTGTGGCTCACATGGTAGAAGATCAGCCTTGAGTGAAAAGGCCAACCTGAGGCTCTGAGTTCAAGCCCCCCAGCACTAGTAAAAATGTTGAAGGGATGCCACAAATCAAGATGCATTATAGAAATAAACTGCTTTGCTAAGTGGTGAAAAAAACTTCAATACATATCCTAAAAATTAAGGGAATTGAGGGAAGGGATATATTGGGATGGGTGGGTGAAAATGATGAAAGGGGTGACAATGATCAAAATATATTATATTCATAGACTGCTCTTTTGAATGGCCACCCCTTTGTACAACTACTTAATAAAAATATTCAAAAAGAAGATAAGATGACATAAAATGCAGTCATGAAATTCAACAAAATTATCCTACAAAATTGAGAAAATTGAGAGAGAGTGGAGTTGGGAGAGAGGAGGGATGACAAAAGCATTGATCAAGATGCATGGTATTTATAAACTCGTTTGTTGAATGACAACCCCTTTATCAATTACTTAAAGCTAATTTAAAAAATAAAACTAAACAAGAAAACTAAAGTGAAATAAATAATCCCTCTAGTATTCAAATTGAAATTTTGGTAAGATATGAAATAATTATAATCTAAACGGAGGTGGGGAATAGATTGGATGTGAGAATTGTGTTGCCAGGTGATCTTGCCTTCCTTAGACCCTGACAGTGGGCGTCACATACTAAGATGGCTCTGACCTATGATGTCACTAGGGGAGTAGGAGATGGCCGCTTCACTCTAAGCTCTGGAGATTCTGTCACATATGTGTGAACCTGCACTGACCCACGTGTCATTATGCATCGCCCAGCTGTCACTAGAGTCTCAGGAAATGGACCCATGATGAAGGTTAGAACATTCCTATTATGTCTACACTAAAGGAGAAGAGAAGTGGTTTTCTCAGTTGTAAGCACATGGGTGTCAATTCCGGTTTGACGCAGTCTTTCCAGACCTTGTCTTAAGTGTTTTCACCAATTAAGCCCTGGGACACGTCTGTAGGAGTTTCACCCACACAGTGGTTCCATCCTTCCTGCCACCAACCACCCAAATGGTGGCAGTGACAGCTGAGTGGCCACAAGCCTATTTTCTCCTCTGAAGCAGCAAACGTGTGCTAATCCTTGTGGTCCCCACTTGATGCCAGCAAGATGGCACCCTGAGCATCCTGTGATGACAAAGATGGCTTCATTCCCCTCCCACCCTCCAAATTCACATGAAAGGAACCATGAAGGAAGATCCAAGGGTATGGCCGCCCACAGCCAGGACTGAGGGGATGGCTCACTTCTAGGCAAGAAGGTGACCCTCAATGGGCAAGACACTTCCATTGCCAGGAGCCAGGAGGAGCTGGGCCAGCAGGCCTCTCTGCTCGGTTCCTGTCCTCATTTTTCTAGGCTGAATGAACACCAGAGCACTAGCAACATGGCTGTCCAGTCCTGCCATCTGTCCTCATGTTCCGCCTGGCCAGTCTGCTGACTCTGAGCCTTCTCCCAGCAGAAATGATCCACTTGAGCCTGCTCTCTCCACTTCAGTCACTCACCCGGCCACTGAACTGCTGCCGCAGTTTCAGGGACCCCATTTCAAACTGCCAGTAGAATGAATGAGCCCCCCTCGTCTGTTCCCTGGCGCCTGCGGGGTTCCTGTTAGATGTTGTGGTTTGGTCTCTAGACCATGCTGGTCTGCATGCAAATGGCTTCATTTCACAGACGGATGGCCACCCAGAAGGAAGAAGAAGGGTAACATTTGTCTTGTACATTCCAGAAATGATCAAACATGCATGCTTTACATATTACCTCCCATGATCCTGAACAGCCATATTAGGTGATCTAAGCCACATTTAACAGACAAGAAAACTGAGGCATAGGTCAAAGGAGCTGGAAGGGCCTTTGGGTTTCCCAGAGTGAGGACTAGCAGTCAGGAGAGTCTGTGGCACCTGTTAGCTATCATGCCAACATTGTATAGTGCTTCAGCATGCATGCAACCATTCATCAACTTATTCTTGAAAATAAGACAATGTAAAGCATAAAATAAAAATATTGCTCCAAGTACCTGACCTATGGTATTCATGGTAGGAGGGAACGAAGAAAGGAAGAAAGGAAAAAAGGAAGGGAGGGAGGGAGGAAGGAAGGCAGGAAGGAAGGAAGGAAGGAAGGAAGGAAGGAAGGAAGGAAGGAAGGAAAAAAGGAAGGAAGGAAACTCTTGCAAGAAAGAGCCAGCACTTGTGGGGCTGACTGGAGAGAGTTTCAATGAAGACACTACTTACAGAGCCTGCGCAGGCATCAGCAGATCAGCCAGGGCCAGAAGCTGCTTCACATGGCAGCCTCCCAGGGTAAAACCCAGTGATGTTACAGGAAACTCCTGGGCAGGACAGCTAGTAGAGATGGAGCTCCTGAGGGGTGGACCACTGCCAGCAGGAGGAGGCACTAGACAAAGATGCCCTTCTTCATCCCTCATCATCCCTCCTCTCTTCAACAGCCAAGGCCAGCAGGAAGTGAGAGGTCAAGCAAGCACCAGGGACTGGACCAGTTCACAGAGAAAGTCCCTGACCTGGGGGGAGCAGGACAGAAAATGAAGTGGGAAGAGGGAGCAATGGAGAACATCCAGCACAGATAGTGACAGGTAGAGCAGGGCTAGCAACCCACTTTTCCAGGGAATAGAGAACATGGAGAATGAATGCTCTTTTTGTGAAACAGAGAGCCCAAAGGTGACTTTCAATCCAACAGACCAAGAATGGTCCAGGGAAACATTTTCAGTACTATATAAGTCATCTAGAATCTTGTGCTAGATTGATGGAGGAGATGTTGTTTTGTGATCTAGAACATCCTTCCTCCCTCCCCACCCCCTACACCCCCACCTATCCCACACACACCAAATCACCAAACAGTACCAAAGGAGAATGCTGGATGCCTGTAATCCCAGCTACTTGGGAGGTTGAGATTTGAGAATCTAGGAGCTCAAATAGTAATTCCCTTAGAAAAGTAAAATCAAAGTCCAGCAAAATAAAACATCATGAAGTGGGTACTCAAAAAAGGGGTGTGGTGGAGTCAAGGAGAAAGGGGTGAGAAATGAAGAGGAGAAGAGGGGAAACACAGTCAAGAATCCAATATATATCCTACAAAATTTAGAGGAGTTGAGGGAAGGGGGTGGGTAGGGGAGGGATGGGTGAGAATGTTAAAAGGGGTAACATTGATCATATTATGCTATATTTATAAACTGCTTTGTTAAATGATAACTCCTTTGTGCAACCACTTGAAGATAATTAAAAAATTATTAATTAAAAAAAGACTATGACAATAGGTAACTATGAATAAAAGAAAAGGTTCAAAGCCAGCCCTGACAGAAAAGTCCATGAGACTCTTAACTCCAATTAACCAGCCGAAAAAGCCAGAAGTGAAGCTGTGGCTCAAATAGTAGAGTACCAGCCTTAAATGAAAAAGCTAAGGGACAGCACCCAGATCCTGCGTTCAAGCCCTAGTACAGGTGCAATTAATTAATTAACCATTGCAGCCTGGCTCAATCATGATCCCTACAGAATGCTCATTCACATGCATGTCCTTGTGCACACACATACATGTGCGCATGCACACACACACACACACACACACACACACACACACACACATATGGCTTTCCCACTGGAGAGCAGTAGTTTTCATTCTGATTGAAGAAATCGAGCTTCAAGAATGACTGGACACATTTTCCATTCAAACCAATTCAAGAGACTTCTAAGCCTGCAGACATTTTGTGTCCTTCTTGCTGCTACCCTGGGCGCCACCTAGTGTCTCTTAGCCTGCATTACACTTTCCAGGCTGCTTAAACCTTTTCTTCTGAAAGATCTGATTTCACAGAAATTCATGAGACTTGATCAGAGCAGGGGCCAGAGGGAGGAGTTGGCTTGCATGACAAGCATTTTTCATAAGTGGTTGAGCAATAAAAACTTCTCATTTATTGGATTTCACACATGATTTTGCTTGAGCCAAACCCAAAACTCATGACTCTGAAAACAACAAATCGGCAACTTAGAGCCTTTTTCTCACGACAAAAGTTTTTAGGAGAGACGTTTACAGGGACGCATAAAAATGAGCTTATGTGAATGTGCAACAGTAGTGCACATTTTTCAGGATGTGGCATATTGCCACACCCCCAACACACACACACACACACACACACACACACACACACACACACACACACATTCAGTTCCCTCTCATCGTCCACCCAAACAAATTTCACATGTTAGAGTCCTAAACCCTGGTACCTTGGAATGTAAACCAGAGATACATTCTTTAATGGAGTAAATTAAAATGAGGGCTTTAGGAGAGGTCCTGATCCATGTGAATGGTATACTTAGGGAAATTTGATAATAAATCCGAGAACACAGGGAGAAGGCCAAGGAGGGAGATCTCAGGAGCAATCAGCCAGGCCAGCAGCTTGAACTCAGAACTCAGCTTCCAAAACTGTGAGAAAATACATATTTGTTGTGTACGTCACCCAGCCTATGGTGTTTTGTTGTAACTAACAGCCTCTTTCCAGCTGAGCCAGAGTCAGGACTCTGGGGGAGCTCAGGTCATTCTGATACCAAAAGTTCCAGAGGCAAATTCTGCACTGCCCCCATTTTGAACCCATTCCCAGTCTCCACTCAACAGTTGGGGGACTGTTTTCTCTTCAATCTATGCCTGGAACAGGTGTCAGGGGGTCCGGGAGGACTCTCAGAGGGGAGTGGAAACTCCTCTGCCCTGGAAGGAGCAGTGTGGTTCTACCTTTGTACTGACTAGATATGGAAGCTTGGCAAAAGGCCACAGCTACTGTGACCCTGATCTTCCCTGATCTTGTCCTGCCAGAAAAACAGATATCTCATTGATGGGAAAATCAAAGGCATTCATCTTGGAGGGGATTTAGCACTGTACCTGGTGCCTAATACCTGCTCTGATCACTTCCAAAAGCCACGGTGCAGCCAGCTCCTGAACGTCCTCAAGTGATCAAGTGAGTGTTCAGACTGACTTTACTGAGCACAGGTGGCTCATGCTGCTAAATCCTAGCCATTTACCTACAAGGCTGAGATCTGAGGATCATGGTTAGAAGCCAGGTGCGGCAGGAAAGTCAGGAGACTCCTATCTCCAATTAATCATGGAAAAGCCACTAGGGGAAGAAAAGGCTCAGGGTCAGCACCCAGGCCCCAAGTTTAAGCCCCAGTCCCAGCGACACAAAACTCAGGAACTCAGACCTCCTCTATACCCTCCGATAAAAGCCAGTTGCCCAGGATAGACCAGAGATAGACATCTACACACCTGCAGAGCCTTTGGGATTCCCTCTAGGAATAAAAGCAAATTTGAGAAATTGCTTTCAGTGACCTTTGACCCCAACACATCAATGTAAGATCGATCTGGTGGGGATAAGAGGCCACAGCTGGAAATATAGAAACCTAAATTTCTTAAGGAAAAGGCAAGTGGAGGGAGGACTGAAGAGATGGGAAGGAGGGAGGGAGGGAGGATGGAGAGGGATGCAGGAAAGAAGGAGGGGGGTTGGGGAGGAGGGAAGGAGGGAGGAAGGGAGAGAGGAAGGAAAGAGAAGGCCCAGGGCAGCCCGGCTGGACACGGAAGGACATCTGCCAGGAGGCAGCCAGCCCGACTCCTTGGAACCGCAGCGCCGACTCAGCCATTTCCAGGATCAATCACCGGGCAGGACCATTTCCTCCTCCGGCTGAGGCGGCTCCGGGAGGCGCAGGCGGGGGCCCGGGACCATTAGTGACTCGATGACCCGCTCACGGGGCGCCTCCGCCGGCCAGCGCTGTCCATCATCGTCCATCACCGCCCGCCCGCCTCCAGGTGCGCTCCGGGGCGCCCTGTCCCCGTCGAGCTCGGTGACGCCGCTGCCCGCCCGCGGGCCCCTCCCCTTCCCCCGGGGCCGGGGTCACCTCTGTGGTGAGGGTCCCCGTGCGCTCGCGCACCGCCCCCGGCCCACACTTGATAGGTGCTGGGGCGGCCCCTGGTGGACGCCGGCCCCCAAACGGACGCTTGCAGGCCGCTGTTAGGATTTGAGGGGTGGCTTTAACTAAGGAGAGGACTGAAGGGTTTCCCCATGGGGTGTCCCCGAGGTCTGGGGGCAAGTTTACATAGGGTGGGGGAGGCGATCCGCCTCCATCCCCACTAGCAACCGGATCCGTCCTCATCTGGGACCAGGGTGACCGCCTTGGCTTCCTCTCCCGGAGCCGCTTCCACTTTGGCAAGGAGTGAATGACTGACACACGCAAGTCACTTCTTTAAATACACCTGAATCCTTACAAAGCTGAAACCCGAAGTTCATGAATGGTGCGGGTTGGTGGGAATAAGAGCTACATCGATGAACCACAGAATACAGTCTGAATAACTTCCGATGGGGTTGTTGGAAACAGAAATAAGGGGACCAACTTCCTAATTCCAAATAGGGGTCTTAATCCAAGCAACTTAGTTCCAGCTGCAAAGAAAAAGAAGAAGAAAAAAGTCATAACTGGGTGGTTTACTCACAACAGACATTTATTCTTACAGTTCTGGAGGCTCAGGAAGTCCAAGATCAAAGAAAGTGCTGGTGACAGAAGGAGGTTTTCTGGTGTATAGACAGAACCTTCTAACAAGCAATGTCCTAACTGGAGTGGGGAGGGGGACACTTTCTTGGTTCTCTTTTGTAAGGCCACTAATCTCATCCATGGGGACTCTGCTCTTAGTATCTAACAGCTTCCCAAACATCGCACCTCCTAATACCATTAGTTTGGTGACTAGGTGTGTGTGTGTGTGTGTGTGTGTGTGTGTGTGTGTACTGGGATTTGAACTCAGGCTCTGAGTGCTGTCCCTTCGCTTTTTCACTTTGAAGCTGGCCCTCTACCACTTGAGCCACACCTCTATGTTTGGCTTTCTCCTGGTTAACTGGAGATAAGAATCTCACGGACTTTCCTGCTCAGGCTGGCTTTGAACTGTGATCCTCAGATTTCAGCCTCCTGAGTAGCTAAGATTACAGCTGTGAGCCACCAGCACCCAGCCAGGGATTACAAAAGAATCTTGGGGGCACCCATTCAAACTCCCTTAATACAATGTATAAATGCATTGAGATTTCAGCTGTGGTGAATCAGGTACTTCGCTGCTGTGACATGTAATCACATGGAGCCTCTCCATAGCTTAGCAAACATGGGGACACCATGCTGTCCACTGGAACCTCACAAAAGAAGCTACAGGGGGCATCCAGATGTTTCTGAGCAGTGCAGCAAAAGAAGGAGGGTAAGAAACTGGTCAGTTGCTTGGCCTGCAAAGAAAATTGACAGCTACATCTTTTTGGACATGGGATCAGCAAGGTTGGAGTATGTCTCTCTGGGCTTGAGTTTCTCCACCCTGGGAAAACTGGAAAGGATGGAGAAGCTAAAGTGGTAGGAAAGTCCCTAACAAGTGCCAGGCCAAGCCTTTCTCAAGGAAACACTCCCAGGCCGGCCCAGGGAATACCAAGCATGGATGGTCCAGACTTGCTTTCCATCCTCGGCCATCAGAGGGAGGACCACACTTGGGGATGGAGAATACTAGATGAGGTAGCTGAAAACAAACAAACAAAAAAAAAAAAACTAGAGTCTGGAGGTTAAAGTGGATCTGGGGAGCAGAGGTACCCTAAAGATGCAGATGAAGCATGATTTTAAATCTATACTGTTTGGGTAAGGAAGAGCATAATGGCATGTATACATTGATCTTTGTCTTAAGCCTTTTAATTCAAACCATGAAGCATTTACTTATGCTTGTTAATTGGAGAGGAGACAGAAGAAGTGGAAGGTTAAAAAAAAATTAAGAAGGTAAGCCAAGCATCGATGGCTCAGGAGGCTGAGATCTGAGGGTTGCAGTTTGAAATCAGAAAGGGCAGGAAAGTCTGTGAAATTCTTATCTCTACAAAACTACTAAAATGCTGGAAGTGGAGCTATAGCTCAAATGGTAGAGCACCGGCCTTGAGCAAACAAGCTCAGAGATAGCACCCAGGCCCTGAGTTCAAGCCCCAGGACTGGCACCAAAATTTTGAAAAAAAAATTAAAGGGTAGTGTGCTCCTCATATATTGGTGAAAGAATGTCTTTTTAGAATTTTTTTGTCAGTACTAGGGTTTAAACTCAAGGCTTCATACTTGCTAGGCTGGTACTCTACCACTTGAGTTCTGCTGCTAGCCCACCTTTTTGCTGGTAAGTTGCAAATAGTGTCTCAAAGATTTTTTCAGCCTGGCCTGGGTTTGAACCACAATCCACTGGATCTCAGCTTTCTGAGTAGCTAAGATTACAGTCATGAGCCATCAATATCCAACAAAGGGTAATCTTTCTTATCTAAGGAGGCTAACATCAAAGACAGCTAAGGCATAACATTTTTATTTAGCAAATATTAATGCCCTATGTGGCCAAACCCTGAGTGTGTGTCTTCCTGTGTGTGTGTGTGTGTGTGTGTGTGTGTGTGTGTGTGTATCTGTGTGTTGGAACAGGGGCTTGAACTCAGGACCTGAGCATTGTCCCTTAACTTCAAAGCTGGTACTCTACCGGAGTTACACCTTCACTTCTGGCTTTTTGGTGGCTAATTGAAAATAAGAGTCTCATAGACTTTGCTGCCTGGGCTAGCTTCAAACCATGATCCTCACATCTCAGCCTCCTGAGTAGCAAGGATTACAGGCATAGGCCACCTGTGCCTAGCAAGCCAAAGATTTTAATGGAAGCTGTAGAGAGGTTTCTGGCAGTAGACCACATGTCTCTGTTTTCAGGAGGGCCATTAAACATCTTAGTCATTGATAAAATGAAGTAAGTGCTTACCAAGTTTAAATTCACATGTTTAGTTCATTTGTAGATGTTCCAAATGTTTGATGGATAGAGTTCAGAAGAGATCAACAGAATTGAAATGGTACAACACTTAATGCTAACAATGTGTCATTTATACAGAAGTAGATGCTGTAATCAGGACCCAGCAAGCAGAATCACTAGCGCAAATTAATTAGATCTGTAAATACAAATATTCTCAGTGTAGGCCCAACAGTAGGCAGTGATCACAAAAATGAGGTGTGAAGATTGTCTTTAAGGGCATAGGATAGATTGAAAAAGCAATTTCCCCAAGATTGCCAGACTCTAATCTCTGGCATCCATGAATTCTATGGGCTCAAAACACATTATCTCCAAATAGGCTACATTGGACACGTGAAAATTCTCTGACTGCCTTCCTTAAAAGTATCTCTCTCCACCACCAGGTGTGCTACCTTCTACCCGGAGTCCAGGGAAGAATGTGAGCAGGAGGGCCCCATTAGGCTCCTGATCTTAGCCCATCACTGTGAGTCAAATTTCACCTGTATATGGTGGTCCATTCTTCACCAGCATGTACTTAGAGATCCTTCTCCCTGACACTCTGGTCTTTGTTCCTGAGCACCCTTGTATCATGCATGATTTTGGTTAAATAAACTTGTTGTGCTCTGTCTCTCACTCCCTGTGTCTCTCTCTGTCTGTCTCTCTCTGTCTGTCTGTCTGTCTGTCTGACTCCCTCCCTCTGTCTCTCTCAATAATCAGTCCTTGTCATGGGGTGTCAGCCATGATCCCTGTGGTGGGTAGGGAGGAAGGTTTCTTCTCTTCCCTTTTCTCTCCAGTGGATAGTTGTCTTGTGTGGGCAAGGACTAGGTAGGTGTGGTTAGGGTGGGAGATTAACCTGGGTCATCAAAGTGGATAGTAACCATCATTTTATAAGTGTGTGTGTGTGTGTGTGTGTATGCGTGTGTTAGTAGAGTTTGAAGCCAGGGTTTTATTTAAGCTTGCTAGGCTGGCATTCAACCACGTGAGCCCTACTTCCAGCTTTGTATTATTTTCTGAGATAAGATCTCAAGAACTTTTCTGTCTGGGCTGGCCTCAGACCTCAGTCCTTCAGCTCTCAAGGCTGGAGCTTTACTGCTTGAGCCACAATTTTACTTTGGGGCTTTAATTGGTAATGAGTTTCACAAACTTTCCTGCCTGGTCTGGCTCAGAACCATAATCCTCAGACCCTCGGATCTCAGCCTCCTATCTCAGATTACAGGCATGAGCTGCTGGCACCTGGCAAAGATATTATGATTAAATACCAGAGTGATTTAGCCACCAGGCAAGAGATTCCAGCCATCACTGGGAGCTGGAAAAATCAAGAAAGCCCTCTCTTCCAGTGACTCTGGGGGAGCATACATCTTATTTTGGCAGCTTATTTTGGCTCCATATGTCAGCTTTCCATTACCATAACCGACGGAAAAGGGGGAAAGGTTTAGTTCGGGTCACAGATTCAGAGCTTCCCATCTGCGATCGATGACAACATTGTTTTTGAACCTGTGGTGACTTGGCACAGCACATCAGGGAGTGTGTGATGGAGAAAGTTGCTCCCCTCCCTGCAGCCAGAAAACACAAAGAGAGTGAAAAGAGTCCTCCCACAGATCTTCTCCAAGGCCACACCCCCGGTGGCCTCAAACTCCGCCCTAGGCCCCGCCTCTTAAAGGTTCCACCACCTCCTACTGGCCAGCTGAGGCTAAACCTTTAAAACACCTGGGCTATTCCAGATCTAAACTGTAGCCTATGGTGATACTGGAATCCTGGAAACTAGAGCTGTGAGAAGATCATTGTCTATTGGGTTGATCCACCAAGTTGTGATAAATTAGGACAGCAATCCCAGAAGCTCCCAAAGGGAGACAGAGGGGAGTTCTGCCCCATCCTTCACTATGTGGTGAAGTATTCCTTTTGGTTCTGCACACCACACTTCAGGGGACACATTCACCAAAAGAGGGATGGACAGTTTTCCCGAAATGCCTAGAGGGGCCATGGTTAGCATTAACAGTTGTAAGCTACAAGATGACAGGTTGCTCACAGCAGAGAAAATGGTGAGCCCCACCATGGCTGAAGCAGACAGAGCAGCCAGGTATTGAAAACTTGAAGATCCCAGGGAGATATGAAGCTCCCAAAGCAGGTGGGACAGGTGCACCCACCCTCCTTAATCAGAGATCCCAGGCCACAGGCTGATACAGCAGCTCTTGGCTTTCACTCACTCGGGCGGGCACACGAGGCAGACAGGAAGAAAGAAAGGTGGAAAAGTAATAGGCATCCGTGCGCACGCGCGCAGGCCCGGACAGGGACTAAACCCAGGGCACGGATGTGGCTTTGGAGATGCAGAGGAAGGAATGCATTTTTAAAAAGGTCTGGAGGCTTAAGTCATCCGTCTTTGGCAACAGCTCGAATTTGGAGAAGAGTATTTATGAGGTGCCTACTAAAAGCATTGACCCAGGAGCCAGGAGCAAAATAAATATAAAATGGACACTTCTCCCAGGAGGGGTTGAGGCAGGAGGAGGAACAGCACCACAGGCATGAAATGAGAGAATGGGCTCCAGTAACAACTTGGGTTTTTATTTTAATGTGGCTGAAAGGGTCGAAAGGAAGGGCTGGAAGGCTGGACTCATCAAAGTTACTGGTTTGAGAGATGGCCAGATCTAATTAAGGGAGGTGGGTCTGGCTCTTTGGGAGGAGATGCTGGCACCACGTGGGGTATCGGCTGGGAGTGAGGCAGACCCCAGGGAAAGCAAGAGAAAGAGGTCTGAGTCCATTTGGAAGGCAGCCCGCAGGAGAGGTGTGTTTCCTGGTTGTCACGCTCAGTGTGGATGTGGTTGCGAGTCCCAGAGAGGCTCCTGGTGGCCTAGATGTGTGGAAGCATTTCCAAGACAATGCAGCACACAGGCACAAAGTGTGAAGTGACAAATTAATAGGTCGGTATCCGTCCCAGTCAAAGGTTTGATCCAAAGAAGGACCAGATTGTCAGACAGAAACAAACTGACCAAAGTTGCTTAAAATAGCAGAACTGGCTAAGGGTTGCATCTAGAACATTCAAGAACTGTGGAAATCACTCATAGATGAGGGGTGGGAGGTGTGGTTCAGAAGTGACACTGATCAACTGACACGTTGAACTGAAACCCCTTTGGACAACTGCTTAAAGATAATAAGAAAAATTAAATGCAATTTTTTTTGATAAAGCATGGCTGAAAATCACAGCCATTGAACACCTAAAAGTGCTTGACTATGAGGAGGAGAGGGAAATAAATGAAGACTAGAACTCCAAAATCCATGTATGCGAAGATAAATGAGTGAATTATGAGCTGGGCCCTGCAGGAACCAATGATAAAGTGTGCATGAACTGGAAGGGATGATTAACTGAACCCTCTGCTTCTTAGAGCAAAATAAACAAGAGTCTTAAGCTCCGCATCCATTACCAAGGCAATTGTAGACCTGAATACTAAACAGATGACTTATGAGCATAGGAAAGAGAGCCGTTTCGTGAGCAGCCCAACGTGGGTTATAAAGCCAAAGGCATACACAAAATTCCTTCAATGTAGAGAGCAAGGGATACCATTAAACATAGCATTGCTTTTCCATTTTGTCCAGCATAATCTAGTGTGATTTATAGGAAATAAGGAAAACAATGTGAACAGAGAAAATATAGGATACATAGCTGAGCTAGGGAAGCAACTAAATCCAATAAAGCAATTTCATATGTCTACTAGAGTTGTCATTCTTCTTTTTTTCTCCTGCTAATATTGGGGCTTGAACTCAGTGTCTGGGCACTGTCCTTTAGCTTTTTCACTCAAGGCTTAGCACTTGAAGACACCTCCACTTCAGGCTTTTTGGTGGTTAACTGGAGATAAGAGTCTCACAGTCTTTCCTGTCTAGGCTAGCTTTGAACCTGGATCCTCAGATGTCAGCCTCCTGAGTAGCTAGGATTACATGCATGAGCCCTCAGTGCCCATTTAGCACTGTAATTCTTCAGAGTTTCCATGACTTAAAGGGATGGATCCTGTGGAGGAGTAGTGACATTGATTAAAATACATTCTATTCATAATCTGACTTGTGGAATTAAAACCTCTGTACAAATACTTAACATTTAAAAAAAAAGAAAGAAGAGCATAGTATTTATAAACTGACATGTTGAATCGAAACCCCTTTGTACAACTGTTTAGGGATAATAGTTATATATAATTTTACCTTCTATATATGCTTATATAGGTTTATATATACTATATAATTATGTGTAAATTTATATATATATACACTAAGGGAGTTTTAGGCTTGTACTCTTGGAGAATCTTAGAAAAGTTTTATCTACTCTTTGTAGAAAGATATACATAAGCATATACAAAACTGTATGTTTGGGGCGGCAGGGTAGGGTATGAGTCCTGAAAATGCTGGATCTGAAGCCCAGAATGAAGCTCGAAGGATTACGTATATAAGCAGGACCTGCGTGATTCTATTCTTCCCTGGCTGTGGGCAGAGCTCTGGGTAGAGGCCACACTGTCTGCGGTCAGAGGTCGCCAGCTGTGAGCATCCGGATGTAGCTGGGTGCAGCACTGTGCTGAATGAGCTCAAGATCAGTGAGGGAAGCCGGTGTTGCCAGGCCGCTCAGCTGCGTGCTTTTCCACATGAGATAGGGGGATGCCAGGAAGCCCACAGACTTCAGCCCAGATGGGGCAGAGGCAGAGCAGCCTGCAGAAAGTAGGAGCTCTGTCACAGAGAGCCCCACTGGGGGCTGGTGGGGAGCCAGGTATGTGGCTGAGATGTCAACACCACGGTTGGAAGTTCTGGTGGAGGAAATGCAGTGAGGTTTAGAAATGGCTTCTGAGCTCTCTCTGGAATTGGATGCTGGTGTTTCACACCCAGAACAGCTGTTCTTTCAGCAGAGAAAGGAAAAGCAGTGGGAGGCCCAAGTGGGTCTGTTTGTTCCTAGGCTCCTTCTCCCCTCCTCTTCCTCCTCTCCCCCCTCCCTTCCTTCTCTCCCCCTCCCCTTTTTTCCCCCCTCCTCACCTTTCTTTATCCCTCCTCTACACTTGCTCAGCTGTCACTCTACCACTTAAGTCACACCTCTAGCCCAACTTTGTGCTGGTTTTGTTGCAGATAGTGTCTCTCTGACTTTTTTGTCCTGCTCAGCCGTGAATCACAATCCCTCTAGATCCCAGCCTCCAACATAGCTAGGTTTACAGGCCAGCACCCAGCCAGAGCAATTTTTTATTCCTAAAATAAGCAAGCATTGCCCATTGCCCAGGGATTTTGTAAAGATGATTAAACTAAAGGGTGTTAAAATGAAAAGTGGCCCATATCGAGCACATAGCATGAGCTAGAGAGTGTGCTAAGTCATTTACACGTATTGCCTTATTTAATTCTTTTGAGAATCTTATGATATTAACACCACTGGTTTGCTGTTACTGCTGAGTGGGGAAGGGAGAGTTGAGGCATAGTCTTGGGATGTTGTCTAGGTTGGCCTCAAACTTGTGGTCCTCCTACCTTAGCTGCCTCAGCTGGAATTACAGGCATATATGCCAGGCTGCGACGACTCTTATCCCTACAGAGAAGGAAACAGAGGCACAGAGCCACTGGGCAGTTTGCCGTGGCCCCATATCTAGTGAGTCAATGTACAGCTCCGGTCACATCCTCTCCCTAAGCGGGAGATGCACTTCTCCACTCACATGTGCAACAGATGTCACACACGTGCCAGTACTGCCAGTGCTGCCAGTGCCTGGACCAAGTAGAAGCTCCACAAATGTTCATGTCTTCATCTTGTCCACTTCAGCTGTACATGATCTCTGTTCCCTGGAGAGAGGCTTTCCTGCCCTCCATACATGAACACTGGTAGCCAACTGCTTTGGGAAACCCTTTTGTCTTGTGCATCATGTGATTGTGTGCTGTGTGTGTGTGTGTGTGTGTGTGTGTGTGTGTGTTACCTCTCACCTCCATGTTTCTGGTCGTTTCTACCATTCCTAGACATTGCATAAAGAAGATAGCATGTCCCCTGGTTAAACCCTGCTTGAGCAAAACACCACGATGGAGAAAAAGTGCCAGCTAAATGTGACTCACTCTCCAGGCTTGGCGTGGACCCTTGCACACAAGGCAAGGCCACGGCAGGACAATAAACACATCTTGGGAAAGCACAGGAATGCTCTCCCCTGCCACCGTGGGCCACGCTGTGCTGCGTGTTTCCACAGCACAGTCATCGCGAGGATTCCATCCATAAAAGCCTCCAAGCTGCCCACGAGTACAGAGCTGGGGAGCAAAGTGCAAAATAACTCAGCCTGGGAGATTTTGCTGGTTATTCCGAATATTCATGGCCCAAAGGTTCTCATTTACTCATCGAAATAGAAATTCCAATGAAAAGAAAAGGTCTTTTTCTTTCCTATGATTTTTGTTTGCTTCTTTACATCTGATCATGGGAATTGGAAGGAGTTTGACCCAGTCTTGTTCTCCTTAGTGAGAGAACCCGGGATCGCAGCTAGAAAGCTTTGGCTAAGGGACATAGGAGTAGTCTCAAGAGTTCCAAAAACCAAAACAACAACAATACAGACACTGTAGCTCAAGCTTGTAATAACAACTCAGGAGGCAAAGGTAGGACAAACAAGACCTGAATCTAGCTCAGACTAATAATTGACACAACAAAAGCACTAGAGATGTAGTGGCTTAAATAGTCTAGTGTCCTTTGACCCCAGCTCAGTCCCAGCTTTTGGCTCCACCTGCAGAGAGCACAGGCTGGAGGGGACTCCCTCTGCCCCCCTCACCCTTGCTGTGCTTACAGGGTGGTCAGGCTCTGCTCCTGGCTGAGGCATAAGCTACAAATCCACCCAACCCACAACAGGCAGAGACTGACAGTGCACTGGGAGCCTCTCTACCACCCCAGCCCAGGAGCTGCTCAAGTCTGGAAGCCAGTTAGAGCCACAGAGGCACGAGCTGTGATGAATTTATCTAGGGAGTTTGTAGCCCAAGCTTATTGGGGGAGGAGGGAGGGGCAGCAGCAGAAGGAGGCAAAGCTGGATGGAAGAGGATGGAATTGTGGGAGGAAGAGACCACCCATCCCTAAGGGCTATTATAACACAGGCCTAGCATATACAAGGCCTTGGGTTCAATCCTGAGCACCCATTCCCAAATGATCATCAGTAAAGAAGCTATATCTTTAATAAGTCAGGTCAGGTGTTGGTGGTTCACACCTGCAACCCTATCTACTCAGGAGACTGAGATCTGAGGATTGTGTATTGAAGCCAGCCAGTGCAGGACAGTCCATGAGACTTTTATCTCCATTAATCACTAAAAAGCAGGAAGGGGAGGTGTGGCTTATGTGGTAGATCAACAGCCTTGAGCAAAAAAAGCTAAGGGACAGCACCCAGGCCCTGAGTTCTAGCCCCAGTACTGTCACAAAAACAAAACAAAAGTCAGTAGCAGCTGCCATTTCTTTATTACAGGTGTTCAGTCCCTTTGCTAAACATTTGTGTAAGTTGCTTTACTAAATGGTAATTCATCTGCATGAGAATCTAATAGGAAAACTCATGCCATTCTATTTTTACAGAAGGGAAACTGAGGCACAGGGAGGCTGATGTGTTAGTATGTTCTTGGCATCATTGATTGATTCTGAAACCAATGTCTGTACTTGTGAAGATGACTGAAGATGCACTGAAGTGCTGTCTTCCCATCACTGCCACGGACTGAATCTCCTTTCTCTGCCCTTTACCAGCTCTCTTTATCTGGCATGCAGGGGCAAGAAACCAGACCTAACTTGAGACTGATGGACTTTGGGGGGTGCTTGGATCTGAGGCCCTGGTTTCATATACACTGTTCCCTAGCTATCACACGCGTTCTGCCCTGCGGCCTCATCTTAGCGTCAAGTCCATGCGTTCCCTGTGCCCTTCAGTTCCGCTCATTCTGTGGTTCCACTCAGCTCCTTCCTCGCCATTCTCCTGCTGTTGATTTGTCTTCATGAAGTTGTCTTCTGCTCTCAGGGTCTGTCAGATCACTCTTCGATGTTTAAATGACCATCTTGACACCTCCCAGACTCTGTGTGCACAACCCAGCCATTTTTAAAATTGCTTCCAGGGATTGAACCTTTGCTTACATGAAGTCCAGAAATGTATGCATCATTCATCATAGTTATAGATCTAATCACAACCTATCCAGAATGTCCACTGGTCAGATGGTCACAGCCCCTCGCTCTCCACCATCCTCAGGATGCAGCCCTGTGGCCTGGAAATCAGTATCTGCTCTGGAGGATGTAGACCGGGCACATAGGGGTGTCTGTGATCTTGCTGAGCCATTGCCATGCACTGTTAGCCAGACACAACTTCCCAATGACCACCGATGTCCAAAACAAGACAGGAGGAAGCAAAAAGTAAAAGCCTGGAGAATCTGACACTATCTAGACTCGGAGAGATGTGATCTCTGAGACAGGTGACAAAGCAGATCTACTGAAATGCAGTGAGCTGAAACTAAAATTTCTACTTTCATTTTCTTGTACTAGAAGGATACAAACATATGCTGGGCACAGGTAGCTCTTGCCTATAATTCTGACTACCCAGGAGGCTGAGATTTCAGGATCTGAAGTCAGACTGGGCAGACAAATTTGTGAGACTCCATATCTCTAACTAACTAGCCAACAGAAAACCCCAAGACAAAGAAAAAACAGAAGTGGAGGTGTGGCTCAGGTGATAGAGTGCTAGCTTTGAGTGAAAAAGCTAAGGGGCAGCACTCAGGCTCTGAGTTCAAACCCCAATACTGGCACACACACACACACACACACACACACACACACACACACACACACACACTTGCATTATATAAATATTTGGCATACAGAGTAAGTGTGTACACATATACATGCCCAGTCATCTCTCAGAATCCACAGGGGATTGGTTCCAGGACCCACGGGAAACACTCAAATCCCTGAGTACTCAAGTCCCTTGTATAAAATATATATGCAAATGATCAATTATGCAAATGTTTCTCATTTGCATGTGACCTATGTACATCCTTCCATAACACTTTAAATTATCTCTAGAAGACTTTTCATACCTGATACAACATAAATGTTGCATAAATCATTGTTCTGCTATATCATTGAAGGGAAAATGACAAGAAAAAGGTCTACACATGTTCCATATAGAAGCAATTTCTCCCCTCCCCCAAATATTTTGGATCTACAGTCAGTTGAATATGGAGATGGCTGGCAGATGTTGAGGGCCAACTGTGAAAATGTAGATATACTAAAGGGGTGCATGCTCAGGAGCTGTAATGACAAATGAACACAGGGAGAACAGTTTAGAGACCCTCTCCCATTTAAGAAGAGGCCAATCTAGTTTATGAGGGGCCCATCACAAGACATAGATGTGGAGCAAGCCCCGAGGAACACACGAAGAGGCGTGATCTCAATTTAGACGCTAGTGTGAGGCACAATTCAGGGTTCTCCATGATCTGCATGCCAGCCAGCTCACCCAATCAGAGGAGTGGACATTTGTCAGAGGACAAGACAGCAGCCAGACATACCCACAGACTTCTTGTCAACTCTCAGTTGTGAATAAACATATTCACTGTCACAATGAAGAAGAAATATTTCTCCTCACCACCCCCAAAGGATAATCCTTTCTCTGTTGCGTGGAAATAATCAGTTCTAAAAAGGAGTTTGATTTGGGTGGATTGGTGAGTATTTTTTTTCCTTTCTTAACATTGTTAATTGAGAAACTCTGTGTGTGTGTGTGTGTGTGTGTGTGTGTGCATGTGTGTGTGTGTGTGTGTGTGTGTGTGTGTGTTGGTATTGGGGTTTAAACTCAGGAATTTGTGCTCCTGTCTGGCTTTTTCCATTCCAGGCTAGCACTCTATCATTTGAGCCACACCTCTACTTCTGGATTTTTTGCTGGCTAATTGGGGATTCAAGCTTTAAGGATTTTCCTGCTAAGGCTGTCTTCAAACCTTCATCTCCAGATCTCAGTCTCTGGAATTGCTGGGATGGTAGACATGTCACGAGCACAGGGGTGACACTGTTAATAATTTAACTGGCCTTCACAGGAGCAATAGTTGCAATTGAAAGGAATAGGTGTTCCGAGTAGGAGTAATGGGGCACGAGGAAAGAAGTAAAGTAGGAGGAAAAAGAGAAAAACAAATCTGTTAAAACCTAAAGAACTGTACAATCTTAAGAACATCTGGCAAACCTTTTCATCTCTGTGTGCGCTATTACTGTCTGTGCCAGCAGAGGGCAGCTTCCCCCTGTTTAAGCAAAAAGCTTCTGGCATGAGCTGCTGTGAAGCTCGCTTGAGCAAGGGCCCTCCCCCCACCCTCTGGAAATAAATCTTTCCTTAGCCTTTGCCTCTGCAGAAAAAGCTGGTGGGGAAAAAAAATCAACCCTTCTCAAGGCCCCCAGCGCACTGGGGCGTGATAAATACTCAGCTCTAATGGAATTCCCAGCGGCTTGGTTGGAGGTGGGGGAGGTTCCTAGCTTTTAGGGGGATCAGCCTTTGAGTGGGAGGCAGAGGTGTACCTGCAGAACAAGAGGAGCACAGGGACAGGATCAACAGCCCAGAGCATTGCAAGTCCCTGCCCACTTTGATGGAGCATACTTAAAGCAGCCCTATGCCATTAACCAGACCTTTAATTAAGCCAATGGCTGAGGTTTCTTGGTTCCCCTTCCTTCTTTTCTTCCTTCCTTCCTTCCTTCCTTCCTTCCTTCCTTCCTTCCTTCTTTCTTTCTTTCTTTCCTTCTTTCTTTCTTCCTTCCCTCCCTCCCTCCCTCCCTCCCTCTCCCTCCCTCCCTCCCTCCCTCCCTTCCTCCCTTCCTCCCTTCCTCCCTTCCTTCCTTCCTTCCTTCCTTCCTTCCCTTCCCCTCCCTTCCCTGCCTTCCTGCCTTCCTTCCACCCTTCCTTACATCCTTCCTGTAGAACCAACCATGTGTTCTCCACTACCAGGATCTTCCCCCATAAACCCACTGCTTTTCTTCCTTGCCCACCTTAACGCAGCTATCAACATGCTGTGTGTGTGTGTGTGTGTGTGTGTGTGTGTGTGTGTGTGTGTGTGGATACACATCCTGGCCACCGCCAGGTACAGCAGTTTTGCTGATAGGCCCCTGTGTGCATAGAGCATTGGCATCTTTGCTGGCTGGTGGAGCTGAAGGCTTTGTGATTGTACCAGCCTTTTGACCTGATGGGAGTCCTGAGGTCCTGGACAAGGTGCTGACCTTGTCTGTCTCTGTGCAGGAAGACACAACTGCACCCTGTTGAATGGGGACAGTCTACTTTGACCACAAGGTGATTCCTAAACGGCCACCTTCGTCTCTGCTCTGCAAATACAGCACCAGACCAAGCTATGGAACATGCTGGAAGGATTCTTATGCCTCATAGTTCTTGTGCAAAAGTCAAGGTCCTGCTGGGAACTGGTGGCCCACACCTGTAATCCTAGCTACTGAGAAGGCTGAGATCTGAGGATTGTGGTTCAAAGCCAGCCCAGGCCTGAAAGTCCATGAGACTCCTCTCCCCAGTTTAACCAGTAAAAAGCAGGAAATGTAGTTGTGGATCAAGTGGTACGGCACTAGCCTTGAGAACAAAGCTTAGGGACAGTGCCCAGGCCCTGAGTTCAAGGCCCAGAACTAGTACAAAACAAAAACCTGATGTCGTGAAGATGTCTTGGAACATCAGCAATGCACCAGAGTCCACGCAATCCTACAGTCTTGGTTACAGTGGCTCTGACTCTTGGGCCCATCTCCCTGTACTGTGCAGTTTCTGATCAATTATTTGTTCAATGTTTTAGGTTGACTTGTCCTCTTTAAAAAAAAAAAAAAAAGAGGAAGAGTAGAAGAAAAATAGGAAATTCCAGGGTTGTGATGAAGCCAGAAATCTAAAAATAGCTCTTGTGCAGAGCAGCAGACTAGATTGTGGCTTCTCATTATCTCAAAGCAGCAGCAACTGAGGCCCATCACATGCTACCAGGCAAGGGCTGCAGCTGCCAGCACGACAGAGCCTCGCGGGCCATGGCCACCCTGGTGGCCACGGAGGCTCATCTCTGTGACCTTTCTCTTGGCAATAGTGGGGAGGGGGGAACCTTATGTGGGAGCCCCCAGTTCCCTGTCTGCCCGAGAGAGAATGATCCAGAACACTTTAAGGCAGCCATCCCAAAGACATCCATTGGTGACCCTGGAAACGAGTTCCTGTTGCCCCCTTTCCCTCCCCCAACCTAGTGATGATCAGAAACAGTTCTCTGGTGCATGTAGATGCTGGGCCCCCGGGATAAATACTTGGCTTGGATCATCCTCTTGAATTCCCACAACGCAGTAAGATTCCCCCGATGACAGCCAAGGAAAGAGACTTGAAGAGGTTAAGTCACTTCCTGAAATTTGCAAAGCCGGCAAGTTCCGGAATGTGGATTTAAGCCCAGATGTAACTGTCTTCCAAACCCCCGGAGTCTCAACCGCCATGCCATGCTGCTTCCACCGGTGCCGTGATGCAGAGAGAACAAAGATGAGCACAGCCAAGCAGGGAGAATTTCCTAATTTGGAAGGTGATGAAGCCTTAAGACAGCTCCCAAAGGAAGACACCAAACCAGTGTTCTGGATATGGCTCAGTCCTCTGGAAGAACAAAAGAAACACCAGGCAGCATTTTTCCTGTCAGCTGCTCTACCCATACATACAACAAGGCTAAACTGAGCACCTACTATGTGCCAGGAATAGCTGGAAACCAGACCATATAACCTTATCTAATGTCGATTCTCTAGGAGGAAAGGAACACTGTAGCCATAAATATGAGTTGTTAATGTGTTAACGGTTTGATTTCCAGCTAAAGGTGCCACTGACAGGTGATGGACTCTTTGGGAGCAGGGGCTTAGTGGGAGGAAGTTAGATCATTGGGGTGGGGGGAGTGTCCTTGAAGGTGACATTGAGCCCTGGCTGCTTCCTCCTTCTTTCCTTTTCCTTCCACTCTACAGGCACCTCTACCACAAGTTCCAGTCCTGATGTACTATTTCCAAAGCACCAGAGCTTCCAAAGCAACCATGGACTGAAACCTCTAAAATTACGGGACAAACTTTTTCCTTGATTAAGCTGGTTTTCCTCAGGCATTTTATCACAGTAATAGAAAGTTGACTGACAGCAGCAAGTTCATGACTACATGAGCAAGGTAAATCTAGCAAGTGACAAGGCATGACCACAAAAGCTGGCCTGGGCTGGGGTAACTTGGGTTGAGATGTGGAGTAGACTTTCCAAGGGAATCATTTGAAGCCCAGTCTAAAGCTAACATTGAGACTTCTATGTGGGCAGGAACAAGCTTAACCCATCAAGGTGTCCAGGCCAATGACCCAGCAAAGACTCCAGTGGGGGAACAGGTATAAAACAAGCAGGCAGTGGGGGGGCTCCTTGTATCTATAAGGGGGTCTCTCCGGCTGAAGGAGAGGCATTGTGTTATCACTGGAACAAAACACCTGAGAAAATGAGCTTCACCAAGGGAAGGTTCTATTTCAGCTACAGTTCCAGAGTCCCATGGCCATTTGGCTCCATTGCTTTGGCCCTGAGGCAGCATAGCACATCACCATGAAAAGTCTGTGGCAACGGAGAAGACCAATGGCCATTAACAGACCAAGGAGAAAGGACTGGGGCTCACCCTCAGGGCAGCATGCAAGGAAATGTCCTCTGTGGCTCAAGCAAGTTCCCAAAGCAGGGAAAGAGTGGATGGGAGGATGGCCAGTTCTGGCCAAGTGGGAGGTAGGGAAATGGGAAGAAAGAAGGGAAGGCCACATAGTAGCTGTCCCCCACTACCCAGGGAAGGCACCCTCTGCTGAGCACCTCAGAATGTGGAGGCCTGTGCAGAGTTCTGAGGGAGTGGGGCTCCCTGGTAGATGGGAGGAACTGTTGCCAGCTTGTCCTTCAACCCAGCCTGGAACAACATCTGCCTGATGAGGGGATCTCCCTTGGCCTGCCACTTCTTGGGAGGGCCCCCAGGGACCTCCAAAGAGAAGTATGTTGTTGGGGATGAACTTGAAGGAAGATCCAGCTTGAATTTGCTCACTGAACCCAGAGATGTAAGGAATGAGAAGCTTAAAGATAGAAGTCTGTCAGATTTGGGGTTTGCTGTGGTTTGGATAAGTGTCTCTCAAAAGTCCATGTGTTAAAAGCATGGTCCCTAGGAAGACAGGTGTGGAACCTTTAAGAGGTGGAGCTTAGTGGGAGGCCCTTAGGTCATTGGGGGTGTGGCCTTAGAGGCCTCATAGCACCACTGGTTTCCTCTCTCCCTCTTCTCTCCATTCCTCTTCCTCTTCCTGCTTTCTCCTTCATGGCTGATGGCACAAGCAGTTTGTTGTACTACAAGTTCCTACCATGATGGGCTATCCTCATTAAATCTTGGCTGCCCAACTTTGAACTGGAACCAGAAACATGAGCCAAGAAATCTTTCTACTTATTTAGTTTATCATATATTAGTTACACAAAGGAGAAACTCATTGTGACAGTTCCCCGTCTGTGTACAACGTATCCCAATCCATCTAACTCCATCTATGGCTCTCCCGTCCCTTCTCCCTTTCTAAAACAATCTTAGCAGGTTTCATTGCTCTATTTTCACCCATGCAAACCATTTACTTCAACCACATTCATTCTCTTTCCCCCCCCCCCCCCGGTTACTCCAACCCTCTCCTGCTAAGACTCATCCCTCAAAACAGCCTGTTTTCTTTCCCTACCCCTCAAAGTAAATTTTCTCTCTATAACTCCACTGCCTCAGGTTTTTCGTTATAATAACACACAAGGCCCTAATAAGTGAGTTTACTGACAAGAGGAAGACTAGGGAACCCTGCCCTGGAGGGTCCTTCAAGATCTCTGTCTGTCTAGTTCAGCCTACAATGCCCAGCCGGGTACCAGTGGCTCACACCTGTAATCCTACTCAGGAGGCTGCAATCTGAAGATGGCAGTTCAAAGCCAGCCTGGGAAGAAAAGTCTGTGGGTCTCTTATCTGCAATTAACCACCAGAAAACCAGAAGTGGCACTGGCTCAAGTGGTAGAGCACTAGCCTTGAGCTGAAGAGCTCAGGGATAGTGCCTAGGCCTGGAGTTCAAGCCTCACAACTGACAGAAAAAGAAAAAGAAAAAGAAAAAAGTCTGCAATGCCTGCAAATGTCCAAGAAGCAATGTCGGGTAGGCAATGGAGAGAGAGTTAGGGAGGATGGCTAAACATTTCCATGCTATCAGCCCATGGCACCCTAGCCTGGGTGACCCTCCTGCCCTTAGCTTCCAACAGTGATCCTCTGATCTCAGCCTCCTCCTGAATAGCTGGGATTACAGGCATGTGCCACCAGTCCCTGGCTTGTCTTTGGTTTCTATTACTAGTGTGTAAAAGGTGGGGTCCTTAGATAACAGACGCATACACACACCAACAACAACAATAATAACAAAAGAATAGCCACCACAGATGACATGAATCTGAGTATTTTCAGTGGGCCAGGTCCCATGCTAAGTATTTCATATATTTAATCTCCTCTTAATCTCCAACTTCCCCCTGAGAGGTGGGTAAATTTGATTGCACCCACTTTTCATATGAAATAACCAAGGCTTGGAGGTAGGTAACAAATGGCAGAGGCAAGGTTTGATCCCACATGTGTTCATTCAGCCCTGTTCCTGCTGACCCTACACACGCAACAATTCCCATCCTCTTCGCTCAGCTCTGGGCACCTCGGGGCCTAGAGCAGCCTTAGAGAAGACCACCTTAAAAATCCGTTCCTCAGCTGACAAGGTCCCTGCTGCCACCCGCAGCTCTGTGCAGGAATAGGGCTGCAGGCACACTGCTCCCAGCCTCTGGGGCCACATGGCTTCACAGTCTTAGCCCCACCCACAGAGACAAGAAGCAGGAAGAGCAAGGAGGCAGGTGATGGGGAGCCCAGGAGGGCATTGGGTGCTATCTGGCCAGACTTGGCCCCAGCCTAGGCCTGCTTCAAAGTCCAAGTGGTAGAAGATGTGAAGGACCAGAGAGAAGCAGAGGCCCTGGCTGGGATCTATATTGTGGCTCTCTCCATCCTCACAGACTACCTCCCACAGCCCCTCAGTGAGCCTCAGCTTTCCTCCTCTGTACAATGGGAGCACCAATATGTACAGTCATTAGGAGACTCATGACAACAAATACAAAAGTGGTTTCAAGACTGATCACAGACCCTTAAGATGCAGGCTGTGGTTAGGAGAGCAAATTCTGGAGACACAAGCGCTTGGATTCTGACTCTAGAAGGTTCCTTTGGATTCTAGAAGGTCTCCAACTTGGTTTGCACAAATGTAGAATGATGCTAACAATAGTCCCAGCCTCTCAAGGTGATGATGGGGACTGAATAAAATCTGAATAAAATGGTACAATGAACCAGATGCCTGTGGCTTATGCTTGCAATCCTAGCCACTCAGGAGGCTGAGATCTGAGGATTGTGGCTCAAAGTGAGCCTGAGTAGGAAAGTTTGTGAGACTCTTACACTTAGTTAACAACCAAAAAGTGGAAGTGAAACTATGACTCAAGTGGTAGAATGTCAGTCTTTAGGGAAAATGATAAGGAACAGCTCCCAGGCCCTGAATTCAAACCTTAGCATCAACAAGGGGGGAAAAGCAGTAAGAAAACATTCTGATTAAGGAGACCATGTCAAAAATACACAGGAGCCAGCCTGACAGGGCTCCCATTGACAGTATTTAAGAGAACACGGACATCAAAAACAATATTGGTGGTTAATAGGTGATACAATTTATTGAATTTTAGAAATATCCACAAGTCACCATGATGCCCAAAGCACAATGAAGAAATCAAATTTTCCAGTCACCAACATCATTGTTGCTCAGCAAGGGACACCAAGGAATGATAAGACCGTTATTGAAGATTGTTGGGGAACAGACTATCCATGCAAACTTAAAGCAACAGCTGTGATCTGGGTAGGATGTGAATCCCAAAGATTCATGTACTGGAAGAGAGATGGTGGTGGGACCTTTAAGAGATGTGGCCTAGTGGGAAGGGATCAAGCCATGAGGTCACTACTCTCAGCATGGACCAGTGTCTATGCTGACAGACTGGGTTAGGGCTCATGGAGTCAGCTGTTACAAGACTGAGGCGCAGCTGGTATTTCACCTCCGTATTTCACACATGGGCTGACTCACATGTCACTTCCCCAGCCTGCTTTTCTACCATAAGTTCATCATGAGACCCTCATCAGAAGATGGGCTGATCCTGGGATCATGATCCGGAGCATCCCCACCCCCAAAACTATGAGCCAAAAGAACGTCCTTGAGAAAGACTCCCCTGTAGGCATTTTGTTACAGTACCATTAAGAAGATTAAAACAACACTTCATGGATTTCTCATTAACAACACAATTTTTTGAGGGGGGGTGGTGGTCATGGAGCCTTGTCCCTGAGATTTTTTTCACTCAAGGATAGCACTCTACCATTTTGCACCACTGTACCACTGCTGGTTTTCTGGTGGTTAATTGATTGGAGGTAAGAGTCTCACGAACTTTCTGTGCCCAGGGTGGGTTCTAACTATATTCTTCAGTTCTCAGCCTCCTGAGGAGCAAGGATCACAGGCGTGAGCCATAGGTGGCTGGCCAATTTCTCCTCTTTCATCTTTTTGCTCCCAGAGTCCCTCTGGTTATTAATAGTCCTCCTCCACTCAGTTCCTCCTGTCAGGTATTCCCAGGGAAAATCATGCTGGCCTTGATTTGTCACTCCCAAAACCGGTTCCACCCTCAAGTTCCACATCTCCTCTCCTCTTCTTCCTCCATGCTACACCTCCTCAGACTGCTCCCCACATCTTGATCTCTCCAAGGCTGGCTCTGGGGCTGCCATCATCTCTGTCTGCTCACAGTCCTTGGGCAGAGGCCGTATGGTATCTACTTCCAGGTAGGTGGCTTTGGTCCCTCCATCCACACTGCCCCCTTCAACCCAGTGAACCCTAAACATGGGCACAACACCCACCTCCAGGCCCCAAGCCCACTCTCCTCCCCCATTTCCTTGCCAGGGCAGTGGTGACTACTTGGCTTTTTACCTGACCTCTGGGAACCCTCCCCACTCTCTGCCTCCCCATTCCCCAGACCCCACCTGTCTTTCCTTCCTGCCACCACTAGGGGCCGGCCCTCTTCTGATTTCTCCTTTCCCCCAAATAGCCTCTACAGGCTCCAGGGAATGATCTTGCAATCCATATCTAATTGTGTCACTTTGCACAGAGTCTCTCTGAACTGGCCTCAGGTTCTGGGATTTTCTTTACCCCTCTCCCCTTCATAATGAACTATTTGTAGACTCCCAATACCTTCCTTCCTTCCTTCTGCCTTCCTTTCCTTCCTTCTTTTTTTTTTTTTCCACTTTTTTGAGATACCGGAGTTGAACCCAGACTCTCAAACTTGGCTCACCCTAGGCCATTGTCCTAATGCCATTGCTTGTTTTTAACCTGCTTTTCAGATAGGATCTTACACTTTTTGGCCTGCCTGAGGTCCTCCTATCTCTGCCTCTTAAGTAACTGGAATGGCAAGTATACATCACCATGCTTGTCCACAGACACTTCTTAGTCCTCCTCATGTTCCAGTCTGCTTAGCATGTGTTCCTTCAGGGGTGCCCATGGCCCCCTGCAAAGGTGTCTGTCCTTACCTCCAGAAAGAGTGCACATAGGCCCTTAGACCTCATCAAACTCTTGATCTGAGTCCATTTTCTCTTGTTGTAACTGAAACTTTCCTTTTATGAAACGAGAGGTTGTTTTAGCTCATGATCTGGAGACTCAAAGTCCAAGAACACAGCCCAATGTCTGGAGAGGGCTCCTTGTTGCATTGTAAGATGGCAGAGAGCATTATATGATGGGGCCCAGTGAATGAGCCAGAGAGAACTTGCTCATAATAAAACCCTCCATCCATGAGTGGCCCTTCACCTCTCAAAGGTGCCACCTCCAAGTACCACTAACAGAGATCGAAATTGAGGAGCACATTCAAAACCTCAGCACAGCAAGGAGCCAGTGGCTCACACCTGTAATCCTAGCTATTCGGGAGGCTGAGATCTGAGGATCCTGTTGCACAGCTAGCCTGGGCAGGAATAATCCTCCAGACTTATCCCCAATTAAACAGCCAACAAGCCAGAAGTTGTAGAGATAGCCTTGAGCAAAAAAGGCCAGGGATAGTACCCAGACCCCAAGTTCAAGCCCTAGGACTGGTAAAAAAAACAAAAACAAAAACAAAAACAAAAAACACTTTAGTACCCACTGTCTGAAGTTCCTATAGCCATGTGTGTGGCAATTTCAGAATAACTTTGACCTCTCTGTTTGCTGCACATCTCCTCTAGATTTGCTCCCCTGGGGTTCTGGAGCAGGGCCCCCATCTTAATCACTGGTGCCTGTCATGGTGCTGAACTAAGTATCCGATTGTTTTGGAAACCAATCTAATATATATGTGTATATATATATATGTGTGTGTGTGTATATATATAATATTGTATATTATATGTGTGTAAAGATATTACATGTTATACACACACACACACACACATATGGCTTGAACTCAGGGCCTGGGCATTGTCACAGAGCTTTTCTGCTCAAAGCATGTATATGTGTGTATGTATTATACAAAATATATGTGCATGATATATCTTAGAACCATAGACATTAAGAAGTAGGAGGAAATTCATTCACAGATAACCCAGTCCCACACTTTCATTCTCACCTAAAACATCAGACCAGAGAGGTAACAGGTCTTCCTGAAGTGAAATAGCTCCCTATTGTTAGAAGCAAACTAGTCTTTGTCCTTCGGTGTGTTTAAAATCAAGTGTGTAGAGGTGAAGGAGATCCAGGCTTTTGCACCCCCATCCCTGGATAGCTCACAATGTTGCAGATATTCGAACTGACAGAAAACAGAACAGGTGGTGCCTCTCAGCTCCTTTTATTTTCTGGTCATGAGGCTTGAACTCAGGGCCTAGGCTCTGTCCCTGAGCTTTTCTGCTCAAGACTAGTGCTCTACCACGTTGAGCCACAGCATCACTTCTGGTTTTCTAGTGGTTAATTGGAGATAAGAGTCTCCCAGACTTTCTTTCCCCAGTCTGGCTTCAAACCACCATCCTCAGATCTCAGCCTCACAGGCCTGAGCCACCAGCACCTGGCCCCAGCTCCTCTTTTGACCAGCATCTTCAATGGCTGCTGCCTGATTTCTCTGGCTTGGCCTGATTCTTTCAGACCCCAGCTATTTCAGGGCCAGTGGAATTCTGGGAGATAACCCTTTTGCTCACCAGTGGAGTCTCTTCATTTAAAAAAAAAAAATCATACTCTCAGCTCAAATTTGGTATCCCAGGCAACCTGAGAGAGGCTCCTGGACATTATAGACCAAAAAAAAAAAAAAATCGCTCAGAGGGAGAGGCACAGCAATTCTCTCTAGACATAAAGGACCATCTCTTCCTTCCTGTCATGAGGCTCGGGGGCAGGAGAGAGGGAAGCTCAAGAAGAGAACTGAGCCATGGAAGAACAAATCCTTTCGTCTCTGGCTAGGAACCCAAGTCTGTGGTCTGAAACCCTAGCTCAGAGTTTCTGCTGTGTGATTGACTCCACAGGTTTCCCATCCACCCAAACACAGAGTCGTCTTGATGAAAACAAGATCTTGAAACAGTCAAAGAATCTCCCGTGCCCTCTCCAGAGACATCGTCTGATCTTTGACACAGAGCCACAAACGTACCATCGAGCCAAACCCTGCCTGTCAAGTCCCCAGCACAGGAACCAGGCTGTTTTGAAGCCTGGCTCTGCAATTGAACCTCAGGCTTCCTTTCACCCCCCCAAGATGGGGGACCATCAGGCGCTGTGATTTTATAGAGCCTTCATTCACAAACCATTGGGCCATTTGCACGGGTGTCTTGTTCCTTCCTATGGAAAGAGACAAAGGAAGGTGCCATGCGAGTCGTCAAGGGGGAGGGGCTGCTGTCTGGCAGAGGTATGAGGCACAGGGGGAGGGAAAGGGCATTCTCCGCCTCGGGGGCAATAAACAGACTCTCCCTTCACCCCAGAGAGCAGCCTGGGAGTTATTTGCTGTGGGCAGGGAGAGGCGGGGTGCACAGCTGGCTAAAACAGAGCTGGGCATTGTGCGCCCTCAGCGGGTGGCACCCAGATGTAGTCTAGGGCGGTGGCCTTTGCACAGGGCTTGCACTAAGAGGTTTCTCTCACCTCCCACATTCCCAGGTCCCTGCCCCCTTTCTCCCCAGGGCTTGCTCCGGGTGTCTCTTGCTGGAATGCTGCTTCCCAGTGACTACTTGAAATCTTCTGGAAGCCTGTCTGTTCTGAGCTGCAGGGAGCCCAGCTGCCCCTGGGCTTCTGGGCAGATGCAATCCTATGGCTGCCCCTGAAGGAGACACACAAACGGGGAGACTAAGTAGCTGGGGAGAAACTGTCCTGTGAGCACATTGCTCCCTCCTCTTCCTGAAGACTGAGGAAAGAAGAGACAGAGGGGGGGTGTGGCAATGCCCTTTCTTCTTCCTAAAGACCCAGAAACCAAAATAAGAGCTCCAACAGAAGCCAAGCCCCTAATGAACCCCAGAGCAGATGTTCATGCAGGGGACAGGCGCTCCTTCCCTTGGCATGAGCGGGGCAGTGACCCAACCAGATGTGAGAGCTGCTGAGATTCACCCAAAAGGATATAAAAGAGGAACCCCACAAGTGCTACAACAGGCTGCCTGTTTCCAGACTCCCTTCCCCATCTCTTGCTCTGAAAAGTCTGTTCTCCTCCATCTCTTTCTCCTCCTGCTCTTCCTACTCATCATTGTCCTCGTCCTCCTCCTCCTGGTCTTCTCCTCCTTCTCTTCCTCCTTTTTTCTTCTCTTCTTCCTCCCACTTTTCTCCTCCATTTTCTCCTCATGTTCTTCCTCCTCCTGCTCTTCTCCTTCTCCACCTTTTTCCTCCTCCTCTTCTTCCTTATCCTCCTTTTCTTCTTCCATCTCCTCTCTCACCTCTTCCTCCTAATTAATCATCACCTCCTCTTCCTCCTCCTTGCCCAGGAAGCAGATGGATAGGACCTCATGTGGTACAACATGGGCTTCCCAGCTGGGATTCCTGGCTTATATCAACTTACCAGGGCCTCAAGTGAGGGTAAGGTCACTGTCCTCATTAGCACAGGAAAGCAAGGACCTTACAAATGCACCAAAAGCATCATCACATCCACAGCCATGCTGGAAAAGATCTGTCCCACCTTCTGGTTTCTTCTGCCTAGATTCCTGATTTAAGCCTTCATCCTGCTCTGACCCAGCCTGCATGATATGGAACAGGTGGGTGGAGTCTCCACACAGTAGCCACTGAGAGGTCTCCATTTGTCCTTCCTTTAAGAGAAGGTATTGCAAGCATGCGAGGACTGCCCTGAATGGTTCTGCTTCTCTTGTCCCTGCCTACTTCTGGCTGTATAAATCAGAGGCTGGACTTACTTAGTGAACAGCTGAGAGATACCTCTTGTGCTGGCCCTACTGATGCAACCTCAAGTTTCAATACAGACTTTCTCTGAGAGGAGGAAAGATAAGGTATAGCTGAAGGAATCTCAGAGCAGGTCTCCTGACTGGCCTAAATCCAAGGTTGAATACCCACTCATCTTAAAGGAAATCCTATATTATAATCATTGGGATTAGCCATGAGTCACTGAAATAAACCCAAATAACACCAGCTTGAAGAAGATAACAGTATGTCTATGCTGTGTTGTTGCGAAGGCTGACATTGGCCTATCTGTAAGAGGCAGCTGAAAAGACAATTTTGCTGGGTCCTGTGAATGAATTAAAAGCGCCCACCCCCCCCCCCCACACACACCCAATGTTGAATCTATGTCCTTTGATCTGAGCTATTCTCTGCTGCAGTTCCTTTGCAATCAATCACCTTGGATTCTAAGAAGAAAGACAAAATTCACCGAGAAGCATCTTGTGGAGAAGGCAAACAGCCCCTCTAACAGGCAGTGTCTTCTTCTGATCATCTTAGAGAAAACAGCTCCAAGCTCAGGAGGTTGCCTTGTTCCTATTCTGCTCCATTAGTAACAATCTCTCTGGCATTCCTCCTGGGATAAAGATTGAGCTAATGGCCCACCAATATGAACCTGCATTGGGACAATTTTAATTATGCACACACCTGCCCCCCTTGCTCCTCTGCCCCAATTCTCCCTATCTAACTGAAGCCATTGATTCAGGTTTGCCTAGGAAGATGGCAGGCAGAAGATGTACTGAAATGCTGTCTTCTCATGGCTGCCATGTAATAAATCTCCATCCTTTGCCCTTCACCATGACTCTTAATTTTGCATTTGCAAGTGAGTAGCCGGACCTGACATGGACTCCTGGAATTTGGGCCTGGGGTCTAAAAATTTAATTGTAAGTCCTAGACAGTTATAGCAACCTGAGAGGCAGAGATGCAGGCTACTTCCTTGCTGCAGAATCGCTCCACGAAAGGCTGCCCACTATCTGATGTACCAACTAACAAGCAAGATATTCTGCCCATGCTGAGGCTTGACTCTGTCTCATGCCTTTGTCATGCTCCCATACTGTAGGAACTGAGGGACAGAAGGTTCAGGAAGGTCTATTGTCCCAATGTTTTGGCAATGATGATCTGTTGTTGAGTCTTTCTACACAGAAGCCTAAATGACCTGTTGAAATGATCATTCACCCCAACATGACAAGAAGCAGAGTTGGGAAATGGAGCACAAGGTAAGAAATCAGCCCTCATGGCTGACTCCAGGTGAGTAGGTAGTGGGTGTGGAACGTCATGAGAGGCTGGATTCGACTGCACAACCCAGTGCCCCTCAACATGGATTGCACACTAGAATCACCTAGGGAGCCCTAGGTAAATACATACACCTGAGGTCTGTAATGGGGTCTGAGGGTGGGGGGAATCCCCCGTCCCTCCAAGAGTCCACCACTCAGAGACAGTCTCAAGTAAAAGGATGGATTTATTGAGGAAGTAAAAAGTATACTGGCTGGCCAGGGCTGCAGCCCAAACTGGGGAGCTGGGATGAAGTACCCTGGGCTACGCCCGGGGTCGGGTTATAAAGGCAAATACCAGATGGTCAAGCCTGCCACACGAAGGTGGCCAATGAGGTTACAACATTCACAGAGCATGCCAGGTCACTCACAGGTAGCCAATGGAGTTACAATCTGCCTTATAGCAACTGTTTGAAGTAATCTATCATTTTAGTTAGAATTGGCACACGGATTTGGCGGGGCTCATATGATGCAGGCAGATATGCCTACTCATGGGAGGGCACAGGTTTAACCTTGAACGTTCCACAACTTTGGTGGTCAAGCAGTTTATATAATCTTATCACCGTGAAGGGGAACTTCCCTGGATTCTGAGCAGCCAGGGTACAGTCCTAACCCTGAGGTTCAGGGGTGGGAGAGATCTTAGTGAAGATGGAGTCAGCTTCTGCTCTCTTTAACTAATCTGAGATGGAGTCAATCTGGCACCCCTCAACAGCCAATGATGACACTGGCCTGATCTGACCTCCATATTACAAGATCTTCCCCCCAAGATTTGCATTATGTACATCTGGAGCACAGCCTCAGTACTGGTGTTTTTTGAAATCCCCACAGGAAATTCTAATGCGAGGTGTCCATTGGATCCTCTGCCCAGAGCCCCTAGAACAGCTTGTGTCAGTGTTGATGTTTACACATTCCTCCTAGCCCCAGGGAAATGGCTTTGGTGATTAATTGCCAAGCAAACCCATTCATTACTCTGTAATAAGATGAAGCAGAGTCTCCAGCCATGAATCAACCACCCTTCCATTCCTGACAAATCTCTGCCATCATGGTCAAGCTCATTCTTCTCTTCAAACAGGTATTCTGATCAAAACAGCCTGGGCCTCACCAGGTGGTTTTATTTTAGTGTGGGTCTTTTTTTTTTTTAATCTGGTTCACTGTTAGTTGGGGGGTTTGTTTTTTTGGTTGTTGTTCTTTTGGTTTTGTTGACAAGAATGGAGTATGGCAGGGTGAGAGCTGAATTTAACTTTTACATTAAAGTTGATCCACGGAAATTCTGGAGACCACAGTTACCTCTGGAAAGCTGGAGTCCAGGACCCTGCTGTAGAGGAACACAAGTAAACAGCTGGCAGTATTGTTTGTGAAGTCCAGGGAGGAGTTGCCTCAGCTTTTTTGAGAAGTGGCATTCCTATAACACCAGTTACTAAGAAGGCAGAGGCAAATGGATCAAGAATTCAAGGCCAGGCTAGGCAAAGACTGTTTCAAAGCCAAAATACAAACAAAATGACTGGAACTGTGGCTCAAGTGGTAGAGTTTGCCAGGATTATAGGCCCTAGGTTTAATCCCTAGTGCTGGGGGTGGGGGGAGGAAGAAAGGAATGAAGGGAAGGAGGGAGGGAGGGAGGGACAGAAAGAAAGGGAGAAAGGAAGGAAGGAAGGAAGGAGGAAGAAAAAGGAGGGAGGAAGGGAGAGGCTGCCTTTCGTGATTAAGCCACTCCAGGGCCTGCATCTTAGAGTTGTGTCTGAGTTAAAGTTATTCCCCTCTTGTTTTATGTTGATGTAGACTGACACCATCACATGTGTTGTCTGTGTATTGCACCCCACCTCCAATAGATATGTGAAGTCCCAGCTCCCAGGACCTTCAACTGTGACCTGACTTGGACATAAGACCATGACAAGTGTACTTATTTTCATTAAAGTGAGGTCCTATTGAGTAGGGTGGGTCTAGTTCTATGTGACTCTTGCTGTTCTACATAAGGGGAAGGGTATGTGAAGACAAACACCCCAAGGAGAGCTCCAGCTGAACATGAAGGCTAGAGGGACATTGATATAGGGAAACTGAAAGCCAAGGACCACTGGCAATCAGCAATGGCCTCAGATGCAAGAACCCCACACTCCCTTGGAACCTTATAGAAAACATATGTATATAGGCCCCTTGACTTTGGATCTCTAACATCCAGGACTGTAAAAGAATAAACTTGCTATCTAAGCCACCCAGCATACACTACTTTGTCATTGCAGCTTTGAAAAACTAATACATTGTATTATGAGGTTGACTTTGTGTGTGTTAAAAAGAGGCAGGAAGCCAGGTGCCAGTGGTTCATGCCCATAATATTAGCTTCTCAGAAGGGTAGGATCACAGTTCAAAGCAAGGCCAGGCAGGTAAGTGTTTAAGACTCTTATCTTCAATTAACCAGCAAAAATCTGAAAGTGAAGCTGTGGCTCAAGTGGTAGAGCCTAATGGATAGAAACCTGGCTCTGAGTTTTGTCCCAGTACACACACACACACACACACACACACACACACACCAGAAAACCTGAAGGAGTTAAGAGGACAGGCTTTGAATTCCTAAAGATCTAGGCTTCACTGCACTGACCAGTTCTGTCTTGTGAGTAAATGTGAGGTTCCATTTTCCCATCTGAGAAATAGAAACAAGAAGACCCAACAAGACATCTAAAAAATGCTTTCCCAGGGCCTGACAACCCACTTCTGCAAAGCACAGGACAAAGAAAGATGGGGCCCACCTGTGCTCCTCACTGTGGACAAGGCCCCAGATCCACGTGGCAAGGTAAATAATGGAAGGCCAAGGCCAGGCCAGCACCCTGCCTTTCCTGAGCTATTACCAGGGAGGAGGGGTGATGTGTGGACACCCAT
The DNA here is from genome assembly GCF_023159225.1 of Perognathus longimembris pacificus. Lineage (NCBI taxonomy): Eukaryota > Metazoa > Chordata > Mammalia > Rodentia > Heteromyidae > Perognathus > Perognathus longimembris. The sequence goes on along the minus strand of NC_063163.1, from coordinate 55,533,943 downwards.
GCTTAAAGCTATCACGTTAGCATCCAATCTCCACAGTGATGGCTTCTGCTCCGTATCACTGATGGCGGGCAGGGTCCACGTGACAGTTCTCAGTGCAGTAAAGACAGTGTGAATGTCCTGGGCCTTGGTTCTCACCCCAGGCATCTGGCTGTTACAAAGCCACAGCAAATGCATCCGCTTGGGTCTTACTGCTTAATTATTGCAACTTGGCATGGCCTGCAGGTGTCGTGAGAGCCCTTGGACACGCACCATACGTTTTGAGCAGGAAGGATTTCTTGGCACGAAGCAGCTGCTTGTCATTCTGGCTGTTCCATGCTGAAAGTGGCGTGTCCTCGCCAACCAGCCTCAAATGCACAAGGAGCAAAAGCCTGGCACACAGCGATGCCAAGGCTTCACACACATGGGACCCACTTGCCAGCCAGGCTGGCCAACAGTTGTCGCCAGTAGCAGTTCCCAGTCTGGCAAGGAGAAGAAGCAAGAGGGCGGGGAACCGAGAAGCGGAAACATGGCTCACATTCTGACAAGCACGATGTATGTAAAGTATATAGAATTATCAGAGCTTGATCCCTGGAGTAAAGAGCTGTGCCCAGATGCCCATCCTAGTTGACTCCTTCTATGGGCAGAGAGCCAAGAGGGGCTTGGCCAGATCCCATAGCACTTATTGAATCCTTCTTTCAACCAGTCAACTAATATTTATTGAACATCATCTATTGTGTGTAGGAGGCTAAGTTTGGCTCTGGTGACACAGAAATCGGGGAAGATGGGGGGAGGCAGGGATTCAGAAAGCCTCATTTGCTCAGTCAGGGAGCAGAAATCACAAAAGGCTATCAGAGCCAGGATGAAGAGTCAGCCACTCTCAGGGCCCAGTGGCTCACATCTATCATTCTAGCTACTCAGGAGGCTAAAATCTGAGGATCCCTGTTCAAAGCTAACCCTGTGAGACTCTTATCTCCAATTAATCAGCACAGAGCAAGAAGTGGAGCTGTGACTCAAGTGGTAGAGCACAAGCCTTGTGTGAAAAAGCTAAGGGACAACACCCAGGCTATGAGTTCAAGCCCCAGTACACACACACACACACACACACACACACACACACACACACACACAGCTACTTTGAGGTAATTTGTAGATTCTCTTCAGCCTTAACATGTGACAAAGTGGAGCCTTCTACAAGAGAGCTCAAGAAGTAGCTGGTTAAAGTAAAGAATCTCCTAGTGATATTTGTTTTGTTCTGTGTGAAACATGGTCTTCTCTGTGAACTTATCCCCTAGCATATGCTACCATGCCAGGTCCCACTTCCACAGGTTTTGTTTTTTGGTACCAATACTGGGGCTTGAACTCAGGGCTTGGGCACTGTCCCTTAGCTTTTCCCACTCAACGCATGTGCTCTATCATTTGAGTCACATCTCAAATGGCTTTTTGGTAGTTCATTGGAGATAAGAGTCTAATTTCAAACTGAAATCCTCAGAACTCAGCCTCTTGAGTAGCTAGGATTACAAGCAAGAGTGAGCCACCACTATCTGGTCATTTCTGTAAGTCTTTAATCAAACTTCTCTTATAGGCCAACACAGTTCAGGGATCATGCATTTCATTGATAAATCCTTTAAAAATCTCAGCCCTTACCGTGCTTACAGTAAGTCCTTAGAGTCTGAATTTGCAAGTCTCCAAATGAACACATTCTAATTCTAACTGATTTGAGGATGTTGGAGAGAAACTTAGGGCTCAATAAAACCCCTTTTCAGTCTCATAACCAGCAAAGTATAAAGCTATGGACCACTCAGGTCATCACTGCCAGCCTCCCTATCTCCTAGCCACAAGATTGGTTAAGACAGATGACTGAGTGCCCAGAACTGCAGAGAAGCCACGCCCACATCCATGGAGAGTTGGGGCCAGGAGGGGGCACTACTTGTAAATGCCCAATAATGCCAAGTTCTGGCCTAGGAACTAGGAAAGTGTCTTCACTTCTCAAATTCCTAACGTAGTGAATGTACTCTCCCTTTGGCCTGGGCACCTAAGCCACAGCCTAAAGGCCATCCTGGAGCTTTCTTCTAAGAGCTGTCATGTGACACAGGTGAATGACACCTGGGGCAAAGCAGAATGCAGCTCATGCCTGCTCATGCCTCTCCTCCTCCTCCTGTGATGATACTGGGGTTTGAAACCAGAGCCTCATGCTTGCTACACTGATGCTCTACCATTTGAGCCATGCCCTTAGCCCTCAGATAGACAGACAGACAGACAGACAGACAGACAGACAGGCAGGCAGATAGATAGATAGATAGATAGATAGATAGATAGATAGATAGATAGATAGATAGATAGATAGATAGATAGATGATAGGCAGGTAGATAGATAGATATAGGTAGATAGGTAAGTAGATAGATATAGATAGATAGATGATAAGTAGAGATAGATAGATAGATAGATAGATAGATAGATAGATAGATAGATAGATAGAAAGAAAGAAAGAAAGAAAGAAAGAAAGAAAGAAAGATAGATAGATAGATAGATAGATAGATAGATAGAATTTTTGGAGGCCACCCTAGCTGGCCTCAAAGCTTGATCCTCTAGCATTTACTCACCTGAGTGGCTTTGATTACAGGCATGAGCCATTACTAATGTATCCTCAAGTGAATTTCTCCGTGTTATCAGTTATTAGGGTATTCTGTATACTGGTGCTCTCAGGTATTACAAGTATGCTCTAGATAACAACTATAATGAAACAAAAATATATACATAAAGAATTTTGGTTGAACTACAAGAGGTAGTTCTGACAAGCCCAAGCCCAGGCAGACTGAGAACCCCAAGGAGACCACTCCTGTTGCCACATGACATAGTGCTTTGGGGGAAGGCAGCCACTGATGTGATTCCTGCTCCTTTATCTAACAAGCAAGGGCTGTTAGGCCACTTTGTGCCCAGGCCATCCCAAACCTTCCTAACCTGGTTCTTATCATTTGTGAAGCTTTGGTGGATAAGACCAACAGATTTAGACAGCAAATCCTTCCACAGTGTTAGCATTCTATCCAGGGTCCCGAGGAGGCATCTCAGGCCTCTTCCTACAGAGTCCCTGTGGATGACTATATTGTACCCCTGGAACCACCCCATTAGGATTTGGGGTAGCTTTTACCTTAATTTTGGGCTTGTCTCTACTTTTCAGATTAGCTGCAATGATTCTTCATTTAGTGATGAGAGAAAGGACAGAAAGTAGAAGCTTCACTGATTGGATGGTTTTCACCTTGGCTTGCCAACTTGGAACCCTGGAGTCCTGAGGAGTTGAAGTACACATTGCCAGAGGATTGTTCCACTCAGTGGCTCATCTGTGAAATGGGGCTATTAGCCTTTCTTTCTTCTCCTGCACTGGGCTGTTTGCAAGGATTATGGGGAAGAGGCTGCTGGCTGGGCACCAGTGGTTCACTGGTAATCCTACCTACTCAGGAGACTGAGATGTGAGGATGGAGGTATGAAGCCAGCCAGGACAGGGAAGTCCATGAGACTTATGTCAGTTTACCACAAAAAATCACCCCAAATCAGGAAGTGGAGGTGTGGTTCATGTGGTAGAGCAAACAGCCTGGAGCACAAAAAAGCCCCGAATTCAAGCCCCAGTACCAACCTTAAAAACAAAAAATGCTGAACAGATGTGGGGAAAAAGACAGTGTGAATCCAGTAAGCAAATGACAAAGAGGTGGAGAATAACATTGTTACCAAGGCAACACTGACCACCTCCCAGAGCCGAGATGGTTCTCTGTCACCTGGAGAAGTACATCCCCACTTTCCTTAATGGATTATAACCAGCGGAAAGGCCTGACTTTGAAGACTCATAATTAATTATTAAGATCATCATTGCTGTGATTAATATAGTGCAATGGGTTCCAGATTGAATGCTTCATGGCTGTGTAACATCAAAGTTCCCAGCACTAGCTGGCCAAGGACAGAAACTGCAATCTTTCACAAGAGGCCATTGTGAGATGTAGTAATGCCATTGATATCCTCAGATGCATCAGGCCTGGCTTTAGTGAGTGTTTTTCCCTGTTTCTTTGCAGCTCCCTCTTCAGATACAGCTTTTCAGTGTGAATTGTCATGACAACCTGGAGAGAGGACACATTCTACAGCAAGGGGACAGAGGGTCCGTGCGTCACCATGAGAGGGAGCGGAAGGACCCGGTCAGTCTGCAGAGAGCTCCAGCTATGAAATCACAATGAGCTGTGAAGGTCATGTGCACATGTTTTCAAATGCAAAGGTGGGTTAGGAGCTGGGTCCTGAGGGGGCATCTCAGCCCCCTTCCTAGAGAGTCCTTATAGATGTCTACACTGTTCCCCTTCCCACCCCCCAGCTCACAGTGGCGGCGGGGGCGGGGGGGGGGAGGGAAGGGGAGGAGGGAGGCTGCTATTTACCAGGCAGCCAGCAGGCCCGCACTTGACAACAAGGTGAACTTCAACTTGACTGTTCAGGTAACCTTGTGCAAAGAGATAGAGACACATGGGAGAGAGCAGGCAGTTAATCCAGGAAGAGCTTTCCAGAAAGGACAAGATCTGACTCCCCTCTCTGCTTTACAGACCCATGGACCACTGATCTCCAGGTGTTCCCCGAGTTCCCTCCCATGCATCTCAAGATCTGTGGTCCCAGAGACTGGCTTGCTCAGCAAAAGCAAGGTCACTGGATCCTGGGTCTGGGAATGTGGCTTAGTGGTAGAGTGCTTGCCTTGCATGCATGAAGTCCTGGGTTCAATTCCTCAGCACCACATAAACAGAAAAAAAGACAAAAGAAAAAGAAATACCTGGATCCTGATGCCAGCTCTGCCAGCTAAGATTGTATAACCTTGGGGAAGTAAGTCACAGAAGCTTCTAGAAAGTTAATTTGTGATACCCAAAGTTCCCAAGCTACTTGAAAGCCCTTTGCCCCACTGTACTCTCAAATCATTCCGTAGCCTTTGTTTTTTCTCATTTTTTGTTTTTGTGCCATTACTGAGGCTTGAACTCAGGGCCTGGGCACTGTCTTGGAGCTTCTGTGCTCAAGGCTAGTGCTCTACCACTTGCGCCATCACTTCACTTCTGGCTTTTCGGTGGTTGATTAGAGATCAGAATCTCATAGACTTTCCTGCCTGGCTTGCCTGTAAACCTAAATCCTCAGATCTCAGCCTCCTGAATAACTAGGTTACAGGCATGAGCCAACAACACCCGGCACATTGCCTGTTCTTGACCCCAATAGCTCTCCAGCCTGCCTTGTTCCCTGTGTCCCCACAGTGTCATCCTGGGGTTGCACCAGCCTCCAGATGGGCTCCTGACCTGCACACATGGGGCACTGCCATGCAATCACTCAGGCCTTGGGAACAGTGCAGGTGGCGTGGCCCTCAACTAGTAGAGTCATGCTGAGCTGGCACGACCCTACATGCTTTCCATATTCCCTTCTGGAATGCCACAGTGACATGGTAAAGGAGGCACCTATTAGCACACAGCCACCATTCTACAGGTAAGGAAACCGAGGTCAGGACAGAGTAAGACTCTTCTTCAAATCACAGACTTGTTAGAGGTGGATACCAGAACTGGATCTAGGTATTCTGACCCCAAGGCCACACACCCCTAGCCCCACACACCCTTGTTCCAGATTTCGTATCCACTCCAGGACCAGTCCCAGCTCTCACTAGACTCCTTTTATCCTTCCTGATTCACTCATCTAGGGCTACCTACCACAGGTCAGCACATACCTACCCAGGGCCTTTGTGCCTACTGCTCTTTGCTAATGGGACACACAGGGTCCTGGGCTGGAGACTAGAGCTTCTTCATCACACTGGGTATGCTTACAGGAAGAGAATCGATTTGCTGTCTTGCTTGTTGTGTCCCTGGTTAGTTGATAAGAAGGGAGACAATCTCCAGGTGTGTTTCCTTTGCTGTGTTTGTGCTGGTGCAGCACAATGCCTGCCTGTGGTGTTCAGTATCTTTGTGAAGAATGGAATAACTGAAGCTCAATGCTGGGTTGAGTTCCACACGAGATCCTTTGGCGCTGCCCTGGAGACAGAAATGTACTGGGGCAGTGGCAGAGGAAGAAGCCAGTGAGGAAGATGAATGAGTTGGTGGCTGATGGAAAGAGGATGTGAGAAGGGAAAGTGTCCAAGATGGTGCCTGGGTGGTGGATACCGGGCGGGGAGGAAGGGGTGGTGGTGGTGGAAGAAAGTAAGGATAAGATATGATCCTAGGCTGGGAAAGGCGTGATATCTGAGCAGAGGAAAAGTAGCCACATCTTTAAGGACTTAAAGGACCAGACAATGCAAAGTAAATTGCTGAAAAGAAAATGGAGGGGAAAATTTGGAATTCATAAGCCAGATGTGGGTAGCTCACACCTATAATCCTAGCAACTCAGGAGACTGAGATACGAGGATCACAGCCCAAAGCCAGCCCAGGCAATAACATCCATGAAACTCATTTCCAGTTAATCACCACCAAAAAAGCTGGAAGCAGAGCTGTGGCTCAAGTGGTAGAGAACTAGTGTGGAGCAAAAAAAAAAGCTCAAGGACAGCAGCCAGGCCCTTAGTACAAGTCCAAGTACTGGCATAAATAATAGTAATAATAATAGTTATAATAATAATAAATAATACCTTGGATACTTTCTCCTTGAGACCAAATCAGCTCAGTATCTGAGCAGTTGTGGAGGGCAAACAGGAAGTCTCTTCTCTCTAAAATGGCCACATCTTTTTCACCCCAACTGATTTCATTAACCCCAAGGTTAAGCTCATAATATTCCATCTGGAGTCCCACTGGGCTCAGAAGGGCTCTGGAAGATGCATTGAGAACTGAAAGAGGCTCCAACAGAGACCACAGACACAGAGAGGGAGGGTCTAGGCATGGGAAGAGCAAGAAAAGAGCTTCCAAGATGAAGTGGCTGCTAGCCCTTCACCTCACACTTCTGTCCACAAAGACAGGGGCAATAAGGCTCAGAATCAGTGGGCATCATGCTGCCAGGCTATTGCATTGACAAGGACTTCTGGGGCCCTTCTCCTGCTCCACAGTGAAAGTGCACCTCCACTGGCCAGCCCATACCAGCAAAGGGTGCGACTTCCATCCACTGCTCTCTGGCACAGAGACACTCCATTCTCTTCTCTGGGTTCAGGATCCACACAATAGACTCTGTCCAGATGACAGTACAGTGGTCCACCCTTATCTATGGTCTCACTTTTTCGCAATCAACTGGAGAAAAATACAGGAGAGTATAGTATGACACATTGAGGGAAGAAGGGAGAGAGAGAGAGAGAGAGAGAGAGAGAGAGAGATCAAGGAGGAACTCACTTTACTTTTATTACAGTATATAGTTATGTCCTATTTTATTGTTCACTTCTCACTGTGCCTAATTTTACAAGTTAGATGATCATATGTGTATCGTGAAATAGTATCATGTGCCTGGGATTCAGCACTATCTGCAGTCTGAGGCGTTCACCCGGGGCCTTGGAGCGTAAGCCCTGTGGATAGAGGGGATGGCTGTGCTGTATTTATATGGGACTTGGTAGGATGCAGAGAAGGACAGCAGAAAAGGACATTGGGCACGCCAGCTTGGTGACTCTGCCATCACCTCTGTGGGTGGTCTAGAACACATGATACTTTTCCTGGATCTGTGAGTTTTCATCTCTCTTGTTGGATTGTTAGATTAGGAAGGTAATCTTCCAACTTTGTCTTAAGCAGTAGAAGCCTTTTTTTAAAAGTGAAAGAAAACCAGCTGGGCACCAGTGGCTCATACCTGGAATCCTACTTCCTTAGGAGGCTGAGATCTGAGGATCAATGTTCGAAGCCAACCTAGTCAGGAAAGTCTGTGAGACTATCTTCAATGATCCACCAAAAAAGCTGTGGCTCAAGTGATGGAGCATCAGTCTCAAGTATCAAGGCCAAGTGAGAGAACAAGGCACTGAGTTTGAGTCCCAGTACTGGCACACACACAAAAATAGTAATTTTTTAAACATGATCACAAATGCTGATCAATAAACTCTTCTATTGCAGTGCAGGTGAATGTACAATGTAGATGACAGTAAAAGGACCTGCTGAAGTAGTTGATCAGGAACAAACTTGCCCTCTACTCAGTCTCAGCGATACTCACCCCACAGTGTCACGTCCCTGGGCTCACTCCCAGAGGGGGAAAAAATGATCTGGAATAACAATCCACTTGACTGAATGACTTTCTTAAGCTGTAGGATTCAGCCTGAGAATTTGACTTGATCACAGAGACCTTGAATTAGGACAAGGTCCCTCCCTCCATGGGCCCAGGAGTAGTGGTGGTGGTGGTGGTGGTAGTGGTGAGGAGGAGTGCCCTCTTCAGGCCCTCTTCCTCAACCAGGCCTCTCAGGAGGCTGAAAAATGAAGTCTCACTTTGGGGTGCTGTCACTCAGATCTCAACCATAGGGTGTGATGCATTGTCCCTGCAGATGCCCTGGGCCACATGCTGCTTAAATGCAAACTGTCTGTCCCTATGTGAGGCCTGGTCAGTGAGAAGTTCCTTCCGTAAGCCTTAAACTGAGTATGGCTGCTAATTCACAAGTTGGGTATATACTTCGGGCCCACACCCATCACACAGCCTTCAGGAATGGGACTGGCGCAGGGTGCTCAATCCAAGAGATGCAGGTCAGATCCTCATCTTCTTTTCTCATTTGCAAACTGTAGAAAACATCCAGGCACTCCTGGCTCATGCCTGTGATCCTAGCTACTGAGAATGCTGAAATCTGAGGATCCAGGTTCAGAGCCAGCCTAGGCAGAAAAGTTCAAGAGACTCTTATCTTCAATTAACCAGCAAAAAAAAAAAAAAGGCTAGAAGTAGAGCTGTGGCTCAAGTGGTAGAGCGCCAGTCTGGAGTGAAAAGCCTAAGTGAGCATGTGAAGCCCTGAGTCTGAGTGCCAGGACTGGCACAAAGGAAAAAGAAAACAATAATGTGCACCTTGGGCTGCTTGTGGAGGAAATGAGGACCTGTGTGGGCCTTACATGTATGATACTGGTACTGTCGCCACCACATTTACACCGGCATAAGAGCCTGCTTGCAAGGGATGACCCTAGGGAGACACACACTCGGCTACTGAAACCCTCAGACAAAACCAGGGCCACCTCCCAACCTGGATGGTACCCCCTATCTGTCAGTCTGGTTTAAATACTTAGATGATGATTGAGATCATCTGAAATCCTGGGTGATGTTAAGTACTGCTTGCAAGAGATTTACTTCTGCTTTGGGAAGGTACTGAGTCCAAGGAAGACTTTCTGGGCTGGGTTTGTTTGATGGTGAGTTGGTTGGTTTCTGTGCAGAGGTTGGAAAATAGGGCCTCCCGAATGCTAGGCTAGTGTTCACCGCTGAGTCACACCCAGCTCTGTGGTTACCTCCATCCATCCTGGATGCACTGATGTGCAAAGCTGCTCTCACTGTCTCTGATGACAAGGTATTTTGGGGTCACCCTTATGCCTCAAGGAGCAAATGAGCTCTCAAGAGCCTGGAAGGTTTGTCATGTCCCCACCTCCTTGGCAGACCTTGAACTTGAATGTTGGCTCTTCCCAGTTCTGTGACTCCTCGGAGTCCTGCCAGCTTCCCAGCAGGTCAGCTGGCAATTTGACAGCCCAGACACAAACATGCCAGTGTCTCTCTAATTCTCTTCTTCCCTTGGTTTTGGCTCAAATCCTAGCTACCTTGGATGCTTTCTGATATCATCGAGAGTCTTAAAATGTTCTCTCCTGAACCTGATATGGTGGTATACACTTGTAATCCCAGAATTTGGGGGTGCTAAGACAGGAGGATCAAGAGTTACAGGATGGCCTGGGCTACATAGAATACCATCACAAAGAAACAAAATTGAACCCAGGTGTTTTTTTTTTTTTGAAATAAGGAGGGTTGGTCTGGCCAATCCACCATAGTCTACAATCTGGGAAGTGATAGTATTTGATTTTAGCCCTCACTAGACAGACAGACAGACAGATAAATAAAGATGTATGTGTGTGCGCGCATGCGCGCACATATGCATACATACACGTGCGTGCGAATAGGCATGCTAGTACTGGGCTTGAACTCAGGGGCACAGCTCTTCTTTGCACTCAAGTTAAGCACTCTACCACTTGAGCCACATCTCCACTTCTGGCTTTTTGGTGGTTAATTGGAGATAAATCTCAAGGACTCCCCTATCCACCAGAATTCTAGGTATGAGCCACTAGTACCCAAGTTCATTTGGATATATTTTAAAAATTATTCTGTTGTCTTTCTATATTAATATCATAGTTCACTTTGGTAGCTGCAGCAAAACTATCATAAATCAAGTGGCTTATAAACAACTAATATTTCTTTCTCACAGTTCTGAAAGCAGGAAAGCCCAAGAACAGGACTCCAACCAACTCAGGGTCAGGCCAGGACCAGTTCCTCATAGGTAGTGACTCCTGTGTATCCCCACACTTCTGGCTAGCCCTCTGAGCACTCTCTCTCTCTCTCTCTCTCTCTCTCTCTCTCTCTCTTGCTATATATCTATATATCTATGTTCATATACATATATAGATAATGTAGATATGTAGATATGTATCTACACAGATATCTATATCTACATGTATATCTAGGATACATTATATCTATATAGATATATATCTGTCTTGCTCTAACAGATCCTGGCTCAGATTTATTTGTGCCAACAGCACAGGAAGACAGCAACCCCAAGCAGACAGCAGCTGGGAGTCATCCTCATCTTAGCAAGAAGACGCCTCTCCTCTGAAGGCTTCATGGGGCATCTGGGCACTCTGGGAGCCTGAACTGGAGCTAGAACTGAAGCTGGAGCTGCAGAAAAGCCTAAGCTTTCACCTTGGTTTGACCCTGACTTTTGCTCTGGCCAGGAGATCCTTAGCAAGGGAGACACATTTACATAGCCCAAGTAAGGGTGAGAAATTCAAGGAAGTCTATTGAGCTTGGGGCCGATGCCCTTTGGGACCTGGACTTAGTCTCCATAGAGTTTATAAAAACGTTGCTGGCCTGGTCACTGACCTGACCTTGGCATTGGGGTCTGCATCTTCTTCTTTTTAAACTTGTTTCCCCAGTGGTTCTGTTTTCATTATCTTTAAGTAGTTGCACAAAGGGGTTTCAATTCAACATAACTATTCATGAGTACAATGCATCTTGATCATTGTTACCATATCTCCTCCATCTCTCCCAACCTCACCGGCTGGCTGCATCTTCTTTAGGCCTTTCTAGTGCTTCTTAGAAGAATGCCACATTCCTCAGGAATTTGGGATCCACCCCTTAAGGATTTATATCTTTGTGATTTTTTTTTCAATGCTAACGTTGTGCCACTTTGGGGATTGGCTATGTGGGGTGTGGTTCCCAGGCTTGGCTGTGTCTGCATTATAAACTGCACCTTTCCTAGGGCCCTGTCTCATAAGGAAATAATCCCACTGTTGGTGGCTCTGCTCCAATAACCTACGACCTTCCAAAGGCCCCACCTCCAAATACTATCACTGCCACTGTGGTGTTTAGGATTTCTACCTGTGAACTTAGAGGAGGACACATGCATTCAGATCTGGGAATTGTGTTCCATTGACTTCAACAAGGTCTCACTGGGTTGCTGAGGAAAGCCCAAACTTCTGTTTTCTAGGCTAGCCCAGGCACACATTTCTCCGGATAGAAAAGTGGGTCATGAAAGAGAGTCTATGGACATGGCTGTCGTCAATGTAGCAAGGCCAAGGAGGGCACCTCAGAGATTTCCTCTACAGCTGAATTTAAAACACATTTTGGTTGGATCAGTAGCTTTTTCTCCCAACAAATGTAGTTTGAATACAAAGTAAAATAACCATCTCTCCTGGTAGTAAATATGGCCGGCTGTGTGCTGGAGAGGAGAGGAGAATCTCACACTGGGTGGACCCCAAAGACCCCTGGGGAAGCTGGAGTTTGGGAATGCGTAATGAGTGAGTGAATTACATCCTTGTCTTCACCCCCTTCAAGAAGTGCAATTCCCACTCTATATCTGTGTGTGTGTGTGTGTGTGTGTGTGTGTGTGTGTGTGTGTGTGTGAATACAAAGACTTGAATTCAGGGCCAGGACTCTGTCCTTTAGCTTTTTCAGTCATGACTGGCATTCTACCACTTGAGCCACAGCTCCACCTTCAGCTTTTTGGTGGGTAATTGGGCATAGGAGTCTCTTGGATTTGTCTGTCTAGGCTGGTTTTGAACCTCAATTCTCAGATCTCAGCCTCCTGAGTAGCTAGGATGACAGGTGTAAGCCAGCCTACTCTACCAGGTTTCTGGGGAAAATTTATCACCATCAAATAGGTTGGAAAGCCATGAAAGGTCCGTTGGACTCCTTCATTGTAAACCTATTAAAATGAAGCACATGGTCATAGGGAGACTTTCCTAAGGTCACACAAATGCTTCCCAGTAAAACCAGGCCAGAAACTTTTCTGACCCTGGTCAGCATGCTGCCACCAACCCACACAGTTTCCTTCTCCCTCTTTTTTATGTTTAGCCTTTCCTTTCTTTTTTTTTCTTTTGCATGCCAGTACTGGGATTTGAACTCCAGGCTCCATGGTTTTCCTTAGCTTTTCCCCTCAAATGTGGTGCTCTATCACTTCAGCCACACCTTCACTTTTGGCATTTTGATGTCAGCTCCCAACATGCCACTGACTCTTGAAGATGCATTTTCTTTCTCTTTTTTAAAATTTCATTTCATTTATTTATTTTTTGGTGTTGACCCTGGAGCTTGAACTCACTCAGAGTTTGGGTGCTAACCCTGAGCTATTTTTGCTCAAGGCTAACATTCAGCCACTTGAGCCACACACAGCTCCACTTCTGGTGTGTTGGTACCTAGTGGGAGATGAGAGTCTCACAGACTTTCCTGCCTAGGATGGCTTCAAACCATGATCCTCAGATCTAATCCTCCCGAGTGTGGGGCACACCTGGAAGTCAACTAGCTGGCCCCGCCTGTTTCTCAGCCTTGGGGCCATGTGTGGCTAAGATGGCAGCGCCTAACAACAACGCACAGCTGCTACAAGTGTCTTTGGTTATAACCCGGAGGCGGTTCTGTGGGCTGTGACGCCCCGGCTCTTCCGCCCTTGATGGACAGCTCATGCCTCCCCTTCCAGCCGATCTTAGACCTGATTGGCTCCTGTGCCTTATATTAGTGGCACGTACTTCCCCAATAAATGAGATCTTGGGCCAACTTGTCTCCCAGGCCATCTGCTTGTCCTCTGGTGAGGGAGGGCTGGGTGCAGGCTTTCTGCCGACCCTTTCCTTTCTTGGCAAGTCTGGTCTGGGCATGCCTTCCCTGTCTCTCCAGCGGGTCGGGGGAGCACGGGGGGCTAAAAATCCCGACACTGAGTAGCTAGGTTTACAGGCATGAGCCACCAGATGAGCAGCCACCAGCACCTGGGCTCTCCCCCCCCCCCCCCCGCCCCCAATTTAAAAAGCACTGCTCTGCTCTGTTCTCCTGAATGGTGGAGGCTTTTCTCACACACTCCTCCGCTGGGGATGTGAAGGAAATATGGTGGCTGATGTTTCCCTGATGAGAAGCCCAAGGCAGCCAAGCCACAAGAGGCATGTCAGGCCCTGCCTCAGCTCTAGAACCCAGTGCTTGTCTCCTGGCTCACGGTGTGACTGTGACGGCTCATGTCACCTTGCCGCTGCTGGTTTCTTTCTCTGTGAAATGAGGAAGGCAGAGGACCAAAGAGCTTCACAGCCTGTGAAAAGGCCACCGGAGAAGCCACCAGTGTGGCCAGGTCACCCCGACAGCACAGTACAGCGACCCTGCCTGCTCCCCGGAAAACAGTGAGGTCAAGCTGAGGCTGCAGGGCCGTTTCAAGGAGAGAACTTTCGTCTCTGCTCAAAGAAGAAACACTTGCCAAGCCTGTGCTTAAAGGCCCCTCGTGCACGTTCGCCTTTCTGGCAAGGGCTCCGTGAATGACTTCCTGAACCTAGTTTCTTCAATGTGGTAAGAGAAAACAAACTTACCATGCGAATTAACTAGTGACCTCTAACTTCTGTGCTGGGAAAAGGTCACAGCACACACACAGATTTGTTTTTCCTTGCCCTTGCTTCTCTCCTGCTCTTTCTCCCTCTTCCTCCTATTCATTTTCCTCCTTTCCCTTCCTCTCTCCCTCCCCCTCCCCTCTCTCTCTCTCTCTAGAACAGGCCTAGCTGTCCTTACAAAGGATGAGGCTACAATGAGGCAGCAAGTCCATGTGTCTGCCCTTATCAGTAAGGAATGAGCACCAGCCATGGGGCCCGCATTGCTCAGATCTCTGGGTAATAGCTGTCGTTGCATAAGGTAGGGGCTACAATGTAAGAGGAGAGCCCTAGCAAATCGCTGGGCTTTATTTGTTTTGTTTTTGTTACCAGTCCTGGGGTGTGGACTCAGGGCCTGAGTACTGTCCCTGGCTTTTTTGTGCTCAAGGCTAGCACTCTACCTCTTGAGCCACAGCGCTACTTCTGGCTTTTTCTATATATGTGGTGCTGAGGAATCAAACCCAGGGCTTCATGTATACCAGGCCAGCACTTTACCACTAGGCCATATTCCCAGCCCTTGCTGGGCTTTATATCGCCCTCTGCTGGATTAAAATTAACCCAGCACCTGCTGGTACAGGAAGGTGAAGTTAACCACAAGCCGGTCACACTGTAAAACACAATACATAGCTATATATGAAGAACCACAAAGAAACGTTTCTGTTCCTGGTCCATCTAGGATTAGTAAACCAGGGTTGTGCCACCGCTGGTGACCTGTGCTCTGCCTCATCTGTCTACAGGCCAGAATCCTCCTGAGTCCAAAGAATATGAGTTTTAGAGCTAGACCTGAGTTCAAATCCTGGTTCTTTCACTAACAATGTGAATTTCACTTCCTTATCCGGGACATAGGAATCATAATGGGGCTTCCTCTTTCCTGTGAGGAGTTAATGCAATAAGGGCACTGGGCACCAGGGGGCCATGGTAATCGCTGGCATCACTTCCTACTGTGGGAACATCGCCCTCCAGGAGTCCTACCACTGAACTTGCAGTGGCGCTCTGGTCACCCATAGGTGCCCACCTGGCATGCGTTTGGACTATCTACAGCCATTCTCCTTGTCCACAGCTTCACTGTCTGCAATCAACTGAGCTCTGAAAACAGTCATCGTCATCCAGACTCTTCCCAGAGAAAGTACAGTCCCACAACTTTATTACAGCAGATCATTATAATAACCATCAATTACTGTTGTTACTCTCTTATTGGACCTGATTTACTCATTAAATTTGACTGTAGTGCATACATAAAGAGAATTAAGAAAATACATAAAGAGAAAAATCAGTATGTACAAGTGGTTCTCAGCCTACACTTGACCATCATTTTTTAAACCTCATGTTTTAAAAAATCAGTATTTATTAACAGTATAAAGGGCTTTTGTTAAATTTCCAAGCATGTATCTTTCCATATGGGCCTATCAGAGGTATTTTAGGTCCAAACTGTTGCAGTAACGAAGTTTAAATTCATGTTAAAATTTATCCCTGTTGGGTACTGGTTGGCGACTCATGCCAATAATTCTAGCCAAGATCTGGTTAATCATAGTTAAAAGCTAGTCCAGGCAGAAAACTTTAGGAGACTCCATCTTCAATTAACCAGCAAAATGCTGGATGGGAGACATGGCTCATGTGGTAGAATGTAAGCCATGAGCAAGAAAAACCAATTGGGAATGCAAGACCCTGAGTTCAAATCCCAGTACCTCCAAACAAATAAAGAATAAAGATAAATCAGTGGTGTGTGTGTGTGTGTGTGTGTGTGTGTGTGTGTGTGTGTGTGTGTGTGTTTAAGTAAACCATGGAATCTGGGCACTGGCGGCTCACACCTCTAATCCTTGCTTCTCAGAAGGATGAGATCTGAGGGTTGCGGTTGGAAGCCAGCCAGGGCAGGAAGATCTATAAGACTGATTATCTGATTATTATTATTATCTAGATACTGATTATCTCTGATTAACCACCAAAAAGCTGGAAGTGGAACTGAGGTTCACATAGTAAAGAACTAGACTTGAGCATGGAAGCTCATGGACAGCACCTAGGCCACAAGTTCAAGCCTCAGGACTGACACAAAAAGAAACTTAAATAGTAAGCAATCCAAAGGAGCTCTAAGCCTTGCCATCCTACACAAATCTGATTCTCTTAGTGTAATCAATCACATGCATATCTACATAGTGTTCTTTCATCATTGGCACACTATTAAAACATCTTGGCATCAGAACTTGAACAAATAATGTTGAGTGAGACAAGCCTAGAACATGGAAAACAAAGGGGCATGATCTCCCTGATATATGGCTGTTAACAAAGGGAGATAGAGAGACAGTAGAGACCAAGTCTGTGAATACTGTATATGTTCTTGATACATTGTATATTGCATATATGTCAACCTGACCTAGACAAGGGATAGAAAAACAGGTCGTAAGATATCACAAGAAATGTACACACTGCTCTACTATGTAACTGCACTCTCTTTGCACAACACCTTGTAAAAAAATTTATGTCCAATTAATAAAAAAAAAACATCTTGGCAAAAGAAAAAAGCATGATGAACTTGGTTCAGCTTGTGATTGCTCTACTAAATGCACAAGTTGGAAAAATAAGAGATAACATTAATTTCTTGAAGAGCAATGGAGCTCTCTTGGGCTGGGTCTGTGCAAGGACTTAGTCAAGATATTCAAGTTGCCAGGAGCTTGTGGCTCATGCCTGTAATCCTAACTACTTAGGAGGCTGAGATCTGTGGTTCAAAACCAGCCCTGGCAGGAAAGTCCATGAGACTCTTATCTCCAATTAACCACCAGAAAACTGGAAGTGGCACTGTGGTTGCTCAAAGCAGTAGCCTTGAGCAAAAGAGCTCAGGAACAGCACCTAGGCCCTGAGTTCAAGCTCCATGACCAACAACAACAACAAAAAAGATACTCAGGTACTTTGGCCTCGCTTGCCTTATCAATAAACTGGAATTGAAGACATCCTCCTTACTCTGCTTTTTTGAAAGACTGGAAGAGGTAATATCTGTAAGCATTTTTAGTACACAGGTAACAGTACTCAGGAATAGTAAGGAGATTCAAAGTTGTATGCGCATTTCATTTATATCCTGTGACAAAGTAGGCTCTGTTTTATAATGAAAGGAGACAATGGCCAGTTGATTTTTTTTTTTTTTGATAGGAGAATAGTGACTAATTTTTCCATCACAAAACTGTGGGTTGGTCAGAGGAAAGAATAAGAGGGAAGATTTCAGCAAATAATAATCCAAATGTCTGAATAAAATTTGCAAAAAGAAATGTTTTCCCCTAAGGACTGGAAGTGGCATGGACAGTTGGGCAATAAAGGAGCAGCAGCAATTTTCTGCTCCATTTCTACAACAACAACAACATGATAGAGGAAAACAATGCCAAGTGGAAATCTTCTTTTCCTTCCTTGGGCATAGAAAACACATCTATCTATTAAGTCTTTAAAATCTGTAACCACAGATTGTAGCAAGAAGATGCTACAGAAGAAAGCTCACTTGGGTTGAGCCAACTGTAAGTGGCAAGTGATTGAAAAGATAGGTCTCCCCCACCCCACCCCACCCCTGCCCCCTGCCGCCATGGGAGAGCAGGCTGTCCTTTAGGCCGGAAGTGCTAACATGACAGGAGCTGACTTCCCTAGCTGATAGGAGGATTTACTGACACCAGTGGAGAATGATGGGGAATGATGAACAATAGGAAGTCTCTCTCGCAGACTTCACCATTGTCAGTCTGGCTGAATGCTGAATTGTCTTTAGTCCTGGGTCAGGAATCCTTAAATGAGTTCAGTTCCCAGTTCTTCTCCTGCTTCCTGTTCTTCTCACCTTAGTTAACTGAGCACACAGTGAAAGCTCCTTTAAACAACATTCCTGGGCAAGAGCTAATCTACGTGAATTCATTTAATCAAAAACTGAAGGTTAGCTATGTGAATTGCAAACATTCATTTTGTTAATAGAGATCTTTAAAAATTAATGTCCCAATTCCCTGCTGCTCTCTCTTTAGTGAGATGGCACGGGAATCAGCAAAGCCCAGAGCCAGCATAGCATGGGTATTCAGTAGCACCCCCTGCTGTTTGTTTTAACTTATTACTATTTATTATTCAAGGTCATTAGCATCAATATTGCTGATGGAGTGAGATCTCTATCATGGCAGACACCATTAGAGACAAGGGGAAGGAGATAAAGAGGAGTTTCTACCTCTGTTCCTTCAACATGGAGCTGACAATAATCATTCCTTGGCCCTTTCCTTTACCCTACTCTCGTTCATCCAAGCCTATGGTTCTAAATAACTATCCACTCCCCTGGACCTCCCTCACACAGCAGACTTATCTATAAGTCTGCCCACTAAAAGCTCTCTGAGGATAATGAATTTATACTACATGTTCCCAGGCTTGGCCCCTCCTCTCACTCTTCCCTATCCCAGCAAGGGTGACTGTACCTTCTAGGTGCTCAGGCCCCAAATCTTGATGCTATCCTTGACCATTCTCCTTCCTCAATCCATGCTTTCTGGCTATCAGTAAACTCTGTGACTTTGACCTTCAGAACCACAGAAGCTGATCAGTGGATACTTTGTCCACCATCACCACCACCTTGATAGGAGTCACTGCCTGTTCATTTCTGGGTTACTACAAAGCTTCCTACCTGTCCTCCCACATCTTAGATTTGTCTCTGTTCTCATCACATCAATTATTTACCCTCCAAGTCACACTCCTCTCAGGGATTGACGTGGTGAGCATCATGGTTTGGGTCCCACTACTGCTCTGACCTCATCTTGAGCTTTATGCACCACACAAGCCAGCCGGTCAATTTTTTTTAAAGGCAGAAATTGTTTGGAGAAAGAATCAAGTAGAAATTCTGGAGTTGAAGAGAACTGCTAAGAAGAAATTGTCACTGCAGGGCTCACAGATCTGAGCAAGCAGAAGAAAGAAGCAGTGAGCCTGAAGACAAAGTCAATAAGATGACTCAGTCTGGAGAACAGGAACCCCCACACATCATAATCAAACTGTTAAGAAACAAAGAGAGACTCTTAGATGTGAAATCAAGTTTTCAGACCCTCAGACCCAATGTCCAGGAGTCCCAAGTTAATTCTGGCCACTCACCCCCATATGCCAAATAAAGAGACATAGTAAAGAGCAGAGAAAAGAGATTTATTCCCTAGCAGCCATGGGAAGGCGGTGCTTCAGAACATCTTCATGGATACAGACATTGGTTTCAGGTTACACAGTGAGAATTGGAGCAGTGGGGGAGAAAGGTATGCAGAGGTAAAACAGTCCCAAGTCACAGATGTGGCCTTATTGACCATTAGTTCAGTCTTTGTCCCTGGTAGAGTCCCAGAAAAGTCATTATTACTTTATTATTGGAACAGAACAGGAACAAGGTGGTCTCCTGAAGTTTTGGTCATATTCTTTTTTTTTGGGGGGGGGGGGGCGGGAGGGGCTGGGCCAGTCCTGGATCTTGGACTCAGGGCCTGAGCACTGTCCCTGGCTTCTTTTTTGCTCAAGGATAGCACTCTGCCACTTGAGCCACAGGGCCACTTCTGGCCATTTTCTATATATGTGGTGCTGGGGAATCGAACCCAGGGCTTCATGTATATGAGGCAAGCACTCTTGCCACTAGGCCATATTCCCAGCTTTGGTCATATTCTTTAAGATGATAAGAAGAAGGCACTGCCTGTTTGAGGGGAAGCTTGCCTTCCACACAAGGTTTTCTGAATTTTCACTTTGCTCCTGGAAACAAGGTAATTGCAAAGGGACTGCAGCTGGAAATAGCTCAGATGAAAGGTTATAGACACAAAGCTGGGAAGTTGTTCATTCACAGGGCCCTTGCACAAGCAGTAAGAGAAGTGATCATGATGGCTGTTGTACATATTGACTAGGTTTAGGGAGACCCAGTTTGTTGGTAAAGCATTATTTCTAATTGTATCCATGAGGATGTTTCTGAAAGAGATGAGTACTTGAGTCAGTGGACTGAACAGATCTACCTTCACTAGTGCAGTTGGACATCATCCAATCTATTAAAATATAGTTATAACAAAAACACTAAAGAGGGAATTCACTTCCTCCTCCATGGCTGGGAAATCAAAACTGGAGATTCTTGGACTTTTAGACTCAGGACTCACATTACAGGTTCCTAGATCCTGAGACTTGAGACTGAGAACTACACTATCAACTCTCCTGCTTTTCCAGCTATTAGGCTCCAACTGAATCACACCACTGGCTTCCCTAGCTCTCTAGTTTGTACAGACTGACAGAATGCTTCTTGGCCTTCTATAATCATGTGTGACTATTTCCAGTCTCTAATACTTTGAGACAGAAACAAAATCACAACTTCCCCAAACTCAAGAATGCAGCTAAAGCTATGATTATAGAAAAATTTGTAGCTGTGAAAACATTGTGTGTGTGTGTGTGTGTGTGTGTGCCGGTACTAGGGCTTGAACTTAGAGCCTGGGAGCCTTGCGCTTTCTGCTCTAGGCTAGTGCTCTACTACCAGAGCAACAGGTTCACTTCTGGCTTTTTTGGGTAGTTAATTGGAGATAAAAATCCTCCTGACTTTTCTGTTCAGGCTGGCTTCAATCCATGATTCTCAGATCTCAGCCTTGTGAGTAGTTAAGATTACAAGTGTGAGCCATTAGCATCCAGCACACTTATTTTGGAGAGAGATCTCAGATCGTTTACCCAATTAAGAAATCAGAAAAAAGAGAGAGAAAACAAACAAACCCAAAACTAAGCAGAGTGAAGAAAATAAGAGTTAATGGAAAAAATGTCATAAAGAGAATAGGAAAATCAAGAAAATTCAACAAATCAAACCAGAAGATCAACAAAATTATGGAACATATCTTGGACCCATTAAAAGAGAGACTCAAATTACCAAAATCATGTATAAAAAGTTAGTAGCCTCACAAGAAGAAAAA
This sequence comes from Perognathus longimembris pacificus, assembly GCF_023159225.1. Classification (NCBI taxonomy): domain Eukaryota; kingdom Metazoa; phylum Chordata; class Mammalia; order Rodentia; family Heteromyidae; genus Perognathus; species Perognathus longimembris. The sequence continues at coordinate 55,513,079 of NC_063163.1, read as the reverse complement.
GAATTAAATGGACATCTATAAACAAACAGCTACATTAGATGAAAAGGACAAAATTGTAGAACACATGAACTGTTGAAACTGACTGAAGAAAATATAACAAAGATGTGTTAATATTAATTTTTTAAAAATTGTGACTATCTGGCTCAGCTGAAGAATTATTTTGGCAGGTTTTTTAAATCCTTCAGAGATTCTTCCAAAAAATAAAGAAGCCCTTCCACTCTCAGAAGCTATTTCAAAATAACCTTAGGAACCAGGCACCGGTGGCTCACATCTGTAATCCTAGCCACTCAGGAGGCTGAGAGATCTGAAGATCACTGTTCAAAGCCAGCCCGGGCAGAAAACTCTGTGAGATTCTTATCTCCAATTAACCAGCAAAAATGTGTAGCTGTAAAAATACTCTGTGAATGAGTGTGTGTGTGTTTGTGTGTATGCTAAAGTGGAGCTATGGTTTAAGTGGTAGTGTGCTAGCCTTGAGCAAAAGTCAGGACAGTGCATAGGTCTTGAGTTCAAGTAGCAGGATTGGCACACACTCTCACACTCTATCTTAGGATAGAGAGGAAATTATTTACCTGGTGTTCCCTCCTCCCACCCTGGACTTTCTGCTGGCTCTCTCCTGTCTCTTATGGCTTCTCCATTTCCCCTTCTCTTTGACTAACTCATATTCATCTCTCCAGTTTTACTTTAGACAAGCATCTCTCTCCTTATGAAAAATGTCCTAGACCTCTGCCATACTTGATGTCTTTCCCAAAGGCCGCCATAACAGCACAGGCTTATGTGCCAGGAATACTTCAACTTTAAGGGTAGAAAGGAGCCCATAGATTTGTCTGCCTCCCTTTCCAGTACTAGGAGACAGAATTGTGATTCCAATGCCTTGAGGGGGGTCTCTATTTATAAAGGGAAACTTACAATATGTGTTTACCAGTGAATTAACTAAAAGTTACCCCAACTTTGAATCTATGTCCTTTGATCTGAGCGAAGCTCTGCTGCAGTCACTTTGCAATCACCTAGGGCTGCAGGAGGAAAGAGAAGAATCAACATGCATCTTGTGCAGAAGGTTCTTCAAACAGGCAATGTCTTCTTATCATCTTAAAGAAAACAGGCAGACCATTTGTAAGGAAATGGAAGGACTTGGAAAAAATTATACTAAGTGAAGTGAGCCAGACCCAAAGAAACATGGACTCTATGGTCTCCCTTATTGGGAATAATTAGCACAGGATTAGGCAAGTCACAGCAGAGGATCACAAGAGCCCAATAGCTATACCCTTATGATCACATAAGATGATGCTAAGTGAAATGAACTCCATTTTATGGAAATGATTGTTATATCACAGTTGTAACTACTTTCAACATCCCATGTGTATCTGTAGTTTATACTGTTGATGATGTTCTTGTATCACCTTCTTGTATTGTACCTACACTATCTCTGTAATCTTATCTGAGTATATTGGAAACCGTGTATACTGGTATTAGAATTAGGAAATTGAGAGGGAATACCAAAATTGAGAGACAAAGGGTAAATTAAGAGAAACAACAACAAAAGCAATACTTGCGAAACTGTATGGTGTTAGCGAACTGAACACCTCAGGGGGGGGGGAAGGGGGGGGGAGGGGGGGGTATGAGAGACAAGGTAACAAACAGTACAAGAAATGTATCCAATGCCTAACGTATGAAACTGTAACCTCTCTGTACATCAGTTTTATAATAAAAAAAAGAAAAGAAAACAGGTAGAGACTCAGAGGTCAGAGGTCAGAGGTCAGCACCAGGCAACTTGTCCTAACGATCAAGTAATAAAAAATATTCTCGACAACTCCTCCAGATGCAGAGACTAGGTCAGCCAGACCATGCATATGACTTGAGACTGTTTACACATATCTTTCTCACCTGCCCTCAATTAGCCCTATCTAATTATCCCTGAAGCCAATGTCTGTGCCTCTGAAGACAGCTGATGGAATACTGAAAGGCTGTCATCCCATTGCTGCCATGGAGTATGGCTCCTCTGCCCTTCACCATCTTCCTTCCTTCCTTCCTTCTGTCCTTCCTTCCTTCCTTTCTTTTTCCTTCCTTCCTTTTTTGTTTCTTTGTTTCTTTCTTTCATTTGTCTGTCTTTCTTTCTTTTAGCACATAGGAGTAAATATCTGGACCTAACTTTTAACTCCTGGTCTTTGGATCCGGGATCTAAATACCCAGTTTTATTATTATCCTCAGTTGCTCAATAAATAACCTCAGAATAAGGTAAAACCTTCCCAAATCACCATTATTTCCAAAGCTAATCATAAGGATTTTACTCCAGTCCCAAAGACTCTGCCTTTATAGACAATACTAGTGTGAATGCATCTTTCTCAACATGCCAGACCTGCTCACACAGTGAGAGAGCCAGAGCCAGCCCATTTCCATCTGTGTCCATCATGGTAGCCACTGAGTTCTTTTTCACCTGTCAGCCACATGTCCTGCCAACAGCACAATGGCCATGGATGGGTGCTGAAGCTTCTAGGAGATGCTGGACAAGGCCCTTGTTCCTAAGGAGCTGCAGTGTCCTCTGACCAGAAACAGGGCAGGTTGGGAAGGGAGAGATGGAGGTGACATCACTTCCTGGAAGCCTGAATCAGGACAAGGAAGTAAGGCCTGGCCTTCACTGCCAAGGAGGCCATGAGATCATGGAAAGGAAGGAGAGGCTGCCTTCAGGAGAAACTGGAAAAGTCTCGGGGTAAGATCTCATGATAAGGAATACCAACTTAGAGGGTGGGAGAGACAGATGAGGCCATCTGGGAAAGTTTAAATGTTGGGCCAATATGTTTCTTTTTCTTTTTTATTCTGTAGTCAATTGGGAGCTATTAAGTATTTAAGTACAGTGAAGGCCAAATGGTATTGCACTTAGATTGGCAAGGCAGTGAGACAGGGAGAATGGGAAATAGAGGGAGGGCGCCAGCAGTCCAAATAACAGGCACCAGGAAGGGTGCTGAGCAGGAGAGAGTGAAATTGGGTAACATGCAGTGTCTTAGTTCATTTTTATAGCTGGGTAAGTTATAAAGGAGAGAGAGAGAGAGAGATAGAAATAGAGAAAGAGAGAGAGAGCCAATACTGGAACTTAAACTTGGGCCATGGTCTTCTCCCTTAGCTTTTTTGCTCTCAGCTAGTGCTCTACCACTTGAGCCACAGCTCCACTTTTGGCTTTACGTTATTTAATTAAAGATAAGGGTCTAGGGGACTTTTCTGCCTAGGCTGGCTTCAAACCTTGATCCTCAGATCACAGCCTCCCGAGTAGCCAGGATTATAAGCATGAGCCACTGGTGCCTAGCAAAAGAGGTTTACCTTAGCTAATGATCTTGTTCAAGGGTAAGGGGCTGCATCTGATGAAGGCCTTCTTACTGACAGAGTCCTGAGGGGACATAAGACATCAGATGGAAAGAGACAGGGTGACTACATGCTGGTGTGCTGGTCTCTTTCTTCTTACAAAGACACCAGGATCCAGTCTTGGTATGGCTCAGACCATATTGATCTTACTTCATCCTATCACTCCAAATAGCCAGAGATGGCTCTTGGACACACCTCCTAATAGGGATGGCACCTTTGGGGTACACACTCAAACTACACCTACAACATAGCATTCCACCCCAAGCTGTGTGGTTTCTATCCTTGTCCTAAGGCAAAATATAGTCATTCAAGCTGGGTGCTGGTGGATCATGCCTGTAATCCTAACTACTCAAAAGGTTGAGATTTGAAGATTGTGATTTGAAGCCAGCTAGGACAGGAAAGTCCATGAGGTTTTTATCTCCAATGAACCACCAGAAAACCAGAGTGGAGCTGTAACTCAAAGTGGTAGAGCATTAGCCTTGAGCAGAAAAGCTTAAGAGTAATGCCCATGCCCTGAGTTCAAGCCCCACAACTGACTCTGTGTGTGTGTGTGTGTGTGTGTGTGTGTGTGTGTGTGTGTCCAGAGAGAGAGAAAGGGAAAGAAAGAAGAGAGGGAGTCATTCCACCCCTATTTGTTCCAAAGTCTTAACATTTTCCAGAGTTAATTCAAAAGTCCAAAGTCTCCCAAGAGACTGCAGGCCAGCATCTTTTCACAGTGAACCTGCAGACTCAAAGGAAGTTATCTTCTTCCGTCTTCCATATACAATGTCAAGACAGGATGGGAAAGCATTTCCCATTTCAAAAGCAACAAGTAGCAGAGTAGAAAGCAGTAATTAGCCCAAGCAAGATGGGAGCCCAGCAACACAGACACTAAATCTTAAAGCTCCAGTGCTTTACAAACCATTTAACAAACTAAATATACAGAAAGCAGAAACATAGAAACATGTTGGGATCAAGGGAGCAATCAGAAGGAAGGCACACTAAAGGAGGGAGGAAGGGTCAGAAAATACTATCATCATAATCAATGTACATTATGTAACAAGTGAAGTACATAGCTTCAGGGTAGGAATAGGATGGAGAAAGACAGGGAGAATGATGGAAGGGGTGCCAGGGATCAAGATGCATTGTCCTCATCATTTGACTTTGGAAGGACTCCCAGAACCTTCATCAGGCCAGACCCAAGGCATTGGCTGGCTAGTGGGCATGTGACTCCTCTCCTGGACTGTTTTTGCATTCAGGCTGTAGCTTTTCCTGGTGGGTATTGCACATGGCCACCTTTCTAGGGTCTTCCTTGCAGCTCCACTGATCCCTGCACCACCAGGGACTCTCTAAAGGGGCTCTCACCCTTCCACTAACTTCTGCTTAGCTTCTTAAACTTTCCTCAGAAATTCCTGTCACCATGCCTTGACAACTCCCAAATTCTGCACATTTGCATATTTGCAAAGTCCATACCACCAGGCAGCCAAGAACTCCTTCTGGCATGTGCCACTGAGCACAAGGCATTAGCAAGGGCCTGGACCTCTTCATGTTTTATATTGTTTCTCTGAGCAAGTCCAGACAGGGGTGGCCTCGTGGGTTTCTTGGTGTGTGTGTGTGTGTGTGTGTGTGTGTGTGTGTGTGTGTGTGTGTGTGTGTGTGTGTGTGTGTGTGTGTGTGTGTGAGAGAGAGAGAGAGAGACAGAGACAGAGAGAGAGACAGAGACAGAGACAGAGACAGACAAATAGACTGACAGACAGAATGTACTGAGGCTTGAACTCAGGGCCTGGTGCTCTCATTTAACTGTTTTGCTCAAGGCTGACACTCTACCATTTGAGCTATACCTCCACTTTTGGCTTTTTCACTGGTTAATTAGAGACAATAGTCTCTCAGAATTGTCTGCCCTGGCTGTCTTTGAACTTTGATCCTCAGATCTCAGTCTCCTGAGTAACCTAGAATTACAGGCGTGAGCCACCAGTGCACAGCTTCCTCATGAATTTCAGAGATGCCCAGGAGACCCCTTCCTCATCATCCTGATGCATAGCACTGAGCTCTTAAACTGCTCTGATCTCTTCAGAATATGGTCCATGGCCATCAGTGCTTTCCTTTCACGCCTCCTGTGGACAAGCTGGGAAGTTTTCAAATCCTCCCATTGCTTCCCTTTTATACACCCCACCCTTAAGTCAGGCGTTGCATTGCTCCCCAATCTAACTGCCCATAAGAATAACCAAGTGGCAACCTAAATGCTTTATTGTTTAGATGTTTCTTCTACCAGATAGCTCAGTTTATCAGTTTGAAGTTTCATCATTGATGAAGAATTAGGATATGAACACCGTTTGGCCAGGTTCTTTGCAAAGTTATGACTGTGTTGGCCCTTCCTTCACTCCTCATTTTCACCAACATTTGTGATCCTCACTTCACCTCCAGGCTCGGAGGCATCCTAGAACTTCTCTTTTCTGTATTCTGTGATCCTCACAGAGCCATCCAGAAATCTCTGCTTAGAGCATTCTAGACATTTTTATAGACTATTCCTCCAAACTCTTTCTACTTCTGTCCACTATTGGACAATGTTCCATTGTTGCTTTCACATTTTCATGTTATAAGCAAAACTCCATTTGCAGATACCAGTTTCCAATCTTAGTCTATTTTGTGCTGTTAATCACCCAATACTGCAGACTGTGTAAGTTATAGGTATTTATTTGGGCTCATGGTTCTGGTCCAAAGCCACAGGGTCACATCTGGTAATGGACTTTTTGCTGATAGAATCCCAAGGTGACCCACGGATTTTCCTGGCTGGACTAGATTTGAACTTCAGTCCTCAGATCTCAGTCTCCTGAGTAGCTAGGATTACATGTGTGAGCCCCTGATGCCTGGTGGGCTCTCCTTCTTCTTATAAAGCCACCAAGATTTCAGTTATTTGGGTCTATTCTGATGAACTAGATGAGTTCATTCATCTCTCAAAGGCCACATGTCCAGACACCACAGGTGAATAACATTTCTATCCTTTTTAGAAACTCAGAAGTGGAGCTGTGGCTCAAAATGGTAGAGCACTAGCCTTGAGCAAAAAGCGCTCAGGCACAGTGCCCTGGCTCCTGAGTTCAAGCCCCATGACAGACAAAAAAAAAAAAAAAAAAAAAAAGACCTTTTTAGAAACTCACAGTGGGAATTAAATTTTAACACATGGATCCTTGGAGCCATACCCCAACTATATTCAAACCATATCCTTATATTCCTGCAACCAAAATGTGGCAGAGACAATGGGACAGGAGGCCAGTGACCTTACCATTAGGCAGCTGTACATAAGAACACTTGATGTGCCTTTAAAATACACATAAGGACTAACATTGTGTGCTACAGAAGTCACTTATAAGCACTTCAGGAATAGAATGGGTCCTCCACTCTTCTTCTATCCCTCCCCCCCCCCCCCCACCTGCAGCTGCTTAAAACAGCCCTTTGGCTCATGTGTACTTTGTAAATGCTCACTGAAGTGGAAAGCCCTTTAGCCATCCAAGAAGTCACTAGAGGGAGTTGTCACAGCCATTTCCTTGGTGAGTGCTTCAACGGGTTGCCATTTGAAGACAACAGGATGTCTGTGTTACTGTAAGAGGTAATTTAAAAGATTCTTTGGCTGGGGTCTGTGAATTAACTAAAAGTCGCCCAATGTTATAATCTGTGCCCTTTGATCTAAACTATGTATTCTCAGCTGAGGTCTTTTTGCAATCACCTTGGGTTCCAGGAGGAAAGAGAAAACTCACTGAAAAGCATCTTGAAAGGAAGGTAAAATGTCCCTCAATCAGGCAACGTCTTCTTATCATCTAAAAACAAACAAACAAAAAACCAGCCCAAACTCAGGAGATCACCTTGTTCCTGATCCATTCCACTAGTAAAGGTGTAACTTCTCTAGAATTCTTCCAAAGATAAAGACCATTCGTGGTCAGGTAGCCCTTACCTACACCTTGAGACTGCTTTTTTTGTTATTGGTGGTGGTGATTGTGGTGCCTGAACTCAGGGCCTGGGTGCTGTCTCTGAGCTCTTCTGCTCAAGGCTAGTGCTCTACCATCACTTTAAGCCACAGCATCACTTCTAGGTTTTTTCTGGTGGTTAATTGGAGATAAGAGTCTCATGGACTTTCCTTCCTTGGGGTGGCTTTGAACCACAATCCTCAGATCTCAGCCTCCCGAGTAGCTAAGACTGTGTTAACTGGCCATATCTTTCTCCTTTTCTGCCTTTAATTATCCCTATTTACCCTAAAGCCAATGTTGGTACCTCTAAATATGGCTGAAATTGTACAGTAGTGCTGTTTGCCCATCGCTTCCATGTACTAAATCTTTCTCTGCCCTTCACCAGGTTTCTTTATTTGGTATATGGGAGCAAATGGGCAGACCTAACTTGAGACTCCTGGACTTTGGGCCTAGGATCTAAAAACCCCATTTCCTTACCTGTGGCCATTTTTCTCTGACAGGCTACAGATATTTTTTCATGGGACCATTGGATGAAAAGTTGACAGGCAAGATGCAAATGACCATTTTAAAGTTGCACTGACAACTTTTTGCTTGCCACCAAGAACTCTCAAAAATTCAAAGCTGGGCGCTGTGGCCCATGCCTATAAGCCTAGCTACTCAGGAGGCTGAGATCTGAGGATTGAACTTTGAAGCTTGTCCAGGCAGGAAAGTCTGTGAGTCTCTTATTTCCAATTAATCACAGAAAAGGCTAGAAGTAGTGCTGTAGCTCAAGCGGTAGAGCACTAGCCTTGAGCAAAAGGAGCTCAGGGATAGTGCGCAGGTCCAGAGTTCAATCCCCAAGACTGGAAAAAAATAAAACAACAACAATAATAATAAATAATTCACTCATGTGGTTTAAATACATCCCTATAGTTGGATAAAATTTTGAAAAGTTTCTCGTTTGGTTTTGTTTTTTGCCAGTCCTGGGGCTTGAACTCGGGCCCTGAGCACTATCCCTGGCTTCTTTTTGCTCAAGGCTAGCACTCTGCCACTTGAGCCACAGCGCCACTTCTGGCTTTTTCCATATATGTGGTGCTGAGGAATCAAACCCAGGGCTTCATGTATACGAGATGAGCACTTTACCACTAGGCCATATTCTCAGCTTCAAAACTAAAGTTTTGAAAAGTTTGTAAAGGTTCCTTCCTGACAGCCCTGGAGTGTTCAAATCCACTGAACTGAATAATCTTATGGTGGCTTTCTGACCTAACTTTGGAATAAACCCATTAAGAGTGTCCCAAGCAAGAGCAATCTGATTATGTCTTTAAAATGTTGTTTTTAAGTGTGTCTTTTCCCCTCCTATAACTAATGACATAGTTTGAGCATGAAAATAAACTAGGAAGGAGGAACAGCACTCTGTCTGCAAATGCCTTTTTCCTTTACTCAATATTGTGAAATGTAATTCTTTAATAAATGATATTTAATGCTCTGTTTTAACCTCCCTTAGACTCCATTGAGCATGACAAATGTGTGGATCTCTGCACTTCAGATCTCTTTGAGAAGATAAAACATTTCTATATTAAATTTTGTATTTTAATTCAGTTTTTCTACTTGAAGATTTTAATTTCTTTTTTAAAGTTTTCATTGACAAATCTGAGTTCCTCATTGTTCAACCAGATGCTGCCCTTTCCCTTTGCGAGGTCACCAGGGGAGGGTTAAGTGTGGCTTCAGGAACAGCTCTGTCCGGGGCATCTTCATTTGACCATCCCAAGGGGTCAAGTGGCCAACACAGCCCATCCTGTGTCTGCTCCTGACTCTGGAACTGTGGGGTAGCTGGGTGTCCTGCAAAGGTCAAGCAGGCCGGCCACTTCCACGATCAGATAATTCTCTCTAGAACAAACCCTTTGGGACACATCAAGGATTGCAAATTCACTTCCTGTCTCAGCAACATGTCATGGAAAGTTCTGAGCACACTGGAACAGTCTATTCTTTTATCTTCAAAGCTTGAAAGCTCTTGGATCTACAGGGGGAAATTGCTTATTTGGGTTGAAAAAGACAATTAAATTTTAAGATGGTTAAACACGAGGGTTACCAAAAACAGATTAAAGACAAACAACTTTTAACCTAATAAGAAACCCACATGTTTATAATTGTTCGTAACTTATTAAGACCACCTAAAAACATGAACTGTTGGAAATATCAACTCTGTGGTACAAAGGTCAGAAAAAATGAGACTCTGCTCGGAGGTAGAATCTGGGCTCCCGTAGCCATAATAGGAGTTGGGGGGTGGGGGGGACTAGGAAAGCATTTGTAATACAAATACCTGGAGATGATAACAAGATTCTTGGAAGTTATCTTACATGTGCATATATACAGATCCACGCACTCATCGGTGTGTGCACACTCATGCGTGCCTCATACATCTATCACTGTTCAGAAAGCTTATATATTAACTAAGGCAATAGGCATGTTACTAATCATCACAGCCACAAAAGATTGATGGATTTGATTTGATATGATGATTTAAAATTTTTACTATTATTATTAAATGACTAGGTGGGTGAATGTGTGTGTGTGTGTGTGTGTGTGTGTGTGTGTGTGTGTGTGTGTGTGTATGCTTGTCTTGAGGCTTAGACTTGGGGCCTATCTCTTAGCTTTTTAACTCCAAGTTGGCATTTTACCACTTGAGCCACAACTGTATTTCTGGCTGTAGTTTTCTGGTTCATTAGGAATAAGGTTCATTTCTGCCTCATTAGGAATAAGAGTTTTGTGGACTTTTCTGCCATGGCTGGCTTTGAGCTATGACCCTCAGATCTCAGCCTTTTTTTTTTTTTTTTTTTTTTTTTTTTTTTTTTGGCCAGTCCTGGGCCTTGGACTCAGGGCCTGAGCACTGTCCCTGGCTTCTTCCCGCTCAAGGCTAGCACTCTGCCACTTGAGCCACAGCGCCACTTCTGGCCATTTTTCGGTATATGTGGTGCTGGGGAATCGAACCTAGGGCCTCGTGTATCCGAGGCAGGCACTCTTGCCACTAGGCTATATCCCCAGCCCAGATCTCAGCCATTTTTGATGAACATAAAGGTAGATATTAGATGCTACCTAAGAAAAGAGCTAAACACCACATATCTTTTCTCTCCACTGGCCAGAAGAAATGGTACTGCTTCACCTTTTTTTTTCAGTTTTTATCAAAAAACAAGTTTTGGTTTTTTTTCAAAATTACTTTGTGAATTCAAGTATTGCTTTTCATAGCATGCTACTCTTGGACTTGAGTATTGAGAAAGATCACCTCTAAGAACCACTTAGGAGGGAAGGCTAGCAGACCCTTCAGTGCTTCCTAGAAACATTTTGTCCTCACCCCTGAGTTTATTCATCAGCAGCTGTACAGAGTAGGATGATAAGGAGCTCGGCATATATGCTGGTGCTTGGATTGGAAGGAAGCTCCAGGGCTTTGTAAGTAGGCTAGTAATTAGGCATTTGGCAAAGGAGATGTCCAATAGGAGGTGTGCTGTTCTTTCTCATTATAACTAGATGGCAGATCTAGTTGCTCCTTGAGAACTACACTAGCACAGGCAGAGAAAGACCAAGTCACTAAAAAGTCAGTTACTGCACCATTCAATGCATGACTGAAGAGGTCAGCAAATGTTGTATAATGGGAATAAATTGACATTCAAAGGATAAGACCATAACGTCACTGCATTGTATCATACTCCATGTGGAGTAGAAGCCTGCCCTCTCTGGAGCCCAATGTTCCTTTTCTGATGTGATTCTTTTATAAATTATCAAGAAGCATGTTCTATACCCCAAGATAGGTCCTGGAGGGACTGAAGGTCAGTGGCTCACAGGTGTTAAGACTGCAATATTGCAAAACTTAGCCACAGCTTCACTCCCAGATATCTGCTGGTTAATTGGAGCAAAGACTCTCACAGACTTTCCTGCCTTGGGCTCACTTCAAGCCGTGATCCTTAGACCTCAGCCTCCTGAGTAGCTAGGATGACAGGCATCATAGTGCCCAGCTAAGGGTCTTCACATACTGGTCTCAAACTATTTTCATAACTTTATCACCTTGCATTATTCTGTACAACACAAAAAATTCTATCTCAAGATAGCCAAGAGCACTGACTGAAGATCTGTGATAGGCCTCCAGAACCCTCTACTACTTACTGAGAGTAATTGACATGACCCACTGGTCCACCTGCTCTGGATCAGAAGGTCAGTATGGTCTGACCACTGTAAATTAATGTGCCCTACTAGACATTCCCTAGATATGCCATGGTTTTTTCATGCCATGCCTTTGAAAATGCCATTGCAACTGACTCGATGGTTATTTCCCTTCCATCCACCAGTTAAACTCCTATGCAACTTCCAAGACTTAGTAATATCTCCGCAACATTAAATAGCTCCTTTTGGGCTGGGGATATAGCCTAGTGGCAAGAGTGCCTGCCTCGGATACACGAGGCCCTAGGTTCGATTCCCCAGCACCACATATACAGAAAACGGCCAGAAGCGGCGCTGTGGCTCAAGCGGCGGAGTGCTAGCCTTGAGCGGGAAGAAGCCAGGGACAGTGCTCAGGCCCTGGGTCCAGGGCCCAGGACTGGCCAAAAAAAAAAAAAAAAAAAAAAAATAGCTCCTTTTATATTAGTTACTTCATTGTCCTGGTGATCAAATACTTGACCTAAACAACTTAAGGAAAGAATTATTTCGTTTGGCTCATAGCTTGAGAGAGTTCAGGCCATGGTTTCTTGGGCCCTGGTGTTTAGGCACAACAGGAACCAGGAGAAGGAGTGCAGAATTCACAGGAAGCAGAGAAAGCAAATACAGAAAGGGGTCAGGGCAAGGTATACCTTCCAAGAACATCCCCAGTAACCTACTTTTTCAACTAGGCCCTGCCTCCTACTTTTTACCACCTCCCAATAATGCATCAAAACATGAATCTATTATTAGGTTAGAGCCCTCATGTTCTAATTGTCTCCGGAAACACCATCACAGATACCCCCAGAGGTGTGCTTTGCTAATTCCTTAGGCATTTCTTAATCCAGTCAAATTGACAGTGAAGATGAACCATGATACCTTCTCAACCCCAACCCCTTGCCTATCAAGTGAGTGACTTCCTTTTTGTGTGGTCTTAGTTGTGATTCCAGTTTTATATCAGATGGCACTGGTGGTGCTTGTTCAGGGATACATCTCTACAGTCATTCACTTTACAGCAGAAAACAGGTTTTATACTTATTTACATTCAATGTGGATGCATCCCTGGCATGGATACCATTAAACAAGTACTTAATTAATTTAATTAACTACGAATGTTCAAGTAGTTAATTGATTACAACAGGCAATTATATGCCTCTGAACAACCTGTCCAGGATAGTTATCTGGAAATCCTACCACAAGGGAAGATAATAATGGGTCAAGTTCAGCCTACCATAGGGGCCATGATGTCACCACCGATCCTGTCATCCAGCCTCAGTCCAGAGCTCTGCCTCATCTCTCGCCCTTCAGTGTCCTTTCTGGTGCATAGGCTGCCTTCTAACAATGATGACCAGTGTCTTTCTGGCCCCAGAAAGACTATAGCCAGGACCCTGTAGAGAAGGCTTCTTGATCTTCAGCTTTTAAAGCCTGGCTGTAGAATCCAGCAGAAGGAGTGAGTTTCAGCAGAACTGCACTTACTTTGCAGTTGAAGAGTTTCCCAGGGTCAACTGGGAGACTAGTACAACTGCTTACTCAGCTCTCACTGACCCCTTTCCTCTACATGCAAATATATGCCACTGCTTCTTTGCTCCAGCTGTTTCTCCACATGCAATCATGTACACAGGAACAAAGATACATACATACATGCACACATAGACACATAAACACATACATGCACACGTAGACACATAAACACATACATGCACATGTAGATACATAAACACATACATGCACACATAGACACATAAACATATACATGAACATAGTTCACTGGCAAGCTCCTCCTCAGTGTTGAAACTGGGTTTAGGCCCTCCCTCCCTCCCTCCCTCCTTCTCTCCCTCCTTCCCTTCCTTCCTTCCTGCTTTGTATCAGTACTAAGGCCTGAACTCAGGGCCTAAGTCATGTCTCTTAGCTTTTTCACTGAAGGCTACTAGTGTTCCATCACTAGAACCATACTCCCACTTCTGCTTTTTTTCCTTTTTTTTGGTGGTTAATTGGAGACAAGTGTCTCACAGACTTTCTTGCCAGGGCTGGCTTTGAACCACAAACCTCAGATGTTGGCCTCCTCAGTAGCTACTATTAAATGTGTGAGCCACCCCTGGCTTAGGCATCATCGTTCTAAGGGCTCCTTTGACCCTCTATTTCCTGCCATTCTTAAGCCCAGGAATTGGAGGACAAGTGGAACAAAGAGTGGCTCCTTCTATGATCACAGGAGACAGTTCTGGCCAAAGTCTAAGCCAACAGCCCAGATGCAGTGCTGACAGGGCATGGGACATAGCAGGGTTAGGGAGGAGGGCTGTGTGGTTCTGCTGAGCCAGGACTATCAAAGGCCAGTCTATGAGGGAGTGGTGATGGCAGCTAGCCAGGCTGGCTCTTCAGGTGACATGGCTACCTGCTGAGGCTTTCAGGCTTCATCAGCATTTGGAGGTTCTCAAAGACAACACTGGCCTTTGAGGCACTTCCTTCTTCCTTCTTTAGCTAGAGAAAAGAAACTAAGTGCAAGAATATTGCTAAACTAATGAAGGTCTTCCCTGGATGGAACACCAACATCCTTTGCAGGGCAAAGTGACCACCTGTGGCCAGAAAGACCTGAGAGCTCAACTCCAGGTAGTGACAGTAGCAGCCCACAGCTCTTAGCTTCTGAGCTGAGATCTCCAGCTCCAAAGGAGACGACAAATTAGGGAACATGGTGTTGACTGCTTGAAGAAATGTCTTCCACTAAAAGTTGTTCTTGCTGGGTGCTGGTGTCTCATGCCTGCAATCCTAGCTACTCATGAAGCTGGGATCTGAGGATCACAGTCCAAAGCCAGCCTGGGCAGAAAAGTCCATGAGACACTTAACTCCAATTAATTCCAACTAAAAGCCAGAAGTGGAGCTGTTGCTCAAGTGGTAGAATGCTAAAGCTCAAGGACAACATCTAGGTCCTAAGTTCAAGCCCCAAGATGGGAATGAATGAATGAATGAATAAATGTTGTTCTTTAAGACTCATCATTTTCTGAACCAAATTTTAATAAGTTTGGTGATTTCAGGGAAGAGATTGTTCTCCAAAAATTAGACATCTATCAACCCTAGTTTTATCTTAGTCTTCTTGTTTGAGCTGGCCATGAGATGCCAAAATAAGGACACCATAGTCTCATTCCTAAAATTACAGAAATGAACCCTTAAAGTTGGTTTACCTCTTGAAGACTAACGTAGCACAATAATAAACACCCAGCACTTACCATGGGATCATCCCTGTCCTAAATGTTTTCCATAGGCAGATTCATCTTATCTTCCCAAGTCCTCTAAGGTAGACACTAATATGAGACAACAAGATCTTACAACATGGAAACTGTAGAAACAGGCAAGGCTTCATTTTTGGGTCTTCAGCTCACAAGCAGATCAAAGAGTTAATCAAGCTACTCAGTTAACAAAGGAGTTTATTAATTTTCCTAGGTTGGTTAAAGTTTGGTAATTGTCCTTTGGGTCATGGACTGCTTCAAAAGATGTTTTCCTTCATGAGTGTCAGCATTCTGGCCTAATGTTTGCAGGCTAATGAGTAGTGACATGACCCAGGAACTGCTGAATTATTTATTGCCTTACATAAATATCTTGGCCTCATGGTTTGATCTGAGACTTAAGATAGGGCTGAGGGATGATAGCTACTTGAGCTCCAGATGATGGCTGGGTAGAAGAACATGGATAAAGCACTTGTTTTAATGACCAATGTATCTACATGCAAAGCTGAGAATTGAATCCAAAGGGGGCTGAAATTTGAGGATGGTGGTTCAAAGCCAACCCAGGCAAGAAAGTCCATGAGATTCTTATCTCCAATTAACCACCACCAAAAGTCCTAAGTGAACTGTGGCACAAATAGTAGAGTGCCAGCCCTGAGCTCAGGGACAGTGCCAAGTCCTTGAGTTCAAGCCCCAGGACTGGGACACACACACACACACACACACACACACACACACACACACACACACACACCTTCAAGTTCCTGGAGTTACCTAGGCAATTGCTATCACAACCAACACATCAGAAGCATTATCTCCAGCAAGCTAATGAGAGACTAATAATGTATTGCTCATTTGTATTTCCTCCAAAATTTGTGACTTTTATTTAGGTCAACATAGAGCAAGTGAAGCTTAGAGGACTCTTTGTCTTTGGAAACAACCCTTTTCTTTGTCATTTATGTAACCATCTCAAAACCTGTTATAGCTTGGTTTCATCATAAAGGGCTTCTTTTTGTTGGTGGTGGTGTTGTATGTAGTAGTCTGGTGTTTTATGACAAAGCTGTGGTAAGCTTTTATTTATTTATTTTCAAATTTTTATTATCAAACTGATGTACAGAGAGGTTACAGTTTCATACGTTAGGCATTGGATACATTTCTTGTACTGTTTGTTACCTTGTCCCTCATGCCCCCCTCCCTCCCCCCTTTCCCTCCCCCCGAGGGTGTTCAGTTCACTTACACCAAACAGTTTTGCAAGTATTGCTTTTGTAGTTATTTCTCCTTTTTTACCCTGTGTCTCTCAAATTTGGTATTCCCTTTGAATTTCCTACTTCCAATACCAGTAAACACGGTTTCCAATATACTCAGATAAGATTACAGAGATAGTGTAGGTACAACCATAGGAAGGTGATACAAGAACATCATCAATAATAGAAACTACACATACACATAGGACGTTGAAAGTAGTTACAACTGTGATATAACAATTGTTTCCATAACATGGAGTTCATTTCACTTAGCATCATCTTATGTGTTCCTAAGGGTATAGCTATTGGGCCTTGTGATGCTCTGCTATGGCTTGCCTAAACCTGTACTAATTATTCCCAATAAGGGAGGCCATAGAGTCCATGTTTCTTTGGGTCTGGCTCACTTCACTTAGTATAACTTTTTCCAAGTCCTTCCATTTCCTTACAAATGGAACAATGTCATTCTTTCTGATAGAGGCATAAAATTCCATTGTGTATATGTACCACATTTTCCTGATCCATTCATCTATGGAGGGGCATCTGGGTTGGTTCCAGATTCTCGCTATGACAAATTGTGCTGCGATGAACATTGTTGTGCTGGTGGCATTACTGTGATTTTGTTTGTGGGCTTTTGGATAGATACCCAACAGTGGGGCTGCTGGGTCATAGGGGAGTCCTATATTGAGCCTTCTGAGGAATCTCCATACTGCTTGCCAGAGTGGCTGAACCAGTTTACATTCCCAGCAACAATGAAGTAGGGTTCCCTTTTGGCCACATCCCCTCCAACAATTGTTATTATTAGTTTTCTTGATATATGACATTCTTGCTGGGGTGAGATGGAATCTCAATGTTGTTTTGATTTGCATTTCCTTTATGGCCAGTGATGTAGAGCATTTTTTCATATGCCTATTGGCCATTCTCATTTCCTCATCAGAGAAGTTTCTTTGTAAGTCTTTAGCCCACTTGATGAGGGGGCTATTGGTTCTTTGCGGTTTTGTTTTGGAAGAAGGTAATTTTTTTAGTTCTGCATATATTTTAGAGATGAGGCCTTTGTCTGTTGAATGGCCGGTAAAGATCTTCCCCCAGTCTGTGGGCTTTCTGTTTATCTTGAGAGCTATGTCCTTTGCCGTGCAGAAGCTCTGCAGTTTGATGCAGTCCCATTTGTCCAACCTTTTTTTGATTTGTAGCCTTTCAGGGTCTTTGTTAAGGAAGTTCTGTCCTGTGCCAAGGAGCCCAAGTGTTTCTCCTACTCCTTCCTTTAGTGTTTTCAGAGTGTCTGTTTTGATTTCAAGGTCTTTAATCCATTTGGAATTGATTTTGGTGCAGGGTGATATATAAGGATCTAGTTTTAGTTTGTTGCATGTGTTGAGCCAGTTTTGCCAGCATGTGGTAAGCTTTTAAAAGGACCACATTTCCAGTGGCTTCTATCTGGCAATTTCACCAATCAGGAAACTGAAGCACAGTGGGAGGTGAAGTGGGCTTGGAACTGGGCATTCATCAGGCTCCCAGAGCCTTTCACCACCCTGGGCTTGAGACCCTCCGCGAGGTATTCGGGACAGAAAGACCTCTATCATCTGGAATTGGGGAACTGTTCATTGGGAATAACAGGCTGCCTGTTCACAGGTGAGGGTGAGTGCAGGGAAGGAAAGCAGGAGAAGCTGGGGCATCTAGTGGGAGCTCCAGCCAAATAATGCTCTCACAAGGGAGGGTGATGACAAAAGACAGCTGGGGACCCAGGGCAAAGGGACCTGAGAGAATGTCCAACATACACAACAACAAGGGAAAACCAAGATGAGTCCTGATGTTGAGCAGTTGAACAAATGCATAAGCTGAGAGACAGAGCCACGTGCATGAGGGATGGGAAGGTGAGGTGTCATTTGCACCAGCACGGGTGAGCCCAGCAGGGGTTTCCTGGTGTGCAGCCGGTGCAGCTGCCTATGGTTGTGGGATGAAGCTGGCCCTGATGGGGAGACTGGAGCTAGGGGATGTCAGGGTAAAAGAAATTCAGAAGTTTGAAGTCTGGGCACCAGAGTCATGATGGCAGCATAGAAAGATAAACCAGGATGGACTGCCGTGTCAGGATATGTTTGGCCGGGGGCTGGGGGAAGGGTGAGAGGGGAGGGGAGGCAAAGAGATCTGCATTCTGATGGTTTGGAACCAAGATTCAATAATTTCTCCTAAAACCTGTTATCTATAGCCACAGTCCATTTACTCTGGTGTCACCTGCTGGGTCATGCCATGGCACAGCTCGTGCTGAGCTCACCTGTGTCACAAACTCCATGCCACAGCCTAAAAATTTTGGGTGCCATGCAATAACATTATAAAAACAAGAACACAGAAAGATCCTTAGCCATGTTAAATCGTTCCTTTCCCCCACCAAGTAGCACACTCATACAAATGGAAAAGCTTTTGTATATAGCCCTAGCCAGCCCCTTAGATTTATGTCCCCGTGATGACAGGGACCTCACCATACCTTTCAATACATTACTTAATTAAATGGTTCACTGGCTGACCTCAGGGTGTCTTAAAGTTGGGGTTATTTATGGATATGGTTTCTTGCAAAGGGTCACTGTGGGGTCTAATTTGCATATGGCTCTTGGGAGAGCTGGGAAGTTATTTGCATGAGAAACCCTCCATTTCTTCGGAGGACTTATAAAGATGATTGTGGACACCTGGACAGCAGATTCCATATTCTGAGGGCCCACAGGGAGACATCAACCAAATCGTGAAGATAATCATGTTGGAAAAGCCAATCCTCACCATACTTCAGGTCAAGCAAGTTCACTTCCTGCTCTGCATCTTAAGGCACCTCAGTTATTAGCCTACTATGGTGCCATAAAAAGCCAACAGTACCCTCCATTCTTCTCTCCTTCCCTCCCTCCCTCCTTTTTTCTGAGGTGGTTGCAGAGAATTGGGGTACACTATGTGTCTGTGAGCCAGACTGCAGCTGCAATCTACTCCCTCTGTACTTACTTTAAACCACTGTGTGTTTTTTTGGGGGGGGGAGGGAGCGTCAGACATTGGAACTTGAATTCAGGGCCTAGACACTGACCCTGAGCACTTTTGCTCAAAGCTAGCACTCTGCCATGTTGAGCCACAGCTCCACTCCTGGTTTTCTGGTGGTTGATTGGAGAGAAGAGTCTCATGGACTTTCCTGCCTGAGCTGGCTTTGAACCATGATCCTAAGATCTCAGCCTCCTGAGTAGCTAGGAGGACAGGCATGAGCCACCAGCACCTGGCTTAAAATCACTTCTTAAGTGCCTCCATGGAGAGATAGAGGGAAAATCAAAATCAACAAGTGTGATCCTTGTCCTCAAAGACTCGTACAGGAGAAAGAGGATGGAAATTGGCCTTCAAAACCAGAGCAGCTATTTCTTTTCATCTTCCTGGTTTACCTCTCGCCTTCGACATTATGAAATGTCTCTAGCAACTTTCTTTGCTCTTAAGTCTCATTACCAGATATTAATGTAGCCTCTCCTGCCTTTTTAAAAATCAATGCTTACATAGTATATCTATAAACCAAAAGAACTTCCTTTAGCCATTCTTAAAAGATGAGTTTGTTAGAAAACTTTAGCTTTTCTTTGATAATATTTCCCCCCTTCTTTCTTAAAAGGTATTCCCATTTGATATGGAGTTTGTGGTGTTTTGATACAGGAAAAATGTTTGCTAGATCCTTCTAGCTTGCATAGTTTCAGATAGAAAATCCATTGTCATTAAGATTTGAGTTTCCCTGTCAGTAATGAGTCTTTTTGCTCACCTTCCAAAAAAAACAAAATAAAACCCTCTTTTTCCAATTGTTTTAGTACCGAGCTTGAGTTCAGGGCCTTGTACTCTTAGCTGGTGCTCTACTACTTGAGCCATAACACTAGTTCTGGTCTTGAGCTTTTAAGAGTTTAATGATGGTGCATCTGGGTGTGAGTTGCACACTGTGAGTTCAGACCATTTGGGTTTTCCTTGGCCTGTTGCATCTACAGATTTATGACTCAGCCCCATGAATACCTTCCCAGCCAAACCATGGTATCAACTCCTACATTTCCTTGCCTGCACAGTGAGCCTGAGCTCAGGTTGTCCCTCGCTGACACCCAGGAGCAGGAATGAGGAGAGCTGGCTCACACAGCCTCCTGCTCCAGGGTGGGGACAGTAGTGCAGCTCTGTTGGGCCTTGCTGACAACAGAGAAGGGGAAGAGGAACTGGAGTGCCAGAGAGCCCACAGCGACCTCCATCTGCCCCTTTGATGCTGTGTGACAGCTTGGCTAGTCGGAGACTCAGACTGGGGAATCAGAGCTCTCCCTGGATCTGTACAGAAGAGGATGCAAATCAACTGCTCACTCAGCCCCCACAATGTACTCGGTGGGAGAATGAGAACACCGCGGAGTCTATCACTCCACAGGTAAGAGATGAGTTCTTTGTCATTCTGAGGAAGCGTGGTAGATCCATTCTCTGTCCAGCTGTACTGAAAATATAGGGGTGCATTTTTTCCATTGTTCTTCACTAGAGAGGGCTGAGTATTGCCAAAAGGACTTTTGGTAGCTAGGCTACTCTGAGTGTTTTTAGCAACAGGGAGCAGGCTTTTGTTGGAGACTTTGGCTCACAGTTCTGACTGCAGTCCAGGCTGGAATATACAGAAAGCCATAAGGAAACCTGAAGAACCACCAGTGTGTTATGCCGCAGTCCTGAAGGTCTAGAAAGGTCATGCCTGTCCTTTCCTTCAGAGTCCTCTTTGCATATCTGGTATGGCACCCTGTGTCTCTTGGTAGTAATAGGGAGGAGCCAGGAAAAACTAGGCTACTTCATCTTGATTGGAATCCAAAGTCCAATTATGCTTGACATGTTTAGGAGAGGTCAGAGATGCTCTGAGCAGCTGGAGCTCCCTGTGTGGTTACAAGGTCATTTCCAAGTTACCTCCTGACCAAGTAAGGTGGAGAAGGAGACAAGAGGAGGACCCAGTGAACTTGCCAAAAGGTTGCCATGACATGGAAGGAAACGTTTTTATTGCTCTCAGCATAATGTCTTTTCCACGAATTAAGTTTAAGTAATGATCCAGGAACTTTGCATACTGAACCAGTTTCAAAACATCAAGTACAAACTTCATAGGGCACAGCTCATTTTCCCATGTTACATTTAGTGGTTGTTGTTATTATTAGTATTATTTATTACTCAGTAGTAATAAACTAAACACATACACCTATGCATGCAAGCATGCATGCACGTGTGCGCGTGCACACATACACACACACACACACACACACACACACATACCCTCAACACCATAAGTAAGCCAACGCTTCTGGATCCTCAGTTCCCACATTTCCTAACTGTGGTTTTTAAAGGCAGTCTTCAAAGGCCTTTCTTACAGAATCACACAAGGCACTATTGCATTCAACTAGGCTAGAGGGGCATGCATGGGTAATTCAGATGGGCTTTCTGGGAAATATGGCGTGAAGAGACACAATCAATAAGATGCTTGCTGAAAAGAAAGACTTTGATATGTTGCAAGAAACTGTAGCTTTTGTTCCCAATTTCTGACATCTCTTTTAACACAAAGTTACCGAACATCTGTTTCTGAAGTCAAGCAGGAAATCTCTAAGCATCTATAGTTCTTCCATGGTGTCACATGGCAACTACAGGCTGTCAGCATTGTTTTTTAATTCTCCAGCGCCGCCCCCCCACCACACCTTTTTCTTCCTTTTAAACTAGTTCAAAGTACTTAGAGGCCATTTATATGGAGGCCACTTGTACAAATGGTGTCACGAGTCATGGTCAAGGGCGTGAGTCTGCTTTGGCAGATGATGAATAGGGCTGTTTTATTGGCACGCTAGTGGACTAGGAACCACCCCATTTTATGTCAGTTTCATCAGAAACGCACAAGGCAAATGTACTTGTCAGGTACCCTTCTTCCGGTATCACTTTGAAGCGAGAATAACTGCCCTGGCCCTTTGTTTGATTGAATGGCTTCTAGAAGTGTGTTTCCAATCTCTGCGACAGTGCCTTCCATAGCTTGGGTGGCTGTGGAGTAGGTGGGTGGGGACGCATGCGTGCATGGTACTGCGAGTTTGTGCACAATAGTGAGGAGGTCAAGGCACAGATCTTTTCTTCCCTTGATGAAATATATGAGGTGCCATATGGTGGAGCAACCTGAGAATGCCAGGTGTGCCTGCATCAGAATCTAATGTGTTGTTGCCATGGAGACTAGAGCTCCCTAGGTAGTGCAGGGCCTCTGAGCCCCCCCCCCTCCTTTACTCCCCCCCTTTGGAAGCTTACTTCCTAATAGAAGCAGGTGCTTTGACATACAAAAGAATTAAGCCTTGAAGGTAAGCCTTCAGCAATTTCCAATTTCTTTTTTTTTTTTTCCTTGCTTCTTCCTAGAGAGATTTTTGCCCTCTGTACTGTGGCTTCTATTTGAAATAATGCCTTGGAGGAATAATATTAATAATAATAGTGACATTTATTAAGACTATACTTTGTGTTATACCTCCTGTAGCTACTCTCTGGAGTGTTTTGTTCACATTTATAAGAAAGCCAAAGCTTCCAGAAAATGAGATTCTTCCCAAAGTCATAAATCTCTGTCCAAGTCAGGATCTGAACCCAGATCCGTCTGACTGATTGGTGAATTGTTGTCTAGAGTACATCTTTATGAAGGATGACCAAACTTCTTGTTTTATCTTATTTGGGATTTTCTGTCAAAACCCACTATAACCAGACATGAGAACACACACACACAGGACTAAGACACCAAAGAATTGAAAAGGGTGAGAAGTTCCAATAGCCTTTAGCATAGCCAAGTTACAACTTATTAAGAGGACATGCCACACTACATTGAGAGTGAATAGCTAAGATTTATTGAGCATGTCTACATGTCATTCATTCTGTCAACAAATATGTATTGAGATCTACTCAAGCCAAACATTGTTCTTAGTCCTGTAGATTCAGCAGTTAATAGAAACAGGAACAAAACCACCACCTGCAGGGACTCTTGGGGCAGGCACTATAGCACTAGGAACTTGGAAAGTGGTAAAGCACGGTTGCTGCATCAGAGAATTTCACAGATCAGGAGCCAAGACACAGGCATGGATAACCTAATTGCAATGTTCTGGGGTGAGTGCTGGGTACAAAGTGGTGTGAATGGTGGGAATGGTGGATGGCTGAGTCACTGTTGGGGCTTCTGGGTTCCTCCCACTTACTTTTGAGGTAGTTAGAGCCCTCAGGACACCCCAGTCCTACTGACCTGCCTCGAGATCTCTGGAACCCTCATGACCAACTTTTTGGAAAGTGGGCTTCTCTTAGAAGACATGTTGGAGCAAGCCTTCATCATACAATGACTGTAATGCCGGCTTTCCCTATCTAGTGCAGCACGACGTTGACATGTCTCCTACCTCCGTTTTTTTTGTTTGTTTGTTTTTATGTGCTGGTACTGGGGTTCAAACTTAGGGCATCTCATTTGCCTTTTTTGTTCTAAGCTGGCACTATACCACTTGAGCTATACCTCTACTTTGGGCTTTTTGCCCATACCTATACTTTGGGCTTTTTGCCCAAATGGCCTATTAGATAAATATATCTACCCAGGCTGGCTTTTGAACTGTAATCCTCAGGTCCCAGCCTCCTGAGTAGCTAGGATTATAGGTGTAAGCTACCAGTGCCCTCATTTCTTGACCTTTCAGTTTGCCCATTTCAGCTGTTCATCCATCCTATGTTGTTTTAAAAATCACTATCCTTCTCAGAACCAGATTATATGGAAATCTTCATCTGTTTTTTTTATTGGTTTTTTTTTTTTTTGCCAGTCCTGGGGCTTGGACTCAGGGCCTGAGCACTGTCCCTGGCTTCTTTTTGCTCAAGGCTAGCACTCTGCCACTTGAGACACAGCACCACTTCTGGCCATTTTCTGTATATGTGGTGCTGGGGAATTGAACCCAGGGCCTCATGTATACGAGGCAAGCACTCTTGCCACTAGGCCATATCCCCAGCCCCAAATCTTCATCTTTTGATTAAAACCCTGGAAGAACAGGGTTCAAGTACAAGGCTCCATAACATGGTATCAAAGACTTCCTTAGAGGATCAGGCATGGCTCAAGTGTAGAGCATTTACCTAGCTAGTATGAGGTCCTGAGTTCAAAACCAGTACTGCCAAAAAATTTTTAATACTTCTTTCAAGTCCAGAATAGGTCCAGTAATTAATATTCTCTAAGTCACTCATTTAACCAATCAAGAGCTCACATAACCACCACCCAGGCACCAGCTCTCTACTGTACCTACTGGACATCACCGGAAAGGCTATCACTCAATACCTTGGGCAATGACCTTACTTCTACCAACACAGACAGACAGACAGACAGACAGACAGACAGACACACACACACACACACACACACACACACACACACACCATCTTGGTAGAAAGTAAAGAAGATTCTAATTATTTTAAAATACAAACTGTAAAGTAACTCTGTCCAATTACCCAGCTCTGTCTGTGATGGTAAATTCAGACCCATTGTTTATGTGCGGGCTTTGTTGCATGGTGTAAATTATCAAACCACAGGTGAAATTTTGCTAGACAGGCACTGAATCAGAACCACACATAAACAGAATATTAAACTTAGAATGAAACAGGCTGATGGGGAGATAAACAAATATGAATGGCATGGTCAACCATGAGTTCTGTGGTGATTACACAGGAACGATGAGGCAGTCAATGTCATTAGAATAACTTCTTTAGACAGACGACCATAGGGTATGAATTGGGTAAAAATAAGTTCTAAGCCATGTGCTGTTGAGTTCATATCTGTAATCCTAGCAATGCAAGGCTTAGATCTGAGGATCACAGTTTGACCAGCCCAGGCAGGAAAGTTCATGAGACTCTTATCTCCAACTAGCCACTGGAAAACTGGCAGTAGCACTGTGACTCAGTGGTAGAGCTCTAGGGGAGGTACGCTTTCTAACCTGTACGCCTAAGTGCCACAGAACTTCAATCACACTGCTACTGCTGCAAGAAATCCTCCACGTGGGGGACTCTGTTGTCTAATATGCTGACCAATGCAAATGCATATTAAATTAGGTTGGTCACAAATGAAACAGAAATTAGCATATGAAGTGGATAGTTAAGATTCATTCAGTTACAGGCACTTCCTCGTGAGCGTACCTCATATGTGGGAATCAGCTCATTCAATTTCCTCTACATCAGGAAGTTTCTCAAGCAACAAGTACTTTTTTACATTGTTTGGAAGGTACTATTTTTTTTGTCATACTGAGGTTTGAACTCAGGCCCTCATGCTTTCTACACAGGAGCTCTGCCACTTCAGTCACATGCCCAACCCCTTTTTGCTTTGGTTATGTTTGAGACAGGGTCTTCTGTTTTATCCCTGCAGGCTGGACTACCAGCCTCTCATCTACATTTCCTTAGTAGCTGGGACAAAAGGCCACCATCATACTCGGAGTCTGAGTTACTCTCTTTTGCCTTGAAGCATAATACTGAGTAGTAGCTGAGATTATAGATGTAAGCCACTACACACAGCTGGGAAGTGTGTTTTGTACTTCCCAAAGCAATGCTAGCTCCTACTTTGCCTCTATTTGTTCCCTCTCTGTCTCTGTTCTTCACTTAGGAACTCTTCTGTTACCTTCTATGTCACTAGTCACCTTTATCTCACTAGTCATTGATCTCAAAATTAGAAATCTGTGAAGAGCATATGTATGGTGCTGGGCAAGTCAGCAACAGACTACAAAGGTTATCCACATTTCATCCAGGCAGTGCTGGCTGCCTTTATTTTTTTTAATCAGCTGAGTACCAATAAAAACATTAGCAACCCACAGAACACCCTCTGAGTAGCTCTCACTAAGTTTACCATCCCTAGTGTTTCCCTACACACAAGGGAAAGGAAAGCATACCAAATACTACCTACCAGTTGTATTTTAAATCAAACTGGCATATAGTGCAGACTATTTGTAAAATACAGATGCAATTTGCCTTAGCAGGAACCATGACTTATTAAAGAATGAAACAACTCCTGGTGTTATGTTGATGCTGAATAATAAATTTAAGCAAGTTCCCTCTAACACAAATGTGGCTAAGGGGGAGAAAATGGAGAGAAAACTAAGCTAGTTTTAATTCCCAAACTGACTGCTCAGGTTCTGTTTTATGTCTTTGCCTCCCAGAGGGATGTGGTTCCAAGAACAAAGCATTTTCTCCACAGTGAGCAAAGGAGCAATTCTTGCCTAACATTTTCCCAAGTCGATGTGGTGAGGAAAGTATTCAGTGAATCTTGCTGCATGACCTCAGCTCCCCTATTAGAAAATGCAAGAGTGCTAGGTAAGGTCTCCACATGTCCCGGACCTAGAGCTGACTTCCAATCCTAAAAATTTCAAAGGAAAAAAGAGTAACATGCTTTTTGCAAACAGAAAAATCACAGTGAGTAACCCCTTTCACCAGAGAGCTGAGTGAGGTGTCGGATCTTGTGGGGGTGATAGAGATGTCCCATGGTGGGGGTGCATTATTTTTCTGAATGACTCAGCCTCTCTTCCTGAAGGACAGTGCCTCTCCATCCATCAGGTGATGCCTCAGAAGGTAATGTTGCCACATTCTAATGACAATGGCTATAGACCTATGGCTTGTTTTGGACAATGGGACATGCACAGAGTGATACAAGTGCATATCTAAAAACAGATTTTGGATCCTTTTTATTTCTGAGCCCACTTGTACTTTCTCCTAGGCTGCAAGGAATATGCTTCAGAAGGCATTATGATCTTAATGACATGATGTATAGAGCAGGACCACAGCACAGTATCAGGTGACACATGTACAGAGGAACAAGAAACACACCTCTGTTGGTGCAAGCCACTGGTATCTAGGGTTATTTCATTACCACAGTCTTACCTTAAGAAATCTGAGTTACCACCTTCTACCTAGCATATAGGATCAATACTTTAAAAAAGGACAGATAAAAGCCGGATACCAGTGGCTTACACCTGTAATCCTAGCTACTCAAGAGGCTGAGGATCATAGTTTAAAGCCAGACCAGGCAGGAAAATCTGTGAGAATCTTGTCTCCAATAAACTACTCAGAAAAATCCAGAAGTGGTGCTGTGGATCAAGTGGTAAGTGCTAGCTAGCCTTGAGCCCAGAGAGGCTCAGTCCAGCCTAGGCCCTGAGTTCAAGCCCTACGATCAGAAAAAAAAAAAAGAAAAAAAAAAAAAAAGGACAAGTAGAGCTTGATTAACATGTGTCTTAGGATGGAAGCTCCTGGCAGCAAAGGCCTTGGAATTCTTATGGATTTCATCAGAGAAACTATTCAAACACATGGCACCAACTGTATCCTACAGGCACTTGAGGACACCATGATGCAGCCACCATGCCAGGCCCTCAGTCCACCGTATCTCCAAGTAGAGTCCAGTCTTGTGAAGAGAACCCTGGCCTCCCTAACTGCTGGGCCTACAGACCTAATTTTATCCCTGGAGCTGGCAGGTGGCTGTGGACAAATCTGGTGGTTACCCAGCTCAGAGAGCTCATCCCCATGCTTACATTTTTTTGTTGTTGTTGTTGCAGCAGGTCCTCTAAATGAAAACTCTCTACTTAAACGTTTTTCATACAACAAATGGACTCTTGCTTAGTCTTGCTAAGAGTGGCGTCAGTGATCTGTAAGGTGCCTTCCAGTTCTAGAATAGAACAGATCTCACAGCATTGCCTAATGTGGACATAACTTGCCTCACCATTTCATGGGGGGAAGGCCATATCTCCTAGGGGCACACATCAACTTGATGAAGAAAATTAGGGCAGAGAGGAGAAAAAGCAACATATGAATTTTCTAAGGGAATTGACATAGTTATAGGCAAACTTGCTCTCATGGACCAGTGTTTGTTCCAAGAGCAATGCATGTTACTTTGAGAGAAAAAAAAATCCAAGAGAACTAATTAGGTTTACAATCTGTGAACAAAGTCAAAATAAAGAGCTCAATTCTATTTTTTTTCATTCTTATATAGCCTGAGGGCAATAGCCAAAAGAAATTACTATTAAGTGTGAGTAATGCAAAATAGTGTGCGAATTTCAATCTGAAATGTGTGAATTTAATATACAACTGCAAATTAGGAAGTGTCTTTTGATTTTCAAAGGAGGTTAGGCTCACAAGTGGGAAAACAAACTCCAGTTCCCTACAGCCAACTCCAATATGGGAATACAGATCATAGGGGTGCCTGGAGAAATGGAAGTTGAAAGGAAGCTGAGATGGAGAGTAGTGCCATCATCCCTAGCATGGAGGAACCAGCCCACTAAGAGCAGCATGGTGACCATGACAGTGACCGCAAGGCTGTGGGGACTGCAGTGAGCAGGCAGCCACTTTCCTGCTTGATAAGTAGCCAGTTGTTTATGAGAAACTGGCCACCAGTCATCACAGAAGGTTCCTTTAAGCTACAAGGCAATGGAAAGAGGGATACATTCTCAGACTAGACATTGAATTCTGCTCTGGGCTCGGTGCTTAGAAGCTGATAGGAAACCCAGGCTTGGCAAACACCCTGCAGTGTCTTCTACAGGCCAGTGTTCCTCTGGACTGCTTTGTGCAAGGTCACACTGTGGGAAGGCAGTCCTCTGTGTGATCCAGACTCATACAAACCTTTGGTATTTGAGCATCGAGCCTGAAATACCTAGGGAATAGGCCATGATAAGAAGGCTCCCAGCAATCGTGTGGAATAGCATCTAGTGAAATATCAGCTGGGTTCAAATTCCTTCTAGTAATGTAGTGTGGAAACTGAGTCACAGCCATCCTGGCACCTGGCCAGGTATTGGGGGCTGTTTTCAGACATCCTGGAGCCTAGCTAGGAGATGGGGGGCTGTCCACCCAGCTCCAAGGCCTAGAGGTGAGACAAGCCATCCTATGTATTGCAGATGCCTGGCTCAATGAGTAGAGCCAGGAGGGCCCAGCTTTAAGGAATATGTAGATATTCTGTTATTTCGCCCCAGGAGAGCTCTACTCTTTGTGCTGTGCTTATGAATAATGTTTTGCTGAGGTTCAGTCTCTACCCCAACATGTGACCTGTCTTTAAAAGCTTGGTGCAGGGCTGGGGATATAGCCTAGTGGCAAGAGTGCCTGCCTCGGATACACGAGGCCCTAGGTTCGATTCCCCAGCACCACATATACAGAAAACGGCCAGAAGCGGCGCTGTGGCTCAAGTGGCAGAGTGCTAGCCTTGAGCGGGAAGAAGCCAGGGACAGTGCTCAGGCCCTGAGTCCAAGGCCCAGGACTGGCCAAAAAAAAAAAAAAAAAAAAAGCTTGGTGCAAGCTCTGTTGGAGCTGCAGGATTTTATAATGGCCCACTTGCAGTCCACTAGCATCCCAATAAAGACTCCAAGTATTTGACCCTCTCAAGATGTGGCCTCTCTATTTTCTCATGACTGGTTTTATACCTTATTTAAGGTATATTTTACCACACAACAGTGAGGCCAATGAAGCCCCAGTGTACGACAAGAAGAGTAGTAACTTCTACCTGGATGGTCCTCCCTTCCTTGCCACCTAGTAAACTCTGCATGCTTCAGAACATGGTAGCCCTCACCTCCTCTGGGAAGCCTTCCTGATCCCTCTCTTCCAGACTGGTGCTCAGCCACATACCAACTATTCTTACTGCATTGAGCACTCTAGGCTTGCTTCTCTACCTCACCAGAGTTCCCCAAGGGCAAGGCCTGTGGGCTCAAATCTATGCAGCCAATAAGTTGAACTGATCTTGTGTATGTCTAAATAGTAGATCAACATACTTATATATGACTCCAATTAGGATAGATGGAAAAATAAGTCCAAGCTTAATCATCTAGAGCTATGGATCACACAGAATCCTTACAGGAGATCTTGCAGGAGGAAAATCCTTTCTGTGGAACCAGAGCCTCTTGGACATCAGGCAATGCTTTCCTCTCCTGTGAAAAGAAAATGATTCTTGTGAAAAGAAAATGGTCTTTTTGTGTGTGTGCTGGTACTGGGGCTTATACTCAGGGGCTGGGCACTGTTGCTGAGCTTTTCTTTTTTTCTTTTTCCCTCTCCCTCCCTCCCTCCCTCCCTCCCTCCCTCCCTCCCTCCCCTCCCTCCCTGCCTTTTTTCATCTGTTGTAGGGCTTGAACTCCGGGCGGAGACACTGTCCCTGAGCTCTGGATTTTCCTGGCCAGACTGGCTTCAAACTGTGATCCTCAGATCTCAGCCTCCTGAGTAGTTAGGATTACAGATGTGAGCCAACAGCAGCTGGTTTTCCCTGAGATTTTTTTTCTCAAGGCTAGCACTCTGCCACTTGAGCCACAGTGCCACTTCCAGCTTTTTGAGTTTACTGGAGATAATCCTTGATAGCTAGCATTACAAGCTTGAGCCACTGGTGCCTGGCTGCTTAGAGTCTTATGGACTTTCCTCCCTGGCTGGCTTCAAACCACCATCCTCACTATCTCAGCCTCCTGAGTCACTAGGATTGCAAGTGTGAGCCATCAGCTCCTGGCTTTGCTGTAGTATTAAGCAAGGCACACAGAGAGCTGTAAGGATTCTCTCTGAAAGATAGACTCCATGTGAACTAGAAAGCCAATGTGTAGTTTTTAAATTCCCCCAAAGAGTGTGCTTATTGAGGAATTGTGCTTGATTTGTGTTTCTATTGAAAGCAGGGCAGATGGATCTCCCTTGAGATCACACTGCTGAGAGCTGACAGTAGAGACTGGACGTAGCTACGGCTGCATTTGTTAAGCAATGATAAGGCACTACACATTTTTGGTTTACTTCTTAATGTCCTATCATTTCTGTAACACTGCAAGTTCCACAATATAGTCATGGCCAGAGAAGAGAGTGGATCCTAATTTTAGAAGTCATTCACTTCTTGAGACAGAAATGGCTCACTCACAATCAACCAGGCTTGCCCAGGTTAGTAGTGTTTGTCACTGTATCTCTTTGTTTCTGAGGTAGTGCCAAGAGGCAGGCAAGCTTTCCAGAAATGAGTGACATGCTAGAGCTAGCTCTGCAGAGGGCTGGAGGATTTATTCTCCCTGTGGCTAATCAGCAGCTGGAAGGCTGGAAACATTCCTTAATGTCTAACAAGTGGCCCTGGGGAAGCTGGCTCTGCCAGTGCTAGTACAGCACTGCAGCCGACTTATCAAGGGCTTCTGCTGGCACCAGAAGCTGATAAGCACTTCAGCTCAGTACCTCACTGAACCTCCAACAGGACTACTAGAAAAGTCCTATTGTCATTACCACCTCCATCTATCTTAAGGTGAGACAACACAGGGCAGAGTGGCTAAGTCTCACCACTTGGAAGTGGAAGAGCTGGGGCTAGTATCCGCATTTCTGATTCCAGAGCCCAAGTTCCCTCAACATCATAAGGTATCTCATGGCCCAATAGATAGAAATAGGTATCTAGCCAAAATGCAAGAAGTATGCTTTGGCCAAAGGAGGCACAGTCCAGGCAAAAGAAATGTTTGCGATCCCCAGTCTTCTTCCCCCAGTCATAGCCAAATACATGAGGATTCCTTTCCTCTCAGAATTCATATCTCCTTCCTCAGCAATTACTTTCAATCTGACTACCACAACTTAACCACTTGCCTGGGTAATTGAGGATCTCTACTCCACTCTTGGTCTTCCTTTAAATGATTGTTTGCAGTGTGTGTGTGTGTGTGTGTGTGTGTGTGTGTGTGTGTGTGTGTGTGTGTGTATTGGCATTGGGGCTTGAATTCAGGGCCTAGCTACTATCCCTGAATTCTTTTACTCAAAGCTACTAGTGCTCTACCATTTAAGCCACAGCTCTACTTCTAGTTTTTTTTATGGTTAATTGGAGATAAGAGTCTCATGGACTTTTCCTGCCTGGGCTGGCTTCAAACCATGACCCTCAGACCTCAGCCTCCTGAGTAGCTAAGATTATAGTTGTGGGCCACCACTACCCAGCCTCTTAAATGATTCTGGGCCCATGCAATGGAAACTATTCCTGCCCATTATCATAGAGTGGCCAGCCAGCTGTGTTGCTTAGGGAGCTGGCCATTGTCTCAATGTCCCTCCCATTGGCCTCTCTCCAGGGGACATTCTTTGCATGAGACACAAAAACACATATATTAGCACAGGATCACTGATACTTACTTGTTTCTAAAATGGAACAAGAAAACGAGGAGAAAGTGGGGGAGGCGGAGGAGGGGGTAGGGGGAGGAAATGGGAAGAGGAGGAAGAGGAAGAGAGGGAGGAAGAGGAGGAGAAAAGGTGAAGAGGAAGAAATGTTGATAAGGGCATATCCATATCATATCTAGAAGTCAAAAAGAGTTGGGAGAAATAAAAGTTCACCAGGAATCACATTTGTCCTAAGTTGCCCAAAGACTGTTATGTCTAGAGCGAGAAAACGAAGTGGGGAAATGATCAGTGAGAGAAAGGCGATGGAATTCCTGGACATGTGAGGGTAAAGGCAGACAAGGGAGCACATGCCCAAGGCTTCACCTTAGGAATCTGGCAGGGAAGCTCGGGTGAAGACACTCTCCTAGTAACACATCAGGAACAGCATGGTGAAGGAGGGGTCCCTGGGTGCCCAGGAAACCAGGCCTGGGCCACCGAGGCATCCCCACTGCTCATCCAGAGCCATGGCTGTACCCAGTGCTCCCAGTCCAGAAGAGAGGATTTGAAATCATAAGGTGCTGGCTGGCAATAAAACTGGTGTCCTGCATCAGGTGCAGCAGTTTTACAAAATGAAACCGATTTGAAAATATCCCATCAGAGCCTTACACATTATAAGGGTAGAAATGATTAACCTTTACTAAACACTTGCTGTGTGTATATATTCACATATTCATATACTTGTCTATGTAAAATGAAATGTTTACTCTCAATTAATCACAACTTCACTCTTTTAAAATATGTATGAAGAAATAGCTACTTGTTGAATGAAATCTGTTACATGGAGAAAATTGATATTGGGAAATGTTTCCATTGTTGCATGACTTTGTTGCCCAAAACACTGAGTTTCTTATTAAAAACTCTAATATGTGCAACTTAAAACAATTTTCTCATTTGTTTAAAAATCTTCCAAAGGAAGAATTTCAGTGGACTTTGAACTGTTAATATAAAGGGCAATCTTCAAATGAATTTGAAAACACTGACATCAAGGAAAATCAAATTTAAAAGACAAAGTTAAACAAAACTTCTGCATAATTAGTGGGCATGATTAAAAATGAAGCTCATTAAAAAGTTGATCTCATAGAAAAAGAAAATAAAATAGTGCTTACCAGAGCCTGGGAAGGAATAGAAGAGAAAGGGATGGAGAGCCAGTGGTTACGGGGTGCAAACATGGAGCTAGATATGATAATAATGTGTAATGTTCTATAGTATAATTAACAACAATTTATTAAATATTTCAAAGCGGCCAGTAAACAGGATTCTGAATGCTCCAAACACAAAGAAATGATTTTTTTTTTGGTTTATTTTGTTTTGTTGCCAGTCCTGGGGCGTGGACTCAGGGCCTGATCACTGTCCCTGGCTTCTTTTTGCTCAAGGCTAGCTTACCTCTTGAGCCACAGCACCACTTTGGGCTTTTTCTATATATGTGGTGCTGAGGAATCGAACCCAGGGCTTCATGTATACGAGGGGAGCACTTTACCACTAGGCCATATTCCCAGTCCCAAAGAAATGATTGTTTTAAAAATGAAACTTGTAACTTATAATTGCAGTCAACAATTTCCTTCTACTTGGATCTATACACTTTGTTAAGTAACCTTCAGCTATAATAAGCATTGAAGCTAAGCACTGAAATAAACTAAATCACTGTCCCTAAATTGTTACTCTAAGGCCCAAAGGAAAGAAAAAGAACCATTTAAACTCATAGCTCTCACAACAAACATTATTCACAATATTTGGAGGAATTTTTGCTAAAAATATTTAGTCTTTAAAATTTCTGTATTTTGTGCATATCTTCATAAAAATACGTTTTTCATAAAAATATATACAAATACCATCAATTATACTTTGTAAACTATAAGCAGCTGTAGCAAACTAACAACTACAGTGCTCATTACTTTTCTTGGGGGGGGATTATGGGATTTTGAACTCAGGGCCTCTCACTTCCTAGGCAGGCACTCTTCCACTTGAGCCACTCAATTAGAATTTTCGTTGTTGTTGTAGGCACAAGTATGGAATCCAGAAACTTTATGCTAAGCTGACACACCGCCACTGAGCCACATTCCCACACTTAAGTTTTTTGAGATAGGGACTTGCTACTCAATCTTGTCTAGAACTCACTACATAGCCCATGCTAGCCTTGAATTTGATCCTCCTCACTCCTCTTCCTGAGTGCTAGAATTTTAAGTGGGCACCAACATTCCTGGCTGAAGCTCATGTTGTATTCCTGGTGTATCATTGTCAATAAAGGAGGAGCTATGTCCTCCGTTAGTGATAAGGACTAACATATCTTGCTCCATGGACAGGATGAAAGGGTGTCAAGTGCTATGACTGATTCCTAGACCAAGGGTGGGGGACAAAAGCATTAAGAGTAGTCATTGATTTGATTTCTACAAACATTCCTTTTTAAAGCATTACATTTTATAATTTCTTACAATTTTATACTTAATTTTAAAATGTCTAAAGTTTTACATTTCTTTTATAAAATAAAACATTATCACATAGGAAAATATAAGTAAAAGGTCAAAGTGCTAATGCAGGACATTTTGCAATTCTGGCTTGAAGAAAGTACATTTTAAAGAAATTTATTATCAAGCTTTTCCTAAAATATTGAGTCCATTAATGGCACAAATAAAGGAAATGTAGAAGAAATATATACTGTATTTGAAAAGTACACAACAATGTTTTTAAGTTAAAAACGGAGAGAAAATTTAAGTCATTTGTATTAGAAGTAGGAACCAAAGGTTAGTACTTATGGTAAGCAAATGTTATTTCACACAATTCCCTGAGAACTGGTTTAAAAAAAAAAAAAAGGTATGTTTCTCCTACATATTCGAGTGTAGATTCTAGCTGCTTTGAGCAAACTTCTTGCTTTTGTTGGTTTCTGCAAATCTGTGGCTTCTGACATTCTGTCCAATTAGTAATGAGCATGTTTCCTGTCATCTTCACTAAAATAAACTCACTTTTTTGAAAATGATTTATACAACTAACCTGTTCAATTAGAGCTAAACAAAAGGCTGTTCTCAGAAACCTCTGATAGGCAAGGAAAACCCGGTGAACTAAATCCCCACTAACATTTCTAAAAATAGATGACAATACTAACCTCGCAATTATTCATTCACTCTACAATATAATAATTTCTTGTTAAAGTTCCTAAGCATACATTAAGCATGCACAATCTGAAAATTTGAAACCTGAAACATCTTCAGCATTGACACAGTGCTCTAAAAGTGACAGATTTTTGAAGCATCCTGGAGTTTGGATTTTCAGACTAAGGATGTTTAATTGGTAAAGTCTAGACAAAGAAAGATTCTTAAGTACAAAGAACTCTAAAGTCTGAAACACTTCTGAACCAAAGCATTTCAGATAAGGGATACTTACCTATACAGGTGGAAACAAAAGCATTCTTCAGGATGAAAGTGTGTGTGTGTGTGTGTGTGTGTGTGTGTGAGAGAGAGAGAGAGAGAGAGAGAAAGAGAGAGAGAAAGGAGAGGAGAAAACATACATAAATTCAGCATAACAGAAGGACTAGTTTAGTTTGATGCATTTGATCCACTCACCTCTGACTTTGAGAAGTTTGGTGTCATGCTCACTGTTTTCAAAGGGCACAGTATTGCAAGCCCTTTGCTGATACCTGCTGTGAATAGGAACAAGTGAACAAGTTCTCACAGTAAAAGTTGAGAATTTATTATCCTAAACTCAGGGTTAGCATAGATTTTGAAATATGGGCTCTGTATTGTAAACTGAACTAAAAACATTTCACCTATGTTTATTTATCTTGGGGAGAAAATGTTTTGACTGGGGGAAAAGACTTTTACAAGGCTAACAGAATTCATAAGAAGTGTTCCTAGGACTTCTTGGAAACCAAATTGCTCTTAAAAAACAACTTTGATGAGTTTAGTGCCAATGAATCAGAAACATATGGATCAAATTTCCCTAAAATACACAAGGGTTTAAAAATTAGAGGAAATGTGTTTGCAGAGTATGGTTGAGAAGTGTTGCAAAATATATTTCAAAATGTTTGAAAAATAGCTTGAGGTATTGGACAATCCCCAAATGACACACAATTTATCCATCCCTAATTTCATAGTAAGTACTAATACTATGGTTTAAGATTTATATTATGGAATACAGTAGTCATCTTGGGATTAGTTATTTGTTTAAAAATGATTTAATATGTGCTAATTGAAGGACATTTGGGGCCTTGAGAACTAAAGTCAACTCTGGGGTGCTGCTTCCATTAGAGCCTTGGAACTGATGACAAGCATACATCCAGCAGAGGATCTTGGGGTTGGCATCCAGGCAGTGGCACAGCATTGGGAATTGCAGAAGTAACTGTTGAGCTCCATGTTGCATTAACTAGTGCATATATGGAATGCTACCTAAATATAATTCATGAAAACTCTTAGGACAAGTAGTTCATTTCCTAAAAGCTTTGTTTCCCTGAAATACAGAGATAGATACGCACTCTCCTAGGTCAAATGGAAGGAACAGCTCCCATTTAAATCTCATGGCACAGGACACCTAATTTTTTTTCTGTCAGAACTAATGTAAAAGCCAACAGGACACAGTTACCATAGTGGTCTTCCCAGGAACCTTTAAAGGCACGGAAGGTAAAGGAAGATCAGTGTGGCTAAGGGCCTCAGAAGAGAGGTGAACGCAACTTCTGATTTCAAAGAATTAAAAACTTTGTGTTTAACTTCATGGAGAGCAAACTTGAAAATGGTAGACACATGGGCTCTGGAACTGCTCTGGGCTCAACCTTCCTTCCACTCTTATGAGCCATGTACCTAAGTAAAGTCCCACTACAAGCTGGTTTCCTCTTCTGCAGAAAAAGAATCAGAATAAATACATCTTCAAGCTGATGTACAAATTTAATGATCAATAAAAGTATACTGCCTACACTATTGTTAAGTGTTAATTCCAATTCTTTGATGCCAATATCTTGTATTTCTTATCAACTTGGGCACATAGTTTATTGGTTCAGATTGGGCATCCCTAATCCCCAAACCCCAAATGCTCCAAAATTTTGTAGTGCTAACAAAATGTCACAAATGGGAACCTCCACAACTGACCTCATGATAGGTCAGTCAAATGCAAGTGCACTAAAAATACTGTGTAAGATTACTTTCAGGTTATGTATACAAGGTGTGTGAAATAAAAATGTATAGGAAATAGAAATGGTTTCTTTCTCCTTTTTTGATCCTTGTGGACTTTGGTCTTAATCCCCAAGATTTCTCACTTATGAATATGCAAATAGAAGTTTAAAAAATAACAATCTTAGACATATCTACTCTGCAGAATGCTGGGTTTAGGATGCATAACCTATACCATGCTAGTTTTTAAAGGCCTATGACAAATGATGACTGTTTTTAAGCTTTATTGGCAGCATTCTTCAGGATAAGAAATAGATAAAGGTTGTTTCTTAGGTTGGAATATTATCTTAGGCAAATATTTTCAAGTATATTTGGCTTCAGCTCTTCATCTGAAAGCTGTCACTTGCTCTTGATTTGAGCTCTTGAAGGTACATGGGAAAACTTGCCTGGAAGTCTTAAAAATACAATTAGGAAAGGTAAAATTAAGAGAAGTGTTAGCCATCAACCATACCTGGCTATAAGAAGAATAAAGTAGCCATTACTGTAGCTGGCTCCTCTTTCCATCCCTTTCCCACCTGAGTGAATCTAGGATGCTGGGGAATCCCTGACTTGGCCTGGCCAGGTGCAGTGTATTGTGCTATCTAGTCAGGAGAGAGGGAAGGAAGCAGGCAAGTGGGACTTGGGCACACTGAATCTTACTTAGCCTTTCCATTAGCATGAAACAGAAAGGCCCCATGCAAAGCTTCCTTCTTCCCTCAGTTTCTGTCTGACGTCTTGGTTTCTCTGGGCATACCTCCCAACATTGAGCTACACTCTGTGACCAAGAACCATGTCACATCCTCAGGCATCACCAGCTATGTACACTGGAGAAAGCAGGAAAGACTGGTAAGAGAGCAGGAAGGTTCTAACCACAAGTATCTCCTGTTTTTGTTTCACTTCCTTTCCTTTTTCTTTTTGGCAACAATACAGATTGAACTCAGGGTCTTACACTCGCTAGCAGGGACTATCAAGCCACACCACCAGCCCTTTTTGTGTTAGTTTTCAATATAGGGTCTTGTCTTATGCCAAGACTTACATGGACTATAATCCTATTTGTGCTTTTCTATGGTGCTGGGATGATAGGAGTACCATAATGCCCAGACATTGATTGAAACGGAATCCTGTGAGCTTTTAAAAAAAATCCAAACTGGCTTTGACTACAATGCCCTCCCCACCATCTCTACCTCCCAAGTAGCTAGGATTATATAGGCTTGAGACGCTTCACCTAGCTTCTTTTCCTTCATATGCTTCAATGGAAGAAAAAAGAGCAGCCACAGAACTGTTTCAAGTGCTTTCTGGCTGAAAATGTTACCCACTGCATGGCAACGTAATTATATGTAGACACTGAGTTCACACTTGAGTTACCTAGAACACTTCTGGGAACCAAAGGAAAAGTTCAAAGACCATAGATGCTCTCTAGAAATGGCTAGGACAAAACCTCACTCCTCCTCATCCCCAGGGCGTATGCACTCCCCATAATTTGCATCAACTTCGTAACCATTTTACTGAGGCCCAGCAATCTGAAAGAGGAAGGGAGAGGACTGGCCTGAAGCAGACCAGTAGAAATGCTAAAGAAGGACCCACCAAATCTTCAGGACTAATCAAGTGTTCAGTGGTCTTAACTGAATGACAGGGAAAGGGAGACATTTAAATTCTTTAGTTTATGAACTTAGGGCACAAGTGTGGTGCATTTTAGTATGAATTCAATCACAAAGAATAACTGATACAAATGTGAAAAGATGCTCAACATCACTTGTCATTAGGGGAGTACAAATGAAAACAAGACACAGGTATACATCTGTTAGAATGGCAAAATCAAAAGTGTGGGCAAGAACAAATGCCAGTGAGGACTGGGTACGTGGGAATTCTCATCCATGGCTGCTGACATGCATAATACTACAGCCACTCTGGAAGACAGCTTCTTATAAAAGTAAAACTACACTTACCATGTGCTCTAGGAGTTACACTTAGAGGGTATTTACAGTTGAGAACTGATGGACACACAAAACCCTGTGCATGAGTGTTTACAGCAGCTTTATTTATAATTGTTAAAACCCTAAAGCAACTATAACATCCTTCAGTAGATGAGTAGATAAATATTAAGAAAACTCAGTGCTGAAAAAAGAAATAAGCTATCAAGCCATGGAGAGACATGGAGGAATCTTAAATACATATTTGTTTCATGTATACTGACACCAATCTGGAAATGCCACCACTTCTGAGAGTCCAATGGTATGACATTCTGGAAAATACAAAACTGTGGGAGGAAAAAGGGCAGAGAGTGTGGGTGTGGGGTGAGGGGGTTGGAGGACATACAGGTGGAACATAGGGATTTCTGAAGCAGTGAAATTACTCTGTATTATTCTATAATGCTAGGTATATGGCATCATACTTTCATCAAAACCTGTAACACTGTACAACATGGAGTAAAGCCTAATGTAAACTATGGACTTTGGTAATAATAATGGATCATACTGGTTTCTTATCTGTAACAAATGTGGCACACTAAGGTATTAACAAAAGGACAAACAGGGTGCTGGTGAGAGACTGTATGGGAGCTTTGTAGTTTCTGT
Source organism: Perognathus longimembris pacificus (assembly GCF_023159225.1). NCBI lineage: Eukaryota > Metazoa > Chordata > Mammalia > Rodentia > Heteromyidae > Perognathus > Perognathus longimembris. The sequence continues at coordinate 55,473,388 of NC_063163.1, read as the reverse complement.
TCAAGTTTTCTATAAACCTAAAACTGCTCTAATAATGAAGGTTATTCATTTTAAAAAGGCTCTTTGGGGAGAAGGTAAAAAACTACTCAGTCATCTGGAAAGTTCACTATATTCATCTGTTTTGCCATAGTGCTACACAAGTGAAAATATTTATTAAAACACTTGAAACACCACACATCTTACCTCTTTTGAAGTTAGTAGTACAATGTACAGCAAACACAAAATATCATGTTTACAATATGTGATTTTATGAAAAAAATCTAGGAAAAGTTATTCCTTACGCATGAGATATTTGTTGGCAAGAGGCAACCAGTGACAATATGTTAAAAATGAAAACCCTGATAACCAATCTTCTAGAAAATTATGACCAAATTACAATCTGTACACAAACCCCACTAAGCTCAGGACTAGTGAAATAGCAGCAGCAACTATGAGGGAAAAGTTATTTTAAAAATACAATTAGAAATGCCTTTTTCTTTACATTTATTGTTTTCTGTTGTTGGTGTGTTTTGGTTTTTTGTTTTGTTTTGTTTTTTGTTGTTGTTTTTGCCAGTCCTGGGGCTTGGACTCAGGCTCAAGGCTAGCATTCTACCACTTAAGCCACAGCGCCACTTCTGGCCTTTTCTATGTATGTGGTGCTAAGGAATCGAACCCATGGCTTCATGTATATGAGGCAAGCACTCTTGCCAGTAGGCCATATTCCCAGCCCTTTACATTACATTTAAATACTTGGAAATAAACACTGGACCAAAACTCTTAATGACACACTCATAAACCATCACAACATGATTCTCACTGGACCCTGTGCCCACAGTAATGTCCACCAAAAAGACCTCTTGGTTGTCACCATATGAACAGACATCTACCTACTTGTTTGCATTTTCCTCAAGTACTTAGGTTTTGAAAGAATAAACAATGTTATAAAAGCAGTTTGTATTTACATAGGTACGAGAAAACAGTAGGCTGTGTGCTGTGCTGCAATGTACAGCTTAGAATGAGTCACAGCTAAATAATGAAGCTGGAGATCACAGAGGGGGAAAGGGTCTTGGACACTTCACACAGGCTTCATCCAGAATATGTAGCTTTGCCAGAGGAAGAAGGGCAAGTATCTTTTTTAAAGCATTTAAGCTTAAGTTTAAAAAAAAGAACTGAACCAGGAGGAGGAAGAACAGAAGGAAAGAAGAAAGAAATCTGCTAAAATGACAAGCTGAATTTTATCCAGTTCCTTCCTGCCTAAAACTAAGCATGAGTAAGTGAGGTAGACTAAGGATTAACATGATCAAGGGCTTGGGTTTTCCAAAGGGCAATATTTAGTCACTTCCAGGAGTGAAAAGCAAAAGTACATTTCATGGTTTTAAATAATGAAAGTGGGAATCTTCTCAATACGAATTCCCTATTTGTGGGACCAACTGCACCAATTTTATTTCCTCAAGAAATGAGAAAAATAAAAGAAATAGAATTTTATAATATTACTTTAAAATTGTCCCTGGTTTTATTAACAATTCACCTGAAGTTTAGAAACACCATCAAAACTAGTATTGTCCAGAGCTCCCTCCAAAGAAAATGTAATAAAAAATAAGGATTATTATTAATGAAGTGAATGTGTAAAAACATCTATTATGGTACAGATTTAATTTTTTAAACACTCACAGTTACCACATTAAAAACAGTATTAAAAACAAATGTCCAAAAATAAATAAGTTAGTATGAAAAGTCTAATTTTCAGGTATAAATAAGTAAACTTAATTACAACAGCTTTTAGCTTCCTGCAAAATTAGTGATAAAATTAAACTATTTGAAGTTTCAATATCTTTATCCTACTAACATGTCCTCCAATATTTTCCTATGTTTTACTGTTATGACAGATTCTTAGATTCACATAAATATTATGTGCATCACAAACTAAGTGGTATGTACAAAATATGCAATCAAAACAGTTAAAAAACAAAACAAAGATTTTTAATCATGATTTTTCCTCATATAAGTGACTTTTTCTTGGAAAGTATAAACATAACACATGCTATATTCTAAAGTGATCTATTCTCAGTAAGATGAAAGGAAAAGGACATTTACCATTAAAGAAAGACTTCTAACTAACAATACTGAAGGTGTCAAGGCTACTTACACAACAGGAGCTATCTCTTTAATTCAAGGAGAGTGGAGTGAGACCTCAGTAACAATGTCAACTGGTTACTGTTACATTTACAGATTCAGCAGCAAATACAGAAACTTACTCCCAAAGAAGAAAATCAAGTGAATGTAGACTATGTAAACTTCAAGTTAAAACAAATAATCTTTTCATGTTTAAAAGAGTTAAGGCTACAGATAACAAAGTGAAAGAGTGACAATGATACTATAAATTAGACCTGCACATACAGATTTTCTCTGCTAAATCTATATCTATATGGTTATTCATACTAGATTTTCCAGAGATCTGTCTATTTACTTTTTGAATAACGATTTCAGTGCCTCCCCCCGACTTTTGAGATAGGTAGGGCCAAATACCACATCAGTAGAACTACAATCCTAGGAAATGAAATGATACTCTATCCCATAGCATATGATCCCCTTCCAAAATGTCTTAGTATGTGGGGGGACAGGTGTCAAAGCCTGTACATTTTATCCGTCATGTACATTTAGTCATTACTCAATGGCTGTGCTGCTACTGAGGGAAGATAAAGGTCATGATGCCACTATGTTCTCTACTTAGATAACTAAGAGGTTACAGCCTCCTATAAAGAGCTGGTTTGTTACTGTGCTAGACACTCAAATACTCATGTTTGCAGAGGAAGCATTGAAGGTTGGCTAGAACCTAAAGGGATCTCTTCAAGATGCTTTAAAAGGTTTAAGATGCAAAGAAAGTCTTTACCATCCACAGATAGAGGAAAATGAGAAAGGAAATAAAAACACATCAGGAATATAAGTCTCAAGTACTGCTTAACTTGTAATAAAAAAAATCATAATTACAATGTCAGCCATGAAGAATTCATGAAAAAGTCCAGTGTGTGCAAAAATAAATAAAATAAAATCCAGAAAACAGGGCTGGGAATATGGCCTATTGGCAAGAGTACTTGCCTCCTATACATGAAGCCCTAGGTTCAATTCCCCAGTACCACATATACAGAAAACAGCCAGAAGTGGTGCTGTGGCTCAAGTGGCAGAGTGCTAGCCTTGAGCAAAAAGAGGCCAGGGATAGTGCTCAGGCCCTGAGTCCAAGGCCCTGGACTGGCAAAAAAAAAAAAAAAAAAAAAAAAGAAAGAAAAAGCCAGAAAATGTCTATTTACCAATGAAAATGGTACACAGACCCATATGTGGTTTAACAATCACAATAATATTTTAATGACTGTTCCTAATATCTTAGAAGAAAAATACATATGTATACTACTGGATATTAATAGCTTGCAAGATAATTTCAGTGGTTTATTTCTTTATTATTTATGGGACAGGATCTCACTATTTTGCTCAGGTTGGCCTTAAATTCATGATCCTCCTGCCTCAGCCTATCAGACTTATTTCTTCATTTAGAAAAGTCCATTAATGAAGCTGTTAGGCATGATGGCATAAATCTATAGCCCTAGCTACTAAGGAGACTGAGGCAGAAATATCACTTAAGCCCAGGAATTTAAGACTGGTCTGGCAACATAGTGAGACTCCATATCAGACTAAATAAATAGATAAGAAGAAGAAACCAATACTCATTTCAACTTTTAGATGAATTAACAAAATTACAATAAAATTGCGATGTCTTATGACTTCACGTTTTATAACCTATATCTCAGAGTTAAGAGGACAATTTATATTCATCAGATAAATACGAGAGTTCAATATATATTACATATTACATATATAAGTATATATATTTAAATAAGCTAATAATTTACCTGGAAGAAAGTATTTCTAATTCTTGCAGGGAAAAAAATTAAATGTCTTAAGATACTAAGAGATTTTTAGCGTCTGTTAAATAAATATATGTATGCATGCACGCATGTACACATGTGCACACCTGCACCCACATCTGAGTTTTAAATCACTGGGTGCTATCCCAAATGGAGAATTCACAAGATCACCAAATACAGATTTTCAAAAGCTTGATCACTAAAGCAGTTTACTAATAACCCAAAAAAGGATAAATGCTATAAGCTACAAAGCACCATCAACAGAGTACTCTGCTGTAATAGCCATTTACCTTTACTTGATCCTTTTCATGATGAAATTCCTGCTGAGCTGAATGAGTATGTCACATTTCTATCTTAATCCTGCTGTGGGTACAAGTTTTTAACTTACAAGGAAGATTTTAAATTTTTCAAGCAAACATCATTCATTATATATGATGCTGCTTTGCGAAACAAGCTGCCTGGAAAATGATAAAGATTTTGTTTGTTTTGCCTTAGCCATAGACATGGGATTCTGTTTAGAATGTCAAAGTATTTCTCCTAAATACTAAAGTCAAATTTAACAAAATCAAATAGTGTTGAAGCTGAGAAAAGATAATAATAGCTGTGTGTGTTTGAACATACCGAAAGAAAAGTAAAAACATTAGAAGTCTAGAATGAAGTGCCTCTAATATAATAATAATATTCTTCCCACCTTTCCAGTGTGAAAATATAAGCAGCACCAGAAAAATACACTAGAGACTAAGAGACAACCTGTGAAGTACTGAACAAACCACAGAACATGGGTATTTCTCAGTGTAGCAGTACCTAATACCTAATGGAGGGAGGGAAGAGTGACAAATGAAGCCAACATGTTAGACTCTAACAGTAGGTCAGAGGTGTGTACTACAGGTTTAATTAGAAAAGTCACTATTTCCTATCCTTCTCCTATTGACAATTCATGAATTTGATACAAACTCAATATTGCTGCCAGTGTGTGTGTGTGTGTGTGTGTGTGTGTGTGTGTGTGTGTGTGTTACATCCCTCATATTCACAGAGCACGTCTGAAAAACAAAACAAAAATAAACCAATGCAAGTGAGAAAAAACAGATCATTAGAAATCTTCTGTAAACAAGTTCCTGGAATGGGAGTTGCTATATTCCTTGGCCTCCCTGATACACTGCTTTGGGTGTAAAATATTAGCACATGAGTATACAAAGTATCAGCACAAAGCCAGGGAAGAGAGGTGATCAGGCTTTCTACTTAAGCTCTTCTTATTTCTCAACTGTGTTTAGTATCTATCTTTGTAGTTGTATTTTTTTCTTTTTTTTTCTTTGGCCTCTAAGTGAAAACCTCTCCAATGAAAATTGCAAACCTGTTTTTTAAAAAATTTCAGGAATTTCTCCATACTTTATGAGCAAAAATACCAGAAATGGAAGAGCTGACAAAAACTCAAGCAGATCCAAATTCAACCATCCATTTTTCATACTTCTCCAAGTCTGCCGCAGAGACAGACTTAGCAATTTTCTTTAGAGCCAATTCGAAGTCCCCTTTGGTAACAGGCATCTGGAGCTCCTCCTTAGAAAGTGCCCGGATTTCCTCTGGACTTAAGCCATTGATTCGCCGCCTCATTGCCATTAAAGAAGCATCCCTAGGAACATACCAGAAGCAGTCAACAGCAATTGTGACAAGTATTTCCAACACTTTTGGTGTCACAAAGTTATAAGAAAACGTTCAAAAGATTATTTAAAAAGAATTTTCTACTTTAGAGAACATCCTGAGGTTTCAGCAAAGGTTAAAAGGGGGACTTAAAATATTAATGAACTATAAAAGTCTAAGTTGAACTTGGATACAATTGAATCTTCTACACCTGTACCTCAAAAAACCCAAGTAGTTTGGAAACTGAAATCGTTTTGAAATACTGAAATGCATACTTGGAAATGAATAAATTACTAATACCAGGTTGTCTATAGCCTCATTTAAGAGAGCAAACCCAGGAACTCCTTTCTCTGTAACAGGAATATATCCACATATAATAACAGACATGGAACTTCCTACAGGAACTATTTGTGACAACTAAAGGTATAAACCCAAGCTCCTGACCTAATTTACAGTGCTAGTTCGCCAACTGTAAATAAGTATGAAGGCTTTAAAGAAATAGAAGATTCATGTTCCCATAAAAACTAGTAAGAAACCAATCAAAACTTTAAATTTGCAGATGTTTTACTACAGTAATACAGTGAGCATACTGAATGTCACTAAACTTAGATGCACATATAACAAAAACACCTGCAGAAGAAATGGGTAAAGCATGGTAGGGGCTTTCAAGAAAGACTTCTGGGGTCAATTCAAGTATAGTTAGGAAAAGAAAAAAGAAAAACAATCCTCTTTATTGAATTATGTGAATTGTCTAAAACTTCCAATGTCACTAAATTGCAACGGGAATTTTAAAAAAGTGTCTGTATGTGTTTCTTTCCTAGATTAAACTGACCAATTATCTTCATGTGCATGTGGTTAAATAAGACCAAGTAAAACTAAATGATAGTCTTTATACTGTTATACTGTTATACCAAGGCACAAATCTGAAGTTAAATTAATCACAGATTATTTGGTTATTATCATCAAGTCAAACACAACTGTTTTTTAGAAATAAGAGAATAAACATGTATGTGAGGGCAGATGCAGAGCCACCTATGATGGTTATACTTGGGAGACTGAGGCAGAAGAACTATGAGGTTCAGGCCAGCCTAGATGACACAGCAGGATCTTATCTCAAATAATGTTTGTAAAAAATGTAAGGGGGAAAATATTTCAAAGAAATGAGTAGCTGCTTTCAGGTTTAAGGGCTAACTACTCTGCCTTATTTGCAAAATCTACAATGTCAAGATCACAGGTCACTAAAAATTACCTGCACACATTAGTTATGTCTGCCCCAGAATAGCCTTCAATCTTCTCTGCTATATCTTCTAGTTGAATATCAGGATCCAACTCGACCTCACGAAGATTTATCTTCAGAAGTTCAGCTCTTCCTTTTGCTATTAGAAGAGGTTTTGTTAAGGTTAGGTCTGTTACTCTACAAATTGGTTTTGCTGAGAAATTATGTATTAATATATAGGAAGAGGAAAATCATGAAAAGAAGAGTCAATAACTGGAGTTTACTAATGGAAGAATTCATAGAATCATTGAAGTCCACATGCACCTTTGCAATCATCCTCATATACTGAGGGAGATACAAACATTCATGTATTCAAGCACCAGAAATGTGCTCCTAGGCTGGATGTAGCTCAGTTGCAGAGCACCTGCCTAGCAAGCATAAGGCCTGAGTTCAAGCCACCACAGCATATACATATGTATACACACACACACACACACACACACACACACACACACACACACACACACACACACACACACACCCTGGTTTTACAGAACTAGACTGAATTTAGTGGAGCTCCTATGGGCTATGCCAGAAGAACTCTCAAGAGTTGCTTTAAAATATCCCTAGAAATCAAGAACTGGCACAAAACGCTCATTAATAAATGTTTTAAAAGTAAATTGTGGTAGCATATATAATATAATATCAGTACTGAACTTAGAAGGGCAGGAATATCACAAGTTTGAGGGTAGCCTACGCAACACCACTGTATCTTAAAAACATACATGTAAGCACACAAACTAACAAAACTGAAGCCAGGCATGATGGCTCACACCTACATTCCCAGCTACTCCAGAGGCAGAGAGCAAGATCACCATTTGAGTCCAGTTTGGCAAAGAGTGAGCCCCAATCTCAATGAACAAACTAGACATAGTGTTTTATGACTGTGGTCTCAGCTACGTGAGAGGCCATAGGTAGGCAGATGGTGGTCTGAGACCAGCCCTAGGAAAAAACAGGACAGCCTACTTGAAAAGTAACTAAAGGGCAAAAAAGGACAGGGTGTGGTGGAATGTACACAGCCTGCCTAGCAAGCACAAGACCCTGAGTTTAAACCCCAGTACCAAATATATAACTAAACAAACAAGTAATAAACATAAAGTGTAGAATAAAATTTCCACTTGAAGAGCTAGTCCAAAGGCATTCACTCATCCAGTATGTTTTGATTTTTTTGCTTTTGCAGTGCAGGAAATAATAGAAGGTGCTTTACTACTGAGCTATATATCCAAAATCTCTAAAAATTTCTTTTTTAGGGTTCTGAACTCCAGATCCTCTTTTTTTCTAGTTATTTTTGAGATAGTGTCTTACTTTTACTCAAGTCATCCTAGAACATTACACTCCTATTTATGTTTCCCAATGGCTCTGAATAGGCTTGCCTAGAACTGCCGTTTTTCCAATCCTAGCCTCCTAGTAGCTAAGATGATTATGCTAGACCACTACAGTCTTTTTTTAAACTAACCAATCCTTTGATACTTCACTATTGCTTTTAATGGCAGGTCTCATTAATGCAGCACTCTAAGACAGCACATAACTGATTTATTTGGTTCTCTACAATTCCCTGAGACATAACATCTTCTTAAACTTAGTGCTAAATTTTAAATCCATACAAAAAATCATTAACTGATTCATATGTGGTTAGTATTTTACCATTATCACTCTCCCAGCCTGCTTCTCTTCCCTTCCCTATTTTTTGACTTGAGTACTAGTTGTCATATAAATATACTTTACCTTAAATTCTTCTTCCTAAGAACAATGTTATACATACATATACTATCATAGAAAATTTTCCCCACTTGCCTTCCTAACCTTTACAAACTATCACATATTGCCTTTGGTTGTGGTGTCTCATTTAGCTGCTTTCATCTAAAATAGCTCCCTGTTGCTTTTGTTTTGTCTTTCATGACAATGACAATTCTTCTCCAATTGACCTTATAAAGCCAAGGGATCCCAAGAAAGATCCCAAGAGGTCTGTTGTAGAACCTTATGAGCAGAACCAAAATGTTTATGGAAACAGAAAGAACCAGAACACTCTGGAAGAGCAATAACAAGGAACAAGGAACCACTCTTATCAGTTTATTAGACTTATTACAAAGCAACTGGATTCCTAGCAATGTTTCACTCCACAGAGAAGGATAAACAGATCAATGGAACTGAATAGAAGCAGATGGAAGTGTAAATTACACACACTTGATTATCACTGGTGGTCAGGAAGCAGAGGAAAGGAATGCCTTTTCAAATAGTGATGCTAGAACAACTGACTATCCACAGGGGAAAAGAACAAACTAGTTCTACCTCATATTGCACACAAAAGTCACCCAGTACATTTAAATTAGGAACTCATATAAAGGTACCTGTGTCTACTAAATAGAATCACCTATCCAGAAAAAGTAAATATACTGAAAACAGGCCAACTACAAAGTATAGGAAGATATTTGTAATATAGATAAGCAAAAACTCTTTCAAACCAACAAGAAAATGTTAAACTATCCAAGAGAAGCATAGGAAAAAAGATAAACTGATACCACAAATCAAATAGTTAATACACAAAGAGAAATTTTTTCAGATTCTTTGAACTTGGGGCTTTGTGCTTGCTCAGTAACCACTTTATCACATGAAACACAGAGCTAGTCCTTTCTACATCATTTTTTTCCATTTAAAAGATTTTAGTGTTATTACACAGGTGATATCCAGAAAGGTTACAGTTGCGTAAGTCGGGTAAAGAGTACATTTCCTTTTGGACAATGTCACCCCTTCCTTGGCTCTCTCACAGTTTATATCATTCATTCATTCATTCATTCATTCATTTATTTTTGGCCAGTCCTGGGGCTTGGACTCAAGGCCTGAGTACTGTCCCTGGCTTCTTTAGCACTCTGCCACTTGAGCCACAGCACCACTTCTGGCCATTTTCTGGATATGTGGTGCTAGGGAATTGAACCCTGGGCTTCACGTATACAAGGCAAGCACCCTTGCCACTGCCACTAGGCCATATTCCCAGCCTCTATCAGTTATTTTTAAAAATAGGGCCTCACTTTATATCTGGATTGGCCTGGACTATTATGATCCAAGTTGTCCTTTTCTGTGTAGCTGGGATAACAGGTGTGTTCCATTGTGCCTAGACACAGAGCATCCTCCCTAGTTGAGATGGACAGGCATATACTATCACACCCACCATTGGTGAGATGGAATCTTATAAATTTTTGGTCTCAGTTGGTGCCAGACAGTGATCTCTTATCTCTATCTTCCAAGTACAAAGGATTACAGGCTTGAACCACCATTACAAGCTCCAATTCTTTACTAATAAATGAAATACAACTTAAACCACAATAAGATAATGGTACATACCAGTTTATTGGTATAAGTTACAAAATTTGGCACCATGCAGATATTAGAAAAACATGAAATATTAGACACTCTCAGATACTGCTGGAAAGAGTATACTCTGGAACAATGACTTTGGAAAACATATTGATGTATTAGTGTATAATAATTTTTTAAAACACAAAGTGACCTAGCAATTACTCCTAAAATGGAACACTACACCCTTGTCTAAAGAAACCAGGATTTTTTTTTTTATCATTACACATATACATGATGTTCATATTATCAAAGTTCATAATGGCCCACAGTGGGAAATAATCAAAACATCCAGCAAATACCATGATGAAGACCTTGAGGTACAATCACAAATGGATGTTTCCCCTAAATTTCTTATGTTACATCCTAACTCCCACTGTCTCAAAATGTGATTGTAGGGCTGGGGATATAGCCTAGTGGCAAGAGTGCCTGCCTCGGATACACGAGGCCCTAGGTTCAATTCCCCAGCACCACATATACAGAAAACGGCCAGAAGCGGCGCTATGGCTCAAGTGGCAGAGTGCTAGCCTTGAGCGGGAAGAAGCCAGGGACAGTGCTCAGGCCCTGAGTCCAAGGCCCACGACTGGCCAAAAAAAAAAAAAAAATGTGATTGTAATTGGAGACAGGGCCTTTAAAGGAGGAGGCAGGCCCTAATCCTACATGTCTATGGTCCTTTCAAGAAGATCTTAGGAGGCAGATACACTTAGAAGATACCACAGGAGACACAAGAGGAAGGTAGCCATCTAGCAAGCAAACAGAAGACTCAAAATGATAGCAACTCAATAGACATCTTTGTTACCAAGTAAACTCTAAGTAAACACTTTGCCTAGCTTGTTCTTGGGTAACTTTTAAGATCACTAATTGTGGTCTACAACTGGCAATGTATCATTACTTCCCCACTAACTTTGCTATAGGTAACACTCTGCTAGATGGATTATAGTAACAGTGGCCTACATTATTCTTCAAAGACTTGAAGGGCAAATTTGTTGAAAATATTAACTCTTCATTTGTCCTGCAGATGTCTGATGGGTGACTGGATAACCATGAGAAGGCTTAGCATCTCTGTCTTCATATTGTGTCTATATCCTCTGCTGCCTTAACCCCTTTGGGCCATGTGCTACTCAGCTTTGCATGTAGACATGTGGATTCTTTGAGAAATGTTTTGTTCAGAGCTATGATACAAGGTTAACTTGACCTTCACTTGTCTAGTATCTATTCTCCCAGCTGCCATGACCAGAAACATCAAACTATAAAAGGAGTAAAAAAAGGACTAAAAAAGAGTGAAAAAGAGGGGATGTAGCAAGATTTCTGTTTATTCTAGGATAAATGGGCATAATATTCATTTCCTTTTTTCCCTGTATATATAGCCCTCAAGTCCCCAAAAAGGAGATGCTCTCTTCTCCATTCTTTTACCACTTAATAATACCTTTATCTGTAAACTTAGATATCTACCTATCTATCTCTACCTAGCTAGCTACCTACCTATCTACCTGTCTACCTATACCTATCTATCTGGAATCAACTAACATCTATCAATCTGCCAAACCATACATCCATCCATTTATCTATCATGACTCAATGCATGTAAGTTATTGAGAGTCATAAACAACACGTTTTGTCTCAACAAGACAATTTTACTTCTCAAACAACACATTTTTAATTTCACATTTTAAGTTCACAAAATTTCCAAGGGAACTAGCTTGTAATGGCAGCCATGTCAATGATTTGCTAGAAAGTTGCAAGTGCTCTATAAAAATGTATTAACCACATTTAGTATTGTTGTGAAAAGAACATAAAGTATTTCTAATGCTACATATTGAGGCTAACACACATTCTAAAATCAACCAAGATGTGAAACACCACAGCCCACTTGTTATAATCACAACTCCCTTTGGGCACAGCATGCAGCTCATTGCAGGAGAACAGCAAACACACCAGTCAGACTGTCTGCTCAGAGGCCTCTCCTGCTGTCCTGGGCAGCATGCCTAAACTCTTAACTGCCAACCTTCTTCACCTGTAAAATAAAGGCAAAACTCGAACCTACATCATCAGAGTATCATTATGGCGAAAGGAGTACATGCATGTGAAGCCTGGACCACAGACAACAGTCAATGAAGTGTTTACTACCCACCCATCAGTCAATCCACAAACAGGCTAGGAAGGGCCAAGAAAAAGTCTAAAATCCTTCTAGAGAGAATCATCCAGGAAAGCACCAGTGTGCAGGGAAGTGAAGTGACTCCACATTAACAGAAGAGCCAGCACGAAAGACTGCATGTCATACGTACACACTAAAGCAGGCTCTGAAAAGCTAATACAACTTCCAAAGAAAGAGAGAGAGAGAGAGAGGAAAGAGAGAGAAGAGAGAGAGGAGAAAGAGAGAGAAGAGAGGGGGGAGAGAGAGAGAGAGAGAGAGAGAGAGAGAGAGAGAGAGAGAGAGAGAGAATATGCAATCCACGGGATACAAGAACCATAAAGAATGACATGAAAGTAGAAAGATGTCTATGTATTCCAGAATGGAAAAAAAAAAAGGTAAGTAGAAAAGTACATGGAATTCTGATAAACAGAGGCACAGGCATGAACATAAAAAGAATTAAAAATGAAAGGACCCATACTATATACTATTTTGAATCTAAAAGACTGTAATAGCAAGACTCTGTCTTAATAGTTTAGATGGTTAGACTAAAATCAAAATACAACTAAATGAAGACACTAAAGAGTCTTGATCTCATTAGGACAACAAGGTGTCTATGACCTGCAAAAGAGGACATTAGGGATATTAGAGCTCCACTGCCACCAACATTTTCTTAACTACATTTTTTTCTCCTTAATTAAAATTCAAGGAAAATAATATAGCCCCGATTCTCTACAGTTTAGAGGATACACTAGTGTAGAGGATACACTAAAGATCAGTAATACATTAGTAAGCAGATAAATGTAACCTATAAATCAAGACTTATAAATCAAGACTTAAAAGTAGCCAATACAAACAGTTGACTTAAGTGTTAGAGGGGAAAAAAAGGCTCCAAGTGTTGTCTGAGATAAGGCCCTGAATTCAAACCCCAATATAACAAAGGAAAAAAAAAAGAACAAACAACATGGATGAAATTCAAAATCATTATGCTGAGTGAAAGAAATGAATCCCTAAATTATACTATCATAGATGCTACTTACATGAAATTCAAAATGACATATAGTGACAAAAATGTTTAAATCAGATCAATGATTGCCTGAGGTAAGAGAGGAAGGAGAAAATGGAGTACAAGGGGGAACAGAAGTCTTTGCAGGATAAAAAATGGGCCCTGCACATTGATTGTGGTGTGATAGAACAAAAATGTCAAACTCATCAACTTTAAATTGATAATCTATTGTATATACATTATTCCTCAACAAAGCTGATTTCAAAACAAGAAGTAGCCAAAAGGGATAACACATATTACAATACCAGGGAACAATGACATGAATGACAGCTGTTATTACATCAACAAACAATAAAGGCCAAAGTGACATCATAAGACAGCGGAATAGAAAGTTCCTCCTAATGAGAAGGCTGTAACTCAACAACATATAGCTTAGGAAGTCTTTATGAGAATCCCAGAAACCAGTCAAGGTATCACAGCAACCCTAGCAAGCTAAAAGTCTGGGACTGCACTGACATGAGTAAGAAAAGTCATTTCATTTTAATCATCAGGTCTTCTGCCTGATGACACAAGAAAGAAGGAAACACACTTTCTAGGGTACTTCCCAAAAGACTCCATTCAATCTCCCCAAACTTGGGAGCCCTGATGACCACCTTCGTGTCAACTTTAGAGGTCTGAGGGCCTCTGAGAAAAAACAAAAACAAAAACACAGAACTTATATCTGGGTATTACAAGTACCTGCCTATAATCTCAACTACTGGGAGCTCTGTGTGTGTGTGTGTGTGTGCGCGTGCGTGCGTGCGTGTGTGTGTGTGTGTGTGTGTGTGTAAGAGGATGATGACTCTGAGGCCAATCTAAGCAAAATTAGCAAGACTTTATCTCAAAATCAAAATAGAGCCAGAGTGTATTCCGCCTATAATCATAGCTACCCTGGAGGTAGAGATTGGGAAGATAGTACTTGAATTGGTCCAGGCAAGTTTGCCAGATTCCATCTCAGTGAATAAAAAGCTGGATGTAGTGACATATGACTGTCACAGCAGCTATGCAGAAAGCAACGAGGAAGATGGTGGCTCACAGGGTGGTCTGTGCAAAAAGCAAGGCCCTATTAAAAAGAAAATAGCACAAGCAAAAAGGCTGGGATTGTGGCCCAAGTGGACTGCTTGCAAGCACAAAGCTCTGAGTTCCAAGAGGGGAAAACAAACAAAAGGAATGAGGGTGTGGCTCAAGTGGTAGAGCCTTGGCTTAGCATGTACAGGACTCTCAGTTCAATCCCCAAGTACTGCAAAGCACACAAAACTCAGTAGCTATTATGGCAGTAGCAATAGCTTACAACACAACAGATACAAAGCCCACAAAGCTCTGCTTGGCTGTGAGATAGTATCCAGGGTGGAATATAGGTCTAACATTCTGGCTATCTTGGGAACTGCCCAGAGGACTGACTTCTGTCTTACCCAACTTCAGTCACTGAGGGAAGAGGCACACAGCTTTGGAATAAGCACAGATTTAACATACAAAACGCATTATTCATAAAAGAAAAACTTGACAAGAGTACTTTATCACATTTAAACATCTGTACTGTCAAAAAAACATAAAGAATACTGAAAAGCAAACTACAAACAGGAAGAAAATATTCATAAGGCATTTATTCAATAATAAACTTACATAATTAATGAAACAACAAAGTAATAAAAGATATAACAAGACCATTAAAGCACATGAAAAGTGCTCAACTTCCTAAGTAATCAGAGAAGAACAAATTGAAGGCATAAGGAGGCAGCACTGTACTTGCACTAGAATAAATGAATGCTAACTTTGGCAGGATGTGGTGATGTGGCAATTCTGCATTTCTTGTTTATTAATGGTGATGGTATAAAATGGCAAAACTCTGGAAAATACTTAGGATGAGTCTTATAAAAACTAAACATGTACCTACCTTATGATCTATTCTGCTCTATTCTATTTTTATATTTCCCCAAAGAATAAGAAACCTGCTTGGCTCAAACCTGTCAGCCCAGGCAGAAAAGTCTGTGGAACTCTTATCTTCAATTAATCAGCAGAAGATGGAATTGGAGCTATAGCTCAATTAAGAGTGCTAGCCTTAAGCTAAAAGCCAAGGGATAACATATTGGCCTCAAGTTCAAGGCTAGTAGCAGCACCAAAATAAATAAATTAAATAATCAAAAGCATTCACCCGGGCTGGGGATATGGCTTAGTGGCAAGAGTGCTTGCCTCATATACATGAGGCCCTGGGTTCAATTCTCCAGCACCACATATACAGAAAATGGCCAGAAGTGGCGCTGTGGCTCAAGTGGCAGAGTGCTAGCCTTGAGCGGGAAGAAGCCAGGGACAGTGCTCAGGCCCTGAGTCCAAGCTCCAGGACTGGCACACACACACACAAAAAAAGCATTCACCCATAGAAAAATTTGTATAAAAAGGTTTGTATTTTTCATCATAGCCCAAAACTAGAAACAACTCAATTGTTCAACAGAATAAATTGTGATGTGTATATATATACACATATATATGTGATATAAATTGTGATCTATATATATATATATAACCAAGTCAAGAATAAACGACACACAGAATCTTATGAATCAATCTCAAAAAGAGACTGAAAGTAGCCAGAGTGAAAGGTTGTGTGCTATTTGACTTCATTTGTAAGAAGTTCAACCAATCAATGATGATAAAAAAAATCAGGTAAGGTGAATGTCTAATGAAGGTCTGAGTTAATTAGTTGGACATATAGAAACTTCCAAGGATAATAGAAGTATTCTACATCTTGAATAGGGTATTGATTAAACTAGAGGACATACTTACCAAAACTCATTGAACTGTATAATTAAGTTATATACAGCTCACCATATATAAACTTTACATCAAAATGAAAAGGAAAAAGTCACTTAAAATTTCCACATTCAGGGGCTGGGAATATGGCCTAGTGGCAAGAGTGCTTTCCTCCCATATATGAAGCCCTGGGTTCGATACCCCAGCACCACATATATAGAAAATGGCCAGAAGTGGCGCTGTGGCTCAAGTGGCAGAGTGCTAGCCTTGAGCAAAAAGAAGCCAGGGACAGTGCTCAGGCCCTGAGTCCAAGGCCCAGGACTGGCAAAAAAAAAAAAAATTCCACATTCAACGAGATGAAATTACACTTTCCAAAGTGGCATATTTTGAAACTTTATTTTTAATCACTTAAATAAAGTTTAATAAAGGTCTCTCACACTTAAAAGTAAAACCTTAAGTGCTGCCAAATCTATTAATACAAATACTGCTCAGAGTACAAGAATTTCTTTGACCTGTAAGGGATTTCAACAGAGTACTGTGGCTATTTCTGATTATTGTAAATTGCCTTGAAAATACTACAAACTTCTTCAAGCAGAATGACTGGAATAAAGATTCAGATAAATAGAAAAAGTAACAGGAAGTGATAGAAAGCTCAAAATACAGAAGGAAGACACAATACCTGTTGGGAGAGGAATATATATTCTTTTTTCTAATCTCCTTCTCAGAGCTTCATCAATGTCCCATGGGAAATTAGTGGCAGCCAATACCATAACCATTTTAGAAGGATCATCATTTTCTAAGGCTCCTCCAACCCCTAGACACAGAGAGTGAGGAAAATGTAGTCCATGTTTTTATTGTGGCCTAGAATTCTTTTTGCAAACTAACATCTCTAAACATTAGCCACAGTGCCTTGTGGGAGACCAATGAGGGAAACACTGCAGTCTTTTTGACTTCTCTATGGTGGCCAAATCAGACATACTAACAGAACCATAAAACAAGGAAGCCAAAGAATTTACATAATCCAGTGCAAGGTTCGAACCGAATAAGATAAGCCAATTCTTCTGTAGAAAAATAAATGCATATTACCTCTGAAAAAGAAAGACATCAGAGCTAGATTCTGTTTTAATTCTTCTTTGCCTAGAAAGTATTTTAATTATTTATTATGAATGTTACTTATTTATAACATTATACTATTTATTATTATAATAACCCCAATCATTTTCTCTTGAGAAATTAGAACAGCTGAGCAGTCATATTTACTTAATATAGTAACCTGAATTTTGTCCTTCAAATTTTTTAACTTATTGAAAAATAACAAAAGAAAGAATTGAAGAATGAACCAAATTATCAAACACTAATGAAATAATGGATTTGGTTTTACAATCAAATCAATAACAGAGTAGAAAAGCCTGTGAAGCTCTTTATCTCCAATTAACCAACTAAAAACCGGAAATGGAGTTGTGGCTCAAATAGTAGAGCACTAGCCTTGAGCACAAAAACTCAGGGACAACACCTAGGCCCTGAGATCAAGCCCCACAACTGGCCCCAAACCAGAAATGAACAGGAAGAAACCAGCAAACATTCTGATGTCTGGCTAGAGATCTGCTAGATTCTCCCCTCTGTTCCTGCTTTCCATCTTTTATGATATTCCCAAGTTTCACAAGTTGTAGAAAATTGTTTTAGACTTTTTTTTATGGCACTGGTGCTTGGATTCAGCATCTCACACTTACTAGGAAGGCACTCTACCACTGAGCCACACCTCCAGCCCTCTGTCAACCCTTTTTAAATAGTCTCAAGGCTCCTAGCCAGCATTCTAGATTATACCTGGAGAGCCTGTGTTCTAATGGTACACAACTTTAAGACCAAAGGAGCCCTTTCCTCTGCAACCTACCTGATTCACTAGAAGTATACAATAATGCTTTTGAATGCATGAAAAAAATAAATGGATGAATAAGGATTAAAAATAAACTCTAGCTTCCTTCTTGTCTACTCATTGAGAATTTAAAAAATATGAGTCTAGACCACTCAAAAAAGGAAAGTTCTGAGATAGTAGCTAAATGTCAATTACCGTCCATCTGAATGAGGAGCTCAGACTTCACTCTGCGACTGGCCTCATGTTCATCAGAGGTTCCTCTTCGACTACAGATAGAGTCTATTTCATCAATGAAGATCGTGGTAGGAGCATAAAACCTAGCCTTTGTGAAAATATTTCCAAGAAACCATTCAATAGCACATAAGAGAATCTGAATATTTTTACACTAGCATTTTCTCCTTTTAAAATAACAAAAGAAAGTTAAAATTTCTAATGTCTCCAATTGATTACTGAGATAGCTAATCCAACTAATCACATCAGAAAAAAAAAAAACTTCTAACAATAAAAATTGTATGGTTAACTGGGCACTGGTGGCTCAGGCCTGTAATCCTAGCTACTCAGGAGGCTGAGATCTGAGGATCACGATTCAAAGCCCACCAGAGAAGAAAAGTCCTTGTGAGACTCATCTCCAATTATTAAAAACCAGAAGTGGAGCTGTGGCTCAAAGTGGTAGAGGGTTAGCCTTGAGCAAAAGAACTCAGGGACAGTGCCTAGCCCCTGAGTTCAAGCCCCAAAACCTACAAAAAAATTTTTTTTAAGAATTATATGGTTGGGCTGGGGATATATATAGCCTAGTGGCAAGAGTGCCTGCCTCGGATACACGAGGCCCTAGGTTCGATTCCCCAGCACCACATATACAGAAAACGGCCAGAAGCGGCGCTGTGGCTCAAGTGGCAGAGTGCTAGCCTTGAGCGGGAAGAAGCCAGGGACAGTGCTCAGGCCCTGAGTCCAAGGCCCAGGACTGGCCAAAAAAAAAAAAAAAAAAAAGAATTATATGGTTGATGAAACAGGGTAGCAGAAATTCATTGTGCTGTTCTGCTGTTTCTGCTTAGAAACTTCCATAATAAAAATTCTTTTAAAGCTAAGTAGTCATCTGTACTCAAACATGCATTACTGTGAACTCCTGCTGAAAAGAAACTTTAATGACAGATCAGTTTCTAGCTGATTTTTAAAACATATACAAGAACTTTCTTCAGCTCCATCAATACACCAGACATCCAGAAATACTGATGAACCCACACACGACTAGTTTCTTCTACTACAGCTGGGTAGAATGTCAAATGGGCCTTAATCCACTTCAGAGAGGAAGAAACACTGAAGACTTACCAACTATACCACAAAGCCCAACAACCCAAGTGTTATAAGCGTGTCTAGAACTGTGAAAATATGGCTACTCTGCTGCTCTTTTAAAAAGACTCCTAGGTGGGGCTGGGGATATAGCCTAGTGGCAAGAGTGCCTGCCTCGGATACACGAGGCCCTAGGTTCGATTCCCCAGCACCACATATACAGAAAACGGCCAGAAGCGGCGCTGTGGCTCAGGTGGCAGAGTGCTAGCCTTGAGCGGGAAGAAGCCAGGGACAGTGCTCAGGCCCTGAGTCCAAGGCCCAGGACTGGCCAAAAAAAAAAAAAAAAAAAAAAAATTAAAAAAAAAAAAAGACTCCTAGGTGATCAGACCTAGCTCATGGGGCATCATGTGCCAACACAAACAGTGCCTGGAGATCTGAATACATCATCACTCACCATCTCAAACAGCAGACGAACTAGCTTTTCTGATTCACCTCGGTATTTGGATGTCAGTGTGGAGGAAGAGACGTTGAAGAATGTTGTGCCACATTCGGTGGCAACAGCTTTAGCTAGCATAGTCTTACCAGTGCCTGGGGGTCCAACCATCAACACACCCTGAAATTTCAAAATTGGTTTATTAGATTCAAATGCTTTGTCATAAAATATCAACTGTTTATGTTGAATAACAAATATTTCCACATCAAAATACAATTGATGTATCAAATACATTGAATACATCAAGTAAAACTGATATATACAATTACACCATTTGTCACTGTTAGATGATGGTACATGTGACAAGAAATCATTTTTATAGAGAAAAAAATAATATCACCAAAAGTTTCAGATCAGTAGTCAGAGACAAGCTAATAAAAGGCTTAGACGACCAAGAACCTTCTGATACATTAAGAACCTTTCATGAACCTAGTAAAGATATTTATGTATAGTCTTACACAGTGTTTAAAAGTGACTACTCTGTTTAAACATTATGCAAGTAAAAGATGACTTTTTAAAAAATTATGTGGTACTGAGGAATTGAACCCAGGGCCTCAAGCGTGCTAGGCAAGCACTCTGCCGCTAAGCCACATTCCCAGCCCCAAAAGATGACTTTCTATTACATAGGAACCAACCACCACAGATTTTTTTTATATCTGTTAAGAGACAAATCTTACCTTCCATAATTCATATGGTTTTCAATTGACAATGAAGATCCCTTTATAAGTTAATACAACAATCAAATCCAGTGCTGATTCAAACATAATCTAATTAACAATTGTATCAGTTTGATGTGCTAGACAGTATGCATGAAACAGTAGTAAGTGATGAAAGAGCACTAAGTATGGACTAACAATTAAATTATTTCTTAACTTTGAAAGCAAAATACCCCACATCAGTGAGAAATAAAAGTTACTCAGCGAAACCAGTCCTTTAAGTCTTGAAAATTAATACATTTCTAAATAACATTTCTTCCAATATTTTAAATGGAAGTTCAGATACATAGCTAATGCCTCTACACACACACAGACACATATACACACACATTAGTGATTCTTTATGAGGAATTTTAACATAGCTGCTAATTTGGTTTGATAAACTTCTGGAGGTTTTAAGGGAAAGAAAGTGAAACTGTTAGATAAGGATAAAAAGTGGTGGACATAACACGTGGCAGGTAATATATGTGCCATCACATATCATGTGTACCAATATATCACATGGGTTCCCCTAGTGCCTCAGGCTCCTGTGCCACAATGTTGTGAGTTCCTGCTCAAATGCTTTTTCCCACAATGCCCTGGGTGCCAGTTCAACTAATGAAAAAAGTGAGGGCAGCACAAGCACAAATCCTCAAACAGCCCGAGCAAAGCCCTGAGAGGTGATACAGGAGGAGCCCTCCAAGAGGGCTCCACTAGACTCCTCCTTGGAATCCTCTGGTCTTTGAAGAATCTCCCTACCTTCTGTGCTTTCCTTGCACTTTCATCAAATGAACTTGTGGATCTGCTTTAAACATATTTCCTGTCTTCTAATTCTTTAATGGGTAGTGAAAAGCAATACACACCCTAGACAGAATCAATTTTATTTTAAATTCTGTGTGTACATTGAAGTCTCATAAATTCAAACTTCAGAAACCATTCAAATGCTATTGAATTTTGATCCATAGAACAAAACAAAGGCCTCCAGCAGTCGAAACATTAGTGATATAGAAATATGTTTTTCCTTTGAAGGGAGCCTTTTAACTGTGAGATTAAAATTTTGCAAATAGAAAACAGATACTAATGGCACTGATATGAGGCACAGCTACAGCAAAGTTCAGTGCTTGGATTCCAGATGTGCACCCCCATGCCCAGTTTGATATTTCTCTTTTTAACATTCCTTTTCAGTGCCCTCTCCATACCTGTAGCACCAGTAATGTGGGTGCCTCCAACAGGAGTTCATTTACAAGCCAATTCTGTAGAAACAATTCATAGACATTGTACAGCATTTCTGAATCTCACCTCCTCCTAACATTACTCCTCCAACTATCTCCTCTTTCCTGTATTTACCTGTCTACTGGCTCTTTCTCCACAGTACAGAAACCCACTTAGAGGCTGAGGGTGAAGCTCAGTGGTAGGGGGCTTATGTAGCATGGGAAAGCCATAGCATGACAAAAACAGAAAAGAGAAGGGAAGGGAAGAATGGGAAGAAGAAGAGAAAGGGAAAGAAATACACTTAAAGCTGGGTGCTAGTGGCTCATGGCTGTAATACTAACTATTCAGGAGGATTATGATTTGAAGCCAGCCTGCACAGAAAAGCCTGTGAGACTTTTTTTTTTCTCAAATTTTTATTATCAAACTGATGTACAGAGAGGTTACAGTATCATACGTTGGGCATTGGATACATTTCTTGTACTGTTTGTTGCCTTGTCCCTCATGCCCCCCTCCCTCCCCCCTTTCCCTCCCCCCCCCCAGGTGTTCAGTTCACTTACACCAAACAGTTTTGCAAGTATTGCTTTTGTAGTTATTTCTCTTTTTTTACCCTGTGTCTCTCAAATTTGGTATTCCCTTTGAATTTCCTACTTCCAATACCAGTGAACACAGTTTCCAATATACTCAGATAAGATTACAGAGATAGTGTAGGTACAACCATAGGAAGGTGATACAAGAACATCATCAATAATAGAAACTACACATACACATAGGACGTTGAAAGTAGTTACAACTGTGATATAACAATTGTTTCCATAACATGGAGTTCATTTCACTTAGCATCATCTTATGTGTTCCTAAGGGTATAGCTATTGGGCCTTGTGATGCTCTGCTATGGCTTGCCTAAACCTGTACTAATTATTCCCAATAAGGGAGGCCATAGAGTCCATGTTTCTTTGGGTCTGGCTCACTTCACTTAGTATAACTTTTTCCAAGTCCTTCCATTTCCTTACAAATGGAACAATGTCATTCTTTCTGATAGAGGCATAAAATTCCATTGTGTATATGTACCACATTTTCCTGATCCATTCATCTATGGAGGGGCATCTGGGTTGGTTCCAGATTCTCGCTATGACAAATTGTGCTGCGATGAACACTGTTGTGCTGGTGGCATTACTGTGATTTTGTTTGTGGGTTTTTGGATAGATACCCAACAGTGGGGCTGCTGGGTCATAGGGGAGACCCTGAAAGGCTACAAATCAAAGAAAGGTTGGACAAATGGGACTGCATCAAACTCCAGAGCTTCTGCACGGCAAAGGACATAGCTCTCAAGATAAACAGAAAGCCCACAGACTGGGAGAAGATCTTTACTGGACATTCAACAGACAAAGGCCTCATCTCTAAAATATATGCAGAACTAAAAAAGTTACCTTCTTCCAAAACAAAACCGCAAAGAACCAATAGCCCCCTCATCAAGTGGGCTAAAGACTTACAAAGAAACTTCTCTGATGAGGAAATGAGAATGGCCAATAGACATATGAAAAAATGCTCTACATCACTGGCCATAAAGGAAATGCAAATCAAAACAACATTGAGATTCCATCTCACCCCAGTAAGAATGTCATATATCAAGAAAACTAATAATAACAATTGTTGGAGGGGATGTGGCCAAAAGGGAACCCTACTTCATTGTTGGTGGGAATGTAAACTGGTTCAGCCACTCTGGCAAGCAGTATGGAGATTCCTCAGAAGGCTAAATATAGAACTCCCCTGTGAGACTTTTATCTCCAATTAACTATCAAGAAAGCCAGAAGTGGAGCTGTGGCTCAAGAGCTAAAAAGCCCCGACACAGCCCAGGTGAGTTCAAGCCCCAGAACCCTATATATGTACAAGTGTGTGTGCATATATATATGTATATATATACACTACATATA
This sequence comes from Perognathus longimembris pacificus, assembly GCF_023159225.1. Classification (NCBI taxonomy): domain Eukaryota; kingdom Metazoa; phylum Chordata; class Mammalia; order Rodentia; family Heteromyidae; genus Perognathus; species Perognathus longimembris. The sequence goes on along the minus strand of NC_063163.1, from coordinate 55,449,815 downwards.
TGTATATGTGTATACATACATACGCACTTAAATCTGTCCCCTTAAAAAAATCCTTCATCATACCCTACACAAGCTCTGGCTAGTATCCAGTTTTTCCTCCTCTCAGTCAGCCTTTTTATTTTATTTTTTTTTTTATTTTTTTTTTTTTGGCCAGTCCTGGGCCTTGGACTCAGGGCCTGAGCACTGTCCCTGGCTTCTTCCCGCTCAAGGCTAGCACTCTGCCACTTGAGCCACAGCGCCGCTTCTGGCCGTTTTCTGTATATGTGGTGCTGGGGAATCGAACCTAGGGCCTCGTGTATCCGAGGCAGGCACTCTTGCCACTAGGCTATATCCCAGCCCTCAGTCAGCCTTTTTAAAGAAGAGGTCTGTGCGCATGCTTCAGCTTTCTCAGGCTATAATCTTCCCTTTGCCTTTACACTTCACTACAATCACCTAATAGCAGCAGTCCAGCTTCCATCTCATCTCCTGGCCTTCTCTATATTGTATGTTATCCCCTTCCTCCCCACACCCTACTCCCTTCAGTGGGTGCCATGACTGGTCTCTTCTTGAGACTTTTCTTATTTTCAGTGCTCTCAGATCTCCTCCACTGCCCTTTATTCTCCTAAAGCAATTCTAAGTCTTTGCTCATTTTGCTTGATAAAACCCCTTGAAAAAAATTCAACCATATTCATATCATCAACAACCACTTCTATGTCACAATTTTAATTTAAACTCTATCGCAAGCTACAGGTCTCTATTTCCAATTATCTGCTGAGTATTTATTTACTTCAACACATTTTGTTTCTATTCAAACCTGCCAGGAATTTTTGTTGTTGTTGTTTTCAATTTCCAAGATCAGTTCACTGCTGTCTTTATAAATGCATAATAAAAAAAAAATTGGCAAACCTTCTTCCCCAGTGGTTGGGGAAGATGTGGGAATTTACTGAGTGACAAGAGAGTCCTTATGATTCATGGTGGGCTCTGTAATTTTATGCTCATGGAGTTACTCAAGCTGAATATCCATATAGTTCATGCTAGCAACATGAGTCAGAGTGAGGTTAACTTAGGCAGAAACACTAACCAAGTGATTAAAGAATTAGACCTCTTGAGTGCTGGGATAGCAGCTCAACCTCCAGGAAGTAAAAGGAACTGGAAACTCTTTGAGATCCACAGGCAATGATTCAATTGATTATGCCTATAATCAAACCCCAATTAAAAAAATCTAGACAAAACACTTTCCAAAAATGAAATATACTCATCTGACTTATGTAATGGTAACCCTTCTGTATATCATCTTAATAATAGCAATAAAATTATATTTCAAAAAAAATCAAAACTCTGGAGATGGCCAGCTATTCAAAAGAGTTTGTCACACATCAAGTCAGGAAAGTAAAGCACCTTGACCCCCACAGAGAGAAGACTAAAGAAATGCCATATCTGGCATGCTTCCAGTTTTTCCTTTCCCTATGTGCCTCTCATTTTGATTGGGTCTGACCTGAATCCTTTGGCAATAAAAGTGTATGCTTTTGAGTCCTTGGAGCCACTGTAGAGGATTATCAGAGTTGAGAGGAGGTAAAGAAGCCCTGAATTTGTAGCCAATGGTTCAGAAGTGAGGGTGATCTGGTGACTTCCGAGTTCGTGGTAGATGTTTCAAATGAGGGCAGCAGTGCAAAAAACTGCTCTCAATCTGCAAAGTTTGGTCCAAGTCTGGGCAGGTAGTGACAGAAACAATTGAACATTCATTCCTTCAGTTAAACCTGGAATATGTCCCTCTCTTGTCCCTATAAAACAGTCACTTATACCTTCTAAACACCCCTCACAAATCCACCCACTTTTCTCTAGTCAAATAACTAATTTCTGTTTAGGCCCTCATTGTCTGTGACAGCCTCTGAATCATATTCCTTATTTATAGCCACCAATGTCCATCTCTAATCCACTCTCTGGCTCTCTGGTGTTCGGATGTTTCTACATTTCTTTTTCTTTCCTTTTTTTTTTTTTTTTTTTTTTTTGGCCTGTCTTGAGGCTTGAACTCAGGGGTGTGGGGACAGTGTCCCTGAGCTTTGTTCACTCAAAGCTCACTCAAAGCTAGCAGTGCCACTTCCGGCTTTATGGCGGTTAATTTGAGATAAAAGTTTCATGGACCATTCTGCCCAGACTGGCTTTGAATTGATATCCTCAGATCACAGATTAGTGAGTAGCTAGGATTACAGGTGTGAGCCACCAGTGCCAGGCAGTTTCTTCATATTGAAGGCATTCTCCTTGTGCTCTTTAATGAATCAGACATCTTTAGCATGGCATAAAGGGCTCTTCATGAAAGGTGGGTCCTACTTCTCACTCCAGCATGTCTTTTGTTACTACTATGCCCCACAATAAACACTGTACTTCCAGCCACACTGAGCCCATATGATTCTCTCTATGTAGTTCATATAGACTATGTCTTTGTACACTTTTCGTGTGTTTGGATATGATACCCATTCTGCCTCAAAGCCTTTCCCTCGCCTACTCTGACTTTTAGCCATCCTGGAAGCTCAGAGCCACCTGATCTGGGAAACCATCTCTGATAGTATCTTCCACAGTAGATTTAGTTATACTCTTCTCTGCTGCCATAGCACCTCATTCATTACTATATCATAGCACTAGTCACATTGAGCTTAGTAAATACTGTACTCAGTACTTTGCCTCCATTATAATACATGCATGTTTCCACAAAGACAATGAGCAGGCATCTTGTGGTTATTTATGTATCCTCATCTGCACTTAGTCTACCACTTGACACACAGTAAATTCTCAATAAATGTATACTTAGCCAATGTAGACTTACTTGAATGCCTACTAAATGTATGGCCCTGATGACACAGAGTTACATTAGTGAGGACTCACACATAAATCCTCAAGAAACTTTTAATCTAGAAGACACATATAAATTACAGTACAGTTTAAAAAGTGCTACAATAGGCTGAATGCTAAATCACTCAATTTAACAATAATTCAGGTACATATATTTTCATAGTTCTAGCCATTATCAGATGCTGTTCTAAGGCCTCATAAACTCATAATTCATTTCATCTTTACACTATTTGGATGCAATGGCTATTACGATTTACATTTTTTGTAAGGAAAATGTGGTATAGAGAAATTTAGTAACTTGCTCAAAGCCACAAAGCTAGTAGAAGGAAAGAGTTAGAACTGCACTAAGATGGTGTGGTTGCAGGAGTCTGTGCCCTTTACAAACACAGAGATGCCCTGCATGTGAGTTTAGGTCCAGACAAGTAGAAATAAAATGACTATCTCAATATAGTGAGTCACATAAGAGTTCTGATTTTCCAGTACATATACAAAATTTGTTTATCCTATACTGTACTTCATTAAGTGGACAACAGTATTACATTTAAAAAACAATGTATATACCTTAGTGCTTAAAAAAAATCATCTAGCCTGTTAGAAAAAGAGTGCCAACAGACTTTGTTAATGCAGAGTTGCCCAAAAAATTCTATTTTTTAAAGCAATAACTGTGAAGCGCAATAAAACAAGACATGTCTGTACTCAGTGTGCTTTCCTTACAAGACTCCAATCCATCTATTTCCAGTACATTTATAGTTTGTCACCTACATTCCACTGCTTAAGTCTCATCCCTCCTAAGTTCCTACACCACTTGAAATGTCTTCAACACAGTGAAATCCTTGCAATCCTGCAAATCTCACATCAAATCCACATCCCCAGGCAGGAAGCTTCCCTGACAATATCAGATATCACGTCTGCCCTTGCTGAGCCCAGAGCACACAAAGCTGCACCACCTATGTATGTGGCTCTATTGTCCTTGGCTGAAAGCCATCTGTGGCTGCCTAACTCTCCATCTACGAAGTCTCACAGTCTGGGGACTTGGAATCCTATACATTTTCCAAGTAGGTCAACAAAGTTTCTGTTATATATCAGGACTAAAAAAATTATGTGATGGATAAAGAGAAGCATGTCATCATACCATGTGGAAAACAACACATAAACAGAAATTGCCAAATTTTACGCTTTCTAGAACAATTTTGACTGTAACAATCTATCCTGAATCTCACTTTCATAACCTATCAAAATACAGCGATCAAAGATGAACTCAAAGGTCCAGTTTTGTTTGGAAATCTTAGAATTTCAATTTTAAGGCAAATTTTATAAATGTGACACATTTTTGTGGCTTCCTTATTTCCTCTATTTATGTAATACTGGAGATTGAACTCAGGGCTTCACACTTGCTAGGCAGATATTATCCTATTTGAGCCATGCCTTGAGTCCTTTTTGCTTTGTTTTTTTGATACAGAGTCTTGATTTTCCCACACCTCTAGGAAACAGGCATATACCACCATACCCAGAGCTTTTCTATTAAGATCAGGTCTCAAACTTTTGCCCAGGCAAACCTGGAATCTTGATATTCCCAATCTCAGCTGCCCAAGTAGCTATGATGACAGGCATGTACCACCATCCCAATAGTTTTCTATTGAGATGGAGGTTTGCCAATTCTTTGCCCAGCTTCCTTTAACTATAATTCTTAAAAGTAGCTAGGATTATAGGCATGAATAATTGGTACCCAGATCACATCCTCTTAAATCAATTTGACCCATTTTAGTACCTATCTCAAAAATCCCTAAAAATTTTCAAACTATTTTTTTTTGGCAGTACAGAATAGAACTCAGGGCTTTGAGCTTGCTGGCTAGGTACTCTACCAATCAAGCCATATTTCCTGCTGTTTTTGCTCTAGATATTTTTAACATAGGGTCGTCTAGTTATTTTTAACTAAAGTCTCTTTTTGCCTTAGCTGGCCTGATCTACAGTCTTCCTATTTATGTTTCCTATTATAACTGAGATGAGAGGTAGGTATGCATCATCACACCTAGCTTTTTCTATTGAGATGGGGAGAGGCGTGTGTCTCAACAACTTTTTGCCTGGACTAGCCTGAAACTGTGATTATACCAATATCAGCCCCCAGAGTAACTAGGAATACAGACATGACCCACTGCACCTGGCTATCCAACATAATTTTTAAAAGTGCGTAACAATTCTGTAACTTTGTTTTATTAATGCAGAAAAATATCATACCAGGAATAAGACTTCATTATAAATTATTTTTTACATTTTTTCCTGTAATCTGCTCAAGTGATAGTGTGCTAGCCTTGTGTGAAAACATCAAGTGAGAACCCCACATACCAGTACCCCACCCCCCCAAAAAAGAAACTATGTGTAGGAAACACAACTTTAAGTTTTCTAAGAGATTATAAAACATAGGCTATTTAGGACAACATTTATCCGCAGTACCTGAGAGAAGTGACTTTAAACACATTGAGGCCATTTTTCCTGCCATACAAATGTAGAACACCTCAAGTACAAATCCAAATCCAGGTATTTGGGGTATACATAAAACATTCTCTGACCTTTGCAAACTGTGTAGAGCACAGAAATCTACAGCAATGTTGCCTTTCATTAGCATGCAGGCAGTAATCTTATACAAAAATGATTTTAACAAGTTCTCACCTTCCACGGCCTTCGGATCCCTTTAAAGAAGTCAGGCATCCACATTGGAAGAACAACAGCTTCCCTTAGCAACTTCTTAGCCTCTTCCAGATCTGCTATGTCATCCCTTTGTAAGAACAACCAAGTTTTGGAACATTCGTTTAGAACCACCTTTAATTTATGATCAAAAGTAATAATTTAATTTTTAACTTATAGAGTTAATCTTATAAATTATAATACTACATGAAATTATTAGTGAAAGTATATTGCAATTATTAATTAGGACATACTACTCAACAAATCCGTGTCAGTTATGTTAAAATCAAATTAACATGTAAAATGTCCTTGTTAGTTACCAGAACTTTTGTATCAATTCTATATATTCACATTATAGATGAAGGCATAATCAGGAGATTAACAGATAACAAGTGAAGACTCCCATCAAGCCAAGCTATGACCTAATTTCTCCACTACTTCAACTCAAGAACTCCAAAGACGAACCAGTGAATGCTAGGATTCCTGGACACAATGTCTCTTTCCAGGGCTTCCACAAGATCCTTATCATATCCAGCACCATCATATTTTGGAATTTCTCCATCACTTGCACCATCTTGCATATTTTTCCTTCCCTAGGGATATGCATGAAAAAGAGTTCTGGTCAATAACAAAATAATTTTATTTAACATCATCAGATTTTCAAACTGTTATAATTCTCTTTCATCTCTCTGTCTTTCTGTCTCTCTTGTCTCTGGCCCACTCTCTCTGGGTATGTACATGCGCCCACACACACTTGTGTTGCTGGGGATTGAACTCTGGGCCTGGTACATACTAGCAAGTGCTCTTCCACTGAGCTACAGCCACATAATCACTTTAAAAAGATTTTCTTACAATTTACAATAGTATTTCTGATTAATTGGAAATAGATGAGCTTGTCAAATTTATTGTAAAACATCTTCAAATCTACATTGTTGCAACAGAGCAAGGGGATTGCAGCTAAGATTAAAATGACCTGCTGGATCCCAAGAGACTAGGAGAAGAAAGCCCACTTCTGATTGGTGGATGCTGAGGATTTCTTGCACTATTAGAGAATAATCAAAATACAAGTTGAAAGAAAATTAGCTTACTGAGAATTTTCCATGTGACAGAAAATCTCATATACATTATTTTTTCCATATAACAGCCTTACAAAGTAGATATCTATCTTTTTATTTAAAAGGTGAGCTGGCGGCTCACACCTGTAATCCTATACTTAGGAGGTTGAGATGTGAGGATCACAGTTCCAAGTCAGTCCAGGAGAAAAGTCCCTGGGACCCTTATCTCCAATAAACTACTCAGAAAAAGCTGGAAGTGGTGCTACAGTTCAAATGATAGAGTGCTACCCTTGAGGACAAAGAGAGTCAGAGACAGTGCCCAAGCCCTGAGTTCAAGCCCTAGGACCAGGACCAAAAAAAAAAAAAACCCAAAAAACCTAAGGCTGACAAAGACTAAGTAATACACAAGTTCACTAGTAAATACCAGGGCAGAAAATTTAACTCAGACTTCCCTGCCTTCCTGAGAAATTCTGCTATCACTAAAACTTTACAATAAAGAGTAGTGGATATTTCATTATTTACATATTAGGAGCTATATGTATCTTTTATGTGGGTCAGATTGACAAACCTTGTGGGTAAGTACACATTTTTCCAGAAAAGTCATTATTAAATATATATCAGAAGATAATCATCATCAAACAGTACAATTTGTGGAACTCTTTGTCAACAAAATTTTAAATTACAGAGAATACTCCAATCTAGTTTGCAACATCTCTCTATATAGCATATCGCTAAGCCTATACATGACAAGGAAAATATTCATAAATGGACATTTGTTCCATATAATTCAGTGAAACAAAGTCCTTCAAGCTTAATAGCTTAAATACAGTGACTATAATTTACTCAATTTTAATCTGGATTCTGCTTAAAAGCATATATACACTTTAATCATGATAACAGCAGTGCTGTCAGTAAACACTAACATATAAAAATTCAGTCTTGACAATACTTGAGAATCAGTTTTGTGCACAGAAATAGCAAGTGCATTTTTTACTCAGAAAGGATAGACTGAAAGTCGACCAAAAGTAAAATATTAGGTGGCAGAAGAAATGTTTTGTTTTTTGTTTTGCCAATGCTGTCCCTGAACTTCTTTTTGCTCAAGGCCACCACTTGAGCAACTTTCTATTGCTTATAAATTACTGAGTCTTCTCCCCCCATGAGTTGTTCAGTTGGTTTACACCAAAACAGTTTTGCAAGTATTGCTTTTGTAGTGGTTTGTCTATTTATCTTTTGTCTCTCAATTTTGATAATCCCTTTCACTTCCTTAGTTCTAATACCAGCATATACAGTATCCAGCGTACTCAGATGAGATACAGTGATAACACGGGGACATGTGATTCCCTTTTATATAAGACACAAGGTACAGAAAATTCAGAGATGAAAGAAAAAAAAACAAGACTAAAATTTAAAAAACTCAATAAAAATTACATACAGTAAAAAAATAAATAAATTACTGAGTCTTCTGTTATGGCAGCCCAAACATACTAACACATCAGGTCCATTCAAGTAAGACTGAAAAACAGAGCTTTATTTGTTCTCATTCCCGTGCAGCAATGAAAGATAACCAACTTGAAGCCAGAAGCTCTTTTCCTTTTTTCTTTTTTTTTTGAGACAAGTTGTCTCACTACTTACCCAGGCTAATTTCAAATTCACAATCTTCCTCGTAAGCCTCCCTCACAACTTATCCCAAGAAAATTTCAAATCACAATCTTCCTCCTCAGCCCCCTAGATGTTGGTATTATAGGCACACATATTTTATTCACAGAGTATACACTTAGTAAAGATATATTAAATAAACAAGGTATAAACTGGCCTTGCAAATGAACCTGTACATCTTGGTGGCAGTGTCAGGGAAAAGAGGAAAGGAAGAAGGCCTCAACAACAAATCAGTATGCAAACTGATTGCTATTTATTTTTAAAATAGCATTATAAGCTTGGACCTAGCCTGAACCCTGTCCGCAGTTTAAAAAGAGGAAAAAAGTTGTAATTTCCTAGAAAATGAACAGCTACCCTTAAAAGAAAGAAGTATTCATGATACATGAAAGCAAGATAGGAAGCCTAGTTGTGGCTAAATGATTAAAAGCTCCAGCACAGCAGTTGAACAGGTTCAGTTCCTAGTTACACTGCCTACTTACTAGGACTTTGGTGCCTCAACATCTTTCTCCATAAAACAGGAAACATAATGCTGAGATCACAGAAGTGTAGCAAGAAAACCAATATACACAGAAAGCATCAAAAGTAGTTTTGTAAAGAATCTCAAATAAACAAGAGCACCCGAAGAAGAGCAACATTTGCAATAAATGCTAGTACTGGTTGTTCCATCATATAGTTCCTAACACTAAACTAAAATGCCAAATAAATATGCTAGGGCCCTTATTTTTTTTTTTACAGTTATAAAGGTAAGTGGTTGGAATATAGAGGCAGCTTTAAAAATGCCATCACATAAAGAAGGCTATTTTAAGATCATGAAGAGTCTACATGAATATATGCTTTTGTAACTACATGTTTATGCATTTAACTATTTTCTCAAGAAAATACTGTCTTTACTATGGACAACAGACTGATTTGTCTGGTCTGTTCTACTTTGTTTTGTTGTTATTGTTGTTTGTAAGCTGGCTACAAGAAAGAAATCTGATTAAGGGGGATAAAAAGAACAATATCTCTAAAGAGTATTTCAATATTCACTTTTAAATCCAGCTTCCATGGAAATGGGTATTATCATATCAGTTTACCTAAGCTGTCCAAAACCTATCAGTCTCTTCAGTTTGAAGTCTCTAGTTTTCTGATAAATATTTAAATAGTGGTGATAGTCAGAACTGAGCCGAGTACACCTTTCAAATTCTATTGAAGTTTCTATGAATTTATTCATTTTAATTGAGGCTCTTTTCTTTCCACAATGACTCTGAAAATCTCTTTTATCTCCAAACAACTGGAGAGGTCTTTTAAAAAAGAAAAGAATGAGGCTTATTTTCTAATGACATTCTAAGTACTTGTCAATGGAAGAATAACTAAGGCTTAGAAAATTATTTGGAAACATTATGAATAAAAAACCATTTATAGTCTACAGAAAGATGTACCTGACATTTAACAAATGCTCCTTGATTGTTTTGTTCTTACACTGAGAGTCACAATTAAATATCGGTATTTAATTGTTAGGAAGTTCTTTTTTCAAATCCAACTCAGATTTTCAGTGTAGCTTGGTAGGGATACAACACAATATCAAAAATCTTGAAGTAAAGGAAAAAGATAGGTGACTACAATTTCTGTTTCCTCAGGGTCCATTCCTTATTATGTGGAGTGGCAAGTTACTTTAGCTCTCTATACGACAGTTTCTTCATCTGTTACAAAGGAGAGTAGGAATGATTTTTCATAAATTCTCATATAATCACTCGGAATGGTGCCTACCAAGGAAGCATATAACAAATCATGGCTATGATGCTTCTCTGTGTTCTATGAGATTAAAGACTGATAAAAACTCAGCCTGCTCTAAAAGTTTACCTCAAACTTAATGGCAGAGTAAGGATTAGATCTTGGTCCCTACTGTAATTCTCCAAATGCAAGAAAATAAAAAAATAATGAGCTGTAAAAAACTGGCGAAAGAAACAAATATGATACTTAAAATCCAGATGTTCAAGTATTCTCCTATGAGAATTCTAATGAGGGACCAACTCAATTTACCAGCTACAAAAACCAAGACTTTCATTAGTACCTCTTACTAATCTCCAAAAGGATTTGAGATGGATTGCTTATTATTTTGTAGTATATAAGCTCCAATAAATTTTAAACATTAAAAAATCATTTTTGATGTCCCATAAAAGCATTGAGATTAAATATATCTTAGACTCTTTCTCATAATAGAAATTATAATAAAGTACAAGTTTTATTCTATTATGGCTTCCACATTCATAAGGCCCAGAAATTGGTCCACCTAGAGTCCTTATCTACAGATCAAAGTTTTACATACTGAAAATCAAATACCATATATAACTTTTAAGGGTAACTACTTGCTATCACTTATATGTTCATTATATATGTCATGTCATGAATCTGAGGGCAGATCCGAATTTCTAGTTAGTGAAATCTTTGTGGCAATTCATTACATCATCATTCATTTATGACATCATAATGCATGAGAAATTCTGTCACTAAAAATTTCTGTCATCCTGGCTAGCTCTTTATAAGATCATTTCCCACTATTTGGGACTGAAGGTATGTCTTACACAGTAAAGCAAATTCAAGACCTTGAATTCAATCCCCAGTACAGCATAAAGAAACTAAAAAGAAAAAAAAAACCCTACAGCTCTACAGTCACTTTTATGGACAGTACAAAATTTCCACCTAATACTAAGTATATTTGCCAACTAATTTTCCATGTAGGTAAATGTGCGCAATGAAAATTAACTAAAGGAAATGTTCTCATTAAAGAAAAAATTTTGTTCTATATAATTTCATATAAATCAAAGCTCTTAAAAAATTTTAGCAATAGGGCTGGGAATATGGCCTAGTGGCAAGAGTGCTTGCCTCATATACATGAAGCCCTGAGTTCGATTCCTCAGCACCACATATATAGAAAAGGCCAGAAGTGGCACTGTGGCACAAGTGGTAGAGTGCTAGCCTTGAGCAAAGAGGCCAGGGACAGTACTCAGGACCTGAGCCCCAGGACTGGAAAAAAAAATTGCAATAGTAAATGCTATCCATCTTACTCTCTGAATGTTCTCTCCCCCTCCACCCCCATATGTGTTACTTGGTATAAAACCTAGGGTCTCAAGAATATTAGACAGATGGCTTGCCAGCCTCTTGGTTTTTATTTTGCTTCTGAGATAGGGTCTCAAAACTTTCCCTAGGCTTACCTTAAACACACAAGCCCCTCAAATGTCTCTACCCACCAAATGGCTAGGATTATAGGCATGAATCACCCATGCCCAATTTGCTTTGTTTAAGACTCTCTCCTACAGTTATGATTCATTTATTGTTCATTTTAATTTAGAATATTTGTTAAAATATTTTGGAAAAGCTTTCAAACTCCAACAGTATTTCAAATGCTGCTACAAAAGGATCCCATTTTACTAAGTGCATTTACACTTGTATGAGTATACACACATATATTATATACACATATATGTACATACACACACACATACACACACACACACACATACACACACATTCTACCTCTGGGTTATGGGCATTGTATTATGGCCTTCAAATATAAAGACCACTGAAGGGTTTTTGTTGTTGTTTTGTTTTGGTTTGGTTTTTTGGCCAGTCCTGGGGCTTGAACTCAGGGCCTGAGCACTCTCCCTGGCTTTTTTTTTTTTTTTTTTTTGCTCAAGGCTAGCACTCTACCACTTGAGCAACAGCGCCACTTCTGGCTTTTTTCCATATATATGGTGCTGAGGAATCGAACCCATGGCTTCATGTATACGAGGTGAGCACTTTACCAGTAGGCCACATTCCCAGCCCAAGACCACTAAAGTTTTGAAAAACATTTACGTTTTAATTCTTCCACATCAAAGCTGGGGTGCTCTGAAAATTAAAAGACAAAAACCAGAATATCCACCAAAGTCACAAGCTTCATGTGAGCAAATGACAAAGAGATAGTCTTGCCTTGTCATCTCTCCCCCTGGGTCTATAATCCTTGTCTCTACTCGTAGGCTTCTCACTCTTGGATATAGGATGTGCTCGGCCTACAGGCCCCCGGGCCCCTACTCCTCCCAGTTCTTTCCTCAGAGGTCTGACTTCTCGATTAGGGCGCCTGATTTGAGGTGGAGCTCTGAAAAAACAAAAATAAAATAAAAATTAATCAAAGACAAACATATTTTGATTCTACCTTAGGCAATAAGATTAATTCATGAAGTGCAAAATCTCTATGTTTGCCTTTGCTAATTCCTGACCACAACTATTAGACTGGTTTTTATATTTTTTCTCTAAAGTATACTGGTGGGTACAATTATGAAATACATAGAAGTGATACATATGGCCCCAATCATTTTGCTAAAACTAACCATTAATCGCCAATAGAGGGCAACACAGACTACCTTCACCTACTACTGTTAATAATGTAATGGAAAATCTTCAATTCTGTCCTAAATTAAGAACAGGTAAGTTCTTTTATTTTTTTAAGTATTAAAAGCCACTTTTAAAGGAGAGGAAATAAAAGTACAGCTATTAGCATAGTTTTCTAATTTATTTTTTTACCACCAAGATTTTTTCTGCTTATACTGGAAAATTCAACATTTCATTCAGCAAATTACAAATAATAAGGCTTAACAATGAAATCTTCTTACAAACAAAGTACATTATGTGCAAATATATTATTCATGCTTTTAGGGTGCCAAAAATCACAGATCATTAAAATTATACAGGCCTCTGAACGTGATTAGAAATGTTGACAGATGTATAAAAGAAAATGCATAGCAGGTGGCATATTTGGTTTCATTTAATATGAAACATCTCCTTCAAACAGTGAAGTTTTTCCACTGAGCAATTAATTGTCTCTCTAGGTGTCACTTTTGACTAATCTTCACTCCTCCCTGAATGGTCTCTTCTCTTCATTCTTGGCTGTCATGGCTGTCTTGTGTTTGTAGCACTTTAGGTCCGTGTATATATAAAGCTTTCATCTCTATCCTCTACCTACTGTTTCTTTCCAGACGCATAATTTTTGATTCACAGAACTCATCAGAATTTCATTCTTTTTTTTTGTTTGAGAATTTCATTCTTGGTATTATAAAAGGTGACAGAGTACATAATTCAATGAATTGAAGCAAAAAAGACAGGAAACTGGATGGAAAACCATGAAGGTTGCAAGCTCAGGACAAAAAGGTAAAGTGTCAACATGCTACAAGTACAATTCAGTCTATTCAGATTGCTGGTATTAGACTACTACCTGAAACATGAAACAACTAAGGATAAGAATGGCTGGTGAAAACTGTACCTTATCTATTACATTCCCATACACTGCCCTCTTAAGCCTTGCAATTCAGACCAGTCAAACATCTATTGAACAACCATTAGGTAGTATATAGCCCTTACTATGTTGGCCCCTGGAAGAGACAAAGATAAATAAGCAATTATGAAAGAGAAATCCATTGGAAAGAAACTAGAGAATAACAGCTCATAGCATAATGGCTATAAGGTCAATATTACAATATTGATTGTAGGGCATTCTTAGTCTTTTGGATACTCTGTCCAAATAAAAACGTGAAGAGACTGGTAAAGAATAAAAACTAATAATGATAAATTGCTGTACTTCTGGTATTTCAGCGTTGGGGATATAGCTCTGAGGTAAAGTGCTTGCCTAGCATTTTTAAGGAATTCAAGGTTAAATCCTCAGTTAGGGGGTAGGGAAACTTAAGTCTTTTAGTATATCAGTGCAGCCAATGATTCCGTTTTCTCAGTTTTCATTAAGAATGGGAAATAGTGGAATGCAACTTTACTCCTATTTATTCCTATTTTGTATGCATAAATCTTTTTTTTTTTCTTTTTTGCCAGGCCTGGGGCTTGAACTCAGGGCCTGAGAACTGTCCCTGTCTTCTTTTACTCAAGGCTAACACTTTACCACTTGAGCCACAGCGCCACTTCTGGCTTTTTCTGTATATGTGGTGCTGGGGAATCACCCAACGGTTCATGAATGCTAGGCAAGCACTCTACTGCTAAGCCACATTCTCAGCCCCATAAATCTCTTTTCTAAGTTGGATTCACTGGTATAGTTAAAAACAATAAAAGATCCACAATCTCTTCCACCCAGGATACATCTTCAAGTTTGCCCTTTCATTAGCAGCTGTGCCTGCTATTTAATAGCCTGTCACTGTGGCCCAGCTTTCTACACTCCAGCCAACCAGCCTCATGCCACTGCTCACAAACAGCAAGGCCAGCACATGCAGCTGCATGCCAGGCTGCTCTGCAGCAGCTGAGCTCACTCATTCGCCTTGATGCCTGGGGGTGAATTGCTGAGAATCCTAAGATGGTCTTTTTGCTTTCTCAGCTTGTAATTTCTCTGCCTCAGCTTGCTATTCAACAGTCACTTAGGAGCCCTGCTGTAGTCCATTTGTACACATGTCCAGCTCAGTAAAGTGTGTTGCAGAATTATTTCCAAGCTGGTACATACGCTGCCTTCCAAATGCTTGCTGGTGACCGTGTCCTACCACTCAGTATTCTGATGGGCTCATAAAAGATCTGAATGGGACTGGTCAACAAGCCAGATGTGCCATTTGTAGCAAGTCCTATGTCTCACAGGAAGTGTGCCTGTGCTTTATAAGTAGTCTTCAGTTCCATCTCATTGCAGTCTGATATTACATTTGTTACACACCCTGCCAACTTTTCAAAGGACATCCTTGATTCTGTCTGTACTTCTTTGTCCATTAGCGCATCACTGCACAATGTCAAGCTTCACTTGAAGGACTAAGTGACAGCTTCCAGGCTGTGTAAACAATAAAACTCTCTTTAAAAAAAAACTAGCCTGTCTTTAAAAAGATTTTAGTGAGTTTCACAGTATCACTTATCCCTAATGGTCAAACTGACACTATTTGAGCTTAGAGGATTTCAAATAAAGAGAACAAGTGATGAGATCTTCGGATAACTACAAGGATGTCAGCGCTGACCACTGGTGGTCACACCTGTAATCCTGGCTACTCAGGAGGCTGAGATCTGAGGATCAAGGTTTGAAGCCAACCCAGGAAGATAAATCCAAAAGACTCTTATCTCCAATTCACCAGCAAAAAAGCTGGAAGTAGAGATGTAGTAAAATAACAGCCTGAGGGAAAAATCTAAGCAAAAACACAAGATCCTGAGTTCAAGCCTCAGTAAGGTAAGCTTCCATACACAAGCGCTTGCATGCACACACACACATGCCTGCATGTGAACACCCACATACACACACAAAAAAAGTGAGGCTCCAGGCTCACACCTGTAATTCTGTAATCCTAGCTACTCAGGAAACTGAGATCTGAGGATCAAGGATGGAATGAAGCCAGCCTCATCAGGAAAGTCTCTGAGACTCTCATCTCCAATTAAGCACCAAAAAAGTTGCAAGTGGAGTTGTGGCTAAAGTGGTAGCCTTGAGCAAAAAAGATCAGGGACAACACACACACACACACACACACACACACACACACACACACACACACACACACACGAATAAAGAATGTCTACACCGGGCTGGGAATGTGGTTTAGTGGTAGAGTGCTTCAGTAGCACATAAATAGAAAAAGTCAGAAGTGGCACTGTAGCTCAAGTGGTAAAATGCTAGCCTTGAGCCAAAAAACGAGCTCAGGGACAGCACCCAGGTCCTGAGGTCAAGCCCCAGGACTGTCAAAAAAAAAAAAGAAGTAAAGGAAAAGTGGGAGACTTGGCCTGAAAGTTAATTTAAAAAAAAAAGTGTCTACACTGTGCTTAATCTTCCTATTTGAGGTTCCCTGTGGGAATAGAAGAAATTTGCCTTAGTCTAAAACATGCACAATAAGCTTTATTTCCTCTGAAATCCGAGTATTTCTTCTTTCCAAACTATGTTAAAATATCAGTATTGCATGTAAGTATCATTATCAATATTACTTACAACAACTACCTGAAAACAATCCAAATACCCATTCTCTGGAACAGATATGTAAATAATTACATATTCATATAATGGAATACAATAAACAACTTAATATGAATTACAGTAATCTGCAATAAGAGTTAAATCTCAAGTCCATAGTTGTGGATGAAAAAACAGGCTCAAAGTATAGACACAGTATGATTCCAAGTCTAAGAAGGTACTATTTAATGACATGAACATACATAGTCAATATGTAACGTGATTATTTCTTTTCATATTTTCTTATGGCTTTACTACTTCCCAAAATTTAGGTACTGATCTATTTCAAATTAATTTTCCATATGGTCTAAGGTAAGGAAAGAATGTCAATATTTCCCCCAAAGCATGAAAACTCAACTAACTGAGGGCATTTTCTGGCCAGACCCACCATTCCCACTGAAAGGCAGTGATGCGGGCTTCAGATCTCAAGCAACTTCACTGAATTCAGTCTTTAGTGTAAGTTATAAAGAGCACTTTAGAAATTTTCAGTTTAGCTCTTTGAATATTATAAACAAATATAACCAAGAGACTGTTCTAAATGTTTCTTACTAATTCTTTCAACAAATATCCTAACTCTTATTAAGCGCAAGGTACCAATATAAAAATGTAAAGGGACATATTAACATAAAGGGATATAATGTCAAATTACATAGTAGGTTAGCTCTTCCCTCATTAAGCAAACTTTATCACCTATAAAAATAAATTGAGCACTTCAGGAACTACTGATATGAGTTTTCTGTATCTTTCTCAAGGGTGAATTTTGTGCAGAAAATAGCCTTTAAGGGATGACTTTCATTATTAGGATATTAAACTTAACTAAGTTAAAAACACAAAAATTAAATATTTTGGATTTGGCTACAATTTTTTCATGAAAAAGACAAGAAGTATTTAGCAGTCTCTCAGAATTTTAAATAATGTGAATAAGCCCATTTCCAAATCTACTTTAAAAATGCTACCAGATGGGGCTGGGGATATAGCCTAGTGGCAAGAGTGCCTGCCTCGGATACACGAGGCCCTAGGTTCGATTCCCCAGCACCACATATACAGAAAACGGCCAGAAGCGGCGCTGTGGCTCAAGTGGCAGAGTGCTAGCCTTGAGCGGGAAGAAGCCAGGGACAGTGCTCAGGCCCTGAGTCCAAGGCCCACGACTGGCCAAAAAAAAAAAATGCTACCAGAATTTTTTTCCATATCATAGATTTAAAATACTGTACTCCCTTCTTTGTTTTTCTACTTTCTTACTCAATATAGAATAATTTAATGGAACTGCAACCCCTTTGTACAACTACTTAATAAAAAATAATTTATGTATGCATGTTTATAAACATTGTAGTAAATTTACAAATAATAAGATAATATTAAATTTCTCCTAAATTTTTCAATAAAGTATTTAGCTTTGTTTTTTTTCTTTTCTTTCTCTTCCTTCTTTCTTTTCTTCTCTCCCTCCCTCCCTCCCTGCCTTCTTCCCTCCCTCCCTCTCTCTTTCTTTTTTTCCACTGGCCTCAAAGTCACAATTCCCCTGCCTCAGCCTCCTGAGTGCTGGGATCACATATATGTGCTACCATGCCTAGCTAGCACAAATTTTTATGTTACAAACCCCCCCCCCCCAAAACAGAAATCCCGTGGCTGGGTGCCAGGGGCTTATGCCTGTAATCTAACCACTAGTAGGAGGCTGAGATCTGAGGAATACTGTTCTGAAGCCAGCCTGAGCAGGAAAGCCCATGAGCTTCATCTCCAATTAAACAACAAAAGTGCTCAAGTAGTAGAGCACTAGTCTTGAGCATAAAAAGCTCAGTTACAGCACTCTGGCCATAAATTCAAGCCCCAGGATCAGCACACACACATACACCACCACCACTACCACTACCACCACCAACAACAACGTTTAAACAAAAGAAGCACAAGTCTTAAGTACTATAAAAATAAATCAGTACTTGGATAACTCATAGTGAAACTGTTTTAATGCCCAAAACCAAAACACGAATTAAAAAAACAAAACACCTAAGAACAATGGAGGGAGGGAAAGAATAAGGAATGCCAGATGTCTGTGGCTCATACCTATCATCCTAGCTACTCAAAAGGGTGATATTAGAGGATTGCAGTTCAAAGATAGCCTGGACAGAAAAAGTCCATGAGATGCTTTCTCCAAAATAACTAGCAGAAAGCCAGGCTAGAGTCATGGTTCAAATAGTAGAATATCAGCCAAGAAAGCAAAGTAAGCAAATTGAGTCCAAGGTCCAAGTTGAAACCCCAGTATTGCCAAAATAGAGAATGAGACAGAGAGAGAGAGAAAAAATGTACAAGCAAAAAAATTATATTGATATTATAAGCTAAAGGCACCAAGGCACCATAATATGACTATCATTGTTAAAGCATAGAAAATAAATAACTGCTAGCCTATATTAAACGATTACTTAAAGGTCACAGTAGTTTTTTTTAAACTGATAGTTTACAACTAATAGAGAACTTTGCTAAAAGATCAATTGAACACATTTGGACAAAGATAAAACTGAGTATACCAACAGTGATTATAAGGAATAGTAAGCAAAACTGGCAAATGCACAGATAAATGTACATTTAACTGACGTCACTGAATCCCTGCACTGGGCCAGACATTGTTCGTGGTGCTGAGGTACAACAGTGGGAAAAATCATATACTCTCACTTTACAGATCTTAGGGTCTAAAAAGGATGATAAGCACTAAACATTATATTTGGTTTCAACAAGTGCTATGAAGAAAAATAAAGCAGCCTACAGGGTAGAGTGGTGACAGGTGAAAGTGTAAATACTTTAAATAGGGTAGTCAAGGTAAGAATCTGAGCTTTATAACCATCTGAATGCCAAATAGGGTAGCAGTGGGTAATGAACAGTGCAAACCTTTCCTGAGCACTTCCATTGTGGCAGGCTGTTCTTTACACTTTTCCTGCATTACATCACTTAATTCTCTCAATAACTCCACAAGGTAATTATTATGTTGATCCAATTTACAGAGGAAGAAAATAAGAGAGACTAGCTCGTCCTTATGAATAGAAAACTACAACTGTCCAATCACCTATCTCTGCACAAAGGAAACAAGCAGCTTAGCTTGTTCCTGCAGAGCAGGATCTCCCTCCTGCTTGTCTCAGCATCCGTGATATCAACATACAATGAATACCAGGACACAGAAGGAGCAGAGAGCTGAAGACTAGAGACCCGCAAAAGAAGAAAAAGAGGCCAGTAGGAGGAAAGAAGAAAAGCAGAATAGAATAAGCTGGGAAAGGGAGAAGAGAGTTCCAAGGAAGATGGTGAACATTAACTATCACAAAGGGAAGAAGAGTTAAGTCTTAAGTAAAGGCAGTTATTAAGTCAGGAAGGCACTCAACAGCTTCAAGAACTCAGCCTCGATGCTGCGATGACTAGAGACGCAGGCTATCTCACAGTCACGGGACAGGAAATGGCTATCATGGAAGGTAGCTGCATTCTATGATATATGGAGTTTGTCAAAGAAGCGAAAGACAGAACAGACTGGGGCAAGAGAACAGGCAGAGAGTTTTCTAGCACAAGTGAGAAATATTGTGTTCAAACTAAAAGCTGACTTACCACTATCTTGTTCCCACTCCTTAGTTTAAATCTTTAATGAATTACAATTTCTATCTTTCAGTTGCATTTTCTGTAACATAAAAAAGATAGAAACACCAAGTTTTTAGGCACTTATTGTGATTAAATACCTACAATTTCAAAATGGAAACTAAATGAATGACACTGAGCCCCATAAGCTGTTCCCTAGAGAAAACTTACATAAAGGCACAATAAAATAAAAGGACTAGCTAGACTAGCCTCCCACCCTTGGGACTCTTCAGACTCTGCAACACAACTGCCTCCTCTGTTCTCACTTTCAAGATGATCTTGTTTGTCAAATGATCACAAAGCATCTGCACAAGCTGTGAGCACCACATAGGCCCACCACTCTGCATCCCAACTTCCTGCTGAATCCTGTGGTGAGTACGCTGCCCTTCCCCTCCCAACTACTTAAGGACACCAATCCCAGCAGCACACAGGCATCCAGCCATTCTTCTTCCCTCAACAAACCTGGACTCTTACTTGTTCCCAGCCACCTTTTGATTTCTCTGCTCCCCTCCTCAGCAAGACCCACTGAAAGACTTGGTTTGGTGTCTTCAGTTCCTTTCTTTCCACTATCTGAACCCACTCCATCATTATCATTTTACCAACTCTGAACTCAATGGCACCCACCTGTAATTCCAGCACTCAGGAGGCTGAGGCAAGAGGATTGTGAATTGGAGAACAGGCAGGGCTATGAAGTAATGAAATAACATTGTCATAGCAAGACCCTATCTCAAAAAATAAAACAAATAAACCTTCAATAAAGCCACCAGTGTGCTCCAGCTGCTAAATTTCTTGCAATTCTTTGTCATCTGCATACAGCATTTGGTAAAATAACAGGATGTTTAAAGTAAATTTGTTGGCCGGGCATCAGTTGTTCACACCTGTAATCCTAGCTACTCAGGAGGTAGAGATCTGAAGATCTTGATTCAAAGAAAACCTTGGCAGGAAAACCCAAGAGATTCTTACCTTATTTAACTACCAAAAAGCTGGAAGTGGAGCTGTAGCTTAACTGGTAGAACGCGAGCCTTGAGCAAAAAATCTCAAGGACAGGGCTGGGGATATGGCCTAGTGGCGAGAGAGCTTGCCTCGTATACCTGAGGCCCTGGGTTCGATTCCCCAGCACCACATATACAGAAAGCGGCCACATATACAGAAAACTGTGGCTCAGGTGGCAGAGTGCTAGCCTTGAGCAAAAAGGAAGCCAGGGACAGTGCTCAGGCCCTGAGTCTAAGGCCCAGGACTGGCCAAAAAAAAAAATCTCAAGGACAGCAACCAGGTCCTCAGTTCTAGTCCTAGGACTAGGCTTTCTAGGATGTTTAGATTATTTTCTCTAACTGGTTTCCTTTAGTTTATCTGAGACAGGATCTCACTATGTAGCCCCCGCTAGCCTAGACCTCACAATCCCTTGCCTTGGCCTCCCAACTGTTCGGATTACAGGCATATAGCACTACATCTGGCTTGTTAGTTTCTTCAGGCCCAGGTTGGTGGGTTTTAACACCACTATACCACCTACAAGACCAAAGCATCTGGTGATTATGTACCAAATACATGTTGGACAGGTCAGATACAGCACCTTTTCCCTAAGACTTTTGTTCAAAACAATTATACACAATAATGCCATTATGTACACTTTACACAGTAAAAATGCACTGAGAGAGGTGAATTTGGAAGACTACTTAATCACTGTGGAACTGATATAAAACCTTGTTTCCCAACCTAATACTAGGAAAATAACTGAGTTAGAGCCTAGGGGAAATATTCATATGGTAATTTATTCTCTTGTCAGTACTGGACTTATTAGGCCTTGATTTGTTTAAAAACTGTGTTTTAAAATTCTACCAGTTACTTAAACTTCACTATCAAATTAAGACAAGTCTCTGCTAAAATTTTGCACAACAGCACTAGTTAGTAAAAAAATAATAATAATAATAATAAAATCTTCCCATTTGTATGTACACAGAAACATCTACCCCTTTCCCTAGGTCTTGATGAAATAACATCAGGTCTATTAACATTCTAGTCTAACTAAAATAAGCCAAATAATTAATTTTAGACTTGTATACTCTATTCTCATTCCTCCTCTTCCAAAAGGTATGATTTTTAAAGTCCATGATATGGGAATGCAAATTGGTGTAGTCATTATGGAGACAACTATGGAAGTCCTCAAAAAATCAAAAATAGAACTATCATATGATCCAGTAATCCCACCTGTATTTCCAAAGAAAATAAAATCAGTATGCTGAAGAGACATTTGCACTCTCATATCATTTCAGCACCATTCACAACAGTGGGGAAACCTAAACATTCATTTAAAAATATATAGATTTTTAAAATATGGTGTGTGTATATATGCAGAAGAATGTTAATATTAAAAAAAGAAGGAAATCAAGCCATTTACTATAACATGGATGAACCTAAAAAACTATGTTAAGTGAAATCAAACTGCATTAAGACAAATTCTGTGTGATCTTACATCTATGTGCAATCTAAAATAGTCAAACTCAGAAACAGATAGGAGTGATGGTTACCAGGGAACGAAGTGAAAGGGAAATGAAATTTCTTACTCCACTTGATACTACTGTAACAGATTACCTGAGACATTCACCGGAGACCTGAGAAGTTCATAATGAATAAGATTTATTTCTTACATGTCTAGAGGCTACAAAATCTGACTGCAGAGACCATTATTTGACAAGGTCCTTTTCGCTGCATGTCTCATGACAAAAAGCAGAAGGATAAATGGGCATGACTGAACAACTGGCTTTCACATAACAGACTGACTCCCACAATAGTAACATTCACCTATCTCTCATGACCTAATTGCATCTTTTTTTTTTTTTTTTTTTTGGCCAGTCCTGGGCCTGAGCACTGTCCCTGGCTTCTTCCCGCTCAAGGCTAGCACTCTGCCACTTGAGCCACAGCGCCGCTTCTGGCCGTTTTCTGTATATGTGGTGCTGGGGAATCGAACCTAGGGCCTCGTGTATCCGAGGCAGGCACTCTTGCCACTAGGCTATATCCCCAGCCCCCCAATTGCATCTTAAAGGTTCCATTCCCAATGCTCCACACTGTTACACTGGGATTAAGTTCCCAACACATGAGCGTTGGTGGAAGACATGTTCAAACCAAAGCATGGACTGGTATTAGAATCTGTATGAAGTTTCAGTTGTACAAGAAGTGAAAAGTTCTAAAGAAAGCAAGGTGACTACTGCTGAAAATGTTGTGTATTTGAAATTTACTAAGCTGGTAGATCTTAAGTATTTTCACCACAAAAGAAAACTGGCAAAGTATCTGAGTAATGGGTATGTTAATTAGTTTGTGGTTTTTTTTACAATAGCTAGCAGTATGACATCATTAAGTTGTACAACTTAAAGAGTATAAATTTTTTATCAACTAGACCTCAAACTTGCCAGGGGGAGATCTATTTTTAAGCAGAATAAATAACTATTTATTTAATATATAGCACATCAAATACAAAACATCTTAGTTTTAGACCTTCAGGTCTCATTAAAGAGCATATAATACTAAATCTACTTGTAAAACATTATAAAAATCATTTCATTAATACAGAAAACCTATTAACTTAAGACACTAAAACTTATCTGAAGGCTTTATCTCTTTGTAGTTTAATTTTAATAATGCCACTACTTCCCATAATGATCCCACTATTACTGCTCAATTTCCTCACATTCAAGGCAATGAATCTAATTTGTTTTAAAAGACTGTTTTGATTTATCCAAGCAGCTGCTGGTGATTTAAAATATTAGTATGATTAAACTCAGCAGATCCATGATACAAAGTATAGCTTCAAACAATGTAAGGAAACCACTCATGGAAACCACAGTAAACCCATTACCTTGGCAAACAGCAGTAGGGACAAGTGGATGTTTTCTACTATGAAGTCCATGAAGTAAAGAGGACAGAACAACAAACAGAGCTACCAAATTAATAATGAATGACAAATATACCAAGTGTACCCCTGAAATTGCTTTGCATAGAAAAAGGTCAATTATATACTTCTAGTGACTTAAATAATAAGTCTAGTATAGTGTCCCCAAAGGGAAAATTTTAAAGTATTGATCTATTTTATCAATTATCAATCACCAACAGATAATTATCAATTAATTATCAATCTATTTATTAAGCATTTTCAATTTCATTATTTTCCCCTACCACTAGAGTAAGAATTTAACAACTAGATAATATATATTAGGAGATATGTCAAAATACAGCTACAGAAACAACTAAGAATTTATGTCAAAATAACTGAGTAGAGTGAATACAGTTAAAACTATTGAAGATTTAGGTTCAAATTGTGGATGTGCCACTTCCTGTTCAGATGACTTTTGAAAAATAACAAACTTGATAAGCTTCAATTTCATTTTTATTTTCTTGGTGCCAGTAATGGGGTTTGAATTCTGGGCCTGAGTGGTGTCCCTGAGCTCTTTTGCTTAAGGCTAGTGCTCTACCACTTGAATAACAGCTCCACTTCCAGCATTTTGTGGTTAATTGGAGATAAGAATCTCACAGGCTTTTCCTGCCCTGGCTGGCTTCCAACAGATCCCCAGATCCCAACCTCTTGAATAGCTAGTACTTACAGGCATGAGCCACGGTATCAAGCTCAATTTCCTCATCTGTATATCAAATTTACAATAACAATCTAGCAATGATAACATGGGGATACAGTAATGGTACTCACTTCATCACTGGAAATCACTGGAGGTTTAAACAGGACTAAGCTTGTAAAATAAACAGAAGCTAACCAATAATTATTAGCTATCATCCTTTCCCTAAAAATGACCAACTTATTGAGACTTGGACAATGAATTATAAAGTGATAGCCTTTCTGCTAGAGTGATTGAAAATTTTTCAGAAAACTAAAGGTTCTTTGCACAACTACTTACAGATAATTAAAAAATTAAAATTAAAAAACCCTAAAGACTTATGTAGAATTTGCAGGGAGAAAAATTACTTGAGAAATTTTATAAAAGAAGTAATCTTTTTTTATTTAATTAATTTATTGTCAAAGTGATGTACAGAGGGGTTACAGTTTCATACATAAGGCAGTGAGTACATTTGTTATCAAACTTGTTACCTCCTCCCTCATTTTTCTCCCTCCTTCCCGGGGAAAGAAGTAATCTTGTAGGGTTGTATTTGTGTTAATTTTGTTTGTCATCACTAGAGACCTAACCTACATTATCTGCCCTATTAGGCATTAGATTATCTTAATTCCATAGATTAGAAATTTGTATTTTACAGACCGTGAAATCAACATTTTGAGAATTTTAAATACTTAAGGTCATAGAACAAGTAGGCATAAGAAGTGCATTTTAAACTTAGATCTCATGAACTAAAAAGCCAATGTCCTTCCCTTTATACAGAGTGGTATATACAGAGGGAAAAATTCATTACATTTCTTTAAGTGACTTGAAGAAGAAACAAAATTTGTAAAATGAGAAAAATATTAGGTAATTTTTCCCTCCCATATTGACCCTAACCTTAGAAATGTAATAGTTAATTAACCCTCACCACACATGTTCTGAGCACAGCCTGTGTAAGGTTTGTTCCATTACACATATGTTCCCTAAAACATGATAAACTGATTAAAGATGTGTTGTTTTGCTTTCATAAAGATTTTGTTTAGGGCTGGGAATGTGGTTTAGTAGTAGAGTGCTTGCCTAGCATGCATGAAGCCCTGGGTTCGATTTCTCAGTACCACATAAACAGAAAAAGCCAGACGTGGCACTGTGGCTCAAGTGGTAGAGTGCTAGCCTTGAGCAAAAGAAGCTCAGGGACAGTGCTCAGGCCCTGAGTTCACACACACACACACACACACACACACACACACACACACAGATTTTGTTCATAAATTTAAAAACTACAAATCCCATGCTATTGTTTGAAACCTAATTGCTTCTCTAGCAGAACCTCTTAAAGAGTTGTTAGATATTTTTCTAAGTCTGTGTCTGTCTCTCTTTTTCTCTTTCCCTCCACCTCCTTCCCTGCTTCCTGTTTACCATGAGGTAAAGAGCTCCCCTCTACTCCATGCTCCCAGCAACAAGATGGCTGAGAGGAAAAGCCCAAGGGAATGGGACCAAGAAACCATGGACAGAAACTTTTCTATCTTTGTCTTAAATCTTTGCTTAAGTTGTTTTTCTCAGGTGTTTGTCACAATGATGCAAAAGTAACTAACAATATGGAAATAAGATTTTTCCAGGTAACAGTATGTTTTTACTAAGTGTTTATAGTCTTTGTTTTCATTGAATTTTTCTGATCCATAAAGGAAACACAAACACACACACACACACACAGTCTATACATAAGGAAAATTAATGGAGGAAGATTTGGAAAAATATATGCTGGCACATTCATCTTTCACTTCCACTGCAAGAAAAGGATTAAAATAAATACAAAACTAAGTCAAACATACATATGGGCAGGTAAAGAAGTATAAATAAAAGGAAGCAACTGGGCTAATGTTCTAATGAGGAGAAATTTCTAGATTGTTATTCACCAATGAGAAAATGTTATCCATAGTTTTTTATTCAGTTTGAACATTAAGAGTTGTTATCTGTGGATCCCGCTTGCTGAAATGAATCAGTGTATTATAACAATTCAGAACATGTATTCCTATAGTTTAAACTTAATAATAGTTTTTAGCTTTAAACTACAAATGCATTTCAGAATTAATGAGTTTCAGGAAGAATAAGATATTCTATTATATGCATATACAAAAATTTTCAAGCTCCAATAGACCACAATGTCCTTATGTTCTTTATTCAATATTTACTTTGGAACTGCCATGGTAACAACTCAGTGACTGAGATCTTTTGAGGGATCAGGGTTACCTTAATCCAAACACCTGGAGGTGGTTACAGCAGAAGAAAAACTACATTGTCCTTTAAAAAGAATCTCAACCTTTTGAGAGAATCACAAAAGTATTCCTAACTTAGAGGGAAAAATTCTCAAAGAATAAATTAACCACTTCTCACTGTCTTTTAACTGTTCTTAGAAAACTTCAAGAAATCAGTTAGTTAAGGAAATGATCACAACTATGACCAAAGAAAACTTATTTTCTATGGTGCAACACTCTGGGCACAATACCACTTCATAATAAAGTATACAGAAACTAGGAAAGCATGAGGGAAAGGGTGACATTGTCCAAAAAGAAATGTATTTATTAAATGACTTAATGTAGTATAGCCCCTCTATATATCACCTTTAGAATAACAATATAAACCAATAAACAAAGCACACATAAAACCAGAAAAACCTAATTTCAGATCTTGTAAAATGAGAAAACTTACAAGTCATGATCTCTCAGGCCTCATTTTCCCCACTTGTAAAACTGATGGGGTTATTCATTCAATGTTGAATTCATGCTATATGCCAAAATCTATGTTGGCAACAAAAGCTTGTTGCATGCTTTAAGTAAATAAAGCCTTTGACCTTGCCCTTGCAAAATTCCTAATCTAATGAAGAGACCAAATCAGCATTACAACTGCTCTGAATAAACTTTCACTCTCAGCAAAGTAAAAAATGCTGCAGAAGTGTCAGTTGGGCAAAGCTCTCATAAAAGAAAAAATGAGTTGTTATACAGAGTAGAGTAGTTACTGCTTATAGAACAGACTTCATAAACAAGACAACAAAAAATGAGAAAGAGAAGACAGATATAAAGCAGATAATGCATGCAAAGGATATCAGACAAAACGAGTGGGAGGAAAGGCCTATAGCACCACACTTAGAAATCTGACCTTTAAGGAACAAGTCATTTAAACATATGGATAGGAAGTGGAGCTGTGGCTCAAGTGATAGAGCACTAGCTAGTCTTGAGCTGAAGAGCTCAGGGACAACACCCAGGCCCAGAGTTCAAGTCCCATGACCAACCAAAAAAAAGTATGTCACTTAAACATATGGATAAAGTCCCTTCTTCACTAAGACTCTGGGGATTGGCGATGGGCCTAATGAGAGGACTCCAATTTCTCTACCTTTTCATTTCAAGCTGTTAGTCTTTTCAAACAAAGCTACCAATTATCCCTGTTTTGATGCAGTCTGTTTTTTCCCCCTTTTTTTGTCAGTCATGTGGCTTGAACTCAAGGCTTGGGCACTCCCCTAAGCTCTTTTGCTCAAAGCTAGTGCTCTACCACTTTGAGCCACTACCAATTTCTGGGTGGTTAGTTGGACATAAGAGTCTCATGTAGACTTTTTTGCCCAGGCTGGCTTCAAAGCACAATCCTCAGATCTCAGCCTCCTGAATAGCTAGGATTACAGGTATGATCCACTGGTGCCTGGCTGCAATCTCTCGTAACTGATAAAATTGTAGATGTATTATTATTATAATTACTATTATAGTAAAACATTCTAAAAGCAAAACATATGAAGGATGATTTACTTCTGCTTGTATTTTATCAAATACAAACTCTGTAAACCTATAGGGTGTGAAAATTATTAACATGTATTAAATGTGGACTCCCTCCAAAATTTTTTTAATACTTTGTTCAAATAAAGCCTCACTATGAATATAAATTATCTAGAAGTTCCTTACTAGGGAAAAAAGTCTTCTTTACCTGTGTTCTGCAGGAACAGGAGGTGGCCAGACCACAGGATCTCTAAATGATTCATCTTGACATGACACGGGGAAATCTGGTGGCTTGTCCATTTTAAAACTTTCTAAAGTGCTGACGATACTTTTGACTTGTTCATATTCTTCCAGTAATTCCTGCCGGACCTTAAAACAAATAGCTTTTATGCTAGAAACAGTTAATGCTTACATGAAATGAAAATAATAAATTGCTTGTATTAATGTCATTCCAAGTAATTAAAACATACTCAAAAATACAAAAGAAACTAACATACACAGAAGGGCATAAAGTGGTTTTTACAAAAGACATACTTGTTTGCTTTTTCATTAGGGAAATCATGATATGGCTTTCAAAATGTAATTCTATTTCTATCACATCAAAGAATATGATGATCAATAATACAACTTAAAACAAGCAACTCCGTCAGCAGAAAGTTAACCACTCCTGGAAACCTAATATTATGCTAAACCCTTTTAAGAAACTTACAGATTCAAAAAACTTACCCCAAAATTGTCACCAGCAATGCCTAAACATGAAGTACTTATCATGAATGTCTAAACCTGAGGCACTACAATACTGTGTATTAAACTCTTTTTTCATTTAAATTCTTCTCCATCTAAAATCTGATTTGAGGAACCTTAAGTTTTTTCAAGTCCTGTGTAAGGTTTACTTTGAATCAAGATTTGTAGGATAAAAACTTAACTAAGCCTACCATGTAGAAATTGCTATGTTTCAAGGTCTAATCTCACACAAATTTCAAAAGTATAACAGATATATTAAAAAGTCTATTTTTTAACTAGGAAGCATATTTCATTTTAAAGCAGAACAGAAGAAAATTTCCCTTGTATTTAACTTGAACAGTCTATTGAAAAGAAAACATGAAAATCTACAAAACCAAAGAAAAATCAAGGTAAATTCAACTGCTACTATTTTCAATTATATAAAATTTCAGAACCCAAATGAAAGAAATGCAATAGAAATATAAATGCTTACTACTGAATATACACAAACTACCCTACCTGTGAGTATTACAAAGAATAGGGAAACTAAAAGTTTCAGCCTTAGAGACAATATGGTATTCTAAGCCAACATAATTTGGTAATGTTTAAGTTGGAAAAGGAGCCAAATTTACCCTTGAAACTTAGTAGTGGAAAAATTAGGAGAAATGCTTGAGAGGCATTAGCACATAAAATGGAAACTTCAAAGAAATTTTTTACTTTGTACTTTTAATTTTAAAGGATTTTAAGTTTTAACTGGGGAAAATATAATTCAAATTTTTATTAACTGTAACATTACATAATCAAGTTGTACATTCAAAAGACAAAATGTATTAATGCTTTCATTAGATTACTGACTCATTTGTATTTGGAAGGAGACTTTCAAGGAAAAGTTTTATGAAATGGGTAAAAATTACATGAAAAGAGGCTGGGAATATGGCCTAGTGGCAAGAGTGCTTGCCTCATATACATGAAGCCCTGGGTTTGATTCCCAAGCAACACATATATAGAAATCGGCCAGAAGTGGCACTGTGGCTCAAGTGGCAGAGTGCTAGCCTTGAGCAAAAAGAAGCCAGGGACAGTGCTCAGGCCCTGAGTCCAAGGCCCAGGACTGGAAAAAAAAAAAATCACATGAAAAAAATGAAAGGACAAGTAGAAAGACATTTCAAAACTCCATTGTCAAATATAACTAGATAACTGATCATAAAACTTTTAAATAAAAATAGATCCAATCAGAATTAAAATTATTTAAGATATACCTCATGAAACATATGATCAAAATAATATAAAATACTAGCCAGGTTACATATCAGGGTATTATTCAGAGCTATATTTGAAATATGGTCAGTATATTCCAACTCTAATCTCTCAAGCATAAAAGACTGTTGTGGTACTCATTCACTGAATACTTTAATATGATCTTACCTGATGCCATTTGCCTTTGATAGCAGGGTCTCTGACTGACTGGCAATGTCTCTGAATCTGCTGTATCACCCCCTGGTAATAGACCATTGATGAATCATAATTTCCAAGAAGTGCATATTCTCTTCCCTTCTTTGCATTGTCACAAATCTCAGCCAAATTCATCTTCTTTCAGAGACCTACACAATAAAATACAATTGACTTCTAAAAAGTTTTGGCAGTAACTTTAAAACACTATCATTCTTTAAAATATCTGTTCAAAACTACTTTTAATGTCAAAATAGTTACCTTCTACTTTTCAAGGTTATCAAAAACCATCTTATATTGTAAGGTTTGCTGGAAAGGAAACCCACCACATGGTTCAGGCAGAAAGGAGTTTATTGGGGGGAAAGCAAACTGCCAGCCCACATGTGGGGAGATAGAGGAGAAGGAAGAGGGAAAAAAAGAGAGAAAAGAGCAAGAGAGAGTAAGAGAGAAAAGGAAAGAGAATGGGGACTCATGTTGAGCTGTAGTATATAGGAAAGGCAGGCGGCATGGCCAGGTGGATTGGATGCGAGCTCAGAGAAGAGGGAAGTAACTGCTTCCAGGTGTGCCAGTTACCTGGGTAATGCAGGTACTAAGTGCAGACTTAAACAGGTGGTGGATACCTGCATAGAGCCCTCCTGGGGGTAGACCTTACAATAATGTTGATTAATAAGGAAAATTTGCAATTTTGGAAATACAAGTAAAGTCAAAAATATACAAGAAGATAACACAGAGAGAGGTAAAACAGCACTGGACTACCAATTTCATTATAGCTACATGGATTAGACACAAATGTTCTTGCTCATTTATAATTACCACAAGCCATATTAAGGTATAGTTTGATGACTCTGCTTTGCTTCATTTAATTTACTCTTGACAACACTGACATAAGTATATGAATATCATATAAACATGAACATTTCTGTTGTCAGTGGAAAATCAAATTTAAGGACACATACTGAAGAGCAGTCAATGGCAATCTATGTGGTGTCTACATGTATTGAATTGACCTACAACTGAAGTCTATGCAAAAAACTTTGAATTAAACTATGTAAACCTTTCTCTACCTCCCAACTTACATCTTCTACAATCCTGTCCTCTACAGCTTTGGGGTTGTACCAATAACCATCATCAATTTTTCTTTTCTATAAGATGCTAAAAACTATATTCTATGAACCTCTGGTTTCCACCAAAGTCCCCCAGCCCAGTAATTCTGACTTTACTACAATTTCCCAAAAATATTCCAACATTATCTAAGACTGCTATACAAAGGTACTGTCCTCCCAAGACTAGGAAGCATAAGAAGTCCAGAGAAACAGATGATGATCTCCTAGGAAAGAATCCAAACTACCCTTTTCTTATTTCCCAGTACAGTAATAAGTACACTTAGTGGAAAAAATAAAAATATTTCTCTATACCTTCCTGAAGGAATTCAATTTGGTTTAATAGTGTGATTCTTCCTAACTCTGAGTGTATGTACATACACCTACACATACACATACATACAGCTTTAGGGGGCTCAAAAAGGTTTCCTCAAAATTAACCATAACTAGTTCTAAGCATTTCAATTGATTCAAGCACATTCTCAAAAATAATGTTGCTTCCTTTTGTGTATTAGCATATATTTGCTCCTTATTTCAAGGACAAGTTCCTTGAAAGTATACTACTTTTATACAATAAGAAATTTCAGTATTTCAATAGATCTAGCCACAGGATACAAGACAATTATAAAAATCTTTTTTTTCAAGTAGAGAACATCAACACAAAATAATAAGGTGTGATGATTAATACCATCAACCTGACTAGAGTGAGACGTACCTAGGAGGTTAGTAAAGCATACTGCTAGATGTGTCTCTGAGGGGGTTTCCAAATAGGACGAACTAAGGCAGAAAGCCCTGTCCTGCATGTGGGGGGCACCATCCCACAGGGTGGACACCTAAAATGGAAGCAGTGGAGAAAAGGGAGAAAATCCACGAGGGCAGTTATCCCAGCCTTCTGTTTCCTGGCTGCTGTAAGATGAATAGCTCTGCTCTGCCATGAATTTGTTTGGACCACATGACTACAGGCCCAAATCATGGAAGCACCCCATCCTAGACTGAAACCTCTTAAAAGTGTGGGCCAAATTAAGTCCTCCTTGCTCTAACTTGTTTTTCTTCTCTGCTAACACACAAGGTTTTGTTATGGTGACTAAGCTAAAATGAACAAATTCAGTAGAAATAAAGCTGTGCCATAAGTTATATTCTTCTAAAGTCACTGTAGGAAAAATTAGCCTCAATTTTGCTAAGAAGCCCAAGCACACAACCATGCAGAATAAAAATATTCTTATGTACTAACAGATCAATGAACTTTTTCTGCAAAATGCCAGACAATAAATATGTAAAACTTTTGATGATTAATAAGGAAAATAGAGGATATCATGAAAGTACTTACAGAGTTAGGAAAAAAAATAATTTTTATTGATGCAATTTTTATTATATTGGCTGGGAATACGGCCTAGTGGCAAGAGTGCTTTCCTCGTATACATGGAAGCCCTGGGTTCAATTCCCCAGCACCACATATATAGAAAACGGCCAGAAGTGGCGCTGTGGCTCAAGTGGCAGAGGGCTAGCCTTAAGCAAAAAGAAGCCAGGGACAGTGCTCAGGCCCTGAGTCCAAGGCCTGGGGCTGGCAAAAAATAAAGAAAAAGAAAAAAGAAATTTTTATTATAGTAGTAATCACCTTCCATACAACACATATCCTAATGAGAATAAACTCTTTTTCAAAGCCAGACACAAGAGACTCACACTCATAATCCTAGCTATTCAGGAAGGAGAGATATAAGAATCATGGTTGGAAGCCAGATAGGGCAAGAAAGTCTGAGACCTCCTCCCCACAAGATAAAGTTCACTTCTGCATACACTAGTAGTGGCACTGTGGCTCAACTGGGAGAGTACTAGCCTTGAGCAAAACAAGCTCAGGGACCATGCCCAGGCCCTGAGTTCAAGCCCCAGAACAGACACACAAAAAAAAAATATTTTCAAGCTAATATTGTATTAAGAGTTTCCATTATCAAAATTAATCACAAATATCCATATGTTATTAGTGCTGATCTATAATACAAGCTTTATAAATTTCATTGTAGGGAATACAGCTGATGCCATGTTGATTAGGGAAACATGGTAGGAAATGTTGGGGGGAGTAATTAGGTCCAAAAAATTCTGCTTCTGTAATTGGCTTACTTAACTTGTTGCTTGCTCTATCTACTCCCTGCATCAACTTCCTACATCTGTGCCACACTTGCTTAACTTGTTTGTTGGGTGCTCTACCCCGTGTCAACCCCATACAGCTATGCTATGCTTTTACCTTTATAAACTCCAATTTGAGGACTGCTCGGGGTCACGGTGGCAGCTCCAGAGTCTGCACTGTGTCCCAAGCCAGTCAGCTTGCTTTTCACTGGCATAGTTTCAGCTCCCATGTCTATGTTGCATCCCTGGCCGGTCAGTTCGCTTTTTGCTTCCCCAATAAATGCATTTTTTTGCTTGACACTGTCTCTGAGCGGTGGACTCTTGGAGGGATGTGGAATATAGTTTATCTCCTCCCTCGAACCCCATAACAATTTCATCTGAGAAATGTCTTTTTTCAAAAAAGTACCAGTGAAATACTGCCACAAACAGATATGAAATCACAAGCATTTCTTTCAGCATATTCATTGTTGGGAAGACATTTAGAACATTCATTTTTCTCTTAGTGTTCTCTTTACCATGCTATTATTTTGTGAATTAATTACATCCAATCAAAGGTTGGATGGAAGTACTTCAACTGCACAGCTAAATGTAGGATTTTGTAACATAGAAATTATCTTTGCATTTGTATACAAGCACGAAAAATGTTGCTGAAACTACACTGAGCTCAGAAAACACATGGATGGCAACTGAGCAGGAATGGAGAGCTCACCTGTCTTACCTTTCGAGTATATAAAAAGCTATATTAAATGGTTTGATAGGAAGTGTGAAACAGTTGGCTATAGGAAAATTAAAAATTATTAAAATACCTAATAACCACTAAAGTATCAGTTTTGATATAGGCACTGGTTGGTGTTGCTATTTTAGGCTGAATCATTAATAAACAGTAAATCTGCCGCAAAATTAATGTCTAGATCTATTCAATATTCAATAATAGCAACAAGCAATTCCTCTTGTTCAGAAAAATTTTAATCTAAACTCAAAAGTCTGCAGTAAAGCCTTCCTACTACTAAACCATCCTACTACTAAACCATCACATTTCGGTGTGCTTAAAGCAAGTGAGGATACTCAGTTTCAATTTCTGACAAAAATTCAAGGAACTGACTGGGTAGAAGTACTTCATAGCTATAATCCTAGCTGCTCAGGAGGCTGAGGATCACAGTTCAATGCCACCTGGGCACACAAATCTGAGCGATTCATCTCCAACTAACCAGCAATAAGCCAGAAGTGGAGGTATGGCTTGGGGAGTAATACACCAGCTTTGAGCAAAAAAGCTAAGCAAGAGTGTGAGGTCCTGAGTTTGAGCCCCACTACCAGCAAACACATACACACACACACACACACACACACATACATTGAGGAATTGATAATGGCTGGTTCCATAGAGCAAGTTCTGAACACCAGTAGCTTCTATCACTAAAGAGATTCAAATATTCTACAAATATTCTAAGAATACAACGAAACCACAGACTTTCAGTAACCTACATTTCCACAGCATGCTACCATGTCCAGCTAAGCTTATTTCCATTCACAAAATTTTATAACAATCAGTTCTGACCAATCTTAGCAGATTATACTCATTCAAGGTGGTATGGAATTAGTGGCTTTATTATGATGATGAGAATGATGATGTTGATGATGCAGTTTTACACAGAGATTTCAATTCCATAAGTCAGCTTATGAGTACAATGCATCCTGTTCAATGTCCCCTCTTCCACCATTCTCCTCCATTAGTGTTTTCTGGAAAATATTGTCTGTAGCTGTTCCAGACACACTAGTCATTCAGACTAATTCTTCAATAACTTCAAAACCAGCATTGACTTTTTAAATAAACAACTGAGTAGTACTTCTAATGTCTGCCAACTCATCAAGAGCCAAGGAAACCCATTCAAAATTACTTTCTTTCTTAATTGATTAATAATGTTCTCAATTTTTCCAGCAACTGTTCATGCCAACAGGCTAATAGTTCTAAACAAGTTTATTTTCTCCAGACATAGTTCTGTGCCTGCTACAATCTATAATTTAGTTAACTCACACCAGAAGTAAATTACTTCTTGGCTTGCCTAACAAATGACCCACTCAGAAATTAATACTAGGAGCTAGGTCGTTTTCTTTTTGTAAATTTTGTTGGGGGAAAAATTCTAGTAGACTTTATTTCTTTTTAGGTTTTCTAATTTTTCTAACCATTACTTTTTTTCTTATGATTTAGGAATCCCGTGATGCAGTGCCTAGTTGTAATGTCAATGTATGTTGACAGTGCTCAGGCTTGAGCACAGTCCCTGGGCTTTTGGGCTCAAGGCTAATTCTCTACCATTTGAACTACAGCTCCTCTTCCAGCACTTTGGTGCTTAATTAGAGATAAGAGTCTCAAAGACTTTCTTTTCAAGGCTGGCTTCAAATTGTGATCCTCAGATCTCAGCTTCCTAAACAGCTACCATTATAGACATGCGCTATTAGTGCCTGCCTCTGAATTTCTTTTGCACACAATTTAAGGGCTTCTTATCTAATTTAATAACCCATACCTAAGTGGACTTCAAGAGTATAGTATTCTAAATGTATCTTATCATCTTTTCTGTTTTGACATGACAAGTACTACCTTGAAAATAAAGTAACATTTACAGTG
The DNA here is from genome assembly GCF_023159225.1 of Perognathus longimembris pacificus. Taxonomy (NCBI): domain Eukaryota; kingdom Metazoa; phylum Chordata; class Mammalia; order Rodentia; family Heteromyidae; genus Perognathus; species Perognathus longimembris. The sequence continues at coordinate 55,413,712 of NC_063163.1, read as the reverse complement.
TAAAGTACAGCATTTGAGACACTGCTCATTCTATGATGCAACAGTACAAAGCCATGAGGAGGCCATGTAGTCTTGGACATTGCTACTTAACTCTACTATGCCAGCATAAAGCAGGCACCGGCAATATACAAGTATTCCAATACAACTTCACTTATCAACACTGAATGGTCAATTTCCTTTAATTATCATATATCACAAATAGCCTTTTCATGTCCTGAATCATTTTAACACTGTACCAATCATTCCTAGTTCATGAATCATTCAAGAAGAGCATGCTGAATTTGGCCCCTGAGTTGCAGTCACTGATGAAAGGAAAAATATAATTTTTAAAATACCAATGAAATAACAGAAAAACACAAAATTTTTCAATGTCTCCAAAAGTAAGATTCTTGAGGCAGTTCAGTAAGATGAGTAAACTTCTAGTAAGTTTGGCCAGGAAAAGGGAGGAAAAAAATATTATCAAATTTAGAAATTAAGTAGGGCTATAGCACTACCAATCTTAGAAACATCACAAAACATAAGACAGCTTAATGAATTGGACAAGTTCTACAATGGTCATAACACATCAGACTTGCTGGGAAAGAAATGAGAATCTGATAAGCCCTATATCAATGAAATTGCATTTGTAATTTAAAACTCACATACACATATATTCCCAAAATATTTCAGGCCCAAATGGCTTGGTTAGTGAATTCTACCAAGAACTTAGTGTTTGAAAGACATAAAATAGATTCTTAGGAAAGTGTCTCAGAAAACAAGAGTCAAAACCAAAGACATTATAAACCCTTTACATTTTAGATGAGTCAGCAATACATAAAAAGGATAATCCATTAAGGCCCAGGTTTATGGAAAAAATTCAAGATGGTGAAGGAGAAGAATAATGATGGATTCAGATCAAGATGTATTGTATGTATATAAATGGACGTGCTAAAATGAAACCCCTTTGCACAACAAATTGATGCTAATAAAATAAAACATTCAAGATTGTTTATATTTTAAATCAAGCATTATATTAAGAAAATGTATATCATGCAAACATCTCAACAAATACAGAAAAAGGATTTTAAAAGTTCAACACAAGTTAGGTTAAGAATGCTTAGCGGGGGGGGGGGGGGGGGGGCTGGGAGTATGGGCTAGTGGCAAGAGTGCTTGCCTCCTACACATGAAGCTCTCAGTTCGATTCCCCAGCACCACATATATGGAAAATGGCCAGAGGGGGCGCTGTGGCTCATGTGGCAGAGTGCTAGCCTTGAGCAAGAAGAGGCCAGGGACAGTGCTCAGGCCCTGAGTCCAAGGCCCAGGACTGGCCAAAAAAAAAAAAAGAGAGAATGCTTAGCGGGCTGGGAATATGGCCTAGTGGCAAGTGTGCTTGCCTCCTACACATGAAGCTCTCAGTTTGATTCCCCAGCACCACATATATGGAAAACGGCAAGAAGGGGCGCTGTGGCTCAGGTGGCAGAGTGCTAGCCTTGAGCAGGAAGAAGCCAGGGACAGTGCTCAGGCCCTGAGTCCAAGGCCCAGGACTGGCCAAAAAAAAAAAGAATGCTTAGCAAGCCGGTGCTGGTCAGGCCTCTAATCCTAGCTACTCAGGAGACTGAGATCTAAGGATTACCCATTCAAAGGCAGCCTGGGCACTGAGACACCTATCCCCAATTAATCACCACAAAGCTGGAAGTGGAGCTGGGGCTCAAGTAGTAGAGTGTCAGTCTTGAGCAAAAAAGCTCAGGAACAGTGCCCTAAGTTAAAGCCACAGGAAAAGCTAATACACACACAAAAAAGTGTGTGAGTGGGGGGGGGGGGGGGAACATGAATGGACTAACCTAGCATTGTATGTATTGTGAAAGAGTGAACGCTATTCTCCCAAGACCAAGAGCAAAGCCATGACATGTGGTCCCACCCATTTGAGTCAGTATTGGAACTCAAGACACTAATCAGTGAGACAACACAAAAAATAAAGAGCATACAGATTGGAAAGGAAGTAGAAATACTTTTACTCACAGATAACATGATGGTTAAGGACAAAATCCCAGGGAATCTACATATCTCATACTAATAAGTGAACTCTGAAGGCCACAGGATACAAGGTTAATACACAAAAATCAACTATACTTGTACCTACTAACAACTGGGAATTAAATTCACAACACTAAAATCATTCAAAAGAATTATACAAATCAACTGTATTTGTACCTACTATAACAACTGGGAATTAAATTCCCAACACTAAAACCATTCAAAAGGATTACACACTCAGAAATAAATTTTAAAAATATGTACACAATCTGTAACCTGAAAATACCAAATACTAAGAAAAAGCTACTCAAAGTTAATAGATACACATGTGTGTATTTTTGTGAATTGAAACACTGAATTGAGTAAGATATCGATTCTCAAAGGGAGCCTCAGGCTCAATGTAATTCTACCAAAATCCTAGAAACCTGTTTTGTAAAAAGCTGACAAGTTGATCCTAAAATGTATATAGAAACATAAAAAGCACACAGTAGATTAGTTTTGAGAAAGAAGAGCAAAGCAGGAGGACTTTCACGATCTAATTTCAAATTTTACTATAAAGTTACAGTAATTAAGACAGTGTGGGAATGACATATACACATATAAACCAATGGAACATCTTTAGAGTCCACAAATACACCTACACATATACAGCCAATTGGTTTTCAATAAAGTTGCCAAAACAATTCAATAAAGGACAACCGTTTCCAATAAAAGGAAATTCTAAAACCAGGACCAGTAGTTCACTCCTGTAATCCTACCTACTCAGGAGGCTGAGATCTGAGGATCATATTTCAAAGTCAGCCCAGGCAGGAAAGTCCACGAGACTTTTACCCTCAGTTAACCACTAAAAAGCTAGAATTGGAGCTGTGGCTCAAGTGGGAGAGCACTAGCCTTGGGGGGAGGGTAGGGGGGTGGAAGCTAATTACACCCAGGACCAGAACACACAAAAGAAAGTACAAATTAATGTCTTGTAAATTTTAGGAAATTTTCTGAAATACATCGCTGATAAATTTCTTTCTTTTTTTTCTATTTGGCTTTTGGATTTTTGTTGTTGTTGTTTGTTTTGCTCCGTTTGTTTGGAAATTTTCTCAAGTTGATATTATACTCCTTCTCTGGATTTTTTTTCCCTTATTTGTGTGTGCAGAACTCAGGGTCTGGGCACTGTTTCTGAGATTTTGGGGGGGGTTTTGTTCAAAGTTAGTACTCTACCACTTTAGCCACAGCTCCACTTCTGGCTTTTTTGGTGGTTAATTGGAAATAAATGTCTCATGGACTTTCCTGGCCAGCATGGCTTTGAACTTAACTATCCTCGGATATCCTGAATTGCTAGGATTGCAGGCATGAGCCACCAGTGCCTCACTCCCTTTTTATTTTATTGAGGTATATAATTTACATAAAGTACACAAGTCTTAAGTGTACATACAGCTTAGCTAAATTTTACATTGTGTAAATACATTTAATTAAGATTTTGCATATCCCCCAAAGACCCATGTGTAAAGCGTAATGCCTCCGCTTGGCACTAATAGGAGGTGGAGAATGTTTAAGAAGTGGGGCCTAGCGGGAGACCGTCGGTCACTGGGGCATGCCCTTGAAGGGATCTGTGGGATACCAGTCTCTTGCTCTCTCCATTCCTAGAAGTGAGTGAACAGGATTCCTCACTTGCCATAATATACTATGCTGCCAAAAGCCCAAAGCAATGAGCTAATCACTCATGGACGGATTATTTCAAGACTGTGAGCCAAAATAAATCTTTCCATTCTTTACGTTATCTCAGTTACTTTGTCACAGTAATCGAAAAATTGCCTGACACAACTGTCCAGTAATAGCCACATCAAAGCAGAGAACATACCAGCTCCTTAATGAGTCCCCCATGTCCCCTCTCAGTAAATACTTCTCCTTACAGTAATTGTTATTCTACCTTTTGAATATCCTTTGTTGAGGATTCATACAATGAATTCATAAATTAACTTTTAATATACAAGTTGATGAGTTTTAAGCAATGTATAAAACACATAACTACCACCACAAGGGAGGGAAAGAACATTTCCATCATCCTGTCAACTCCCTCTTGACATTTCTCAGTTCATCCCCAACCCTCACTTATCACTATAGTTTTCTGCATATTCTGGTGTTTGGCTTTTTTCATCTAATGTTTTTCTGTGTATTGATAATTTGTTGCCTTTTTATTGTTGAAAAGGGATGTAGATAAAATTTGCTTATGTACTCATTTCCCTATGAGACACTTTGCAGGAATATACACAAAAGTACAAGACACAGTATTTTTTACTGAGGTAACATCTAAAATTGCAAGATACAATGAAAATAATCCACCATGAGACAGTCACATGAAACAACACACATCAGAATTATGACATTATCTAAAGCACTTAAAATTGATTAGATTACATCTAAAGTACATGCAAAACTATATAGACAAGGAATTTAAAATGAGTAAGTGCACTTAAAGCCATCTAAAGTAACTTCTGATGTTAAAATATATTCTGAAATAAAATGCAATGGACTGGCAGAATGCTAGACATAAATGAAAAGAGAATGAATAAACCATAAAAGAGAGCTATAGAAATTGCCCAGTATGCAACATAAAACACAAGGATAAGTAAGGAAGATTAAGAAATAAATACAGTAGGCCCGAATCTACTATGAGGGCTATGTATGGCTCAAGTGAAGCCTTAGTTCAAACCCCAATAAAGTCCATTAGTAATCCAGAAGAAAAAAGTAAGAAAGAGACAATATTTAAGAATATCATGGCTGGGACACTCCAAAACTTACAAAAGGTCATACTTCTCACTTTCAAATAATTTTTAAAGTAACCAAGAAAAATGATTATTTACAAAAGAAAAATAAGTATGTTGACAACTAAAAGAAACACTGGAAAGCAACATCAAGTGAATGTGGTTAATCTGGTGAAGGAGAAGGGGTTTTCAACCTAGAATTATTCACTAAACCATACTATTGGAGTTTATGCTTTATAAAGGCAATATAAATACGCAAAAAAAAAAACCAGGAGACCACAATTTTTTAATTGTGACCTCACATAAATGATATAATTTCACTAATCCTGAATTCTGTCTATGGAAGAAAGAAAATAATATTGCAAGGTTTTTGAAAGTTTAAGTATATACTTATATATAAATTATATACAGATAACATTAGCATCACTCCTGATACATATTCAGTGTCAATATAGAGAAGTGAAATAGCTAATGTTTCTTCATAAACAAAAATTAACTCACTTAATTTTCATTTTAAGTTCCTAGAAGCTATAATCTATTTTAACCATAGCCTTAAAATTTACACTATTTTTAAACCTCCTTTAATATAAATTAGAAGGTTCTGTGGGACTTTTAAAAGGTCAGATTAAATCTAAAGTAGATATGAAATCTTATATTAATTTCTAATACTTAATAATAGTTCTCTTACTTTGAGTTTATCATGTATTCAATAAATGAATTTAGCGTCTTCTTGTAATATTTGCTGCTGACATGATCTAAGAATATTGCCCTATATAGAATGACCTGAGTTGTATATCTTCCAGGGAAGTTCTATGCTCCAAGTAAGCAGAGCTTAGCTCACATTTATGGTCAGACCAAGAAGAAGGAAAGGTGCTGCCTCCATCTGGCTCCTGATAATCATGTTTCACTCTTCTCTAACTCTGGTTCCAACCTGTCCCCCCAGCTACCTCCTTCTTGCCTACCTCCCTGTCTTCCCACAGCCTCACTCTCTCAGCTGTTTCATTCATAGCTGGCACTCTACCACTTGAGCCATGTCTCCACTTCTGGCTTTTTGCAGGTCAAATGGAGGTGAGAATTTCTCAGATTTGTCTGCCTGGACTGGTGTCAAACCTCAATCCTTGCAGTAAACTCTTCAGTAGATGGAATTATAGTGAAAACCACCAATACCTGGTCCTACCTGTCTTTAAATCCACTACCCCCCCACAACACAACACAATATACACAAAAATACAAGTGTTTTCTCCCAACATCCTGGAATTATCTGATGCTAAGCCTAAATATACCATTAGGAAACATACAAAAGAAAAAACTAGAATCCAAGTACAATTGGGTTTCTATCATTTTTTTTTTTTTTCAGGGAAGTGGAACTGTGGCCCAAGTGGTAGAGTGTTGGTCTTTGAGCACAAAAGCTCAGGGACAGTGACCAGGCCCTGAGTTCAAGCCTCAGGACTGGCACAAAAAAAAAGGGTTGGAAATATGTCAATGGCAAAATATCTGGTTAATATGCAAAAGGCCCTAGATTTAGTGCTCAACACTGGAAAATAAAGAATATAAACATAACAGAATTTCCTAGATATTTCTTTAAAAAAAAAAAAGAAGAAAAATGTTTTTCCAAACTGACTTCATATGAGTGATGTCCATCTAGTTCAGTTATACTTCCAATACATGAGGCTAAGAAAAAGGTTCTACTTTAAACTGTTTCATTCTGACATTTCCATATTTCTCATTTCTTTGAATTTTTAACTTTTGATTTAAAACAATGAAGCAACATCAACTGTAGCAATGTGAACTGAACAATACTACCTGAAACAGTAGAAACAAAATAACAAATCATTTATTTGAGGGGCTTCATCTCAGGGCCTGGGCACTGTCAAAGCTAGTGCTCTACCACTCTGGGCCACACCACCATTTCCAGTTTTCTAATGGTTAACTAGAAATAAGAGTCTCACAGACCTGGCTAGCTCTGAACCGTGATCTTCAGATCTCCCACTCTTGAGTAGCTAGGATTACAGGTGTGAGCCACCAGTGCCCAGCTTATTTTCAGCCTTTTATTCTATACTGAGATCTACCAGTAGGTCTGTTTCACATATTTAAAATGTTTCTCCCAATGCCCAAGTCCAATTTAGTTTATACAATGTATATTATAAATATAACCAATTAAGAAAATAGTTAACAACATCTCAATGCATGTGAATGTCTGGTTTGGGTTATTTTGTGGCACAAGGATTTGGGGCCTCAAGGTCATCAGCTGTGTTCTACCACGTATGCTACACTTTCAGCCCTGGTTTTTGCTGGAGTCTCATGATCTTCTGTGTCTCGGCCTCCTGAGTAGCTAGTCTAAAGATATAAGCTGCTGGCACCTGGTGTATGTTTTAATAGCAATAAATGAATCTATTTTATGAGTACTTATCAAAATAGGAAACTGAAAAATCACATATCTTTCATCTCTTTACATGGAACAATACTCTGAAGAACTTGCTATAAATAATGGGAACAAAAACATAACTTAATCACAGCTCACAAGTAAGAGCAGGTTCTGGCAAGATTAGTGGTTTTTTTTTTTTTCATTTATTTCCTTACTTGATATCATGCCTCAAGTACTTTAGCTATGGAAATAAAAACAAATCTAGTTGTATGGTGTTAAAACCGTAAATGTTTCTCAGAAATTATCATGACAAGAATTTCTGTTTATGCTCTAAATCTCATGATATCTTTAAAATATAGCATATGGTTAAAAAAAAAAAAAAGTATCTCTGCTACATTGTCCCAAGATGACAGCTTAGACCATCAGCTTTAACTTGAATGAACCTGAGGCTGAGATCTGGACCAAGGTTCAAAGTCAGCCTGGACAGAAAAATACTCCATACTCTTCAAAATAACTAGCAAAAAAGTAGAGCTGAGGCATGGCTCAGGACTCAAGTGGTAGAACACTAGCCTAGCAAGCAAGCCAAATAAATGTGAGGCCCTGAGTTCAAATCTTAGCCAAGAAAAAAAAGAAAACTTCTAAATTCAATTATTCTAAATTCTAATCTCTTTCTACATTGCAAATTATCCTAAGTTCTATCATTCAAAACTACCTAAAAGATTACCCAAATGCAAAACACTCGTTCCTACATCTACTCTTTGCTTGTGCTACTTGCCCATAACATTCCTCATCCATTCTTCAATGTAAGTTTATTCAACTTTCTTAACACAAGTCAAAAGTTACCATTCCAAAGATGTCCCCTGACCACAGACAGAGACTGGGGCTTGAACTCAGGGTCTGGACACTGTCTCTGAGCCTTTCTGCTCATGGCTAGCACTCTGCCACTTGAGCCACAGCTCTACTTCCAGCTTTTTGGTGGCTAATTTAAGAAAAGTCTCACAGACTTTCCTACCTAGAATAATCTGGAACCACGATCCTCAGATCTCAACCTCTTGAGTAGCTACTAGAATTACAGGTGTGAGACACCAGCACTTGGCTTCACAATATGACATTTGGCAAGATCTCAGAACTCTTCTCATTTTCACTGGGAGAACTAAATAAAGGCTTTCATTCAAAACACTCTGTACCATCCTCAGAGACTAAGTAATGTCATATGGTTATCCACTTCCACTAAAAGTATTATTGGTCCACTAGCAGGATCACACATAGCTAGTCCTTACACACATCACACTATTGTGGTCACATGTAGGACGACTACCTTCTCACCATAGGATAAGACCACTACATGACATAATAGCTTGCCAGAAGTACAGACTAAGTGAAAAAATAAAATACTTGAAATTGCTACACTACTTTCAGTGTATTCTTTTTTCCAAAACAGTCTTACTAAATGTACAGTGTCTCCTCATGCAAATCTGTACCTTAGCAGGGTGTTGGTGGCTCACCCCAGTAACCCTAGATTCTCACAAGGCAGAGATGTGAGGATCCTGGTTTGAAGCCAGCCCAGGCAGTAAGGTCCATGAGACTCTTACCTCCAATTAACCAGCAAAAAAAGAATAGAGTGAGCAAGGGGGGGGGGGGAAGGGGAGGAAGAGAGAGAGAGAAGAGAAGAGAAGAGAAGAGAAGAGAAGAGAAGAGAGAGAGAAGAGAGAAGAGAGAGAGAAGAGAGAGAGAGAGAAGAGAGAGAGAAGAGGAGAGGAGAGGAGAGGAGAGGAGAGGAGAGGAGCTGTGTCTCAAGCAGTACAGCATTAGGCTCAAGTGAAAAAGCTAAGGGACAGCACCCAGGCTCTGACCTCAAGCCCCAGTACCAGCACTAAACAAACAATAAAACTTTACTTTAAAATATACAGAGGTCAGCGTCATTTTAAGTGGTAGAAAAATTATTTTACAGCGCTCTTGGTCTTTTTGTGTTCATATTTAAAAATATACATATACCAAAACTCACAATACTACAAACAACATCCCAACTTATTCCATAAAAATACCAAATTTTAGACTCGTTATTGAAAATCTGTAAATGACGCCTTGTTCGTGTTTTTATCACCAATCCTTGAGTCAACATAACTTCAAGTCATTTCTTTTTTGAAGAAAAAAATCGAGAATAGCATTTTTAAATTGCGAAAAACACTAGACTAAGCAAAGAATATAAGTAATACTATGCTCTGCATATATATGTATATATACACATACAGAGAGAGTCTGTACTTTAAAAGTGAATAGCCATTTAAAGCTGTTAGTCTTCCAAATAGAATCAGAATGTGTGTAGACAGTGGTCAGACTGGAAAGTTGAATCTCAATAGATAAAATGCAAAAATGCAAAACGGTAATATGTAATATTATATATCCACATAGCACCAAATAACAACAGTATCTTTGATACACTTCAACACTTAGCCTTTACAGCCCTATGAGTAATTATTAAGGGATGGGTTTAATCTGTCAATACCTCTGAGCTACTTTAACACTGTTTAAATACCTAGAAGTGAACCTATCGGGGAAAGCAGAAAGGCCGGTTCAATCACGGTTTCTGGGTCTCGCATCAAAAGTGTGCCCATACATACGGTTCTGCACCGAGAGGCGGCACCCTGGGAAGGCCCAGGTCCCACAGCTGGGCGGCGGCTCCTCCCCGACCAGACCCGCGCAGGGCGGTGGCCGGCAGGGGTGGGGCCGGGAGCGCAGCAGTTCGGAAGGCCGGTCCGCGTGGCGGAGGCAGTGTCTCACCTCCGCGTCCCTCTCCCAGCGTACACAACCCAGTTTCACGACCACCCAGGAGCCCCCTCCAGACAAAGGCAGAGGAGACATTCGCAGTCTTTCGGTCCGCTCAAAGTTTATCAGGCTCCGACCGCTCAGCTCTTGGGCTTTGTAGTTCCCCGATGCGGAGTCACCCCGCCAAGGCCGCGAGCGCCGCGAGCCGCCGAACTACAATTCCCAAGATGCCGCGCGACCCAGAGCCCGCTCTCCCGTTCCCCAGCCTCACTCAGCATCCCTGCCCCTCCCCCGGAACTCCGCTGCGCTGGGCCTTTACGTTCCCGGCAGGGGGGGAATGGGCGGAGTTGTCAATTTGAACAACCCCCACTTCCCTGACCTCCAGTTCGCGCGAGTCCCTCAGCTCCATTACCTAAGGTGTCTCACTGGTCGCTGGACCTTCGGCGACGTGATCTCCAGGTGGGGTGGGGGTGGGGGACGGCGCTTAAACCGCCGCCGCTGCCGCCGCAGAGTCCGTTAGTTCGCGACGTGCGTGAAAAGGCGGCGGCGGCCGCCGCGGCGTACGGTTGTCACGACAACTGGGCACGCGCGCGCGGCGCTCTGAGTCAGCTCTGGACAGAGCCTGAGCGGCCCGCTGGAGTGGGGAGGACGGGCGAGTCCGAGGCTCGTGCGGGCGCGGAAGGGTACGGTGGCGTCGCTGGGGCGAGGTCGCCTGGGTGCTGCTGCGGGCGTGCCTAGGCGCCCCGTCCCAGTGCACTGGAGAAGGAGCACCTAGCTTGGGGCGATGCAGCTCCCCGCCCTCGCTGGCCCTGCCGGGGGTGGGATGCGTGGCGTCTGTGCAGGCCCTGGCGTTTCCACAGCGGATGCAATGCGCGGCCTCTCTCTTCCCTCTACTCCCCCGCTGGGAGAGTGGGAGAGAAACGAATCCTTCCAGAAGATGGAGTGCACGCACAGGCCTTCGGGATTATTCAGGTTTTAGAACGTGCAAGTGGCAGGGGTCTGGATTGAGTCCGGAGCTGTCATTTCTTGAGCAGTCATCTGTGGCCACCCCTCGCTCGTCCCTGTACTGTAAACTGGGGTTCACTAATGAATGTGGACTTGTAAACCTGCTTACCTTCTTTCCCTGGCCTAATCCTTAACGTTTTAATCTGCAAAATGAAGATACCCTCTGAGAAACAAACGGCCCGATACTGATGAAGCAGGAGAAGGGTAAAAAACAACAATAGCTATCCAATTTTTAACTCGTTGATCGGTCCTGACCCCGGTCCGAAGAACACTATCTGGCTGGCCTTGTTGGGAGAGCACTGTCGGAGGAGGGAATGTTATGTAGTGATGTAAAAATCCCTCTCTCGGAAAGGGTCTAGGTTACAAAAGTGTCTACTGAGTTCAAAACCTATGGACTAGTATCATTAGGATTTGAACATAGCACTGTATGTAAATTTACCTAAAAAAGAGGTGATACCCCGACAAAACCTTTGGTTTTGTACCAAAACTGTACCAAAAAGAAAGAAAAGAAAGTGAAACAGGCTTTGTTGGGAGAGTGGGTACCAGCCAGAATGGGGAGTGCTAAAGAAGTGAGCCACAGGGGCTGGGGATATAGCCTAGTGGCAAGAGTGCCTGCCTCGGATACACTAGGCCCTAGGTTCGATTCCCCAGCACCACATATGCAGAAAACGGCCAGAAGCGGCGCTGTGGCTCAAATGGCAGAGTGCTAGCCTTGAGCGGGAAGAAGCCAGGGACAGTGCTCAGGTCCCGAGTCCAAGGCCCACGACTGGCCAAAAAAAAAAAAAAGAAGTGAGCCACAGGCTGCAGAATCACACCAGTAATCCTACTCAGGAAGTTGAGATCTGAGGATCACTGTTGAAAGCCAGCCATGGCAGGAAAGTCCATGAGACTCATCTCCAATTAACCACCAAAAAGCCAGAATTGGAACTGTGGCTCAAGTGTGCCAGCTTTGAGTGAAAAAAAACTAAGGGACAGTGTCCAGGCCCTGAATTCAAGCCCCAGGATAGGCAAAAAGAAGAGGAAGGAGGGGGAGGAGGAAGGAAGATGAATATGGTAGAAGTCGTTTTTTCGTATAAACAAAATAGAACAAGAATTGTAGTATGGGACAGTGATCAAGAAGGTGAGTTTGGTCCAGATACATTGTACACTGTATGTCAAAATGAAATTCATTGTATTGTATGCTAATAAAAGAAGATTTGTACATTGCATTGTATGTAGATTTACCTCAAAAGGAACTTGGTATATTAGTTGTAATTTAAGTTCTAATAGTATCCATTGAGATATTCTTAGGCCTAATCTCCAGAGTAAAGGAAGTGACATGTAGAGATTTAATAGGAAAAAAAAAAAGGACAGGGGTAGAAAGTAAATTACTGACCTTGTCATTTTCTAATAATACATGGTTCAAAATAGCAAGCCACTGTGTTGTTGCTTAGGGTCACCCTGTCACAGATTTTGTTGACATTAGCTCTTGTCTCTTATCCACCTCTTAGGGAAAAGCCCCAAGTCCTCTCTAAGACAGCACAGTCCTGGGGGACATTCAGTTTCAGAGTCACTTCTGGCTCTGAGTTCTTGGTTTCGTTGAACACATTTTATCTGCAACTCACATCTCTGCTGCTGGCATTTCATGTGAAAAGCAACTCCTTTTCTTTGGATGTTTATATAACACACTCATCTAAAGATCTGAAGTAGCTGAGAGAGGTTTTATGTGAAAATAAGTCTCTAGAATTACCTCCTCCATTCCCTTCCATTCCCTGATAGCATTTTTATTCCAGCCCTTTACCATAAGCCATCACCTCCCACTATCCATCTCAACCTCCCGAGTTGCTGGGATTATAGGCATAAGCCACCAGTGCTCAGCCTCTTTTCACTTTTTAGGCAGTATTTATAGTTATTTCTATTTCCTAATTTATGCCTTTAGGATTATCTACCATTTTTAAAACATTTTTGCCCAAGTATTTCCCTACGCAAAGAAAACATCCCAAGAAGAATTCTGATGTCAGCTATGAAAGTCATTTTTACCAAATTATATATCTTCATATTCTACAGCAAGATGGATGTTTTCATTCAGTTTTCCCATAAACTACCAACTTCCACTAAAAATATGCCAGCCTTTCGAACAACTTTTCACTTGATCACTTAAATTCAGCATATTATCTTTTATAATGATGTGGAGCAAAATTGGTTTTCCAAAGAGGCAGATTTTCATAAAATGAAGGGCAGAGAACGACAACCTGTCATACAATTTAAGCTCAGGTAACTATAACATGGGACTGACAGAGAACTTCTCCTTGTCACTGAGCTACCTAATGGGACTAGGCAGGAATTTAAGATTTTTGGTTGTGAAATTTTATGTTTTTTAAAATCTTTGTTTTTGGTGCATGTTCTAAGGCTTGAACTCAGAGCCTGAGCACTGTCCCTGAGCTTTTGTACTCAGGGCTAGTCCGCTAAAACTTGGAGCCACGGTCCATTTCTGGCCTTTTGCTAGTTAATTGTAGGTAAGAGTTTCACAGACTTTACTGCCCAAGCTGGCTTTTACCAGGGTCCTCATATCTCAGTCTCCTGAATAGCAAGGATTACAGGAGTGAGCCACCAGCTCCTGGCTTTTTTTAAATCTTTTAAAAAATCACAATTAAATAATAAGCACAACTTTGCAAATAAGATGAGCTGACTATATTTTATTCAGTTCACAGAGTAGTTATTCAATAAATATCAAGATGTTCTGTACAAGTTAGGCATGATGGTTCCTGCCTATGGTCCGAGCTACTTGGGAAGTAAAGGTGGGAGGCTCACAGTCCAAGCCCAAACCAGACAAAAGCACAAGACCCTATCTGAGAAGCAAACTAAAAGCAAAAGGACTGGGGCATTGTTCAAGTGCTTGCTAGGCAAGTGGAAGGCCCTGAGTGAAGGATTGACCCCTACCCTATTATCCCAGTTGCCTACAGGTAAAACCCCAGGGAAGCGCGGATGTGCTTGACATGCAGACAGGGCTGCAAGCATTCCATGTGGGCCCCCTACTCTCCAAACCTAATGGCTTTTTCATTAACCTCTGCTTCCTTGCTCAGCTTTCATATAAGCCTGGCCCAACCCCCCCACCCCCAACACACACAACCACCAAACCTGCAGAAAGGTCTGTGCCCCTCACTGGCAATAAACAGTCCTTACCTGTTGACAATTGAGTCTGGCCTATTCCTTTTCTGTTCTCCATTTTCCTAACACTGAGTTCAATCCCCAGTACCAACCAAAACCATCCCCCCACCAAAATTATGAAATAATTTTATTTCAAGGATGGTGGTGGTTTATTCTACTTAGAATAAGTGGGGGAAGAAGATAGTAATAGCTGGAATTGTTATTTAGGAAGAGAAAGGCAACCAAGGTCTATATAAGCTTAGATTATATTGTACAGAAGAAATGATAGCATGTATGTCATTAAATGCAGAACAAAATCTGAACATGAAATCATAATGACATCCTTAAAGAAGCAACACCTGGACTTGTCACCTGTCACTCTGGTCACCACTCTGCATGTATAATTAGCCTATAAATAGATCTCCCTTTACTCTTAGCAAAGCTGATACTGATAATGGTACCAGCTGAACACATGTTTTTGTAGTAGGGATGAGGATCATCTGATCCATCCATCCCTCATCGGGTTTCCCTTATCTCTGCAAAGCAGCTGGCCAGGGTCATAGTACAGTCTGTAGCCATGAAGAGGTCTCCAAAGGCAAGATCCAAGGGCCTAACTTTCCTTGGGTTTTGTTTTGTTTTGTTTTGTTTTTTTGGTGACAGGATCCCAGAGAAGTCACTTGAGAATGGGTGACAACAGACAGCTGCTCTGAGTGAGCTGGGGGTAGGCAGTCACGTGAAGAGAGACGGTGAGTCACTGAAGCAGAGCCTTAAAACGCCTTGCAGTGGGACAGCTGGCAAGGAGAAAAGACCAATAGGAAACATTGGTTTATTATTTTCACCAGATACTTTGGACCCATTGAAGTGATAAACACATTATGGAAACCCAAAAATACAGAGCTGAAAGTATCAGCATCAATTCCCACAGCCATGTGGTTGAGACACCATTCTTGTTAAAGAGACTAGTGTCTGGTCTAACCTAAGACATTTTCCCAGCTCCTCCTGTATTCTTGGCTTCTATAAGCATTTGACACTGCTGATCCATGACCTTGTCTCTTCCATTTTCCACCCATTTTTACAGTATTATTCAGCACTGCTACCAACTCCTTAAATGTGAGGATATGTTCCAGTGTTGCAGCTCAACATCTCCATTTCTGAGTTTGTACCTCTTCACCTTTCAAAACTCTGGTTGATGGTAAGACTTCTCTGCTTGGTTTTTCTCCCCAAGTTCTAGTACTGCACCAAAGTGATCCTTGTGCATCATTACCTGGTTCTATTGCTTCTGTTGTGGTCTTCATCTGTGATGCCATTCCTTCACCCCATCTAAATTCTACCTATGTTGCAAAAATTATTCCAGGTCTTTACATGGAATCTTTCCTAGTCATTCCTGCTAATAATCATAATCACTCTGCTCTACCCTCCCAGTAATTCCTGCACTTTCTGGATTACTAATCCTTGTGGCAACTCATCTACTGCTAATTTATCTTTTTATCTTTTTATATTTTTATATTTCTTATCTTTTTATCTTTTCCCATTTACTTCTAATGTGCATTTGTGGTTATTCTAAAAATTGCCTATAACAAAAACTATTAAATTAATCCCCTCTTATTTGTGGGAGATACATTAAAGGCACTCAGGGCAGTACTAAATATTACATGCTATTTTCCCTATCTATACTTACAATACAGTTTGATTGATCTATTAGGCATAGTAGCCAGGCACCAGCGGCTTGTGCCTGTAACCTAACTACTCAGAGGCTGAGATGTGAGCATCGTGATTTAGAGCCAGCTCCAGCAGGAAAATCAGTGACACTACTATCTCCAATTAAGCACCCAAAAAAAAGCTGAAAGTGGAGCTGTGGCTTAAGTGTTAGAGTGCTAACCTCAAGGGACAAGGCTCAGGGACAGCACCTAGGGCCTGAGTTCAAGCTTTAGGATCAGCACCAAAACAAACAAAAAAAACCCAGCACAGTAAGTGATAAACAATAACTAAAAATAAGGTGAAATTATTGTAATCAGTAATTTAAAATTTATTGTTTCTGGAATTTTCCATTTAATACTTTCAAATCCTTTCTGACCAAGAGTAACCAAAACTGTGGGAAACCTAATCAGAAATAAAGGAACACTAGTGTAGACTGAGTATTTGCAACTTCTTAATTTAAGTGTTCCTGAAGCCTGTGGGAATGTGGGCCATGTGTGAATTCAGTAGAAACATCCCTTGCAAGGCTATTCCTTCAGGTCACTGTTGCTTTAAAAGGAGTCAGGAGGAACTGAGCACGTTGAACTCCAGTTCTCAGTCCACTACCCTTGAAGAGCTACTGGAATAGAATTTTCCTCACTGACTCATGGCCACCCCTTGCAGGTCCTGAAATCAGCGTGATAGCACTCTCCCAGCTTTTCCAAATGTGGTGAGTAAGGTAGTGCCAGGTAACTTAAAATAAAAAATAACACAATAAAAATTCAGGCTATACATTGACAGTTAGGGTAAAGTATGGCAGTTATTGAGGTGTTATCTTTCAGCCTCAACCCTACCCTACTCTCTCTCTCCTCTACTTTGTGTTGGTGAGGCTGAAACTTGGTGAACTGCATTTCCCCCCCTGTCATCTGGCTAGTGGGGGTAATAAGAAAAGGAGTACAGGCTGAAGGAGAGAAACTAGTTCCCGCTGTTGGGCCTAATATGCTTGTCAGCCTCACCCCAGCCCAGAAGCAGCTTTTCCAACTCTAGCTGTGCACTGTGCTCCTAGAACCAGCTGCATCAGCTTTCCTCTCGCTTGTGCTTGGCCCCATCCAGTCTTATCAGTTCAGTCAGGCAGTACTCCTTCTTACTCATCTGCGTTCCAGTTCTGGGGAATCCCTCCTCTATGCTTCTGGGTTCTAATCCTTCGAACTTGCTTTACTCTGTTGGATTTCCAACCCTAGAGGTCATCACTGTCTCTTGCCGTTATTATATACATGTCACTTCATACATTTTTCATCCTCCAACATCTGTACAATTAATTCCCTACACTAAATTCTCTCTGTGAAAGTACTCTGGTTTCTTTTTTTCTAATAAGCATTTTGAAGTAAACTATTTCCTGTTGCATAAACCAAATGGGCATTACATGAGAGGAGTAAGGCTAGGGACTTCTTAAAGAGTAAGTACCTAGAGGCCTGTGATAACAGGTAAAATCACTCTGAATTTCAGGCTCATGAATTGCAGAAACCCAATTGTATGATGGCAGGTGCCATTTTTTGTGTGCCCAGCCTAGACTACTGCCAAAGAGCCTGCATTTGTCCACCAGAGTTTGGTCTGAACCACAGGCTTCCTGTGAAATCCGAACTCCCTCAGACATGGAGAAATGTATTTTTGACCTGCCCTGCTATACAACTTTACTCCTTATCAGCAAATATGAGGAAACCAAAAGTTTATGATGAGGGCTGGGGATATGGCCTAGTGGCAAGAGTGCTTGCCTTGTATACATGAGGCCCTGGGTTCAATTCCCCAGCACCACATATACAGAAAATGGCCAGAAGTGGAGCTGTGGCTCAAGTGGCAGAGTGCTACCCTTGAGCAAAAAGAAGCCAGGGACAGTGCTCAGGCCCTGAGTCCAAGCCCCAGGACTGGCCAAAAAAAAAAAAAGACTTAAAAACCAAAAGTTTATGATGAAAGGAGCTGGAAGGGGTACCAAAGACCTCCTGCGAAGTGGAATAAATTTATGGAGGGGTGGCCCACAAGGTAAAAGGGTAAATTTTCATGGTGGTAGTATAGTTGTGACTCACTGTCATTTCTGGCAAGTAGTATAAGGAGATAAGAGACAAGAGAAAGAAATGAAGAAGCTTTTACCTTATTCCTGTATTTCTGCCTTATCCCGTCAGAAAATAATTTTCTGAGGCTGGGACTATGGTAAAGTGCTCACCTCATAAACATGAAGCTCTGGGTTCAATTCCTCAGCATCATATATATAGAAAAAGTGGGAAGTGGTTCTGTGGCTCAAGTGGCAGAGTGCTAGCCTTGAGCAAAAAGAAGCCAGGGACAGTGCTCAGGCTCTGAGGCTAAGCCCCAGGACTGGCAAAATAATAATAATAATAATAATAATAATAATAATAATTTTCTGATACTGGTGGCTCATGCCTGGAGTAGCTAGGATTGCAATTTAAAACCAGCCCAGAAAGAAAAGTCCATGAAACTCCTATCTCCAATTAACCAGCAAAAAAGTCAGAGGTGGGGGTGGGGGTCAAGTGGTCAGCCTTGAGTGTCAGCCTTGAGTGAGAAAGCCAAGTGAGAGTACAAGGCCCTGAGTTCAAGCCCCAATATAGACATAAGAAAAGAAAAGAGAATTTTTGCTCTACTCTGTTCATGACCTTATGTTTTCTTCTTCCATTAGCAGCTAGATTCACTGGATCATATATTCCTAAGGCTAGACTCTATGTTGAAAAGAACTATATACAATTTGTGGGTGGGAAGTGAAGGGAAAAATTGGGAGACAGTGAAGAAAGGGGTGGCATTGTCCAAAAAGAAATGTACTCATTACCTGATTTATGAAACAATATCCCCTCCGTACATCTGCTTTCCAGTTGAGGAATTCAAAATATTTCTTAAGTACACAAAATAAGTCCCAAACCTCTTGCTATTTATGAGTTTGCATTTCTATTCTATATGCTAAATTTAAAATATATAAACAGGAAAAAAACAGAAAAGGAAAAATCATACTGTTGAATGTAAAGTATTTTGTATATGCTTTAAGATATGCAGTAGTGGGGCTGGGGATATGGCCTAGTGGCAAGAGTGCCTGCCTCGGAAACACGAGGCCCTAGGTTCGATTCCCCAGCACCACATATACAGAAAACGGCCAGAAGCGGCGCTGTGGCTCAAGCGGCAGAGTGCTAGCCTTGAGCGGGAAGAAGCCAGGGACAGTGCTCAGGCCCTGAGTCCAAGACCCAGGACTGGCCAAAAAAAAAAAAAAAAAAAAAAGATATGCAGTAGTGACTGCTTCTTTTTGTGTGTGAATGTGTGCCAACCCTGGGGTTTGACCTCAGAGCCTGGTTACTGTGCCTCAGCTTTTGCGCTCAAAGCTATTGCTCTACCATTTGAGTCAACTTCCAGCTTTTTGGTGGTTAGTTGGAGATAAGAGTCTCACAGACTTTCCTGCCTGGGCTGGCTTTGAACCTTGATCCTCAGATCTCAGCCTCCTGATTAATTATGATTATAGGTGTGAGGCACCAGCCCCCTGGCTTAGTGGTTGCTTTATCAGAGCTGTTTTTCATAATGTTGCTCAAGAATATTTTCTTTCTAGATGATAATTGAGGGTGGTTGAGGCATGACTCCATTGGTAGGGTACATGCCAACAAGTATAAAGTGTCATATAGCAAGTTCAAATTCTGGTTCCAGACAAAGTAAGTAGGGGGGTGTGGGAAACCAGATGATGACTGAGAAGCTAATTTTTTTTTAATTTAAATTTAAATTTTTTATTTTTTGCCAATCCTGGGGCTTGGACTCAGGACCTGAGCACTGTCCATGGTTTCTTTTTGCTCAAGGCTAGCACTCTATCTCTTGAGCCACAGAACCACTTGTGGCTTCTTCTGTTCATGTGGTATGAGGAATTGAACCTAGGGCTTCATGCATGCTAGGCAAGCACTCTACTGCTAAACCACATTCCCAGCCTGAGAAGCTAATCTTTTTAAAATATGGTAGCTAGGAACTAGCACAGTGGGTCACACCTGTAATCCTAGCTACTCAGGATGCTGAGAGCAGAGATAGTGGTTCAAAGCCAGCCTGGGGTGTGAACTCTGGGCCTGCATGCTATCATCCCTGAACTCTTTAGCTTAAGGCTAGCGCTCTACCACCTGAGCCACAGCACCACTTCTGGTATTCTGGTGGTTAATTGGAGATTAGAGTCTCACGGACTTTCCTGCCCAGGCTGGCTTTGAATCATCATCCTCAGGTCTTAGCCTCCTGAGCAGCTAGGATTTCTTTTTTTTTTAATTTACTTTATTGTTATCATAAAGTTGATATGTGATCGAGTTTTCTATACATACAAGGTAGCATTGTGCCAAGCAACCGCAGTCACAAACACATTTCAAATCCCAATGAGAAAAAAAGAACAGTACCTCAAGGTACCTTTCTCCCATATAGAAGACATCTTCACTCTGAAATCTGTATCAAGAATTAAGAAAGAAGAAGGGAAACTTGACAGTGACAAATAAAATAGCCTGCATTTATAAGAAAACACTACACCTCTGATATCTTTTGTGTCCTTGTCTTGTGTCCTTCTCTACTTTAGCTATAAAGAACATACAGTGATAGCTTTGAGAGGGAAATTCCTCTTGCTTCCCTACTGCTTGTTTCTCCAGGGCACTTTAGTTATTCTTCATGATTTGTATACATATATGATACAGTTCTTGGCATCTATAAATCACTCCTCCATGGGTAACTTCTGGGTTTGCTTTCTACTGGTTTTGAGTCTCACAAAGTTAAGATGAAACAAAGTAGCCAGATGCTGGTAGTGGCTCATACCTGTAATCCTGGCTACTCAGGAGACTGATATCTGAAAATGATGGCTCAAAGCCAGCCTGAGCAGAAAAGTCCATGAGACTTTTATCTCCAATTAACAAGCAAAAATCCAAAGTGGAGGCATGGCTCAAGTGGTAGAGCACTAGCCTTGAGCAAAAAAGCTACAGGATAGGCCCAGGCCAGGACTTCAAACTCTAGTACAGGAACACTGATAAGCTATATAGGACTCCAGGCATTCACATACTAACAGTCAGACTAAAGGAGGATCCCCTTAGGGGAGGAACCCAAAGGTAAAATGTCCCTGAACATTTAAAATACTAACAAATTCTACAAAACAACATTGACCTGAACAGTATCATGAGCTCTAATATTCTCTCTTCCATTTAATTTACATTTGACCCATGAACATTTGCATTCAATTCATTTATTCTTAATCCATGGAGGTGGAAGGATACAACCTAGACCCAGTGCAGAATATTTAGGAACTTGGTCCTGCTTGCTTTTGTTTCCTATGCTCTAACCTGTCATGCATGCCAATAACACATCTCCTTCTGCCTAGACATGCTTTCCCTCAACTGTACCGTCCCCCCCGCCACACAGGTCCTTTTTGCCCTGCAGCAATCAGTTCACATACTGCTATTTCCTGAGCCCCCTTCTCTTTCTTGTGTCCTGTGGGATTCCATGTCCCCACCACCACCATTATATTATTTGTACTTTATTTTCTGTTTCCCACTCCGCAATATGTCCCTTAATGATGGGGACCACATCTTCACAGCTTCATACTTCCAGCCTTAGTGTAGTGTCTGACAGAAAGTCAAAACAATAAATGTGCCAGGCACCACTGGCTCACACCTGTAATCCCAGCTACTCAGGAGGCTGAGATCTGGGGATTACATTTAAAAGGCAGCCAAAGCAGGGAAGACCATTTAACTTTCACGAGCAAAAAGCCAGAAGTGACTCAAATGGTAGAGTGCTAGCAAAAAAGCTAAGGGACAGCATCTGGGCCCTGAGTTCAAGCCCTAGGACTGGCACAAAAATAAGTGTCTGTGATACTTTTTAAAATAAACAGATACTTTGTGCCATGGATGGCACAAACAAAGATGATTCTGTCTAAACTTATTGAAAATCTATTCCATGTAGAGCATTGTGCTGGAAAGGATTAAGAAAAAGGAAGGGAAACTTGACTGTGACAAATAAAATAGCCTGCATTTATAAGAAAGCATTACAGTATTTCTATGTCTACAACTCAGCAGGATCAGATGTCTCACAGACAGTGGATTGAAAGCACCCATTTCTTTCATCCCTTGTCTGTTTTTCTAATTTTTCTCTCTTATGAGAGAAACCTCAGACATGCCTCAGACATTGCTCTGCTAACCCAGGTCGACACTCAGACAGTGAAGCCCAATGTGGAATACAGGAACTGCTGTTGAAGTGATGGCCAAGCAAGTACACCACGTGATTAAGCCAGGCCCTCCAAAATAGCCTGGGTGGGGGGCAAAATGAGGTAGCATGGCTTGTTGTAGAGTGAGAGTGTGTGTGTGTGTGTGTGTGTGTGTGTGTGTGTGTGTGAGAGAGAGAGAGAGAGAGAGAGAGAGAGAGAGAGAGAGAGAAAGAAAGACTTATGGCTTGAACTCAAGGCTGTGTACTGTCCCTAAGCTTTTTTTGTTCAAGGCTAGTACCCAACAACTCTAGCCACAGCTCCACTTCCAGCTTTTGGGTGGTTAATTGGAGATAAGAGCTTCATGGGCTTTGCAGTTCAGGCTGGCTTTAAACCTTAGTCTTCAGATCAGGTGTAGCTAGGACTACATGGGTGAGCCACCAGCACCCTGGTGTGCATTGTGGACTTTGAGGGGAGTTAAGGACATGTCCTCCAGTTGCTTCAGATGCCATTAGGAGCCAGAAAATTCTGGAAGGCCTCAGAGAAGGGAGAGTGAAGCCAAAATGGACTCAGTGTCTCAACCGTAGAACCTCTTTGGCCCCAGGTAGCCAAGTCAACTGAGGTCATTTCTGCAACTCTGTCTGGTGAAATAAGAGTAGACCATATCCCGAACAGGCCATATTAAAAAGAAGATACTGTAAAGTAACAGCTCACACCAAAAGCTTCATTTAAAATCCCAAGAGCAGAACAGCAACATTATAAATAGCCTGACCTCTCTCAAACTACTGCTTTCTTACTCTAGTTAATATTAGCAGCAGTGGTGTGTGTGTGTGTGTGTGTGTGTGTGTGTGTGTGTGTGTGTGTGTGCTGAGTTTTGTAGTCCATAATGTGCTTGATCTCACTTCATTCTCCCCAAAGTCCTGTGAGGCAGGTACAAGTAACTACCCCATTTTGTAGATGAGGAAATTGAAGTCCAGAAAAGTTAAACAATTGTGCCTGGGTCACACAGCCAGTAAGTCACTAGAACCAGAGTTCTGTTACTTTATTTTATTATTTTGGGTGTGCCAACTCAGGACCAGAGCACTGCCCTCTAGCTTTTTTGTTTAAGGCTGCTGCTCTACACTTAAGCCACAGCTCTACTTCATCATGCTTTTGCTGTTTAATTGGAGATAAGAGTTGCATGAAGTTTCCTGTGCAGGCTAACTTTGAATTATGATTATCAGGTCTCACCTCCTGAGTAGCTAGGATTACAAGTGTGAGTCACTGATGCCTGTTTGAAATTCTAATTTAGCAATAGAAAAAATAAACAGCAGCAAGATAACAAGTAGAAACCTGGGCTCTAATCCCAAAGCTGCTAGCTACAAATCCATGGACTTGGACTTATCTTTAAGCTGTCCAGAACTTCCTTTATGAAGAGATGTACCTAATGATAGCATTACTAGCTGCCTCCCAGGGAGTTTATAAGGACAATACAGGTGGTGAGTGTGAAAGTGCTTTATACCTGAGCTGGTAATCCAGATGTTGGCTATTATTAACACTCTTTTCTAGCAACATAATCACAGCATTTTTTTCTGGAATCTTTTAATTTTTTTCACTCTTTCATTGCCCCCATTCAGTAAACCAACCTTGTGGCTGAGTGCTGATGGTCCACCTGTCATCCTAGCTACTCAGGAGGTTGAGATCCAGAAGACTGCAGTTTGAAACCAGTCTGAGCAGAAAAGTCACTCCAAAATATCCAGCAAAAAGCAAGACTGGAAGTATAGCTCAAGTGGTAGAGTTCCAGCCAGTCAATTAAGCTGATCAAGTTCAAGGCTTTGAGTTCAAACCCCAGTACCACACAAACACTAAAGAAAACTTCCCCTGTGGCTACCATCTCTAAAGCTCCTGTAGTTTGGCAGTAAAGGGAAAGGTCCTCTTTCTTCTCAGTATGACCTTAAAGTAGGGATTGTCAGCCTGAAGACAATGGAGCCACTTGAGGAGATCAAAACATACAGTCATCTAGGCCCCACATGAGCAATTCTGACTTCACATAATTCTGGTGACAGGAGGAACTTAGTATCAGTATTTTCAGTATTTTTACTTTAGAGTTTACGAAGTTGTTCTTATATTCAACTAAGGCCAGGAACTCTTGCTATTGAGATTATGCGTGAGTCTTCATGGACACAAGCAACTGATAGTTCTGAAAGAATCTATCCATTATTATACAGATGAATGTACATAAGTCAGATAGTCCTGAGTTCACTTGGGAAAGAGATGCAGGAGTTTGATCTTGAATTTGAACCACAATGATCCTAAAACTACACTCTTACACAGGAAACATTTCTCCTGTATCAGTCAACTTTCCAATACCATGACAAAATACTTGTCACCATCAACTTAAAAAGAAGACACGTTTATGGAAATTATTGGTTCATGGTTGCTTGGCCTCATTCCTTTGGACACAGGACATCCTGGTGAGAATGTGTCATGATAGATGCTTGTTCACCTTATGGAGGCAAGAAATCAGAGACAGGAAGAGGCCAGAGTCCCAACATCCCTTTCAAGCGCACACCTCAACAATCCTACTTCTTCCCACTAGTCTGCACCTCCTAAGACTCCAGTGCCTACCAACAGCACTATAGGCTGGTGACCAAGTTTAGGGGTTTAGTTAAGATGCATGGGCCCCTGATGCTGAAGATCAAAACCATTGCACCTTTCTCTAAACCTCCCCTGCTGGAGGAAAGCACAGGTGACATATATACAATGGATAGAGTCGTGAGCACTGAGAATCCTGTGCCGTAGAGCCTTCGCCCATCGCTGTTCTTCTACCAAGTCCACTTCCCAGAGTACTCCATAGCACCTTCCTTAGGCCACAGAGATTAGAGGGAAAAACCCCTAGCTATTCAGGGTGCTGAGATCTGAGGATTATGGTTCAAAACTAGAACAGGCAGGAAAGTCCATGAGACTCTTGTCTGCAATTAACCACCATAAAGCCAGAAGTGGAGCTATGGTTCAAGTGGTAGCCTGCCAGCCTTGAATGGAAAAACCAAATTACAGCACCTAGGCCCTGAATTTAAGCCCCAATGTGCATGTACATACATACATACATACACACACACACACACACACACACACACACACACACAAAATTCACATCTCCAACTTGAGAAAGCAAATAAATTCTAGAAGGAAAGTATCTAACAAATTAACAGTTGAGTCTATCATTTCCCCCACTGATTAAAAAATATCCAACAATATTAATTAGAATAATATTGAATTCCACCAAATTCTAATGTATCTATATGTTACACATGTTCTACATGATGTTTATTCTAGTATTAATCCAAATGAGCATCAATTTTTGTATATTTGTTTTTGTTTGTGCTGGTCCTGAGGCTTGAACTCAGGATCTGGGTGCTATCCCTGATACTCTTATCATAGAGCCATAGCTCCACTTTTGGCTTTTGGGTGGTTAATTAGAGATAAAGAGTTTCAGGAACTTTCCTGCCTTATCTGACTTTGAACTGTGATCCTCAGATCTTCTGAGAAGCAAAGATCATAGGTGTGAACTACCAGTACCCAGTGATATAACCTTTATTTCTTACTTATTAAAAAATTTCTAGCATAGCCATATTTTCTAAAGAAACTGTTATCAGCAGAAAATAGCTAAAATTCAGAGCCCAGTGGTCATTCTAGTTTGACTTTGCATCTTCAGAGAAGTAACACTTCCTCTTAGTTTTACCTCTGAATTTGCTCATCATTAAAAAATGGTTTGACTATGGGGTTTCAGGTCTGGGCATCACCCTCTAAGAGACAAGCACTTCAACTATTCCTTCAGAATTACTCTAGAGAGGAGTTCGCTTTGTTGCATTTAGTCATTTTGGTTACTTCTCTCACAAGTCTGAAAACAATTAGGATGAATGTTTCCCTACAACAAGACCTGGAGATCTAAATAACAAAGAGGTTTATCTCTCATTTGAGCAGTTCTATAATGTACAGCAATTGCCTAGAGATGACAGCCAGACCTCTGAGGTCCCGCCAAGGCAATAATTAGGCAGCATTGTATGGTGTGGCAGCGAGTGTGTGAAAGATGGTGCCTCATTGCTCTCAGGGGCTTCCCAACAAAATTGGCTTCCTGAAGAGCCAACCGAAGAAATCTGGCAACCTAAAAGTCATTGAAAAAACTTAAGATCAGCAAGGGAGAATTTCTGGCTATTGAAGCGGAAAAGATGAAGCATTTGCTAGGTTTAAAAAGGAAATTTTTAATGAGAATTTCAACAATGGGCACCAGATTATTAAACATCTTTGAAGAAAATAATAATAATTCAGATCAGACTTATCAGATTAATCAAATTGGAGACTTGATATTTTTTTCTTTATAAAGCGTAAGGAAAAGTATCTTAAGTATAGACCTGATAGATAATGAACTCTCCTTTCCCCTGAGTTGGTTAAAATGTAATACCTTCATTGAATAGAGAATATGCTCCAAGTCAAAACTGCTCTGACATAAGATGAATCCTTCGACTGCCTTCTCTGGCCTGTCATTACAATTCTATTACTTCTTTCTCAACCCAGGCTGCAGCTCACATATTTCTTTGGTGAGTAAGCTGTAGTATATGCAGGTGAGCCCTGAGACCCCCAGGCCCATCCTCCTGAAGTCTAGCTTTCTGAACTTGGCAATAACCTTACCTTTTTGTGCCTTGGTTTCCTTCACTGTAGCATAAGGAAAAACAAGACCAGTCTCCTTGAGTTGTCTGGAAAATTAAAGCAGTTATTTCATAGAAAAATACTGGAAAGATATCCAAACACAATACATGATTCTGTTTGTTGCCATTAGCACCTTTCAAAAACATTTGGCATAATTTAAGTGAAAGGAACAAGACCCTTGGTCTAATAAAAGATTGTTTTCAGATTTGTAAGTGTATTTATATGAAAAGTTCCAACAAGATACTTATTTATACATTTAATATACCTGATACACACACACACACACACACACACACACACACACACACATACACAGAGTCAGTTGTGGGGCTTGAACTCTGGTGCTGTCCCTCAGCTCTTTTACTCATAACTACTGTTTTACCACTTTGATCCACAGCTCCACTTCCAGATTTCTGGTTTTTGAGTTATTGGAAATAAAAGTCTCACAGGGACTTTTCTGCCCAGACTAGCTTCAAACCGCAATCCTCAGATCTCAGGCTCCTGAGTAGCTAGGATTCTAGGCTTGAGCCACCAGCACCCAGCAAGATACCATTTTTTAAAAATTATATACAGTCTACTGGCTGGATGCTAGTAGCTCACACCTGTAATCTTGGCAACTCAGGAGGTTTTCTTGCCCATGCAAGAAAGTCAATGAGACTCTTATCTCCAATTAACCACCAAAAGCTGTCAGAAATAGAAGTGTAGCTCAACTGGCCTAGTGCCAGCCTTGAACAACAACAAAAAAAAAGAACAAACAATCTCAGGTACAATGCTCAGGCATGAGTTCAAGACCTGTCCCAGAAAAAAAAATTAAATGAAAATTCTAGATATGAATATGTTTCAGGTAAGTTTTAGCATGTTGTTAGAATTGTTTTATTTTATTGTTGTTGTTGTCAATCTCCCACTAAGCCTAGTTTATAAAAGAAACTATCATATGTGCATAAGTATAAAAAAAAACATAGTGTGTGTGTGTGTGTGTGTGTGTGTGTGTGTGTGTGTGTGTGTGTACTCTTGAATGTCAGGCTCCAATAAGAGCCTGGGATTCTTGGAACATTATCCTTTGAGGGGGAACTGCTATTTATACTTTAAGCTGATGTAGTTTATTGTTCCTAAATTATTCCTCAATAAAGTTGATTTGTAAAAATAGGCTTGATAGATTGGCACTGGTGGCTCATGCCTATAGTCCTAGCTACTCAAGAAATGAGATCTGAGGATTGTGATTCGAAACCGGCCCAGAAGGAAAGTCTGTGAGAGTCTTATCTCCAATTAACCATTTAATAGCCAAACATGGAGGTATGGCTCAAGTGGTAGAGCATCAGCCTTGAATGAAAAAGCTAAGGGACAGTGCTCTAGCCCTGAGTTCAAGTGCCAGTACTGGCATTAAAAAAAAGAAAGAAAAGGTTGACAATTAGAGGGAGATACAAAGAGGAAACAGGATATAGCTTGAAGTCCTAGCTAAAAGACTTAGTTGACCAGATGTCACAGTCCACTGGTGTTAAACTATTACAGTTTGGAAAGATAGGCTTTGTTTATTTTGTGTTTTGTTTTTTTTTGCCAGTCCTGGGCCATGGAATCAGGGCCTGAGCACTGTCCCTGGCTTCTTTTTGCTCAAAGCTAGCACTCTGCCACTTGAGCCACAGTGCCACCTCTGGCCGTTTTCTATATATGTGGTGCTGGAGAATCGAACCCAGGGCTTCATGTATATGAGGCAAGCACTCTTGCCACTAGGCCATATTCCCAGCCCTTGTTTATTGTATGTATGGTAATATAGCCAAAAATCAACCCATAGGCTCATTTTTTACATAAAATTAACAAGAAAGTTCCTTTTCTATGAATACTGGGAGCAACTACGGTTGTCTGCATTTGCTGAATATCATGCTAGTGTAGGCTTTGCCAGTTGCTCAAAGTGGCAATTAGGCTAGATAGCCTTTTTAATGCCTTTCAACTCAGCAGGTACCATGTGCATTAGGGTTGTCTGTGTGGATCTCAGGGTTAAAGATCCTGCACGGAGAAGCACTACTCAAGGTGTGGTCTGATGATCAGCTTACCGATGTGTCATCTGGGTGCTTGGGAGGAATTCTTTTCTGGGGGAGGGGGGCAGTCCTGGAGCTTGAACTCAGGGCCTTGGAACTGTCCCTGAGCTTTTGAGCTGAAGGCTAGCTCTCTACAACTGAACCATAGCTCTATTTCTGGCTTTTTGCTGGGTAATTGGAAATAATAGTCTCACAGATTTTCCTGATCAAGCTGGCTTCAAACTATGATCCTCAGATCTCAGCCCCCTTAGTAGCTAGGATTACAGATGTGAGCCACCGGAACCCAGCTTGTTATGTGTGAAAAATTCTTAACCCCTATCTACCTCATCCCTACCCAGTAGAGAGGGGTCTAGGAATCTAGCACTGGTGCTGTCTATGAAGAATGGGGAAGGTGTGTGTGTGTGGTGAGGGGGGGGTGTACATGTGTCTGTACACTCAAATGCCATGGGCCTCATAGGCAATGGCAGCAGAAATATAATGAAGAAACAAACAAGTAAAAATAAGAAAAATTTAGTTGTTTATAGTAGTAAATATAGAATATTTCCCTATTTTTCAAAGTTTAGAACTTACTCTTTGCAGTCAAATTTTCCAGTACTTAAAGGGATATCTTAAATAGTGCCATACAAAAATTCTCCAGGGAGGAAAAAAACAAGAGAGAAGAAAACAGACAGTGGAAAGAAAAGGACAGCAGAAAGATCTAAGTAATTAATATAGTAATCCGAATACTCAGAACCAATATGTTATTTTTTTTTGCTAATACCTTTATTATTTGGGGCCATGAAAGAAACTTTTAAATTAAAAATGGTTCTACACCAGGCACCCACCAGCTCATGCTTATAATCCTAGCTACTCAGGAGTCTGAGATCTGAGGATTGCAGTTCAAAGCCAGCCTTGCCAGGAAAATCTGTGAGACTCTTATCTCTAGTAAACTACTCAGAAAAATCTGGAAATGACACTGTGGCAAAAGAAGTTTAGGAACAGTGCCCAGGCCCAGAGTTCAAGCCCCAGGACCAGCAAAACAAAAGATAGATAGATAGATAGACAGATAGACAGATAGATAGTTCCAATGTGAAAATGGAACCAGGTAAGTAGAAGGACAGATGGTATTGGGACAGATTGGGGAGAATGATGGAAGAGGTGACATTGATCAGGATGCCTAGTACTCATAAACTGACATGTTGAATTGAATTCCTTTGTACAACTACTTAAAGGTAAGAAAATAAAAATTTAAAGGGTTCCAAGCCAAGCGTCAGTGGCCCATCCATGTAATCCTAGTTACTCAAGAGGATGAGATCTGAGGCTCATGATTTGAAGCCAGCTTGGGCAGGAAAGTCTGTGAGACAGTTATTTCCAATTAACTACCAAAAAAAGCTGGAAATGACACTGTGGCTCAGTGGTAGAGTACTAGTGTTGTACAAAAATCTGCTCAGGGACAGTGCCCAGGCCCTGAGTTCAAACTACAGGACCAGCACAAAACAAACAAACAAAGGTTCCAACAGATCTTATTTACCTGCAGTCTTAAAAAGCATACATCTTCCCGAAACCTTTTGTGCTTCTGGAACCCAATCTGAGTGTGAAGCTAGCCTCCCACCCTCACACTGTTTCCAGAAGAAGCTTTGTGGCCTGCCTTTCAGGGTCTGCTAGCATGGATACTCAACTTTACCAGAGGCCTATTTTTCAACCCAAACTGAGTGGCACACATGCCCCAAGCCTTGTGTCCAGGTGGATGGTTATTCTTTCCCAAGAGTCTCCAGCTCTGTCATTGCTCAGCACCTTTGTTTGGTTTATTTCTGTGTCTAAGTCTGTGTCTGTGTGTGTCTCATGTGTACCAGGGTTTTAATTCCGGGCCTGGTATTGTCCCTTTGCTTTGTTTTTGCTCAAGCCTGGCACGCTTCCAATAGAGCTACAGCTTCACTTATGGCTTTTTGCTAATTAATTTGATAGAAAGTCTCACAGATTGCCCTGCCCCGCCTGGCTTAGAACTGCTAACCTCAGATCTCAGCTTTCAGAGTAGCTAGGATTACAGGTTTGAGCCACAAGCTCCCAGATTGTTCAGCAACACTCTGCCCTTCTTTCTACATCAAACTCCTTGCTGCTACTTGCTCACCTCTCTCTTATACACACGAACACATGCATACCCGTTATAGCTATTATTTTCTCTTGTTGTATGTGTTTATACATAACCAAATTCATTGCCCACTGATATAGGGCTCTTAAGAGCAGAAATGACTCTGCTTTTTCAACAGCATTATTTATTGAGCAAACTGAACGAATAACTACATGAATGAATGAATGAGATAGAAACAAAGTTCTACAGGGTTATAACCACTGATCGGTTACTCTGAAGAGCTGACATTTGATCTGCATATTGAATATCAACTTTGATTTGGCAGAGGGAAAAAAAGGAGAGAATTTTAAACAGAAGAACCTCAAGAAGAAAGGCACAGGAACAAGCAAATATGTATAACCTTCTCAGAGAGCAACTAACATCATAGGTCCAGTGGAAAACAGCCATGAAAAGAAGGAGCTAGAGCCAGAATAATGCACTTAGGACTTTGGGCCTCTTGTGGATATAATGAAGAACAAGGAAAGAAATTTGAGTAGCAGAGAGAGAAGAACAGATATGTGACTGGCCTGGAGACCAGACAGTTAGGAGTAGACTGCTTCAGTCCAGGCAGTGATAGTACTAGAGCCTGCTTGAACCCAGCCACAGTGAGAAGAGGAAAGCAAAGCAGATCTGAGAAACATCTGGGAACATGACAACCAGTTAAATATGGGAGGTTGGGAACCATGAAGTTGAAACTGAGATGAGCTTTCTGATCTGAAAACACGGGGACAGCCATCTTTTTGTTTTGTTTTTTTGTGCCAGTCCTGGGGCTTGAACTCGGGGCCTGAGTACTGTCCCTGGCTTCTTTTTGCTCAAGGCTGGCACTCTACCACTTGAGCCACAGCGCCACTTCTGGCTTTTTCTATATATGTGGTACTGAGGAATCAAACCCAGACACTTTACCACTAGGCCATATTCCCAGCCAGGGACGGCCATCTTAAAGGGTGCTTTTCTTCACAAATAGATTGAAAATTCTGAGCAAGCAAAGATATTCAGTGTATTCTTAGGCACTCAGTAAGCACTTGTTGGAAAAACTGAATGTTCCTTGAATCACCAATTATGTAGAAAAGGAAACCATTACAATACTTTTGTTGTCTTTTCTTCATACATTCTTGGTTCTCAGCATATTTTTCAACAACAAATGAATTCACAACTGTATAAATCGTATGATTTGATTTGTCAATCCCGAGCTGATCTATCTCCATACAAGAGACCTTTAGGATTGTGTGTGCTAGAGGACAACAATCAAGTAGTTGATGTATGACTGTTGACAGAGAGAGAGAGAGAGAGAGAGAGAGAGAGATGTGACTATCAGTCCCCTGAAAACAAATCTCAAGCAATAAAATAAGCTGAATGTTTTCACCAGCAGGAGGAAGGAAGTAAACCTACTACAGGTAAATTGAAATATTCAGAGAGACTCATTACACATTGCTAAGATAGTCTTGAGATAATGACTTTAGTTAGAGTTGGGCCAAAAATCTTGACATTTCTTCTTGCACCTGACAGGACTAATGAGATTTTATGGCAGGCAAGCTGTTTATCCCTTGGGTGACATTAGCAAAAGCAACTACTTCTTTATCAATGAAAGGTTTTCCCCACTGCACTTTTTCCCTTGTAGACTGCCCCAGCCTCACTCCTTCAACAAAGTACTCATACTCTTTTCTGTTTCTTGGGTTCTGTTCTAACATAACATTACTCCAAAAAAAATGGAGTGAGCAGAAGACATGGATAGAAGGAAAAGAAAAGAAAAGAAAGTTCCAGATACTATCTGTGAAGAGATACAGGTATAATTTGGATCTGGAATCTCCCCCAAAGGCCCAGTGGTAAAGGGTTGGTTCCCCCACACAATGCTACTAGAAGGTGGTAGAACCCTTAAGAGGGGGAGCCTAGTGGAAAGCTGTTATATCATTGAGGGAATGTTCTCAAAGAGGATTATGGGATCCTGCCTTCTTCCTCCATCACTTTTCACTTCTCAGCTATGAGGTGAGTGAATTTCCTTTACTACATGCTCTCACCATGGTATACTGCCTCGCCACAAGACCAAAAGTCACAGGGCCAAGCAATCATGAACCAGAGGCTCCAGATCTGTGAACCAAAATAAACCATACCTTGTTACAAGTTGATTGCCTCAGGTAATTGTTACAGTTAGAGAAAGCTGGCTGACACAGGGCTCTATACTGTATGTGCCCAGTAGGCCATTAACAATCGATCTGCAGGTGAGCTGCTTCCCATAGTATGATACCTGCTGAATGGGCATAAGTGGCTCTCTTCCTATCATCAGTATAGGAATACCAGGAGGTGACCACCATCTAGTGGGTGAGAAGGGTTTGATCCCTCCTTGTAGCTTCCATATTATCTAAAATAGCCTGCCATGTCTGGTTTTTTTTTAACTTACTAAACATTCATCCACACAAATACATACCAAGTTCAGAGAACCCCCAAACATGACAAACTCAGAGAAATCCACATACACAAAAAGACTAGAGCTGGGAACATGGCCTAGGGGTAAGAATGCTTGCCTCTTATTCATGAAACCCTGGGTTTGATTCCTGAGCACCACATATATAGAAAAAGCCAGAAGTGGTGCTGTGGCTCAAGTGGCAGAGTGCTAGCCTTGAGCAAAAAGAAGCCAGGGACAGTGCTCAGGCCCTGAGTCCAAGCCCCAGGACTGGCAAAAAAAAAAAAAAAAAAAAAAAAAGACAAAAAGATTAGATAAAACTGAAAAAAACCAAAAACTTACAATAGAAACGAGATAAGCAGCAAACACTTATGGGGCACAACAACTAAGTTGCTACAGAATCCTCATCTAAAATGATTAGAGATAAGAAAGTAGACAACAGTGCTAAAGGGCTGAAAGAGAAACAAGATCATCCTGGAATTCCATATTCTAAGAAAATACATTCAAGAACGCAGGTGAAATACACTCAGATGCGTAAAAAATGAAAGACAATTGGTATAGCCAACAGACTTTAGAATTGAAAAAGAAGGATCTATGAGTAGAATTGCCCCGGTGAGAGAAAACAGATGTGAAAAAGTATCATTATAATGATTTCATTTACATGACACTCTCAAAAGAGAAAACTCTAGCAATAGAGACTATGTTGGTGGTTGCTAGGGGAGAGGGATGATGAGGATGTTTTAAATGTGGGAATTTGTGGTGCTGGAGCTCTTCTGCATCTTGACTCTCTGCACATACTAAAGTGCAAAGAACAGCCAGGCATCAGTGGCTCATACCTATAATCTCACTTACTCAAGAGGCTGAGATCTAAGGGTTGTAGTTCAAAGCCATCCTGTGCAGAAAAGTCCAGTTAACCAGCAAAAAGCCAGAAATGGAGCTGTGGCTCAATGGCAAAGTGTCAGCCTTGAGTGAAAAAGCTAAGAGAGGGAAAAGCTTGGCTCTGAGTTTACACTCGAGTAATGGCACAAAAAAATAAAATAAGTGGCCGGGCACCAGTGGCTCATACCTGTAATCCTAGCTACTCAGGAGGCTGACATCTGAGGATCGCAGTTCAAAGCCTGCCGGGGCAGTAAAGTCAAAGAGACTCTTATCTCCAATAAACCACTCAGAAAACCAGAAGTGGTGCTGTGGCTCAACTGGTAGAGCGCTAACTTTGAGCTGAAGAGCTCAGGGATAGCACTCAGGCCCAGAGTTCAAGCCCCATGACCAACAAAATAAAGTAAGTATAGTACTACACACACACACACACACACACACACACACAGACACACACACAGTGACTCTGTATGTTAATATTTACTCTAATAAACAGACACGTTCTTCTTAGAAACTCTCTTGGCCTAACTCGAATAATACTTGGCGCTTCACCATCTCCATTGTGAACTTGCTTGGTTATAGAAGATCATAGAAGGTTATGGATAAGGTCAGTGTCAGGCTGTTTCTGCTGCTTTGGGTACAGTTGATAGGCAAATTTGCCCTCCCCACCTGCCCTGCCGCCAGTCCAAATAAAGACAACATCATATGGCAAACTGAAGAATGAGTGAGAAGTCAGAAAGCATTTTGTGAGATAGCCTTTTTTTCTCCAAAAATCTGTAAAGCTCACTTTCTTTTACCCTTTCCCCTAAACAAGAAAAAACCCATTGGAATAAGACTTAGAGATCTATTTGTCATCTCATCACTGGAACACCAGCTTCTGGGTTTCCTGCCTAGCTATTACACCCACAGTACTACTGCACTAGTGCAGTAGTAGGCCCTGGAATCTCTACCTCCCATACCACCTTACACCTTACAAAAGATACAGCATTTTTGTTGCAACAGGTACACTATGGGTTGAAGTAATTGCTATGATTTGGATATGAAATGAAATATTCTTCATTGGTATATGTGTTAAAGACTTGTTTGCCGTGGTAATGTTATCTGGAAGTGGGCAGAACCTTTAAGAGGTGGGCCCTGCTCACTATGGAGATTCCTCCAAAGCTAAGTGAGATTTACCTATGACCCCACAATACCACTCAGCCATATATCCATAGGTCTGCAAGTCAATATACAAAAGAGATGACTACATTCCTGTGTTTGTCTTTATTACAGCTCTGTTCTTACTAGCCAAACTGTGGAATCAACAACTGATGAATTGGATATGGAAGATATTTTACACACACACACACACACACACACACACACACACATACACACACTATGGAATATCACTTAGCCACAAAGAAAAATGAATTTATGTCATTTGTAGGAAAATGGGTGAAGCTGGAGAGCATCATTTGAGCAAAATAAGCCAGTCTGAGCAAGCCAAGTACTGCATATTTTCCCTCATTTGTGGAATCTAGATCTAAAAGTTATACATAT
Source organism: Perognathus longimembris pacificus (assembly GCF_023159225.1). Lineage (NCBI taxonomy): Eukaryota > Metazoa > Chordata > Mammalia > Rodentia > Heteromyidae > Perognathus > Perognathus longimembris. The sequence goes on along the minus strand of NC_063163.1, from coordinate 55,378,178 downwards.
AGTCATATGTATGGAGATACGTTTATCTATCTATTGAACATGACTATAATTCTGGGACTTTTGTGGGGTGAGGGAGGGAAAGAGAATGCTTGAAGGTGAATAATACTGAAATACATTGTCCCCAAATATGAATGAGGTGAAAAAATACTAGATGGAGTTAATTTGATTAAATATAATATATGAATGTGAACTACCACAGTGAAACTCAATATATACAAAAATAATAATAATGAATGACTGGAAAGTAAAACAGGCTCTGTTGGGGGTGGGTGGGTAGTGGCAGGAAAGATGAGGCAAAGAGAAAGGGTGAATATGATCAAAGTGCATATATAAATATATATATACTTTTTATATATAGCAATGAAACCTTTTTATCAGTAGTTGTGTAAAGGGGTTTCAATTCAACATGTCAGTTCAATGAAACCTTTTGAAATCATTTTAAGAAGCAGGGGATGAGAGATAGTGAAAGGAGGTGCATATCTGATGAGATCTTTTGTAGGCATGTATGGAAATATAATGAAACCCCTTGTTAAGCTAATATATGTTAATTAAACGCTTCAAATATGAGGTGGGGCCTAGTGAAAAGAAGTTAGGTCATTGGTCCTTAATGACACTAGTTCTCTCTACCTCTCTCTCCTTCATTCTCCCTCTCTCTTCTCCTCCCTCTCTGTCTCTCTTTCTCTGTGCCACTATGAAGTAAGCAGCTTCCTTCATCATGTGACTCCAGCACACTGCACCCTTGCTGCAGGCCCAGGTAATCATAAACTAAAACCTCTGAAACCATGAATCAAAATAAACCTTTCTTCCTCTTAAGTCCTTTTCCTTGGGTCTTTCGTGTTGAGTGGTTGGCATTATTCAAAAGGGATTATAGGTTGCTAGACAAGGAGTAGCATCACCTTTAGCACCACTCTAATGCTTCAGTCCTGCCTTGCTTATAACCTGTCACCATGTCTATCTCCCCCTTATGGTAGGAAAGGTGGCTTATCCAGTTCCAAGTCTTAGGAGAATTGTGCAGTAACAACAGATAGGCATAGGTTGTCAAAGAGGGAAGGATTGCAGTCATTCCTGAAATGGTGATATCAGAATAGAAGATACCAATATCAGAAACGATTAGAGCAGACTTGATGGCATTCAGAAGACTCCACTGGTGTTCAGAAAGCTTCCTTAGTCCAGAGGCACCAAAAATGTTAGGGGATGAAGACACTTCTTCAAGAGTATGGGGTTGATTTGTTTGTGATAGCACTGGGCTTGAACTCAAGGCCACCCACTTAGCTTTTTCACTCAAGACTAGTGTTCTACAACTTGAGCCACACCACCACGTGCTGCTTTTTGCTAGTTAATTGCAAATAAAATGGATCCTCACATCTCAGCCTCTAGAGTACTTAGGATTACAGGCATGAGCTCCAGCTCTCAGCTAAGAGTGCAGGATATTGTTACAGTTGGGGGGCAGGGTTGTTGGTTTGCTTTTTATACCCACCCTGGGGCTTGAACCCAGGGTTTGGCCACTGCCCCTGAGCTGTTTTGCTCTGCCACTTCAGCCACAGGCCAACTTCCAGCTTTCTTTCTTTTTTTCTTTTTTTTTTTTTTTTTTGCCAGTCCTGGGGCTTGAACTCGGGGCCTGAGCACTGTCCCTGGCTTGTTTTTGCTCAAGGCTAGCATTCGGCAAACTTGAGCCACAGCGCCACTTCTGGCCTTTTCTATACGTGTGGTGCTGAGGAATCGAACCTAGGGCTTCATGTATATGAGGCAAGCACTCTTGCCACTAGGCCATATTCCTAGCCCTCCAGCTTTCTTTTGTGCCTAATTGAAATAAGAGTTTCACAAGCTTTCCTGTCCAGGATGATTTCTAACTGATATTCTCAAATCTCGGCCTCCTGAATAGCTAGGATTACAGGTGTGAGCAACAAATGTCTGGCTAAGAGTGCAGTTTTTTCAAAGGAAAGTTGACGGTAGGATTCGGAGCAAAACTAAAAATGCACACAGTATATATATATATATCTTTTTTTTTGTCAGTCATGGTGCTTGAACTTGGGGCCTAGGCACTGACTTCAAGCTCTTTTACTCAAGGCTAGCACTCTACCACTTTGAGCCACAGCACCACTTTCAGTTTTCTGGTGATTAACTGGAGGTAAGAGTCTCACAGATTTTCTTGACTGGGCTGGTTTTGAACACAATCCTCAGATCCCAGCCTCCTGAGTAGCTAGAATTACAGGGGTGAGCCACCAACACCCAGAGGAAAGACTAAAATTTTATTAATCATAATTCCATGTATAAAGAATTTTAACTGAAGTAAGAAGGTCAGGTCTAGCCAGAGCCATCTTGGCCACACAGCGAATTGTAGGATCTAGCATCTTGTCTTCATGGGTGTACCTGAATTCCTAGAGAAAATGAAGTCTCACCCTCAGGTGATGGGTATTTCTGAATCTCTGGAGACAGGGGTAGGCACTTGGCCTATAGGTTACTGAACCTGTCAGTCCAGTGCTTGGGTCTGGGAGCTTCCTGTGACCCTGCCCCCTGAGCTGACCCTATTTAGGTACAGACCAGCTCCGGCACCATTACGCCATGCCACATGTCTCCGTGTTTGTTTCCTGTGTCCTGTGTCCTGGCTCATGTCTGGTCACCATGGTGTCCCAGTTTAACTCTCCATTGGAGCTGAATTGGTTTGTTGGTATTGTTTTTACTCTACTTTGCCTCTCTGGCCTGTTTCCTAACAGTGTTGAGAGTATTTGTGGGCTGCAAGTCTTTGTAACAACTGGCTGCCTGCAGACTGCTAACATTCTAATAAAAACTCTATGATTCAATCCTTCAAAAGGTGGCTTCTCTGACAATTTACCTTACAACAAAACTCAGAGTGATATACCACTACTATGACACCACAATTCACTGTGGATCCTTCACGTCTGTATATAGTGAGGAGAGGCATTGGCTGCTGTTTGTTCTGAACAGTATTTTGAAGAACGTTTCTAGAACAACCTTGAAGACATAATCACATCTGCCTTGAACCTGCAGGCAATAAAAAGTGCATGATGGGATAGACAGACATGCTGGCTGTTCTTGGCTACCCACTGCCCTCTGCCTAGACTGATTATTTTGTATGGTATTCTGCTAATTATCCAAATGGCCCTGGGAAGAAAAAAAGGTTCCCACCTTGAGGACAGGTGTGTCTATATCCCAGGCAGGTAATGCTCGGGTCTCCTAGAATAAAAGGAAGGGTATGCACATATGCTGCCCTTTATAAAAGATTCAGTGAAAGCTAGAGATGCTGTCCTGAAATGCAGCCCAGCACACACGCAGGTGTCCTTGTGTCTGGCTTCTTCAATCCTTGCCTGGAGACTGAGGAAAACAGTACAGGAAAAACACAACCTGAGAAGCCAGATGCAGGTGGCTCATGCCTATAATCCTAGTTTCTCAGGAGGCTGAGGTCTGAGGATTGAGGCACAAAGTCAGTTCAAACAGGAAAGTCTATGAGACTCTTTTGTCCAATTAGCCCAGAAAAAAAACCCAAAGTGGAGCTGTGACTCAAGTGGTAGTAGGCCACCCTTGAGAGAAAAAGCCAAGCCAGAGCATGAGGCCCTGAGTGCAAGGACAAGCACCAAAAACAAACCAACCAAAAATTGAAATGGCAGCAGCTGACTCATTTGCTCTCAGCCCCTTAAAGTTCTAGCCAATTCCATGTGCCTTCTTAAATAACAGGAAAAATTCTCTACTCTGTATTTCCACGGTCTAGTTTGTTAACAAGGGGAAATTCCACCTCACATGAAAAGACTTCTCAATATGTTGTTAATTTCTAAACTTCAGGGGATCTGGGGGAAGCATTTTCCTGCACTTTTTAGAAAGCTGTGTTACTGCCATTATTTTGGAAAAGCGACTCCTTTTGTTCCAGGAGCTGTGCCAATGAAACCTATCTCTTGGATCTTGGAGTACACAGACAATCAATACAGCTTCAGCTGCTAAAATGGGTCATATTGCCCCAGCCAGGGCTGTCTGCTTTACATTTTCAAGCTCACTTCCCGCAGCTGACCACAGCTGACTTGAGCATCACCTATCTTTTCTATGATTTCTTTCTTTCCTTTCTCTTGTCTTTCCTCTCCTCTCTTCCCCTTCTCTCTTCCTCTCCCTCTCCTTCTCCTTCCCTTCCCCCCTTCTCCCTCTTTTTGGTTCCCATCCTGAGGTTGAAACTCAGGGCCTGGGCACTATACCTGAACTCTTTGGCTAGCATTGTAACCACTAGCTCCACTTTGGGCCTTTCTATTGTTTAAATTGGAGATACGTATCTCATGGACTTTTCTGCCCAGGCTTGCTTTGTGATCTCTGGTTTCAGCTCCCGAGTAGCTATGATTACAGACATAAGCCACCGGTTCCCACTCTTCTATTTCTAAAGGCAGAGGGCCAGTGTCTGTCCACATGGCATACAACTGGAAAACAGATCTGTGGCCTGAAGGAGGGAGCTCCGGCAAGAGTCTGTCCCCAATTTGCCAGGAAGAATGTGGGGTCTTGTTCCTCACCTGGATAGTAAAGCCAAACCCTACTGGACAGTTGCTCAAGTCCAAGGACTGAAGGGAATGAATTCTACCCTCACCACCTATGTGTCACCTTATCTTTTGATTTTACTACTGACCTTTGGGGGTTTTGTTAATTGCTGTTTGCTTGCTTGCTTGCTTGCTTGTTCTTACAGTACTAGGGCTTGAACCCAGGCCCTCCTGCATGCCAGGCAAATTAGTACCAGTTAAGCCATGACTACACACACACACACACACACACACACACACACACACACATGCACACACACTTTTTTGGTGCCAATATTGGGGTTTGAACTGAAGGCCATGAGATCTTGCTTTGGTTTTGCATTTAAGGCTGGAGCTGTACTACTTGAGCCACACCTCCATTTCCCAGCTCCTTTGCTGGACAAATGTATTTCATATTTGTCTACCCTCATTGGCTTTGAATCTAGATGCTCAGATCTCAGCCTCCTGAATAGCTAGGTTTCCAGGCATAATCCAGTGCTGCCTAGCTGACTTTGATGCTCTCTTGAGATTCCTTCCAGATCTAATTCCTAGCACTATTCATTCCCTCAAAACACACACACACAAGAAGTCAGGCACTGGGGGCTCACACTTACAATCCTAGCTAATAAGAAGGCTGAGATCTGAGCATACAGGTTTGAAGCCAGCTTGGGCAAGAAAGTCCATGAGATTCTTATCTCCAGTTATATACCCAATAAGCCGGAAGTAGAGCTGTGCCTCAAGTGGTAAAGTACAAGTCTTGAGCAAAAAAATCTCAGGAATAGAACCCGAGCCCTGAATTCACGCCCCAGGACTGATATAAAAAAAAAAAAAAAAAAAGCCCATAGATCCTATATCTCTTCTCCTCAAATACAAGTCCTTCAATGCCTAATTTACAAGCCACTTCACTACTGGATCATTTCCAGCAGACATTTTATTCTGTATATGTCACAGGAGCAGAGTGCTTAGCACAATACTTAAGGATAGATTTTTAGCCTGATGAGCATTCCGCTCCTCTACACTCTTTGTCTTGGGTGAGGGGCGACTATGTACACATTATGCACTGAACTGTGTCCCCAAGAATCCATAGGTTGAATGAACCTCTAAACTCTCAATGTTCCTCTATTTGTAAATTAGCCCTTTTTTGGGGGATGGGTGGGTATCAATGATTAAATGAGATCTTAAGGATGGGACCCTAACCCTATAAGAATTAGTGCCCTTACAAGAGAGGAAACAGCACCAGAGTGCTCTCTCTTTTCATGGTCAACTAGTCATAGTCTGCACACAAGGAAGACAGGCCTCAGCAGAGACAAAATTAGTTGGCCTCTTGATCTTGGGCTTTAAACATCCAGAGCTGTGTGAAAAGACAGTTCTGTTGTTTTAAGCAACCCAGTGGGTGGTATTTCAGCCTGAGCTGACTTTAACACAAAGGTGCATTCCTGGACTGGCCCCAGTCACCTTGTTAGGACTCACAGGCTACTTAAATGTAAGATTCCCAGCATACTACATCGATTATGCATTCTATTCTACAGTGTGGTCTTCCTAGCATGCAAAGCAGACAGGAAAGAGTACTGTTACAGAATGGTAGGCTAAGAAGTAAAGGTCACAGCTAAAGGCAGAATGGTGGGCCATTATCTGAAAGAGAAAAGGAGCAGACAGCAAATGCTTATGTTGTCTTATTTATAGTCAAAATAAGCTCTTCTTTTAGCTAACATGCTTATATATTTTATTCATTTGCCTTTAATGGCTATAGATAAATACAACTCTCTTAACCTTACAAGCACAATCACATTGCACATAAAGGTCAGCCATAGTCAATATTTTTATACAATTGTACAGTGATGGAAGAGTGTGTGACCAACATTTAAAGCACAAGGAGTAATTCACCAATGACTCCTATTTCAGACCTTGAGCATTTATGGGATAGTTCTGCTTATAAACCCACAATTTAATCAGTGCTGGTGGCTTACATATGTAATCTTAGCTATTCAAGAAGCTAAGATCAGGGCTGGGAATGTGGCTTAGTGATAGAGTGTTTGCCTAGCATGCATGAAGCCCTGGGTTTGATTCCTCAGTACCACATAACAGAGAAAGTCGGAATTAGCACTGTGGCTCAAGTGGTAGAGTGCTAGCCTTCAGCAGAAGATACTCAGGAACAGTGTCTGGCCCTGAGTTCAAGCCCTAGGAATGGTAAAAAAAAAAAAAAAAAAAAAAGAAAAGAAAAAGAAAGAGGTTGAGATGTAAGGGTCATGGTTTGAAGCCAGCACAGGACGTTAATCCTTGAGATTCTTCTCTACAAGTAACCACCAAAGGCCAGAAGTAGAGATGTAGTCAAGTGGTAGAGGGCCAGCCTTGAGTGAAAAAGATAAGGGACAGTGCCTAGGTCCTGAGTTCAAGTCCCAGTACCAGCACCCAAAACCAAACAAACAACAAAAGAATAAGAGAGATAACTGTGAACAGTTGAACATGACCTGGAGTTTAAATCATGTTAAAGAATTATTGTCCATTTTGTCAGATATTGTAATAGCTATGAGAGAAAATGGAAACAGGAGGACTTAGAGGAGTGGAAGAAAGAGGGAGTGGAAAAGACAGAGGAGAAGGGAGGGGGCTGGGAATAAGGCCTAGTGGTAGAGTGCTTGCCTTGCATACATGAAGCTCTGAGTTTGATTTCTCAGCACCACATAAACAGACAAAGCTGGAAGTGGCGCTGTGGCTCAAGTGGTAGAGTGCTAGCCTTGAACAAAAGGAAGCCAGGGACAGTGCTTAGGCCCTGAGTCCAAGTCCCGGGACTGGCAAAAACAAACCAAAAGAAAAAAAAAATGAGGAGGAGGAGGAAGGAAAATAGAACAGTGTTGACTGCGGAAATGTCCATGACTTTCCTTATATTATGTGTCTATTTTAGGGTAAATTTAGAAATCTTTAATAAAAAGAGCTTTTAAAAATTGTGCTTCAACCTCAGTGCTGGTGGCTCATGCCTGTAATCCTAGTGACTCAGGAGGCTGAGATCTGAGGATCAAGGATCATAGCCAGCCTGGATAGAAAAGTGAATGAAACTCTTATCTCCAACTAACCTGCAGAAAGCCAGAAGTGAAGCTGTGGTTCAAGTGGTAGGCTGCTGGCTTTGAGCAGAAAAAGCTTAGGGACAGAGCCCAGGTCCTAAGTTCAAGCCCCAGTATTGCCACTAAATAAATAAAAATATTAACACACTACTCTGGGAGTGCAGAGGATAAGCAAGCAACCCACCTTGGGTCATCAGAGAAGGACATCCACTCAAATACTGATGGGCTCCAACTGAAACAGAATGCTATGTGGATGGCTGCTCTGTCATCCCACTTACAAGCTGCCATCCATCACCAGCTGCTTCTGGCAAAATATCCTGTGTGATCTCCTACACAGCACGTGTTGAACCAAAGGTTTCCCAGCCACATTCTGGCTCCCTCTTGGTTACATGCCACCTTGTGGTATAACCACAACTTACAACACATTTTCCATTTCCAGTGATCCAGAAGAGTGAGCTGTTGGAGTTGTAGATAGATTGGTTATGTCTATTCTGTGCCAAGCACAGAGCCAGCTGATGGTATTTACCTAGTAGCCACATGTACCTTGTTCCTTTGTAGCAGAATCCTGATTCTATTCACAATGGCAAATACTGACTAGGCCCTCTGTGCCTGCCTGGGTCCCTGCTCCAATGGCCATGTGACAGGATGTTGGCCAGTAGGCTTCAGCTGCAAGTCTGCTAGGGATTTCTTGGAATGCTTTTGCCTTCCTAGTAAATAGGTTTCCTTTTCTTTCCTCCCTCCCTCCCTCCCTCTCTTCCTTCCTCCCTCTCTCCCTCCCTCCTGCCCTTCCTCCCTCCCTCCCTTCCTCTTCCTGCCTAGAATGCAGAGTTGGATGGAAGACTGAGCAGCTATCTTATGACCATAAAGAGACAAACATGAAGATAACAGACTTCAGATAAGTCAGCAGCCGGTGGCTCACGCCTGTAATCCTAGCTACGTAGAAGGCTGGGATCTGAGGATCAAGCTTTGAAGCCAGAGTAGATAGAAACATCTGCAAGACCCTTCTCCAATAAGCCAGTAAAAAGCCAGAAGTGGAGGTATAGTTCAAGATATAGAATACTAGCCTTGATCAAAAAGGCCTAGCAAGAATATAAGGCCCTGAGTTCAAACCCTAGTACCAGCATCAAGGGAAAAAAACAAACCAAAACCTTCTGATGGGGATCATACAGCAAAGAAAGTAGCCATCAAACTCATATCTCTGGATTTATGGAAAAAGTCTCATTTGGTTAAGCTGCTATAGTCTTCTTTCTACTATGGACAGCCCAAATACAACCAACTTACCTATCTGATAGTTTCAGGTTGGGTTGACCTGGAAAGTAGGTTTTGAATTTAAGGGAGTGTGTGTGTGTGTGTGTGTGTGTGTGTGTGTGTTGGTTCTGAGGCTTGACCTCAGGGCCTAGACATTGTCCCTTAGTTGTTGTTTTTTGCTCAAGGTTAGCATTCTACCACTTGAGCCATACCTCCACTTCCAGCCTTTTCCTGGTTATTTGGAGATCAGAGTCTTATGGACTTCCTTGCCTGGGTTGGCTTTGAATCCTGATCCTCAGATCTCAGCCTCCTGAGTAGCTAGGATTACAGGTGTGAGTTTTTCCTCTTTTAAGCACAAGCACCAAGAGCAGAACATTCCACCCAAACACGGCCTTTCAGGAACTGGGCCTCTGTGTGGCGCAACCTGTGAGGCCCGACTCACGCCACAGTGGAGCCTCTTCGGTGCATCTCCGTCTTTACCCAGCGGTGCAGCCAAGCACTTCCTAATTGAGTTCACAGGTGACACCAGGTCTTGTGTAAGAAAGTAGAAAGAGCATTTAGCAATTGAAGAAATTGTTTTGTACCAGTACTGGGGCTTGAATTCAGGGCCTAGATGCTGTCTCTTAGTTTTCTCACCTAAAGTTGGTACTTTACCACTTGAGCCACACCTCCACTTCTGGGTTTTTGCTGGTTAATAGGAGATAAGGTTCCTTCTCAGGCTGCCTTCAAACCACCATCCTCAGATCTCAGCCTCTTGTGTAGCTAGGATTACAGGCATGAGCCACTAGTGCTCAGTAAAAAAAATAGTTCTTAGGGAAGATGACATCAAGAGGAACAAGTGTAGCATTTGTAAACTAAACAAACAACAGCAAAACATTTAAACAAAAAGAAGGGTACTGACTCATGCACTAGTTCAACAACCAGAGTCCCTGAAACTGCTTCCAGACAGACTGCCTGGGGTCCTGGTGGGTTTACATACATCACAGAAGAAAGCACAAGGGGAGGAGAAGGGAAGGCAAGGCAGGAGAAGGGGACAGAGAGTCAGGCAATGTGGTGCTGATGTTGTGGAATGTGTGCAGAGTAGAGGATGCTGGGTTGTTGGAGTTCAAGTTCACTTATGCAGTCTACAAATAATTCCTGAGCCTTCATTGTACACTACACACTATGCCCAGTGCCCAGGGTCAAGCAGGAAGCAATGAATGGAACAATCCTACCCTCCTGGGATTCTTCTTTCTCTGCCCAAGTTATGAATGTTAGATGGCCTGTGATGAGTTTTTAGTCTGCTTGCTTTCCCTGTCTGCCCTCACTTCCTTTCCTGATTTTATTCATTACCAAGACTTCTACACCATTCACCTGATGGTAGCTCTCAAGTTCTGGTTCCCAATCCCAGATTCACATGGCTAGTTGTGTACTTGACCTGCAACCTATCACAAGCTTGGATCTTCTTTCCTCCCTCTCCCTGCCCAACCCTGTTCCTTCCTTAGTTGTTCTCATTCCCTTTCATGTCCCCAAGTATGGGCAAAACAGAGGACTACTTGATGTACGTGTTCATTGTCCAGTTGGTTGGGTTTTCCAGATTCAAAGGACACTATACAGTCGAGAAATAGTAAGCCTTAATTTGATTTGCCATTCTAAAGATAGCTACAAAGAAATGGCACCATGAGCCAGATACTGGTGGCTCACTCCTGTAATTTTAGCTACTCCGTAGACTGATATCTGAAGATTAAGGTTCAAAGTCTGCCATGCAGGGAAGACTTTGAAACTAATATCCAATTAACTAACAAAAAAAAGTTGGAAGTGGAGCTATGGCTCAAGTGGTAGAGGGCTAGCCTTGAGCAAAAACAAACAAGCAAAAAGAGACCTTTGACTTTTTGAACCACTTTTAAAAAGTAAAACCACTGGTACCAGTGGGTCATACCTGTTATCCTAGCTACACTGGAGTCTGAGATCTGAAAATCACAGTTAAAAGTCAGCCTGGGCATGAAAATCCATGAAACTCTTATCTCCAATTAATAACACACACACACACACACACACACACACACACACACACACACACACACACACGCCCTGAAGTGGAGCTGTAGCTCAAGAGGTAGAGCATTGACCTTGAGCAGAAACTCTGAGGGACAGTGTCCAGGCCCTGAGTTTAAGCCCCAGGACTGGCACCAAAAACAAACAAAAATGTAAAACTACTTTTATTTACTGCAAAAAAAAAAAAAGGCAATATACACAGGCACTGGTGGCTTACACCTGTAATGATAGCTACCCAGGAAACTGAGATCTGAGGATCATAGTTCAAAGCTAGCCCAGGCAGGGAAGTTGATGACACTTACCTCTAATAATCACCAAAAAAGCCACAAGTGGAGCTGTGGCTAGTGGAGGTAGGTATGGCCTAAGTGGTAAAGCAGTAATCAAGAAAGCTGAGAGGCTCAGTGTTCCAGACCAAAAAGCAAACAAAAACAAAAAACCACACTGGCTGGCCGGATCACTACTTGACTTTCTCTACCTTTATCAGCCCGAGAGATAGATGCAGGAAGGGAATATTGGTTAGAAAGAACAACTCTCTCTTAGGACAGGAACAGAAAGGTGCAGTGCCTATGTGCATCTGATCATACAAATAATATTTACTGATATGAACTCCAGGAAATGGAGACAAGAGGTTTTTCTTTGTTGCTGTTTCTGTGTTGATTTCTTTTTGGCATGTTTGTTCATTTAACTGTCATTAGAAGGGTAAGGGGAGGCACAGAAATGAAGGGACAAAGAGGAGTAAACAAATGCGGCAGTGCTACTCAGTAGATACTATATGGAAAATGAACCATAAAACTTGTGGGGGGGTGGGAAGGAAAAACTGAGAGAGAGGCGGGGAGAGAGAGAAAGAGAGAGGTGACGTTGTCAAAAAAGAAATGTACTTATTACCTGACTTCTGTAACTGTAGGCCCTCTCTGTACATAACCTTTATAATAACAATTTTAACATTCTTTTTTTTTTTTGCCAGTCCTGGGGCTTGGACTCAGGGCCTGAGCACTGTCCCTGGCTTCTTTTTACTCAAGGCTAGCATTCTACCACTTAAGCCACAGTGCAACTTCTGGCCGTTTTCTGTATATGTAGTGCTGGGGAATTGAACCCAGGGCTTCATGTATACAGGCGAGCACTTTACCACTAGGCCATATCCCCAGCCCTTATAATAACAATTTAAAGATGTTTTTAAAATTGAAAAAGAACAGCTCTGTTTCCATGTTTCAGATTAATGCTGCAAATCCTCCTTTAAGACTGAACACCCAGCCAAAGACCTTTCCGTTGAAATTGCATGTGTCTGTGTGAGAGTTTGGCAAAGCTCCCTGGAAACGCGGAAGTGACTCCAGTTGTTGGAGCTGCTGTGACGGCTAGATTTTTGAGGAGGAAAAGAAAAGACATCTCAATATGACCAGGAATTTGTGGAAAAGGACTCTGTAGGAACAAATCTCTGGTTTTCTTTTTGGTGCTCTTAAAAGGGTGGGCAGATCTGAGAGGGCGCTGTGGCAGCTGGGCCCTGGGTCTATGCAGGTATTCAGCACATTTTCTCTCCCTTTATGAGTCGTCCCTAGCAGTTAGACATCCCGGACATGCAAGCATAATTGACTAATTTGGTTGACGTCATAGAAAGCCAAAAGGAGTACAACTTGTTTTCTCTGGGCTGACTCTAAACCACTGGGTTGATAAGAGCTAAACTACAGGCTTTTGCTTTTAAAACTAGGCCATACAACTGAGTTTTTAAAAAAAAACATAACATAGGGATAAAGCCAGGCCTGTCACTCCAGCACCCAGGAGACTGAGGCAGAAGGATCTCAAATTCAAGACCATCCTCCACTACAGGGTGAAACCTTGTTACACCAACAACAGCCAAGTGCTGGTGACTCACATGGGTAATCCTAGTTATGAGGAGGCAGAGGTCTTAGGATCATTGTTGAAAGCCGGCTCAGGCAGAAAAGTCTAGAAGACTCTTATCTCCAATTAACCAGAAAAATGCCAGAAGTAGAGCTATAGCTCTAATAGTAGAACTCCAGCCTTGAGCAAAAAAGCTAATGAACAGTGCTGAGGCACTGAGGGAAAGAAGGAAGGGAGGGAGGGAGGGAGGGAGGAAGGGAGGGAGGAAGGGGAGAGAAAGAGAGAGAGAGCGAGCGAGCGAGCGAGAGAGAGAGAGAGAGAGAGAGAGAGAGAGAGAGAGAGCTGGGTGCCAATGGCTCACACCTGTAATCCTAGCTATTCAGGAAGCTAAGATCTGCGGTTCAAAGCCAGCCCTGCCAGGACAGTCCATGAGATTCTTACCTCCAATAAAAAAAAACTCCAAAAAACCCAGAAGTGGAGCTGTGACCCAAATGGTTGAGTGCTAACCTTGAGTAAAAAGAAGCTCAGGGACAATGTCCAGGCCCTGGATTCAAGCCCCAGGACTGGCACCAAAAAAAAGAAAGAGAGAGAGAGAGAGAGAAGGAAGGAAAGAAAGAAAGAGAAAGAAAGAAAGAAAGAAAGAGAGAGAGAGAGAAAGAGAGAGGGAGAGAGGGAAGGAGGGAGGGAAGAAAGGAAGGAAGGAAGGAAGGAAGGAAAGAGAAAGAAAGAAAGAAAGAAAGAAAGAAAGAAAGAAAGAAAGAAAGAAAGAAAGAAAGAAAGAAAGAAAGAGAGAACAAAAGGAAGGAAGGAAAGTTTCTGGCCAATATCCATAGATGTCTGACTCTAGTATGTAGCAGAGGGCTTGCAGTTTTGTGATGTTTTCTATATCAACATCAACGAAGAGGTCCAGAAAAATCACCTCACAGAGGGTCAGTGGAGAGGCACGCTGTCTTCTGTCCCGGGCACCATTGTGAACCCAAAGATTGCTCAGAATAGATTTACAACAAGGTTCTCTTCAGCTGGACTTCCTTCCCTCAATTGTGGTACCAATAATTACAAAAAATAACAATAAAAAGTGAAGAGACGGAAGAATGCCATCACTTTCCATAATAGATATTATTCCTTGTGCACTTGAAACATAGCTGCCTCCGGGCCTGCAGGACCCTGGGCCAGCTGCTGCGCAAGGGCGTGTTTGCTAACCAGTGCCACTGCTATGGAAACCAAGCTACAGAAAGTTCAGCTTTGGCTTGAAGGGGAGCCTGGCTTCCAAGCCCAGCTTCCATCTCAGTTTCCTCGGCCTCCCACCCTCTAAGCTTTGATCTGTCCATGCTTCCACAACACATTCATCCAGCACCTGCCATCCCTAAAGTCTTGTGCCCAGTGTTGGCCAGCACGGCTCCATTGCAATCTTCCATGACCCTCTTCCCATGCGCTTCAAAATTATTTCTTTTTGCTGTCATCACATGATAGCCGTCAAGTAAAGTTTCATCCTGAGAGCTGAATACCAGTGGCTCATGCCTAAAATCCTAGCTACTCTTATAATCAGCAAAAAGCCAGAAGTGGAGCTGTGGTTCAAGTGGTGGAGTAACAGCCTTGAACAACAACAATAAAAAAAGCTAAGGGACAGCACTTAGGCCCCAAGTTCAAGCCCCAGGGCAGCCCCCCCACACACACACAAAGAATGGAAATGGTAGCTATAGAGAGAACTTGGCCCTTTTCTCTCTTTGCACATAACTAGATCGCCTATCTGCTTTCCCACCACACATGACCAACACAGAATCCACCAAAAGCTAGCAACATTTTCCAGCATGGTGTCTTTGAGCTTCCCAGCTCCATCTTCTCCTCTCCTCTCTCCTCTACCTCTTTTCTCTTTTATCTCTCTGCTCCTCTCATTTTCAGATATGGTCTCATTGGAGATCAGGCTGGCTTCCAACTTAAAATCCTTCTGCCTCCACTGCCTCCCGAGGGCTGGGCTGACAGGCCCGGGCCGCCATACCCACATGAAACTTTTTTGTAGATAAAGGACTAAGACTCTGATATTCTGTGATAGCAACATTAAAGGAGATAGGATGGGATATCTCTCACTCTCACTACCGTCAGCACTTTTTATTATTTGCTTCCAGTTTTCAACTACATGGGTTTAACTTGTGTGTTTTTTGTTGTTGTTGTTTGTTTTTTTTGCCAGTCCTGGGGTTTGGGACTCAGGGCCTGAGCACTGTCCCTGGCTTCTTTTTGCTCAAGGTTAGCACTCTACCATTTGAGCCACAGCACCACTTCTGGCTTTTTCTATATATGTGGTGCTGGGGAATTGAACCCAGAGCTTCGTGTATGTGAGGCAAGCACTCTATCACTAGGCCATATTCCCAGCCCAACTTGTGTGTATTTTTTAATGCTAAAAGAAAGTCTATATCCTTCTATTCACACTTAACATATTGTTGCGAATAGATCCCTCTGTTTCTACGTGGACATTATAATTACTAACTTCACAGCTGTATACTATTCCATCAAGTATACACGCCCCAGTTTTTTAACATATTTCTTCTCTGTTGAATGTTTTGTGTCCCCAATATAATAATATGCCCCAATGTGTTAATAAGCTTTTCTCCTTTAAAACAAAATTACACTAATAAGCTTTTTCTATTCTCTGAGATTTTTTTTTCTTTCAGCTAATTCCCAGAAGTATAATTATGGGGCCAAACCCTGTGGGGATTTACACCTGCACATCTCTTTTACAGCTTGATCACAGGTGTCTAGCCTTCACCATGTTCCCTCATCATCTCAGCATGATCTGGGAGGGACAGTGTAATTCACCCTTTCCCTCTCCTGATCCTTGATTGGACTAGCTTATCCTAGACCCCTGCCCTCGCCAAGCTGCTGTGAATTTCTGAATGAAAAATTCACTGTTTAAAAAAAATATCCTTGTGTCTCTCATTTAAGTAGCAGGCCAGGAAAGTTTTTAAGAAGCATTACTGATTACTTGATGGGGTACAAAGAAATACACATGGCAAAAACTTTCAATGTACACAGACCACTAAACCTCTCTGAAAAGCAGTTTGGCAATATGTAGGAAAGTCTTTTAAAAGGTATGCTTAGTATAATTATTAGGCGTTAATTAAAGATAAAACTTCAATTATGTACATATACTTTAACCCAGCCATTCTCTTTTAATAGTTTATCTAAAAGGGCAAAAGGTAAAGACAAAAAAGATATATTTAGCCATAAGCATATTTTATATTATTACTTATTATAGAAAAATGAGAACAAGTTTATGTTGTCATAAGAAATCATAATGTCTATAAAATAGTATACCATGTTGCCGGGCGCTGATGGCTCACGCCTATAATCCTACCTACTCAGGAGGCTGATATCTGAGGATCACAGTTCAAAGACAGCATAGGGAGAAAAATCCAGAAGACTCTTTTCTCCAATAAACTACTCAGAAAAATCCAGAAGTGGCTCTGTGGCTCAAGTGGTAGGGCTCTAGCTTTGAGCACAAACTGGCTCAGGGACAGCACCCAGGTCCAGAGTTTAAGCCCTAGGAATGGCAAATCAAAAACAAACAAACAAAAAACCCACAGAATACCATGCAATCATTTAAAAATTTGACACATTAATGACATAAACACAGCTCACAATATATTTAAAGTCATAAAAATAGTACTTACTGTATCATCTGTTCATGTAACATACACAGCTAAGTCTTCATAGCTAAGCATTCTGCAGCTCCACATTCAACACATTCAAAAATAATCAAAAAGAGGCTGGATGTTGTGACTCCTGCCTGTAATCGAAGCTACTCGGGAGGTGAAGGTTCGGGAGGGTTACAATTTGAAGCTAGCTGGAGCAAAATGTTAGTGAGACTCAATCTCAACCAACAAGCCCAACATGGTGGTGTCCCATGCCTGTGATCTCAGCTCTATAAGAGGCAAAGGTAGAAAGATCCTGTCCCAGGATGGCCTCAGGCACTCCATCTGACAAACAACCTAAAAGCAAAAAAAGCTGGGGATATGGCTCAAGTGATAAGACATTTGCATAGCAAGTATGCAGCTCTGAGTTCAAATCATGATACTGTATTTTTTAAACACACACATATGTGTATGTATGTATAGATACATATATATACACACATACATATATGTATTCAAAATTAGATCTGCATACAGACCCTCTGCTATTGTCATTATTCCTAAACAACACAGTAACATGCTATGTCCATAACATTTCCACAAGGGCAGTGAAGAGAAGAATCTGCGCCACTCTGCCACCCTTCATAGTCTCCTAGAGATTTGACTGTAAGGCTGCTTTTCTTTTACTGGCCCAGTGGATCTCAGTCTTATGCTCACCTTGCTTATTCGCAGCTGGCACACTACTACTTGAGCCACCCCTCCAGCCTGGTTATTTTGAAGAGAAGATCATGTAGAGTTTTCTGCCTGGGTTTATCTTGGAATCATGATCCTCCAGATCCTAGCCTCCTGAGTAGTGAGGATTACAGACATTGAGCCACTCATAGTATCTGGCTTGTGAGAGTGCTTTAACCCTGAGGTTGACAGATGACTATCATCAACTAGACTTGTTAAAGAGAGAATGAATGTGCTGGGCACCCGTGGCTCACTCCTATAATCCTAGCTATTTAAGAGAATGAGATCTGAGGACCGTGGAAAACCTATGAGACTTTTCTCCAGTTAATCGACAAAAAATGCAGGAAGTAGAGGTATGGCTCAAGTGGTAGAGCATTAACCTTGAGAGAAAAAACTAAGTGAGAGTGCAAGACCTGAGTTCAAGCCTCAGTAACAGCATAAGGAGGAAGGAAGAAGGGCAGGGAGGGAGGCAAGAAGGGACGGAGGTCCAGGGAAGGTACAGAATATCATTCTTTTTTTTTTAATTTGTTTATTAATTGAACACAAATTTTTTGACAAGGTGTTGTGCAAAAAAGGGTACAGTTACATAGTAGGGCAGTGTGTACATTTCTTGTGATATCTTACACCCTGTTTTTCTATCTCTTCTCTAGGTCAGGTAGACATATATACAATATACAATGTATCAAGAACATATACAGTAGCCACGTGGCCACGCCCAAGAAAGTTTGCTTAGGGCTTTAAATGTAATGTCGATATTAGACAATATGTCGACGGTAGTCTTATATGAACATACATATCTAGCTTTTGAGCTATTGTATTCCCCTGAGAGGTCAATTTTTGACCTTTATATGTTGAGTAATTGTTTGGTTTTAGTTACATACTGTTGGGGCGCTGCCCCAATCCTGTGGGGAATACTATTTGACAAGCAGTTTTTGGTTTCACAGACTTGGTCTCTACTGTCTCTCCGTCTCCCTTTGTTAAGTCATATATCAGGGAGATCATGCCCCTTTGTTTTCTGTGTTCTAGGCTTGTCTCGCTCAACATTATTTGATCGAGTTCTGACCATTTCCCTGCAAATAACAATATTTCACCATTCCTAATCACTATATAGTCAGAATATCATTCTTAATGTTTTTGTTGTCTGTTCAACATTGACATCATACCACAGTACTTGAGAGTTTGCCCTCTCATGGTAGCTGGAGTAAAATTATGTTGGGCACCCAATCACAAAATCCCCATTCTACACAGAAGAAGGTGTGGAAAATCCAGAAAAATCAAAACCAGAATCATACAATTTAGGTACTTAAAAGATCTCCTTGGTATTTCAAGCAACCCAAACTGTATTCTCTACCTGGCTAGAGAGAGGCAGAAAGTAGAACACAGTGCTCACAGTTCTGTTATTGGTTTTTGTTGTTTGTTTGATTGTGTTTCTTGGATTTTTTATGGTGGGGGAAGGAGAACAGGATCTTGCTAGGTAACTTAGGCTGGCCTTTAATTCATGATCCTCCTACTTCTGGAGTGCTAGGATTCCAGCATGCCCTGCCCTGCCCTGCTTTGCTGAGCTCTTGTTGATTTGCTGTAGATCTACTCCCCTCTCCTCCTGCTCTGAGGTGAGATTTAGTGAGGCACTGAAGGTAAGATGGTTAGCGTTCATGAAGGGCTCTATGTGCTAGCTGGTGTTATTCAACAGAGCCTGCGTGGTCATATGTGTTTAGAGTAAGAAGCTCTTTGGCAGCACTTCAGAGAAATGCTAGGAAGCACAGGGAACTTCTGATCAGCTCAGAACAAGAAAGGTGGGTGCAATTATGGCTTTTCTTGGTGAGAACTCTTGGCTGTGGGGCTGACATTGTTTTCTTCTGAGCATCACCTGAAGCCCCCACACCTACCTACGCCCCCCCCCCCCATCTCAACCCTTCTACTTAACCCTCAAACGAAGCAAGGAGGTACCATCGGTCTTCACGACTTGACAGGTGACTTTTGGCCGGATTGCCATTGTACTAACAATGCACAAGGGAAGGTTATGTGCAGAGGGGCAGATCGGAAAATAGTTCATTAATATTCACTAAAGCCAGGCTCATGCTCATAATCCTAGCTACTTAGGAGGCTGAAATATGAGGATCTAGCTTTGAAGCCAACATGGGCAGTACAATCTGTGAGACCTTTATTTCCAATTAGCTAGCAAAAAGCTAGACCTGAGCTGCAAGATGAGGGAAAGAATAAGGCATTGAGTTCAAACCCCAGAACTGGCAATGAAGTGATAAGAAGAATTTTCAAAATATACCAAAAAAAAAAAGACAATAGGATCATTAGAAAAGCCTAAATGCAATGGTATTTTAGGGCCAGCTGGTATTGACTTTATTAGCACTGATTATTAAATTATTAGAGCTGATTATTAAATTATCAGACATTGTGTAG